>NW_027362761.1:1122468170-1123930670 GCF_046119375.1 Phyllobates terribilis | reverse complement strand
GGATGGGGATCAGAGGGGCCATGCATTACCAGGATGGGGATCAGGGGGGCCATGCATACCAGGATGGGGATCAGGGGTGCCATACAGGATGGGGATCAGCGGTGCCAAGCATGCCAGGATGGGGATCAGGGGGTGCCAAGCATACCAGGACGGGGATCAGGGGTGCCATACAGGATGGGGATCAGGGGGTGCCTTGCATACCAGGACGGGGATCAGGGGTGCCTTGCATACCAGGATGGGGATCAGGGGGTGCTATACATACCAGAATGGGGGATCAGGGGGTGCCATGTATACCAGGATGGGGATCAGGGGGTGCCTTGAATACCAGGACGGGGATAAGGGGTGCCTTGCATACCAGGATGAGGGGTGCCAAGCATACCATGATGGGGATCAGGGGTGCCATGTATACCAGGATGGGATCAGGGGGGCCATGCATTACTAGGCTGGGGATCAGGGGGGGCATGTATTACCAGGATTGGGATCAGGGGGGGCTTCGTATTACCAGGATGGGGATCAGGGGGGCCATGCATTACCAGAATGTGGATCAGGGGGGCCATGCGTTACCAGGATGGGGATCAGGGGGGCCATGTATTACCAGGATGAGGATCAGGTGGGCCATGCATTACCAGGATGGGGATCAGGGGTGCCATACATACCAGGATGGGGATCAGGGGTGCCATGCTTATCAGGATGGAGATCAGAGTGTGCCTTGCATACCAGGATGGGGATCAGGGGGTGTCATGCATACCAGGATGGGGATCACATGCATACCAGGATGGGGATCAGGGGTGCCATGCATTCCAGGATGGGGATCAGGGGTGCCAAGCATACCAGGATGGGGATCAGGGGGTGCCAAGCATATCAGGATGGGGATCAGGGGGTGCCATACATACCAGGATGGGGGATAAGGGGGTGCCATGTATACCAGGATGGTGATCAGGGGGTGCCTTGCATATCAGGATGGGGATAAGGGGTGCCTTGCATACCAGGATGGGGATAAGGGGGGCCATGCATATGAGGATGGGGATCAGAGTGTGCCTTGCATACCAGGATAGGGATCAGGGGGTGTTATGCATATCAGGATGGGGATCACATGCATACCAGGATGGGGATCAGGGGTGCCAAGCATACCAGGATGAGGATCAGGGGGTGCCAAGCATATCAGGATGGGAATCAGGGGTGCCTTGCATACAAGGACGGGGATCAGGGGGTGCCATACATACCAGGATGGGGGATAAGGGGGTGCCATGTATACCAGGATGGGGGATAAGGGGTGCCTTGCATACCAGGATGGGGATAAGGGGTGCCTTGCATACCAGGATGAGGGGTGCCTAGCATACCAGGATGGGGATCAGGGGTGCCATGCATACCAGAATGGGGATGAGGGGTGCCATGCATACCAGGATGGGGATGAGGGGTGCCATGCATATGGGGATGGGGGCCACGTATAACAGGACGGAGGGGGCATATATACCAGAATGGGGGATATTTATAGAATTAGGGGACATTACCCCTATAACAGTGTCAGCAGCAGACCCCCTCCCCCTTAACAGGGCATTATGACCACGTTTTTTGCTTAATTTTTTTTTCTATTTTCCTACTCTAAAACCTAGGTGCATCTTATGGTCCGGTGTGTCTATAGTCCGAAAAATACAGTAGATTGCACACAGGTGGAATTCCTTTCACTAAGCATGTGACTTATGAAGGTAATTGTTGCATCAGAAATTTTTAGGGGCTTCATCGGGGGTGAATACATATGCACATGCCAATTTTTAGTTATTTGATCCCATAAATTAAATTTATGCCTAGATTTTTCTCACCACAAACTTAGACTGTTTAGTTCTGACGCATCGCACACAAATCGGATTACAAAAATATTTAAATACTTTTGCATGCCACTGTGTGTGCGCTGTGATTTTCTAATGGGAGTTTAACATGTTTTTGTTGCTTGCCGTCTTTATGGGAGGGCTCATACACATTTTTAACATAGGGACGACATTATCCACGTTAATTTTGCATTCGGTGCATTGGTCTCTCCTGTACACGCTGAGGTCCATCCAGACCCAATTCACATGCATAACACTGCTTATCTACCAGGGAAGAGACGCTCAGCCTTGATGCATTATCTCCTTGTAGACAGATAAACCATGAATAGAATCTAAATCCAAGCCCAAGGCTTTACTTTGCATACAGAGAAAAATATCTCGTAAGAAGAGATTTTCACATCCTTCATTCCTTGAATACATGACTGTCTTCTTCTACTTTTGCTGACTTTCCTTTGTATCTGCCTATGATCTCACCATAATACCCTCTCCTTATTAAAAAAAAGTACTGTACAATGGCCCAAAATGTCCTCCATTAGCTGATAAGTGTATGTTATATATAGACACTTCTTTTAATGTTCTCTTACCAGTGCTATTCACAATGCCTACCATGTCATTCCCCACCGCATTGACCACAGGACAACACCATGAGAAGAGCCAGCCTGTCGGCCTACACATTTTAGCCACATTGCCCCTATAGAACCTGTACCGGACATTGATAACTTCTACTACATTAAGGTTTTGGAGTAGTGTAGTATGGAAATTTGTCGCTCAAACCAGAAAATGTTGTGAACCCTGGTTTTGGAGTGTGGGAGGAAATCAGAGTATCCCCACGCAAAAAAAAACACTTGCAGATGTTGTCCTTGGTGGGATTTGAACCCAGAACCCCAGTACTGCAATGCTAACCACTGAGCCACCTTGCTGTCCATAGGATAACAGATACTATTAGTGATAATCAAAAAGAAAGTAGGCACAACGAGGATAAATATAAACGGGGTGATATACCACCTAGGAAGGAGAGGAAAGACCGTAAGGAAAGATGATATGCCAACCCATATCTGATTAATGTCTAATTTTTATTCAAAAATGGCACAAGAAATGGACAACAATTGATTAAAAACAATTAAAAGAAAGAAGAGAACTGGAGGGGATGGGAAATGATAATCCCATAAATTTCCCTCCCTCAGGTATTTACAAAGGCAGGTAAATCAAGCAAGTATGAATATAAATGTCCTAATTAGCATAAAAAATGCATACAGAAGATAAATAGTGATGATTATAGTACAGTATTTATATGTAATAATCAAAAGTCACTATTGGTCAAAAAGATGTGTCAAACACAAGATAATTAGCGATGAGAAGCCAAATGGCTAGATTCAAAGACAAGTATTAGGAAAAAATACACACATGTATACAGGCATGGGATCATATACACATATGTACACAAACATGAAACAATACATACCGGGATGATAGTAAAGACCTGAGCTGACTCGCCTGAGGACTGCAAACCGCAGACGTAGGAGGCCCCTGTCTTTGAGGTGGGAGATTTTGCTTAGAGGATTAATAATTTCTTCCATTCCTGTCTTTTTGAGAGGACTCTATGTCCTCATTGAGGTTGACTTGGAGGAGAACAAGGAGTATGAGGTGGAATGAGGTTTGAGTTCTGGACGTCGATTGCAATATCTTGTAAAATAGGTGGGTTTTGGTCTGGAGGAATCTCGACTGCAATATCTTGTTAAATAGGTGGGTTTTGGTCTAAAGGATCAATCCTGGGTTGATGCAGAAGATTTGCATGTGGATTGCCTAGTGAGGAAGTCCTATTAGCGACGTCAGTGGGTGGGCATCTCAGTAGGGGGTTGCCCCTCTTAGAAGAGGAGGTACTGTCATGCGTATGGGTTTGAACACTTGAGCCTATGCTTTGTAGTTGGCTTTGCTGTCCACTGAGCCACAGCAGATACACCTTTTCTCTGCGTGTTTAGTTTCTGTTATCCTTGCTTCAGTTTTATTACGGTAACAGGTGTTTTCATTTACTCGTTTGTCAGCCCTATCACCTTTCTGGTGCGGCTTTATATACTTTCCCTTGCGGTTTTTTCCTGCTGGTGATAGTCTCATTTAAATGTACAGACTAGTCAGGGTTTATTTCTCTGCTGTTTATGTTCTTTACACTGCAGCTTTCTTCTGTTTCTTTTTAGGAAGTAGGCAGAACATACTTAATCCTTTATTCATGTTTTGTGGTTTGTTTTATTCACTCCGGGATCTCTTTCTATTTCAGCACGCTTTCCCTTCTGTAGGTAATTTGCATTCTGCTCTGTCCTCTGGTTCTTTAGAGCAAAGTTAAGTGCTTAACGTCCTTTCAGGCAGCATAGATCCAAGTTGCCATCATCTAGGCTGTGGTTAGCTCTATTTCTGCTCACGCGGGAACCACTAGGGACTGCGGGGCCAGGATCTCTAGTTTGTGCAGGAAACAGCAGGGTCAGTTGCAGTTTTTACCTACTTTCCCGAGTGAGTTGCTACACAATCATAACAAAGACTTTGTACCTTGTACCTTATCCCTTGTATATAACCTTTACCAAGTTACCATTCAGTAAAGAGTTTGTTTTGGAACGGAATTTTCCCTTATTGAACTGTAAAACACATAGGCCTGGCCAGCCCACAACACCAGTTACATGCAGCCTGCATGGGCGTAAGGCCTTCACAGAACAAGTTCACACACCCAGCCAGGACCCACACTTTCATGTAGCACGCACGTAAGAGGAGACGCGTGCCTCTCCGAAGCCTACCGCGCTGAGTTACACACACAGTAGTGGGGGTTGACTTCAGGCAGTGCTTGCTAGGGCAAGGAAGTGCTGTCAATCAAAAGTGTGGGAAGTCCATGGAAGTCCCCACAAATGCTAATTAAGTGGGTGTGACGTGTCCTGAGCCCTTGGCCTCGTCAGGTGTACTGCAGAACAGTGTCATTTGTATTTGAATTAAAAGTAATTTTCTCATGTACTGAATGTGGTATGATTTTTATAAGAACTACCACTATATCACTGGACAGCTAGTTTATTATGCATTTCGGGAGTGACAGACCTCCTGTAAAGGTTTAATATCTTAAAATAACATTATTATACATCCTCTTCGTTCTGTTTCATAAGGGATCCACCATCAGGATATCTTTCACCATCATTTATTATATTCCTCCTTCCTCACAGATAACTATTGGGGTCAAATATTATCCTTTATCTGTTGAGTGTCAAAAGTTTGGGTTGGAGATTCCTACATCTCCTTCATTTACAAACTGAAGATGAAACTGAACAACGATGCACTGTTCTATCAGAGCCGCGTCCTCAATATCCACCACTATGACTCATCCTTTAACTATACGTGAAATGTAGAGTATTTACATTTCTTCTACTTGAGGTTAGATTTTCCATTTCCAGATGGAGCCAAATCATATGTCCGTCACTGCTGGGGGCGATTAGGCCTGCTGGGAGTCAGCTAAGAATTTCCCCCCTCTGGACTGAATGTTGGAAATTCTTTTCCTGAAAACTTTGTAAAAATGTACTTTTTATAACTCCAGGGAAGCCTAGAGTATATAGTGTACAATCATTTACATCAGAAGACATCCTTAATTAACTCACATGAAAAATAATATATTTAATGTTTCCAAATCCTCAGATCATCTGACACACTGTTCAGGAGATATTGTTTGACCATGAACATGGGGTGGTATCGTATACAGTTGAAACCAGAAGTTTACATACACTATATTAAAAGACACATATGCATGTTTTTCTCAATATCCGACATGAAATCAGAATGAACTTTTCCCGTTTTAGGTCAATTAGGATTACCATAATTTTTAATATTTGCCAAATGCCAGAATAATGAGAGAGAGAATGTTTTAAGGCATTTTTATTACTTACTGCAAAGTCAAAAGTTCCCATACATTTCATTAGTATTTGGTACCATTGCCCTTAAACTGAATGACTTGGGTCAAACGTTTGGGATATCCTTCCACAAGCTTCTCACAGTAGTTGGTCTGAATTTGGGCCCATTCCTCCTGACAAAACTGGTGTAACTGATCCAGGTTTGTAGGTCGCCTTGCTCTCACCTGCCTTTTCAGCTTTGACCATAAATTTTCAATAGGATTGAGATCAGGGCTTTGTGATGGCCACTCCAAAACATTGACTTTGTTATCCGTAAGCCACTTTGTTAACATTTTGGCAGAATGCTTCGGGTCATTGTCCATTTGGAAGACCCATTTCCACCCAAGCTTTAACTTCCTGGTTGATGTCTTGAGATGTTGCTTCAGTATTGCCACATAATCTTCTTTTCTCATGATGCCATCTATTTTGTGAAGTGCACCAGTCTCTCCTGCAGCAAAACAACCCCACAACATGATGCTGCCATCTCCGTGTTTCACAGTTGGGATGGTATTATTAAGCTTCTCCCTTTTTCCTTCAAGCGTAACGATGGTCATTATGCCCAAAAAGTTCAATTTTAGTTTCATCAGCCACAGGAAATGTCTCCAAAAATTAAGGTCTTTGTTCCTGTGTGCATTTGCAAACATTAATTTGGCTTTTTATGTTTCTTTTGGAGTAATGGCTTCATCCTGGCAGAGTGGCCTTTCAGCCAATGTTGATACAGTACTCGTTTCACTGTGGATATTGACACAATCTTACCAGCTTCCGCTATCATCTTCACAAGGTCTTTTGCTTTTGTCCTTGGGTTGATATGCACATTTCAGACCAAAGCACGTTCATCTCTGGGACACAGAACCCGTCTCCTTCCTGAGCGGTATGATGGCTGGACATTCCCATCTTGTTTGTACTTGCGTATAATTGTTTGTACAGATGAACGAGGCACCTTCAGGTATCTAGAAATTGTACCCAAGGATGAACCAGACTTGTGCAAGTCCACAATTCTCTTCCTGATATCTTGGCTGATTTCCTTAGACTTTCCTATGATGCTACACAAAGAAGCAGTGTGTTTCAGGTGTGCATTAAAATACATCCACAGGTGTGTCTCTAATTAACTCAGATGTTGCCAAAAAAACTATCAGAAGCTTCCAAACACATATCAGAAGCTTCCAAACACATGACATCATCATATGGGCAGTCCAGAATTCTTTAAAGGCATAGTAATCTTAGTGTATGTAAACTTTTGACTTTGCAGTAAGTAATAAACATGTCTTCAAACATTTTCTCTCTCTCATTATTCTGTAATTTAGCAAATATTAAAAATGATGGTAATCCTAATTGACCTAAAAAGGGAAAGGTCTATTCTGATTTCATGTCAGATATTGAGAAAAACATGCATATGTCTTTTTTATATAGTGTATGTAAACTTCTGCTTTCAACTGTACCTGGACAAGCCAAGCACCGAATCCTACAATATGTACTTTGATCTCTTCCTAGAAAGACCCGACTGCCAACACCATTATCCCATATCTCCAATCCTCTGCAGGACCAAATTACTGGAAAAGATGAGGCATGTTATAAAATATGAGCACAAACACAAATAAAATACAAAATCTTACCAGGGATCTTAGACCCTTAGACCCTCATGCACAGTGTCTTAGCCATTTGTCAAGTAACCTCTTAATTTTGTTGCTGTCATTGTTTCCTGTAAAATTGAGTCAATTGGGTTTTATAACCCTACTAACTCACATTACTCTTTCCACTTTAGAGGCCTACTCACTGCTTGACTAAAAGGGGTTTTCAACTTTCATCCATTTGTAAAAAATCATGCTTGCTGTGATAGAAATAAAAAAATCATCCAGTACTCACCATCCCCAAGTCCAGCGCTGTGTCTCTGCCGCAGCCCTGTTTATTGTGTATAAGCTATAGCTGTGAAATTAAGTCAACAGCTCTGCAGCCAATCACTGAGCTCAGCAGCTCTGCCAATGTTCATAGCACTCACCGCTGTAGTCGGTGATAGTCTGCAGCGCTGCCGACATAACACTACAGCCTATACACAAACACTGGAGCAGCGGCAGAGACACAGCGACTCGGGGATGGTGAGTACCAGCTGATTTTGTTATTTTTATCTTGGCAAACATGTTTTTTCTTTAATAAAAAATATGAAAAAAAGGATACCCCTGGAATGCAGAGGACTTTATTAATTAGCAAACCTCATCTATCTCGTCTATAGATAATCAAATAGTTTTTCATTCCTATCTTTTGGTAAAATATTGAAGATATTATTACTATCTCTCCATCGATCGGTGAAATTAAAGGGACTTACAAGTGCTTGGTGCAGAGGCATATATAAAAATCATCATGAGGCCCAACAGCAAAAGATTAAATTGCCCCCATTTCCCCCCCAAATAATATGTATATATATATATATAATATTATATACAATATTATATTAATTATTATTAATTAATTATTATTAATTATTATATTAATAGAAATATTATATATATACTGTATGTATATATATATACAGTACAGACCAAAAGTTTGGACACACCTCATTTAAAGATTTTTCTGTATTTTCATGACTATGAAAATTGTACATTCACACTGAAGGCATCAAAACTATGAATTAACACATGTGGAATTATATACTTAACAAAAAAGTGTGAAACAACTGAAAATATGTCTTATATTCTAGGTTCTTCAAAGTAGCCACCTTTTGCTTTGATGACTGCTTTGCACACTCTTGGCATTCTCTTGATGAGCTTCAAGAAGTAGTCCCCGGAAATGGTCTTACAACAATCTTGAAGGAGTTCCCAGAGATGCTTAGCACTTGTTGGCCCTTTTGCCTTCACTCTGCGGTCCAGCTCACCCCAAACCATCTCGATTGGGTTCAGGTCTGGTGACTGTGGAGGCCAGGTCATCTGGCGTAGAACCTAATCACTCTCCTTCTTGGTCAAATAGCCATTACACAGCCTGGAGGTGTGTTTTGGGTCATTCCTGTTGAAAAATAAATGATGGTCCTACTAAACGCAAACTGGATTGAATAGCATGCCGCTGCAAGATGCTGTGGTAGCCATGCTGGTTCAGTATGCCTTCAATTTTGAATAAATCCCCAACAGTGTCACCAGCAAAGCACCCCCACACCATCACACCTCTTCCTCCATGCTTCACGGTGGGAACCAGGCATGTAGAGTCCATCCGTTCACCTTTTCTGCGTCGCACAAAGACACGGTGGCTGGAACCAAAGATCTCAAATTTGGACTCATCAGACCAAAGCACAGATTTCCACTGGTCTAATGTCCATTCCTTGTGTTCTTTAGCCCAAATAAGTCTCTTCTGCTTGTAGCCTGTCCTTAGCAGTGGTTTCCTAGCAGCTATTTTACCATGAAGGCCTGCTGCACAAAGTCTCCTCTTAACAGTTGTTGAAGAGATGTGTCTGCTGCTAGAACTCTGTGTGGCATTGACCTGGTCTCTAACCTGAGCTGCTGTTAACCTGCGATTTCTGAGGCTGGTGACTGAGATAAACTTATCCTCAGAAGGAGAGGTGACTCTTGGTCTTCCTTTCCTGGGACGGTCCTCATGTGAGCCAGTTTCTTTGTAGCGCTTGATGGTTTTTGCAACTGCACTTGGGGACACTTTCAAAGTTTTCCCAATTTTTTGCACTGACTGACCTTCATTTCTTAAAGTAATGATGGCCACTCATTTTTATTTACTTAGCTGCTTTTTTCTTGCCATAATACAAATTCTAACAGTCTATTCAGTAGGACTATCAGCTGTGTATCCACCAGACTTCTGCACAACACAACTGATGGTCCCAACCCCATTTATAAGGCAAGAAATCCCACATATTAAACCTGACAGGGCACACCTGTGAAGTGAAAACCATTTCCGGTGACTACCTCTTGAAGCTCATCAAGAGAATGCCAAGAGTGTGCAAAGCAGTTGTAGCACCCCGAGAACTCGGCTGCTACAGGAGTATTGCACCTCGAACCAGAGGTGTGGTATTCCACTCCCGGGTAAGGATGGAGTGTGGAGCGGGGCTCAGTAGGCTGCATGCACCACACTCACTCCATTTCCGGGGGACAGATCAACGGTACTCCCACCAGATAGATGTGCAGGTACGACAGCGTCTGTCCCTGGCTGGAGTGGGGAGGGGGGAGGAATATCCCAGTGGTGTAGGAGTAGACAGGGGAGGGACTCTGGGCATAGGTAGGAGCCCATTGGGTGCTGGTCACCTGGGCTCGGGTGTCAGAAGGGAGTATAAAAGGTGGGCACCATCTTAGGACAGGGTCTGTGCAGTCCGGTTCAGTTCAGAGAGGAGCTCAGCCAGAGAGGGCTGACAGGGAGCTGTGGCTCAGTCCGGGCACAGCTCCAGAGGCAAGCCTGAAGTGGAGGCCTGAGACAGCAGAAAGAGAAAGGAGGCAAGAAACACCAGGAAAGGCCCAGAGACGCAAGAGAGGAGGGAACCCTAAGATCCCACGGAATAACGGGTGAAGGGTTGGCAGAACAGGGTACCGGATCCCAAACTGGTGGAGGCCAATTATCCTTAGCCAGGAACCGGAGGTCGTGGTCAAGTCTTGGCGCGACCCCTCACCATATCCACCAGGAAGGCACACCGTATAGGGTCAGGGAAACCGGGAAAGGTTTCACCACCAGAAGGCCCGAGGGAGCTGGACAAAGGTGGGTCCCTGGTGGGGACGGCCAGAGAAAGGAAAGAGAGGGAAGCCCTGAACCACACTCCGGAATTGCCTGGGAGTTGACCGAGTCCCTCCCCTGGTGAACGCAGCACGGCTCGGGTGGTCACTCTTGGCCGAAGTGATCTGAACACCAACAGTGAGTAAAGCTTTGGAAACTGCATTTCAAGCCTCTGTGTTTCATCGCCGCACCTGCATCATCAGTACTGGGACACCCACACCATCACTCCCATCATCATCTCCACAATAGCTGCCCTGAGGCAATACTTCTCCCGTGGGGAGTCATCCCATTCTCAGCTGCGCAAATAACATCAGCCTCAGCGGTCTGCAGTGCAGCGGCGGTCCCCACTGACCGCAATCCACGGGTGGCGTAGTCGAACTCTATAACATCTTACTTTATTCTAAGTTCTGCCACTTGGTTTGACACCCTGGGCACGGACCGGGTCACCGCCACGAGGACTACTACCCCTATCAGATCCGGCTCCGGGTATTCCCCGCATGCGCAACGCTGCACAACATGGCCCAGGGGGCGCGTCAACTTTGGCGTAGTCGGCAGGATTTCGTGCCCGCAACCACCGGGTACTGCGTGCCTGAAAAAGACTGTTAAACTTACCTGTGGTGAAGATTCCCGCCATCCGACGCCATCTTCTGCCTTCTTCCCGCCATCCGTGGAGTTTTCCCGCCATCCGACGCCATCTTCTGCCTTCTTCCCGCCATCCGTGGAGTTTTCCCGCCATTGGACGCCATCTTGAGGACGCCGCGCGGGAAGAAGAGGGGCGTGGACTCCGAAAGCGCGCGAGAACTGAAGCTCCGCCTCACGTCCGGACGTTGCGTAAGGTCCTGGAAGGAGCCCAGCAGACGCCGACGTCACAGGAGCGCGACGGAAGGTCCTCAACCCTGACGATCCACTGTGGAGCCGCGGCCTACGGAAGAGGATCATCGCAAGGTAGGCCACGGTCCAATAGGGGGGAGGAGGATGTCGGATACAGAGGAGAGCTTCACTGCCACAGCCACCTTCAGCGCCCTCTTCCCCAAAAGTGCCATTCCTAGACCCAAATAGGATGCCTCCGGCCTGGACGCAAGGCCGAGTACCCCCGGGCGCCGCGGTTCCCACCGCGCCCTCTGCCTCCACAGTGCCACCCCTGGGCGCAGATCTCTTCGCGCAGCATACTAGCCCGGACGGGCTGCCCTTCGTGTGGCCACCGGAGTACGTCAACCCCCGGCTCCGGAGGGAACGGCCCCTGTGTGAGCCCCTGATCCCGGCTCCGGCGCCCGCCAAAATTGTTCCGCTCCCGTTAGAGGACGCCCAATTTGAATGGGATCCGACCGGTGAGAACCTCATGGGGTTCACCCAGGAGACCCGGGCGGACGCAGCCCGGCGTGAGGAGTGCTGCCGTCAACAGCTGGAGGTCTTTGGAAGAGAACTGCGAGAGAGGCGGATCCGCGAGGAACAGCTGCAGGCCCGAAGCGCGGAACAGAAGCGCAGGGCCCGACAAGACCCCCGAACAGCCCACGGTCCCCGCACCGACGGGACCGTAATAAAGTTCCAGCTAGAGCATGGCTGGGGTTTTATCCGAGACCATCGAACTCCCGGCGACGTCTTTGTTACCCGCAGGGATGTCGAGAGCCACCTACCTGAAGGACACCGTGGACGTGATCTCTACCCGGGTGACGTGGTCACCTTCGCCCGGCATGAGTGTGCCAAAGGACCGTACGCCCTTCACGTACACCGGCTAACTGAGGAGGAGTTGCAGTATGAGGAAAGCCAAGAGGACCCGGACGGGTCTGAAGACTACCCTCAGGAGGGAGCACGGAGAGGACATAGCTACTGAAGGGAAGTAGCGTGAACAAAGAATTGTATATAGTTACCCGTCGGGGTACAGGAACTCTTACTGGTTGAAGTGTGGTCCCCGTTGGGACTAGTATGGAACTGTTAAAGAACTGTTACCTGTGTGCCCCTAATCCCTAACCAGGCTGAGGACTGTGAGCAGCCATTCCCCTATTTCCACTGGCCGAGGACTGAGAGCGGCCATCCTGTAAATAGTTGCGCTTCCTTAAGCGCCCCTTACTGGTTTTATAAGAACTGTTTTTCTACCGTGGAATTAGTGACTGTTGCACTTTACCTGGACACAAGTTGCACCGTGGCCAGAGATCCAGAATATGTTTTGAAAATGTTTATTTGACAATGTCTTATATGTGAGTGCACTTTAAAATTTTTGTATGTTTACTATTGTTTTATTCTTTTCCAGCCCGAGGACGTGCTGTGATTTACCAGGGGGGAATGTAGCACCCCGAGAACTCGGCTGCTACAGGAGTATTGCACCTCGAACCAGAGGTGTGGTATTCCACTCCCGGGTAAGGATGGAGTGTGGAGCGGGGCTCAGTAGGCTGCATGCACCACACTCACCCCATTTCCGGGGGACAGATCAACGGTACTCCCACCAGATAGATGTGCAGGTACGACAGCGTCTGTCCCTGGCTGGAGTGGGGAGGGGGGAGGAATATCCCAGTGGTGTAGGAGTAGACAGGGGAGGGACTCTGGGCATAGGTAGGAGCCCATTGGGTGCTGGTCACCTGGGCTCGGGTGTCAGAAGGGAGTATAAAAGGTGGGCACCATCTTAGGACAGGGTCTGTGCAGTCTGGTTCAGTTCAGAGAGGAGCTCAGCCAGAGAGGGCTGACAGGGAGCTGTGGCTCAGTCCGGGCACAGCTCCAGAGGCAAGCCTGAAGTGGAGGCCTGAGACAGCAGAAAGAGAAAGGAGGCAAGAAACACCAGGAAAGGCCCAGAGACGCAAGAGAGGAGAGAACCCTAAGATCCCACGGAATAACGGGTGAAGGGTTAGCAGAACAGGGTACCGGATCCCAAACTGGTGGAGGCCAATTATCCTTAGCCAGGAACCGGAGGTCGTGGTCAAGTCTTGGCGCGACCCCTCACCATATCCACCAGGAAGGCACACCGTATAGGGTCAGGGAAATCGGGAAAGGTTTCGCCACCAGAAGGCCCGAGGGAGCTGGACAAAGGTGGGTCCCTGGTGGGGACGGCCAGAGAAAGGAAAGAGAGGGAAGCCCTGAACCACACTCCGGAATTGCCTGGGAGTTGACCGAGTCCCTCCCCTGGTGAACGCAGCACGGCTCGGGTGGTCACTCTTGGCCGAAGTGATCTGAACACCAACAGTGAGTAAAGCTTTGGAAACTGCATTTCAAGCCTCTGTGTTTCATCGCCGCACCTGCACCATCAGTACTGGGACACCCACACCATCACTCCCATCATCATCTCCACAATAGCTGCCCTGAGGCGATACTCCTCCCGTGGGGAGTCATCCCACTCTCAGCTGCACAAATTACATCAGCCTCAGCGGTCTGCAGTGCAGCGGCGGTCCCCACTGACCGCAATCCACGGGTGGCGTAGTCGAACTCTATAACATCTTATTCTAAGTTCTGCCACTTGGTTTGACACCCTGGGCACGGACCGGGTCACCGCCACGAGGACTACTACCCCTATCAGATCCGGCTCCGGGTATTCCCCGCATGCGCAACGCTGCCCTACATGGCCCAGGGGGCGCGTCACAGTCATCAAAGCAAAAGGTGGCTACTTTGAAGAACCTAGAATATAAGACATATTTTCAGTTGTTTCACACTTTTTTGTTAAGTATATAATTCCACATGTGTTAATTCATAGTTTTGATGCCTTCAGTGTAAATGTACAATTTTCATAATCATGAAAATACAGAAAAATCTTTAAATGAGGTGTGTCCAAACTTTTGGTCTGTACTGTATATATATATATTCGATGGAGTAAGTGAGGTCATGGAGCATTTGTGCGATCACGGCATACCTCCCAACTTTTAAAGACAGGGAGAGGGACACGTATTGCAGCACGCACATAGAAATTGTGCCCCCACTGAAGCTGCTATGATAAGCCTTTCATGGCCCCTATATAATATGAAACCCCCCAAAAGTCCCCACAGTTCATTCTCACACACAACTTGCCCCAACAGTACCCTTCGCTTGCATAGTATGATACCCCTACAGTGAATTCCTCCACACAATTTACCTTGAGAGTACTCAGAATATGATGCCCCCACAATGCCCCCAACATAGTATGATGCTGCCATATTGACCCTCCCATAGTATGATGCCCCTCACAGTCTGATGCCCACACTGTGACTCCCCCACAGTTTGATGACCACACAGCTTCCTCACCCATTATATGAGGCAACACAGTACTGACTGACCAAATGAGAAAAAAAACCCTTTCACTCTTCCCAATCGCTGATCAGCTTCTTCAGCCCGTACTGTGAGTGGACTGAGGCGCTGCGCTGACACTCAGATGGTAGCTGATGGCTCTCATTTTCTCCATTGTATTCAACTGTGTCTGCGTCTGTATCTACATGACTGTATAAACTAAGTACAATTGTTTGGTGTACGAGCATAACCAAAAGTTGGGGGGCCCAATAGCAAAAGTCTAAAATGCCTCCACCTCCCCCAAAAGAACATTTATATATTTTGCAGAGTATGTGAGGTATTACGGGCTCCAAGCTCACCAATTCATGAGTCCCATAGGAACCACATGGTCTACCTCTATTGGTGGTATGCGGCTGACTTGGTGCACATTTGGTATTCCGAGCAGCTTTGAACACTTTCCCACCTACTTGATTTCCATTTATCTCCACTCTTTTCTTGTTCCTGTAAAGTCAAAGTTGTCAATCAAAGAAGAGAAGCGCAGAGATAGATGCAGAACAAGTAGGTGGGAAGGAGCACTGAACTATTTGGCCATGCCAATGGAGCATTCAGCGATTGTGCTTCGTTTGGGAAGTCATTTTGTGCTGACAGTCAGAGTCAAGTCTTCTCCAACTTTGCTCTAAATTGAAATAAATGGAGTATGCAGGCTGCACTGATTTCTGCAATTCTAGATTAAAAGCTTATAATTATGCTTGGATTTCTTCCTTGTGTTAAATTTCTTTCCACGATCAAACATTTTTAGGCTACGCTCCAGTGTAATTAAGGAGCACAAGCTTAATTGCATTGCAAGCCTTATTGGTTCCAAAGGGTAAGAAACAGTTAACTGAAGCAATATTGGGTCTGTGCGTTTTCAAGTGTGACTTTAAATTTCATGGTTTCCTAGAACAGCAGACACCAAAACAGGGAAGCAGACTCCAGGGAGAGAAGTTTCTCCAGAACCAAGGTGAGGTATAAACACAAGGCTATTAGATATGGGATTTTTATTGAAATTTCTTCCTTGACTGGAGTTTTAGCTGAAATGTTCAGCAACATGTGTGCAGTGAATAAATAAATCATCTGAACAGATGGAGCCGGGGACGACTCTACGGGGAGCGGAGCTGCGTGCACAACACTTACATCTGCGAGGATAATGCACTGTTTATACACAGGCCAGGCAGACTCCATTCATTTATATCTTCCAGCAAGAAGACACTACTATAAATGAACGGATAGTTTGCGTCCATCCAACCCCCTAGTCCGAGACCAATTCTGAGACTTAGGGCTTATGTACATGTCCGATCTTTTCCTTGGACAGAGTCGATCCGAGGAAAAAATTACACCATGCACAAGTTGCCTCCAATTATTGGATCACACTTGGCCTTCATGTCTATGGGTCCGAGGAAAACATCAGACCCATTTTCACGGATTGACAGAATGGAGAAGATGGAGAAATGTTTTTTAAGAGAAAAAAATTACGTCAGCTCACCCTTCTTGGAGTTTGATTCGATTGCACGGACTCCCATGGTGCAGCAGAGAAATTAACAAGAAAAAGCAAGGTCCAGCATCCAGAATATGTCCTAGATGCTGGACCTTGCTTCTTTTTCTTTACATTTTTTTTTCTCCACATCCGTGAAAATAGAATCACACTCTGATCAAACTCTGATCATAGTCTGATTAACATAATTGGAACGATTTTTTTTGGATGAGAGAAAAACAGTCGTGTGACTCTAGCCTTATAGAAAAAAATCAGATACAAGGATTCCATCAATCTGAAAGGAGGGTCTCCTGCAATAACTAGTGGTCTCAAACTCACTCACACTAGTAGTTTAAATAGTAAGAGAAACATTTATTAATTATTCAATATTCCAAAAAGTCAATTTCACCCAAAAGAAAAAGATATCTATGAAAAATCTATTCAGTTGCTTTTTTTTCATTATAACTGTTCTTGGGAAAGCTGTGGCGCCCAGTATGGGCTCAATTATATACTCCAGTCAGTCAGTGTTTCTGACAGGTAGCTTCCACTATAATGGATTTCCACCTGATTACGCCGCCTCCCCCAAAAAACGCAGATACAACTCAGAAACTGAATAGAATTTAAAGCAAAATGTCAGAAAAAGCCGACACAGGGACTTCCCATCACTCACTGTAGTAATGGGGGACACATCTCTTTTATATTAGTAAAAAGTCCTTATTCATTGTGGCCATAATATGACAGATAAATGGTTTAAAAATGAGCTCAAGCCAGTGCTAAAATAAAAAAATATATACATTTCTACTAGTACTCCCCAGTGTACCCCGCTGGTCTCCTGGATACATCTTCTGGTGGGAGGCATCAAGTGACCACTGCAGCCACTGATTGACTGCAGTAGTTTTCTGACATCCAGGAAGCCAGTAGCCTTGTGGGTGACACTGGCAGCTGTACTGAGAACTTGCGAGGGTCTGGAAGGTTAGTATGTGGTTTTTTTTATTTTTTATTTTAGCACTACCATGAACTTCTTTATTTAGAAATAAAGAAGCGATGTGTCCCCCATTACTACAGTGAGTGATGGGAAGTCCCTGTGTCGGCTTTTTCGGACATTTTGCTTTAAATTCTATTCAGTTTCTGAGTTATATCTGGCTTTTTGGGGGGAGGCGCGGTAATTGGGTGGAATTCCATTATAGTAGAAGCTACCTGTCAGAAACACTGACTGACTGGAGAATATAATTGAAACAATTTTCAGTAGTGGACAACCCCATTAAGTGGTGGTAGATTACCAGCATGGTAAAGAGGCTGTGCAGTGCCTTTATCATCTACTTCATGTGTTCAAAGACGCGGTCAGGCTGCAATTCATGCTGCCGGTGGTTTGGCAGCATGAATTGTCTGACAGGTTCCCATTAAACATTACATCTAGCGTTTAGCACTAATACAGACATTAAAGAGGTAATAAGGAGCAGGAGCGGACACAGAAGAGGGCCCTGTGCAAGAACAATATCTGGGCCCTTTGCAGTCCAAGAGCTCCTCATAATGCACAATTGCACCTGCTTTGGAGCTGAATATGGCCCCTTTACTTCTTTGGCCCCTGGGGATGCACATGCTGCACCAATGGCATGTCTGCCCCTAATTAGGAGGCTGGTAAAGCGCTCACTATACCTGCTAGTGGTAAATTCTGATGACCGGTTCTCTTTAAGTTCAATCAAATCTCTAAATTGGTGAATCAACTGCAACAAATAATTTGTGAATTTGATAAAATGTGCTGGTCTCTGGGTACAGAGACTTGTGAAAACTCTTACTGTAGGAGGAATGGATACAATGTGTCAGTGCTGTAAACACTTCCCATGTGTGAATCCCCGGTAATGGATAGCTTTCAGGGCTCCTGCTGGAAACACAACTATTCAGTACAGATGGGAAAACAGCAGCTGGTTATATAATCTATAGAATCTGTGCGGAAGCTTCATCCTTAGATATTTGTCACAAGTAGGAAAACTTCGCACATAAAACTGTCAAATATGTCCATGTTATTTGCTGATTTGTGATGTTTATTATTTAAAAATAAGCGCATTAAAAAAAACTTTTTTTTTCATTATCAAGTGTTTTTCATTATTATTTTTTTAGTAATTTTATAAGATGGAAAAATCTCTTTGGGCATGTGCACACGATCAGGAGCCGCTGTGGGATTCACGCTGCGTGTTAGGCAGTGTCAAACCCGCCAGATGTTACAGCATAGGGGATGGGATTTCTAGAAATCCCATGCACACTATGCGTATCTGGGCACCTGTGGATCACCTGCGTCTTAGACCTAACCTCTATGAGGAATGTCCGCATGTGAAAAAAAAATGGCGTCGCTCATTTGCATATTGAGCGGAAGCCCCCGGCAGCCATTCCGCAGCCTCTGGGCTGCAAGCTGGCACGCATCGTGGGCAGACACCCTAATTCTCTCTGTAGAATAAAAATACATATATTGTACACAGCAGTGTATTTCTATCAGTTCTATGAGCCCATAGTCAGATTCTGTAGTACAGGTCAAGTACATGGAATTCTGCTTGTTACAACACTAGAGCTTGTGGCTCAGCACAACAAAGCTCCCATCTATCTGTACTGTGAAGGTTGTGGGGTCAAGACCTGAGTAGACACTAAGAAAAACAAAATAAATAAATTGCTTACTATTGTTAATACTTTTAAGCTACATTACTACTATCAGGAACAGCAGCGCTTTGGACACAGCGTATTCTTGCTGCGTCCAAAATGCTGCATTATAATCATGCAGCACAAGTAAGCTGCATCCAAAATGCTGCTCTTCCTGATCGTGGGCTCATAACCTTAGACGAACAATATAAATATTTTACTTCACCTCAGTATAAAGGCACCATAAAAATACATTGTTACATATACAATGTATTTCTATGCAGATGTCTACTCTGCTTCTGGATTCATTGCAATGTAGAGTCAAGATAACCAAATTCTCCTATATTTATCATTATGGGCTGTAGCTCAGTGGTTAGAGCAAACAGCCTGTGAGCTATTGGGGAAGCATGATGACTCTGTGATACAAGTTCAAGCCCTTGGTCTTCTGCTAACAGGTGTGAGTGGAGGTGAACATATAATTTGATATAGGCACTGAGAAGAGATGATCTGCCCCCCTGTGGAGGTGGAGCTACTGAGTGATGAAACCATCAGAGAGAGGCAAGTATAGAAGTTGGAAGAACAGCTGAGCTGTGATGGGACAGTCCTGCTGAAAATGGGATGGTTGGGAGCTTTGCTGTAGCAATGGTAGGTAGAACAGGATTAAATCCCAGCTCTGCAGGGTTAGATTAGAGGCACTTGCATAGCTTTTTGCAGGAAGCAGGAAGCAGGAAGCAGGAAGTAGGTTCACCTAGTGTGCTGGGGAACTGAGCAGTGTGTAGGTGCTGCTGGGAGCTGCAGAGGACTATTTGTTGCAGCCTAAACGAAGCTAGGTGAAGTACCAGGATTGCCACATGGGTGAGACACTGTGGTCTGTGTCTGGGAGGAGAGGTGAAAAGACCTCTTGTTGCAGGTCTCTCTGACAGAACTTGAGAGACAGGTGGACATTTATCTGAATGGTGAGCCAGCATGTGCCTGTATATGGACTGTTTATTTTGTTTCTTTATGCCGGAGAAAGGCTGTTAGTTTTCTATTCTGCTGGAAGTTTATGCACTCTAATAAACCTTCCTGTTTGACCCAAAAACAATGTGCCTGTGTGAATGCTACCAGCCGCCTAAAAGCGAGTAAATCCCTACAATACGTAGTGTGCCGGTTATATACAAATATAAATATAAATATCATTGGGGACCATGGGGCACGTATTACCAAGCGTTTTTTAAGCGGTTTCGTTGCGGAAATTCCGCAGCAAAAATGCTTGAAAAACGCATACTGGGCACGCAGCCTATATATAGTACCATGCAAAATTTTTAGCCAGGTGTGGAAAAAATGCTGCTGAGTAAGAATACTTTAAAAAATCTAAGTGATAATAGTTAATTCACAAAAATAAACAAAATGCAACGTGAATGAAGAAAAGAGAAATCAAAATAACCTCAATATTTGGTGTGACTGTGACCAGCCTTTAACTTCAAAACCACATCAATTCTCTTGGGTACACTTGTATGCAGTTTTTGAAGGAACTCAAGGCAGCAAGGTTGTTCTGAACATCTTGGAGAACTAACCACAGATCTTCTGTGTATGTCGCTTGTGGAAATCCTTCTGTCTCTTCATCCCAGATAAACTCAATAATGCCAAAATCCGGGCTCTGTGCGGGGCAATATCACTTCCAGGCCTCCTTGTACTTCTTTAGGGTAGGTTCACATAAACGTTTAAAATATCTGTCAGAGTTTCATCCAAAGAAATGGAACGATTATTTTGTCATCTATTTGCAAACTGTTTTTTTTTATAGCAGCAGCTATTACCGTAATAATTTACAAGATCATTTACAGTTTCCTATGCAATGTATCCATAATAACCGGAAGCTAAACTGGGGCTCTGTATGTCATCCGATTTTTTTACTCGCACCTACAGACTTGAATGGGTGAGTTTCATCCGATTTCCATGAATTTTTTTCACATGCAGAATTGATCAGTGATAAAAAATCTTTCATCTGCACTGACCCTTTGAATAACATTGGTCTGAGTGTGATTTGTTTTTTTAATGGACGGCACTCTGATAGAAAATACGGTTGTGTGCACAAGACCTTAATTGGAAAATAGTTCTTAATGACATTGCTGTATGCTCGGGGTCATTATCCTGCTGCACCAACACAACCTTCCTTCAAAAACTGTGTACAGGTGTATCTAGAAGCATTCATGCTGTTTTGAAGCTCATAAGAGAATGCCAAGAGTGTGCAAAGCAGTCATCAAAGCAAAAGGTGGCTACTTTGAAGAACCTAGAATATAAGACATATTTTCAGTTGTTTCACACTTTTTTGTTAAGTATATAATTCCACATGTGTTAATTCATAGTTTTGATGCCTTCAGTGTGAATGTACAATTTTCATAGTCATGAAAATACAGAAAAATCTTTAAATGAGAAGGTGTGTCCAAACTTTTGGTCTGTACTGTATATATATATATAATGCATGGAGGAGAGGGGGGATGACCTATTACCATCATAAAGCTACCTTAGATCAAAAAGACATAATGATTAATCAGTCCAAAGAAGAATCAATATCAAATGACTTGTTTATTGCATATGAAACACACAAAATGCAATTCGTTCACTTCATCAAAATGAGAAAACACATAAATAATGAACTATGGATGATGTCACCATCAGACAGTGCAAATCAAAGGTGCCCGAGAGGTAATAGGGGGGTATATCACATCACTGTTGGTCTAATTACTTTTACAGGACACAAGTATTGGCCCAAGGTTCATGGAAAGAGCAATCAAGGTAATAGCAAACTTAAAGTGGATGTCTACATTTTTTAAATAGTTAAAATTTCAAAGTTCTTGTTAAACAAAATTTACCACCTTTAAAAATCCTCTCTATTCTCGAAAATGGTGGAATTTGTAATACTTTTGCATACAGCTTATTGCCCGGGTTATTAGCCCGCCTGCACTCTGTCAGGTTTTTTTCACGTAAGAGAAAATCAAACCGAGTTTCATCAGTGTTTGATCAGTTTTTCTCGTATGTGAAAATAATGAAAGTTTATTAAATCCTACCTAACAGATCATGAAAATTAGATCGCTGTCATTCGAGTGCTGTCCATTTTTTTTCATGGACACAGATTTGCATTAATCCGAACCTTGAATCAAAACCGGACATGTCTCCATTTTTTTTTAAATGGACCAGTCAATCCAAGGAAAAAATTGGACATGTGAGCACCCCCATAGACCCCATAGACTATTACAGGTACGAGTGCTAGCCATGAAAAACACAGATAGCACTTGTGCGAGAAAAGCTGATGTGTGAATTAGCTGTTAGAATCTGCAAGTGCTCAATAAATGTTATTTTTGTTAATATGGCCAAACTTGGGCTTATTATTTTGTAGTTGTAGTTTTGAATGACACCATTCATTTCACTATACTGTATAATGTTCCTGGGGGAAAATGTATTCGTATAATGAAGGAATTCTGCTATTGTTCTTGGGTTTCCCTCTTACAGCATTCAATATATAGTAAAAATTAAAAATTACCAGGCAACATAATTTTGCAGGTTGTGAAGGCTTGTTTTTTGTGTAGTGAGTAGGGATGAGCAGACCTGTGGAAGATTGGGTTCTGGTGCCAGACACAAACTTTATTCGGTTTGGGTACCAGAATTGTACCTGAACTTGAACCAGAACCTTAACCCCATTGAAAACAATGGGGACCCGAACTTTTGACCTGGAAAATATTCTCTCTCTGCAACGGATTTCCTCCAGAATTCCAAGCATTGCAACGGACTTCCAAGAGAAGTCATTGTTCTTGAGTCCATGCAGCAAATCTTCTCATGCATCTAGATGGCAGATGAGGGAAGCATCCAGCAGGCTCCCAGATGCCATGTGAATCCATCGTCCCAGCCCACACCGGCTAGAACCACGTAGAGAAAGTATCATCTACTGTAAGTGGTCAAACAGCAATCAGGGTTACCTCCAATCTCTGATGTTAGAGGCATATGCTGGCTGTATAACACAGCTGTCAACTGCCCTGTATAGAGTGTTCACAGCTCCTGTGCTCCCTCCATGCACCTGCACTGGATGTTATTAGAGGATCAACATAGAACAAAGTTTTAGCGCAACCAGCTACTGGTCTCGTAAAAGGTTGATGCAAATTTCCCATGATTTCAGCCAATGCTAGTATGCTCTATGCTTTATAAGAGCCCTTCACCCACCACCCTAGACCTGAGCTTCCATATCAGTGCAACCTGGCTTTTGTTTTGACTCTAGTCTCTTGTCTTCTTCCATACTGTACTCCACTGATGGCTGAACTCTTTTTGCCTTGACCTTTGTTCCTTCTGACTTCAGTTTCTACCTGCTGACGTGGTTCCACATTTTTGGAACTCACGCTTGTCAGCCATTGCTAACAGACTACAAACTGGGGATTGCTTTTCAAAATCACTTAGACAGCAAGGTGTACGTGTGTTGGTGTAGCAGAACTGTGTGTACACTATGGTCATCACTGAGTCACTGGTATATGCGAGGGGAGGTATGTGTCACTCACCTTGCTTTCTTGTGTGAACTGAGACCTACTGAATTTCTGCCAGCATGTTATATGCTGGGGGTTACCTCTTTTAAAGCGTGTGGTTTTATGGGAATGACGTAGAGATGGGAGGGAAGTCATTCCCCATACTTCCACCTCAGGGTGTGGCTGAGCAAGCTTTAAATGTTCAGTCCTGTTTTTTTTTCTCTGTGTTGTGTTTGGAAAAGCAAAGTCTCCAGACTGGATAGCCATAGCTCAGAGAGGAGCTGAAGGCTGGACATAACCTGTGTGGGTGAACCGCACACACACATATGGACTTGTGCTATCATTTATCTTTTGTTTTGTTGTTTTGCCAGTAAGGCCGTGTTTATTCTTGCTGGAGTTGCAGGGCTTTATGCCATATAATAAAGCCTGCAGAGAAAACCCGGTTCCTGAGTCTACTTCCGGAAGCAGCCGAGCGAATTGACCTACCACAACACTTTGGGGTCATGGGACATATAACGAGATTTGGCTCAGCTAGGATGGTCTAAGGACAAAAGTGAGATAAGCAGGAAAATTCTGTAAGTGAGCTCTATTCTGTAAGGCAGGGTTCCCCAACTCCAGTCCTCAAGGCCCACCAACAGGTCATGTTTTCAGGATTTCCTTAGTATTACACAGGTGATGTAACTATTGCCTGTGCTGATGATGGAATTATCACCTGTGCAATACTAAGGAAATCCTGAAAACATGACCTGTTGGTGGGCCTTGAGGACTGGAGTTGGGGAACCCTGCTGTAAGGTACCAATTTACTCCTCTGCAGTAAAAAAAAGCACTTGCAGTTTTTTAACTCAGCCTTGAAAAAAAAATAAAGTCATCTAACCATCTAGCCATTTGAACTTCTTGTTTCTTGAGGTTGTTGGGATCTATTGAAAACTGAAATCAAAGGGCAGAGAGAAGTGCTTTGAAGATGACACTATCTTGAAGAACATCAATAACAGATATACATGACAGATGAAATGACCGACTGATGTACGCTTCACAGCATGAATCATTGGGAAGTAAAATTTCATGTTCCTTCTCTATAACTCAATCCAAAGCCATAAATAAAGCCATACTTTAGTCTACACCCAGACGTAGCAGAGCTGAGTTTCACACACATCAGTGATCTTCAAAAATCGACTTCTAGGCAATTCACCAAATAGAGTATGTGTAGATTAGTCAGCAAGAGTTTTACTTCAATACATATATATGTTGTAAGTGTTTAAAAGGGTTGTCCAGGACTGTGATATTGATGACCCATTCTTACAATAGGTCATCAATATCAGATTGATGGGGGTCTGCAACTCTGCACCCCCACTAGTCAGCTGTTTGCAGGTTCCATGACCATAGGACGTAACCAGGGTATGGAGCCAGAACACCACAGCTCCGGACACTGTGTAGTGGCCACTCTTGGATGCCGCAGCTCAGTGCATCGGAGTGTGGACAACCCTAGTTGCACCGTTCTGAAGCCACTTTTGTCACTCTGTGCAACCTCACTCATAATGATTGTGTGGCACCCCAGGGGTCTGGTTTCCACAGTAACAGCAATGTTATGTCTGAGAGCAGGTGGGAGGTCTCTTGGTCAGGGATCCTGTGCATGCCACACCTCCTGCCCAGTCCTGGGAGGGGAAGAACTTCCCCTATATAAACCTAGGGCTGAGGCAGGGTTAGAGAGTAGAGAAGAAGTAGAGACAGAGAAGAGAAGCAGATCTAGGAAAAGAACATCAGGAGCTCTGTGGGAGCAGTGCTATAAGGAGTCAGGGGCTGGCAGCTGCAGAGCTCGCCCTGACTGAGAAGCTATCACCGGACCCGGAGTCCGAGGCTGTGGGGACTAATCTTTACCCAGCAGCAGAAACCGCCCGGCAGGGGATTTCAGGTCCTCTGGCCAAGAAACCCGAAGGCACGGTCACACGCGTGGGACCAGCACCGCCGTCGTGGAGCGGACGCCACTAGAAGGCCCCGAGTCACCGGCCATACGGGTGAGCACCACACGGTACACTCAGGGACGTGGGCTACTTATACCCGCCTCTAGCAAGGTAGCCAGAAGAGTACAGTCAGTTTGGGAGGCCTACAACTCCGCCTGGCCAGGGGAGATCCCATCTGCTCAAGGACTGACCAGGCCCCGATCGCTAGCCAGTACTCCGGGAGGGTCTATCTTTATCACCAGTAAAGACCCTGAATTACACCGCATCGTCTCTGAGTGATTCCTGCTACCCCCATCATCCACGTCGGCTGCCCTGAGGCCATACCCCTCCCGTTGGGGGTGATACTATCACGCTGCACAATCCTACCACCGGCCTCAGCGGTCTGCCCTGCAGCGGCAGCTCCTTCGCTGCATTCAACGGGTGGCGTAGTCGTCCAACATCTACCGCTAATACATCGCCGCTCAGTTTGACTCCGTGGGCACGGACCGGGTCACCGCCACGAGACTACAACCCTCAACAGATCCGGCTCCGGGTAAGCTCCCGTGCGCGCGATGCCGCGCGACGAAGGCCCAGGGGTGCGTCAACTTTTGGCGTAGTCGGCAGGATTTCGTGCCCGCAACCACCGGGTACTGCGTGCCTGAAAAAGACTGTTCAAACTTACCAGTAGTGAAGATTCCCGCCATCCGGCGCCATCTTCTGCCTTCTTCCCGCCATCCGCGAAGTTTTCCTGCCATCCGGCGCCATCTTCTGCCTTCTTCCCGCCATCCGTGGAGTTTTCCCGCCGTTGGACGCCATCTTGAAGACGCCGCGCGGGAAGAAGAGGGGCGTGGACTCCGAAAGCGCGCGAGAACTGAAGCCCCGCCTCACGTCCGGACGTTGCGTAAGGTCCTGGAAGGAGCCCAGCAGACGCCGACGTCACAGGAGCGCGACGGAAGGTCCTCAACCCTGACGATCCACTGCGGAGCCGCGGCCTACGGAAGAGGATCATCGCAAGGTAGGCCACGGTCCACTAGGGGGGAGGAAGATGTCGGATACGGAGGAGAGCTTCACTGCCTCAACCCCCGCCAGCGCCACCGCTGCTGCAGTCATGCCTTTCACCATGCCCTATATCCCGGGAGCAGCCTGGCTACCCCAGTACTCAGGGGAGTCACATACTCTGCATGACTTTAGAGAAAAGCTGGATAGCCTCTTCCAGGTGTACCCCCTCACAGAGGAGCAAAAAGTGAGCATCCTGGTGGCCCAATTAACCGGGGCAGCCCAAAGGGAGGTAAAGTCCTGGCCACCTGGGGGGAGGACTGTCGCAGGGATACTAACCCGGCTGAGGGACACCTTTGATACCCGCACCTCAGCCGAGATCAAGCTTAGATTCTACGGGTGCAAACAGCGGGCACATGAGAGTATAAGGGACTATGCCCTGAACCTACAAGAGGCCCTGAGAGCCATTAAGCAGACCGACCCTGACGGCGTGGGAGACGAGGACAGGCTGTTGACTGAACAATTTATAGAGGGTTTATATTGCAATGCCCACCGAACCCAGTTGCGGGCAATGGCCTTACAGGACCCTCATCTGGGATTTGCACAGTTCAAGGACAGAGCCATCCGGGTGCTCCGAGAACCGGCACCAGGTGGCGTTGTGACCCACAGACGCCCCACTACCACTTACCACCAGGAGGCGGCACCCTTGTCGGCAGGGCCTGTGGGAGCTGATGCGCAGGCTTTGAACAATGACCCGGCTCCAGACTTGCACCATCAGGTCCAAGAGCTAGCTAAAAGCGTTGCCGCGCTAACCCGAACTGTGCAGTCTTTACAGGTTTCCACTCCAGGGAAGATCCAGCTGGCATCCGGACCGGAGGACATCCCGTGGCGTCGACCAAGGAGGACCCCACCGGCCAGAGGAAGACCCAGCGACCGATACAACGAGGACGGACGACCCATCTGCCGCCGTTGCAATCAACCCGGACATATGGCAAGGTACTGTCCTTTAAACTGGCACAACCTGGGGTAGAGGGCCAACCCCCAGGAAAAAGATCACCAGGCCCATCGAACTGGCGCGAAAAATATGTGGGAGGACGTCCAGTCTTACCCGTGGTACTGGATGGCATTCCTATGAGTGCCCTACTGGACACCGGGTCACAGGTCACCACCATCCCGTACGTGCTCTTCAAGCAGTACTGGAATGACTCGGATATCACCCGCTACCCTGACGATGACTTGAGTATCATCGCCAGCAATGGTCAGCCCATGCCACAGATTGGATTTAAAGAGGTGACCATTAAAATCGGTAGAGTCGAACTGGCAGCACAGGGACTGATCATTGTAGACATTGACAAACACGAGAGTCACCCAAAGATAACTCTAGGAACTAATGTAATTGAAAATTGTCTTGCAGAGGTGATTTTCCTTTTACAGCAGGTTGCCAAGAACGCCAGCTCCGGCCAGCAGCGAGTGCTCCAGAAAGAGATCCGGGCACTGATGCGACGGCAACAGCTAGAACTCTCCGGTGGTGAGATTGGTAGCGTGCGAATGTGTGACCCTTTCCCTATTGCCATGCCCCCGAAAAGTGAAATGATGATTTGGTGCCGGGCAGCTATTGGTCTGAGAGGTAGAGATTACCAGGCAATGGTAGAACCAGTTTACTCAGACAGTAGGCCCACCATTTTGACAGCACGGGGGGTGGTCAATGTACGCCATGGGAGGGTGCCCGTTCGCATAATAAATATCGGGAAGAGGGAAGTGTACCTGCCCCGGTATGCCACGCTAGCCAAATTGTATACCATCAATCAAGATTCCATACAGTCCGTAGAACCCTTGCCTCCATCTTCCCCGGAGGAAGGTAACGGCTCTCAGAAAACAATGGAGGACTGGTGTCAGCAACTACATTTGGGTACTGACTCCACTCCCTCACACCAGAAACAGGGAGTCTATCGGGTGGTTCAAGAGTACGAGAGAGTGTTTAATAAACACCCGTTAGACTTCGGGCGAGTCAAGGGGGTAGAACACCACATCCCCACGGGAGACCATCCTCCCATAAAAGAGAGGTATCGACCCGTACCCCCTGCACACTACCAACACGCCAAGGGGATGCTTAGAGACATGAAGGAGGCTGGGGTGATCAGGGATAGCTGTAGCCCCTGGGCAGCTCCACTAGTCTTAGTCAAAAAGAAAGACAACACCATGAGGATGTGTGTAGATTACCGGAAAATCAACCGTATCACACACAAGGATGCGTACCCCTTACCAAGGATAGAGGAGTCTTTGGCTGCTTTAAGATCTGCTAACTTCTTCTCTACCTTGGATCTCACTAGTGGGTACTGGCAGGTTCCTGTAGCAGAGGCGGACCGGGAGAAGACCGCATTCACCACCCCGATGGGACTTAGCGAGTTTACCTGCATGCCGTTCGGACTCTGCAACGCACCAGGAACCTTCCAACGATTAATGGAGTGCTGTCTGGGCCACAGAAACTTCGAGACGGTCCTGCTGTACCTGGACGATGTCATCGTATATTCCAAGACGTATGAGGACCACCTGAAACACCTGGCGGAAGTGTTCGAAGCTCTGGCAAGCTACGGCCTAAAGGTGAAACCCTCCAAGTGTCACCTCCTGAAACCAAAGGTGCAGTACCTGGGACACGTGGTGAGCGCTGATGGAGTGGCTCCCGACCCTGATAAGATCACCGCAATTAAGGAATGGCCAAGTCCCTCCAGTGTAAAGGAAGTGCGGCAGTTCCTCGGGTTGGTAGGCTATTACCGCAGATTCATCCCCGGTTTCACCAAAAAGGCAGCTCCTATGCAGGACCTCCTGATAGGCCAGTCCCGGAAGGCCAAGAACCAGAAGCCACCCTTCAGATGGGAGAAGTTAGAAGAAGAGTCCTTCCGCCAGCTGAAGATGGCCCTCACGGGGGATGAAATCCTGGCGTACCCTGATTACAGCCAGCCCTTTATCCTCTACACCGACGCAAGTAACATCGGGCTAGGAGCCGTGCTGTCCCAGATCCAGCAGGGGAAAGAACGAGTAATCGCTTACGCCAGCCGAAAACTGCGACCCACCGAGAGAAACCCTGAGAATTACAGCTCATTTAAGCTAGAGTTCCTGGCAGTGGTGTGGGCAGTCACCGAACGCTTTAAGCACTACCTCGCTTCCTCCCGGTTCATCGTGTACACGGATAACAACCCGTTGACACACCTGGACACAGCAAGCCTCGGTGCCCTAGAGCAGAGATGGATGGCCTGTCTGTCCAACTACGAGTTCACAGTCAAATACCGGGCAGGACGCTCCAATACCAACGCGGACGCCCTGTCCAGGATGCCAAACCTACCGGACGTAGGAGAAGATCCAGAGGGACTGGAAGAAGTCGAACTCCCCGCGTTCCACCGTCATGGGACTATCCAGTATTCCCACCGGGTAAGGAGTAAGCAAGCTGCTACGTTTAATCCCTTGCCTCACTACAACTGGGCGGAAACGCAAGACAGTGACCCTGCCGTCCGACTGGTGAAGGAGATGCTGACTCTGCCAGAGGCTCGCCTTGACCCAGACGCTCCGGAGGAAGCCAAGCAACTGTGGGCTGAGAAGAGTCGACTGTTTCTTTATAAGGGGAAGTTGTGCCGCCGAATGGTTAACTCCCGGACGCATGAACTAATCTGGCAAGTAGTGGTGCCACGAAGAGACGCAGCCGTGGTGATGGGGGCATACCACGACGGGGCTGGACACTTCGGATGGAAGAAGCTGGAGTTCCTGCTGCGCGGGCGGTTCCACTGGGTAGGCATGAGGGGAACCATCGAGAGGTGGTGCAGAGACTGTGGCCTGTGCAACCTAAGAAGGAAGGACCGTGCCAGCCAGAAGACTCCCCTGCAGTCCATCGTCACCCGGCAGCCGTTGGAACTGGTAGCCTTGGATCATGTAAAACTGACCCCAAGCAGAAGTGGCTACGTCTACGCACTAACCATCGTGGATCACTACTCCCGGTTCTTGGTTGTCGTCCCCGTCAAGGACTTAACAGCTCGAACAGCAGCTAGAGCCTTCCAGCAGCATTTCTGCCATCCACACGGGTACCCGGACCAAGTGTTGACAGACCAGGGACCTGCCTTTGAAGCGGAGGTCTTCCAAGAATTCTGCACTCTGTATGGCTGCCGGAAGATAAGGACGACACCCTATCATCCGCAAACTAATGGACTTTGTGAGAAAATGAACCAGGTGGTGATAGATCTTCTGAAAACATTGCCCCTGGAAGAACGCAGTCTGTGGCCTGAGAGGCTGCCCGATCTAGTGGACCTATACAACCACATCCCGGTAGGTTCCACCAACTGTACCCCGGCTTACCTGATGAGGGCAAGACCTGGTAAGCTACCTGTTGACCTGGAGATGGGAGTCCTGACACCCGAGGACACTTCACCAGAAGCAGACTGGGACACAGAGAGGCAGCAGCAGTACCGGAAAGTACAGGAGAGCGTGGAGCGAAGTCTCTGTCAAGCTAGGGAAAGACAAGAGAAAACTTACAACCAGTATGCTCCCGCTGTTCCCCTGGTACCCGGAGAGCAGGTCTTGAAGAGAAAAAGGCGGCTCCACAAGTTGGACGACCAGTGGGAGAAGGACCCGTACATCGTACTGCCCTCAAGCCACGACAACCCGAAGGTCTGTACCATCAGTAAAGACGGAGGGGAAACCACAGCCATTGTATCCCGGGATCACCTGAAGAAGTGTCCCGAACAGCTACGGAACCCTGAAGAGGAACAAGAAGACCCTCGACCCGTAGAGGAAAGGGAAGATATGGTTAGTACTGTGCTCGGAGACTTCCCTCGGTCTTGGACTCAAGTCAATGGCGCAGTTGTGGTACCCGTACTCCCCTTCCTCCAACCAGCATCCCAAGCACCTACGGAGCAACAGGTAGAGCTGGAGGAACAGCCGGTCCAGGAGGCAGAAGACCCCACACCAGCAGACCAGGAGGATCAACCCTCTGCTTATAGTGAACCTGCCATGCCTCTAGTGAGCCAAAGGGCCCGTGGACAGCTGCCCAGATTACCCTTGACAGCTCCTACACCCTGTAGTTCAGGGCCAGACAGTCAGCTCCGTAGGTCCACTAGGGCCACTAGAGGCCAGTTACCCGCACGTTGGAGGATTTGAAGTGTATAAATTGTTTTATTTGTGGTCACCTGTCTGTTACTTGTAAATAATTATGTGTTTCTAGTTATTTTTAGGAGTCCTTGGTGGATTTACCGGGAATCCTTGTACAATTGGTTGGAGCGTAACCCAGGAATGGACTAAAGACTGTTAAGGACTCGGGGCAGGACAGACCCCTACCTGGTTACGTCTCCCTGTTTTGGTGAAATGGACACCTTTGTTTTCTTCAAAGACTGCACCCGGTTGCGGACACGCCGTAACCATCTTTATGTGTTTTTCTTATTGTATTATTATTGTTTATACCTTGTTATGTTTTTCTAAAAATATGTTTAGTCCCGGAGTACTAAATTTCACTAGGGTGGAATGTGGCACCCCAGGGGTCTGGTTTCCACAGTAACAGCAATGTTATGTCTGAGAGCAGGTGGGAGGTCTCTTGGTCAGGGATCCTGTGCATGCCACACCTCCTGCCCAGTCCTGGGAGGGGAAGAACTTCCCCTATATAAACCTAGGGCTGAGGCAGGGTTAGAGAGTAGAGAAGAAGTAGAGACAGAGAAGAGAAGCAGATCTAGGAAAAGAACATCAGGAGCTCTGTGGGAGCAGTGCTATAAGGAGTCAGGGGCTGGCAGCTGCAGAGCTCGCCCTGACTGAGAAGCTATCACCGGACCCGGAGTCCGAGGCTGTGGGGACTAATCTTTACCCAGCAGCAGAAACCGCCCGGCAGGGGATTTCAGGTCCTCTGGCCAAGAAACCCGAAGGCACGGTCACACGCGTGGGACCAGCACCGCCGTCGTGGAGCAGACGCCACTAGAAGGCCCCGAGTCACCGGCCATACGGGTGAGCACCACACGGTACACTCAGGGACGTGGGCTACTTATACCCGCCTCTAGCAAGGTAGCCAGAAGAGTACAGTCAGTTTGGGAGGCCTACAACTCCGCCTGGCCAGGGGAGATCCCATCTGCTCAAGGACTGACCAGGCCCCGATCGCTAGCCAGTACTCCGGGAGGGTCTATCTTTATCACCAGTAAAGACCCTGAATTACACCGCATCGTCTCTGAGTGATTCCTGCTACCCCCATCATCCACGTCGGCTGCCCTGAGGCCATACCCCTCCCGTTGGGGGTGATACTATCACGCTGCACAATCCTACCACCGGCCTCAGCGGTCTGCCCTGCAGCGGCAGCTCCTTCGCTGCATTCAACGGGTGGCGTAGTCGTCCAACATCTACCGCTAATACATCGCCGCTCAGTTTGACTCCCTGGGCACGGACCGGGTCACCGCCACGAGACTACAACCCTCAACAGATCCGGCTCCGGGTAAGCTCCCGTGAGCGCGATGCCGCGCGACGAAGGCCCAGGGGTGCGTCAATTGTACATCTCAACCTGTATGGGATTCACCAAACACTTAGGCCCCCCTATTCATTATTGCATTTGTCTTTGGTTCGCTGATTCACCAATAAACCAGTGCATCTGAGTTTAATTGCAGCAGGCACATTGACATCACTAGAGAGGTTTTTTTTTGGATTTTTTATTTTGCTATCATATTGAGTGTGTATGTGTGGGAGAAGGGTTGCGGGGGCTATTATACTATGTGGGAGCTGTGGTAACATCATACTGTATGGGGGGCTGCAGAGGCTATCATGCTGTGTGTGGGGCCATCATACTATGCAGGGGACTGTGGGGGTTATCAAGCTGTGTGAGATGCTATGGGGGCCATCATGTTGTGTTAGGGGCTGTGGAGGTTATCATACTGTGTTTTTGGGCTGTGACAACCATCATATTGTGCGTGGGGGGATAATTGGGGGATAATACCATGTGAGTGGACTGTGGGAGCCATCATGCTGTGTGTGGAAGGATTGTGGGAGCCATCATTCAGTTTATAAGAGGTCTGTGGGGGCATTATATCGTGTGGGAGGGCTCTGGAGGCAATCATATTGTGTGGAGGCAGTTGGTTGTGGGGGTTATCATACTGTGTGAGGCTTGTAGAGGCTATCGTACTGTGTGTAGAGGGCTGTTGGGGCCAATCATACTGTGCGTGGAGGGACTGCAGGAGTAACATACCATGTAGGGGACTCTGGAAGGAATCATGCTACGTATGTGGGGGGTTGTGGGGGCAGCATACTGTGTGAGAGGACTCTGGGGACCAGGACCATCATGCTGTGTGCGAGGGACAGTTAGTGCCATCTTATTGTGTGAGGTGTATGGTGGTCATAATACTGTATGTACGGAGCTGAGGGAGCCATAAAACTGTGTGGGGGCTATGGGGGCCATAATACCTGTTAGGATATAGGTTGAACTTGATGGATTTATGTTTATCTTCAACCTTAAAAACTATGAAGCTATACTGTGTGTGAGGAGACTGTGGGGGCCATCATACTTTGAGCAAGGAAGGCTGTAGGGGCCATCATAATGCGAGTTAGGGGCTGTGAGACCAATCATAATATATGAGTGTTGCTGTGGGAGCCATTATACTATGTGGGGGTGATGTAAAAGCACCATACTTTATGAGAGTCACTGTAGGGACCTCATATTTGTGTGGGGGACATCATACTGTAGGGAAATCTTACTGTGTGAGTCACTGTGGACTTCATAATGTATGTGAGAGACTTTAAGGGCAAAATATTTTGCTTGGGGCACTGTGGGGTCACCATACTGTGCGTGTGGAGGGTACTGGGGTGATATTGTGTGTGGGTATTCATTGAATGACACTGTTTTGTGGACATTATACTCTATAGGTGCAATGAAAGGGTTATCTTAGCGATCCCACCTACTCTGCAAAATAATTTTTATTTTGGGAGTGGGCTTAACACAGACTTTTGTTTTGGGGCCCCATGATTTCTATGTACATCTATGTACATCCATGGTGTGTACCAACACAATCTGATACTGTCTGCACTGATTAAATGGTATGAGATAGAAATGTATTCACACATTTCCAGGTGGAATAACAGAATAATAGTAAATCAAATTAGATGTCCACATCTTTTGAACTGTTACTCTTACACTCTTAAGTCACTTTACTCGTGTATCTTAAACAACAACCAACAGGCTACACTTTCCACAACATCGCCCCTTATTGGTAACATGTGGAGAATATTCTTTAGTGTGTCACTCTTGGATGAACACAGTGATAATGAGATAATATCTCCTGCCCATACTCAGCTTTAAGGCTTGCTCATATGAGGGTATAATACTCGGACAAGTGCTAGCCAATGTGCTATGGGGCTGTAAGGATTCCTGTTTTCCTTCTACAGTTTGACCACTAGTGGCTGCTATTGTTCACCTTAATAATTGTGCTGCAATTCCCCTCCTTACCACTGGAGGCTGCTGCTGTGTTTTGCAATTGCCCTATACTAAGATGGCAGGCTCTGAACCTATGGAATCCATCCCTGTTATGTTACTGGCGTAGCACTGTTGGAATCTAGTGGCCGAAGGAGCACAAGCAGGAACAGCAAGCAATAGTAGAAGTTCTTGAAGTTAGCAAGGAGTTGTAGGAAACATTCCGTAGATAGATGAGAACAGTCTGGGTAAGACTGTCCAGGAGCTGGAAACTGGAACTAGACTGAACAGCTAGACACAATATGCAAGCAATGAGTGAGAGATCCATGCGGCTTTAAGTAGGCCCAAACAGGAAACAAGATGGATTCCACAGATTCAGAACCTGCCATTTAAGTAAAAGGCAACTCCAGAACGAGGCAGCTTCCTCCAGTGGTAAGGAGTGGAATTGAAGCAGAATTATTAAGGTGAACAATAGCGGCCACTAGTGGTCAAACTGTAGAAATACAACAGGAATCCTGACAGGGGCAGTGCAGATCTGCTATTTTTTTCTCACGCCGATTTGGATTGAGAAATAAATTGTAGCATGCTGTGAGTGGCTCTGCAAATCAGAATACGCACACCCATTCAAGTCTTGGTGTGCCTGTAAAATGTTGGACTGCACTCGAATGTCCGATTTACATGGACAAAGAAAATGGAAAATTAAGTTCTCCATCTTCTCTGTACCTTTGATACGACATAATCAGATCAAAGTAAACTGACACTTTGCTCAAACTCTTATAGAGTTTGATCCAAGTGTCATTAGCATAATTGAGCCGATTTTCTCGCATGAGAGAATCAACACTCGTGTGACTATGGATCTCAGAATATAACCTATAATGCTACCGGGGCACTGTCCCCTCTCCTCTTTTCCATTCACATGTAGCCCTAATTTAGTAAAAAACTGAACTTTTATGAAAACGACAGTCAAGATGGTTACAATAGTTTCTGCAATCATACCAACATCGTAACACTGACTGCCATGTTTTTCAAAAAACATCCAAAAAAGATAAATCCATGAAATAAAATTAGTGTTATATGCAATAATTAATTCTAGGGAGCTAATGTAATCATTTATTCTATGAAAACATCCAATATAAAAGTAATGACCTACCTCGAAACTCACAGATCCATTGTGGTCTGTGTCGAAAGCATTAAACAGAAAGTGTGCGTAATTCGAAGCATCTGTAAAAGAAAATGTACATAATTAGCATAAAAGAATTGGATTATTAATGTAACCAATTATTCATTTTTACAATAATGCAATAATTAAACTAAGTATGTTTCAGATCTGATAGTATGTCATTTAGTACATGCTTGAAGGGAGATGGAAATAGAGATAAGAGATGGAGGTCATGTGCACTATGCGGAAACTTAAAGATGGAATTCCTCATTAGGAGAAAATGATTCATAAAAATTCTCTGTCTGATTGTATATGGTGCTGTGACATCAGTGCCTGAGCCTGTCTGTTCTACTCCTGCTTTGCTTGTTGGCCAATGCAAAGTGAATATTCAGTAGCCCTGTTTTATTCCTGGTACTTGTGGCTCTGGTCAGTCCAGATGCTTTGGGTTAAATTCTGTTAGTTTGGGTTTCTTCCTGATGTCAGTACTTTGTGGGGCTGCTCGCTATTTAAACCCCTGGGAATCAGTTCCCACTGCCAGTCAATAAGTTCTGCCTATCTGGTATAGCTCTATTCTTTGCTCTTGCTGTGGTTTCTTGATTTATCCCGATCTCTGCTTGTATTTTGACCACCTGCTGTTCTTCTGATTTTGTCTCTGTTGTGACCACTTAGTATCGACCCTGCATGACGACCCTTGTTTCTGCCAGCTTGATTCACCGGACACAGCTGACTCTGTGGATCCAGCCCAGGGGTACCTGTGTAAGTCCAAGGATGAAAGCCAGGGAAAACCCTGGGATCTGGTAAACACAGTGGTTTATGCCAAGCCTGTCCATAAAAGCACAATAAACAGCTGCCAGGCTTCCACGAACAGTGCAGCCATGACAGTTTCGTTTGATTGTAAGAACATTAACCAGGCCTCTTATGTATTACAACTGATGCATTGATTGTAAAAGAGGGCTGGCTTTCTTACTGAAATGAGCAAGTGCCCTCCACACCCAGCAATGATGACATGCCAACACAGGAAACTCACTGCTATGTCAACGTCTAGCCACAAGTGGCGCTGCCTAGATCTGTGACCAGCACTGATCTCTAGAGATCGGGGAGCATTTGTTAAGTAAGTTGTGTATTTTTTTTATTTTAAACACATTCAACATTTTTTCTCCAGCAAAACAATCCCGTTAATGATATTAGTAAGATTTAGTATTCCTCAAGACCTTCTCATCTCATAAGGTTCATGAGAACCATTGTAAGCAACTTGCTTAATATCTTTAAAATAGCTAACAGCTTTACTGCCTTTGTCTCAGCTGTTGACAGAGAAGGGGGTTCGCTTTGCTATTGAAATGAGCCAATGAGTCAGCCTCTTTAAGTCACATTTTTTCACATGGAGGTGATAACTTTGGACATGTCTGATCTGTGATTTGTTAACTGGCTGTAAACAGTTTAACCCTTTAGCAAGACTCAATAAAATTCAAAAACTCACATACTGCTGCTTCAAGATAAATATCATGACCCCCCCTCCATGGGTTCCTCTATATAAGTATCCCCTATTGGCCTCCTCTAGGTTTTCTCATTTTACTTCAAACTTTCATTTTTGTTTTTATTACCCACCTATCCAGCATGGGGAGCTAAAATTGCATATGACGCGCCCCTGGGCCTGCTATGTCGCGCAGAGTCTCGCGCACGGGGGCTTACCCGGAACCGGATCAGATGAGGGTTGTAGTCTCCGAGTGGCGGGGACACGGTCCGTGCCCAGGGAGTCAAACTCAGTGTGTGGCAGTCTTGATAGGTGTTATTTGAGTGTCGACTACGCCACCCGTTGATTTGCAGCTATGGAGCTGCCGCTGCAGGGCAGACCGCTGAGGCCGGTGTAGAATTGTGCAGCGTGATAGTATAACCCCCAACGGGAGGGGTATGGCCTCAGGGCAGCCGACGTGGAAGATGGGGGTAGCAGGAACCACTCAGACGGTGCGGTGTAATTCAGGGTCTTTACTGGTAACTACGATAGACCCTCCCGGAGTACTTGCTAGCGAACGGGGCCTGGTCAGTCCTTGAGCAGATGGGATCTCCCCTGGCCAGGCGGAGTTGTAGGCCTCCCAAACTGACTGTACTCTTCTGGCTACCTTGCTAGAAGCGGATATAAGTAGCCCACGTCCCTGAGTGTGCCGTGTGGTGCTCACCCGTATGGCCGGTGACTCGGGGCCTTCTAATGGCTTCCGCTCCACGATGGCGGTGCTGGTCCCACGCGTGTGACCTTGCCTTCGGGTTTCTGGGCCTGAGGACCTGAAATCCCCTGCCGGTCGGCTTCTGCTGCTGGGTAAGAGTTAGTCCCCACAGCCTCGGACGCCGGGTCCGGTAAGAAAGCTTCTCAGTCAGGGCGAGCTCTGCAGCTGCCAGCCCCTGACTCGTAGTAGTATTGCTCCCACTGAGCTTCTGCTGTTTCTTCCTATGACTGTTTCTCGTCTCTACTCTCCTTGACTCCTAACCCTGCCTCAGCCCCGGGTTTATATAGGGGAAGTTCTTCCCCTCCCAAGACTGGGCAGGAGGTGTGGCATGCACAGGATCCCTGACCAAAGGACCTCCCACCTGCTCTCAGACATAACATTACATAACTGTGGAAACCAGACCCCTGGGGTGCCACACATATACTATTGTGGTATAACAGATTAAAGGGGTTGTCCACTACTTTATATGATCCCCCAATGTATTCCCTCAGGGCCCATAAGTGTTTCTCTAAATACCTGGTTGGGGTCTTTTCTGCCTTTTCTGCCTCTGCTACTTGTTCCCGGTCTTGCAGTACCTGTGCTACCTGTCAGCGATCCCTAGAACACCTCCTGTCTGCCTGCGGCTTCCAGTACCTCTGCTACCTGTCAGCGATCCCTAGAACACCTCCTGTCTGCCTGCAGCTTCCAGTACCTCTGCTACCTGTCTGCGATCCCTAGAACACCTCCTGTCTGCCTGCGGCTTCCAGTACCTCTGCTACCTGTCTGCGATCCCTAGAACACCTCCTGTCTGCCTGCGACTTCCAGTACCTCTGCTACCTGTCAGCAATCCCTAGAACACCTCCTGTCTGCCTGCGGCTTCCAGTACCTCTGCTACCTGTCTGCGATCCCTAGAACACCTCCTGTCTGCCTGCGGCTTCCAGTACCTCTGCTACCTGTCTGCGATCCCTAGAACACCTCCTGTCTGCCTGCGACTTCCAGTACCTCTGCTACCTGTCAGCGATCCCTAGAACACCTCCTGTCTGCCTGCGGCTTCCAGTACCTCTGCTACCTGTCTGCGATCCCTAGAACACCTCCTGTCTGCCTGCGGCTTCCAGTACCTCTGCTACCTGTCTGCGATCCCTAGAACACCTCCTGTCTGACTGCGGCTTCCAGTACCTCTGCTACCTGTCTCCGTTTGCCACATGCCTCATCTACCGGCTGTACATTCTGTCAAATGCATTTATGTGATAATGTATGCATTCTGTAGTGTGAAATTTGATGATAGATCTGCTTCAATTTAGATCATTAAGAGGCGACAAAATGTCTTCTAAGAATCCAATCCTTTTTTTACTTACTACTATATGTAGGGTGATAATTTGTCCACTTTCTTGTATGAAATCGGTAGTTTGGCAGTAAGTGCTATTGCTATGTTGCAACTTGGTATTTTCTGTTTTTTTGACAGAGCAGTTCTGCCATTTCTGACGGATTCTGTAGAACAGCCAGAAAAGAATGAATATGGCATTCTCCAAAGAGCCCATCGGAGTCTGGATGGCAGTGCACAGAGTTTGAATGGAGGGTTTTGCTGTGTACATAAGTCCTAATAGATTACAGCCATGTTCTAGAGGCCAGAGCATGTAAAATATTCAACCATACAATTCACATATGCAACGTGTCATGATTATCACGTTTCCTAGAACTAATGACTGACACATACGCAGCAGAAATAATCAGAAGATATCGCAGAGATTAGTATCTGTAGCATTTTTCATTTCTCCACATTAGCCTTTGTTGACTGCACATCGACCTTCATGCACGGATCAATAACCGCCGAGAGGTGGAGGCCGAGAGCTCCGGCAAATGTTAACATCATCGTTAATTTTCTATTTTAGCACACGGGGAGCAGAACTACAGCAACGGCTGGAGGATCAGCCTCATCTTTATTTATCAAAAGTGTTACACTGTTATACACGGAAATGCCAATTCAATTTATTTTGACAATTCCGATAAAGATATATTTAAATTTAACCCCTTAAGGCCACTAGTCTTTTCGGCTTCGAGTCTGCAGCGACCGCAATAATTTTTTTTTATTTACTCCCTCACATTTTGAAAGCCGTAAGCTTTTTCTTTTTCTATTCAATCGATGTAGCTGTATGGTCACTTTTTTTTTTTTTTTGTAGAATGAGTTGTATTACTTTATGTCACCACTTTGGGATCCATGTATAGTAAAAGTTTTATACAGTTTTTTGACGGTGAGGTAAAAATGACTCAGCTCCTAAACCATGTATGGTGGCTCGACATAAAAATCTATGATTCATGCTATACTGCAAAGGCTGGTAAAGGGTTAACAGAAATGTGAAAAAGATAATTACTCTACAAGATGCTGTGAATTAGATGAAAAACCTCATTTGATTGTCTAGCACAGGGGTTCCCAACTTGTAGCTCGAGAGCCACATGGGGCTTGCGGGCTCGTGATGTGTGGCTCGCGGCTGTCTGCAAGCTTGGTGCATTAGCAGATCTCTAGATGGTGACTTTTGTGTATAGCCCTTCACAGAAGAGCAGATTTGGATGGGGGTAAGATAGGAAACCCCGGAGCTTTGCATACTGCCTTGGTGTGATTTCAGTGGAAAAGCTTTGGCTGTAATTATACCGGTAATAGGGGGCTCTGGGTGTCACTACTGTGAGTGGTGCAGTAGCTGAATGTGACTCGCAACCCTCTCTCAGAGCTGAATGTGGCTCGCAAACCGCTCTCAGAGCTGAATGTGGCTCTTGACCCTCTCTCAGAACTGAATGTGGCTCGCAACCCTCTCTCAGAGCTGAATGTGGCTCGCAACCCTTTCTCAGAGCTGAATGTGGCTTGCAACCCTCTCTCAGAGCTGAATGTGGCATGCGACCCTCTCTCAGAGCTGAATGTGGCTCGCAACCCTCTCTCAGAGCTGAATATGGCTTGCAACCCTCTCAGAGCTGAATGTGGCTTGCAACTGTGGCGCCCCTGAGGGTTCAGTCGCCACAGAGGTACTACACCTCACCCAGAGGTGTGGTGTCTCTGTCTCTCAGGTAAGGAGGGAGTACTGCCCGGAACCCCAACACCTGCATCCAACACTACACTGCTCCAGGCCGGCTGGAAGGGCAAGATGCAATGTGTTTTCCTGCTGTGCCCTGACCCTGGCTGGAGTGGGGGGAACCCAAAGGTACGGGGGAACCAGTAGTGGGTGTGGGTGGAGAAAGTAGTTTAGGGGAGCACTGTAGAGTGAGATATATAAGGGGAAGCCATCTTAGGGTGGCAGGAGAGTCGAGTAGAGGAGTCAGTGGTGAACAGTCAGGGAGCAGAGTCTCTTTAGGAGTAGGCTCCGTTCTAAGGAAGGGATCCCAGGGGGTACGGCGAGTGCAAGACGGCACCCATACGCCCCGAATCTGTCAGAAGACAGAGGGATCGTAGGCCGCAAGAAGGGGACCAGCCCCTGGGCCAGCCGTGTTACTCCAAGTCTCGACTGGGAAAACCGGAGGCTTCTGGCTTACATAGTCAGTTGCTGAAGCCTCATTCTAATCACCGTGAGGGTCAAGCAGGTCTGGGAACTTCGACGAGACAGGAGGGACTTCAGAGCACCTGGATTGAGAGTGGGAAGCGCAAGGCAGGAGGGAGAAAGACCCAGCGTGAAGACGGTCTAGTTAGGAACACGAGAAAGTTGGGTTCTGTCAGGTACTCCTGGTCTGCCTGAGGAAGAGTTGAACCCCTGCCTGGTGAACGCAGCGCGACGTGGGAGGCCGACAACTGTACAGTGCACCAGTGGAACTGTTATAAGAATTGTGAGTAAAAACTCGGATGACTGCACCGCACTGCCTCCGTCCCTTCTTTAATCTGCACCATCTCTCACTCCCTGCAACACAACGCCCAGCGCAACCTTTCACCTCCTACACTGCCCTGGAGCTAGCTCTACCTGTGGAGAGCCACACCATCCCTGCTGCCGTAACACCAGCTCCAGAGGACTGCTCCGCAGTGGCGGCACCCTTTAGCCGCAATCCACAGGTGGCGTCACGAACTTTCCAAAAACCCATATAAATACCCCCCTTTTTAATGACCGCCCTGGGTCACGGACCGGGCCAGCCACCGTGATATTCCCCATACCGGCATCCGTAAGAGGCCCGGCTGACGAGTACCCCACGGCCCAGGGGGCGCGTCACAACCCTCTCTCAGAGCTGAATGTGGCTTGAAACCCTCTCTCAGAGCTGAATGTGGCTTGCAACCCTCTCTCAGAGCTGAATGTGCCTCGCAACCCTTTCTCAAAGCTGAACGTTACTCGCGACCCTCTTTCATAGCTGACCATACTCCAGTTGAGAATTTTGTTGGGATATGTATCCCCAATTATGTCCATGACAGGTAAAGTTCCAGCGACCTCAAAGATCTACAGGGGTGCTGGACAGATCTAGAGCTCATGCAGACAAGCGTATAAATCGGACGTGAGCTACCTGATTTTTGATCGCATACCACACAGTCAGCACATTGACCCGTGTTATTCAATAGTGCTGTTCAGGTGAAGGATTTTTCTCTCGTCCCGACTTTCCGTGAGAAAAAAATCGCAGCATACATTACCTTCTTCCAAGTCTCGGATGGGACTCATCCATTCAAGTCTATGGGTGCATAAAAAAAAAAAATCGGATCCCAAACAAAACATCTGAGTGGCATCTGATTTTTACAGATACATTATGATAAGGCTACAATAGGAAACTGTATTTGATACTTTGCATTTTTTATGAAAACAGATAAGACACGGATTTTACATTTGACGTCACTCGGACATAAAAAATGGGCACACGGATGAAAATTAGAAAAAAAAAGTCAGCTTTCAGGATGAATTTCTCATATGCTCGTCTGCAGAGGACTAGTGAATAGTGCAAAACCACAAAGCACACCTAGGCAGGACTGGCTGTGGCAGGGACAGCTCTCAATAATGTAGAAGCACAAGAGTTATGGGTAAAAGTTTACAGTGACTATGGGTGCAACCAAGGGGATGCAGATCACACTTCAAGGTGCCGGTAAGGGATTAATCTAAAACTGATGAAGTGGTTGGCCTTCGACTAAATGTAATACTCATCAGAATGTGAGCTGTAACCATCAAGTACATTGTGCCATGTTTTCTGAACTGTAACTATCAAGCTTGCTATGCCTCTGCACCAGAAGAAAAAAGAGGTCACTTGTTTGCTCAAAATGTCTGTCTCTAATGGCCAATATAATGTCCGTGCTGTCCATGTTTGGATCCACAGTAATGGCCCTACACAAGTGTAAACCCGTCCTTATTATAGGATGTCTTAGTGATATAGATTAAATATAGAGCCAACATGGGGGAAAAAATCTGTATTCTATATGATAGCGGTCCAGATTTTATACAGCTGTCTTGATTCTTGTTCTGTCTTATCTGAGGAGCACATTCTGGAGGATATAATAAGCACATTGAAGAGTATTTAGCACAAGTGCTGCCAGTGTTACTGCCGAGCATCTGCTGTGTTCATCGCGGGCATATTGTTGATTCATGTTTGTGTTGCACTTAGTCGGATATTACTGAGATTGCAGCTTACATTACACTTCGTGGATCTTAGCTGTGAACTGCAGAGATATAAAGTACCACTTACCTCCCTGTGGGAAGAACTGAGCGTAAATGTCTTTAAACGTATCTTCATTGACAATCCCACTGGGACATTCCTGGAAAGGAAAAAAAAAAAATTGGTAGAGATGAAATATGTTGTGTACTGATTTTCCTGACACTTGTTTCTTTTTTTAAAATACATGTCTTGTCATATTTTACATTTCTCCTGGGCTTGCTACAGAAACTAAGGGAAGCAGATGAGTAGGAGATAATTACATGCATGCGGGCTGTTATGTAGACATACACAGAAGTTGGAATGCTCAGGGATGTGTGTGGGACTATTATTGTGTATTTTTCCTCTATGTACACTTTTTTTTATCACCATGTCATTTGTAAAAAAAGGTAAGGAGTTCATGTATTGCAAAACGTCAGTGATTGGCAGCAGCGTTGACATATCAGGACGTCATTGCTGCAGAAGGAAGTAGAGACTGGCGGGTGACCAGGACCATTATGCTTCACATACAGACACACCCGTGATTGGAAATACACTATGTGGATAAAAATATTGGGAGAGACGCCTTAATAATGGAATTCAGGTCTTTCATGCAGTGCCATTGGCACACGTGTATAACAATTGTGAAAGAATGGCTCATGGAAAAGAAAAAAAGTCATCAAGGCTCTGCTGACTCGATAACTGCTGAGTCTAAGACTCCTTTGGTAATAACATCAGCACAAAAATTGTGCCGGGAGCTTCATGGCATGGGCTTACATGGCCAAGCAGTTGAATGGAAGGCTTCCATCACCAAGCACAATGACAAGCATCAGATGCACTGGTGTAAAGATGGCACCACTGGACTCTGGAGCATTGGAAATGTTTTGCGGAGTGATGGATCACACTTCTCTATCTGGAATCTGATGGGCGAATCTGGGTTTGGCAAACGCCGCTAGAAAGTTACCTGCCTGACAGCATTATCCCTCCTCCACCAATCTGTACAGCTGGCACAAAGCAAAGTTTTTCATTTTATTTCACGGGTTGGCCTAGGCTCATGGTTACTTTGAAGAGAAATCTTAATTCTGTAATCCATCAACATGCAAAGACATTTTGGACTATTGTACAGTATTTTCCAACTTTATGGTAACAGTTTAGGGACGGCCTTTTTCTGTTCCCCATGACTGTTCCCAGCAAACAAAGCAGGGTCCATAGAGACATGGGTGGGAGAGTTTGGTGTGGAAGAACATGACAGAGCCCAGTCCTCAACTCCATCCAACATCTTTGAGATGAATGACAATGCTGATCGTGAGCCTTTCCTTCTCCTCCAACATCAGTATCTGACCTCATATATGTTCTTCTGGATGAATGGGCAAAAATTCAGTGCAGACCTATAGAGACCACAGTTTAGATTACCAACAAACTAATGCTCAAATGAGCAGGTTTTTCTATCAACAGCTTATTTCCACAAACATATATATTGGTCTCTGCTCCTGTTGTGCAGAGTGTTGGGCAATATGCTGTTGCATCTGTGAGTAGTTGGGGGAGAATTCCATGAAAAGTAATACTAGTGAAAAGTACCTATAAAGACACAAGGCAGAACTATACAAATCTGCAGGAAAACTGAAGTATGAATGATTGCTGACATGGAGCCATCCGAAATGGAAGTGTACTGTGTTTATAAGGTTATTGTGCCATCAAATGTGAGCTGTAACCAAGATCCACATTTTACTGGTCAAAGAGACCCACAAGGACCCAGAGAAGAACTGTCTGAAGTGGTTGGTGCATCCCCAATGAGAAACACCTAAATGGGACAGGCTGTGGTATGGGGTGGCTTCCTAGAAATGCATAAGGGCACTTAAAGTGGTTTTCCAGGCAAAAGTAAAAGTTTCTCAGGTGCATGGATCTGTAAAAGATAAATTAATTGATACTCACCTGAGTCCACCTGAATTCCGATACGTGGTCTGCACTGACACAGGAAGAAGAGATGTCATTGCTTAATCAGCAACAGGACTGCTGCAGACTGTGATCGTCTGTATCAGTCAGGTCAATTAAGCAGCGCATTATAAGAAAAACATCCAATGATGTGTTACTCAAAATCACCTGACCGCTGCTGTCTATCACAAGTCGCAGTGGTCCTGCTGTTGGTGGAAGTGGGACATCTCCTCTTTCTTTGTCAGCGCAAGCCACCAATCGGGTCTTTAAAAATGAGTAACAGCCACTTTGGGCTCAACCCAACTCTTGTTGGACTTGCTGAGTATCTGATGATCCTGGCCATGGTGGACCAGCAGTATGAAATAGAAGTACTGTATACATCATGTTCCAAATTATTATGCAAATGCTATTTTTCTCTCATATTGCTAAATAGTCGATTCAAATGAGTCAGTATAATGTTCAAATATCCACCGTTATGGATATGAATCAAATATTATTGGACAAACCTCTCAATCATAACAGTAATTTTTTTCCAAAACGAAAAAAATGAAAAGCGCACTGTTCCAAATTATTATACACAAATGAGTTTCCAAACATTGTATGGATTGTAAAGATTGTTGAATTTATAGCATTAAGAGGTCACATTTACTGTATTCAAAAGCTTATGAATCAAAAACGTATAAACACCTTCACGACCAATGACGTATAGGTACATCATGAGTCACGTACCTACCTTTGATGCGGGCTCTGGCGCTGAGCCCGCATCTTTCCCGGCACATGATGTGGCGCCCTGCTACGCACAGGTGCCACAGAACCCAGAAGGGTGAATGGATGGACTTCTCCACAAGAGGCCCTCACACATTCACACACCTCCACCCTACCACCTCAGACCACCAGATGGAGCCCGTTAGGGATATATATAGGGAGGGTGGAGCCAGGCAGCTCAGTTTTTAGTCAGTCTCTCAGTCAGAGAAAGAGTGTGCTGGCACTTAGACCAGTGAAGAGGCACACGCTGGCTGCTGTGCTTAGGCGAGCCAAGGCATACAGCACGAGTGGAAGCCTAGTGAGGGCCCTGAGTGTGGCCGAAGGCGAGAGGAGAAGGAAGAAGTAGCGAGGGGGCAGAGGAGCATACCAGGCTCACCCCGAGATATATACCGGACACCGGGTCCGCGCCTACCGGGTCCCTTTATATCCAGTAGGGACCACCGGAACACCTGGAGGACTACAAGTCCCAGGTCGACCAACGCTGACTACAGTACCAGGGCTAGGAGTCACGGAGGCCCCCAGCGTCCAGGGAGAGTGATCTCCAAGCGAAAGCCCTACCACCAGGTCAGCAGGTGCAAGAGAGAGAGACAGTAATTAAGCCAGGCCTAGCTCCAGACAGGTTAGAAGCTTAGCGAGTAAAGCCACAGATCAGAAGGCCCTATACCCGCTCACTGGGGAGAGTCCAAAAGTGCACCCTTCGACCGGAGTACCCTGGACCGTGCCTGCATCATCACCAGTAAAGGTACTGAAGCTTACCCCCGTGTGAGTGTCCGTCTTTCCTCCTGAACCGTGCTGGCCGTCTCTCCCCTGCACCACTCTCCGTTACCCCACGCTGCCCTGAGGCCCGCTCCACCTGTGGGGAGCTGTTCCATCATAAGCTGCCCTAACATCTGCCTCAGAGGACTGCTCCGCAGCGGCGGCTCCCTTTAGCCGCATTCCACAGGTGGCGTCACGAACTCTTTACAAATCCTCTATAAATCCCCTTTTGGTGATCGCCCTGGGCCACGGACCGGGCCAGCCACCGTGATATCCCCCACCGGCATCCATAGGCCCGGACGCCGAGTACCCCATTGCCCTGGGGGCGCGTCAATGACAGCTGATTTAATCAGCTTTCATGTGCCTCTAACAATCTCGGGTGGAAACGCGATCCACCCGCGGCTGTTAACAAGTAAAATGCCGCTGTCAATCTCTGATAGCAGCATTTAACATGCGCCGGCTGGAAGCACGTCACAATACCTACCCATTGGCACACCTGTCAAGTGATAGCGGGGTGCCAATGGGTTGTCATGACAGCTGAGGGTCTGCAGAAGACCCCTGTGCTTGTCATTGTAAATCTCCTATCAACGCCGACCTATGGCCAGGCTTATAGGAGGTCATGATTTCTGTTACAAATATGAAGCACTGCTATGTGTAGCACAGGCGATCACATGATCTCAGCTTCAAGTCTCCTTTGGAGACTATTGAAGCCAGTAAAAAGTAAAAAAAAAGTTTTTGGAAATATATATAAAAAACACCAAAGTTCAAATCACCCCGCTTTTGCCCCATTCAAAATAAAACAATAAAAAAAAATGCAGATATTTGGTATCACCGGATTCAGAATCGCCCGATCTATCAAAATATAAAGTAAATTAATCCGATCGGTAAACAGCGTAACGAGAAAAAAGTCAAAAGGCCAGATTTTTTTTTTTCGCCGCAGCAACATTGCAGTAACATGCAATAACAGGCGATCAAAGCATCGGATCTTCCCCAAAATGGTATCAATAAAAACTTCAACTCAGGGTTCAAAAAATAAGCACTCGCCCAGCCCCAGATCCCAAAAAATGTAGACTCTACGGATTTCGGAAAATGGCGACATAAGCAAAAATTTTTTTCTTACAAATTTCAGAGGAGAGGATATTTTTTTTTTAAATAAAAAAGAACCTATATATGTTTGGTATCTGCGAACTCGTAATGACCTGGAGAATCACATTGGCAGGTCAGTTTTAGTATTTAGTGAACATGGTAAATAAAAAACCAAAAAAATAATTGAGGAATAGCACTTTTTTTTACAATTTCCAGTACACTGTATGGTAAAATCAATGGTGTCATTCAAAAGTACAACTATTCCCACAAAAAATAAGCCCTCAAAAATAAAAAAATTATGGCTCTGGGAAGAAGGGGAAGAAAAAATGGAAAATCGCTTGGGGTTACGGGGTTAACAGGCCAAGTTACAGGTTAACATAGGGCCCCTTCTTTGATATCACCTTCACAATTCTTGCATTCATTGAACTTGGGAGTTTTTGGATAGCTTCTGTTTTCTTTGCAGGATGTCAGAATAACCTCCCAGAGCTGCTGTTTTGATGGGAACGGCCTCCCACCCTCATGGATCTTTTGCTTGAGGATATGCCCAAGGTTTTAAATAGGGTTGAGGTCAGGGGAGGATGGTGGTCACACTATGAAGATCTCTCATTTTAAACCCTTAGCAGCCAATGGCTCAGGTATTCTTCGCAGCATGAGATGGTGCATTGTCACGCATGAAGATGATTTTGCTATGAATGGCACAGTACCATGAAAGAAAGTTTTCAGTCAGAAACTCTATGGACTTTGCTGAGATTATTTTCACACCTCCATGGATCCTAAAGGAGCCTACCAGCTCTCTCCTCGTGATTCTGGCCCAAAACATGACTCCGCCACCTCCTTGCTGATGTCACCACCTTATTGGAACAGGGTGGCCATACGCCAACCATCTACTACTCCATCCATCTGGACCATCCAGGGGTGCATGGAACTCATCAGTAAACGAGACTGTTTTAAGATTACTCTTCATGTAGGTCTCAGGCCACTGCAACCGTTTCTGCTTGCGAGCACTGTTTAGGGGAATAGTAGGTGTGATGGGGCGTGTGACAGAGCAAGCAGGGACTGCAGACCAGTGAATAATCCAAGAAACTTTATTGTGTCACTTGGAGAATATCCCACCAAGCATAGATATAATTCCACAGAGTCTGTAACATGAGAACAGAAACAAATCGACAAATCCAGGGGCTCCACTCAGTAATCCGGCACCAAAGAAAATAAAATGCTGATCCTCCTCAAATTCAGCAGGGTGGGCAAGATGACACAATACCACATGATGCTGATCCCCAGTCTCTAATGGTCCAAGTAGTGGCACCAAGAGCTGGCCACACCAGCAGATCATAGCCCTTCCAAGACACAGCACCAACAACCAGAACCCAAACATGTGTCTTTCATTTTCTACCTTCTTCTTGGGATCAGTCTCCTGGTTGGGTGAAGATACATCCCACCCTCTTAAACACCTGGTACATTAAATTCAAAGATTGAAAGAAGGTCCCTAAAGTCTTATCTCTGGCAGTCTGTAATAATGTGTATCAGGGAGGACCCCTGTACAGAGGAACAAAGACACACATTCCCCCCACAAGATGCAAGATAGGGAATGCCAATTGAGGCTTCATTACATTATACTCCATGGGGTCTAATTACATTATGGTCGATGGCCAACTGGGATAACACATTGTTACAGTAGGTCTATGCACAACTGCAAGCCTCTGTAGGATCCTACACCTTGAGGGTTGCAGTACTTCAGAGTTACCAGCAGCTTCATATTTGAAGCAGCTGTTTGCTGCTTTGCAATGGTATTTTAGTTGCTGCTCTCTTAATACGATAAATTTGTCCAGCAAAAACCTTCCCCATTATGCCTTTATCTGCACGAACCCATCTATTCTCCATATCAGTCACAAATCTCTTCACAGTACAATGATCACGCTTAAGTTTTTGTGAAATATCTATTGTTTTCATACCATGTCCAAAGCATTGTAATATTTGATGCTTTTCAGCAGCAGAGGGATCCTTTTTCTTTTCCCCATATTGCTTGAATCTTTTGACCTGCTTAATAATGTGGAAAGTCCTTCTTAATGAAGCATTCCCATCAAAATTTTTATCTTCTTAATATATTGCAACTATCATATTATATAGCACTGTCTACTTACAATTGCTCATTTTCCCTTTTTAATAACTTAATTCTTCAAACTTCCTTTAGGTCTATGACATCACATGATTAAAAATTGACTAGCTGAATCCATCTAAGCTCTATGTGGAAACAGGAGGTCAATTATCCCTGCATGAGTCATAGGTCTCTGTAAAAATCAATGGTAGAAGGGAGGGGCAGAGCAGCTGGGAAAGGAGTTGAAGAGGGGAATGATTTTTGCAGGGACAAGACGCTTCCTGTTCCTACATAGAGCAGAGAAAATAGAGGAAATATCTGGGTAGAAAGACAAAATGAGCAATTGCAAGAACACAGTGATATATAATATGATGATTGCAATATATTAAGAGAATAAAAACTTCGGTGGGAGGAGGAGGGCTTCTTTAAGTAGTTTTCCTGTAATTGGGCTCACCTGACACCTAATTATTTGAGATTACTTTCAGTCATCCATGAGTTTATTTGACAAACAAAAAATTAAATCTTTAAGACGATTAAATCAAATTTGCATAATAATTTGGATCGCGGTGTACTGTGTTTATAATGCTACGATCAAATGTACAAAGCTCCCAGATACAACATGTTCAGTAAGTGCCAAGCCTGTCCTAGGGTCACGGGGGAGAGCATGACTGTATAAATAGGCTGTTGAGAAAAAATAGTTTTTCTAAAATTTGTTTAACCTCAGGAGTTCTGCATCATCATTCCCCTTACACGGAGATCAGAGGCGAAAATATCAATTCTACCAAAGCAGGATAACACAATATTGTACCGTAAGCAACTACTAGGCTTAGTTTACAAATAAATATATGAAGACAGCGCGGCTGCAGAAAATCAATCCCCTAGATATCGTGAAGCAATGCATTAAGCTCAATTTGCCCTTTACTGTATCTGTGCCCGAGGCTAATGATATAATCGTACTGACAGGCAGCGAGGATTGACAGTAGTTTCGTTCATCGTCTTGGGACGTTTTGATGAAGTCTTCACAGGTGATGCCTCAGAGAAGATATTGATGTGGATAAACCTTTACTTCATCCTTAGTCGTGCACTCACTACAATGTTTTCTCCTGTTTAGTAAGTGAAATCTCTACATTGCCACTTAGATTAGCTTATTTTTTTCAGTCAATCAGATTTATGCACAATTCCGACACCCAACAGTAACCCGAGCTTCTAACATCAGTAAGACAAGGGTGCAGGGGGCGTCACAGGGTGAGCGGGGGGCTCTACAGCAAAGCTTGGAATGGGGCCGCACATCAGTTTAAAAAATGTAAGTGTTAGGGTTATGGTTATTATAGTAAAAAGTCCAGTGCCTAAGCTTAAAGGGGTTGGCATGAAACCCCTTTAAGCTTAAGGCTATGTGCCCACGATGCAGAAATGAAGCAGAAAATTTCCGCTTCATTTCTGCATCTCCTTGCCGGGAAAAACGCGTGCGGAATTTGACACGCTTTTTTCGCACGTTTTACAAGCGTTTTGCCCATGCGGTATTGCCATGCGTTTTCTAATGCATTGTAGATGGCAATTCTGCATGCGTAAACGCACAAATAATGGACATGCTGCGGATTTTTGAGCGCTTCAAAAACGCTGCGGAAAAATCCGCAGCATGGGCATTGAAAGTGCGGAATTTCATTGGGGACCATGAAGGAAGGATTACCAAGCGCTTCCCAAGCGTTTACGCTGCAAAAATTCCGCAGCATAAACACTTGAAAAACGCATCGTGGGCACGGACCCTTAGGGTATGTGCACACGATGCAGAAATTAAGCAGAAAATTTCTGCATCATTTCTGCATCTCCCTGGCAGAAAAAACGCATGCAGATTGTGCAAGCGTTTTTCCTGCAGAGTACATGCGGATCCACATGCGTTTCCGCATGCAGATTGACAAGCGCTTTCCAGGCGATTTTAGCATCACTTGGAAAGTGCTTGACAACTAGGTCACACTATATAAATCCATGCAACCGGCATGGATTTATATAGTGTGACCTGAGAGAATGGTTAAAAATAAAAAATAAATGTATACTTTACCCTCTGATGGCCCGCGCTGTTCTGCTCACTCCGTTCTCCCTCGCCGGCAACTTTGAATTGAAAGACCTGCCTACTTCAGCGTCACGTGACCCGGCACATGACTCTGATGTCAGCGCAGGTCCTTAAACTCACTGCAAAGTGCCGGGAACCAAGCAGGAATGCTGCGCGGGCCGACAGAAGGTAAGTATATATTTATTTTTTATTTTATTCTTTTTTTACAGCTTTTTAATGGTACCTGGGTGTGGAGGAGAGTCTCCTCTCATCCAGACCCGGGTATCATCCGCACATTAGAACGCGCCAATAGCGCAAGTACAAATGCAGTCTTGCGGAATTGGCGCGTTCTAATGCAAGTCAATGGCGGCGAAAACGCCGCGTTTACACAAAATTAATTGACATGTTTACGCTGCGGAAAAATCCGCATCATGGGCACAGCACTTGCTGATTTCAATTGGGGAACATTGCTGCCCTTCTACCATGCGTTTTTAATGCGTTTACGCGGCATTTACGCAACTGCAAAACTGCCGCGGAAACGCATTAAAAACGCATCGTGTGAACTCAGCCTTAGGCTTAGTGCCCACGATGCAGAAATGAGGAAGAAATTTTCCTGAGCATTTCTGCATCTCTTTGGCAGAAAAAGGCATGCAGTTTTTCCATGCGTTTTTGCCATGCGTTTTTCCAATGCATTGTATAGGCAAATCTGAATGCAGAAACGCACAAGAATTGGTCATGTCAGGATTTTTTCTGCGAGTAAAATCCACGCAGAAAAAATCCTGACCATGTGCACAGAACTTGCAGAATGTCATAGGAAGTCATGGGATAAGGTATGCAATGCGTTTCTGCGCTGCAAATCCGCACCAAAAACGCATCGTGGGCACACAGCCTTAAACTTTAGCAACTTGCATTATCCACACGTTGTGTAAAATACAAGTGGAATCTTCAGGGAATTTGAGCAGCAGTGCTGATTTTCCATCTACAGCACATCAGTTTATTCTTTGGATTCTCACTGCTGATTTCGCGTTTACAATGCTCAACAAACCTGCAGCAAAAATGCATGACACAGTTGCATGTAGCTCATACTGATTCTGCTATGAATTTGTCTCTTTCTGCTATGCAAATTGTCTCTTCAGACAGGAACATGACTTGAACTTTACTGCCACCTATTGGAAGAATCCTAAAAGTCAGTATTTACCCTTTAACGAGCCTTCCATATGACCTAGGATAAAAACTAGACTATGAATTTGCAGATGAGTGTTTGCAGCCTTAGACCTGATTAGACTGTATGAGAGGCCTCTGACTGGGGTCTAAGGAGTAACATTTCTCCTTGTGGAGAGTGACATACCTGGCATGCGAGGGTAAGGAGGTTTGTACCCTGTGCAATGCTCCTCTGGGAAATTAAATATGCAAGTTGCCTCTTCAGAGAGGAAGAGGATTTGAACTCTAGTGCCACCTATTGTTAGTAGCAATCCTAAAAGTCAATATCTATCCTATAAAGGGGATCTGTCAGCAGTTTTTTGCTATATAATTTGAGTGCGGCATAACATAGGGCAAGAAAGCTTTGTCACAGGTGTGTCAGATGTGACATACAGTCACCCTGCAGTTGGTTGCAGGACATCTCTTAGTTTGGTATTAAAGACACCTTTTTAGATCTGTCTCACTCTAGGACCCAGCGGCTACCTCCCTCTTGCTGATTAGCACCCTGGCCTGGGTGTTTAAATACTTTCAGTCTGCAATAGGGAGGTGCCGGTGATATTCACATGTTTCCGTGTGAAAGATTAGAGCAAGTGCAGTCTGTTTACTTCCTCTCTGGTGCAAAGAGGATGTGTGTGTTATCTCCCTGAAGTCGGCTCAAGCTAAGTTAATTTCCCCCGTGTCTGTCTACCTTGTTGTCTTTAGTTGTTAATAGGGACTGACTAGTGCTCACCCCCCCGTTCCCTAGCCAGGGCCTACCTCTAGGGAAATACAGGGTTTTAGGTTCCTGTGTGGCAATAGGCGAGGAACCAATATAGGGGCAATAGGGGAGACAGGGTTATATCAGATCAGCCTAGGAGGTCTCCACTCCCCCTTTCCCTAGTGTCTGGGCTCCCTTCCCCTCATCCCTTTGTGTTGCACTTAGTCTTTCCCACACTTTGCGTGACACTTATTTACAATCCTGCACTCTATTACTTGTACAACACACAACGTTATTTACCACGCTACGTGTCCATGCTCTTTGATTTATATAGGACTTACAACCAGGATGCTTAAGACTAGAGCAAGAGAACACGTGCGAGATATTGTGGTGGCCGCCACAGAAGAGAATTTGGATTTGTTGAAAATAATCCCCAGACACTTTAAGCAGCATCATGCATGTGATCCATCAGGCTTTCGGGTCAAGGGGATTGATCACATATATACAACTTTGCGTGGAGGTAGTGTTAGCCGCCCACTTGCACAGAAGGAATCCAGATGGATTTGGCTATGACAAACGTTACATCCTCAGGGCCTAAATGAATCCTTGAGTTACTCACCATTTCTCTAATCGTCTCTCCCCTTTTTGTAATGGCCTTTGATTTCGGTATTTTAACTACATATGGTTTTATGTGTTTTTATCTTAAAAAAATGTTCTCTGTTTATTTTGGTATTTGTTTAATATGGTTTATTTTTCCCTTTAGTATATGCGTATCTGTCCTTGACTGCTGTTGTTCTCTCTGACCTCTATCGAAGGGCAAGTGTGGATGAACCTTAGCCACGTGTGGGTGATGGGGATACCTTTGGGAAGAAAGGAGTCGGTCAATGATGTATTATGGTTCAAGGATACCAAAGAAACAAGCAATGAAGAAATCTATACATGATTAAAATTTAATAATATTGACTTCTATTATAAAGGAAATGTATAATTTTAAATATTGTGTGGTATTGGGGGCCTGTACATTTTATGGGTTATATTCTGGAAATGATAGCTATCTACAGAATAATGCACCAGTACGGGGATTTAATCTCTTTATAATCTTTATTGGGGATAACTATTCTATACCCTTACACCTCTCTCCGTTCAGGCAAAGGTACCATGCCTCTATGGATGGGAGTGTTTGTGGTAATATTACACCCAAAGATTAGGTTACTAAAGTATACATTTATATAGGACTTGGGGGTCCTCCTAACTAATGGATCATTAGAGTATCCTTTTGCCAGTGCAGTTCTGTAGAATTTGTGTTCTTTATTATTATTTTTTTGATTAGGGCTGTCCCATGATTGTTTATTTTCAGGTCCCTAGTATAATGTTTTTTCCTTTTTTTCTTCTCTTCTTCCCCCCCCCCATCTTTCTTTTGAGTGCTGTTCTTTTGTATTAAATTTATTTTTTTGTGTACTAAGGATTCTTATAGTGTACACTTTTTTATGTTTATTTATTTTGTGCACATTTTGTTTGGTTACTGTTTATGGTCATCCCGTTGATCAGTCCCGTTCCTGTCTAGAAATTTCCATCCATGTGAACTATAGGTATATTACGTCCAGTTTTCATTGCTATAAAAAATAATTACCTGTGAGATGTTTGGCATCCTTTTGTGTGTTTGATAGCGATTCGTCTTTCTGGCGTCACTGCGGTTCCATGGACATGCGCGGTGTGTGGTTGGTTTACTGCACCAATGCGCATGGCTGTGGCGCCGATGCCGTATTTTCCGGTGGGCGGATCTGTGACGTTGCGGGACTCTCACTCATGTGACCTAATGGGCGCGACTCCGCCCATGTGATCTAGTGGGTGGTATTGCGTTCGGACTGGATGTACCCGGATGTGAGTGTTGGGATTTAGGTGTACGTGTTCCGCACCTATCACTGGGAGCGTTGGAGAATATTTGTGGGATGGCTTTGTATGGGGTTTTGCTATTGGGCAGTATGCAATACTTAAGGGATACCGATTTTAATGATGTCACACCCCCGGAAGAAGGCACAGCCCCAAAACGCGTGTAGGGGCGGCGGCACCATAGACTGACTAACACATGTGAGTAGTGATAGCATACTTGTATATGTATTTAGGTGTGGGATGGTTTTTACAAAATTGTATAATGCACTGTGCACTTTAACACCTATTTGTCGTCCAGACATAGGAAGTATGTATTAATTTTTTGAGTGGGTACTTTGCTATACCCCTCTTGACTGTCTGTGCCGCTATTTATAAGCTTCCTCCTCATGTGGATATCTATCTGTGGTGCCTTTCTTGGCCCACCACTAATATATTTGTTGCCATTGGAATTTTGTATGTTTTTAATGATCTGCATCAATAAAATTTATGATATTTTCAGATATTGTTCGTTATACATTTTTTCTTCTTTTTGATTTACTTATTCAAGTGATGTATCACTTACTGGACTGATTGATGAATTATCACTGTGCATTGTGCGCATGCTACTAATCAGTGGTGGGGGTGGGGTTACACAGATTAGCCTGACTGCTGGTCGTGTGAGATGTAGTCCAGCAGTATTAATCTCCTGCTGATAAAAGGCTGTTTGCATTGAAATGATAACACACAGCCTAATAAATAACACATCCCTGGAATCAGGAACTCCTGCCCTATAATACGCTTTAAATAGCAAAAACATGCTGACAGATTCCCTTTAATGAGCCTTGCTACACGACTTGTCAAAGGATTGATGTTGACTTTTAGGATCGCTACTTCCAATATGTAGAGCTAGAGTTCTAGTCCTCTTACTCTCTGAAGAGCCAATTTGCATATTTAGTTTCTCAGAGGAGAATTGCATGTCCTATAAGTCTCCTTACACTGACATGCCGGTCGTGTCTCTCTCCACAAGGAGATATTACAAACAAAAAAAATCTTTATTTCACCATACATAACCCCCACCTTGTCGATAGGTTGCATCTGATATTGCAACTCATCTCCATTTAATAAAACCAAGACTAAGTTGTAATATCAGATGTAGCCAATGGGAATGATGAATAAAAAATATTAAAAGTATAACAGGCAGCGATATTGCGCTCTACTCCACTGCATTTACTGAACTTTCAACTTTGCAGCCAACCTGCACGTATTGATGTGATTGTCACGTACTGTACAGATTCTCCCTTAGGTTAGAACAGTACATGTCAGACATCATCTCACTTTACAAGTTCCTGTACTATTTGTCCTAATTTGTAAACTCTAGTCCATTTCATCTGCAGAACACTTGTGTCTTGTCATATTGCAGCTAACAAAGATGTCCTACCGTATGAGGAGAAAAGTGTTCCGAGACAGGAAAATGTTACTTTTACATGTACTTTATAAAATATAATTAATTTCTCAATCTAATTAGGTTCAACCTACTTTGTAAATTTGTTTCTTATTATATTTTAAAGTAGCTGGAGTTTTTATTTTCTTATACTGGGGTCCAAATATCTTTTATGGACAAGAATTAATAAGGAGTAGTGTTGAGCCACCCCCGTAGTGTTCGGGTTCGGTTTGTCGAACACCGGGATGTTCGTGGAACTGTTCGTCAAACACCTTAGAACACTGTTGAACACCGTTAAAACCAATGGCAGGCAAACAAAAACACATAGAAAACACCTTCAAAGGTGTCCAAAAGCTGACAAACTGCTCAGAAGACACTCTCTTTTAAAAAGCCGGCCGGCAATTCAGCATCAGTACCCAACAATTTAGTACAGAAAGAATAGAGCATCACACATAGATTAGATACATAGAAACATGTCAGTCACATATATAAGAAGTACAGTGATAGTGTTGATTACTGTACTTGTCATTTAGTGTTAAAATAAAGGATTTATTAAAAAAAAAATTGGCGTGGGGTTCCACGTAATTTTAGTCTCTAGCGGAGGTTAAGCAGACAGCTGGGGCAGATATTTGAAGCCTGGGAAGGGGGTAATACCCACGGAGCTTCCCAGGCTACTAATATCAGCCCCCAGCTGAATACCTAGTCTTTACTAGCTATTAAAATGGGGGACCCCCCAAAAAATGACGTGGGGTCCCCCCTATTTTAATAGCTAGCAAAGGCTAGGCAGACAGCTGGGGGCTGATATTAATAGCCCAGGAAGGGTGCCATGAATATTGGCGCCCTCCCAGGCTAGAAACACCAGCCGTCAGCCGCCCCAGAAATGGCGCATCCATAGGAAGGGCTCGGAAGGGAAGGAGCGCCATTTGACTTTTTGAATGTAAAATTTGCTTGAATAATTTGGAGACGGATTGTTGCGTTTGGAGAGCCCCCGATGTGCCTATACAGTGGAAACTCCTCACAAGTGACACCATTTTGGAAACTAGACCCCTCAGGGAACTTATCTAGATGTGTAGTGAGCATCTTGAACCCCCCGGTGCTTCACAGAGGTTTATAACATTCAGCCGTAAAAATAAAATTTTCACATTTTTCCCCAAAAAATATTTTCAACCCCCAATTTTGCATTTTCATAAGGGTAACAGGAGAAATTGCACCATGCAATTTGATGTGCAATTTCTCCTGAGTAAGCCGATACCCCATATGTGGGGGAAAACCACTGTTTTTTGGGTGCATGGCAAGGTTCAGAAGGGAAGGAACACTGTGTGACTTTTTGAACGTAAAATTGGCTGGAATCGAGAGCAGACGCCATGTCGCATTTGGGGAGCCCCTGATGCACCTAGACATTGGAAATAAGTGACCCCATTTTGGAAACTAGACCCCTCAAGGATTTTACCAAGGGGTATAGTGAACATTTTGAACCCAGAGGTACCACACAGAATTTGATAACATTAGGTCATCATATTGAATAAGTTGTCATTAGTCTTAAGTGGAAGTGCTCGCTACTTGAGTTTGCATCGGGTACTCAGGTATGCACCATGTATCGCGGGTGCTTGAGTGACATGCTTGGTGTTCATTTTCTCCTGTTACCCTTGTGAAAAGGAAAGATATAGGGCTAAAGCAACATTAGTGAGGGAAAATTTATTTTTCAATTTTCACGGCTCAATGTTACAAAATTCTGTGAAGCACCTGTGGGTTCAAGATGCTCACCATACCTCTAGATAAGTTCCTTGATGGGTGTGTTTTCCAAAATTTGGTCACTTGTAGGGGGTTTCCACTGTTTAGGCACATCAGGGGTTCTGCAAATGTGACATGGCATCCGCTATCTATTCCAGCTAATTCTGTGCTCCAAAAGTCAAATGGCTCTTCTTCCCTTCCAAGCCCTGCCATACACCCAAATAATAGTTTTCCATCACATATAGGGTATCATTGTACTCAGGAGAAATCGCGGAAAAAATTGTATGGTTCATTTTCTCCTGTTACTCTTGTGACAATTAATATTTTGGGGCTAAAGCAATATTTTTGTGGGAATAATGTGATTTTTTATTTTCATGGCTCAACGTTATAAAATTCCAGCAAATGTTGTGATCCAAAAGTCAAATGGCGCTCCTTCCTTTTCGGGCCCTCTATGTACCAAAACAGTAGTTTTCCACCACATATGTGGCATCAGTGTACTCCAGAGAAACTGCACAATAAATTGTATGGTCCATTTTCTTCTGTTACCCTCTTGAAATTGCAAAATTTGGGGCTAATTCAAAATTTTGATCTCTCCCTTTTTATTTCTCCCTTCCACATTTGCTTTAATTCTGGTGAAGCTCCTAAAGGGTTAATAAACTTCTTGAATGTGGTTTTCAGAACTTTGAGAAGTGTAGTTTTTAAAATCTGCTCACTTATAGGTATTTTCTGTCACATATGGCCCTCAAAATCACTTCAAATTGGATGTGGTCCCTAAAAAAATTGGTTTTGTAAATATTACTGGAAAAATGGGAAATTGCTGATGAACATTTAACCCTTCTAACTTCCTAACAAAAGAAAAATATGTTTAAAAAATTACGCTAATGTGAAGTAGACATGTGGGAAATGTTATTTATTATCGATTTTGTGCCGCATGACTCTCTGGTTTTAAGCGCATAAAAATTAAAAGTTTGAAAATTGCAAAATTTTCAAATATTTTGTCAAATTTTTGATATTTCTAGAAATAAACACAAATCATATTGACCCAAATTTACCACTATTGTGAAGTACAACATGTCGTGAAAAAAACAATCTCAGAATCAATGGGATATGTTGGTGCGTTCCAGAGTTATTACCTCCTAAAGTGACAGTAGTCAGAATTGAAAAAATTGGCTGAGTAGGAAGGTGAAAACAGGCTGTAAGAATTAATTCCCCAATATTGTGTTATTTGGATTGTTCCCTACAGCAGTGATTATGGTCTTAGGCAGCTAAAGTATTTTGGTCTCCAAGAGTTTATTGCTATTGGAGAGGACACTATGGTAAAATGTGTTGGAATCAGTACAGATGCAATGTTTTAGTTATTCTACAGATGCAACATCACAATGCTCCACCTTGATAACTTTACACAGCCGACAACTCAACATTGCACAAGCCAATGGCTTGTGGCTCAAGTCAAATTTTGTGCCATAATGTCTCAGTGCTTCATTATCTGAGTGACTATAACTTTTGCTAGATCTGTAAATTGTTAAAGGGTTAGTTGTTAAAATTTATCTGTGGACATGTTGGTGTTACAAATTATTTTGTTTATACAAAATACAACATTTATAGTACGAATGAGAATTAACTAAGTAATAATTTTCATAGAATGTATTATAAAAGAACATTTATATAATTATTCCTGCTTTATACATAGCACCATTATATTCAGCAGCATTATACAGTCAGTCCTTGTCCTCATGAGGGCGCCAAATTTACTTATATCATACACACAATTTAAAAGGATTTTAGATAACCTATCAGTATGTTTAAGAGTGTAGGAAGTAACCCAGACATGGGGAGGACATCTTTGGTTGAATGTGAACCCAGGACACCATTGAGGCAAAGCAACAGTACTAGCCATTCTTTTGGCCCGATACAGCACCTGAACTACTTTGTAAACTTTTGTAAATACTTTTTCTTTTTTTTCTGAGCTGGCAGAGAACGGCACAGAGCATTACAGATAGATAGTTACCAACTACCTGCGTGCAAGTTCTTATTCCCATAGGGAGATATAAGTAAAATCCCAGATAACCGCTTTAATATTGCATCCTTTTGTAATAGGTCAGATCTCGTTCTCAACCAATGGGGATCTCCGTACACATATTTTTTTTATTGCTAATCTTTATCTATCCCTTTTTAATTGTAACTCTTATTAAATATAAATACAGTATATAAATCATCTGTAGAGACCGTATCTTTGCTAGAAGCGCCGCAAACTTCCATATCAGTACAGTTGAGTTTGGTAATGAACAGTGGTGGTTTTATGTGGTCATAGCATAGCATGATATTATTTAATCTTGTATAGCAATATTATTGGTAATATTGGTCTTGCAGTAAATCTTAATTTCCTCCAAAGTCAGACATTGTCAAATTTCTAATTGGGACCCCCATCTAGAAAACTGGGTGTCGGGTAAAGTGGCTGCATGGGCCTGTGTACTTACAAATGTCAGGGAGGAATTTTCGTCCCTCTCCAGCCATGTTAGGGAAACACCCATTGAACAAGGGGAATGGTAACACCCAGTTGTCAACATATTCATCCAATGCTAGGAGGCTTAACATAAGGACCGCATAATGCACAATTATAAGAAAAGATGCTGTAGAAATTGTGTTTCTTGGAGAATATTTTGAGTTTGTGCCATGTTCTTTGTTTATTTATTAGCTGAAAATGACTCCAAAAGTAAAGAAAACACTTTTTTTTATCAATGTCACTGGGAGTTTTTTCATCCTTCATCAGGCTGGAAATTGGTTAAGACTAGAAATGAGTGAATTGATCTGTGGAGAATCGAGTTTGAGTCGAACTTCCTGAAGTTTGTGGTTTTACATGAATTGGAACATATTGAGATTTGAAACTTGCACGAAAAAACATTCCCCACAATATTCTCACACTGCTGAAGAATCAGAGAGTGGGTTAATTTGTGGGCCTCAATATAATGCCCTGCAGCTATGACATCTTACAGATTATCATACCTCATACAGTGGTGGTCAGTACCTGGGCCATCACAGATCTGCTTTTAGGCTCACCTGATGAGGAGGATCCTCCAAGCCCAAGGTCAGGGTGAGCACATGGGCCACAGGCGTTGGTGCAGAAGATGGGTGGGGCTCAAAGGACAGAGAGTGGAGGTACTGGAAGCCGAAAACAGATAGCAGAATTACTGGAAGCTACAGGCAGACAGGAGAATGAGGTACTGAAAGCCGCAGGCAGACAAGTAAATGAGGTACTGGAAGTCACAGGCAGACAGGTAAATGAAGTCGTGGAAGTCACAGGCAGACAGGTAGCTGAAGTTCGGGAAGCTGCAGGCAGACAGGAGACATCCTGGAGGGACCGTAGGCATGGAGCTGTGCAATGACAAACTAAAAGTCTTAATACCAAGACACGTGTGTGTCTCAGTGAGCCTTTTATGAGCCCAGGCAGATGATCACATGGGATTATGCTGGGGCATCTGCAAAGCCCGACATGGAGCACAATAGAGTTTAGCGGACCAGGGTGAGGGAAGCACAGCCCGAATACAGGACAGGTGTGTAACATCAGCTGTTCCCAGAGGAGCACCATTCATAAGGCAAAGTGGTTTTCCATTTCCAAAGTCACTGAGTAAGTCTCTCTCTCCCGTGTAAGCTCTTATGATCAGCAGGGTCCTCTCTCTCCCCTGTAAAGTGCAAGATCTTATTATTAGTGGGGTCTTTTCTATCTCCTGTAGAGTGCAAGCTATTATGATCAGTGGGGTCCTCTCTCTTTTTCTCTCTCTTGTAGAGTGTAAGCTCTTATGGTCAGAAGGGTTTTCTCTTACTTTCTCCTGTGGAGTGTAAGCTCTTACGGTCAGCGGGTTCTTTCTCTTCTCTCCACCACGTGTATTTTCTGAGCAATTAAAAACTTTCCAATATTACAAAATCAAATTTTTTGCGAAAATTTGGCGAAGTAGGCAAGTTTGAATTTCAAAAGATCCGCTCATCTCTAGTTAGAACAGTGCGAAAAGTTAAAGAGGTTGTCCACAACTTTTACATTGATGTTGACTTATCCTTAGGATCGGTCTTCAATGTCTGATTGGCCTGGGTCCGACACCCAGCACCCCCTCCGATCAGCTTTTATTGATGCTGACCAGCTGATCGTTGGGGGTGCTGGGTGTCGAACCCCGGCTGATAAGACATTGATAACCTATGACATATAGGTCATCAGTGTAAAAGTAGTGGACAACCTCTTTAAGTGACCAAAGTGTCAAAGATAGCATATCCAGGTTTGCATTCATTCCATGTGTTTGGTTGGTCTAGGGACCTGTGCCGTGTATATAATAATGTGCTGTTGTCCGCCTGTATATATTTGAGAAAAAATAGATTCCAACTGAACATAGTGAAGGGTAAGTATCTCCAACTGAAATCACCAGGGCCAGAAAATGTAGTATGCAGAAAAGATAAAGCAATTGTCCAATGGTCTCATATTCCAACATGTCTCCTGTAACTTGTAGCATTGCTTCCCCATTGTTTTTATTTTCTCTGTAGTGATTTTTATACATCAATCCTATAGTATTCTTTTACTTGAAAAGCTGAGGACTAGCGGAGTGAGGAGATGGTGTAATGTACACACTGAAGATCTACAGAAGTCAGGAGTGGGCCCTTGGCGCATTTCCTGGCAGAATTCCCACTTTGTGCGCTCAGGCTTTGTTTTAATAGTTACTTGCTGCACTTGTGTGATATATTCAGGGTTATTCATTTTCTATTTTCTCTCTGCTGCTTGAATTTGGAAGCTGATTAAGGTGAGATGTCAGAATAGCAAATGTAGTGAAACAGAGAATGTTCAGAGGAGATTTATGTCGGAATAGATTTCAATATTTCAGGCGTAATCATGCTTGGTATTCATATTTGTATAAATATTTTCAGTCACAGGAATATTATGTATCAGTAACACACTCAGAATATTAACTAGGGCAAATCACTGCAGCATTACTGGCAACTTCATGGGATCTGTTCTTATTAGAGAGTAAATATTCTAATTTATGAAGTATTACCTTCCTATGTTACGAACGATAATGAGAGTATCAACGAAAAGGGGTCAGGTTTGAACAAATCAAATACAAATTATGTTAAAGACCCCCCTCTGAAAAGATCTCCACACCCTACTCCCTAATAAAAGTGCAACTTAAAAGGGGTATTCCCATCTCCAAAATCCTATCCCAACATGTAGTAGGTGTAATAATAATCATATTAGCAAATACCTCCAATTAGAAATGTAGTATAGTTCTTCTAATTAGCTATGTCACTTAGGTATCTATGCATATAACCACTAAAAACTGTCACTATATGAGTGGTCGTAATAATGAATACCAACGCAACGGCAATGCCCTGCACAATGGGTAAGCGACATAGCCAATCAGAAGAACTATACTGCATTTCTAATTGGCGGTATTTGCTAATATTATTACACCTACTACACCTACTACCTACAGCAGCAGAAGATTGCCCAAACTGTATCTACCTAGATTCTTGTAATCTTCATCTATATCTATAAATGTTATTTTATCCCCTATCCAGCCTCCATATATTGCACCAAACTGCATCCATGTAAGCAAAATTTAGGGAGCTGCTTGTATCCTTCTAGATGACTAGCGCATTTTTGATGGTTATCTATAAATATGGTTTAAAAGGGTTTTGCGGGAATAGAAAAAAAGCAAATGACCAAAGGAAACCTCATTATAAATACATTCCTAAATACCTTTAAATGGAATCTGTCAGTAAGATTAACACTCCAAAACCGCACCTATGGGCATGCAGGGCTTTAAAATGTAAATTTATCGACACCCATATATCTTCTGCATTCTCGAGAAATTAAAATTTTCATTTAAATGCAGTGACAGAGCACTTAATGCGTCTCTGCCTTCCTAGGTTTTTTCCCTGCTCAGCATCAGTGTGATTGGTAGCTTACTGCCAAATTTCCTTGGCTTTCCCCTGACATCATATGGGCAGTAAGCTATGAAGTCAAAGAGGCTGGTGCTGGATGAGAAAACAACTTGGGGAGATAAAGTCTCTGGAAGTGCTAGGTCACACCCAGAACACTAAACACAGGAGTTGCATATGAATGAAAACTCTGATTAATGCGGCAACAGATAAAAGATATAAAGGTGTTGATGGATTTATATTTCAAAGACCTGCATGGCCACATATTTGGGAGCAGGTGGTCAGTGATCTTCCTTACAGATTCCTTTTAATTGATAAATATGTTTTGTTTAGGGAGGTAATCACTAGAATTCATTAAAATGGCTGCCGCCTTGTTAGAGACTTGTCCTAGAATATCAATAGGACAGGGGCATGTGAGCATGTGCAGTAGAAAGCTCTGCCTCTCTCCCGCCATGTGTAGGAAGATCTGCTCCTAGTGGATGATCTGATCTGGGCATACCTTACTCCTGAAGAGAAGAAGACTCCGCTCACGCTGATGTCCATCCTGTCTTTCTGAATGAAGAGTGGTTGCTGTAACTTGGAGACACCTTGACTGTATGCGGGAATGGTTATCTACAGGTCATGGCGGCAGAGCATCCTACTGCACATGCTCCTTGGCACCTGTCCTAATATTGTATGACATGCTTCTGCCAGTGCAGCATGATGGAGGACATTTTACTTCTACAATGATTACCTCCATAGACAAAATGACGGCGATTTACCAAATTTATTAAGTATGACATTTCCTTTAGTTCTTTATTTTTTCTGAGGTCCCCTTTAATTCAAATATAAAATGAAAATTGTTCATTGGCTTCCTAAATGCAAAGATAAACAACTTTCTAATTAATAGTAAAAACTGAGGAGCAAAAAGTGCAATAGGATCTTATCTCATGATAAAAGACAATAATAGTGCAGGGAATTGTTCACCTGGTATAGTTGTGTATCACACAACATAGATCAAGCTTAAATTTGTCAGCTGCTGCAGTCTCACGGGTTAAAAAAACGTTGAATTGCCAGAAGAGAAATGGGTGGGTCCTCTGCACTGCTGATGGAGGTCCGAAAGAATGGTCCTGGATTCAAGGTAGACTTGATGCCGTTTTGTTATCAACGCGTTTCGAAGTTATCAGACTTCATCAGGATATAACCACATACCTAACCACAGAGTCAGTATTGTGGTACCAATATTCAAAGAGTGGTCAAAATCTGAGCCTGGAAATTACAGGCAGTAAGTTTAACCTCTAGAGATGGTACCCTGGAGTATCTCAATAAGAATAACCACATGACCCAGTATCAACATGGGTTTATGAGGAATGAGTCCTGTCAAACTAATCTGATCACCTTCTATGAGGAGGTAAATTCCAGACTGAACTAGGGAAGTGCAGTGAGTTTTGTCTATATGAACTTTTCAAAGGTATTTGATATGGTGCCACACAAAAGGTTGGTATATAAAATCAGAATAATGAAACTAAGGGAAAATATGTGTAACTGGTTTAACAACTGGCTCAGTGATAGGAAACAAGGGGTGGTTATAAATGGAACACACTCTGGGTCACAGTTAATAGTTGAGTACCACTGGGGTCAGTAATGGGCCCTCTTCCTTTTAATATATCTATTAATGACCTTGTAGGGGGCTATACAGAGTAGAATTTCAATATTTGTAGATGATACTAAACTCTGCAGGGTAATCAACACAGAGGAGGATAACTTAATGTTACAGAGGGATTTTTATAAGCTGGAGGCTTCGGCTGAGAAATGTCAATTGAAGTTTACTGTAGATAAATAGAAGGTCATGCACCTGGGCAGAGGAAATAAAATGTATAATTATGTACTAAATTGTAAAACACTGGGCAAAACAGAAAAGTACTTGGGTGTATGGGTGGATGGCAAACTAAACTCTAGTGACTAGTGTCAGGCAGCTGCTGCCAAGGCTGATGCTTTAAAAGAGGCATAGAAGCTCCTGACCAAAACATAGCTTTGTGTCTATGCTAGTCACTAGAGAGGCTATATTTAGAATAATGTGTACAGTTTTGGTCCCAGGTGTATAATGAGGACATAGCAGAACTATGGCGGGTACAGAGAAGAGCGACCAAGGTTATTAAAGGACTGGGGGGTCTGCAATACCAAGACAGGTTATTACACTTGGGGTTATTCAGTTTGGAAAAACAAAGTCTTAGGTCCGATCTTATTACAGTGTACAAATATATGAAGGAACTGTACGGAGATCTTACTAATGATCTTTTTACACTTAGGCCTGCACTGTGACAAGGGGGCATCCTCTTCATCTAGAGGAAAGAAGGTTTAATCATAATCACAGACGCGGATTCTTTACTGTAAGAGCAGTGAGACTATGGAGCTCTCTGCCGCATGATGCTGTAATGGTTGACTCACTACTAAAAATCAAGAGGGGCCTGGAGATTCTGTGATGGGACGTTGATCCAGGGAACTAGTCTGATTGCCTAATGTGGAATTGGGAATACATTTTGCCCCTAAAATGGAGCTATTAGAGTGTGCCTCATTGGGTTTTTCCCTTCCTCTAGATGTTAGGTTATATGTTGAATATAATATACAAGATTTTGATTCATTTTTCTTGATTGTCCGCATGCAATGATTAACATTTACCCACATCATGTGTGGTCAGAAAATCATTTTAACTATGACCACCTGAAGGAATTGAGACATATAGTAAGAATTATTTGATCGGCCAATCTCATTATGTTAAGGTTGTACTTAAGTAAGTAGCCACTAGATGGCATCTACACTCAGCTCTATGCTCTCTGATACTGTATGTATAAGTGTAGAAAAAGTGCCCTCTAGTGGTCATAACAAGAAGTAAAGAAAGAGAATGGGTGGCACTTGAGTTCAAGTCCTCTTCCTCCCTGAAGAAGCAATTTGCATAGAAAGAAATCAGTTTCTATTTAAATCTATTTATTTATTTAATTAAATAGCTGATGCCTTTACATTACAACTGTTATTCCTAATTCCACTAAGTAATTCTCATGAACATAGATATTTATTTATAGATTGCAGTCTATATACCCAGGATAAAGCAATGTGGAGGTCCTTTTGTGTGTGCCCACTGCATGCTGCATGTTCCTGTATGTGGGTGCTGACTGTGACTAGCAGAAGCCGCTCTCCCCTACACTGGTGAGTGGATGGAGCGTCAGTGCTCTCCCTCAACCCACGGTATGAACAGTTAGGTGTCAAGTCCCCTCTACGGACCCACAAATATAAATGCCTTACCATGTCATATGGTCATCCAACCATATGGTGGCAGTATTAGGGTTACAAACGGACACATGACAAACTGAACATTATATAAAATACTCACAAAAAGTTAGGGATATTTGGCTTTTGGGCAAAATTTCAGGATAACCCTAAAATGCGCTCTAACCTCTTCAGGAGAACTTAATGTGACCGTCTCTACACTTTTGAATACACATGTCCAACTGTTCAATGTTTCAGTACTTTTTTGCACAACTTGCTGTTCTCTAACAAGGAACTTAATGGTAAAATTCACAACAGGTGTTTGATCCATGAATCGTCCAATAAATTTCGGGGGTTCAATTAAAATTGGTATTAAACTGTCCTCTTCATTGTGCTGTTCACATTGACATAATGAGTGCAAATCCTATGGTCATTAAATCTCTATTCCCCACAGCGCTGTTACATGCAGTGAACCATATACAATCTGTCTGAAGAAGGTCCTTTCAACCGAAACGTCACTGTTTTTGTATTGCTTGGCTAATAAATCTGATATTTTTTCTGCAACTCGATGAGTGCCGGATTCTTTCTCTACACGACATCATGAGACCAAGACGACACCTAACAATTGATCAACAGTACCTCTCCATTGAGGGCCTTCAAGCAGGATGTTCTCAGACGGAAGTGGCCACTGAGCTTAGAGTGTCACAGAGTCATCAGCAGGTTGCAACAGAGTCACAGAAAGGCAGAGAAGTGGACGTCCTCTGCCACATCCCACGCTGATAACCACTTCACTGTGAATAATGCCCTTCGGAACCGGATGATGAATGGCACACAACTCCAGGTACATTTAAGAGAGGTGAGAGGCACCCAAGAGTCACGTCAGACCATTCAAAACTGTGCTAGACAACCGCAAAGGTAATTTACCACACCACCAGGCACATGGGCCAGGGAGCATCTATGCCGGACGAGGGACCAGTGGTCTTCAGTGCAGTTCACTGATGAAAGTCGATTCATGCTGAGCAGAAATAATGGCTGCCAACGATGTTGGATACATCAAGGAGAATGCTGTGCATCAGCCACTGTTGTCACCAGGCGAGCTTTTGGTGGTGGTAGTGTTACAGTGTGGGCAGGTGTGTCTAGTCAATACAGGACTGCTGTACACTTTGTGACAAGCCCCTACTACTTGAATAACATCATCCAGTCATTATGTCTCTGCATGAACAACACAGGCCTAATTTAATCTTCATGGATGACAAGTCTCTAGCTCATCGAGGTCGCATTAGGGAACTGCTGCTGGAGACTGGGGTACCCGAAATGGAGTGGCCTGGACTTTCTCCAGACCTGAATCCCATAGAAAATCTATAGGATCAACAGAGTCGCCGTGTAGTGTCTCGTAACTCTGTACCCCAGAACCTCAATGACCTGAGGGCCACCATTCAAGTAGAGTGGGATGCCATGCCTCAGCAGACAATAACTCCACTTGTGAACAGCATGAGACATCGTTGTCAAGCTGTAATTGATGCTCAAAGCCACATGAGAGTTATTGAGATATTGACATTTTTTGTTGGGGTATACCTACCACTGTTGTTGGCTTTTGTTTCAATTAATTGTTTGAGATGAGGAAATCACCATTGCATGTTTCTACTTTCATGATAAAATATCACTGGAGCGTGTACTAAGTTTTACATAAATTTTGCCCAAAAGCCAAATATCTCTAACGTTTTGTTAGTAGTGTATATACAGTATTATATACTAGATGGTGGCCCGATTCTAACGCATCAGGTATTCTAGAATATGTATGCAGCTGACCGGACGCAATTAGCAGAGCGGTGTTTAAATTTGGCGCCAAAATCGCTGATTGGTCGCGGCCGGCAACCGCGACCAATCAGCAAAGTGGTGTTTAAATTTGGCGGCAATATCGGTGATTGGTCGCGGGCGGCGGCCGCGACCAATCAGCGAACCGTGTTAGTGAGGACTGGAGAGCGTGTTTAAATTTGGCGCCAAAATCGCTGATTAGTCGTGACCACGACCAATCAGCAAAGCAGTGTTTAAATTTGGCGCCAATAATGCTGATTGGTCGCGGCCTGCAAACGCGACCAATCAGCAGAGCGGTGTTTAAATTTGGCGCCAATACTGCTGATTGGTCGCGGCCGGCGATCGCGACCAATCAGGAGAGCTATTTAAATTTGGCGCCAATCTCGCTGATTGGTCGCGGCCGGCCAGCAGCCGCGACCAATCAGCAGAGCGTTGTTTAAATTTTGCGCCAATCTCGCTGATTGGTCGCGGCTTGTGCCGGTCGGGGTAGTTCTGCTGCTAGCGCCGCTCATCTCCCGGCTGCATCGCCGCTGACCTCCGTCAGGCAGATGAGCCGCTAACGGCCGCCTTTTTTTCTGAAATCCCGCGTCGCTGATTGGCCGCGGCCGGACCAATGAGCGACGCGGGATTTCCTGGACAGACAGCGGCCGGACCAATGAGCGACGCGGGATTTCCTGGACAGACAGACAGACAGACAGACAGAAAGACAGACAGACGGGATAAGACAATTATATATATAGATAATGGAAACAAGTATTGGTACACTACACATTAAACCTACAGGAGTTTAAGACATCTCATGTGAAATCCAAAATATCTTCCTTTCTCCTGGGAAAGATTTCTAAAAGAATTTGGAGGTGTCTGTGGGAATTTTTTTGCCCATTCATGCAAAAGAGTTCACAATCTCTGTTCTAGATCATTCTAAAAGTGTTGGATGGGGCTGAGCTCAGGGCTGTGATCGACCGGTCATTTTCTTCCACGCCAAACTGCGCCAACCATGACTTTATGGACCTTGTTTTGTATACTGGGGCAGAATCATGGGAAACAGAAATGGCCTTCCCCAAGCTGTTCCAACAAAGTTGAAAGATACAATTGTCCGTAATGTTCTGTATGCAGAAGCATTAAGATTTTCCTTCGCTTGAACTAAGAGGCCAAGGCCGACCCGTGACATAAACCCATAATATTATCACTCTTGCACCAAACTTTACAGTTCACACAGTGCAGTCAGGCAGATAACATTCTGATGACATGCACTAAACCCAGACTTTTCCAGTGGAGGAGTGTTTTACACCACTTAGCATTGTGCTTGGTGATGTAAGTCTTGTATAGCATGGCATGAAGCTCTTGGCACAGTTTTTATGTTCATGTTAATATCACTCACAGGTGACATGGGAATATTTAGGAGTAAGTTAATCAGGTCCCTCTGCATCATAGTCAGAGAATAGTGGCATTAATGACACATTTTAGACAGTCATCGAGTTACTGAAGCTTTCCGTTACCTCTCTGTAGCTGAGGACTAGGGCCCTGATTCATCAGTTGCATTTTTATTTGACACTTTTCTTTTCTGTCTTGTAGTTTTTCGCTGACTTTTGTGTGTGCCAAATTGATCAAAATAGTGCCCACCATTCATGAATTTTACGCAGAGCCCAAAATTGTCTTTTTTTCTGTCTTTAACTGGTTGTACAACTTTTTGCGTAGAAAGTTGCACGCTTTGCAAAATGTTGCAAAAAAATGCGCCTCTCTGTACAATGTGCTGTAAAGAAGAGGACACTGGTCTAAATCCTGGGAGACTTTCAGGCAGTGCAATATAGTAACTAGTGTTGAGCCACCCCCGTAGTGTTCGAGTTCGGTTCGGTTCGTCGAACACCTTCGAACACCGTTAAAACCAATGGCAGGCAAACAAAAACACATAGAAACACATAGAAAACACCTTCAAAGGTGTCCAAAAGCTGACAAACTGCTCAGAAGACGCAACTAACACATGGAAAAGTGACAAGTACATATAGTCATGCGAAAAGAAAAGAGGTGGAGGAGTAAAAGGAGGGGGAGACACAGATATAGGCATGTCATGCCCTTCTAAAATCCAAAAAGTGAGAAGCCGACACGTTCAGTCCGCTCCTGCCCGTGCCACCTCCGCGTCGCCGGGTTTGTGCCAGAGCCGCGGTGAACCCTGACGGCCAGCCCCCCTCTCCCAATACTGGTGCCTGTCCGCTGGTGGGTCGAGCGAGCCCCCCTGTGGTGGAGGCAGCTCTAAGCTTTTTAATTTAAATTGTCTCTCTAATTTGAATGAATACACTTTAAATCCATTTACAAGGATCTATTGGAAGGCAAGTCTCATGCCAGCAGCCGCGTAATTCCAGCTCCAGTAGCGTCCACTAAAGCTGCTGCAGTTAAAAAGCTTTTATAAGGATCGAGCTCGGCTGTCCACCGCAAGGCATCCTACTGCCAGTCCCAGCCCCTATGCCTTGGGGTGCCTCCTGATGCTCTTCACTGAGTATCCCGTGGTCCCGAAGCATTTCCTTTGAAAAAATTAAGTGTCCAAACTACAGGTGGTGTAGCTTGCTTAACAGCCGGGATAATCCGCTGACTAGCAGACACTGCTACTAGGCACAAAGTATTTCCTGGGCTAGATGCAGTTAAAAATTTGTAATTAGATACTCTCGTTGGATGCTGAGAAAGCATTCCATATAGTCTCCTGGCACGCCATATATGATTCTCTTAAAAAGCTTGGGGTAGGGGTCTAGGGGACCCTTTTATAGCCAAAATCACGGCCCTGTATCGCAATACATCACCTAGGCTGAAGATAATGGAACTGTAGCACCCTGAGGGCTCGGTTGCTACAGAGGTATTGCACCTCACCCAGAGGTGTGATATCTCACTCTCAGGTAAGGATGTAGTGTGGATCAGGACCCGACACCTGCATGCATTACACCACATTGCCGTGGGGCAGGGCGACCAATATGCCCCTGAGATGGGCACGACAGTCCCTGTCCCTGGCTGGAGTGGGGGGAGGGAACACTGAGGAAGGGGAACCCTGTAGTGCAGGAGCAGGGAGGAAGCAGTTCCTGGGTGCATTGAGAAGGGAGTATAAAAGGTGGGCACCATCTTAGTTCAGTGCAGAGAAGTCTGAGCAGAAGTGGCAGGGAGCAGGGGCTCTGCATGAGCTCTGCTCCGGAGGCGGGCCTAGTAACAGAGGCCCAGGCCTGGAAGAGGGAGAAGGAAGGAAGAGGAGCGGAGAAGGCTCCAGGAACGAGGAACGAAGGGATCCCAGGGGTGCGGACGGGCGAGTCGCCACCGCACGCCCGAATCCACCTGCGTGGAGGGGTCAGGCCAAAGGGGGAGACCGGTCCCCGAAACTAGTGGAGGCAGGAAACGACCCTCAGCTAGAAACAGGAGGCTGTGACATTTTATGTGGCGCAGCCCCTCGCTACACCCGCTAGGAAGGCACCACATAGGGTCAGGGAAACTGGCGCCAAGTTTACCAAGAGGAGGCCCGAGGCAGCCGGACAGAAGGGTTGGTAAGAAAGGCCAGACAAAGGACACACAAAGGGGGTCCTGTGAAGCGCTCCAAAGTTATCTGGGAGTTGTCTGAGCCCCTCACCTGGTGAGCACAGTACGACGTGGGCAGCCGTTACCTGCAGACGTGGTCTGGATAATAAGAACTGTGAGTAAAGGCCCTGAACTGCATCACTGACTCCGTGTCGTTACTGCTGCTGCCCTGCACCATCACCCCCATCCTCCGCATACACTGCCCTGAGGCTATACTCCTCCCGTGGGGAGTTATGCTACGCTCTGCTGCACCCACAACACCAGCCTCAGCGGTCTGCCCTGGAGCGGCGGTTCACTCTGACCGCAATCCACGGGTGGCGTAGTCGGACATTTAAACATCAAAACCACATAAATAGTTCCGCCACTGGTTTGACCGCCCTGAGCCACGGAACCGGGTCGCCGCCACGGAGACTACAACCACCAGCATCCACCAAAAAGGGTCCGGCTCCGGGTGTCCCAAGGCCCAGGGGGCGCGTCAGAACATTTTCATCACCTTTCACAATCACCAATGGGACAAGGCAGGGATGTTCTCTGTCCCCTCTCTTATACATCCTAGTGACGGAGCACCTGCTCTCATCAATTCGCCATAACCCCAATATTAGGTGGATTGAGGTGGGAGGCACCGAGTACAAGTGCTCTCTATTTGCTGATGATGTCCTAGTATATATCACTCAATCACATATATCCATCCATGCTGTTATGGCTGAAATAGATCACTTTGTTACATGGTCAAATTTTAAAATCAATGCAGCGAAGTCTGAGGCCCTCGATGTCTCCCTCCCCAAATCCATATAGGATTCCATCCAGTCCAACTTTCCCTTTGCCTGGCCCTCACAGGGTATCAAATACTTAGGAATTCCTATTCATAGAGACCTCTCCCATCTATGTTATCTTAATTTTGGGCCCTTTATTGAACAACTCCATACAGACCACGGTTGGCAAGTTAGAACTGTAAGATTCACTACGTGAACCACTGGTGTTTTGTGGAAAAGCACATGTACACTGTGTTCCAAATTATTATGCAAAAAGTGTTTAGGAGTGATAAGGGAAGAATTTGTTTGTTTGTCAGTTAAACTCATTGATGGTGATGTGTGTCAGGGCTCTTTATATCACTGTAAGCAATTGCAGACACCTGTGCTAATTAGTTTGGCAGGTGTGTCCAATGAAAGGCAAGACTACTTAAGAAGGCTGTCTCACATTATTAAGCAGCTTACATTTTCTGCCAAAATGGGAAAGAAAAAGGATGTGTCGGCTGCTGAGAAGCAACAAATTGTGGAGTGTTTAGGTCAAGGCATGACTACAATCAACATTGTGCGATGATCAGGATGAAGTGTCTTGGCAATCAAGAAGTATGTAGCTGATTCAAAGTACACACGTGTGCGTGCTGATAAGGGCAAATTGAGGACTCTTTCCTACAGGCAATTACGTCAGGTTGAAAGAGCAGCGGCAAAAAAGCCTTGTCATAGCAGCAGACAAGTGTTTGAAGCTGCTGGTGCCTCCAACGTCCCCCGAACAACAAGATGCAGGGTCCTTCAGAGGTTTGCAGCTGTGCATACGCCATCCTGTCGACCTCCTCTATCCACTTCACACAAGCAGAAACGGCTCCAGTGGGCCAAACATTACATGAAGACTGATTTCAAAACTGTTTTGTTCACGGATGAGTGCCGTGCAGCGCTCGATGGTCCAGATGGATGGAGTGGAGGATGGCTGGTTGATGGACACCCCACGCAAACACGGCTACAGCGCCAACAAGGAGGAGGTGGAGTAATGTTTTGGGCTGGAATCATGGGGAGAGAGATTGTCGGCCCCTTTAGGATCCCTGAAGGCGCTAAAGATGAACTCCATAATGTATGTGGATTTTCTCAAACAGCACTTCCTGCCATGGTTCAAGAAGAAGAACCGTGTATTTCACAGCAAGATCATTTTTTTGCATGATAATGCACCATCTCATGCTGCACATAAAACATCTGCATCTCTGGCTGATATGGGCATAAAAGGGGACAAACTTATGGTGTGACCCCCATGCTCCCCTGACCTCTACCCCATTCAGAACCTTTGGAGCATCATTAAAAGGAGTGTCTATGATGGCGGGAGGCAGTTCACATCTAAGCAACAGCTCTGGGAGGGTATTCTGTCCTCATGCAAAACAATTGAAGCAGAAACCATCCAAAACCTGACAAATTCAATGGACGAGAGAGTTCAGAAGCTCCTTTCGAACAAGGGGTCCTATGTGAAAATGTAACATCACCTAGAATAAAGTTTTCAGTTGAAAACTGTTTGATTTCAGTTTCTAACAACCTGCTAATGCTTATAATTTCAAAAATGACCATTTTTTTGGTCTTTATTAAAATGAAAAGGTTGATCGAAAAGTTTGGGGGATCTAAGAGTGTCGCAACCCAGTAGTCATGATTAGTGTTGAGCCACCCCTGTAGTGTTCGAGTTCGGTTCGGTTCGTCGAACACCCGTGTGTTCGTCGAACTGTTCGTCGAACACCTTCGAACACCGTTAAAACCAATGGCAGGCAAACAAAAACACATAGAAACACATAGAAAACACCTTCAAAGGTGTCCAAAAGCTGACAAACTGCTCAGAAGACACAACTAACACATGGAAAAGTGACAAGTACATATAGTCATGCGAAAAGAAAAGAGGTGGAGGAGTAAAAGGAGGGGGAGACACAGATATAGGCATGTCATGCCCTTCTAAAATCCAAAAAGTGAGAAGCCGAGACGGCCAGTCCGCTCCTGCCCGTGCCACCTCCGTGTCGCCGGGTTTGTGCCAGAGCCGCGGTGAACCCTGACGGCCAGCCCCCCTCTCCCAATACTGGTGCCTGTCCGCTGGTGGGTCGAGAGAGCCCCCCTGTGGTGGAGGCAGCTCTAAGCTTTTTAATTTAAATTGTCCCTCTAATTTAAATGAATACACTTTAAATCCATTTACAAGGATCTATTGGAGGGCAAGTCTCATGCCAGCAGCCGCGTAATTCCAGCTCCAGTAGCGTCCACTAAAGCTGCTGCAGTTAAAAAGCTTTTATAAGGATCGAGCTCGGCTGTCCACCGCAAGGCATCCTAGTGCCAGTCCCAGCCCCTATGCCTTGGGGTGCCTCCTGATGCTCTTCACTAAGTATCCCGTGGTCCCGAAGCATTTCCTTTGAAAAAATTAAGTGTCCAAACTACAGGTGGTGTAGCTTGCTTAACAGCCGGGATAATCCGCTGACTAGCAGACACTGCTACTAGGCACAAAGTATTTCCTGGGCTAGATGCAGTTAAAAATTTGTAAGTAGATACTCTCGTTGGATGCTGAGAAAGCATTCCATAGAGTCTCCTGGCACGCCATATATGATTCTCTTAAAAAGCTTGGGGTAGGGGTCTAGGGGACCCTTTTATAGCCAAAATCACGGCCCTGTATTACAATACGTCACCTAGGCTGAAGATAAATGGAACTGTAGCACCGAGGGCTCGGTTGCTACAGACGTATTGCACCTCACCCAGAGGTGTGATATCTCACTCTCAGATAAGGATGGAGTGTGGATCAGGACCCGACACCTGCATGCATTACACCACATTTCCGTGGGGCAGGGCGACCAATATGCCCCTGAGATGGGCACGACAGTCCCTGTCCCTGGCTGGAGTGGGGGGAGGGAACACTGAGGAAGGGGAACCCTGCAGTGCAGGAGCAGGGAGGAAGCAGTTGATGGGTGCATTGAGAAGGGAGTATAAAAGGTGGGCACCATCTTAGTTCAGTGCAGAGAAGTCTGAGCAGAAGTGGCAGGGAGCAGGGGCTCTGCATGAGCTCTGCTCCGGAGGCGGGCCTAGTAACAGAGGCCCAGGCCTGCAAGAGGGAGAAGGAAGGAAGAGGAGCGGAGAAGGCTCCAGGAACGAGGAATGAAGGGATCCCAGGGGTGCGGACGGGCGAGTCGCCACCGCACGCCCGAATCCACCTGCGTGGAGGGATCAGGCCAAAGGGGGAGACCGGTCCCCGAACTAGTGGAGGCAGGAAACGACCCTCAGCTAGAAACCGGAGGCTCTGACATTTTATGTGGCGCAGCCCCTTGCTCCACCCGCTAGGAAGGCACCACATAGGGTCAGGGAAACTGGCGCCAAGTTTACCAAGAGGAGGCCCGAGGCAGCCGGACAGAAGTGTTGGTAAGAAAGGCCAGACAAAGGACACACAAAGGGGGTCCTGTGAAGCGCTCCAAAGTTATCTGGGAGTTGTCTGAGCCCCTCACCTGGTGAGCACAGTACGACGTGGGCAGCCGTTACCTGCAGACGTGGTCTGGATAATAAGAACTGTGAGTAAAGGCCCTGAACTGCATCACTGACTCCGTGTCGTTACTGCTGCTGCCCTGCACCATCACCCCCATCCTCCGCATACACTGCCCTGAGGCTATACTCCTCCCGTGGGGAGTTATGCTACGCTCTGCTGCACCCACAACACCAGCCTTAGCGGTCTGCCCTGTAGCGGCGGTTCACTCTGACCGCAATCCACGGGTGGCGTAGTCAGACATTTAAACATCTAAACCACATAAATAGTTCCGCCACTGGTTTGACCGCCCTGAGCCACGGAACCGGATCGCCGCCACGAAGACTACAACCACCAGCATCCACCAAAAAGGGTCCGGCTCCGGGTGTCCCAAGGCCCAGGGGGTGCGTCAGAACATTTTCATCACCTTTCACAATCACCAATGGGACAAGGCAGGGATGTCCTCTGTCCCCTCTCTTATACATCCTAGTGACGGAGCACCTGCTCTCATCAATTCGCCATAACCCCAATATTAGGTGGATTGAGGTGGGAGGCACCGAGTACAAGTGCTCTCTATTTGCTGATGATGTCCTAGTATATATCACTCAATCACATATATCCATCCCTGCTGTTATGGCTGAAATAGATCACTTTGTTACATGGTAAAATTTTAAAATCAATGCAGCGAAGTCTGAGGCCCTCGATGTCTCCCTCCCTAAATCCATATAGGATTCCATCCAGTCCAACTTTCCCTTTGCCTGGCCCTCACAGGGTATCAAATACTTAGGAATTCCTATTCATAGAGACCTCTCCCATCTATGTTATCTTAATTTTGGGCCCTTTATTGAACAATTCCATACAGACCACGGTTGGCAAGTTAGAACTGTAAGATTCACTACGTGAACCACTGGTGTTTTGTGGAAAAGCACATGTACACCGCGTTCCAAATTATTATGCAAAAAGTGTTTAGGAGTGATAAGGGAAGAATTTGTTTGTTTGTCAGTTAAACTCATTGATGGTGATGTGTGTCAGGGCTCTTTATATCACTGTAAGCAATTGCAGACACCTGTGCTAATTAGTTTGGCAGGTGTGTCCAATGAAAGGCAAGACTACTTAAGAAGGCTCTCTCACATTATTAAGCAGCCTACATTTTCTGCCAAAATGGGAAAGAAAAAGGATGTGTCGGCTGCTGAGAAGCAACAAATTGTGGAGTGTTTAGGTCAAGGCATGACTACAATCAACATTGTGCGATGATCAGGATGAAGTGTCTTGGCAATCAAGAAGTATGTAGCTGATTCACAGTACACACGTGTGCGTGCTGATAAGGGCAAATTGAGGACTCTTTCCTACAGGCAATTACGTCAGGTTGAAACAGCAGCGGCAAAAAAGCCTTGTCATAGCAGCAGACAAGTTTTTGAAGCTGCTTGTGCCTCCAACGTCCCCCGAACAACAAGATGCAGGGTCCTTCAGAGGTTTGCAGCTGTGCATATGCCATCCTGTCGACCTCCTCTATCCACTTCACACAAGCAGAAACGGCTCCAGTGGGCCAAACATTACATGAAGACTGATTTCAAAACTGTTTTGTTCACGGATGAGTGCCGTGCAGCGCTCGATGGTCCAGATGAATGGAGTGGAGGATGGCTGGTTGATGGACACCCCACGCAAACACGGCTACAGCGCCAACAAGGAGGAGGTGGAGTAATGTTTTGGACTGGAATCATGGGGAGAGAGATTGTCGGCCCCTTTAGGATCCCTGAAGGCGCTAAAGATGAACTCCATAATGTATGTGGATTTTCTCAAACAGCACTTCCTGCCATGGTTCAAGAAGAAGAACCGTGTATTTCACAGCAAGATCATTTTTCTGCATGATAATGCACCATCTCATGCTGCACATAAAACATCTGCATCTCTGGCTGATATGGGCATAAAAGGGGACAAACTTATGGTGTGACCCCCATGCTCCCCTGACCTCTACCCCATTCAGAACCTTTGGAGCATCATTAAAAGGAGTGTCTATGATGGCGGGAGGCAGTTCACATCTAAGCAACAGCTCTGGGAGGGTATTCTGTCCTCATGCAAAACAATTGAAGGAGAAACCATCCAAAACCTGACAAATTCAATGGACGAGAGAGTTCAGAAGCTCCTTTCGAACAAGGGGTCCTATGTGAAAATGTAACATCACCTAGAATAAAGTTTTGAGTTGAAAACTGTTTGATTTCAGTTTCTAACAACCTGCTAATGCTTATAATTTCAAAAATGACCATTTTTTTGGTCTTTATTAAAATGAAAAGGTTGATCGAAAAGTTTGGGGGATCTAAGAGTGTGGCAACCCAGTAGTCATGATTACTTCGAATTCTGACAATATGAGGGTCATGCTGCAGGTAGTGCAGCAAGAAGGCACTTATGTGTCTTGCGCATCTCGGAGCCCCAAAATTATTTTCCGGGCTAGATGCAGCTAAAAATTATTTTTAATTTTAAATGTGGTGAAGCTTATTATAGATGGCCTAATAGGATCAGTGCTGCACACTGCTACAAAGCCCAAATTATTTTCCAGTCAAGATACAGATAAACATGATTAGTAATTTGAAAGCTTAAAACGGTTGGTAGGGTGATTTTAACCAATCATCAAGCTTTTACTCTCCCCAGGATGACACAGGGGTAGAAAAGTCGTTTCGGATCCATGATTTGTTCATCTTTATGAACGTGAGTCTGTCTACATTATCAGTGGAGAGCCGCGTGCGCTTATCTGTCAGCACACCACCAGCAGCGCTGAACACACGTTCAGACAGAACGCTGGCTGCGGGGCATGACAAGATCTCCAAGGCGTAAGTGGCTAGCTCCGGCCATTTATCCAGATTGGAAGCCCAAAAAGAGCAAGGGTCCAGTGACACAGTCGTGGCTTCAATGTTTACTTGGAGATACTCCTGTACCATCGTCTCTAGGCGTTGACTATGTGTCAGACTTCTTGTCTCCTGTGGCCTTGCAAAGGATGGGCTAAAAAAGTGGTGAAATGATTCCGCAAAATTGATGTTACCAGCAGATACTGTGGTTCTGTTACGGTTTGAGTGCTGAACACTTGACGGTCCCACGGTTGGCAAGTTGGAACTGTGAGATTCACTACGTGCACCACTGGTATTTTGTGGAAAAGCACATGTAAGATTCTGCAACAGTCTCTGCTGATACTCCTGCATGCGTGCATCCCTTTCTATGGCAGGAATAATTTCTGCAAATTTACTTTTGTACCGGGGATCTAACAGTGTGGCAACCCAGTAGTCAGGATTATTTCTAATTCTCACAATTCGAGGGTCATGTTGCAGGTAGTGCAGCAAGAAGGCACTCATGTGTGTTGCGCATCCAGGAGCACCAAGTCCCTGTTGTGTTGGTGGCGAGGTAGCAATCATGCTTCCTTCCTCTGTCCTCTCCCCCCAACCTCGCACAACAGAAATGTGATCAAGGTCTCCCTCATCTGATGAGTCTTCCATCAGTTCGTCCTCCACTTCTTCCTGGGCTCCTGCACCTTCCTCACTAGTTTGGCTGCTACCATGCGCCCTGGTAAAATCATCTCCCCCACCCTCACATGCCTGCCGCCTTGGTGCTGCCGACCGTCTGGACCTTGCAGATGTTAGCCCTTCCGCATACAACTCCTCCTCCTCTACTTCCTCCACCTCCTCTTGTGCCACCACCTGACTCCGAATTCTGTTTAACATGTGCTCCAGCATGTAAATCACCGGAATAGTCATGCTGATAATGGCATCGTCAGCACTAAACATCTTCGTCGCCATTTCAAAACTGTGCAGAAGGGTGCATAGGTCCCTGATCTGAGACCACTCCTCCAGCGTGATTTGCCCCACCTCTGAATCTCGTTGGCCCAGGCTATACGTCAGAACGTATTGAACCAGGGCTTGTCGGTGCTGCCACAGTCGCTGCAACATGTGCAGAGTTGAATTCCACCGGGTAGGCACATCGCATTTTAGCCGGTGAAGTGGCAGGCCCAACGAGTTCTGTAGAGATGTAAGTCGCTGAGCTGCGGGATGCGAACGGCGGAAGTGAGCACACAGCGACCGTGCCCTCTGCAGAAGGCCATCTAGTCTGGGATAGTGGGCTAAAAATTGCTGGACAACCAGGTTCAACACGTGAGCCATACAAGGCACGTGTGTGACATTGCCCCGGCGAAGGGCCGCACCCAGGTTTGCAGCATTGTCGCACACGGCCTTCCCTGGTTTCAGGTCCAGTGGTGACAACCATTCATGAAATTGGTTCTCCAGAGCTGACCACAACTCCTCAGCTGTGTGACTCACATTTCCCAGACATTTCAATGTAAAAACCGCCTGATGACGTTGAGCCCTACTGCCAGCATAGTAAGGAGGTGTGCAGGATCCCTTCTGCGCAGTTAGAAAGCTTGTGGCATGACCAGACAGGCTTTGGGTGCAGGTGGAAGACCGAGAGGAGGTTGAGGAGGCAGAAGCAGTGGAGGAAAAATGACATAAAGAGGATTGACGCACAACTCGTGGGGACGGCAAGACTTGGACAGCAGCCCCTTGTCCTGCTGTCACCATAGTTACCCAGTGCCCAGTCAGCGACATGTAACGCCCCTGTCCATGCCTACTCGTCCAAGTGTCTGTGGTGAAATGCACCCTGTCACACACAGAGTTTCTCAAAGAAGCGGTGATGTTGTGTGCGACATGCTGGTGGAGCGCAGGCACACCTTTCTTTGAGAAGTAGTGCCGACTGGGCATCTGGTACTGGGGCACTGCGACGGACATAAGGTCTCGAAAATCCTCTGTGTCCACCAGGCGGAAAGGCAGCATTTCTGTAGCCAAGAGCTTGCAGATGGTGAAATTCAACCTCTTAGCTTTCTCATGGCTAGGAGGAAATGGTCTTTTACTTGTCCACATCTGAGGGACTGAGGGCTGGCTATTGTGCTTAGACGGGGTTGATAAGGGTGTCCCCGGCAAACTGACGGTCTGTGAGGAAGATGCAGGCGGACATGTTAGGTTGCCTTGATCCAAAGGTGGTGCTATCGATGTCGGACAGCGCTCAAGACCAGCTGGTGTTACCACCTCCAAAGAAAATGATGACCTGCCAATCTCACTGGCTGTTGCGGGTAAAGAGGTGGCAGGTCTGCGCCCCAAAACAGGTGTGACTGCTGTCCCCCCAGTCACAGAGGATGAAGAGGCCGCGGATGCACAAGATATGGCAGACGGTGGTTGGCCCGGCCGGCTAGACCGCATTGTAGCACACTGAGCTTCCCACTGCAACTTATGCTTCATGTCCATGTGCCGGTTCATGCATGAAGTACTCAAACTATGTATTTTTTGGCCTCTACTTAGCTTTTGCTGACAAATGTTACAGATAACACGAGTTGGGTCATCTTTATCGATCTGAAAAAATGCCCAGGCTATGCAAGGCTTAGCACCCATGCGACCTGAAGAGCCACCACGACTTGTGGTGAGAGGCAGAGTTGTGTTTGAGGATGCAGTTGTTGACGTGCTTCCAGTACTACGTCTCTGTCCAGGAAGGCGCAACCTGACCTCGTCGTCACTAGCATCTTCCTCCACCTCCTCTGCTGACCTCATCTCTTGGCTGACTGTGGGTTGACAGTAAGTGGGATCTCCGACCTCATCATCATCACCCTGTGCGTTATCACACCCGTCGTCCTCAGAGCCAACCTGTTCCTGCCCTGACAAAAAACTAAAGTTGTCGCTCCAATCAGGTATTTGAGTCTTATCATCGTCTTCCTCATTGTCTCCACCAACAGGAGTTACAGTTTGGGAATGAGGGTCTACATTATGGTCAGAACCTTCTGCGTCTGGTCCTGGATCCGACTCATAATGATTCTGGGCATCAGTGCAGATCATTTCCTCGTCTGGATTCACAGAAGCGCTGGAGTCGACCTCTGATTCCCAGGCTATAGTATGAGTAAACAGCTCTGCAGACTCAACCATCTGTTCTACCTCATACTCAGACGGGCAGCTGGAGATTTGGGAGCTGTGAGGAAGCAAGTGCGATTTGGGTGACACCTTTGAGGACTTGAGTATTTGTGATGTTGAAGTTGATGTGGAGGAGAGCCCACTTAAAGGAGCACTTGATATCCGTTGAAGCACCTGCTGTTTTTGTGCCTCATCTGGAATTTGTAGCGATTGGCGTGGCCGTAAGAAAGGGATCTTATCACATTGTCCGCTAAAAGAAGTAGACATTTTAGTTTGGCTGGAAGATGGTCTTTCTTCTGCACCTACCCCACGGACACAACCTTTTTTCCCCTTCCCAACACGCCTATTCCCCTTTCCACCAGCAGCAGGCCTTTTTCCACTCATTTTGGTGGTTAACTAATTCACAACTCTGGAGTTGTTTGCACAAAAAAACAATGGATGGTAACCGAGCAGAGCTGAGTGGCCAAACTGTGGTATTAGGCCAAAACTATTGACTGGGTTAGATGCAGAAAAAAATTATTTTTAATTTGCAACCTGATGGAGGTCAGTATAGATGGACTAATAGACCAAGTCCCACACACCGCTAGAAGCCCAAATATTTTTTCAGAGCTAGATGCAGAAATTTTTTTTATTCAATTTGCAACCTGATGGAGGTCAGTATAGATGGACTAATAGACCAAGTCCCACACACTGCTAGAAGCCCAAATATTTTTTCAGAGCTAGATGCAGAAAAAAATTATTTTTAATTTGCAACCTGATGGAGGTCAGTATAGATGGACTAATAGACCAAGTCCCACACACTGCTAGAAGCCCAAATATTTTTTCAGAGCTAGATGCAGAAAAAAATTATTTTTAATTTGCAACCTGATGGAGGTCAGTGTAGATGGACTAATAGACCAAGTCCCACACACTGCTAGAAGCCCAAATATTTTTTCAGAGCTAGATGCAGAAAAAAATTATTTTTAATTTGCAACCTGATGGAGGTCAGTATAGATGGACTAATAGAACAAGTCCCACACGCTGCTAGAAGCCCAAATATTTTTTCAGAGATAAATGAAGAAAAAAATTATTTTTAATTTGCAACCTGATGGAGGTCAGTATAGATGGACTAATAGACCAAGTCCCACACACTGCTAGAAGCCCAAATATTTTTTCAGAGCTAGATGCAGAAAAAAATTATTTTTAATTTGCAACCTGATGGAGGTCAGTATAGATGGACTAATAGAACAAGTCCCACACGCTGCTAGAAGCCCAAATATTTTTTCAGAGATAAATGAAGAAAAAAATTATTTTTAATTTGCAACCTGATGGAGGTCAGTATAGATGGACTAATAGACCAAGTCCCACACAGTGCTAGAAGCCCAAATATTTTTTCAGAGCTAGATGCAGAAAAAAATTATTTTTAATTTGCAACCTGATGGAGGTCAGTATAGATGGACTAATAGACCAAGTCCCACACACCGCTAGAAGCCCAAATATTTTTTCAGAGCTAGATGCAGAAAAAAATTATATTCAATTTGCAACCTGCTGGAGGTCAGTATAGAAGGACTAATAGAACAAGTCCCACACACTGCTAGAAGCCCAAATATTTTTTCAGAGCTAAATGAAGAAAAAAATTATTTTTAATTTGCAACCTGATGGAGGTCAGTATAGATGGACTAATAGACCAAGTCCCACACACTGCTAGAAGCCCAAATATTTTTTCAGAGCTAGATGCAGAAAAAAATTATTTTTAATTTGCAACCTGATGGAGGTCAGTATAGATGGACTAATAGACCAAGTCCCACACACCGCTAGAAGCCCAAATATTTTTTCAGAGCTAGATGCAGAAAATTTTTTTATTCAATTTGCAACCTGATGGAGGTCAGTATAGATGGACTAATAGACCAAGTCCCACACACTGCTAGAAGCCCAAATATTTTTTCAGAGCTAGATGCAGAAAAAAATTATTTTTAATTTGCAACCTGATGGAGGTCAGTACAGATGGACTAATAGACCAAGTCCCACACACTGCTAGAAGCCCAAATATTTTTTCAGAGCTAGATGCAGAAAAAAATTATTTTTAATTTGCAACCTGATGGAGGTCAGTATAGATGGACTAATAGAACAAGTCCCACACGCTGCTAGAAGCCCAAATATTTTTTCAGAGATAAATGAAGATAAAAATTATTTTTAATTTGCAACCTGATGGAGGTCAGCATAGATGGACTAATAGACCAAGTCCCACACACTGCTAGAAGCCCAAATATTTTTTCAGAGCTAGATGCAGAAAAAAATTATTTTTAATTTGCAACCTGATGGAGGTCAGTATAGATGGACTAATAGACCAAGTCCCACACACCGCTAGAAGCCCAAATATTTTTTCAGAGCTAGATGCAGAAAAAAATTATATTCAATTTGCAACCTGCTGGAGGTCAGTATAGAAGGACTAATAGAACAAGTCCCACACACTGCTAGAAGCCCAAATATTTTTTCAGAGCTAAATGAAGAAAAAAATTATTTTTAATTTGCAACCTGATGGAGGTCAGTATAGATGGACTAATAGACCAAGTCCCACACACTGCTAGATGCCCAAATATTTTTTCAGAGCTAGATGCAGAAAAAAATTATATTCAGTTTGCAACCTGATGGAGGTCAGTATAGATGGACTAATAGAATGATGCTATGCCCAAAAGATTTTACTTCACTAGGTGCAGTAAAAAAATTGGTATTCTATACACAGGTGGTATATCTTGCAACACAGATAGGCTACTCCACTGACTAACACACTCTGCAATAGGCCAAAAAGGATTAGCTTTGCTAGATTCAGCCAAATGCTGTGAAAAAAACTTGCACAGCACTGGCACAGACCTGCCTGGCAAAAACTGATAGGAACTGATGTAACCTAGTCCTGAAAAGGACTCCAATTACAATTAGTCTTTACTCCCACAATCTATCTATTTAAGAGCACAGACCTGCCTGATAAAAGTCGTAGGAAATGCTGTAACCTAGTCCTTAAAAGGACTGCAATCACAACTATTCCCTACTCCCAAGCTATCTGTATATTTGTGCGAAAATTGGCTTGAAATTAACAAGGTATAGTGCACACAGCAACAGCGGTGCCGTCTAACACGCAGCTGCAGCAGTGAGAAAATGGTGGCGACGGGGAAAATGGCTTGGTCTTATAGGGCAAGGACATGTGACATACACTGCCAATGACACATGCCCTTGCTTGTGTGAAAAAAAGCACTTCGCTCCGTGTGTGCGCTGCTGATAGGCTGAGAGATTGCACCTCCCCACTGCAAATGCGGGAAAGAGAAAAAAAAATGGAGATCTTCATTGTTCCTGCAGAGATCCATCCCCTGCCCCTCCCCCCGCCCCGCTGTACACTCAAACTGCGTATTAACATTAATTTTCATCATTACTGAGAAAAAATCCAGTTATGATTTTGGTGCACGAACAGTTATCGAACATAACCTCGAACAGCCGAATTTTTCTCAAATTGTTCGTGTTCGCCGATCGGCTCGAACACCGCCCAAAACAGCTCGAATTTGAGATTGGCGAACAGTTCGAGTAGAACAACGCTCATCTCTAGTCATGATTACTTCGAATTCTGACAATATGAGGGTCATGCTGCAGGTAGTGCAGCAAGAAGGCACTTATGTGTCTTGCGCATCTCGGAGCCCCAAAATTATTTTCCGAGCTAGATGCAGCTAAAAATTATTATTAATTTTAAATCTGGTGAAGCTTTAGTATAGATGGCCTAATAGGATCAGTGCTGCACACTGCTACAAAGCCCAAATTATTTTCCAGTCAAGATACAGATAAACATGATTAGTAATTTTAAATCTGGTGGAGCTTATTATAGATGGCCTAATAGAATCAGTGCTGCACACTGCTACAAAGCCCAAATTATTTTCCAGCCAAGATACAGATAAACATGATTAGTAATTTGAAAGCTTAAAACGGTTGGTAGGGTGATTTTAACCAATCATCAAGCTTTTACTCTCCCCAGGATGACACAGGGGTAGAAAAGTCGTTTCGGATCCATGATTTGTTCATCTTTATGAACGTGAGTCTGTCTACATTATCAGTGGAGAGCCGCGTGCGCTTATCTGTCAGCACACCACCAGCAGCGCTGAACACACGTTCAGACAGAACGCTGGCTGCGGGGTATGACAAGATCTCCAAGGCGTAAGTGGCTAGCTCCGGCCATTTATCCAGATTGGAAGCCCAAAAAGAGCAAGGGTCCAGTGACACAGTCATGGCTTCAATGTTTACTTGGAGATACTCCTGTACCATCGTCTCTAGGCGTTGACTATGTGTCAGACTTCTTGTCTCCTGTGGCCTTGCAAAGGATGGGCTAGAAAAGTGGTGAAATGATTCCGCAAAATTGATGTTACCAGCAGATACTGTGGTTCTGTTACGGTTTGAGTGCTGAACACTTGACGGTCCCACGGTTTGCAAGTTGGAACTGTGAGATTCACTACGTGCACCACTGGTATTTTGTGGAAAAGCACATGTAAGATTCTGCAACAGTCTCTGCTGATACTCCTGCATGCGTGCATCCCTTTCTATGGCAGGAATAATTTCTGCAAATTTACTTTTGTACCGGGGATCTAACAGTGTGGCAACCCAGTAGTCAGGATTATTTCTAATTCTCACAATTCGAGGGTCATGTTGCAGGTAGTGCAGCAAGAAAGCACTCATGTGTGTTGCGCATCCAGGAGCACCAAGTCCCTGTTGTGTTGGTGGCGAGGTAACAATCATGCTTCCTTCCTCTGTCCTCTCCCCCCAACCTCGCACAACAGAAATGTGATCAAGGTCTCCCTCATCTGATTAGTCTTCCATCAGTTCGTCCTCCACTTCTTCCTGGGCTCCTGCACCTTCCTCACTAGTTTGGCTGCTACCATGCGCCCTGGTAAAACCATCTCCCCCACCCTCACATGCCTGCCGCCTCGGTGCTGCCGACCGTCTGGACCTTGCAGGTGTTAGCCTTTCCACATACAACTCCTCCTCCTCTACTTCCTCCACCTCCTCTTGTGCCACCACCTGACTCCGAATTCTGTTTAACATGTGCTCCAGCATGTAAATCACCGGAATAGTCATGCTGCAATGGCATCGTCAGCACTAAACATCTTCGTCGCCATTTCAAAACTGTGCAGAAGGGTGCATAGGTCCCTGATCTGAGACCACTCCTCCAGCGTGATTTGCCCCACCTCTGGATCTCGTTGGCCCAGGCTATACGTCAGAACGTATTGCACCAGGGCTTGTCGGTGCTGCCACAGTCGCTGCAACATGTGCAGAGTTGAATTCCACCGGGTAGGCACATCGCATTTTAGCCGGTGAAGTGACAGGCCCAACGACTTCTGTAGAGATGTAAGTCGCTGAGCTGCGGGATGCGAACGGCGGAAGTGAGCACACAGCGACCGTGCCCTCTGCAGAAGGCCATCTAGTCTGGGATAGTGGGCTAAAAATTGCTGGACAACCAGGTTCAACACGTGAGCCATACAAGGCACGTGTGTGACATTGCCCCGGCGAAGGGCCGCACCCAGGTTTGCAGCATTGTCGCACACGGCCTTCCCTGGTTTCAGGTCCAGTGGAGACAACCATTCATGAAATTGGTTCTCCAGAGCTGACCACAACTCCTCAGCTGTGTGACTCACATTTCCCAGACATTTCAATGTAAAAACCGCCTGATGACGTTGAGCCCTACTGCCAGCATAGTAAGGAGGTGTGCAGGATCCCTTCTGCGCAGTTAGAAAGCTTGTGGCATGACCAGACAGGCTTTGGGTGCAGGTGGAAGACCGAGAGGAGGTTGAGGAGGCAGAAGCAGTGGAGGAACTTTGACATAAAGAGGATTGACGCACAACTCGTGGGGACGGCAAGACTTGGACAGCAGCCCCTTGTCCTGCTGTCACCATAGTTACCCAGTGCCCAGTCAGCGACATGTAACGCCCCTGTCCATGCCTACTCGTCCAAGTGTCTGTGGTGAAATCCACCCTGTCACACACAGAGTTTCTCAAAGAAGCGGTGATGTTGTGTGCGACATGCTGGTGGAGCGCAGGCACACCTTTCTTTGAGAAGTAGTGCCGACTGGGCATCTGGTACTGGGGCACTGCGACGGACATAAGGTCTCGAAAATCCTCTGTGTCCACCAGGCGGAAAGGCAGCATTTCTGTAGCCAAGAGCTTGCAGATGGTGAAATTCAACCTCTTAGCTTTCTCATGGCTAGGAGGAAATGGTCTTTTACTTGTCCACATCTGAGGGACCGAGGGCTGGCTATTGTGCTTAGACGGGGTTGATAAGGGTGTCCCCGGCAAACTGCCGGTCTGTGAGGAAGATGCAGGCGGACATGTTAGTTTGCCTTGATCCAAAGGTGGTGCTATCGATGTCGGACAGCGCTCAACACCAGCTGGTGTTACCACCTCCAAAGAAAATGATGACCTGCCAATCTCGCTGGCTGTTGCGGGTAAAGAGGTGGCAGGTCTGCGCCCCAAAACAGGTGTGACTGCTGTCCCCCCAGTCACAGAGGATGAAGAGGCCGCGGATGCACAAGATATGGCAGACGGTGGTTGGCCCGGCCGGCTAGGCCGCATTGTAGCACACTGAGCTTCCCACTGCAACTTATGCTTCATGTCCATGTGCCGGTTCATGCATGAAGTACTCAAACTATGTATTTTTTGGCCTCTACTTAGCTTTTGCTGACAAATGTTACAGATAACACGAGTTGGGTCATCTTTATCGATCTGAAAAAATGCCCAGGCTATGCAAGGCTTAGCACCCATGCGACCTGAAGAGCCACCACGACTTGTGGTGAGAGGCAGAGTTGTGTTTGAGGATGCAGTTGTTGACGTGCTTCCAGTACTACGTCTCTGTCCAGGAAGGCGCAACCTGACCTCGTCGTCACTAGCATCTTCCTCCACCTCCTCTGCTGACCTCATCTCTTGGCTGACTGTGGGTTGACAGTAAGTGGGATCTCCAACCTCATCATCATCACCCTGTGCGTTATCACACCCGTCGTCCTCAGAGCCAACCTGTTCCTGCCCTGACAAAAAACTAAAGTTGTCGCTCCAATCAGGTATTTGAGTCTTATCATCGTCTTCCTCATTGTCTCCACCAACAGGAGTTACAGTTTGGGAATGAGGGTCTACATTATGGTCAGAACCTTCTGCGTCTGGTCCTGGATCCGACTCATAAAGATTCTGGGCATCAGTGCAGATCATTTCCTCGTCTGGATTCACAGAAGTGCTGGAGTCGACCTCTGATTCCCAGGCTATAGTATGAGTAAACAGCTCTGCAGACTCAACCATCTGTTCTACCTCATACTCAGACGGGCAGCTGGAGATTTGGGAGCTGTGAGGAAGCAAGTGCGATTGGGGTGACACCTTTGAGGACTGGAGTATTTGTGATGTTGAAGTTGATGTGGAGGAGAGCCCACTTAAAGGAGCACTTGATATCCGTTGAAGCACCTGCTGTTTTTGTGCCTCATCTGGAATTGCTAGCGATTGGCGTGGCCGTAAGAAAGGGATCTTATCACATTGTCCGCTAAAAGAAGTAGACATTTTAGTTTGGCTGGAAGATGGTCTTTCTTCTGCAGATGTTACTGTTGCTTTAACACCTACCCCACGGACACAACCTTTTTTCCCCTTCCCAACACGCCTATTCCCCTTTCCACCAGCAGCAGGCCTTTTTCCACTCATTTTGGTGGTTAACTAATTCACAACTCTGGAGTTGTTTGCACAAAAAAACAATGGATGGGAACCGAGCAGAGCTGAGTGGCCAAACTGTGGTATTAGGCCAAAACTATTGGCTGGGTTAGATGCAGAAAAAAATTATATTCAATTTGCAACCTGATGGAGGTCAGTATAGATGGATTAATAGAACAAGTCCCACACACAGCTACAAGCCCAATATTTTTTCAGAGGTAGATGCAGAAAAAAAATATATTCAGTTTGCAACCTGATGGAGTTCAGTATAGATGGACTAATAGAGAAAGTCCCACACACTGCTAGAAGGCCAAATATTTTTTCAGAGCTAGATGCAGACAAAAAATTATTTTGAATTTGCAACCTGATGGAGGTCAGTATAGGTGGACTAATAGAACAAGTCTCACACACTGCTAGAAGGCCAAATATTTTTTCAGAGCTAGATGCAGAAAAAAATTATATTCAGTTTGCAACCTGATGGAGGTCTGTATAGATGGATTAATAGAACAAGTCCCACACACAGCTAGAAGCCCAATATTTTTTCAGAGCTAGATGCAGAAAAAAATTATATTCAATTTGCAACCTGATGGAGGTCAGTATAGATGGATTAATAGAACAAGTCCCACACACAGCTAGAAGCCCAATATTTTTTCAGAGGTAGATGCAGAAAAAAATATATTCAGTTTGCAACCTGATGGAGGTCTGTATAGATGGATTAATAGAACAAGTCCCACACACAGCTAGAAGCCCAATATTTTTTCAGAGGTAGATGAAGAAAAAAATATATGCAGTTTGCAACCTGATGGAGGTCAGTATAGATGGACTAATACAACAAGTCCCACACACAGCTAGAAGCCCAATATTTTTTCAGAGCTAGATGCAGAAAAAAATTATATTCAATTTGCAACCTGATGGAGGTCAGTATAGATGGACTAATAGAATGATGCTATGCCCAAAAGATTTTACTTCACTAGGTGCAGTAAAAAAATTGGTATTCTATACACAGGTGGTATATCTTGCAACACAGATAGGCTACTCCACTAACACACTCTGCAATAGGCCAAAAAGGATTAGCTTTGCTAGATTCAGCCAAATGCTGTGAAAAAAACTTGCACAGCACTGGCACAGACCTGCCTGGCAAAAACTGATAGGAACTGATGTAACCTAGTCCTGAAAAGGACTCCAATTACAATTAGTCTTTACTCCCACAATCTATCTATTTAAGAGCACAGACCTGCCTGATAAAAGTCGTAGGAAATGCTGTAACCTAGTCCTTAAAAGGACTGCAATCACAACTATTCCCTACTCCCAAGCTATCTGTAGATTTGTGCGAAAATTGACTTGAAATTAACAAGGTATAGCGCACACAGCAACAGCGGTGCCGTCTAACACGCAGCTGCAGCAGTGAGAAAATGGTGGCGACGGGGAAAATGGCTTGGTCTTATAGGGCAAGGACATGTGACATACACTGCCAATGACACATGCCCTTGCTTGTGTGAAAAAAAGCACTTCGCTCCGTGTGTGCGCTGCTGATAGGCTGACAGATTGCACCTCTCCACTGTAAATGCGGGAAAGAGAAAAAAAAAATGGAGATCTTCATTGTTCCTGCAGAGATCCATCCCCTGCCCCTCCCCCCACCCCGCTGTACACTCAAACTGCGTATTAACATTAATTTTCATCATTACTGAGAAAAAATCCAGTTATGATTTTGGTGCACGAACAGTTATTGAACATAACCTCGAACAGCCGGATTTTTCTCAAATTGTTCGTGTTCGCCGAACGGCTCGAACACCGCCCAAAACACCTCGAATTTGAGATTGGCGAACAGTTCGAGTAGAACAACGCTCATCTCTAATAGTAACTAGAAATTATGCGTCATTTTTATTGAGCCATACAATCTTTTAATATAAATGGACATATCAAGCATCCGTTTCTGGAGGTGACGCCGAGACTCGCATTAATACATAATGGCCTTTTCATTAGAGAAATAAAAATGAAAAGGAAAATGAATTCCATGTACAAACATCTTGGAAGTAATCAAATCAGTCTGTTAAATTGGGATCAATAGCAGCAATGTCTATTCCTCTCTGGGCCAAAAGGGACATGTAATGTAATATAAATCAATGTGTTATTAGATTAACATAAACAGCGGCATGTCTCATCCACCACAATGTGGAGCCGAGCTGCTCTGCACAACCTCCGAGCTCTGCCCAATACTGACAGAGGTATATATATATATATGTATATATATATATATACAGTTATATGAAAAAGTTTGGGCACCCCTATTAATCTTAAGCTTAATGTTTTATAAAAATTGGTGTTTTTGCAACAGCTATTTCAGTTTGATATATGTAATAACTGTTGGACACAGTAATGTTTCTGCCTTGAAATGAGGTTTATTGTACTAACAGAAAATGTGCAATCTGCATTCAAACAAAATTTGACAGGTGCATAAGTATGGGCACCCTTATCATTTTCTTGTTTTAAATACTCCTACCTACTTTTTACTGACTTACTAAAGCCCTTTTTTTGGTTTTGTAACCTCATTGAGCTTTGAACTTCATAGCCAGGTGTATGCAATCATGACAAAAGCTACTTAAAGTGGCCACTTGCAAGTTGTTCTCCTGTTTGAATCTCCTCTGAAGAGTGGCATCATGGGCTCCTCAAAACAACTGTCAAATGATCTGAAAACAAAGATTATTCAACATAGTTGTTCAGGGGAAGGATACAAAAAGCTGTCTCAGAGATTTAACCTGTCAGTTTCCACTGTGAGGAACATAGTAAGGAAATGGAAGAACACAGGGACAGTTCTTGTTAAGGCCACAAGTGGCAGGCCAAGAAAAACATCAGAGAGGCAGAGAAGAAGAATGGTGAGATCAGTCAAGGACAATCCTCAGACCACCTCCAGAGAGCTGCAGCATCAACTTGCTGCAGATGGTGTCACTGTGCATCGGTCAACTATACAACGCACTTTGCACAAGGAGAAGCTGTATGGGAGAGTGATGCGAAAGAAGCCGTTTCTGCAAGCACGCCACAAACAGAGTCGGCTGAGGTATGCAAAAGCACATTTGGAGAAGCCAATTTCTTTTTGGAAGAAGGTCCTGTGGACTGATGAAACCAAGATTGAGTTGTTTGGTCATACAAAAAGGCGTTATGCATGGCGGCAAAAAAACACAGCATTCCAAGAAAAACACTTGCTACCCACAGTAAAATTTGGTGGAGGTTCCATCATGCTTTGGGGCTGTGTGGCCAATGCCGGCACTGGAAATATTGTTAAAGTTGAGGGACGCATGGATTCCACTCAGTATCAGCAGATTCTTGACAATAATGTTCAAGAATCAGTGATAAAGTTGAAGTTACGCAGGGGATTGATCTTTCAGCAAGACAATGATCCAAAACACCGCTCCAAATCTACTCAGGCATTCATGCAGAGGAACAATTACAATGTTCTGGAATGGCCATCCCAGTCCCCAGACCTGAATATCATTGAACATCTGTGGGATCATTTGAAGAGGGCTGTCCATGCTCGGCGACCATCAAACTGAACTGAACTGGAATTGTTTTGTAAAGAGGAATGGTCAAAAATACCTTCATCCAGGATCCAGGAAATTATTAAAAGCTACAGGAAGCGACTAGAGGCTGCTATTTTTGCAAAAGGAGGATCTACTAAATATTAATGTCACTTTTCTGGTGAGGTGCCCATACTTATGCACCTGTCAAATTTTGTTTGAATGCAGATTGCACATTTTCTGTTAGTACAATAAACCTCATTTCAAGGCAGAAACATTACTGTGTCCAACAGTTACTACATATATCAAACTGAAATAGCTGTTGCAAAAACACCAATTTTTTTATAAAACATTAAGCTTAATAGGGGTGCCCAAACTTTTTCATATAACTGTATATATATATATACAGTACAGACCAAAAGTTTGGACACACCTTCTCATTTAAAGATGTGAAGAACCTAGAATATAAGACATATTTTCAGTTGTTTCACACTTTTTTGTTAAGTATATAATTCCACATGTGTTAATTCATAGTTTGATGCCTTCAGTGTGAATGTACAATTTTCATAGTCATGAAAATACAGAAAAATCTTTAAATGAGAAGATGTGTCCAAACTTTTGGTCTGTACAACATATATACATATATATATATATATAGGGAGATATTTATGTAGAAGAATTATGGAAATCACAGGATGGATTGAAAGGGTGGTGGACTGTGCTGGAGCGTTCCTACCACCAATTTGTATTATGTCATGTATCTTGTTATATATTGTGTCATGTGAATTGTGCGGTAACGCATAATGTAAGATAGGTAATGTACAGTATAGAGTGTATAGTGTATAAGACTGGTAGTATAAGAATAGATATTATACTGTAGCATAGATAATGACATTAGGGTAAGATAGAGTTAATGTTTGGGACTAGCCCATAGAGGGACATAGTGTTAGGGCAAGTGACTGCTTCCTGGATATAGTTAGTGAGAGTTGGAGTGTAATGTGAGTAGTGTTGCCGTTGGGTTGATCCACTTTAAGAATAGACTTTAGACGGAGATATAGAGAGATCCTAAATGAGAGGTGGCAGATTAGACACAGTGGCCTTCTGGGGGAGGCATCCGTGGCTAGGACGCTGAGTGATGAACCCCCGAGCTTTCAATGCCAAAGGTAATGGGCCTAAACAGGACTGAGTTGGTGGGGCTGGTGGGAGTCCTGAGTAGTAGATCCAGGGCGTCAGTAGTGGAAGTCATAGGACACGGTACCGCTGAACTAATAGAGAGACTTTTTGATCAGGACTGTGGCGTTCAGGCTGGATTGTGGCGACTTAGGACAAAACAGTGTGTCTGCAGAGTCCTGGAGTAGAACTACAGAGAAAGGATAAGGTGTGAGGGGAAAATGCTTTATACCATAGAGGAAACGTCCATAAGACTTTGCACCCGCTATCCCTTGTACATAACCGTTGCTAAGTTATCGTTCAGTAGAGACTGTGTTTGAACGATTGTTTCCTTTATTGAACTGTGGAACCTATAGTCCTGGCCAGCCAACACCACCGGCTACATGCAGCCAGAACCCACACTTTCATGCAGAGCACCATGCTACCGGATAACTATGTTGATGATATGCAAATGCTAAAGAAATAACCAAAACTGAACAAAATTTTCAATAAGTCTCGATTTCTTCAGAAGCAAATATGAGTGCCATGCTCATAAATCCCTGCACTTACACTTGGCAATGAGGTTTTCTAAGGAATGTTCTGCCATGATGAATGTACTTGGGTACAAAAATCATGAACATCTGCTGCTGGCAGCTCCCTTTCCAATTGGCAAAAAGTGAAGTCCCAGATGTGTTTGATGGGAGACAAAGATTGGAAACGCTGCAAGACATCATAGCACTTTTTGTCCACTCAGGCTTAGCACGAGTAACTTAGCTCCTTGTAATGTCGTGCTGCTATTGTGCCTAGAATGAAGACTAGGGGGTCCTGCTACCGTGCATTATACTATACCACACCATATTCTAAGCAGTAAGACGTTCACACATGAAGGCCTTTTCATGGCAATATCTTAGTGGTCTCGTCAGATTAAAAGAATGGCACGTAGTGATCTGTTTTGTGCTGGAACTGAAATTAGACATCACATACCAAGCACAAGGCATCACAAAGTGTCTACACTAACCACCAGAAGGTGTTTGCATAATATTGGGCTGTGAGACAGAAGTCCAGTGTAGCATCGGCATCTCTGCCTCCTGACAGGCAGAGACGCCGTCCCCCTTACCGCCGCGCTCCTGGCCCGGCGTCTTCTGGCTCTCCTGCTGCTGCCGGCGCGTGCAGCTTCCCGGGCACTGTGCTTAGGGCACGCGCGCGCTCCCTCCCTCTTAAAGGGGCCGCGCGCGCCGTCCTAAGGAGTCCCCGGCCAATGGCCGGAGGACTTCTCATATAAAAGGCATCTCCTCCAAGATGGAGGTGACCGCGCAAGGTTGTAGCTCTGTGTACTAACTCTGCTTCAGCCCTCAGGTCCCGCTGCTAGCCTGACTACCAGCCTAGTCCGCCAGCCTGACTACCAGCCTAGTCCGCCAGCCTGACTACCAGTCCAGTCCGCCAGCCTGACTACCAGTCCAGTCCGCCAGCCTGACTACCAGTCCAGTCCGCCAGCCTGACTACCAGTCCAGTCCGCAAGCCTGACTACCTGTCCAGCCCGACAGTCTGCTTACAGCCCAGCCCGCCAGTCTGTCTATGGGCCAGGTTAGCCTGCCTACCCGGTGATCGTACCAGTTACCTTCCGTACCTACCAGCCAGCCTACCTGGAGGCTCCTGCTTGTTACCTGCCGTGCCTACCAGCCCGCCTACCTGGAGGCTCCTGCCAGTTACCCGTGGTGTCTGCCAGTGCGTCTAACCGGATCACCCGTCAGCCTGCCTGCCGTGCTCATCTGCTGTACCGGTCAGTCCCTGCCTTCTGACCCGTGGGAGTCACCTGCTCTCATACAAGGACTGGCCCAGAGTAGCACCTGGTCCCTCTGCTCGGTCCTTCCCTGGTTCACGGAGTCGATTGAGCCGCCATGCGACCTTGGTCAGTCCGAGTTGATACCTAGTTACGCCCCTCTGGTCCCTCCTTGCACCGCAGCACAGAGGTTCCACCACCCGGATCCGTAACAGTTTGCACGGGCCATGGAACCCGGTGGCCCCCAGGTTCCTTCGCTTGCTGACCTGTACCAGGAGGTTTCTTGTCAGAGATCCCAACAGGAAACCATCCTGACCTACCTGCGGTGTGTCAACTCCCGCCTGGACACGCTGTCCGTCCCACTTGTGTCCGCCTCGAGCCAAGCGGCACCCGCTCCAGCGGCGCCTCAGCCTACTGGTGCCATGGCATCCAGCTCTGGACCCTGGCTCTCTGCGCCTCCTCGCTTTGGGGGTGACCCAGTCTTATGTCGGGGTATTCTGAACCAGTGCACCTTGCACTTTGAACTCCTGGCACATCAGTTTCCCTCCGACCGGGCCAAGATGGCGTTCATCATGTCTCACATCACCGGGGAAGCATTGGCATGGCTAAACCCTTTATGGGAGCGAGGGGATCCCCTTGTGTCCGATCTTCCGGCTTTCCTCACTGCCTTTCGGAAGGTCTTCGATGAGCCCGGACGAAGGACTTCTACTGCCTCCTCATTGCTCTGTCTCCGCCAAGGGAGTCTCACCGTGGGCCAATATGCCATACAGTTCCGTACCCTCGCATCTGAGCTTGCCTGGAACAATGAGGCCCTGGTGTTCACCTTCTGGGAGGGTCTTTCCGGACGGATTAAGGATGAGCTAGCCGGCCGGGACATTCCTACCACCCTGGGTGACCTGGTGTCACTAGCTACCCGGATTCACATCCATTTCCCGGAACGAGCTAAGGAGACTACCCGGGAGAGAAGATTTCCTCATCTTGCTCCTGTTTTCTCGCCAAGAAACACGCAGAGCCGAGAGTAGCTGTTTCTACTGTGGTAGTAAAGAACATCTGATCCGTTCCTGTCCGTTGAAGCCGGGAAACTCCAGTGTCTAGGACCGCTCGGAGAGGTCATCCTAGGCAATAGTAAATCCTCTCCGTCCTTGACTCTATCCGTTTCTATTTCCTGTGGAGAGACCCGCTTCTTTGAAACCGCCCACCTGGATTCCGGAGCCGCTGGGAATCTCATATCTCAGTCCCTTGTGGAGAAGTATCAGATTCCCACCAAACCTCTGGCTGAACCATTGGCTGTCGCTTCCGTGGATGGAAGGCTCCTTCCGGTGACCATCTTGCTCGTCACAGAGCCTGTAACCCTTCAGGTGGGAATGCTGCACTCGGAGAGAATCTCCTTCCATGTGCTATCCGGGCTCTCTCACTCCCTTTTGCTAGGTCTACCCTGGCTACAGAGACATGGACCCGTTCTGAATTGGCGATCCGGTGAGGTGCTCCATTGGGGGCAGGATTGCCATGAGACCTGCCTGGTTCCGGTTCGCCTGGCTCGACCTCTTGTCTACTCTGGCTAATTTACCTGGTCTACCGGCACCTTACTGGTCCTATGCAGATGTCTTCGACAAGAAGGAAGCAGAGACACTGCCATCTCATAGGCCATATGATTACCCTATCGACCTGGTACCCGGTGCCTCTCCACCCCGTGGGCGTATCTACCCCTTGTCGCTGGCCGAAACCCAGGCCATGTCTGAGTATATCGAAGAAAATCTGGCTAGGGGATTCATCCAGAAATCTACCTCCCCGGCTGGAGCAGGATTCTTCTTCGTAAAAAAGAAAGACGGTTCACTATGCCCCTGTGTCGATTATAGGGGACTCAACCAGATTACCATCAAAAACAAATACCCCCTGCCGCTCATCTCAGAGCTGTTCGACCGCCTTAAAGGCGCAAAGATCTTCACCAAGCTCGATCTTCATGGGGCGTATAACTTGGTCTGGATTCGCCAAGGAGACGAGTGGAAGACGGCATTCAATACCCGGGACGGCCACTATGAATACTGTGTGATGCCCTTCGGCCTCTGTAATGCTCCAGCCGTCTTCCAAGAACTAGTTAACGACATCTTCCGTGACCTCTTATATTCATGCGTGGTGGTGTACCTGGACGACATCTTGGTCTTCTCTCCGGATCTACCCACACATCGGAGGGATGTTCGTCAGGTCCCGCTTAGGCTCAGGCTGAATCACCTATACGCAAAATTTGAGAAATGCCTCTTCAAGCAGACCTGTCTTCCATTCCTGGGCTATATTATCTCTAAGACTGGTCTACAGATGGACCCCGAGAAGGTCTCTGCCATCTTAAAGTGGCCCCGACCGGAGGGGTTGAAGGTGATTCAGCGATTCCTGGGCTTCACTAACTATTACCGCCTCTTCATCCCACATTTCTCTTCCCGGACTGCACCCATTTCTGAGCTCACCCGTCAGGGAGCAAATCCTAAGGAATGGATGTCTGAAGCGGAGGAGGCCTTCCTCTCCTTAAAACAAGCCTTCTCTTCTGCCCCGGTGCTGCTCCGTCCGGATTGCAACAAACAGTTCTTTCTGCAGGTTGATGCTTCCTCTTCCGGAGCCGGAGCGGTGCTCACCCATAAAACTCTGTCCAGGAGAATGGTAACCTGCGGCTTCTTCTCCAAGCTCTTCTCCTCGTCCGAGCGCAACTACTCCATAGGAGACCGAGAACTGCTAGCCATCAAATTGGCGCTGGAGATGTTGTAGATTTCGTCACGGCCTGTTCATCCTGTGCCCGCAACAAGGTTCCCAGACATCTTCTAGCCGGCCGTCTCCGGCCTCTTCCTGTACCTGCTGCCCCGTGGCAACACATTGCTATGGACTTTATTACTGATCTCCCTGTTTCTGACGGTTGTACTGTCATTTGGGTGGTCGCTGACCACTTTTCTAAGATGGCTCACTTTATCCCTCTGCCTGGTCTCCTGTCTGCATCTGTGCTGGCTAAGGACTTCATCCATTACATCTTTCGTCTCCACGGCCTCCACATTGTGTCTGATTGAGGGGTCCAGTTCACTTCGCGCTTCTGGAGAGCTACATGTAAGCTGCTGGATGTCTCCCTGGATTTCTCCTCTGCTTATCCTCAGTCCAATGGCCAAGTGGAACGTATCAACCAGATCCTTACTAGATTCCTCCGGCACTTCGTCAACGCTCACCATACCGATTGGGTAGAACTCCTACCATGGGCCGAGTTCTCCTATAACAACCATGAGAGAGAATCTTCTTCCAAGTCCCCGTTCTTTGTGGTCTACGGTCAACACCCCTGGATTCCGTTTCCAGTCTCTGCTTCAGTGGACAATCCTGCCGCGGAGTCTCTGGTCAGCGAATTTTCCACCATTTGGGAGGACACTAGATCCGCACTTCTTCAATCCTCCGAGCGGATGAAGAGACATGCCGACAAGAGACGTCTGTACCCACCTTAATTCCATCCGGGAGACAAAGTTTGGCTCTCCTCCAAACATGTTCGTCTCAAAATACCCTCCTATAAGTTGGGTCCACGGTTTATCGGTCCATTTGAAGTCCTCAAGCAAATCAATCCAGTGGCCTACAAGTTAAAACTCCCGGCCACCTTACGGATTCCCATCTCCTTCCACGTATCTCTCCTCAAACCGGTTGTTCTTAATTCTTTTTCCGACGATCCAGGTACCTCCCCAGCTCCGGTCTCCGCTGAGGATGTCTATGAGGTAGAGAACATTCTGGCCACCAAGAGGGTAAGAGGATAAACCTTTTTTTCTGGTGGATTGGAAGGGGTTTGGCCCAGAGGAGAGAACGTGGGAACCCAGGGAGAATATCCACGCCCCGCTTGTTCTTAAAAAAATGTTTTCAGGCCTAAAAAAGAGGGGGCGTAAAGGGGGGGGGGTACTGTAGCATAGACGTCTCTGCCTCCTGACAGGCAGAGACGCCGTCCCCCTTACCGCCGTGCTCCTGGCCCGGCGTCTTCTGGCTCTCCTGCTGCTGCCGGCGCGTGCAGCTTCCCGGGCACTGTGCTTAGGGCGCGCGCGCTCCCTCCCTCTTAAAGGGGCCGCGCGAGCCGTCCTAAGGAATCCCCGGCCAATGGCCGAAGGACTTCTCATATAAAAGGCACCTCCTCCAAAATGGAGGTGCCCGTGCAAGGTTGTAGCTCTGTGTACTAACTCTGCTTCAGCCCTCAGGTCCCGCTGCTAGCCTGACTAACAGCCTAGTCCACCAGCCTGACTACCAGCCTAGTCCGCCAGCCTGACTACGAGTTCAGTACGCCAGCCTGACTACCAGTTCAGTCCGCCAGCCTGACTACCAGTCCAGTCCGTAAGCCTGACTACCTGTCCAGCCCGACAGTCTGCTTACAGCCCAGCCCGCCAGTCTGTCTATGGGCCAGGTTAGCCTGCCTACCCGGTGAACGTACCAGTTACCTGCCATGCCTACCAGCCAGCCTACCTGGAGGCTCCTGCTTGTTACCTGCCGTGCCTACCAGCCCGCCTACCTGGAGGCTCCTGCCAGTTACCCGTGGTGTCTGCCAGTCAGTCTAACCGGATCACCCGTCAGCCTGCCTGCCGTGCTCATCTGCTGTACCGGTCAGTCCCTGCCTTCTGACCCATGGGAGTCACCTGCTCTCATACAAGGACTGACCCAGAGTAGCACCTGGTCCCTCTGCTCGGTCCTTCCCTGGTTCACGGAGTCGATTGAGCCGCCGTGCGACCTTGGTCAGTCCGAGTTGATACCTAGTTATGCCCATCTGGTCTCTCCTTGCACCGCAGCACAGAGGTTCCACCACCCGGATCCGTAACATCCAGCAACAGGTGTTTTATTCACCTCACGCCACCACTCTCCAAAGTTATCATGGTGCAGAGCAACGACAATGGAGACTGGTACAGAGGTCTATCCTCTTCAGTGAAGAGTCATACTTTTGGATGGAATGATAGCCAACGATTGGTCTGGGGACTACATGGATAATGTAATAAAGTATCTTGAGACATTTTTATAACACAATAAAGCCAAGCTGCATGTTTCTTGTGCTACTACAAGCAGTCTGATGGTTTATATATGTTACCATGGCTTGTTGCATCTCAAGACTTGTCTCCCATTCAGCACATCTGGGACATCATTGGTTGGCGATTGCAAAGGGAGCTGCCAGCAGTGGATCTTGATGATTTGGTAGCCCAGATGCATTCAACGTGGCAGAACATTCCTAAGACAATCATTAATAACCTAATTAATAAAATGCCAAAGGTATAGAAGTGCAAGAATTTCTGCATGTGGCGTTCATACTCGATACTGAATAAATCAAGATGTTTTAATACATCATTGAAATTGCAAAACCAAGAAGGAAATGTTATGGAATTATTAAAATCACAAGATCAATAGACATATGCAAATGATGAAAAAATAATGGCTATAATATCGTGCTTGTATCTGTTCTCTGACTATACGGTACATTATAAAAAGAGAAGAAAAGGTTTCCAGCAGCAGGAGGGTCCAGTAAAAAATTCCAATATTTTATTTAGATCATAATAAAATCCATAGAAAAACGTTTCTGACCACCACCAATAAATGTAAAAAGTCTGGCCGACGCTTTTCGGACGTATGTCCTTAGTCCTTGCACTTAGTCATTGCAATGATTAAGGACATGCATCTGAAATGCGTCTGCCAGACTTTTTCAATTTATTGGTGGTGGTGGGAAAGGTTTTTCTATGGATTTTATGATGATCTAAATACAATATTGGAATTTTTTACCAGACCCTCCTGCTGCTGGAAATCTTTTCTTCTCTGCTAATTCCTGATGCACAGCAGTCTCCTTGTAGTGGACTCCTGGGAGGTGAGCTGACTTTGGAGGTTTTCTCTGAAGTTTTTCTGTACACGAGAAAATCATGCATATCAATAATATTCATTGTTACAGTATAGTTTCTACATTGCAGAATCTTGTGACTGTCTCCATGACACATTTTTTCAACACTAACACATATGTACGTCTGCCCCCATATACATTAGATGAAAGTTAGTCTCATTCACTGATCTTTTCAGGACTGGACAACCATCTGACATGCATGGGTGCCTCCTAATTCTTCCCTGACAGATGATGTTGGGGGAGGGAAGAACTAAAGGACTAGGAAGTTGGAATTTCAATTCCCAAACCTTTGTTTTCAATGGAGATAAGCCACAACCAGAGAAGGTTGGGAGCGGATTTTTTTGCTCTTGCCAGTAGAAGACCTGTGAACACTTGAAAGAACCCAAAGTTTATGAGTATGGGAGAGTTGGGAGAGATTGCACTTTGTCTAATGAATGTCCAGCTGACAGGTATCTCATATGTATGGCAGCTTTAGGCCAGGCTCAGAAAACTATTGGAATTATTGTGTCAGTCATGTTACTGACATGACTGGGTTCAAATGCAACTCTGTGTGCTCAAATGAGTTTGTGGAAAATACACTATATGGACAAAAGTATTGGGACCCTTACACAATACATCTACAGGAGCATTTATGACATCATATTCTAAATCCATTTGTTACACGCACGCAGCTAGGTTCAGATAGGGGCAAGACCGGTTACATGAATCCTTTGGAATCCTGGGGGAACCGTTACTCAGGGCGACCATAGACCATGTGCTGCAGCTTCTCTCAGGCACACAGGGGTATTGACCCTCAGGCACAGACACGTAGGTTGTTTCACTTGCTGACCAGACACACTTGACAAGAGCCTTCATAGAACAGTAGAACAGTAGCATTTAATAAGAAGCCGCACAGCCAGTGCAAGTTAAGTCTTATCAGCAACAGGCTCCAGTGACAAAAAGTATAGTTTCCTTAGCAGCACAGCAGTTCACAGTCTTCCCAGTAGTACAGGACAGCACAGTTCTAATGCAAAGGCACATTAATGAACACAGCATTCTTTACAGCACAGTGAGATGGAGGAGGGGGGAGGGTTTGCTGAGGGAGATGATCCCTGTGACACCATTTTTTATAGTCCTGATCTTTCCGCTTGACAATACTCTGCACTGCTAGTTTAGGAACTATACCTGACCTGTGCTTAGCTTCACTCCTGACTTGAATCCTTTTCACTTGCAGGTGCGCTTCTGTGAGATACAGAACACACACACCACCTTTCTCTTTGGCTCCAGCCACACAGTAAATAACTTTCCCACAATCCCCCTGGGGTTCTGCTAAAACCCTCCCTGTCTCCTGTGACTCTGTTAACCCCTCTAGTTACTGGATGCTTCTGGAGCACAACACTTCCAGTCTCCTGTGCTTGTGTTACTTCTAATAGTTGCTGAATGCTTTTAAAGCAACAGCACTACTTGTGACTGTCACAGTCTGCAACAGCACTACTTCTGCATGTCACGCTCTGCAACTGCACTACTTCTGCATGTCACACATAGGCATTAAAGATATTACTATGGCATTCATTCTCCCTTTGCAGCTATAACAGCTTCCACTCTTCTGGGAAACAATTCTGTAAGATTTTAGAGAAGTCTGTGGTTATTTTTTCTCATTCATTCAAAAGAGCATTTGTGAGATCAGATGCTGATGTTAGAGGAAAGGTTGGGTTCACAATCTCCATTCTAGTTCATCTCAAAGGTGTTGGGTGGGGTTGAAGTCCGGGTTCTGTGCTGCCAGTTATGTTCCTCAACACCAAACTCTCCCAACCATAGCTTTATGGACTTTGGTCAAGCTGAGACAGAAAAATACATTCCCAAAACTGATTCAAACAAATTTGGAAGCTACAATTGGCCAAAATGTCCTGGCATGTGAAGCATTAATAATTCCCTTTAGTGGAAGGGAACTCCTTCAACCAAGGCTAGATTCATACATCTGTGTGACACAACCTAGTGCTGTCTGATATTTTTCTTGGATAGCACTCAGACTCACAGAGTAGATTGTACGTATTCACACATGCGTTAAAATCACGGATCTGTGTGTAAGATGCCCTAATTTAATTTACGGATCGGACATGCTGTGAGTTTCACGGATCTCATTCTCAGATTCATCATTTTATCAGATGTCTGAATACATCTCTTCTTTCCCATGGGTCTGTGTGCTGTCCGATACACATAAAAAATCGGGCAGCACTTACACATTTCACATGGATGTGTGACTGCACCCTAAAGGTCATAAGCTGACCTTTGAAAAATAACCCCATAGCATTATCACTCCTCCAACAAACTTTTCAGTTGGGACAATGTAGTCTGGCAAGTACCGTATATTCCGGCGTATAAGACGACCTGGTGTATAAGACGACCCCCCTACTTTCCTGTTAAAATATAGAGTTTAGGATATATTCACCGTATAAGACTACCCCTTTTCCAACGCATACCAAACACCGGTAAAAATTAAAAAAAAACAGATTTGAATTTAACATGGTCCTTTTTTAATTTAAATTCTTATGACATGCAGGTATATAGCAGGAAAACTGTCACTCATAAACATATTAAAATAGGGGGGACCCCACGTCATTTTTTGGGGGGGTCCCCCATTCTAATAGCTAGTAAAGGCTAGGTATTCAGCTGGGGGCTGATATTAGTAGCCTGGGAAGCTCCGTGGGTATTACCCCCTTCCCAGGCTTCAAACATCTGCCCCAGCCGTCTGCTTAACCTCCGCTAGAGACTATAATGATGGGGGATCCCACGCCAATTTTCTTTTTAAAAAATCCTTTATTTTAACACTAAATGACAATTGAGGGGTTAATAAAGATGCAGTCCCTAAATTATTATTAATTTTGTAATTAATTTTTCCCAAAAATGTTGACGTGGGCTTCGCCATATTTTTGTGTCCAGCCAGGTACAGCAGGCAGGAACGGGCTGCCCCCAACCACCAGCTGCCTATTTGTACCTGGCCGGACACAACAATATAGGGAAGCCCTTTTTTTTTTTATTATTTCATGAAATAATTAGAAAAAAAAAGACGTGGGGCTTCGCCCTATTTTTGTGTCCAGCCAGGTACAACTAGGCAGCTGGGGGCTGGAATCTGCAGCGCAGGGAGGCCCAAGCTTTCTGGGCCCCACCCGCTGCAAATTGCAGTCCGCAGCCACCCCAGAAAATGGCGCGTTCATAGAAGCGCCATCTTCTGGCTTCTGGCGCTGTACCCAACTCATCCAGGGCCCTGGTGCGGTGGCTCACTGGGTAATAAAGGGGTTAAGGCCAGCTTGGCATTATCAGCTGGCCCTAAGCCCGAAATTCATGGGGTCACGCCAATATTAGACATGACCACCATGAATTTCTAGTAAAGTAATTAAAAAAAACACAACACCCAGAAAAAAGTCCTTTAATTGAAATAAACACACAATTTTTTAATGTTCTAAATTAAACCATACTTACCATCACGCCCATTCCAGCTGAAGCCAACGATCTCCTGCAATAAAAGTAAAATAATAAAGCAACCTCATCCTTACCTTCCCATGGTTCCCAGGACCGATCCAGCTCTGCTACATCGAGATGACAGGCTGGACCGCAGCAGAACGCTGCCATCCAGCCTGTCATCCCGCAGACACTGAGAAGCGCAGGCATGCTTGTGCTCCTCAGTGTCTGACTGTGACGGCATCCAGATGAGCCGACAATGAACTCGGCTCACCTCATGCACGTCACTGACAGCGTGGGAAAATTCTCCTGCTCCCCGCATGCGCAGTAGAATTTTCCCACGCTGTCAGTGACGGACGTCCAGGAGGTGAGCTGAGTTCATTGTCGGCTCATCTGGATGCCGTCACAGCGAGACACTGAGGAGCGCAAGCAAGCCTGCGCTTCTCAGTGTCTGCGGGATGACAGGCTGGATGGCAGCGTTCTGCTGCGGTCCAGCCTGTCATCTCGATGTAGCAGAGCTGGAGCTGTCCTGGGAACCATGGAAAGGTAAGGATGAGGTTGCTTTATTATTTTACTTTTATTGCAGGAGATCGTTGGCTTCAGCTGGAATGGGCGTGATGGTAAGTATGGTTTAATTTAGAACAATAAAGAATTGTGTGTTTATTTCAATTAAAGGACTTTATTCTGGGTGTTTGTGTTTTCTTTTAACTTTGACTATGGGGTTAGTAATGGGGGTGTCTTATAGACGCCTCTCCATTACTAACCTGGGCTTGATGTCAGCTGGCATTATAAGCTGACATCAACCCCAACCCTATTACCCCCTGCCACCGCACCAGGGCAGTGTGGAAGAGCGAGGCTAAGTGCCAGAATTGGCGCATCCTATGGATGCGCCATTTCTGGGGCGGCTGACGGCTGGTGTTTCTAGCCTGGGAGGGGGCCAATATTCATGGCACCCTTCCTGGGCTACTAATATCAGCCTCCAGCTGTCTGCCTAGCCTTTGCTAGCTATTAAAATAGGGGGGACCCCACGTCATTTTTTTGGGGGGGTCCCCCATTTTAATAGCTAGTAAAGGATAGGTATTCAGCGGGGGGCTGATATTAGTAGCCTGGGAAGCTCCGTGGGTATTACCCCCTTCCCAGGCTTCAAACATCTGCCCCAGCTGTCTGCTTAACCTCCGCTAGAGACTAAAATTAAGGGGAACCCCACGCCAATTTTTTTTTAAATAAATCCGTTATTTTAACACTAGATGACAAGTACAGTAACCAGCACTATCACTGTACTTCATATATATGTGACTGACATGTTTCTGTCTATCTAATCTATGTGTGATGCTCTATTCTTTCTGTTATAAATTGTCGGGTACCGCTGCTGAATTGCCGGCCGGCTTTTTTAAAGAGACGGTGCATGAAAACACTATTATTTGTTTTAATAAATCCTTTACACTAAATGACAAGTACAGTAAGCAACACTGTCACTGTACTTCATATATATGTGACTGACATGTTTCTATCTATCTAATCTATGTGTGAAGCTCTATTCTTTCTATTCTAAATTGTCGGGTGCCGGCTTATGCCGCTGCTGAATTGCCGGCTTTTCATATATTGTCACAGAAGCGATGCGAACTTCCCAGCTCCGGACACAGCGCAGCGCTTCTGTGACAAGTGAAAGCTGTCGGCACAGAAGCCCTGCGCTGTGTCCGGAGCTGGGAATACGCAGCGATGTGTCCGTTTCAGCACAGAAGCGCTGACCGTCTGGACCTACCGCCACCGTATTTTAACTCCCTCCACCTTATATTAACTCCGACATGGCAGGGATACGGCCACGGCAGCTTATTAACACCCCCAGAGTATCCCCGCATGTCAATTTCTGAAAGTTCAAAAGCATTACCGGCGTATAAGACGACCCCAGACTAGACAGAAGATTTTTCAGTCTTCAAAAGTCGTCTTATACTCCGGAATATACGGTAACTTTCTCCATGCATTCATCAAACCCACATTTGACCAGTGGTTGATCAGGGCTTTACACCACTCCATCTGATGTTTGGAATTGTGCTTGGTGATGTAAGTTTTGCATGCAGCTACTCAACCATGGAAACCCGTTCTATGAAGCTCCTGGTGCACACTTTTTGTGGTGATATTATTCCCAGAGGACAGTTATGGAGTCAGCAGAACGTTGGTGACTTTTCTGCCCTCTGCTCCTCAGCACTCGGTGACCCCGCTCTGCAACGTTACGTGGTCTTCATTTCATGGTGGAGTTGTTGCGGTTCCTTCTACTTCTCAATAATATCACTCACAGGTGATGGGGAAAGATTTAGGAGGCAAGAACTCACTTTTTATGCCGGTGGCTCCTATTATGGGACCGCGCTGGTATCAGTGAGATCTTTACCACCAGCCACATATTGGTAAAGGAAGAAGTCATGGTGGGGGAGGGGCAGCTGTTATACATCTTGGTCAAGGGCCAGATGTTATTTACTAGGGGCAAGAGGCCGGGTGTTATACACCAGGGGCGAGGGGCCGGATCCTCTACACCGTGAACAATGGGTCTGCGTACTATACACCGGGGCTGAGGGGCCGGATGTTGTACACCAGGGGTAATGGGGTTGGATGTTATACACCAAGGGCGAGGGGCCGTATTTTATACACCGGGGGTAATGGGACTAAATGAAAACCTGAATCCAGTGATTATGACGTGTGTCCCAAGATTTTTTCCCAATAGTGTAGATAAAATTAAAATTACATTTCACATCCACATCAAAAATTGCTCTAATCTTTGCAAAATACATTGCTGCTTTTATGCTTTTTTTCTGTGCATTTTTTTATATTCTGCGCAATAAATGTTGTTTCTTATTATATTAAAGCTTCATTCTTTTTTCTTCTCTCTCTGTGGGATAATTGAGTTCTTTATCACGAATATGCATTTAGTGTTGTTTATTATGGAAATGATGTAGATGAAGATGCTATCTTGTTAAAGTAATTGGAAGCGAGTTTCAAAAAGATAAAATGTGAGGAAAGATTGCAGTAAAGAAATTAATTTACTAGAACGTTCCTCAGAAAACGAAACAATTACTTTAATAGTTGTTTATCTTCTTCTTTTTCGGGGTGGTGGGCAACGCGGTGTTGTCCGAGTGGCTTTCATATAGAGACTGCAGCATGCTATGTCTCAATATTAGTTCATTTAGTAAATGCCAACAGATAGTCATGCCCTTTAATCATAAAAATAAACTCCCAGGATTAAAATGGCCAAGTTATAGGTCAGAGGCGTCCAAGGGTAAACTGCTATTGTGATATTTGCCACCATTTTTTTTTTTATTCAGGTGACATAATAGAACTGATAGAATACGTGACATATGAAGCAAACTATAGAAAGAGCAAAACAGAATTCAGCATTAGCGATACGTAGATTTTTTTCATGAACACAAGGCTTTGGGAACTCATCACTTAAAGGACAAAGCCATTATTTCGTAAACATACTTCCTCGAGTTTTAACAATTGTGTTCAGTAGATTCTTTATATCGAAAAAATGGGTGACAACTAGTATGGCCTCCTTTACAGATCTCAACCTGGTCTTCCTTCTTGTGAGGCCAGATATTGATGTTGTACAAGAAGGTCAGGCTCACAATCGGCATTAAAAGTCACCCCAAACAACATTAATAACAGGGTCTGTCATCGGATTTCACATTACAAAATGCACACATTATTAAACAAATCTCTTGACTTGCTGAGGCTGGAGAACTTAGATAAAAAAAAAAATCCATGTCAGAATAGCTGTATATGCCTTTTTCAAAGTTTTCTTAAAATGCTCATTTTAATGTCAGATGGGAAAACTTTGAAAATCAATGAATGGTTGTATAATCATTTTGGAAAGTAGGTACACCAGCCTCTTCAGGTAAAAGAGAATCTGGTTTGTAGATTACACTGTGAAATTCTGATGACATGTTTGCTTTAATGCCACTATCCACAGTACAATGAATACAGCTAATTAATATAGGATTATTACTGACACATACCAAACCATGAGTTTGGCCACTCACAATAGAATAAATGCTGCCACCTATGTGCAGTACCGGTAATGCCACCAGCCCTTTACAATAATTGCTACTACTAACATGCAAGAGAATAAATACTGTATTACCAATCGGCCCTAGCACAAGTCATGCCACCACCGACCCTCACTACAATTAATGCAGCCATATACATTGCAGCTAATCCTTTCAGGAGCCATGCCATTTTTCTTTTTTGTGCATTAGTTATTTTTCTCCCCTTCTCCAAGAGGCATAACTTTTCAAATTTTCCATTACCCGAAGGAGGGTTTTTTTTGGGTGAGAACAAGTTGTTGTCTTGAATGACACCAAAAGGATGAAAAAATTGTACGTCAATAGTAGTTTGTTGATGGCAATTGAATATATATATATATATATATATATATATATATATATATACACACACACACACACACACACACACACACACACACACACACACACACACACACACACACACACACACATCTACATATGCACATTTATAAATATATACTAGCGAGCATTTTACTGGTATGCATGGCACCCCTCATCCCTATCCTGGTATGCATGGCACCCCTCATTCCTATCTTAGTATGCATGGCACCCCTCATCCCTATCCTGTAATGCATGGCACCCCTCATCCCTATCCTGTAATGCATGGCACCCCTCATCCCCATCCTGGTATGCATGGCACTCCTCATCCCTATCCTGGTATGCATGGCACCCCTCATTCCTATCTTAGTATGCATGGCACCCCTCATCCCTATCCTGTAATGCATGGCACCCCTCATCCCTATCCTGGTATGCATGGCACCCTTCACCCCCAATCCTGGAATGCATGGCACCCCTCAGCCCCAATCCTGGTATGCATGGCACCCCTCACCCCCAATCCTGGTATGCATGGCACCCCTGAGCCCCAATCCTGATATGCATGGCACCCCTAACCCTCAATCCTGGTATGCGTGGTACCCCTCATCCCCAATCCTGGTATGCATGGCACCCTTCATCCCCAATCCTGGTATGCATGGCGCCCTTCATCCCCAATCCTGGTATGCATGGCACCCCTCATCCCCAATCCTGGTATGCATGGCACCCCTCATCCCCAATCCTGGTATGCATGGCACCCCTCATCCCCATCCTGGTATGCATGGCACTCCTCATCCCTATCCTGGTATGCATGGCACCCCTCATTCCTATCTTAGTATGCATGGCACCCCTCATCCCTATCCTGTAATGCATGGCACCCCTCATCCCTATCCTGGTATGCATGGCACCCTTCACCCCCAATCCTGGAATGCATGGCACCCCTCAGCCCCAATCCTGGTATGCATGGCACCCCTCACCCCCAATCCTGGTATGCATGGCACCCCTGAGCCCCAATCCTGATATGCATGGCACCCCTAACCCTCAATCCTGGTATGCGTGGTACCCCTCATCCCCAATCCTGTAATGCATGGCACCCTTCATCCCCAATCCTGGTATGCATGGCGCCCTTCATCCCCAATCCTGGTATGCATGGCACCCCTCATCCCCAATCCTGGTATGCATGGCACCCCTCATCCCCAATCCTGGTATGCATGGCACCCCTCATCCCCAATCCTGGTATTCATGGCCCCCTCATCCCAAATTTGGTATACATGGCACCCCTCATCCCTCAATCCTGGTATGTATGGTACCCAATCCCTCATCCTGGTATGCATGGCACCCCATTCCTCATCCTGGTATGTATGGTATCCCTCATCCCTATCCTGGTTTATAAGGTACCCCTCATCCTGGTATGCATGGCACCCCATCTCTCATCCTGGAATGCATGGTACCCCTCATCCCTATTCTGGTACGTATGGCACCCCTCATCCCCCAATCCTGGTATGCATGGCACCCCATCCCTCATACTGGTATGCATGGCACCCCTCATCCCTATTCTGGTATGTATGGCACCCCTCATCCCCCAATCCTGGTATGTATGGCCTCCTAATCCCCCAATCCTGGTATGCATGGCACCCCATCAATCATCCTGGTATGCATGGTACCCCTCATCACTATTCTGGTATGTATGGTACCCCTCATACTGGTATGCATGGCACCCCTCATCCCAATTCTGGTATGTATGGCCTCCTCATCCCAGAAACCTGGTATGCATGGCACTCAATCCCTCATCCTAGTATGCATGGCACCCCTCATCCCTATCCTGGTATGCATGGCACCCCATCCCTTATCGTGGTATGCATGGCACCCCTCATCCCCATCCTGGTATGCATGGCACTCCTCATCCCTATCCTGGTATGCATGGCACCCCTCATCCCTATCTTAGTATGCATGGCACCCCTCATCCCTATCCTGTAATGCATGGCACCCCTCATCCCTATCCTGTAATGCATGGCACCCCTCATCCCTATCCTGGTATGCATGGCACCCTTCACCCCCAATCCTGGAGTGCATGGCACCCCTCAGCCCCAATCCTGGTATGCATGGCACCCCTCACCACCAATCCTGGTATGCATGGCACCCCTCAGCTCCAATCCTGATATGCATGGCACCCCTAACCCTCAATCCTGGTATGCGTGGTACCCCTCATCCCCAATCCTGGTATGCATGGCACCCCTCATGCCCAATCCTGGTATGCATGGCGCCCTTCATCCCCAATCCTGGTATGCATGGCACCCCTCATCCCCAATCCTGGTATGCATGGCACCCCTCATCCCCAATCCTGGTATGAATGGCACCCCTCATCCCCAATCCTGGTATGCATGTCACCCCTCATCCCCAATCCTGGTATTCATGGCCCCCTCATCCCAAATTTGGTATACATGGCACTCCTCATCCCTCAATCCTGGTATGTATGGTACCCAATCCCTCATCCTGGTATGCATGGCACCCCATCCCTCATCCTGGTATGTATGGTATCCCTCATCCCTATCCTGGTTTATAAGGTACCCCTCATCCTGGTATACATGGCACCCCATCTCTCATCCTGGTATGCATGGTACCCCTCATCCCTATTCTGGTACGTATGGCACCCCTCATCCCCCAATCCTGGTATGCATGGCACCCCATCCCTCATCCTGGTATGCATGGCACCCCTCATCCCTATTCTGGTATGTATGGCACCCCTCATCCCCCAATCGTGGTATGTATGGCCTCCTCATCCCCCATTCCTGGTATGCATGGCACCCCATCCCTCATCCTGGTATGCATGGCACCCCTCATCCCAATTCTGGTATGTATGGCCTCCTCGTCCCAGAAACCTGGTATGCATGGCACTCAATCCCTCATCCTAGTATGCATGGCACCCCTCATCCCTATCCTGGTATGCATGGCACCCCATCCCTTATCGTGGTATGCATGGCACCCCTCATCCCCGAATCCTGGTATGTATGCCCCCCCCACATCCCTATCCTGGTATGCATGACCCCCTCATCCTCATCCTGGTATGCATGGCCCCCCACATCCCTATCCTGGTATGCATGGCCCCCTCATCCCCAATCCTGGTATGCATGGCTCCCTCATCCCCAATCCTTGTATGCATGGCTCCCTCATCCCTAATCCTGGTATGCATGACACCCCTCATCCCCAATCCTGGTATGTATGGCACCCCTCATCCCCAATGCTGGCTTGCATGGCACCCCTCATCCTCAATCATGGTATGCATGGCACACCACATTCTCAATCCTGGTATGTATGGCACTCCTCATTCCAAATCTGGTATACATTGCACCCCTCATCCCAATCCTGGTATTCATGGCCCCCTCATCCGAAATTTGGTATACATGGCACCCTTCATCCCAATCCTGGTATGTATGGCACCCCTCATCCCCCAATCCTGGTATGTATGGTACCCAATCCCTCATCCTGGTATGCATGGCACAACTCATCCCCCAATCCTGGTATGCATGGCACCCCATCCCTCATCCTGGTATGTATGGTACCCCTCATCCCTATCCTGGTATATATGGTACCCCTCATCCTGGTATGCATGGCACCCCATCTCTCATCCTGGTATGCATGGTACCATTCATCCCTATTCTGGTAAGTATGGCACCCCTCATCCCCCAATCATGGTATGCATGGTACCCCATCCCTCATCCTGGTATGCATGGTACCCCTCATCCCTATTCTGGTATGTATGGCACCCCCTCATCCCCCAATCCTGGTATGTATTGCCTCCTCATCCCCCAATCCTGGTATGCATGGCACCCCATCCCCAATCCTGGTATGCATGTTAACCCTCATCCCTATTCTGCTATGTATGGCCTCCTCATCCCAGAAACCTGGTACGCATGGCACCCCTCATCCCTATCCTGGTATGCATGGCACCCCATCCCTTATCCTGGTATGTATGGCACCCCTCATCCCCCAATCCAGTTATGTATGGTACCCAATCCCTCATCCTGGTATGCATGGCATCATCCATCCCCCAATCCTGGTATGCATGGCACCCCATCCCTCATCCGGGTATGTATGATTCCCTTCATCCCTATCCTGGTATGTATGGTACCCCTTATCCTGGTATGCATGGCACCCCATTCCTCATCCTGGTATGCATGGTACCCCTTATCCATATTCTGGTATGTATGGCACCCCTCATCCCCCAATCCTGGTATGTATGGCCTCCTCATCCCTCAATCCTGGTATGCATGGCACCCCATCCCTCATCCTGGTATGCATTGTACCCCTCACCCCTATTCTGGTATGTATGGTACCCTTCATCCTGGTATGCATGGCACCCCTCATCCCAATTCTGGTATGTATGGCCTCCTCATCCCAGAAACCTGGTATGTATGGCAACCAATCCCTCATCCTAGTATGCATGGCACCCCTCATCCCTATCCTGGTATGCATGGCACCCCATCCCTTATCCTAGTATGCATGGTACCCCTCATCCCTATTCTGGTATGCATGGTACCCCTCATCCTGGTATGCATGGCACCCCATTCCTCATCCTGGTATGCATGGTACCCCTTATCCATATTCTGGTATGTATGGCACCCCTCATCCCCCAATCCCGGTATGTATGGCCTCCTCATCCCTCAATCCTGGTATGCATGGCACCCCATCCCTCATCCTGGTATGCATGGTACCCCTCATCCCTATTCTGGTATTTATGGTACCCCTCATCCCAATTCTGGTATGTATGGCCTCCTCATCCCAGAAACCTGGTATGCATGGCACCCAATCCATCATTCTAGTATGAATGGCACCCCTCATCCCTATCCTGGTATGCATGGCACCCCATCCCTTATCCTAGTATGCATGGCACCCCATCCCTTATCCTAGTATGCATGGCACCCCTCATCCCTATTCTGGTATGCATGGTACCCCTCATCCTGGTATGCATGGCACCTCATTCCTCATCCTGGTATGCATGGTACCCCTTATCCATATTCTGGTATGTATGGCACCCCTCATCCCCCAATCCTGGTATGTATGGCCTCCTCATCCCTCAATCCTGGTATGTATGGCCTCCTCATCCCTCAATCCTGGTATGCATGGCACCCCATCCCTCATCCTGGTATGTATGGTACCCCTCATTCCTATTCTGGTATGTATGGTACCCCTCATCCTGGTATGCATGGCACCCCTCATCCCAATTCTGGTATGTATGGCCTCCTCATCCCAGAAACCTGGTACGCATGGCACCCAATCCCTCATTCAAGTATGCATGGCACCCCTCATCCCTATCCTGGTATGCATGGCACCCCATCCCTTATCCTGGTATGCATGGTACCCCTCATCCCTATTCTGGTATGCATGGTACCCCTCATCCTGGTATGCATGGCACCCCTCATCCCAATTCTGGTATGTATGGCCTCCTCATCCCAGAAACCTGGTACGCATGGCACCCCTCATCCCTATCCTGGTATGCATGGCACCCCATCCCTTATCCTGGTATGTATGGCACCCCTCATCCCCCAATCCAGTTATGTATGGTACCCAATCCCTCATCCTGGTATGCATGGCATCACCCATCCCCCAATCCTGGTATGCATGGCACCCCATCCCTCATCCTGGTATGTATGATACCCTTCATCCCTATCCTGGTATGTATGGTACCCCTCATCCTGGTATGCATGGCACCCCATTCCTCATCCTGGCATGCATGGTACCCCTTATCCATATTCTGGTATGTATGGCACCCCTCATCCCCCAATCCTGGTATGTATGGCCTCCTCATCCCTCAATCCTGGTATGCATGGCACCCCATCCCTCATCCTGGTATGCATGGTACCCCTCATCCCTATTCTGGTATGTATGGTACCCTTCATCCTGGTATGCATGGCACCCCTCATCCCAATTCTGGTATGTATGGCCTCCTCATCCCAGAAACCTGGTATGCATGGCACCCAATCCCTCATCCTAGTATGCATGGCACCCCTCATCCCTATCCTGGTATGCATGGCACCCCATCCCTTATCCTAGTATGCATGGTACCCCTCATCCCTATTCTGGTATGCATGGTACCCCTCATCCTGGTATGCATGGCACCCCATTCCTCATCCTGGTATGCATGGTACCCCTTATCCATATTCTGGTATGTATGGCACCCCTCATCCCCCAATCCTGGTATGTATGGCCTCCTGTTCCCTCAATCCTGGTATGAATGGCACCCCATCCCTCATCCTGGTATGCATGGTACCCCTCATCCCTATTCTGGTATGTATGGTACCCTTCATCCTGGTATGCATGGCACCCCTCATCCCAATTCTGGTATGTATGGCCTCCTCATCCCAGAAACCTGGTATGCATGGCACCCAATCCCTCATCCTAGTATGCATGGCACCCCTCATCCCTATCCTGGTATGCATGGCACCCCATCCCTTATCCTAGTATGCATGGCACCCCCCATCTCTATTCTGGTATGCATGGTACCCCTCATCCTGGTATGCATGGCACCTCATTCCTCATCCTGGTATGCATGGTACCCCTTATCCATATTCTGGTATGTATGGCCCCCCTCATCCCCCAATCCTGGTATGTATGGCCTCCTCATCCCTCAATCCTGGTATGTATGGCCTCCTCATCCCTCAATCCTGGTATGCATGGCACCCCATCCCTCATCCTGGTATGTATGGTACCCCTCATCCCTATTCTGGTATGTATGGTACCCCTCATCCTGGTATGCATGGCACCCCTCATCCCAATTCTGGTATGTATGGCCTCCTCATCCCAGAAACCTGGTACGCATGGCACCCAATCCCTCATTCAAGTATGCATGGCACCCCTCATCCCTATCCTGGTATGCATGGCACCCCATCCCTTATCCTGGTATGCATGGTACCCCTCATCCCTATTCTGGTATGCATGGTACCCCTCATCCTGGTATGCATGGCACCCCTCATCCCAATTCTGGTATGTATGGCCTCCTCATCCCAGAAACCTGGTATGCATGGCACCCAATCCCTCATTTTAGTATGCATGGCACCCCTCAACCCAATCCTGGTATGTATGGCACCCAATCCCTCCTTCTAGTATGCATGGCACCCCTCATCCCTATCCTGGTATGCATGGCACCCCAGCCCTTATCCTGGTATGCATGGTACCCTTCATCCCTATTCTGGTATGCATGGCACCCCTCATCCCCCAATCCTGGTATGTATGGCCTCTTCATCCCCCAATCCTGGTCCAGATGAATTACACCCCAGAGTACTGAAAGAGATCGTAGAAGAAATTTTAGAACCACTCTCCATAATCTTTGAAAATTCTTGGAGAACAGGAGAAGTCCCAGAAGACTGGAGAAGAGCAAATGTTGTTCCTATCTTCAAAAAGGGGAAGAAGGTGGACCCAGGGAACTATAGGCCGGTGAGTCTGACTTCTATACCAGGAAAGATCTTTGAACAAATTATTAAACAACATGTATGTAAGTACCTGGATAAGAATGAAGTGATTAACCAGAGTCAGCATGGGTTTGTAACTAACAAGTCATGTCAGACTAACTTAATTTCCTTCTATGACAGAATCACTGACTGGGTGGATCAGGGAAATGCTGTAGATATAGTATATCTTGACTTCAGCAAAGCATTTGACAAAGTATCTCACACCATCCTTATTGAAAAAATGACCAAGTATGCAATGGACCAGGCAACTGTTAGGTGGATTCATAACTGGCTTAGTGATCGGACTCAAAAGGTGGTTGTAAATGGCTTCACATCCAGCTAGATGAATGTCCCAAGTGGGGTACCACAGGGCTCCGTCCTGGGACCTGTATTGTTCAACATCTTTATCAATGATTTAGATGAAGGAATTGAGGGTAAACTGATTAAATTTGCTGATGACACAAAGCTAGGAGGGATAGCTAATACTAGAGAAGAGAGAGAGAGGATTCAAAAAGACCTAAATAAACTGGAGCAGTGGGCAGCAACCAACAGAATGGTTTTTAACAGGGAAAAATGCAAAGTACTGCATCTGGGCAATAAAAATGAAAAAAGCATATACGGAATGGAAGGAATAGAGCTAAGCAACAGTACATGTGAAAAAGACTTAGGTATACTAATAGATCATAGACTGAACATGAGTCAACAGTGTGATGCAGCAGCAAAAAAGGCAAATACAATTCTGGGATGTATTAACAGAAGCATACAGTCTAGATCACGTGAAGTCATTATCGGTCTTTACTCCTCTTTGGTCAGACCTCATCTGGAATACTGTGTACAGTTTTGGGCACCACATTTTAAAAAAGACATAGACAAACTGGAGCAAGTTCAGAGAAGAGCGACCAGAATGGTGACTGGTCTGCAAACCATGTCCTATGAGGAACGGTTGCAGGATTTGGGAATGTTTAGCTTGCAAAAAAGAAGACTGAGAGGAGACTTAATAGCTGTCTACAAATATGTCAAGGGCTGTCACATTGTAGAAGGATCATCTTTATTCTCATTTGCACAAGGAAAGACTAGAAGCAATGGGATGAAACTAAATGGGAGGAGACACAAATTAGATATTAGAAAAAACTTTTTGACAGTTAGGGTGATTAATGAGTGGAACAGGCTGCCACGAGAGGTGGTGAGTTCCCCTTCAATGGACGTCTTCAAACAGAGGCTGGACAGACATCTGTCTGAGATGATTTAGTGAATCCTGCGTTGAGCAGGGGGTTGGACCAGATGACCCAGGAGGTCCCTTCCAACTCTACCATTCTATGATTCTATGGTATGCATGGCACCCCATCCCTCATCCTGGTATGCATGATACCCCTCATCCCTATTCTGGTATGTATGGTACCCCTCATCCTGGTATACATGGCACCCCTCATCCCAATTCTGGTATGTATGGCCTCCTCATTCCAGAAACCTGGTATGCATGGCACCCAATCCCTCATCCTAGTATGCATGGCACCCCTCATCAAGATCCTGGTATGCATGGCACCCCTCATCCCCAAATTCTGGTATGTATGGTACCCAATCCCTCATCCTGGTGTGCATGGCACCACTCATCCCCCAATCCTGGTATGTATGGCACCCCATCCCTCATCCTGGTATGCATGATACCCCTCATCCCTATTCTGGTATGTATGGTACCCCTCATCCTGGTATACATGGCACCCCTCATCCCAATTCTGGTATGTATGGCCTCCTCATTCCAGAAACCTGGTATGCATGGCACCCAATCCCTCATCCTAGTATGCATGGCACCCCTCATCAAGATCCTGGTATGCATGGCACCCCTCATCCCCCAATTCTGGTATGTATGGTACCCAATCCCTCATCCTGGTGTGCATGGCACCACTCATCCCCCAATCCTGGTATGCATGGCACCCCTTATCCATATTCTGGTATGTATGGCACCCCTCATCCCCCAATCCTGGTATGTATGGCCTCCTCATCCCCCAATCCTGGTATGCATGGCACCCCATCCCTCATCCTGGTATGCATGGTACCACTCATCCCAATTCTGATATGTATGGACCCTCATCCCAGAAACCTGGTATGCGCGGCCCCTCATCCCAATCCTGGTATGCATGGTCCCCCCACATCCCTATTCTGGTATGCATGGCCCCCTCATCCCCAATCTTGGTATGCATGGCTCCCTCATCCACAATCCTGGTATGCATGGCACCCCTCATCCCCAATCCTGGTATGCATGGCACCCCTCATCCCTAATCCTGGTATGCATGGCACCCCTCATCCCCAATCCTGGTATGCATAGCACCCCTCATCCCAAATTCTGGTATGCATGGCACCCCTCATCCCCAATCCTGGTATGCATGGCACCCCTCATCCCCAATCCTGGTATGCATGGCACCCCTCATCCCCAATCCTGGCTGCTTGGCACGGCTCATCCCCAATCCTGGTATGTATGGCACCCCTCATCCCCCAATCCTGGTATGTATGGCACCCCTCATCCCCCAATCCTGGTATGTATGGCCTCCTCATCCCTCAATCCTGGTATGCATGGTACCCCTCATCCCTATTCTGGTATGTATGGTACCCTTCATCCTGGTATGCATGGCACCCCTCATCCCAATTCTGGTATGTATGGCCTCCTCATCCCAGAAACCTGGTATGCATGGCACCCAATCCATCATTCTAGTATGAATGACACCCCTCATCCCTATCCTGGTATGCATGGCACCCCATCTCTTATCCTAGTATGCATGGTACCCCTCATCCCTATTCTGGTATGCATGGTACCCCTCATCCTGGTATGCATGGCACCTCATTCCTCATCCTGGTATGCATGGTACCCCTTATCCATATTCTGGTATGTATGGTACCCCTCATCCCCCAATCCTGGTGTGTATGGCCTCCTCATCCCTCAATCCTGGTATGTATGGCCTCCTCATCCCTCAATCCTGGTATGCATGGCACCCCATCCCTCATCCTGGTATGTATGGTACCCCTCATCAATATTCTGGTATGTATGGTACCCCTCATCCTGGTATGCATGGCACCCCTCATCCCAATTCTGGTATGTATGGCCTCCTCATCCCAGAAACCTGGTACGCATGGCACCCAATCCCTCATTCTAGTATGCATGGCACCCCTCATCCCTATCCTGGTATGCATGGCACCCCATCCCTCATTCTGGTATGCATGACTCCCTCATCCCCAATCCTGGTATGCATGGCACCCCTCATCCCCAATCCAGGTATGCATGGCACCCCTCATCCCCAATCCTGGTATACATGGCACCCCTCATCCCCAATCCTGGTATGCATGGCACCCCTCATCCCCAATCCTGGTATGCATGGCACCCCTCATCCCCAATCCTGGCATGCTTGGCACCCCTCATCCCCAATCCTGGTATGCATGGCACCCTTCATCCCCAATCCTGGTATTCATGGCCCCCTCATCCCAAATTTGGTATACATGGCACCCCTCATCCCTATCCTGGTATGTATGGCACCCCTCATCCCCCAATACTGGTATGTACGGTACCCAATCCCTCATCCTGGTATGCATGGCACCACTCATCCTGGTATGCATGGCACCCCATCCCTCATCCTGGTATGCATGGTACCCCTCATCCCTATTCTGGTATGTATGGCCTCCTCATCCCAAAAACCTGGTATGCATGGCACCAAATCCCTCATCCTAGTATGCATGGCATCCCTCATCCCTATCCTGGTATGCATGGCACCCGATCCCTTATCCTAGTATGCATGGCACCCCTCACCCCAGTTGTGGTATGTATGGCACTCCTCATCCCCCAATCCTGTTATGTATGGTACCCAATCCCTCATCCTGGTATGCATGGTACCCCTCATTCCAATTCTGGTATGTATGGCCTCCTCATCCCAGAAACCTGGAATGCATGGCACACCATCCCTTATCCTGGTATGCATGGTACCCCTCATCCCTATTCTGGTATGCATGGTACCCCTCACCCCTCAATCCTGGTATGTTTGGTACCCCTCATCCTGGTATGCATGATCCCCTCACCTTCTAATCCTGGTATGTGTGGCCCCCTCACCCCCCAATCCTGGTATGTCTGGCACCCCTCATCCCTTTCACGCTGCACACACATACAACAAAATAAACACTTATACTCACCTTTCTTCCCTGTGCTCCAGCGCTGCTGTGTCCTGTTCTGCCAGAGGCCGGGGGAGGAGTGTGGAACCGGAGTACGCACGCGCCCATACCGCGCTGTCTGGCGCCATTTTGCTGAAGACACATTGCAAATGTGTCTTCAGTAAAATGGCGCCGGATAGCGCAATGCGTATGCGCCGATTCCGATGCCTCACTCTTGCCCCGGTCTCCGGCGAAGAGAGGCGCCGCAGCAAAACGCTCCTCCCGGTCAGGTAAGTATGTAAGTATGGTGCCGGAGATCGCGGTATGCGTTCAGTGTCTACGCATACCGTGATCTCCGGCGCTATACACACTCCTCTTACCTGTAACGGCTCCATGCGTGCTTCTGTCTGGATCCAGACTGCGCAGGCATGTCGCGCTTGCGCAGTCTATAAAGGCATATAGTCTATAAAGGCATCTCTTGTTATATTATCACTGTGTGCAGATTTATTAGGCAAGTTGTATTTTAGAGGATTATGTTTATGACACTCAACAGCCTTCCATCCATAGATTCTGTCAGTTGCTTGATCTGTTTTCGATCAACATTGCGTGCAGCAGCCACCACAGCCTCCCAGACACTTTTCCGAGAGGTGTACTGTTTTCCCTCCCTCTAGATCTCACATTTTATGATGGACCACAGGTTCTCTATGGGGTTCAGATCAGGTGAACAAGGGGGCCATGCCATTATTTTTTCTTCTTTTAGACCTTTACTGGCCAGCCACGCTGTGGAGTAGTTGGATGCATGTGATGGAGCATTGTCCTGCATGAAAATCATGTTTTTCTTGAACGATACCGACTTCTTCCTGTACCACTGCTTGAAGAAGTTGTCTTTCAGAAACTGGCAGTAGGTCTGGGAGTTGAACTTCACTCCATCCTCAACCCAAAAAGGTCCCACAAGTTCATCTTTGATGATACCAGCCCATACCACTACCCCACCTCCACCTTACTGGCGTCTGAGTTGGAGTGGAGCTCTCTGCCCTTTACTGATCCAGCCTCTGGCCCATCCATCTGGCCCATCAAGAGTCACTCTCATTTCATCAGTCCATAAAACCTTTGAAAAATCAGTCTTAAGATATTTCTTGGCCCATTCTTGACGTTTTATCTTATGTTTCTTGTTCAAAGGTGGTCGTTTTTCAGCCTTCCTTACCTAGGCCATGTCCCTGAGTATTGCACACCTTGTGTTTTTTGATACTCCAGTAACGTTGCAGCTCTGAAATATGGCAAAACTGGTGGCGAATGGCATCTTGGCACCTTCACGCTTGATTTTCCTCAATTCATGGGCAGTTATTTTGCGCCTTTTTTGGCCAACACGCTTCTTGCGACCCTGTTGGCTATTTGCCATGAAACACTTGATTGTTCGGTGATCACGCTTCAAAAGTTTGGAAATTTCAAGACTTCTGCATCCCTCTGCAAGACATCTCACAATTTTGGACTTTTCAGAGCCCGTCAAATCTCTCTTCTGACCCATTTTGCCAAAGGAAAGAAAGTTGCCTAATAATTAAGCACACCTTATATAGGGTGTTGATGTCATTAGTCAACACCCCTCCTCATTACAGAGATGCACATCACCAGATTTACTTAATTGGTAGTTGGCTCTCAAGCCTATGCAGCTTGGAGTAGGACAACATGTATAAAAAGTATCATCTGATCAAAATACTAATTTGCCTAATAATTCGGCACACAGTGTAGATACACACACACACATACATGTACATTATATATAGATAGATAGATAGATAGATATGTTGTTCTATTTTACATTTTGGTTTCTCTCACAAATGTTTGAGACGACCCATAACCTTTTTTATTTTTCCTTCAATGAATCTGTGTGAGAACTTGTTTTTTTGCCAGATGAGCTGTAGATTTTATGGCTGCCATTTTGTCTACATAATGTTTTCATTGCTTTTTATTGCATTTTTTTAAGGGAAGTGCAGCCAGTGATCAAAAAATGAAGATTCCGTAGTTTTTTCTTCTTTATGGTATTACCTTAATTTTATTATCAGATTCATTTTGTATTTTAATAGATCACACTTTTAGGGATACAGTGATAGCAAATATGCTTATTTTTTTATTTTAAAAGTGGGAAAAGGGGGATGGATTAAACTTTTTTTTTTCAATAATTTTTAGCTACTTTTAAATGATTATTATCGTCCCCTTAATTGACATGAACCTGTGGTTGTTTGACTGCTTGTACTTTATAATGCAATGCATGCGTTTCTTATCAAGCCCAGTCACAGCCACTGCTTCACGCCATTTTTTGACACGTTTTCCAATGCATTTTCATTGAGTTTTTACATCTGTTTTCTTCCCATTAGTTTGAATAGGTGAGAAACGCTGCAAAAACACTGAAAGAATTGACACGCTGCAGATTTAAAAAAAGCATTGATGGATAAAATTGGCAGGGAAAAAGCAGATTGTGCATGAGATTTCAGAAGTTTCACAACGAGCTTTTGGTGAGTTTTTGATGTTGCAATTTTTCTGCACCTAAAATATGGAGCATAAAAAACTCACCAAAAGCTCATCATGGGAACTGGTCACACATTCAGTATTTGGTCAGTTCTTTACCTCAGTATTTGTAAGCCAAAACCAGGTGAGGAACAATCAGAGGAAAAGTATAATAGAAACAACTGCACCAATTCTGTATTTATCACCCACTCCTGGTTTTGGCTTACAAATACTGATATAAAATACTGACCAAATACTGAATGTGTGAATGTGGCCTTAGTGGTGAAAAATCAACAATCAGAGCTAGCACTGGCTGTTGTTATTAGGGGAGGTCCCGGCTGTGTAACATCTGCTGTGTTTGGCGTTGCAATCTAGGATGGCTCTCTTCCTAGTGCGTGAGGCTTCTACTCTACCTTCTTTTTTCCTATATTGTTTCATATAGAGGCAGAGCTTGCATGCTCCATGAGTGGTGGAGTATATGGCTTCAAGGGGAGCAGTGGCACCCCAAATATAGTGTATGATACCTGACAGAGCATGCACAGCATCACATGGAGACAGTATGGCAATAAGGTAGTAGAGGAACCCTTCAGACCTAAGTATAATTTTGGTAAAATGCAGAGGTCAGCACATCTGCTCCTGATCTCTCAATGTTATCTATCAAGAAAACTCGAAGTCCGTCAATTTTTACCTAATTAGGGACGTTCATGTCTTCAGCATCTGCACGCACCATGCTGTCTCACCTTGCACTGCTCCTGGGGGAAGTAATTTACTATTCAGCAAACAAGGCCATTATCGAGTTATACTCAGTGATTATATGGGTATTAGGCAAATATCACAGATGCTGTGGAGAAGTATGCGCTCCTGCACAGGTTCCAATAACAGATGTTACTGGAAATAGGCGGGATGCTGGAAGAGTGCGTGTCACTGGGGAGAACAGGATGCTTATCCTGCATATATCAGTCTAAGACAATAGATGTGATATCTGGTGTGTACTCGGACTGGATCTACTAATAAGTCACAGGAGAGCTCTAAAATAAATAAAATATTTTATATTCAAATTTTTATCCAAGGTGTAAAGTAATCCCTTATTATTTTATATGAGTGGATGGTGCCCCTCTGCGAGCCTGGAACTTGGGTTAGGAGTATTTCCATTCAACACAATCTGGATAATAAAGGACTTTTCTGGAAAGGCTTTAAAGGGGTTTTCCCACGAACAAAAGTTCATTTTAATCAATAGATCTTGGAACAATAATAATTTCCACAATTGAATGTATTTAAATAAAATGTTCCTGTGCTGAGATAATCTTATAAATGTCCCCCTGCTGTGTACTGTGTAATGGCTGTGTCTGACCGTGCAGGAACATGGTCTGATCATACCACAGCTCCTGGGCAGGAGAGGAAGCAAGAGAGTATACAGACAGGACAGCAGGGGTCACAGCTGATTCTTTCTTTGAAGTAAAACATTGCTTAAAAACTAGCAGGGAAATGTTTTCCTCACAAACAGAATCAGCTGTAATCCCCTGCTGTCATGTCTGTATAATCTTTTCATTCCTCCCCCTGCCCAGGAGCTGTGGTATGATCACACCATATTCCTGCACGGTTAGACACAGCCATTGCACAGTACACAGCAGGGGAGCATTTATAAGATTATCTCAGCACAGGAACATTTTATTTAAACACATCCAATTGTAGAACTTATTATTATTCCAAGATCTATTGATTAAAATGAACTTTCGTTCGTGGGAAAACCCTTTTAAGGGCAACAGATCCATTCTTAGCCCTTAAAGGGTTATTTCCAACTTGTATCTTCAGCAGCACACAGCTCTCCAGTTGCTTTCACTTAGTCTACATTCACATGTCCACTAATCAACCATTTGAAAAGGATTCAGAAAGGAAAAAAAATGGATGGCTATAATATGTATTTCATAGACTTCAATGTAAAAAAAATAGATCCAGTTGCATCCCGTTTTTTTAGCCGGACAAAAACAGTTGTGTCTCCACATTTTTTTTTGTCCTGCTAAGATAATTGATTGTCACTGTATCCGTTTCAAATGGACATGTAAACTTAGCCTTATTTATTGCTGGGAAGGTGGGCATTCTTCCTTGAGTGACAGTTTTGGTTCAGTATTCTCAGTGGTTGATACCTTTTAATGGGTATCTGAAAAGATGGTATTAAATAGCAAGCTTTCAAGACTACTCAGTTCTCCTCATCAGGCATAGTAGATACCTGAGTAGTCTCAAAAGCTTGAAATTTTTACCACCTTTTCAGTTAGCTATGAAAAGGTATCCACCACTGAGGACTCTCAAATTTTAATATTTTACTATCTTTTGGGTAACACGATACAAAGATATATTTTTCCTGTATCTGTTCTGGTTCGGTAGTTTCATCCTACTTGTTCGCTTATGTTACTGTGATACATTTACAATTTGTCAGTGCTTGTTTTGAAATCTACACCTTTTATCACTATATTTGCATATAGAGATAACAGGGCCTTTGAACAAGAGAGCAGTGATTGGGAGTACTGCTCCCCAAATTCCAAGATGCTGATGGTGGGGGTTTGGGATTATGCAGGACTGATAACAGCAGGTCAGGAGCTCAAAGGGAGGGGAATTGAGGTGAGCAGAATGGGCTGGAGAAAGGTGGATGGTATCTCAGGAGTTAACTCTTCTCCTGTAATGTAGCTACTGTGCATACTGAACCAGACTCTGGTGATCAATCTTCTAGAAAACATGCTGTGCACTATGTAAGATAAAAGCTCTCACAGTTAGAGAATAAAAGCAGAAAGTCATTTGCAAACTTGCTTATTTTGATGCTGTCTAACTATACCAATTTCATAACATGAGAATAACCCCTTAATTGCAATTAGGCCTTCATCTGAACACCAATTGTTCACAAGACATAAGATGATGGACAACTGTACAATAGCTGTTAAGCAGTGTATTTAAATCAACAAGTCCAGTACCAGTGACTATGCCAATTTGTCTCATGTTTATATTACTAAACAATTTTTTCCCATAATTGCCAATAAACCTGGGACATGTAGGAGACTCCAAATAAAAAGGAGATCTCCTGCAGTTCCAAAACAGTTAACAAATTTCCTGGGTGTTACTAAAAACTTCTCAGCAGCTTATTGAGAATATTGCATGTGCATGGTGCTGGGATGCTTCATCATCATCAAACGCCCTGATGTCCAAATGAGCATTCAAGGGTGGGTAGTGGGATGTGGAAAGATTTATGGAATGGGAGTACCAAATGTTTGCTGGTGCACTGAGTCTACCACAATTGGCATCTTACCAAAAACATATCCATCCCTGCAGGTAGGTATGGCGCCCCTGAGGGTTCTGTCGCCACAGAGGTACTGCATCTCACCCAGAGGTGTGGTACCCCATTCTCAGGTAAGGATGGAGTACTGCCCAGGACCCAAACACCTGCATCCAACACTACACTACTCCAGACAGGCAGGAGGGGCAAGATGCGCTGCTCCTCTGCTGAGCCCTGTCCCTGGCTGGAGTGGGGGGAACCAAGAGAGGGGGAACCATGTAGTGGGTGTGGGTGGAGGAAGAAGATCAGGGGAGCACTTGAGAAGGAGGATATAAAATGGGGAAGCCATCTTGGGAGTGGTGTTCAGTCAGAGGAGGAGAGTGAAAGGAGCAGGAGCTCTGCAGGAGCTCTGCTCAGGAGGGAGAAAGGCTCCAGAAGGAAATAGTTGATCCTAGGGGTACGGGAAGTGCTGGAGGCTACCCGTATGCCCGAATCTACCAGGAGTGGAAGGATCAGGCCGCAAAGGGGACTGGCCCCTAACTAGTGAGAATTGCAATATTCAACTAGAAACCGGAGGCTTCTACATTTCCAGGCTGCAGTTGTAACCAGGAGCAACGGATAATCGTGAGTAAAACCCTGAAGACTGCACCCCACTGTCTCTGTGAATTATTGCTGTGCCATCATCCCCTGCACCACACTGCACAACCACAGTTACTTCATCATCTACCATCACAGCACCGCCCTGGAGCTTAGCTCTACCTGTGGAGAGCTGAACCAACTCTGCTGCATTACCAACAGCTCCAGAGGACCTGCTCCGCAGCGGCAGCTCCATATAGCCGCATACCACAGGTGGCGTCACGAACATTAAATACAAAAACTATAAAATCCCCCTTTCTCAATACGCCTTCCATGACAGCATTAGAGGATGTTGTCCACGCCCTATTGGAGGACAGGAACACAGAGAGATTAAAAGCCCCTCCCCACCGTCAGTCTCCAGTGTTTTCCTGTCCCCCATGGGGCATGGAGAGATCCTGCAGTGCTGTCGGGCTGGCAGGGCAGCGCTGTGTTTTTCGATACCTGTGTGCCGGGCAGTGGTCGGTCGGGGTGCTCCCTCCTCCCTCCTTGCTGCTCCCCCTTGGGGGGGACCACCCTGGCTTCCTGCGCTCCACTGAGAGTAAAGCTAGCTGGGGGATCATTCATGCTGGAGGCCACTTCCGCCCTCCGGCATCTCCCCTTTCCTGGAGCGCGGTTGCCACACGCACTGGCGTCCCCGCGCCGGATGTGACGTGGCCGCGCGCGCACACACACCAGAAGTGGTGTCGCCGCGGCCCTGCCGCTCCGGCCGGAGCATTCCAACGCTATCCCAGGCTCCTGAACCGGCAGGCGGTTGGGCACGCGCGTGCGGGTGACGTCATGGCGGCAATCGCTCTGGTCGGCATTCCACGAGGGACGCTGAATGAAGGACCAAAGGCCCATACCAAACCTGGATTGGCCCTTTAAAGTGACCGGAAAGGGGAGGGGACTGAGGTCCCTTGCTGGGAGGCACAGTTTTATTTAAAACCCGCCTGAAGACACCAAAGGTAAGGCTATTCCCACCATATTCCACTATGGAAGGAGATAGGTCCTGTACTCCTGTATCTGCAGAGCCCAGCATGCCCTCGGCTACAGTGAGTAGTACCTGGGTGGTCACTATGGGGTTATCTTGGCCTCCCTTGAGATGACACTAGATCTCCCCTCCTTCTATTTCACATGGGTCCCCTTCTCTCCCCTTTTCTTAGGAGGACAAGGCCCCTGCTTCTAAGAAGGATAAAGACCAGCCCGGTAGATGTGGCATCTGTACAAAAAAGCTGTCCTCATCCTGCAAAAAGAAGTTGTGTCAGCCCTGTACGGATAAAATAATTAGAGAAGAAAACCCCTCACTGATCGAGAAGCTCAGATCACTCGTTAAACAGGAGGTCCAGGCCTCCTTTGCCGCCCTGCCTGTTTATTCCTCCTCCAGGCCCTCTCCCCCTAAGAAAAGGAAGATCCAAGAGTTAGACTCTGATGTGGTCTCTATGGACGCTAGTCGCTCAGCCTCTGATGATTTTGAGAAATTGGTGTCCGTAGGGCCTGCCAAACCAATCGAAACCGGTAGATATTATTTTTCCTCGGACAACTTAGAGGAATTACTGGACGCTGTTAGAGGCACTATGGGGCTGGAAAAAGTGGAGGTTCCCTGTTCTGTTCTGAACGAGATGTTTAGGGGCCTTAAAACCAAAAAACAGACTGGGTTCCCAGTCCATGAGGTAATTAGGGATCTCATCCGACAGGAATGGAAGTTCCCGGAAAATCGCCTCTCCACCCCTTCGGAACTAAAATATAGGTTTCCATTAGAGGGTGATGGGTTTGAATGGGAAGTCCCCAAAGTAGACATCCAGGTGGCTAGGGTAGTGAGAAAAACCTCACTTCCCTTTGAGTACTCGTCCCAATTAAAGGATCCTTTGGACCGCAAAATGGAAAGCGTCCTTAAAAAATCATGGGAACCCTCCTCTGCCTCTCTTAAAGTCAACACTTCCTCGACGTGTGTGGCCAGATCCCTCTTCAAATGGCTGACCCAACTGGAGGAACACCTGTCTCAGGGCACGTCCAGGGCAGATCTACTTGACTCCATCCCTCTCCTTCAAAAAGCCACAGGTTTCTTAGCGGACGCCTCGGCTGAGTCAGTCTGTATCGCGGCTAGGGCAGCTGTCCTGTCCAATACCGCTCGCCGTGCACTATGGCTCAAGACATGGAGTGGGGACGTCACCTCTAAGGTCAAGCTCTGTTCCATTCCATTCCAGGGAAAATATGTATTTGGCCCAGCCCTGGATGAAATCCTGGAAAAGGCCTCGGACAGGAAGAAAACTCTTCCTGAACAGAAACAGGCTAAGAAACGTTCCTTTCGGCCTTCCCAAAGTCACCCCTCACAGTACAGAGGAAAGGGAAAATCTTGGCGCTGGAGCTATCCCAAAGGCGGCAAAGGTCACAACATCCTTGTACCCCAGCAACAACACCAGCAACAGAACAAACAATGACTCGGTCCGTGTAGGGGGACGGCTTTCGAATTTCTTTCCCCAGTGGCAGGCAATATCTTCCTGCTAGTGGATCCTCAATACCATCGAGGAGGGTCTTTTATTGGAATTCGAGAGTCGCCCCCCTCAGATCCTGAGGGTCACGTTCCTTCCCTCTCGGGGGGCTCAGGATCTCCTATCAGTCGCCCTAAAAAACCTTCTAGATTCGGGAGTGGTGTCTCTAGTTCCCCCTGGTCAGGAGGGGACGGGTCACTACTCAAGAATATTCCTAATACGGAAGCCATCAGGGACCCCACGCATCATAATCAATCTGAAGTCCCTAAACCATCACATCAAATATCAACGTTTCAAGATGGAGTCTATAAAGTCAACTATTCCCCTAATAGGGAAAGACTTCATCATGGCAACTATAGATTTAAAGGATGCGTACTACCATGTGCCGATTCATCAGTCCCACCGGAAGTTCCTGCGGTTTGCAGTCCTCAGGGACAATGTAACAGTCCACTACCAATACAACGTACTGCTCTTCGGCATCTCTTCAGCACCCCGGGTGTTTATGACGATCATGGCAGAAGTCATCGCACTCATCCAGAAACAGGGCGTGTGCATAATTCCATACTTGGATGACATGTTGATTGTCGCTCCCTCAATAGCAGCTCTCAATCTTCACGTCTCTATAACCTTAAGTACCCTACGGTCTCTAGGTTGGATTCCAAACCTACAAAAAATCGGAACTCCTCCCTTCATCAAGGAGAAAATTCCTAGGTGTATCTCTGGACTCCAACAAACAGATGTCCTTTCTACCATTGGAGCATCAGACAGCTCTCAGATCCAAAATCTCAAATTTCAGACGCCAAGAGAATCCAACGTTGAGAGCGACAATGTCTGTATTGGGGTCTATGACAGCCTGTATCCAGTCAGTGTTGTGGGCCCAGGCCCACTCAAGGCCTCTCCAGGATCATATCCTGAGATCCTGGAACAGACAGAGGGACTCACTAAACAAACGGTGCAGGACCCCCGGTCGGATAAAAACTTCTCTTTTTTGGTGACTAAGCTCCCGAAATCTTCAGAGGGGGGTTTTTTGGACCCAGGACCCCCTGATTACAGTAACTACCGACGCCAGTCTACGAGGCTGGGGAGCTATGGTGGCCCAGATTCCCTTTCAAGGCAGATGGAGTCCCAACAAGATCAGTGCAAAATCTTCCAATTTCAGGGAGCTAATGGCAGTCAAAAGAACGCTCAGAGCGGAAGTCGACTTAGTCCAGGGTTCTCACATCAAGATTCTCTCGGACAACGTGACCACAGTTGCCTTCCTTCGTCATCAAGGAGGTACGAAGGTACACAGCCTAAAACAGATTGCAGGCCGAATATTTTTTGGGGCAGAACGTCATCTCCTATCACTTTCAGCAATCCACCTGAAAGGTTCAAACAACGTCCAAGCAGACTTTCTAAGCAGGGAAGATATCCAGCCAGGAGAATGGAGCCTGAATCTTCAGATCTTCCAGTCGCTGGTAGCCAAATGGGGTCTCCCCGAGGTAGATCTCTTTGCCAGTCAGTCAAACACAAAACTTGCCCTCTTCTTTTCCTTGGACAGACAAGACAAGGCCATGAATTTGGATGCATTAGCCCATCCCTGGCATTTCAGGCTGGTCTATGCGTTCCCTCCGATACCGCTGATAGCAAGAACCATCCAGAAAGTCAGGATGGAGAGAGTGGCAACAATTCTGGTGGCCCCTCTCTGGCCCAAAAGGCCTTGGTTCGGGGCTATCACAGAACTTTGCCTAGAGGGTCCGGTAATACTACCACTAGTCAACAATCTTCTCTCTCAACGGCCGCTGTTCCATCCCAATCCTCAGTGGCTAAACCTGGCAGCCTGGTTACTGAAGCCGAGATCTTAAGATGCAAAGGTCTCTCAGAAGAAGTTATAAAAACTCTTCAACAGAGTAGGAAACCAGTAACCAACGCGATATATGGCAAAATATGGAAAAAATTCCTATCTTGGTACGCTCCGGATATTCCTGACACCTCACACCCCAACATTGCTCGGATCCTTGTTTTTCTACAGAGTGGATTGGAATTGGGTCTCAAACCTAGCACTCTTAAGGTGCAGATTTCAGCCCTAAGTTCCATATTCGACCAAGATTTAGCCTCTCATAGGTGGATCAAGAGATTCATAACTTCAGCACTCCGGCTTCACCCAAAAATTCAGTCTCAGGTCCCATCCTGGGATCTAAATGTGGTACTCAAGGGTTTAACCCTCTCTCCCTTTGAGCCTCTATCCTCTAGCTCAATACAGACTCTCTCTCATAAGACTGCCTTCTTAGTAGCCATCACTTCTGCACGGAGAGTAGGAGAGCTTCAGGCCCTTTCTATCAGGGAAGCTTACATGAACGTGACCGAAGATAGGATTACGTTTCGCCTGGACCCTTCCTTTCTCCCAAAGGTAGTTACGGATTTCCATCGTTCCCAGGAAATCATCCTTCCCTCCTTCTGGTAGAATCCTTCCAATCCAAAGGAAGCAGAGTTCCACCTCCTAGATGTCCGCAGAACTGTCCTTTATTATCTTCAACAAACTGAGTCTTGGAGATTGGATGGAAACCTATTTATACAACACTCAGGGCAGAACAAAGGAAGGAAAGCGGCTAAGTCCACTATAGCAAACTGGATCAAAAAGGCAATTGGGGAAGCTTATAGCAATCAACAGATGAATCCACTAATTGCCTTAAAAGCTCATTCTACCAGATCCACATCAACGTCATGGGCCGAAAGAGCGGGCGCTTCTACTGAGCAGATTTGCAGGGCAGCTACATGGTCTTCCCTTCATACGTTCTCTAAACATTATAGATTAGACTTATCATCCACTAAGGATTTAGCCTTTGGTAGGAAAGTCCTTCAAGCTATTGTCCCTCCCTAATAAAATATCGTTGGTATTCCTCCAATGCTGTCGTGGAAGGCATATTGAGAAAATAGAATTAGTCCTTACTGGTAATTCGGTTTCTAGAAGCCTTCCACGACAGCATGAATTTCCCTCCCTATGGATTCCATATAACTGTCAGGTAACCTTTTTTCCAGGTGATCTTGGTAAACACTTAGGACTGACGGTGGGGAGGGGCTTTTAATCTCTCTGTGTTCCTGTCCCCCAATAGGGCGTGGACAACATCCTCCAATGCTGTCGTGGAAGGCTTCTAAAAAAAGAATTACCGGTAAGGACTAATTCTATTTTTATTGACCGCCCTGGGTCACGGACCGGGTCACCGCCACTGTGACATCTCCCCTAGCAACGACCGGCCCGGCTACCGAGTACCCCACGGCCCAGGGGGCGCGTCATAGGCAAGTATGAATTTCCATTTTATGTCACACTAACATTAAAATAATAAAGAAGACCTGTCACCAGATTTTATAATACAGACTGGCTATATTATGTAATAGGTCTCTTAGATCTGAGGAGGCAGATGTGCTTACTTTGAAAATTTAGGTCAGATCAGCTACAGCTGTTAAGCTCAAGAACTCAGCTAGTAATTGAGAGAGATCATGGGTCCCAGTGTGTTCAGTAGCTAAACTCAACCTCCACCTACCTTGTCTACTTGACAGCTCCTCCCTGCTGCTGAAATCTCACACTGCTTAGTACAAGCTATCTTGAGCAATCCAGCTGGACTTAAAGGTGTTGTTCGGTCTAAATTGATAAGTCTGCAGTCACTCTGTGTGACGGCAGACTTATGAATCCCCCCAGCGCACACATTGTGCTCTTCGAGGATTCACCGGTTTCTTAGCCGGGATCGGTGGGTATGTATGCGTTATACATACTCCCACCCAGAGCCCATCTAGTCGGCGTAGCCTCGCTCCATACATTTGTATTGAGTCCCGTTCCCGGCTCAGAAACCAGAGAATCCCCGCAGTGCACAATGCGTACGCAGGGGGATACATACAGTAAATCTCCAGTCACACGGAATTACTGCAGACTTATCAATTTAGACTGAACAACCTCTTTAATTTTTCACTTGGGGGCAGGCTTCCTCAGCCCAGAATCCTGGTTACCTCTGGTATTTACTAGTCACTGCGACATCTAGGCCTCAAGTGTCATCATGATTTTGCAGGGCCTTTTTAAAGCTAGATACACCTAGGATGCCAAAATGAAGATGCTAGTTTCAGAAGCCTGCTCTGGTCTGGTCTGGCTGCCATGGAGTATCGAAATGCATGATCAGGGCACAAATCTTTTTGCTCAATAATAGACACTATTTGCAAGATCTCTGGAAATGGTTCTGACTTGGGCCCATATGCTGGTCGGATGCACAATTATATTTAAACAGTCATAAAATATCTTCATTGCGTACACGTATTGGTCTTTATATCCCTCTTTTATAGCAGCTCAATAATTAAAATGCAATAAATTAGATGGCTCACGTTCTTGAATCCTCTGTAGAGAATCTGCAGCTCCTTCTTTGTGAACTTTGTCTGTGCCTCCAGCAGCTCAAGAGCCTCGGGGCGATGCCGAACTGTGGCCATTTCCAATTCATCTTCAACATTGTCTGTAGTAGAATCCAAAACACAAGTTAAAACAGAATTCATTCAAGTCAGAGAACTAAGACACAGAACACCGAATAACTCAACGGCATCATATCCCATGTTGTTTGGTCGCAGTGGTTGTCCTTGCTTACAACTATCTAACACTGATCTTACCCTTCATTTATTTAATGTTCAAAGTTCTTCCCATTATTACATTACATTGTTATACAGTGCTCAGCATAAATGAGTACACTCCAACTGATTTGTCAGAAAACCTTTAGTTTCCTTTCAAAAGCAACCTTTTCCATGGGATACCATAAGACAAAATACTTCCACAAATGTAGGTCATTGTATGCAAACAAGAAAAAAAAAGTATTTTTCCTAACAAATCCATTCAAGATCATGTTGCAAAAATTAGTACACACTGCTGCATCCCTATACTATACAAGCGATCAGCCTGCTGTAAGTGAAAGTCCCATAGTAGGACAAAGTGTAAAAGTAAAAAAAAGTAAAAACAAAATTGTAAAAATATTTTTTTTTAAAAATCCCAAAATAATAATAAAAAATAAAAATATATTGTACCCATAAAAAAATATTTTTATGAAAAAAGAAAATAAACACATATTTGGTATCGCCATGTCCGGAACGACCTGACGTATAAAACTGTCCCACTATTTAACCCTTTCAGTGAACATTGTAAAAAAAAAATAATAAAAAAAAAACAAGGCAAAAAAAAAATGATTTGTCATGATACCACCGAACAAAAAGTGGAATAAAACGCAATCTAAAAGATGAATGTAAATAAAAATGGTACCTCTAAAAATGTCATCTTGTTTCACAAACATCAAGCTACCATACAGCTCCATCAATAGAAAAATAAAAAAGTTACAGCTCGGAGAATGAAGCAATGCAAAAATAATTATTTTTTCTATAAAATAGTTTTTATTGTGTAAAAGCGCAAAAACATAAAAAAGCCATAAATATGGTATCGCTGTAATTGTACTGACCTGAACAATAAAGCTGCCTTATCAATTTTACCAGACACGGAACGACATAAAAAAAACCTAAAAAAACAATTCCTGAATTGCTGGTTTTTGTTCACTCTGCCTCCCAAAAATCAGTATAGAAAGGAATCAAAAAATGTCACATACCCGAAAATGGTACCAATAAAAAACGTCAAGTTGTCCTGCAAAACACAAGCCCTCACATGACTCTGTCGGCCAAAATATGGAAAAATTATAGCTCTCAAAATGTGGCAATGCAAAAACTAGTTTTTGCAATAAAAAGCATCTTTTAGTGTGTGACAGCTGCCAGTCTAAAAAAGCCCGATATAAATCTGGTATGGCTATAACGCACCGACCCAAAGAATAAAGTCACCTAATCAATTATACCACACGAAGAACAGCGTAAAAAATAAATAAAACCATTTCTTTATCTGCTGTTGATTTGTTCATTCTGCCTCTGAAAGATCACAGGAAGGCTCAGCTCACATTTATTCTGCGCTGTACACCGGGGTTTCTATGTAAATCTCTGAAATACATGATTAAGACAGAATCCCCGGTGGAAGATTCCCTATAATGAGGCAGATGGTGGCATTGTGGACGCTGTCTGGCCTGTGATCTGTCGGTGTCCGTCTTTTTATTAGGTGTGCATAAAAGTGCCGTCAACCACAGTTTTGTGCACTTCTGAAAAGGACAACACTGAACAGAGGCCAGACAGAGTCCAGAGTAACTTTGCTGCCTCTCGGGGGTTCATCTGAATCATGTCACTTGGAGATTTAGATGGAAACCCCAATATAAGTGCTCAGCGTAAAGCGCAGGATAAATGTGATCCAAAATGTTATGTAAAATGTTCCCAACAAAAGCTTCAACTCAATCCACAAAAAAAAGCAAGTCCCCACTCAGGTCGGTCATGTTATTAGAAATATAGGGGCTTCCACATTACACTGTGTGCAGAATTATTAGGCAAATGAGTATTTTGATCACTTGATACTGTTTATACATGTTGTCCTACTCAAAGCTGCATAGGCTTGAGAGCCAACTACCAATTAAGTAAATCTGGTGATGTGCATCTCTGTAATGAGGAGGGGTGTTGACTAATGACATCAACACCCTATATAAGGTGTGCTTAATTATTAGGCAACTTCCTTTCCTTTGGCAAAATGGGTCAGAAGAGAGATATGACGGGCTCTGAAAAGTCCAAAATTGTGAGATGTCTTGCAGAGGGATGTAGCAGTCTTGAAATTTCCAAACTTTTGAAGCATGATCACCAAACAATCAAGCATTTCATGGCAAATAGCCAACAGGGTCGCAAGAAGCGTGTTGGCCAAAAAAGGCGCAAAATAACTGGCCACGAATTGAGGAAAATCAAGCGTGAAGCTGCCAAGATGCCATTCGCCACCAGTTTTGCCATATTTCAGAGTTGCAACGTTACCGGAATATCAAAAAAGCACAAGGTGTGTGATACTCAGGGACATGGCCAAGGTAAAGAAGGCTGAAAAATTACCACCTTTGAACAAGAAACATAAGATAAAACGTCAAGAATGGGCCAAGAAATATCTTAAGACTGATTTTTCAAAGGTTTTATGGACTGATGAAATGAGAGTGACTCTTGATGGGCCAGTGGCTGGATCAGTAAAGGGCAGAGAGCTCCACTCTGACTCAGACGCCAGCAAGGTGGGGGTGGGGTACTGGTATGGGCTGGTTTCATGAAAGATGAACTTGTGGGACCTTTTCGGGTTGAGGATGGAGTGAAGCTCAACTCCCAGACCCACTGACAGTTTCTGAAAGACAACTTCTTCAAGCAGTGGTACAGGAGGAAGTCGGTATCGTTCAAGAAAAACATGATTTTCATGCAGGACAATACTCCATCACATGCATCCAACTACTCCACACCTGATCTGAACCCCATAGAGAACCTGTGGTCCATCATAAAATGTGAGATCTACAGGGAGGGAAAACAGTACACCTCTGGGAACAGTGTCTGGGAGGCTGTGGTGGCTGCTGTACGCAATGTTGATCGAAAACAGATCAAGCAACTGACAGAATCTATGGATGGAAGGCTATTGAGTCTCATCATAAAGAAAGGTGGCTATATTGATCAGTAATTTTTTTGGTTTTGGTTTTTGCATGTCAGAAATTTTTATTTCTAAATTTTGTGCACTGATATTGGTTTACCTGATGAAAATAAACAAGTGAGATGGGATTATATTTGGTTTTTATTAAGTTGCCTAATAATTCGGCACAGTAATAGTTACCTGCACAAACAGATATCCTCCTAAGATAGCCAAATCTAAAAAAAAAACACTTCAACTTCCAAAAATATTAAGCTTGGATATTTATGATTCTTTTGGGTTGATTGAGAACATAGTTGTTGATGAATAATAAAAATAATCCTCTAAAATACAACTTGCCTAATAATTCTGCACACAGTACTGGTAGCACAAAGGCTCTGGAAAAGTGCAATGGCTCAACGCTCCCCCAAAAGAAATTGAGCAAATTCTGCACTCCCAAATCCAAATGCCCCCCTCCCTTGTGAGCTCCAGTATGTGCCTAAACCACAGTTAGCATTCACATGTTTGGCATTTCTGTAGCAATGAGAGCTCGCCTAATTTACGGGTGTGTGTCTCCAGGAGCACTACATCTGCAGTTTGTAATTTTCACTCAGCGACATCCGCTGCTGCTTGCTTCTGAAAAAGACCAATGGGGTCAAAATTGTCACTACATCTGTAGATAAATTCCCAAAGGGGAATAATTTCCAAAATGAGGTCATTTGAGGGGGGAATTCTGCTCTTCTAGCAGTCAGAGGCTCTGTATATGGAGTCTGCATACTATTTTAGAAAAAACTATTCTAGAAAAATCTGCGCTCCAGGAGGCAAATAGCGCTCTATCCCTCCCGAGTCTCTCCGTGCGGCTAAGCAGTACTGTACAGCCACATATGGGATATTTCTACATTCAGCAGAAATTGTGGGACATATTTTGGTGCTATTTTTACCCATTTCCCAGTGTGAAAATGTAAAATTTGGGGCTAAAACAAATCGGCATACATAGGAAAAATTGCACAACAAATTTTGGGGTCAATTGAGACTAAAACAACATTTTTGTGAAGAAAATATATATTTTTCATTTTTACAGATCCATGTTGTAAAATTCTGTGAAGCACCTGTGCTCACCACACATCTAAATAAATTCCTTGAGGGGTCTAGTTTCCAAAACGGGATCACTTGAGGAGGTTTTTCACTGTTTACGAACATCAGGGACTCTCCAAACGCGATATGATACCCGTAGACCATTCCATCAAAGTATGCGCTCCAAAATGTCACTCCTTCCTTTCTGAGCCCTGCCATGCACCCAAACAATAGTTTTCCTCCACATATGGGGTAGCTGCGTGCTCAGGAGAAATTGATTTTGGGGTCCATTTTCTCCCGTTACCCCTTTGAAAATAAAAAATTTGGGGCTAAAAAATTTTTGTGAGAAAAATGAGATTTTTTTTATTTTCACGGCTACACGTTATAAACTTCTGTGAAGCACTCGGCGGTTCAAAGTGCTCACCATACATCTAGATAAGTTCCCTGTGCGGTCTAGTTTCCAAAATGGTGTCACTTATGGGGGGGTTTTACTGTTTAGGCACATCAAGGGCTCTGCAAACGCGACAGGGTGTCTGCTAATTATTTCAGCAAATTTTACATTCAAAAAGTCAAATGGTGGCTCCTTCTCTTCTGAGCCTTGCCATGCGCCCAAACAGTGGTTTTCCCCCACATATGGCATATCATCTTACTCAGGAGAAATTGCACAATAAATGGTATGGTGAAATTTCTCCTGTTACCCTTATGAAAATGCAAAATTTTGGGCTGAAATATATTTTGTGTGAAAAATGTAAACATTTTACTTTACTAGCTCAATGGCAACCAGCCTTTGGGGGTAAAGGAAATAAAAATCATGTAGGTCATACAAAATACTAGACATAGTAGTTTTTGATGTGAGTTGTTTTCATTTTTTAATCAAATTATTTGAGTAAAACTGAAGATTTTGTAATGAAAGTTATATTAACCTTACTTTTATGTTAAGGATTAAAAAATGTTCCATTAAGTCTTGTCCAAATTTTGAATATTGTTCTTGTGTTCACTGGGATAACAGATGACAGTTGGTGCTTTTAAAATTCTATGGAGGAGGAGAGAAGAGCTAGTTCTCCTGAAATGACAGTTACAGTTCTCCATAGAACTTTATAAGCACCAACTGTCATCTCCTATCTCAGTAACAGGAAAATCTGGGTTTACTGAAGACATATTTTACCTGTGAATTGAGAGTTTTGAAAATGAAGAATCAGTCTAGGAGGATAAAGAAGCGGATTTCTCTAATAAGACATATCCCAAAGTTTCTTATTTTCACGTGTATTATTGATTTAAAATGGATACTCTTTAAGGGCTCTGTCACACGTCAGTGTTTCTAGTACATGTAGTTTCAATTTTCACATGTTCTGGAGATACTGACACACGTAGACCCATTCAAATGAACCGGTTTGTGCACGTCAGTTTGTTTCCAAGGACCATGTGTCAGTGGGCAAAACACGCTGACATGTCTGTTTTTTCTCGCAGCACAGGCCACAAAATGTCCCGCACACATGCACAGTGATGACACACGGATGACATCCGTGTGCCATCAATGTGACACGTACTGGGAATCAGCAGTATGGTAAGCAATGTTCCCAAGTGCCAGATGCTGCATGCTGCCCTCATCATTGTCCTCTGCCAGCACTGCGATCAGAGCGAGCAAGGGACAATATTGAGAGTAGTATTCTGCTCCCGCTGTATCTTGGTGTAAAAGTAAGAATAAAATAAAAAAATCCTTATACTCACCTGCCCCAAGGTGTCTCCTGCTGTAATCCATCTGACCGCTCACTCCGAAGAGTCGGGGAGAATGACTCACTCCAGCGAGTTGGCCCTTGCTCTGTGCTGAGCTTAGTTAGTGACTGGACACTGCTCGCTGCAGCGAGTCATTCTCCCCAGCTCTTCGGCATGAGCGGTCAGATGGATTACAGCGGGGGACATCTTCTGACAGGAGTATAGGAATTTTTTTATTTTATTCTTATTTTTACACCAGGACACAGCAGGAGCAGAATACTACTCTCAACATTGTCCCTTGCGCACACTGATCGCAGCCTAAGCAGGGGACAATGATGAGACAGCATTAAGCACCTGGCGCTTGTGAACAGCGCTAACTGTACCACTGATTCCCAAGCGCCGGTACATACTATCCTGATGCGGCACACGGTTGCCACACGTATGCCACACAGGTACACACAGACACATGGTCACGGATGTGTGAAAGAGGCCTAAGAGACAGCAATAGGAGGGAGGTTCAACACAGCAAATCAGAGTGTGCAGATGGGTATGTATACAAGTAACTTCTTATGTGGCAGATAGGCTACTGGGCCAATGAGGTGTCAGGTCCTTTATGTAACTTCTACCTCTGCATCGCCCATAGTTACACCCCTGTGGATCAACTATGTACAAAATCAAACTCATTAGATATCCAGTAAGTAATATATTGAACAGGAAACTGTCTTTTATTTGATACTAGAGATGAGCGGTGTTCGACTAGAACTGTTCGCCAATCTCAAATTCGAGCTGTTTTGGGCGGTGTTCGAGTTGTTCGACGAACCCGAACGATTTGCAAAAAATTCGGCTGTTCGAGGTTATGTTCGATAACTGTTCGTGCACCAAAAGCGTGTCCTGCATGTCTGGCGCTATTTAGAGCACCAATCATGCAGGGATTGTCTGCCACTCACTGTAATGCCACAGCCATGGTGGTTGTGGCATTACAGTGATTGCCCAAATCGATGGGAACAGTGCCAACAGTGAAACATGAAAAGCCGGCAATTCAGCAGCGGCATACACCTGTACCCGACAATTTAGAACCGAAAGAATAGAGCTTCACACATAGATTAGATAGATATAAACATGTCAGCCACATATATACGAAGTACAGTGAAAGTGCTGCTTACTGTACTTGTCATTTAGCGTAAAGGATTTATCAAAAAAAATAATAGTGTTTTCATGCACCGTCTCTTTAAAAAAGCCGGCCGGCAATTCAGCAGCGGTACCCGACAATTTAGAATAGAAGGAATAGAGAATCACACATAGATTAGATAGATAGAAACATGTCAGTCACATATATAAGAAATGCAGTGACAGTGTTGATTACTGTACTTGTCATTTAGTGTAAAGGATTTATTTAAAAAAATAATAGTGTTTTCATGCACTGTCTCTTTAAAAAAGCCGGCCGGCAATTCAGCAGCGGTACCCGACAATTTATAACAGACAGAATAGAGCATCATACATTGATTAGATAGATAGAAACATGTCAGCCACATATATACGAAGTACAGTGACAGTGTTGCTTACTGTACTTGTCATTTAGCGTAAAGGATTTATCAAAAAAAATAATAGTGTTTTCATGCACCGTCTCTTTAAAAAAGCCGGCCGGCAATTCAGCAGCGGTACCCGACAATTTAGAACAGACAGAATAGAGCTTCACACATAGATTAGATAGATAGAAACATGTCAGTCACATATATATGAAGTACAGTGATAGTGTTGGTTACTGTACTTGTCATTTAGTATTAAAATAAAGGATTTATTATTAAAAAAATTGGCGTGGGGTTCCCCTTAATTTTAGGCTCTAGCGGAGGTTAAGCAGACGGCTGGGGCAGGTGTTTGAAGCCTGGGAAGGGGGTAATACCCACGGAGCTTCCCAGGCTACTAATATCAGCCCCCAGCTGAATACATAGCCTTTACTAGCTATTAAAATGGGGGACCCCCCCAAAAAAATGACGTGGGGTCCCCCCTAATTTAATAGCTAGCAAAGGCTAGGCAGACAGCTGGGGGCTGATATTAATAGCCCAGGAAGGGAGCCATGAATATTGGCCCCCTCCCAGGCTAGAAACACCAGCCGTCAGCCGCCCCAGAAATGGCGCATTCATAGGATGCGCCAATTCTGGCACTTAGCCTCGCTCTTCCACGCTGCCCTGATGCGGTGGCAGGGGGTAATAGGGTTGGGGTTGATGTCAGCTTATAATGCCAGCTGACATCAAGCCCAGGTTAGTAATGGAGAGGCGTCTATAAGACACCCCCATTACTAACCCCATAGTCAAAGTTAAAAAAAGCACAAACACCCAGAATAAAGTCCTTTAATTGAAATAAAGACACAATCCTTTATTGTTCTAAATTAAACCATACTTACCGTCACGCCCATTCCAGCTGAAGCCAACGATCTCCTGCAATAAAAGAAAAATAATAAAGCAACCTCATCCTTACCTTTCCATGGTTCCCACGACAGCTTCAGCTCTGCTACATCGAGATGACAGGCTGGACCGCAGCAGAACGCTGCCATCCAGCCTCTCATCCCGCAGACACTGAGAAGCGCAGGCTTGCTTGCGCTGCTCAGCGTCTCTCTGTGACGACATCCAGATGCACGTCATGCAGTGACGACATGCACGTCACTGACAGCGTGGGAAAATTCTCAAGCTGAAGCGGTGAGTGCAGGAGAATTCTCCCACGCCGTCAGTGACGTGCATAAGGTGAGCTCATGTCCAATGAACTCAGCTCACCTCCTGCACGTCACTGACAGCGTGGGAGAATTCTCCTGCACTCAGCGCTTCAGCGTGAGAATTCTCCCGCTGAAGCGCTGAGTGCAGGAGAATTTTCCCACGCTGTCAGTGACGTGCATAAGGTGAGCTCATGTCCAATGAACTCAGCTCACCTCCTGCACGTCACTGACAGCGTGGGAGAATTCTCCTGCACTCAGCGCTTCAGTGTGAGAATTCTCCCACGCTGAAGCGCTGAGTGCAGGAGAATTTTCCCACGCTGTCAGTGACGTGCATGAGGTGAGCCGAGTTCATTGGACATTAACTCGGCTCATCTGGATGCCCTCACAGAGAGACACTGTGGAGCGCAAGCAAGCCTGCGCTTCTCAGTGTCTGCGGGATGACAGGCTGGATGGCAGCGTTCTGCAGCGGTCCAGCCTGTCATATCGATGTAGCAGGGCTGAAGCTGTCATGGGAACCATGGAAAGGTAAGGATGATGTTGCTTTATTATTTTTCTTTTATTTCAGGAGATCGTTGGCTTCAGCTGGAATGGGCGTGATGGTAAGTATGGTTTAATTTAGAACAATAAAGAATTGTGTGTTTATTTCAATTAAAGGACTTTTTTCTGGGTGTTGTGTTTTTTTTAAATACTTTACTAGAAATTCATGGTGGTCATGTCTAATATTGGCGTGACCCCATGAATTTCGGGCTTAGGGCCAGCTGATAATGCCAAGCTGGCCCTAACCCCTTTATTACCCAGTGAGCCACCGCATCAGGGCCCTGGATGAGTTGGGTACAGCGCCAGAAGATGGCGCTTCTATGAACGCGCCATTTTCCGGGGCGGCTGCGGACTGCAATTTGCAGCGGGGGTGGCCCAGAAAGCTTGGGCCTCCCTGCGCTGCGGATTCCAGCCCCCAGCTGCCTAGTTGTACCTGGCTGGACACAAAAACAGGGCGAAGCCCCACGTCAATTTTCTTTAAATTATTTCATGAAATAATTAAGAAAAAAAGGGCTTCCCTATATTGTTGTGTCCGACCAGGTACAAATAGGCAGCTGGTGGTTGGGGGCAGCCCGTTCCTGCCTGCTGTACCTGGCTGGACACAAATATAGTGCGAAGCCCCACGTCAATTTTTTTTAAATTATTTCATGAATTTCCTGAAATAATTTAAAAAAATTGAAGTGGGGCTTCGCACTATATTTGTGTCCAGCCAGGTACAGCAGGCAGGAACGGGCTGCCCCCATCCACCAGCTGCCTATTTGTACCTGGCCGGACGCAACAATATAGGGAAGCCCTTTTTTTCTTAATTATTTCATGAATTTCATGAAATAATTAAAAAAAATTGAAGTGGGGCTTCGCACTATATTTGTGTCCAGCCAGGTACAGCAGGCAGGAACGGGCTGCCCCCATCCACCAGCTGCCTATTTGTACCTGGCCGGACACAACAATATAGGGAAGCCCTTTTTTTCTTAATTATTTCATGAATTTCATGAAATAATTAAAAAAAATTGAAGTGGGGCTTCGCACTATATTTGTGTCCAGCCAGGTACAGCAGGCAGTAACGGGCTGCCCCCAACCACCAGCTGCCTATTTGTACCTGGCCGGACACAACAATATAGGGAAGGCCTTTTTTTCTTAATTATTTCATGAATTTCATGAAATAATTAAAAAAAAAGTACGTGGGGCTTCGCCCTATTTTTGTGTCCAGCCAGGTACAACTAGGCAGCTGGGGGCTGGAATCTGCAGCGCAGGGAGGCCCAAGCTTTCTGGGCCCCCCCCGCTACAAATTGCAGTCCGCAGCCACCCCGGAAAATGGCGCGTTCATAGAAGCGCCATCTTCTGGCGCTGTACCCAACTCATCCAGGGCCCTGGTGCGGTGGCTCACTGGGTAATAAAGGGGTTAGGGCCAGCTTGGTATTATCAGCTGGCCCCAAGCCCAAAATTCATGGGGTCACGCCAGTATTAGACATGACCGCCATGAATTTCTAGTAAAGTATTTAAAAAAAACACAACACCCAGAATAAAGTCCTTTAATTGAAATAAAGACACCATTCTTTATTGTTCTAAATTAAACCATACTTACCATCACACCCATTCCAGCTGAAGCCAACGATCTCCTGCAATAAAAGAAAAATAATAAACCAACCTCATCCTTACCTTTCCATGGTTCCCACGACAGCTTCAGCTCTGCTACATCGAGATGACTGGCTGGACCGCAGCAGAACGCTGCCATCCAGTCTGTCATCCCGCAGACACTGAGAAGCGCAGGCATGCTTGCGCTCCTCACTGTCTCGCTGTGACGGCATCCAGATGAGCCGAGGTCATGTCCAATGAACTCGGCTCACCTCATGCACGTCACTGACAGCGTGGGAAAATTCTCACGCTGAAGTGCTGAGTGCAGGAGAATTCTCCCACGCTGTCAGTGATGTGCATGAGGTGAGCTCATGTCCAATGAACTCAGCTCACCTCCTGCACGTCACTGACAGCGTGGGAAAATTCTCCTGCAATCAGCGCTTCAGCGTGAGAATTTTCCCACGCTGTCAGTGACGTGCATGAGGTGAGCCGAGTTCATTGGACATGAACTCGGCTCATCTGGATGTCGTCACAGAGAGACGCTGAGCAGCGCAAGCAAGCCTGCGCTTCTCAGTGTCTGCGGGATGACAGGCTGGATGGCAGCGTTCTGCTGCGGTCCAGCCTGTCATCTCGATGTAGCAGAGCTGAAGCTGTCGTGGGAACCATGGAAAGGTAAGGATGAGGTTGCTTTATTATTTTTCTTTTATTGCAGGAGATCGTTGGCTTCAGCTGGAATGGGCGTGATGGTAAGTATGGTTTAATTTAGAACAATAAAGGATTGTGTCTTTATTTCAATTAAAGGACTTTATTCTGGGTGTTTGTGCTTTTTTTAACTTTGACTATGGGGTTAGTAATGGGGGTGTCTTATAGACGCCTCTCCATTACTAACCTGGGCTTGATGTCAGCTGGCATTATAAGCTGACATCAACCCCAACCCTATTACCCCCTGCCACCGCACCAGGGCAGCGTGGAAGAGCGAGGCTAAGTGCCAGAATTGGCGCATCCTATGAATGCGCCATTTCTGGGGCGGCTGACGGCTGGTGTTTCTAGCCTGGGAGGGGGCCAATATTCATGGCTCCCTTCCTGGGCTATTAATATCAGCCCCCAGCTGTCTGCCTAGCCTTTGCTAGCTATTAAATTAGGGGGGACCCCACGTCATTTTTTTTGGGGGGTCCCCCATTTTAATAGCTAGTAAAGGCTATGTATTCAGCTGGGGGCTGATATTAGTAGCCTGGGAAGCTCCGTGGGTATTACCCCCTTCCCAGGCTTCAAACATCTGCCCCAGCCGTCTGCTTAACCTCCGCTAGAGCCTAAAATTAAGGGGAACCCCATGCCAATTTTTTTAATAATAAATCCTTTATTTTAATACTAAATGACAAGTACAGTAACCAACACTATCACTGTACTTCATATATATGTGACTGACATGTTTCTATCTATCTAATCTATGTGTGATGCTCTATCTTTCTGTTCTAAATTGTTGGGTACCGCTGCTGAATTGCCGGCCGGCTTTTTTAAAGAGACGGTGCATGAAAACACTAATATTTTTTTTAATAAATCCTTTACACTAAATGACAAGTGCAGTAACCAACACTGTCACTGTGCTTCTTATATGTGTGACTGACATGTTTCTATCTATCTAATCTATGTGTGATGCTCTATTCCTTCTTGTCTAAATGGTCGGGTTCCGGTGTATGCTGCTGCTGAATTTGCCGGCCGGCTTTTTTAAAGAGAGTGTCTTCTGAGCAGTTTGTCAGCTTTTGGACACCTTTGCAGGTGTTTTCTATGTGTTTCTATGTGTTTTTGTTTGCCTGCCATTGGTTTTAACGGTGTTCGACGGTGTTCTAAGGTGTTCGACGAACAGTTCGACGAACAGTTCCTCGAACATCCCGGTGTTCGACGAACCGAACCGAACCCGAACACTACGGGGGTGGCTCAACACTATTTGATACCCTACATAACACTTTTATCCTAAGATTTTCTTATGTCTTCTTATGTCTTCTTATGTCTTCAGACCTCAAAAATAGAGATAAATGTCACAAGAATGGTCAGTAAGGTTGGATCCAATTATCTGGCACATACATGAAATATAATAAATATTTTCCTGTGGATTCACAAAGGTAAAGTGTATTAGATGTCAACTAACACAATACTGCCTAGTGTCCTAAATATATTTACACATCTTCCAGGATGGTTGAGGGACTTATGGCTGGATATCCTTTACGAAAATAATGACGCAAGACTTGCCTTTATTAGGGACCATAAATCTACTGGTCTTTGTAGGTGTGTGTAAGTGATGCTCAGAAATCCCCCAGACTTGTGCATCGGCATGATGCCGTATGTGTCTCATATGTACAGAGCTTTAACTTGCAGTTTGGGACACCATTAAACATTACCAATCATATCCTTTATATTTCCACAAATGCACATGTGAAAACTAGAGAATAAACACAGAAAAATATCATACATGTAAAAATAGACTGCAGCTACTTCCTCCAGTTTTACACAGAAATAGACCTTTGAGGGCACTATTCTAACATTGTATCTGTTATCTGGTTTAGCAAAACATTTTTAATTATCCAGTAAATACATTTTGAGATAATAGATTGGGTTTGTCTGCTATTAGCAACAAATAAAAACCCCTTAGAAGATTGTATATTATCACCGTTCTTTCAGGACCTGGCCCCAGTGTTGTTCAACATTTTTATAAATGATCTAGATAAGGTAACTGAAGGTCAACTAATCAAATTTGCAGATGATGCAAAGCTAGGAGGGATGGCTAAAGCAATTAGTTGTAATCTACTGGAAAGCCAACGGTAAGTGTTCAATTTCTCTGCAGTGCCCCCACAGGGAAAAAAGAGTATTACGCAGTGCCAAAGCAACATGATTGCTCCTACAGAGTGAGACCCTCTTTGCTGCTGTTCTCTACTCAGGTTTTGGCCATGTTCCCATGCGTAGAAATCTTTGTTTCTGCTGCATTTTTTCTGCATAATTCACGCAAGTGCACTCAACAAAATACTAATTGTTGTTTTTATGTTTGTATGTTGTGTTTTTTGCATGTGTATTTTCCATTTTTTGTATTGTTTTATTTTTAATAGGGCACATGGGGGGTGATTTGAATTTTTTTTTCATATTTTCCAAAACTTTTTTTTTCACTTTTTACTGTATTTAATAGTCCCATTAGGGTACGTGAAGCTGCACATCAGCTGAGTTCCACCCACGGCTGTTAAGTCAGCCATCATGTGCAGGGAAAGAAAGAGGCTCGGCATGCAAGCCTGCATCTAAGGGGCAACTTTTGGCGTACAGTATATGTATATCAAAAGTCGTGAAAGGGTTAAACACACAGTGGGCAGAAGTTTACATGAAGTCACATCCACTTTTCTGGAACCGTTAAATGCTGCATATTTTCTGCACAAAAAAATGCATCAGAAAACCCCCCCAGAAAAAAATGCTACTTTTATGCTATGTGTAGACATGGTCTACTAGATGGACGTTATGAATTATATACTGTCTGACAGTGTCACTGGTTTTATATGTGAGGGGAGGTATGTGTCACTCAGGATGCTCTCCTGTGTGAACTAAGACCTACTTTATTTTTCTGCCAGCGTGTTATATGCTGGTAGATTTACTCTGTTAAAGGGTGTGCGGTTTTATGGGAATAGCAAAGAGGGCGGGACGCCATTCCCCCTACCTCCCCTCAGGGTGTGGTTGAGCAATGGGTAAAAGCACAGTCCCTTTTTTTTCTCTGGAGTGTGTTCTGGAGGGGGAAGTCTCCAGACAGTATTGTGGAAGCTGCAGAGCTTTTCACATGGACTTTAGCAGTGCAGTTTATGCTACTGAGAGCGGGCGGAACCCGCTCATCTATGGACTGAGTTATACTTTGTTTTGTTTGTTTTTTTCGTTTAACCCAGAGGGGTCAATGTTTTATTTTCCTGTGAAACCTGCATGAGTTTATGGCTGATAATAAACCAGCAGAGAGGAAACCTGAGAACGTGTGTCCTGAGTCTGCCTCCAGGAGAGCCGAGCGAGTCGACTTGCCACAGTTGGTGTGAGAGTGCGTGCAGGATTCCAGGAACACGTGTACCTGCTACAAAGACCGGTGGATGTCCTGGGTGAAGGCCGTCAGCCAGCCAGAGAAGTCCAGCAGCATGGAGGAGCTCGTTAAGCACCTGGTCCAGGCCCAGCAGAGCATGCAGCAGCAACACCTGCAGGCCCAGCAGAGCATGCAGCAGCAGCACCAGGAGAGTATGCAGCAGGCCCAGCGGAGCATGCAGCAGCAGCACCAGGAGAGTATGCAGCAGGCCCAGCGGAGCATGCAGCAGCACCAGGAGACGACCAAACTGTTGCTTCAGCAGATCCAGTTGCAGCAAAAGTCACAGCAGCAGCACCAGCAGGAGGCGCAGCAGCACCAGCAGGAGGCGCAACAGCAGATACAGCTTTTGGCGGACGCCATCCAGAGCAGGGCAGCCGCCCCACCCCCAGGACCGACTGATGATTCTCACGTCAGGAAGGCGGTAAGGCGGGCCATGCAGAAGATGACCCCTGAGGATGATGTAGAAGCATTTCTTACTGTTTTTGAGAGGGTGGCTGAGAGACTTCCTCCAGCACAGTGGGCAGAGGTTCTGGCGCCATATTTATTGGGTGAACCCCAGAAGGCGTATTTTGACTTGGCGCTGCAAGATGCTAAGGAATATGCCAAACTAAAGACAGAGATCTTAGCACGTCTGGAAGTAAATATGGCGGTGAGAGCCCAGCGAGTTCATCACTGGGCGTATGCTAGCAACAAACCCCCTTGCTCGCAGATGTTTGAACTCCTGCATCTTGTTCAGAAGTGGCTACAACCAGAGTCCTCCACTCCGGCCCAGATGGTTGAGCGGGTGGTGATTGACAGGTTCATGCATTCCCTTCCCAAGCCAGTACAGACCTGGGTTGCCCAGGGTGATCCCCAGAACGCAGATGACTTTATCGGCCTGGTAGAGAGGTACCAGGTAGTCGAGAGATCTCTTGGGAAACCGGATGCAGTCACTTCTCCCTACTAGGATACCCAAAAGGGGGCGGGTTCACCACGGAAGGGGTCTAGAGCCACCACTGGGGAACGTCCCACTCCTACTGAAGGTGCCTTTAGAACGGTTGGTAAAGATATAGTTTGCTGGCGGTGTCACAACCCTGGACATGTAGCCGCCAGGTGTCAAATATCCCCTGAGCCCATGGACTGCAGCCTAGGCAGACGGGTCTCCTATTATGCCTATCCAGCCTGTACCGTGGACTGTCAACCCGGCGAGGGGCCGCAGGCGTGTGCAGTGTCCATTAATGGAGTAAAAGTGCTTGGGCTGTTGGACTCCGGGAGTCTGGTGACCTTGATCAGAGCATCCCTTCCCCATCAGTTGATCCCTTCCAAAACCCTGGGCGTTCGGTGCATCCATGGTGACGCCAAGGACTATCCCGTGGCCACAGTAACAGTGGGGACAGACTGTGGTGCCCGGTCTCATGAAGTCGGGGTAGTAAAGAACCTGATACATCCCGTCATATTGGGCCGTGATTTTTCCTTATTCTGGGACTTGTGGGGGAAGGGAACTGGACTAAGTAGTATGGGGAAAAGCCAGGTCCTTGAAGAAGAACCCCCGACGAAGTCTCAGAGGGAGGAGGTCCCACTGTGCGTCCTTGTTGGGGATGAGGGTGAGACGGTGACCGAGGAGGCCGACCTCCCTGCGTTAGATATGTCCAAAGAGAACTTTGGGACTGCTCAAGTTCGAGACCTGACCTTAAAAGGGGTGTTTGACCAGGTTACTGTATGTATTGGGGTTGCCCAAGAGCGGGGGGCCGACACCAGATTCCCCCACTTTGCAGTACAGGGGGAGTTGCTATATCGGGTGGCCAAACTGAGGGGCGGTGAGATAGTGGAACAGCTGTTAGTGCCGGGGCCATACAGACGGCGGGTGCAAGATATGGCCCATTCACATGTCCTGGGGGGACACCTAGGCGTCGAGAAAACTCAGGGAGGATATTGAGAAGGTTTTATTGGCCAGGGTGTTATCGGGAAGTTCAAAACTATTGTAGGTCCTGCCCCACCTGCCAAATAACCGCTCCCTCCTCCCACTTCCGTAGCCCCTTAGTACAACTACCTGTGATAGAGGTTCCCTTTGAGAGGATTGCCATGGACCTCGTGGGCCCCTTAGTTAAATCAGCTTGGGGCCACCAATATATCCTGGTCATCATGGACTATGCGACTCGGTATCCGGAAGCGGTTCCCCTAAGAAACATGTCCAGTAAAAGTATAACCCGAGAGCTGGTCCATATTTTTGCTCGGACAGGTCCACCAAAAGAGATTCTGACAGACCAAGGAACCCCCTTCATGAGCAAGGTGATGAAGGAGCTTTGCAGAGTCCTTCAGATAACTCAGCTTCGGACCTCGGTTTATCATCCACAGACGGACGGCCTAGTGGAACGCTTCAACAAGACCTTAAAGGCGATGCTCAAGAAGGTTGTTGAAAAGGATGGGCGAGACAGGGACTACCTGCTCCCATTCCTGCTTTTCTCGGTCAGAGAAGTTCCTCAAGCCTCCACTGGCTTCTCTCCATTTGAGCTCCTATATGGGCGGCATCCAAAAGGTCTTCTAGACATCGCCAAGGAAACTTGGGAGGCTGAAGTCACACCACACCGGAGTATCATCGAACATGTCGCCCAGTTACAGGAGAGAATGTCAAAGGTGATGCCCATCGTGAAGGAACACCTCCTCCAGGCGCAGGAAGCCCAGGCGAGGGTCTATAACCGGTCAGCGAGACTAAGACAGTTCCAGCCCGGGAACCGTGTTTTGGTGCTGATCCCTACCATCGAGAGCAAGTTCCTCGCCAAGTGGCAAGGTCCATACGAGGTGGTGGAGAAAGTCAGCGAGGTTAATTATAAAGTCCACCAGCCTGGCCGAAGAAAGCCGCATCAAATATATCATGTAAATTTGCTCAAGCCGTGGCGGGACCGTGAACCTGTGGAAACTCCTTGCCTGGGAGCCGCACCAGAAGGCAAGGTGGAAGAGGTCACTATTGCAGAGACTCTATCATCGGCCCAGAAGCAACAGTGTCGAGAATTGCTACAGCGGAATCGGGAGCTGTTCTCAGAGTTGCCGGGGCATACTCAAGTGGTAGAGAATGATGTGCTGACACAGCCGCACGTACGAGTGAATCTGAAGCCGTATCGGATTCCGGAAGCACGCCGGGAGGTGATCTCGACCGAGGTGAAGAGGATGTTAGACCTCGGAGTAATAGAGGAGTCAAAGAGTGGGTGGTCGAGCCCAATCATCCTCGTGCTGAAACCCAATGGAGAGTGGAGGTTTTGTAATGACTACCGCCGGCTGAATGAGGTATCCAAGTGTGACGCGTACCCGATGCCCCGCGTCGACGAACTCATCGAGAGGCTTGGACCGGCGAGGTACATCACCACTCTCGACCTGACGAAGGGCTACTGGCAGATCCCCATGTCCCAGATGGCTAAGGAGAAGACGGCTTTCTCAACACCTGATGGGTGTTTTCAATACACGCGGATGCCGTTCGGACTACAGGGGCCCCAGCCACTTTCCAGAGGGCTATGGATCGGATCCTAGCCCCACATAAGAAGTATGCCGCAGCCTACCTCGACGAAATTGTGGTCTTTAGCCCAGACTGGGCTAGTCACCTACCTAAACTACAGGCCGTTCTGGACGCCCTAAGGAAGGCAGGATTTACCATAAATCCAAGAAAGTGTGCCATCGGGAAGGAGGAGGCCAAGTACCTGGGCTATGTTGTTGGGAGAGGCAAAATAAAGCAGCAAATCAAGAAAGTGGAGGCAATTCAAACCTGGCCGCAACCACTCTCGAAGAAGCAGGTGAGAGCATTCCTAGGAATGGTAGGATACTACCGGCGGTTTATCCCGAATTTCGCCATGATTGCCGCGCCACTAACGGATCTTCTAAAAGGCACCAAATCAACCATGGTGAAATGGACAGAAGAAACGGAGACCACGTTTCAACAGTTGAAGCTAACATTGTGCAAGCAGCCGGTCCTGGTCGCGCCAGACTGCAAGAAAGAATTTGTGGTCCAGACGGACGCTTCAGAGGTTGGTCTAGGGGCTGTACTCTCCCAAGAGATAAATGGGGAAGAACATCCCATTCTCTATCTAAGCCGAAAGCTGTCCTCCTGCGAGAAGAACTACGCCATAGTACAGAAAGAGTGTTTAGCCATAAAATGGGCCGTGGATACACTGAAATATTACCTACTAGGCTGGAAGTTTAGATTAGTATCAGACCATGCCCCGTTGAGATGGTTGAGGGAGAAGAGGGGTAAAAATGCCAGGGTAACTAGATGGTTCCTAGGGCTTCAAGAGTTTAACTTTCACGTGAAGCATAGGCCCGGGAAGTTACATGGGAATGCAGATGCCCTCTCTAGGATTCCCTGCCTGGTGTCAGAAGGTGCCCAAACCCCTGGCTTTGGGCAGAGGGGGGGAATATGTGACAGTGTCACTGGTTTTATATGTGAGGGGAGGTATGTGTCACTCAGGGTGCTCTCCTGTGTGAACTTTATTTTTCTGCCAGCGTGTTATATGCTGGTAGATTTACTCTGTTAAAGGGTGTGCGGTTTTATGGGAATGGCAAAGAGGCCATTCCCCCTACCTCCCCTCAGGGTGTGGCTGAGCAATGAGTAAAAGCTCAGTCCCTTTTTTTTTCTCTGGAGTGTGTTCTGGAGGGGGAAGTCTCCAGACAGTATTGTGGAAGCTGCAGAGCTTTTCACATGGACTTTAGCAGTGCAGTTTATGCTACCGAGAGCTGGCGGAACCCGCTCATCTATGGACTGAGTTATACTTTGTTTTGTTTGTTTTTTTCGTTTAACCCAGAGGGGTCAATGTTTTATTTTCCTGTGAAACCTGCATGAGTTTATGGCTGATAATAAACCAGCAGAGAGGAAACCTTAGAACGTGTGTCCTGAGTCTGCCTCCAGGAGAGCCGAGCGAGTCGACTTGCCACAACTGATATTAGCTCACTCTCACCAGGCAGGGGCTACACAGTGATTTTGGATGCAATACAGGTCGTGCAACCAAAAATTGCTTTGTGCAGCCGCAACATCACAGCGTAATGCAGGTAAATAGGGTCACATTGCGACCCAAAAGAGGAACAGAGGCGAGCGATTATCAAAAAGTCATAACCAGCTGGATTTATATCTTGCTTGTCATGGTACCCTATGAGTCACAATCAGGGCCGGCTTCCAGTTTTTCGCAGGCCCCGGACTAAAGATTCTCAGTGGGTCCCTTTCACACATACCACAATTCATGATGCACAGATATGGTGGAGAAATATAGGTATACAACACAGGGCCCAGCCTGCTCCCTCATCATTTACATAAGCAAACATGCACACATACAATACGCAGACATGCACACATACAATATGTAGACATGCACACATACAGTACGCAGACATGCACACATACAATACGCTGACATGCACACATACAGTACATCGACATGCACACACACAGTACGCAGACATGCACACATACAATACGTAGACATGCACACATACAATACGCAGACATGCACACATACAATAAGCAGACATGCACACATACAGTACATAGACATGCACACACACAATACGTAGACATGCACACATACAATACGCAGACATGCACACATACAATAAGCAGACATGCACACATACAGTACATAGACATGCACACACACAGTACGCAGACATGCACACATACAATACGCAGACAAGCAAACACATACAATACGCAGACAGGCGCACATACAATACGTAGACATGCACACATACAGTACATAGACATGCACACACACAGTACGCAGACATGCACACATACAATACACAGACAGGCAAACACATACAGTACGCAGACATGCACACACGTACAATACGCAGACATACATACATACAATACGTTGACATGCACACACGTACAATACGCAGACATGCACACATACAGTACACAGACATGCACACATACAATACACAGACATGCACACATACAATACGCAGACATGCACACATACAGTACGCAGATGTGCACACATACAGTACGCAGATATTCATACTTACAATACGCAGACATTCAAATACGTACAATACGCAGACATGTACGCATACAATACGTAGACATGCACACATACAGTAAGCAGACATTCACACACTTACAATACACAGACATGCACACATACAATACGTAGACATGCAAACATACAGTACTCAGATATGCACACATACAATACGCAGACATTCACACACGTACAATACGCAGACATGCACACATACAATATGTAGACATGCACACATACAATACGCAGACATGCACACACATACAAAACGCAGACATGCACGCATACAATACGTATACATGCACACATACAGTACACAGACATGCACATACATACAATACGCAGACATGCACACATACAGTACACAGACATGCACACACATACAATACACAGATATGCACACATACAATACATAGACATGCACACATACAGTACGCAAATATGCATATGTACAATGCGCAGACATTCACACACGTACAATACGCAGACATGCACGCATACAATATGTAGACATGCACACATACAGTACGCAGACATTCACACACGTACAATACGTAGACATGCACACATACAGTAAGCGGACATGCACACACATACAATACGCAGACATGCACACATATAATACGTAGACATGTACACATACAGTATACAGACATGCACACACATACAATACACAGACATGCACACATACAGTACGCAGACATGCACACACATACAATATGCAGAGATGCACACATACAATACGTAGACATGCACACATACAGTACACAGACATGCACACATACAATACGCAGACAGGCACACATACAATACGTAGACATGCACACATACAGTACACAGACATACACACACATACAATACACAGACATGCACACATACAATTTGTAGACATGCACACATACAGTACGCAGATATGCATACGTACAATACGCAGACATTCACACACGTACAATATGTAGACATGCACGCATATAATACGTAGACATGCACACACATACAATATGCAGACATGCACACATACAATACTTAGACATGCACACATACAGTACACAGACATGCACACATACAATACGTAGACATGCACACATACAGTACGCAGATATGCATACGTACAATACGCAGACATTCACACACATACAATACACAGACATGCACACATACAATATGCAGACATGCACGCATACAATACATAGACATGCACACATACAGTACACAGACATGCATGCATACAATACGTAGATATGCATACGTACAATATGCAGACATTCACACACGTACAATATGCAGACATTCACACACGTACAATACGCAGACATGCACACATACAGTACACAGACATGCACACACATACAATACACTGACATGCATACATACAATACGTAGACATGCACACATACAGTACACAGATATGCATACGTACAATACGCAGACATTCACACATGTACAATACGCAGACATGCACGCATACAATACGCAGACATGCACGCATACAATACGCAGACATGCACACATACAATATGTAGACATGCACACATACAGTACGTAGACATGCACACATGCAATACGCAGACATGCACGCATACAATACGTAGACATGCACACATACAATACACAGACATGCACACATACAATACACAGACATGCACACATACAATACACAGACATGCACACATTCAATACGCAGACATGCACGCATTCAATACGTAGACATGCACACATACAATACACAGACATGCACACATACAATACGTAGACATGCACACATACAGTACGCAGATATGCATACGTACAAAACGCAGACATTCACACACGTACAATTCGTGTACAGTACAGTGACAGTGTTGCTTACTGTACTTGTCATTTAGTGTTAAAGGATTTATTTAAAAAAATAATAGTGTTTTCATGCACCGTCTCTTTAAAAAAGCCGGCCGGCAATTCAGCATCGGTACCCGACAATTTAGAATAGAAAGAATAGAGCATCACACATAGATTAGATAGATAGAAACATGTCAGTCACATATATAAGAAGAAGAGTGATAGTGTTGGTTACTGTACTTGTCATTTAGTGTTAAAATAAAGGATTTATTAAAAAAAAAATTGGCGTGGGGTTCCCCGTAATTTTAGGCTCTAGCGGAGGTTAAGCAGACAGCTGGGGTAGATGTTTGAAGCCTGGGAAGGGGGTAATACCCACGGAGCTTCCCAGGCTACTAATATCAGCCCCGAGCTGAATACCTAGCCTTTACTAGCTAATAAAATGGGGGACCCCAAAAAACATGACGTGGGGTCCCCCCTATTTTAATAGCTAGCAAAGGCTAGGCAGACAGCTGGGAGCTGATATTAATAGCCCAGGAAGGGTGTCATGAATATTGGCCCCCTCCCAGGCTAGAAACACCAGCCGTCAGCCGCCCCAGAAATGGCGCATCCATAGGATGCGCCAATTCTGGCACTTAGCCTCGCTCTTCCCACTGCCCTGTAGCGGTACCAGTGGGGTAATAGGGCTGGGATTGATGTCAGCTTATAATGCCAGCTGACATCAAGCCCAGGTTAGTAATGGAGAGGCGTCTATAAGACACCCCCATTACTAACCCCATAGTCAAAGTTAAAAAAAACACAAACACCCAGAATAAAGTCCTTTAATTGAAATAAACACACAATTCTTTATTGTTCTAAAATAAACCATACTTACCATCACGCTAATTCCAGCTGAAGCCAATGCCTTCTGCAATAAAAGTAAAATAATAAAGCAACCTCATCCTTACCTTTTCATCGTTCCCACGACGGCTCCAGCTCTGCTACATTCACATGACGCCCTCACCCATGAGTTATCCTCGGGTCCGAAACCCTGCAAACTCCCTCTATACCGTCTAGAATTTAGGATGCGGGAAATTTCGTATTCCCTGTCCTCCACCACCGGGGGAACAGTGGCAGAGGCGTCTCCATCCGACACATAAGCTCTTTTCAACAGAGAAACATGAAACACCGGATTAATCTTCCAGGAGGTAGGAACCTCCAACCTAACAGCAGATTGGTTAACTACCTGAAGCACCTTAACAGGCCCTACAAACTTGGGACCCAATTTTTTAGAAGGAATCCTCAACCGCAGATTCCTAGAGGACAACCAAACCATGTCACCAATAGCAAACAAAACCTCTTGCCGTTTCCTATCAAAGTACCTCTTAGATTTTTTGTTAGCCTCCGGAAGATTACCACGCACATCCGTCCAAACTCTCTCCGAATCACCGGAAAAACTCTCCTCCTCAGGCACAGCCGATACCAATTTGGAGAATGACCCAAAAGACGGATGTCTCCCAGAACAACAAAAAAATAGCAAACTCAGCAAGTGGCAGAAACTCAGGCCACCCCTCCTGATTGTCAGCCACAAAACAACGCAAGAACTGCTCAACATCCTGATTCTTCTATTCTGTCTGGCCATTAGACTCAGGATGATATCCGGATGAAAACGACAAATGAACTCCCAACCTGTCACAAAAGGCACGCCAAAAACGAGCCACGAACTGAGGTCCCCTATCTGAAACCCTCAGAGGGGGGAAGGTCAGTAATAAAGTCCATAGCCAGATGTGTCCAAGGTACACTAGGAACCTCCAGAGGGCAAAGCAACCCCGCTGCAGGAGTATGTGAAGACTTAGATCTAGCACACACCGTACATTGACGCACCCACTTAATGACTTCCTTCTGCCATCCAGGCCACCAAAAACTGCGACCCACAAGTCTCTTGGTCTCAGAAATTCCTGGATGACCTGCCAACCGAGACTCATGACACTCAACAAACAAATCTCTCCTAAAGGTCCTAGGCACAAACAACCTCCCATGGGGAGTGTTAGATGGGGCATTCTCCTGTGCTTTAAGAATCTCATCTTCCAAAACGGAGTCCAATGCAGCAATCACAACACCTTCTTGTAAAATGCTCCCCTCCTCCTCAGCACCGACCATGGGAGAAAATCTGCGAGACAAAGCATCAGCTTTAACATTCTTGGTACCCGGGATGTAAGTAACGGAAAAATTAAACCGCGAGAAAAAAAGTGCCCACCTAGCCTGACGGGCATTCAAGCGCTTGGCAGCATCAAGATAGATCAGATTTTTATGATCAGTGAAAACCTGAATGGGAAATTCAGCACCTTCCAAGAGATGACGCCAGTGTTCAAATGCGAGTTTAATAGCCAGCAATTCCCGATTACCAATATCGTAATTAAGTTCAGTCTCAGAAAATTTTTTTGAAAAAAAAGCACAGGGATGTACTCCATCCTTGTTTTTCTGAGACAACACCGCACCGACCCCCACCGAAGAAGCATCAACCTCAACCAAAAACGGCTTAGTCACATCAGGCTGCATAAGGATGGGAGCAGAGCTGAACCTCTCCTTTAGAAACACAAAAGCTTCAATGGCCTCAGTAGTCCACTGAACCGCATTAGCACCTTTCCTGGTGAGATCGGTCAGTGGTTTGACAATAATAGAAATTTTTTTAATGAATTTTCTGTAATAATTGGCGAAACCCAAAAACCTCTGTATCGATTTCAAACCAATAGGCCTAGGCCATTCCTGAATCGCCTGAACCTTCACAGGGTCCATCTCAAAGCCCTCGCTGGAGATAATGTAGCCCAAAAAACTAATTCTCTGTACAGCGAACTCACATTTCTCCAGCTTAGCAAAAAGCGAATTGTCATTTAATAACTGTAATACCTCACGTACGCTCTGCCAATGAGACTCCAGATCCGGTGAATAAATCAAAATGTCATCCAAATACACAACCACATTTTTGCCGATCAAAGGTCTAAGGATGTCATTAATAAGATTCTGAAAAAATGCTGGAGCATTGGTAAGACCAAAAGGCATAACCAGGTTCTCAAAATGACCCACAGGAGTGTTAAAAGCAGTCTTCCATTCATCACCCTCCTTCATGCGCAACAAATTGTATGCCCCCCGGAGATCAATTTTAGAGAACCACTTGGCCCCCACTAACTGGTTAAACAAATCAGGAATCAATGGCAGTGGGTAAGGATTGCGTACAGTAATTTTATTAATCTCACGAAAATCCAGACAAGGACGTAAACTGCCGTCCTTTTTTTTAACAAAAAAAAATCCAACAGCCACATGAGACTTGGAAGGCCTAATGTGACCGGCGGCCAAGCTTGTCTGTATGTATTCCTCCAAAGCCTTTCTCTCAGGAATAGTAAGATTAAATAAACGACTTTTAGGAAGAGTCGCTCCAGGGACAAATTCAATGGTACAATCATAGTCTCTATGGGGAGGCAAAATTTGTGACTCCTCCTCAGAAAAAACTCTCCAAAAATCCTGAATAGGTACAGGTAATTCCCCTTTTTCCACCGCAGCAATACGTCCGTTACAACACTTGTCATAACACTTAGGGCTCCAGGACTTAATTTCATTGGTAGACCAATCCAGTACAGGATTGTGCAATTTTAACCAGGGTAACCCCAAAATTACTGGAGAAGGCAAATTATTTAATACTACCAAATCCAAATTTTCTTTGTGAATACCATTAATAGTGAGGGGAAATTCACAGACCTTGTGAGTAACACTCTTCAAGGGGGAGCCATCGACAGAAACCACAGCAATAGGGGATGACAAAGGTTTGGGTTTTAATTTTAGTTTTTCCAAGAATCCCCCATCAATCACATTCAGAGTAGAACCACAATCCACAAATATCCGAAATTCAATTAATTCTTCCTGAGCAGCAGTAGTAGCAGAAAGAAATGCCCCCCTTAGTATTTAAACAGGCAATACGGGCGTAACTGACCTTTTTTTTTTCTTTGTTCATATGAAGCACACAGTTCTTAATAAAATGGTCAGATTTCCCGCAATAAAAGCACAAACCTTCAGAAGATCTGCGGACGTTTTCCTGAGAGCGGGGTGCCATCGCCCCAATCTCCATCGGCTCTCCAAAGTCAGTACAGACCCTCTCAAGACTTGGAGCTGACATGGCAGAGGATTTACTCTCATTAACCCTAGCACGCAGTCTCCTGTCCACCCGTATAGCTAATTGCATTGCCTCCTGCAAGTTTCCAGGTGTGGGATAAGCAATCAGCAAATCCTTAACCCTTTCACCTAGCCCCGCAAGAAACAAACTTTTCAAAGCTGAATCGTTACACCCCACCTGGGCAGACCACCGACGGAAGTGAGAACAATATTTTTCCACATTACCTGATCCCTGCCTCAAACGTCTCAATTCAGTCTCAGCTGATGAGACACGATCAGGATCATCATACATCAAACCTAAAGCAGAAAAAAAAACTATCTACTGATCTAAAGCATGGATCACTAGGTTGGAGAGAAAAGGCCCATCCCTGAGGTTCTTTGCACAAAAGTGACATTATGAACCCTATGCGCTGTGATTCATCACCAGAGGATCTGGGTCTCAAATGAAAATACAACAAACAAGCATTTTTAAAGGAAAAAAATTCTTCTTGATCACCAAAAAATAAATCAGGCAAACGTACCTTTGGCTCCACAAAATGTGCTCCAGAACAGCTACTCACGTGTTGTTGGAGCTCGGCCACCTCCAGAGAGAGTCCCTGCAGGCGTTAAGCAAAATCCTGAACCGACACCATGATGGAAACTGGAAGTCTTTCCTTAGAGATATTTTTGGGCTGGACTTACTGTTATGATCTGCTACAAGCACTAAGGAAAGAAAGGAGATCTGTCCCTACAATAGAACTAAGCTAGATCCCTACGATGTAACGGGGAACCTGATCCTGCGATCAGACCCGCTAAAGTCCTCGGCTAGTCTGTACGAAGACCTATAGATGCAAGGGAGGGATCCCTACAAGAACTAGGGACTGGGATAAAGTTGGACACCTCCTAGCAGAAATTGTAGCAGTAAAAGACAAACAGACAACATAGAACATAAAGGTCCGAAGACCTAGCTAAACTGACTGAGAAAGGTAACTAAGCACCAGGCTAACTTAAGAGTAGAAATTACAATGAAGTCCAGCAAGGCCAGGAGGGCGGAGCAGGATTAAATAGGCAAAAAAGGTCATGTGACCAGCAAGATAGAAAAAACCTAACAGGAGAGTTCTAACACTCAGCTCACCTCATGCACGTCACTGACAGCGTGGGAAAATTCTCCTGCACTTGCAGTGAGCGTGAGAGAATTCTCCTGGTGAAGCGCAGTGCGCAGGAGAATTTTCCCACGCTGTCAGTTACGTGCATGAGGTGAGCTTATGTCCAATGAACTCAGTTCACCTCATGCACGTCACTGACAGTGTGGGAGAATTCTCCTGCTCAGCGCTTGAGCAGGAGAATTCTCCCATGCTGGGATGGCATTGAGATGACAGGCTGGATCGCAGCTGAACGCTGCCAACCAGCTTGTCATCCTTCAGAGACACTGCAGAGCGCAAATGTGACACCCCAGGGGTCTGGTTGCCACAGTAACGTAATGTTATGTCTGAGAGCAGGTGGGAGGTCCTTTAGTCAGGGATCCTGTGCATGCCACACCTCCTGCCCAGTCTTGGGAGGGGAAGAACTTCCCCTATATAAACCTGGGGCTGAGGCAGGGTGAGTGAGTAGAAGAAGAGAAGAAGTAGAGACAGCATAGGAAGAAACAGCAGTTACAAGGAGTCAGGGGCTGGCAGCTGCAGAGTTCGCCCTGACTAAGAAGACTTTTTACCGGACCCGGAGTCCGAGGCTGTGGGGACTAATTCCTGCCCAGCAGCAGAATCAGTCAGGCAGGGGATTTCAGGTCCTCTGGCCCAGAAGCCCGAAGGCACGGTCACACGCGTGGGACCAGCACCGCCATCGTGGAGCGGAAGCCATTAGAAGGCCCCGAGTCACCGGCCATACGGGTGAGCACCACACGGTACACTCAGGGACGTGGGCTACTTACATCAGCTCCTAGCAAGGTAGCCAGAAGAGTACAGTCAGTTTGGGAGGCCTACAACTACGCCTGGCCAGGGGAGATCCCATCTGCTCAAGGACTGACCAGGCCCCATCCGCTAGCAAGTACTCCGGGAGGGTCTTTTGTTGTTACCAGTAAAGACCCTGAACTACACCGTACCGTCTCTGAGTGGTTCCTGCTACCCCCATCATCCACGTCGGCTGCCCTGAGGCCATACCCCTCCCGTTGGGGGTTATACTATCACGCTGCACAATCCCACCATCGGCCTCAGCGGTCTGCCCTGCAGCAGCAGCCCCCTGGCTGCACTCAACGGGTGGCGTAGTCATCAACCATTTACTACTAATGGACTGCCGTCTAGCTTGACTCCCTGGGCACGGACCGGGTCACCGCCACGAGACTACAACCCTCCACAGATCCGGCTCCGGGTAAGCTCCCGCATGCGCAGCGCAGCGCGACACAGGCCCAGGGGCGCGTCAATTTTGGCGTAGTCGGCAGGATTTCGTGCCCGCAACCACCGGGTACTGCGTGCCTGAAAAGCAAAGACTGTTCAAACTTACCAGTGGTGAAGATTCCCGCTATCCGTGGAGGTTTCCCGCCATCCGGCGCCATCTTCTACCTTCTTCCCGCCATCCGCGAAGTTTTCCCGCCATCCGGCGCCATCTTCGACCTTCTTCCCGCCATCCGTGGAGTTTTCCCGCCATTGGACGCCATCTTGAGGACGCCGCGCGGGAAGAAGAGGGGCGTGGACTCCGAAAGCGCGCGAGAACTGAAGCCCCGCCTCACGTCCGGACGTTGCGTAAGGTCCTGGAAGGAGCCCAGCAGACGCCGACGTCACAGGAGCGCGACGGAAGGTCCTCAACCCTGACGATCCACTGCGGAGCCGCGGCCTACGGAAGAGGATCATCGCAAGGTAGGCCACGGTCCACTAGGGGGGAGGAAGATGTCGGATACGGAGGAGAGCTTCACTGCCTCAACCCCCGCCAGCGCTACCGCTGCTGCAGTTATGCCCTTCACCATGCCCTATATCCCGGGAGCAGCTTGGCTACCCCAGTACTCAGGGGAGTCACATACCCTGCATGACTTTAGAGAAAAGCTGGATAGCCTCTTCCAGGTGTACCCCCTCACAGAAGAGCAAAAAGTGAGCATCCTGGTGGCCCAACTAACCGGGGCAGCCAAAAGAGAAGTAAAATCTTGGCCACCTGGGAGGAGGACTGTCGCAGAGATACTAACCCGGCTGAGGGACACCTTCGATACCCGCACCTCAGCCGAGATCAAGCTTAGATTCTACGGGTGCAAGCAGCGAGCGCATGAGAGTATAAGGGACTATGCACTAAACCTACAAGAGGCCCTGAGGGCCATAAAGCAGACCGACCCTGATGGGGTGGGAAACGAGGACAGGCTGTTGACTGAACAATTTATAGAGGGTTTATATTGCAATGCCCACCGAACCCAGTTGCGGGCAATGGCCTTACAGGATCCCCATCTGGACTTTGCACAGTTCAAGGATAGAGCTATCCGGGTGCTCCGAGAACCAGCACCGGGTGGCGTTGTGACCCACAGGCGCCCAGCTATCACTTACCACCAGGAGGCGGCGCCCTTGTCGACAGGGCCTGTGGGAGCTCATGCGCAGGCTTTGGACAATGACCCGGCTCCAGACCTACACCATCAGGTCCAAGAGCTAGTTAAGAGCGTTGCTGCGCTAACCCGAACTGTGCAGTCTTTACAGGTTTCCACCCCAGGGAAGATCCAGCTGGCATCCGGACCGGAGGACATCCCGTGGCGTCGACCAAGGAGGACCCCACCGGCCAGAGGAAGACCCAGTGACCGATACAGCGAGGACGGACGACCCATCTGCCGCCGCTGCAATCAACCCGGACATATGGAAAGGTACTGTTCTTTAAACGGGCACAACCTGGGGTAGAGGGCCAACCCCCAGGAAAAAGATCACCAGGCCCATCGAACTGGCGCGACAGATATGTGGGAGGACGTCCAGTCTTGCCTGTGGTACTGGATGGCATTCCCATGAGTGCCCTACTGGATACCGGGTCACAGGTCACCACCATCCCGTACGTGCTCTTCAAGCAGTACTGGAATGACTCGGATATTACCCGCTACCCTGACGACGACTTGAGTATCATCGCCAGCAATGGCCAGCCCGTGCCACAGATCGGATTTAAAGAGGTGACCCTCAAAATCAGTAGAGTCGAACTGGCCGCACAGGGACTGATCATTGTAGATATTGATAAACATGAGAGTCACCCAAAAATAACTCTAGGAACTAACGTAATTGAAAATTGTCTTGCAGAGGTGATTTTCCTTTTACAGCAGGTTGCCAAGAACGCCAGCTCCGGCGAGCAGCGGGTGCTCCAGAAAGAGATCCGGGCACTGATGCAACGGCAACAAGTGGAACTCTCCGGCGGTGAGATTGGTAGCGTAAGAATGTGTGACCCTTTTCCTATTGCCATGCCCCCAAAAAGTGAAATGATGATTTGGTGCCGGGCAGCTATTGGTCTGAGAGGTAGAGATTACCAGGCAATGGTAGAACCAGTTTACTCAGACAGTAGGCCCACCATTTTGACAGCACGGGGGGTGGTCAATGTACGCCATGGGAGGGTGCCCGTTCGCATAATAAATATCGGGGAGAGGGAAGTGTACCTGCCCCGGTATGCCACGCTAGCCAAATTATATACCACTAATCAAAATTCTATACAATCTGTGGAACCCTTGCCTCCATCTCACCCGGAGGAAGGTAACGGCTCTAAGAAAGACATGGAGGACTGGTGTCAGCAACTACATTTGGGTACTGATTCCACTCCCTCACATCAGAAACAAGGAGTCTATCGGGTGGTTCAAGAGTATGAGAGAGTGTTTAGTAAACACCCGTTAGACTTCGGGCGAGTCAAGGGGGTAGAACACCGCATCCCCACGGGAGATCATCCTCCCATAAAAGAGAGGTATCGACCCGTACCCCCTGCACATTACCAACACGCCAAGGGGATGCTTAGAGACATGAAGGAGGCTGGGGTAATCCGGGATAGCTGTAGCCCCTGGGCAGCCCCACTAGTTTTAGTCAAAAAGAAAGACAACACCATGAGGATGTGTGTAGATTACCGGAAAATCAACCGTATCACACACAAGGATGCGTACCCCTTACCAAGGATAGAGGAGTCATTGGCTGCTTTAAGATCTGCTAACTTCTTCTCTACCTTGGATCTCACTAGCGGGTACTGGCAGGTTCCTGTAGCAGAGGCGGACCGGGAGAAGACCGCATTCACCACCCCGATGGGACTTAGTGAGTTCACCTGCATGCCGTTCGGACTCTGCAACGCCCCAGGAACCTTCCAACGATTAATGGAGTGCTGTCTGGGCCACAGAAACTTCGAGACGGTCCTGTTGTACCTGGACGATGTCATCGTATACTCCAAAACTTATGAGGACCACCTGAAACACCTGGCGGAGGTGTTCGAAGCTCTGGCGAGTTACGGCCTAAAGGTGAAACCCTCCAAGTGTCACCTCCTGAAACCAAAGGTGCAATACCTGGGACACGTGGTGAGCGCTGACGGAGTGGCTCCCGACCCCGATAAGATCACCGCAATTAAGGGATGGCCAAGCCCCTCCAGCGTAAAAGAAGTGCGGCAGTTCCTAGGGTTGGTAGGCTACTACCGAAGGTTTATTCCCGGTTTCACCAAAAAGGCAGCGCCTATGCAGGACCTCCTGATAGGCCAGTCCCGGAAGGCCAAGAACCAGAAGCCGCCCTTCAAATGGGAAGAGCTAGAAGAAGAGTCCTTCCGCCAGCTGAAGATGGCCCTCACGGGGGATGAAATCTTGGCGTACCCAGACTATAGCCAGCCCTTCATCCTCTACACCGACGCCAGTAACATCGGGCTAGGAGCCGTACTATCCCAGATTCAGCAGGGGAGAGAACGAGTGATCTCCTATGCCAGCCGAAAACTGCGACCCACCGAAAGGAACCCCGAGAATTACAGCTCATTTAAGCTAGAGTTCCTGGCCGTGGTATGGGCAGTCACCGAGCGCTTTAGGCATTACCTCGCTTCTTCCCGGTTCACCGTATACACGGATAACAACCCGTTGATACACCTGGACACGGCAAGACTCGGTGCCCTGGAGCAGAGGTGGATGGCCCGTCTGTCCAACTACGAGTTCACAATCAAATACCGGGCAGGACGCTCCAATACTAACGCGGATGCCCTGTCCAGGATGCCCAACCTGCCGGACGAAGGAGAAGATCCGGAGGGACTGGAAGAAGTTGAACTCCCTGCGTTCCACCGTCATGGGACTATCCAGTATTCCCACCGGGTAAGGGGTAAACAGGCTGCTACGTTGAACCCCTTACCCCACTACAACTGGGCGGAAACGCAAGACAGCGACCCTGCCGTCCGACTGGTGAAGGAGATGCTGACTCGGCCGGAGGCTCGACTTGAACCAGACGCTCCGGAGGAAGCCAAACAACTATGGGCGGAGAAGAGTCGACTATTCCTTTACAAGGGGAAGTTGTGCCGCAGAATGGTCAACTCCCGGACGCATGAACTACTCTGGCAAGTAGTGGTGCCACGAAGAGACGCAGCCATGGTGATGGAGGCATACCACGACGGAGCTGGACACTTCGGGTGGAAAAAGCTGGAGTTCCTGCTGCGCGAGCGGTTCCACTGGGTAGGCATGAGGGGAACCATCGAGAAGTGGTGCAGAGACTGTGGCCCGTGCAATCTGAGAAGGAAGGACCGGGCCAGCCCGAAGACTCCCCTGCAGTCCATCGTCACCCGGCAACCGTTGGAACTGGTAGCCTTGGATCATGTAAAACTGACCCCAAGCAGAAGTGGCTACGTCTACGCGTTAACCATCGTGGATCATTACTCCCGGTTCTTGGTTGTCGTCCCCGTCAAGGACTTAACGGCTCAAACAGCAGCTAGAGCCTTCCAGCAGCACTTCTGCCGTCCACACGGGTACCCGGACCAAGTGCTGACGGACCAGGGACCTGCCTTTGAAGCGGAGGTCTTCCAGGAATTCTGCAATCTGTATGGCTGCCGGAAGATAAGGACGACACCCTACCATCCGCAAACTAATGGACTTTGTGAAAAAATGAACCAGGTGGTAATGGATCTGCTAAAAACATTGCCCCTGGAAGAACGCAGTCTGTGGCCTGAGAAGTTGCCCGATCTGGTGGACCTATACAACCACATCCCGGTAGGTTCCACCAACTGTACCCCGGCTTACCTAATGAGGGCGAGACCTGGTAAGTTACCTGTTGACCTGGAAATGGGAGTCCTGACACCTGAGGACACTTCACCAGAAACAGACTGGGACACAGAGAGGCAGCAGCAGTACCGGAGAGTACAGGAGAGCGTGGAGCGAAGTCTCTGTCAGGCTAGGGAAAGACAAGAGAAGACTTACAACCAGTATGCTCCCGCTGTTCCCCTGGTACCCGGAGAGCAGGTCTTGAAGAGGAAAAGACGGCTCCACAAGTTGGATGACCAGTGGGAGAAGGACCCGTACACCGTACTGCCCTCAAGCCACGAGAACCCGAAGGTCTGTACCATCAGTAAAGACGGAGGGGAAACCACAGCCATTGTATCCCGGGACCACCTGAAGAAGTGTCCCGAACAACTGAGGAACCCTGAAGAGGAACAAGAAGACCATCGACCCGTGGGAGAAAGGGAAGATATGGTTAGTACCGTGCTCGGGGACTTCCCTCGGTCTTGGACTCAAGTCAATGGTGCAGTTGTGGTACCCGTACTCACCTTCCTCCAACCATCATCCCAAGAACCTACGGAGCAACGGGTAGAGCTGGAAGAACAGCCGGTCCAGGAGGCAGAAGACTCCACACAAGTAGGACAGGAGAATCAACCCTCTGCTTATAGTGAGCCTGCCGTACCCCTAGTGAGACAAAGAGCCGGTAGACAGCTGCCCAGTTTACCCTTGACAGCTCCTACACCCTGTAGTTCAGGGCCAGACAGTCAGCTCCGTAGGTCCACTAGGGCCACTAGAGGCCAGTTACCCGCACGTTGGAGGATCTAAATGTTTAAGCTATTTTATAATGTTTACCTGTCTATAGTTGCTTGTGTGTAATTTTGTATTTCTAGTTGTTTTTAGGAATCCTTGGTGGATTTACCGGGAATCCTTGTATATAGTTGGAGCGTAACCCAGGATGGACTAAAGACTGTCAAGGACTCGGGGTAGAACAGACCCCTACCTGGTTACGTCTCCCTGTGTTGGTGAAATGGACACCTTGCTTTCTTCAGAGACTGCACCCGGTTGCGGACACGCCGTAACCATCTTTATGTGTTTTCTTATTGTATTATTAATGTTTTGCCTTGTTATGTTTTCTAAATGTGTTTAGTCCCGGAGTACTAAATTTTACTAGGGGGGAATGTGACACCCCAGGGGTCTGGTTGCCACAGTAACGTAATGTTATGTCTGAGAGCAGGTGGGAGGTCCTTTAGTCAGGGATCCTGTGCATGCCACACCTCCTGCCCAGTCTTGGGAGGGGAAGAACTTCCCCTATATAAACCTGGGGCTGAGGCAGGGTGAGTGAGTAGAAGAAGAGAAGAAGTAGAGACAGCATAGGAAGAAACAGCAGTTACAAGGAGTCAGGGGCTGGCAGCTGCAGAGTTCGCCCTGACTAAGAAGACTTTTTACCGGACCCGGAGTCCGAGGCTGTGGGGACTAATTCCTGCCCAGCAGCAGAATCCGTCAGGCAGGGGATTTCAGGTCCTCTGGCCCAGAAGCCCGAAGGCACGGTCACACGCGTGGGACCAGCACCGCCATCGTGGAGCGGAAGCCATTAGAAGGCCCCGAGTCACCGGCCATACGGGTGAGCACCACACGGTACACTCAGGGACGTGGGCTACTTACATCAGCTCCTAGCAAGGTAGCCAGAAGAGTACAGTCAGTTTGGGAGGCCTACAACTACGCCTGGCCAGGGGAGATCCCATCTGCTCAAGGACTGACCAGGCCCCATCCGCTAGCAAGTACTCCGGGAGGGTCTTTTGTTGTTACCAGTAAAGACCCTGAACTACACCGTACCGTCTCTGAGTGGTTCCTGCTACCCCCATCATCCACGTCGGCTGCCCTGAGGCCATACCCCTCCCGTTGGGGGTTATACTATCACGCTGCACAATCCCACCATCGGCCTCAGCGGTCTGCCCTGCAGCAGCAGCCCCCTGGCTGCACTCAACGGGTGGCGTAGTCATCAACCATTTACTACTAATGGACTGCCGTCTAGCTTGACTCCCTGGGCACGGACCGGGTCACCGCCACGAGACTACAACCCTCCACAGATCCGGCTCCGGGTAAGCTCCCGCATGCGCAGCGCAGCGCGACACAGGCCCAGGGGCGCGTCACAAGCATGCCTGCTCTCTGCAGTGTCTATGAAGGATGGCATGCTGGATGGCAGCGCTCAGCTGCGATCCAGCCTGTCATCACAATGCCATCCCAGCGTGGGAGAATTCTCCTGCTGAAGCGCTGAGCGCAGGAGAATTTTCCCACGCTGTCAGTGACGTGCATGAGGTGAGCTGAGTTCATTGGACATGACCTCGGCTCATCTGGATGCCGTAACAGCCAGACACTGCAGAGCGCAAGCATGCCTGCTCTTCTCAGTGTCTGCGGCATGCAAGCTGGATGGCAGCTTTCGGCTGCGATCCAGCCTGTCATGTCAATGTAGCAGAGCTGAAGCTGTCCTGGAAACCATGGAAAGGTAAAGATGAGGTTGCTTTATTATTTTACTTTTATTGCAGAAGACATTGGCTTCAGCTGGAATGGGCGTGATGGTAAGTATGGTTTAATTTAGAACAATAAAGAATTGTGTGTTTATTTCAATTAAAGGACTTTATTCTGGGTGTTTGTGTTTTTTTTTTTAACTTTGACTATGGGGTTAGTAATGGGGGTGTCTTATAGACGCCTCTCCATTACTAACCTGGGCTTGATGTCAGCTGGCATTATAAGCTGACATCAACCCCAGCCCTATTACCCCACTGCCACTGCTACAGGGCAGTCGGAAGAGCGAGGCTAAGTGCCAGAATTGGCGCATCCTATGGATGCGCCATTTCTGGGGCGGCTGACGGCTGGTGTTTCTAGCCTGGGAGGGGGCCAATATTCATGGCACCCTTCCTGGGCTATTAATATCAGCCCCCAGCTGTCTGCCTAGCCTTTGCTAGCTATTAAAATAGGGGGGACCCCACGTCATGTTTTTGGGGGTCCCCCATTTTAATAGCTAGTAAAGGCTAGGTATTCAGCTGGGGGCTGATATTAGTAGCCTGGGAAGCTCCGTGGGTATTACCCCCTTCCCAGGCTTCAAACATCTGCCCCAGCCGTCTGCTTAACCTCCACTAGAGACTAAAATTACGGGGAACCCCACGCCAATTTTTTTTTAAATAAATTCTTTATTTTAACACTAAATGACAAGTACAGAAATCAACACTATCACTCTACTTCTTATATATGTGACTGACATGTTTCTATCTATCTAATCTATGTGTGATGCTCTATTCTTTCTATTCTAAATTGTCGGGTACCGATGCTGAATTGGCGGCCGGCTTTTTTAAAGAGACGGTGCATGAAAACACTATTATTTTTTTTAATAAATCCTTTAACACTAAATGACAAGTACAGTAAGCTGAGCGCTGCCATCCAGCTTGTCATCCTTCAGAGACACTGCAGAGCGCAGGCATTATGGGAACTTCCGATTCCGGTATTCGATATTCTAAAAGTATCGGAACTCAGTATCGGAACTTCGATACCGCGAATATCGGTCGATACCCGATATTTCAGTATCGGAATGCTCAACACTAGTTATGGCTGATTTGGTTATATATATATGACACATTTAAAAAAAAATTGCTGCAAACGGCACTTTATCATCGACAGACAAAACTGAATTGACATAATATAGAATAGAAATTTCCCTCCATGAAAAGGTTAATTTCTTTCAACTGGAGGGACAGACATATTTGTAATATGATCCCAAAAAAATCCATGTTTGATAGAACCAGAAAAGTGAATGAGATGTCTGAAATCTGATGGAAAAGCAGATTGTTTTCTCCTTGCAGATGTGAAGCAGTGTCATGTCAGCAGCGTCTATTCTTTCAGTATTTTTCTCCCATTCTAAAATACCGGGAAAAAAATCTCTTAAAAAACGCAGCAATATCAAGGTGATTTTCCTGCCAAGAGACACGTTTTTTGGTGCAGAAATGTCTGCAGCAAACAGTTATCGTGAGCACATCCCCACGCCGTATCATTACCAGTAACCATTGCAGACTACGGGCTGTTATCTTTACTAGATAATGACCAACAATTACCTTACACAGGAGAAAGTGCATTTACACCGGCCGACTGCAGCCATTATAACGGCTTTTTCCCACTTTATCATGCAACTTATCTCAATGTTCTGCTGAGTAAAGCAGATTAAAATCTCATCAGAACACGAACACAATTTAGCGCAAACCACATTCCTGCAGAGACGACTGACCGACGAGCAGAGCCGAATTCTGACATTGTATCCACTGCGCACTCAGCTATTCTGTAACCTGCTCTGCTCGCTGAACGTTTCCTTTGAGGTGAAAAAACCCTTTAACGGCTGTAACTATTTTTAAAAGAATAGTTACAATATGTGTAAGAATAGATGTGCAGCCATTCTTCCCTTTCTTTTTTGCTTATATTTTATGTTCTCTAGAGTTCCTCAGTATATTTATAGGTCATCCCTCATTACCTTTTTCATACCTCCTTACAAGTATGTCTTGTATCTTAGCTAAAATATGGTAGTAAGTAGCACATTAGACACTTTTATAACGGGTAGTGTATAATCACTGCATATTTCATGGTTACGTGCTTCTGAGGACTAATTCTGGCACCTAAACAGGAAAGGGTTCTTTACAGTCAGAGCAGTCAGACTGTGGAATGCCGACCACAAGAGGTAGTGATGGGTGACACTATAACAGCATTTAAAAAAGGCTGAATACTTTAACAAAACACAACATTGTGAGTTAGAAATAATCTAGCAATAGAAAATGTAAGAGATAGTTTGAACTTTATGGCCCTAGGTCTTTTTTCAGCCTATATAACTATGTAACTATGTAGATTGTACATTAAGAAAACGCTTGAAATTCATTTCCCTGTAATATTATTTTACAAGTAATTTCATCTTAATTTTTTTCTTTGTAAAGTGCTAGTTATAAGCCCAATCTCTGGATCTAAAAAGTGCAAAGCATTCCTGAAAAACTTGAACATTTAATCTGTATTTCTTATTGGGCCTAAAGGAAGCCATAATGATACGGTGCCTGCTTGGTAATAAGTGCAGTTATTTGCCTCTATAATGAAAGCAAATTACTAATGATGAAAGGGTTAATACTTGGGTTCTGCATCAGTAATAGCCCCTGTAGTAACCATGACAACTGTTATGAGGTCATAAACAAGTGTCATAAAGAAGCTTCCATAAAAGAATGCCGCGCTGCCACGATCAGCGCCATTACTGATGCGCCTGAGGACCTTGAGCTTGACCACCCCACGTAATGTGCTGACCTTGGTGTAATTTGGAGGTTCTACCAGGGAAAGGGGTCATCTGCTTTAGACACCCCCAGGGAATGGGAAGATAACAGAGGGGGATCCCCAGACCAGGATCCCCTTCTGATACCCTCTACATAGAGCAGCTCTCTTTTGGGAGTTGATGGACGGATCTATGACTTCAATGGGTGATAAATTGGGAGGGGATATTCATCCTATTAGGGGTTATCCATGACAAACTGTAACCAAGTGTCCAACTTCTTGAGACTTGGACCTGGATCTGTAAGGGAGAAATGATACATCCACCTGGGCAATCAGATCAACCAAATTTGTTCTAGCAATCAATGTGGTGACAGATATCGCAGCCGGATCTCTCCCACATCCAGTTTATCACAGTTTATATTTATGTCATTCTCTGTAAATCTGGTAAAATGTACAAATTCTAAAACTCTGTATTATATCGGCACTAACTCTTTAAGTCCAAGGGAAGGGCAGCCCTCCAGCCATGGTTCCCTAGAGGTTTCCTCCACAGGGGTTTTTCCTCTCCTGAGTGTTGGAGGGTGATTCTTTGTGAGTCGGGGGTTGTGCTATTTTTGGTGTCATGTAAATTTAAATAAAGTTGAGAACGTTTGACACCTAATTTAAATGCTTTGTGTATTTATTTTGTGTGCTTCTGTCTGATTCATTTTGTTTGGGAGTCGGGGTCCATCACATATCACTGAGTCATATGCGTCTGGACATCTGCAGGCCACAGTTTTGCCCAAGCGGTGGCCCCTGGTCTGGGGAGTATGATGGAGCAGAGAAGATAAGCATTACAGCACAGCACCTGCAAGTGAGCGCTCATACTTGGAATAATATTACAACAGTATTAAAAGCAGCTTCCTCACCTCATTCACACAGTAAGTATTTTGGACAGTAATTTACATCAGTATTTATAAGCTAAAAACTAAAGGGGAACAAACACAGAAAAAAATAATAACTAAGTCACTTTCACTTCTTCTGTGTTTTGGATCCACTCCTGGCGTCTATTAACAAATACTGATGCAAAATATCACAGTGTAAAAGTGCCCTAAATCCTTACTGGGTGATGTGACAGTGTGAGTTGCAGTGAAGCAGCAGAGGTTGCAGCGTTAAAGGAGTTTTCCAGTTGCCGTACTGTACTTTCCTCACCCTCCCCAGGAAAGAATATGCAGCATATGATCACTTCTATGATAGCTGCCCCCCTATCCTCACCTCACATACAATCAGCTGCTGCATCTGAATATGAGATGCACTCATTTAGGCAAAATTCTGCTGTATATTTTTATGCAAAAATAAACCATAATACAGCGTATTACAGTTCCAGCAAAGTGGATGACATGTATATAATCATAAAGGTGAAAAAAATTCAGCTCACCCATAATAAGACCCATGCACGGAGACTTGTAATGCGGAGAGTGGTAGGCAGAAGCAAAAAACACTGATCCAATATCAGAATCTTTTATTAAAAGCCTTATTTTATTGTGCAAAAATAAAGAAAGGAAATTGCAACTTCATCTTGATAATTAAAACCATTAAAAAATGATGCAAACGTGTTTCAGACAACGGTCTTAATCACTGCACAGAGGGACCAGCACCGCCACGAGGAGCGAAGCATCCACAAGGCCCACGCTACCAGCCATATTGGTGAGCACCGCACGTTACACTCAGGGTCGTGGGCTACAATGCAGCTACAAGCAGGGAAGCCAAAGAGTATAGTAAGAACAGCAGGCCTACAAATCCACATGGCAAGGAGGACTCTATGCTCGCTTCCAGGCTGACCGGACTCTCATCACTAGCCAGTACTCCAGTCCAGGCCTGTCTAAAGTGTCATCAGTAAAGACCCTGGGACTGCATCACACTGACTCCGTGTTTATTATTGACTTCCTGCACAATAACCACCATCATCCACACACACTGCCCTGAAGCTACACTCTTCCTGTGGGCAGTTATACCACCCTTGCTGCCAAACTATCAGCTTCAGAGGACTGTTCCGCAGCAGCAGCCTCATTAGCTGCACTCCACAGGTGGCTTAGTTGGACATTATAAACCTATACATAAATTACCCTTGGATTGACCGCCCTGGGTCACGGTCCGGGTCACCGCCACAGTGACTACAACCCCCAGCATCTACCGGCCCGGCACCGGGTGCCCCACGGCCCAGGGGGCGCGTCACAAGCAAGTTATGTAGCGGGCCGGGGTGAAGAAAACCTAGTATCCTTCACCATTGACTACCACCCTGCCTCCCATTACAAACTCAGGACAGATGCAGCTACTTGACAAGAGTGATTCTCTTTCTGGGGAAATAACTGTTTTAATATACACATTCTCTAAAAATGGATACACGCTTAGCATTTTTGATTTGCATCAGAGCCAATTAGAGACTGGATAGGCTTGTAATAAAAATTCTACAGAGCAATGTAAATTTCAGAGTTCTGCACCATTGCCCTGGAGTACATAGATTCTGTATTCTGCCAGCTAGCACGTAACAAAGCTTGTGAGCGACCAGTAATGCGCACTTCATTTATTGATTAAAGATTATAAGTCACCGATAAGAGATCCAGCATTCTGCTCAGGACACCCGCAGTCATTGGCATTGCCAGATAATCCTGGGCAGAGATGAGTGGATTGATCTGTGGCGCCCCTGAGGGTTCGGTCGCCACAGAGGTACTGCACCTCACCCAGAGGTGTGGAGTCTCCCTTCTCTCAGGTAAGGAGGGAGTGCTGCCCGGAACCCCAACACCTGCATCCAACAGTACACTACTCCAGGTCAGCAGGAGGGGCAAGACGCAATGTAGTTTTCTGCTGAGCTCTGACCCTGGCTGGGGTGGGGGGAACCCAAAGTTAGGGGGAACCAGTAGTGGGTGTGGGTGGAGGAAGTAGTTTATGGGAGCACTCATACAGCAGATATATAAAAGGTAGACATCTTAACAGTAAAGGGAGATGAGGAGTGTGGTTCAGAGGAGCAGACTGGGAGCAGAGTCTCTGTAGGAGCTCTGCTCCACTACAAGGGCCCAGGACTGAGGCCCAGGAGAGGAGCAGGGATTAGGCTCCATTCTACTGAAGGGATCCTAGGGGAGTAAGGTGAGTGCAGGTGGCACCCGTACACCCCGAACCTGCCAAGTGTCAGGAGGATCTAGGCCGCAAGAAGGGGACCGGCCCCTGGCCCAGTCTTGCAGATTCAGGCCTCGGCTGGAAAAACCGGAGGCTTCTGACTTCTATAGCCAGAAGCCAAACCCCCGCTTCAATCCAAGTAAGGTCAAGCAGGTTTGTGCAACTCCAACAGACAGGGGGGACCTCGCAGCACCCGAACAGGATTCACAGTGGGAAACGCAGGGCAGGAGGGAGTAAGACCCAGCGTGAAGTCGGTCTAGAGAGGTACAAAAGAAAATGGGGTTCCGCCAGGTACACCCGAACTGCCTGAGGAAGGACTGAACCCCCGCCCGGTGAATGCAGTGTGATGTGGGAGGCTTGCACCAGTACAGTGCACCTGTGCACTGTCTAAGAACTGTGAGTAAATCTTGGATGACTGCACTAAGCTGCCTCCGCTCCTTTCTTTTGCCGGTGCCATTACCCTCCCTGCACTACAACGCCCAGCGCACCTCCATTTATCTACACTGCCCTGAGGCCTGCTCCACCTGTGGGGAGCCGTTCCATCTCAAGCTGCCCTAACACCTGCCTCAGAGGACTGTCGCAGCGCTGGTGATCCTCAGCAGACACCACAGGTGGCGTCACGACAAATCCCCTATAAATATCCCCTTTTTGCACTGACCGCCCTGGGTCAGGGACCGGGCCTGCCACCGTGAACTCCCCCAAAAGCAGCCATAAGGCCCGGCTGCCGAGTACCCCACGGCCCTGGGGGCGAGTCAGATCCATGGAGGATCGGGTTTGAGTCATCTTGCATTGCCGCCCGGGTCTCCCCCTACTTCTCTGCCTTTATGGCATCTTACGGATTATCATACTTTGTACAGTGGAGGTCAGTACCGTGACCACCACAGATCAGCGGTTCCCAGTGGAGCACAGTTTGTACAACTCTTTTTCGGAAATATTGTGCAATTTGGAGTATGTTGCATTCTATCACTTGCCATGTCTAATTATGGAGCGCCTTGTCTTAATTGTGCCATTGAGGTCTATCTTTAGTTTTGGGTTCCAATGTGATTGAAATTTTAAATTACTTGCAACCTGTACAGTTGTTATCATATGTAAAAGTAGTAATTGTAATAATATTATCCACACAGATTTACAAGATAAGGACTACAGTGAAGCTTATTTAAAGTGTTTCCAAGGCAGAGTTTCATCTTATAGGGATCTTGTCATGTAAAAAAAACGCTATTGACATGCAGATATGGGGTTAATCTGCAGGTTAATAGTGTTCTGAAGCAGTCTGGTGGGTCTCCACTGAGAGCCCCGCTACCAGGAGAAAATTACCTTTATTCCCCTCGGCAGCCATGGGCTTCCAGTCACTGCTCTGTTCATAGGGATTGGTGGCTGTAACCATGCCCCAGCACTGACAGCTGAGCTGGCTGTCAGTCAGTGCCTGGGTGGGGTTCCAACCACCATTTAATATGTACTGAGAGCTGATTGAAGCCATGCCGGCCCACCCCTATGACTGAAAGCCCATGGCTGCTGGAAGGAATAAAGGTAATTTCCTCCTGGCAGCGGGACTCTCAGTGGAGGCACCAGGCAACTTCAGAACACTATTAACCTGCAGATTAAGCCTATATGAGCAGGTTGATAGCGTATTTTTAGATGACTGGTTCCCTTTAAAGCAGATTTATTACCCGATTTCACAATAAAAGCCGTATACATTGTTTAATAGATCTCTAAAACTTGATGTGAATGGTGTACTTACTTTGATAACCCATGTCAAAATGGTTGTATTTTTATTAATGAAAGTTCAAATTCAATCTCTGCTGAGGAGCTCCTCAGTGTTCCTGCTCCCTGCTGCTGCTGAGATCTCACACCACTCAGTACAAGCTGCATCTCTCAGGCTGGGTGGTCGGAGACTGAACACGCTTGGATTTATGAACTCTCTCTCTTTAGCTGGACTGATAAAATGCTTATTTTAATATAAGGACTATATAACCATTCTGACATGGAATTTTCAAGCAAAGTCAAAGAGATCTTTTAACAAAGTATGCAGTCTGCATTGTGAAATCTGGTGATGGATACCCTTTAAATTGATATATAGTAAATGAGATTTAGAGATCTGCTTCTTCTTTTTTTTCCCAAAAATGGCACTTGATTCCAGGGGCCTTGTCTGGTAATGCAGTTCTGGTGAATTCAAATATATATGTCTGAGATGCTATACCAGACTCAGTCCATGGATAACAGTGATACTTTTTCTGGGAATGAAAATTAGTCCTGTAAAACCCTTTAAGCATTTGCATAAACTTATAGAACATATTGAGTCTGAATTCTGCAGTAGTATTTTAGGTATTAACAGTTCCTCTCACGCTGTAGTGGTCCGATTCTGCACATATTGTACTGGGACGGATCTTATTGTATTACGTGCTGTTTGATCAACCAGGTGATGTTTATGTAACTTTTTGTAACAGCAATAAAGTCATCCATTCTGAACCTGAAGCTCATTAATTTGTGTCTTGTGTCATCACGATGAACGACCTAAAACACCTTTTGTTCTATGTGAAGGTTGTTGCTTGTTCTAGAATGAGTTTTGCAGTTCTGCAGTAATTTTCAGAGTTATTGTAAATAATGTAAGAGAAACTTGACAGACGTGATACAAATACATCTGCAATATTTCATAGTACTACTTTACTTTATTTTTTCCCAGAAAACATGTTTCTTGGTGGATAAAGATTCCAGTGACCTATCCTTAATGAGTTACCATTTTGAAAAAGTTCTGATAAAAAATACCTGCTTTTATTAAAATGTTGAAAAAGTCCGCAATTCTGTTATAGATGTCCAATAATTGATACACATGGACTGGAGATATACTGTATAAACAAGGAAATGTCTGAAGGTCCGCACTCCTGCTGTACACAGGATACATCATCATTAAGGACTAATTAGTTATTAGTAAATTGCCTCCAAAAATGATGATTTCCAGAACCAAGTGATCTGGCAGTGAGGTCAATCTTTTATGAACATCCTTGTTCTACTTTGTTTTTGTGTTAGAACCTTGATCAACCAGAGGATCACAAGTGGCCCCACAACTTGGACTAACTTGTTAGACTATATATTTCTTTGTACATTTTATTTTAATGCTGAGGTCAATTCCTGCCCCCCCCAAAAAAACTTACAAAACAAGAGTCACTGAAGCATTTTCAGCCAGCTATGAGTTCATCGAAAGTTGACCTGCTGCTAAGACCTTGCATGATCTTCATGGAATCCTGGAGGATACCTGGAGAAAAGTACCGTATTTTTTGGATTTTTTTCTCCAAAATTTCCTGCAAAATTTTCATGAATATTCATGGACTTTAATAGTCGGCACACTTGACCGCAGAGCGGCAGCAGGAGCCGCACTGCGTCTACAGTGTGCGCGCTACTAGGGAGAATGAATGGTCACTGCTCCCCACGCACGCAGTCCCGGCGTGGGGAGCAGTGACTGTTCCAGCACAGCAGATCACTGTGTGAGGGTGCATAGCAGGGACGCCATGTGTGGCTCACACAGTGAGAACCTTGTCGGCAGCAGAGCAGGACGCAGCGCTGGAGGAGAGAGGAGGTGAGTATGATTGTTTATTTTTTAGTGTGCAGCGTGACAGGGATCACGGGGGCCAAGCATACCAGGATATGCGGGGGGGCATACATTCAGGGATATAGAGTGCCAAGCATATCAGGATGAGGGGGGGGCATACAGACAGGGATAAAGGGTGCCAAGCATACCAGGATGAGGGAGGGCCATACATACAGGGATGAAGGGTGCCATACATGCCAGGAAGAGGGATCGGGGGGCCATACATACAGGGATGAAGGATGCCATACATACCAGGAAGAGGAATGAAGGTGCCATACATACCAGAATGGGGGTGAGGGGGGCCATACATACCAGGATGAAGGGTGCAATACATACCAGGAAGAGGGATGAGGGGGGCCAAATATACCAGGATGGGGGATTGGGGTGCCATGCATACTAGGATGGTGGATTGGGGTGCCATGCATATCAGGATGGGGATGAGGGCCACGTATTACAGGAAGGAGGGGGCCATTTATACTAGGATGGAGGATATTAACATAATTGGGGGACATTACCCATATAACAGTGTCAGCAGCTTAAATCTATTTTTTTCTTTTTTCCTCCTCTAAAACTTAGGTGCGTCTTATGGCTCGGTGCGTCTTATAGTCCGAAAAATAAGGTATTTCATTTCTCTGCAGTGATCCCCAAAGTAAATCATGACACAATTCTCTTTAAAATCAATGAATGCTAGTAATGCAGCTCTTAGGATGTGCTGGTTCTCACTTTAGCATTTCAGCTGGTGTAAGGAGACTTATTTACTGGCACCATGGAACCATAATATGCAAATTAGGATGAAAACAATTTCTACAAAATACCAAACAATTAGTAAAATACCATTTCCGGTACCTGAGCTGTGCTTGCAGGAATTAAGAAACCTCGATTTAATACAATTAAGGCTTATATTCCCACCAACGCGTTTTGACGCTAGACTAGCGCCTTTTTCAAGGAAATAAATAAATGTCACATTTGTTTTTTTTACCTTGAAAAAGTGCCAGTCCAGCACTGAAAAGAGTTGATGGGAGTAAAAATCTTAACTGTATGCCATCAAGGCTTCTTTATTCGCACAAGTGCAGCTCAGGTACCATGATATCTCCACTAAAGTGAATTGCTATCGGGAAGAGTTTCTCCACCAGTCACAGGGCTGCAGATGCAGATTCTAAGGCTATGTGCCCACGATGCAGAAATGCTCCGGATTTTTCCTGAGAGTTTCTGCATCTCCCTGGCAGAAAAAACGCATGCGGATTTTACATGCGTTTTTCCTGCCAGGGACAAGGGTAAGTGAAGCGTTTTTCACATGCGGGTTGTCAAGCGATTTTCCAAGCGATTTTAGCATTACTTGGAAAAGTGCTTGACAACTTGGTCACACTATATAAATCCATGCAACCGGCATGGATTTATATAGTGTGACCAAGTTATAGTAAAAGAATGGTAAAAAATAAAATATAAATATTATACTCACCTCCCGATGGCCCCCGGTCTCCTCCGGTGCGTCCGGTGTGCTGGGCGGCTCACGGTGGTCTAAAAGGACCTTCCATGACGTCAGCAGTCACGTGACCTGTCACATGACTAAATGACGTCATGGCAGGTCCTTATAGACCATCGCGAGCTGCCGGGGAGCCAGGACGCATCGCTATGAAGACCGGGGGCCATCAGAAGGTGAGTATAATGTATATTTCTTATTTTAATTCTTTTTTTTTTACAGGTGCTATGGTACCCGGGTCTGGAGGAGAGTCTCCTCTTCTCCAAACCCGGGTACCATCTGCACATTGAATCGCCTAATATCCACATGTGCACATGTAGTCATGCGGATATTAAGCGATTCAATGCAAGTCAATGGCGGCAGAAATTCCAGCGATTACGCAAAATAATTGGTAGTGCTGCGGATTTTTCCGCAATGATAATCTGCAGCGGAAATTTCCGCAGCATGCGCACAGCACATGCGGATTATCATTGGGGAACATGGCAGACCTTCTACCAAGCATTTTTTAAGCGTTTCTGCGGCGGAATTGCCACTGCGGAAACGCTTAAAAAACGCATAGTGGGCACACAGCCAGCTCTCATAGGTGTTGTGTCCTTACACAACCCCCCAGGTGAGCGCTACTATCACTCTCACCATCTCATTTCTCTTGTGGTATTGTTGTGTGCTTCTGTCCCAACCAAATCTCAGTAAAATACCAGTTATGCAGAATTCCCCAATGGGACCAAACAGGTTTCTAAAATATTAGAAATTCAGCTTATTAGAAAAAAAAAAAAAATAAGTGACAGCATACTAACTAAATGACTGGAATGTAAACTGGAGATTCTTAGGAAATGATTTCTTAATGTGTTGTATATTTTTACCAAATTTCAGACAAACACAGCTCTCCTTGGGGCCTTCTAGGAGAGTCTTTAGCAGGAAGGTAGATACATTGAGAAATAAAATATTCATAAAGTTTCTGTTCCAGTTGAGGTTAGTACATTGTGTGCGCCATACAACAATTTAAATAAGACTGCTTAATCTTTAGCAATAAGCTCCACTGAATACATAGAAATGAGAAACTTGCTTTCAATTTCTGGTGATGTCTTTTTGACAGCCAAGCAGGGCAAGAGGCTCAGTAACCTCTCCTTAATGTTGTACTTTCTATTGTTCTTAGCATAGAGGAAACCTAAAAGATACATGAAAAAATTTGTAGGAAAATGAGGATGGGAGCATCAGGCTTTAAGCGTCACATACTGTGTACGTTCCACACACAATTTAAATATATGCTAATTACTACATGCTGGGAGTTATAGTCCTGCAGCAGCTGGTGCTGTATTAATAGTTAATGGGCTATACTCAAATCAGACATTTATGGCATTTCTAGCTCATGCGGTGCATGCTTGTCTACTTGCATTCTTTTCTCATTCTTTTCTATGGGAGTTCCTGAAAAGAAAAAAAAAGAAATGCTTCCCATAGAAGTGTATGGAGAAAGCCGCACATTCCTTCTCATGGGTAACTGTAATTTCCTAAAACTTTTGATTGTCATAAAGAATTATCAGTATTGATAAGAGGGATCCGGGTGCGAAGCAATGAGCTTCTACATTGCTCGTTAGCAAATGTATTTAGAAAGCATATTGATAATGTAGAACCTGTATGTGACACTTCATGTAGAGGTGATTATCAGGACCAAAGGGACATTACTCAGCAGAACATCTGTCTGTTCTAGCTGTCGATGAAGGTCCCGATCCCAACTATGTCATGATGTCTGTGAAGCGCCATGGAAATGAATGCCACTATATAAGCAAATAAAATAAATTGATAAATAAACTATATAATCTTCTGACAAGTTACCTTCTAAGAAGGAACATCTAAATGAAGCAAGTAAATGGTTAAACCAGTAGTGCAGATAGTCCATCACAAGCATCATACATATTCTATATCAAAAGCTGAAATACTTTGAAATTACAATGCATTACTTATCTTACACTGATCATGAGATACAGCTTCCATTTAGACAATAGTGTCTATAAACTAATCTGAAAACTTCTAAGCTTAAAAGGAATCCGTCTGTAGGAACAACCCTCCTAAGCCGTCTATATGGGTATGTAGGTCATAGAAAGCTGAATAAAATGATAACTTCATATTTGCGATCTGATGTCTTATTTCAGAGAAATCTACATTTGTCATAATATGTAAATGAGCTGTTAAGATCTATGGGCCGGATATAGATCTCCCTGAGAATCTGCCTCCAGAGATTATTTTAAATAAAAGGGGGAGTTACCAGTGTGAGACATGTAGATCAGGAGAGCAGATTGCCAGTCATTACCTGTCTCACACTGGTTACTCCCCATTTACTTTGAAATAAGCTCTGGAGGCAGATTCTCGGGAAGGTCTATGTCCAGCCCATAGACCTTAATTAGGGATGAGCAGACCCTTGGATGTTTGGGTTCATCAGATCCGACTGAGCTTTAGTACAAAGTTAGGTTTCGAGTACCAGAACTCTACCCGACCTTGAACTTGAACAGTTAATGGGGACTTGAACTTTGGTGCTGCAAAATGGTTGTTGTAAGGGCTAGGGGGCTGCCAAAGGAAGCAGAGTTCTTTCACTCTTTACAGTTCGGGTTCGCTCATCTCTGGAGATCTCTAGAGAAAAGTTCAGGGTTCATACCAGACACTTAGAGAGAGAGAGCGAGAGATAGAGAAAGAGGGAGAGATTTTTTCCCAGATCCAAAGTTCGGGTCTGCATTGTTTTCAATGGGGTTCGAGCTCTGGTTCAAGTTTGGGTACAGTTCTGGTACCCCAACTGGACTTCCACGGTTCCGTTCATTCCTACTCATCTCTAATCTTAACAGCACATTTACATGTTAAGAAAAAATGGATTTCTTAGGAACAAAACATGTAAATGTACAATTTGTTTTGGTGGTAGATTTGTTCAGCTGATGCAGTAGAGTAATCTGATTAAGAAACTACTGTCCCACTACATTCAGTGAGCAGTCAGGGGTGTGTCTGTCACTAAACTTGTCGAAAGTTTCCAATGACAACCAGCAGAATTATGAATGCAGCTCCGTTTTTTTTATACAGGTTGTAACTCAGGATCACTACAAGTTTCGTTATGTAATGTATTTACAATAAGAAAGGTAATTACATTTTCACATAAATTAATTAAATACATTTTAAAATGATGCTGAAAAGAGAACATATGTATGGATTGGGATATAAGTATCTGCACATCTTATACATAATAAAATATATGTATGTTATATATATTAGGTTTTTGATCTCCTGTTTCATGCAGTATTCATAACCTATTTTAATAATACTCTGCATGCAACATATATATTGGCCGGGCACCCAATGTTTTTCAGCAGGTTTGCAAAGTATTTTCCTTCAACGAAAAACAATTCTTTTACTTTCAACTTCTGCGACTCCAAAATGTAACAAATTACAATATAAAAAGTAAAGTAATGAAATATTTAAATCTCTCCAAAACAAAGATGGCAATATTACCGTCAGCCGGCAGCCGAGTAACAGCAATAAACGGAAGGAAGACGTTGATAAATTCAGGCCATAGCAACTCTGTCATTAGAAAAGTAAATACTATTAGTGGAGTTGATTCTTCTGCCTCTCCTGATAATTATGTACTCCATCATATCGAAACTAAGCCCAGAAACAGCGCACCTTTGTTAGCATGAATAATGAGCAGCCAAAGACAAATAATATATGAAGCGATTATTTATTTTTGTGTGGTTTCGTCTCAGAAAGGTTTGCTGCTGCCTAAATTCTTCAATATCGTGAAACAAATATGTTATGATAGTAGGGTTGAGCTATGTGAATGTCAAAATGTTTAAACGAAACCATCATTCTGGATAAATAGCATTTTTAAGAAGATATTTCAGTTAAAAGTAGAATAAACATGGCTGATTTCTTTGAGAAACAGCTCCTCCCTATTCTATTTCAGTATGTCTGTCTTCAGTACAGTGGCATAACTAAAGTCTGGGTCCCAGGGGATAATTTGGACCTGGGCCCTGCCCTGCTATAAACCAAACAAACCCCCCTGCCCCATCCGCCCCCACATGTTGGTCAGATGTATGGATCCTTGTAGCATTCTAAATCCTATAAGGACATACAAGTTGTCCCCACTCCCCCATTATGTAGTAATGTCCCCCATCCCGGGCTTCAATATAATAGGTCTACGAAACTCATAGATTACAGTAGAATACATAGAAGCTATGCGTTTCTAATCACATAAAATCCATTCATACTATATTCAAAAATTTTGTAATACACCTACCATACAATGTGGCCGCTCTGTTCTTGGGATCTTTGTGGGACACTCGTTATTTGGACGTCGGAAAGGTAAGGATAAGGTTGGTTTATTATTTTACTTTTATTACAGGTGATCGTGGGCTTCGGGGATTAGGTGTAAGATGTGTATATGGTGTTTTTTTTATTTTTTATTTTTTGCAGGACCGGCAAACATCGGGACAAGGTGTAGGTGAGTCTAATGTGGTTTATTTTTATTTTAATATTTTTTATTAATTTTAAACTTTTTTTTAACAATCAGCAGAGCACAGGCGCAGGCGGATGGGAGACTACTGCTCCCATCCAGCGGTGCCTGTGCTCACTGTTTCCAATGGCAGGAGGCGCCGGCTGATGGTGGTAGTAGTACCATCAGCCGGTGCCTATGACTCGCGGGTCACTGTCACAGCTATGGCATCATGCTGACACATGTCATTACCGCCGATCAGAGCCGGTGTTTCCTGCGCTCTTACGCAAATGACAGCACAGAAACCAGGTGAATTCAAGTACCCCATTCAAATGAATTGGGTCCGTGATTGGGTTCGGGGTTCGGGTACTGTTCTGGTACCCAAGCCCGAACCTTTAAAAAACTGTTCGGTGTTCGGCTATATTAGCCGAACCCGAACAGTGGCGGGTTCGCCCATCACTAGTACTAAGTAGTACTCAGACAAGAGAAAAAGACCATTAGGCCATGTTCACATACTGAGTATTTGAGGAGTTTTTTACCTCAGTATTTGTAAGCCAAAACCAGGAGTGGGTGATAAATACAGAAGTGGTGACGTGTTCCTATTATACTTTTCCTCCGACTGTTCCACTCCTGGTTTTGACTTACAAATACTGAGTTAAAAAACCTCACCAAAGACTCAATGTGTGCATGTGGCCTTACTCATTCACTTGAGCACAATTTTATGCCATGGTGAAGGTGGACTATAGCTCCTGAAGTGGATTTACTGAAGGAGGGGGTCATCTTTGTAAGCCCACCAGAGCCCCTGTGAAGTGACTGTGGGGTACTGATTGTATGCCATGTCAGCCAGGTACAGGTTTTTCCAAAGGCAATAAATAATTCTTTGCATAAAAGTATAACACTGAAGGTGTAAAAAAAAGTTTAAAAATGTGTATAATAACATAAAGTTAAGTGTTTAGCAAAATGTAAAAAATGAAAAAAATTGAATAAAATAATAAAAAACAACACTATAAAATTACCTTGTTATAAATCTCACTTGGTAAGTGCTGTAAAAAAATAAATAAAAAATGAAAATATATGGATGGTACCAATAAAAACTACAAGTCATCTACCAAAAAACAAGCCATCTTACAGCTACTGCATGTGCGTATAAGAATAAAAATGCGATGGCTTTTGGAATGCAGTGAAACAAAACAAATTATTTTGTGAAAAGTTTATTTTTGTGTAATTTAGAAAAAAACTGAAGAAGTATATAAACCTGTAGAATTAACATAACATTCATAGCACATTGTAAATGCCATAAAAAAGAAAAGAACAGAAGGGCAAAAAATGTTATGAATCCTAAATGCTAAAAGTTGAAATGTACTTGATACCCGAGTAATGTGGCAACTGCTTTTACAAAATCTACATTTTTAGAATTTTTTTTCCAGTTTTCATATAACTGTGAGGAGGTTAAGATACCAATTAGATAAAAATCCCATAGTATATCAATGTAGTGGGATGCATAATCTTTGTAAAGGTTATATACAGGATTAGAAAAGGGTGTATTTTTCCAGACACAGTGCCAGGTATTGCAACTAATCCCAACTCAAGTTAATGACAGTTAATATATAATGTTCAGAATTATTAGGCAGTCAGTATTTTGACCATATCATCATTTTTATGCAGATATTCCAACTCCTCGCTGTGTAAACGTGAATCTTTTTGGATGAAGCAGATGATGTGCATTTGTGTAATGAGGAGGGTGAGGCCTAAGGATACCATGTCCGTTATCAACATGTGCACAATTATTAGGCAGATTGCTTTCCTCTGGCAAAATGGGCCAAAAAAGAGATTTAACTGACTTTGAAAAGTCACAAATTGCTACACGTCTTACAGAGGGATGGAGCACTCTAGAAATTGCTAAGATATCGGGGCACAATCACAGAACCATCAAAAGTTTTGTTGCAAATGGTCAACAGGGTCACAAAAAATTTATTGAGATAAGAAGACGCACATTTACTGCCAAAGATCGGAGAAGAATCAAAAGTGAAGCGACCAGGAAGCCATTATCCTCCAGTGCTGTCATATTCCTGAACTGCAACCTCCCTGGAGGCCCAGAAGTACAAGGTGTTCAGTGCTCAGAGACATAGCCGAGGTAAGGAAGGTTGAAACCCCGACCACCACTGAGCAAGACACAGAAATGGAAACATCAAGACTGGGCCAAGAAATATCTTGAAGAAAATGAATACTGATTTTTCAAAGGTTTTATGGACTGATGAGATAAGACTGACTCTTGATGGACCAGATGGATGGGCCCATGGCTGGATTAGTAACAGGCACAAATCTCCACTTTGACTCAGATCAGACGCCAGCGAGGTGGAGGTGGGATACTGCTGTGGCTGGTATTTAAAATCAACTCACAAACCTACTACCAGATTTTAGAAGACAATTTCTTCAAACATTGGTAAAGGAAAAATTCTTCATCTTCCAAGCAACGTTCTAGTATTTTTTTTTTAATTTCAGTGCTGGAGCGGTATTTTGAATCTATGTTACATGCCCCCAGTAATATTCTTACCAGCTGCGTCTTCAGCTCTTCCATTTGCCGTTCCGGTCCAGATCCGCCGTCTTGTGATCGAAGCTTCTGACTGACTGAATCTTTCATTGTAGTTTGAGATTCTCATTTTGGCTCTCATGACTTACATTAAGTAGTGACTTCTGTATTGCCTAGCAAACATTGATGATGTCCGGCAGGTCACAAACTTCAGAAGACATCCGGAGCGGCACCATTAACAGAAGAAGACGGCGGCTGGTAAGTATAAGACTAGGGTCAGGGAACTTACATTAGTGACACCACTCCAGTAGTAACAAAAAACAAAATGCTGTAGTGGTGCTTTCAAGAAAAACCATGATTTTAATGCAGGTCAATGCTCCATCGCAGCATCGAAATCTCCACTGCTCAGCTGCCACAAAAGGCCTTAAAGATGAAAGAGTTAAGACATTGCACCTTCCTCACCTGACCTAAACCTTATTGATAACTTATGTGCCCTTCTTAAAATGGAGATTTAGGGCTCATTGATTTAGGGCTCATGATTTTTCATTAGTATTTGTATACCAAAATCAGGATTGTCTGCAAAACACAGTACAGGTATAAATCTTTTAATTATAGTTTTTCTCTATATCTGCCTATCCTGGTTTTGGTATTCAAACACTGATGAAAAATCACTGACATCTGAATGAGCCCAAACAGTGAAAGAAAACAGTCACCTCTCTGAACAGTGTCTGGGGGCTGTGGTTGGTGCTGCCCAAAAAGTTGATCGTTAACAGAAACTGACAGACTTCATGGATGGAAGCCTTAAGACTGTTAGGCCATGTGCACATTTGAGTATTTGGTCAGTATTTTACCTCAGTGTGACATGCAGTAGTAGTGCTGTTGCTTTAAAAGCTTTCAGTAACTATTAGCAGTAACACAAGCACATGAGACAGGAAGTGTTGTGCTCCAGAAGCATCCAGCAACTAGAGGGGTTAACACAGTCATAGGAGAAGGGGAGTTTATAGCAGAGTCCTAGGGGGATTGTGGGGAAGTTGTTTACTGTATGGCTGGAGCAGAAGAGAAAGGTGGTGTGTGTGTGTTCTGCATCTCAGAGAAGCGACCCTGCAAGTGAAAAGGATTCAAGTCAGGAGTGAAGCTAAGCACAGGTCAGGTAGAGTTCCTGAACTAGCAGTGCAGAGTATTGTCAAGCAGAAAGATAAGGACTGTAAGAAATGGTGTCACAGGGATCATCTCCCTCAGCAAACCCTCCCCCTCCTCCATCTCACTGTGCTGTAAAGAATGCCGTGTTCATTAATGTGCCTTTGCATTAGAACTGTGCTGTCCTGTACTACTGGGAAGACTGTGAACTTCTGTGCTGCTAAGGAAACTGTACTGTTTGTCACTGGAGCCTGCTGCTCATAAGACTTAACTTGCACTGGCTGTGCAGCTTCTTATAAATTTATCTCTACTGCTGCGATCTGAATAAGCAGCGATGGACATGACAAAATGTTAACACTTAATGAAGTAACACAGTATTGGATCAAGTGGAGTGCAAATGATGCAATGCTGTCATCATTCATTACAAAAGTCGGCTTTTATATTTTTACAGTTTATCTAACCCAAACTAGGGTTAGTGTTAGTGATTGGTTTAGGGTTAGGCTTAGGACTAGGCTTAGTTGTAATGCTAAGGATTGGATTAAGCTTAGTGCTCGAGTTAGGGGTAGTATTTTGCTTGGGTTAGCTCTTGGCTTAGGGATACCGGCAAGGAATGCAAATGTTACATAAAAAAGTAAAAAATAAAAATTAATGACTTATACATTTTTATTCTTAAAAGATTAGGTAATAGCAGTGTGAAGATCTGATGTTGTGGATTGTAAGAATCACCTAGGCAGGTTAACGACACAACTATTTTTTATTCCTTATGTCCATGATCTTACATCAATTCTGGGTAGATGGTCACAATACAATGTCCCCAGTCCACAAAATCCCATCCCGAGATCAGTAGTTCCATTGCCCCCATACCAGGTGATATCCACTGTCTCCCAACTTTTGGTTGGCCCACAGGTTTTGGTCTTTCCCACCGGTATAGTCTGCAGTCACAGCCTATGTTCTTCCAGATAACAGATATCACAACCGTAGCATATGTATTCCACTCCTGGCAGCAACATCAGTCCCTAGGATAGTTCCTCAAATCTAGACGACAGATCCCACGGCCATAGCACGTGAAACCAGCTCCAGCCGGCAACCGATTTCCAATCTCCATAGGCCATCCATACCTGGGCACCAGGAACCCAGCAAAAGATCCTCTCCCCTCGATGTCATTGCACCAACTACCTCGCTAAACATGTTTCTTATTGTTCTCCCTCTCCTGGGATCAGCCCCCTGGATGGGCAGAAGTATTCACACCCCGCCCTTTAAATATTTTCTTTTAGCTCAAAGAATGAAGAGTGTCCCAGAAGTCCAGTCTCTAGCCTGTCCGCAGGGCTGTGCACCAGGGATGCCCCCTGCAGAGAGGAACATAGACACAGATGCCCCCACCAGATGCAGGACAGAAATGCTAATGTAGGCCTTATGTATACATGAGATCCAGCCCACACATCCTCCTCTGCTTACTGTCACTGAATTGAAACACCGACTCGTGAGGCTGAACACTCTACAGTAGAGGTCCGTGCACCCCAAACTGATGAGTAGTGTTGAGCCACCCCCGTAGTGTTCGGGTTCGGTTCGGTTCGTCGAACACCGGGATGTTCGAGGAACTGTTCGTCGAACTGTTCGTCGAACACCTTAGAACACCGTCGAACACCGTTAAAACCAATGGCAGGCAAACAAAAACACATAGAAACACATAGAAAACACCTGCAAAGGTGTCCAAAAGCTGACAAACTGCTCAGAAGACACTCTCTTTAAAAAAGCCGGCCGGCAAATTCAGCAGCGGCATACACCGGTACCCGACAATTTAGACAAGAAGGAATAGAGCATCACACATAGATTAGATAGATAGAAACATGTCAGTCACACATATAAGAAGCACAGTGACAGTGTTGGTTACTGCACTTGTCATTTAGTGTAAAGGATTTATTAAAAAAAATATTAGTGTTTTCATGCACCGTCTCTTTAAAAAAGCCGGCCGGCAATTCAGCATCTGTACCCGACAATTTAGAACAGAAAGAATAGAGCTTCACACATAGATTAGATAGATAGAAACATGTCAGTCACATATATAATAAGTACAGTGATAGTGTTGCTTACTGTACTTGTCATTTAGTGTAAAGGATTTATTTAAAAAAATAATAGTGTTTTCATGCACTGTCTCTTTAAAAAAGCCGGCCGGCAATTCAGCAGCGGTACCCGACAATTTAGAACAGAAAGATAGAGCATCACACATAGATTAGATAGATAGAAACATGTCAGTCACATATATATGAAGTACAGTGATAGTGTTGGTTACTGTACTTGTCATTTAGTATTAAAATAAAGGATTTATTATTAAAAAAATTGGCGTGGGGTTCCCCTTAATTTTAGGCTCTAGCGGAGGTTAAGCAGACGGCTGGGGCAGATGTTTGAAGCCTGGGAAGGGGGTAATACCCACGGAGCTTCCCAGGCTACTAATATCAGCCCCCAGCTGAATACATAGCCTTTACTAGCTATTAAAATGGGGGACCCCCCCAAAAAATTGACGTGGGGTCCCCCCTAATTTAATAGCTAGCAAAGGCTAGGCAGACAGCTGGGGGCTGATATTAATAGCCCAGGAAGGGAGCCATGAATATTGGCCCCCTCCCAGGCTAGAAACACCAGCCGTCAGCCGCCCCAGAAATGGCGCATTCATAGGATGCGCCAATTCTGGCACTTAGCCTCGCTCTTCCACGCTGCCCTGGTGCGGTGGCAGGGGGTAATAGGGTTGGGGTTGATGTCAGCTTATAATGCCAGCTGACATCAAGCCCAGGTTAGTAATGGAGAGGCGTCTATAAGACACCCCCATTACTAACCCCATAGTCAAAGTTAAAAAAAACACAAACACCCAGAATAAAGTCCTTTAATTGAAATAAAGACACAATCCTTTATTGTTCTAAATTAAACCATACTTACCATCACACCCATTCCAGCTGAAGCCAATGATCTCCTGCAATAAAAGAAAAATAATAAAGCAACCTCATCCTTACCTTTCCATGGTTCCCACGACAGCTTCAGCTCTGCTACATCGAGATGACAGGCTGGACCGCAGCAGAACGCTGCCATCCAGCCTGTCATCCCGCAGACACTGAGAAGCGCAGGCTTGCTTGCGCTGCTCAGCGTCTCTCTGTGACGACATCCAGATGAGCCGAGTTCATGTCCAATGAACTCGGCTCACCTCATGCACGTCACTGACAGCGTGGGAAAATTCTCACGCTGAAGCGCTGATTGCAGGAGAATTTTCCCACGCTGTCAGTGACGTGCAGGAGGTGAGCTGAGTTCATTGGACATGAGCTCACCTCATGCACATCACTGACAGCGTGGGAGAATTCTCCTGCACTCAGCACTTCAGCGTGAGAATTTTCCCACGCTGTCAGTGACGTGCATGAGGTGAGCCGAGTTCATTGGACATGACCTCGGCTCATCTGGATGCCGTCACAGCGAGACAGTGAGGAGCGCAAGCATGCCTGCGCTTCTCAGTGTCTGCGGGATGACAGACTGGATGGCAGCGTTCTGCTGCGGTCCAGCCAGTCATCTCGATGTAGCAGAGCTGAAGCTGTCGTGGGAACCATGGAAAGGTAAGGATGAGGTTGGTTTATTATTTTTCTTTTATTGCAGGAGATCGTTGGCTTCAGCTGGAATGGGTGTGATGGTAAGTATGGTTTAATTTAGAACAATAAAGAATTGTGTCTTTATTTCAATTAAAGGACTTTATTCTGGGTGTTGTGTTTTTTTTAAATACTTTACTAGAAATTCATGGCGGTCATGTCTAATACTGGCGTGACCCCATGAATTTTGGGCTTGGGGCCAGCTGATAATACCAAGCTGGCCCTAACCCCTTTATTACCCAGTGAGCCACCGCACCAGGGCCCTGGATGAGTTGGGTACAGCGCCAGAAGATGGCGCTTCTATGAACGCGCCATTTTCCGGGGTGGCTGCGGACTGCAATTTGTAGCGGGGGGGGGGCCCAGAAAGCTTGGGCCTCCCTGCGCTGCAGATTCCAGCCCCCAGCTGCCTAGTTGTACCTGGCTGGACACAAAAATAGGGCGAAGCCCCACGTACTTTTTTTTTAATTATTTCATGAAATTCATGAAATAATTAAGAAAAAAAGGCCTTCCCTATATTGTTGTGTCCGGCCAGGTACAAATAGGCAGCTGGTGGTTGGGGGCAGCCCGTTCCTGCCTGCTGTACCTGGCTGGACACAAATATAGTGCGAAGCCCCACTTCAATTTTTTTTAATTATTTCATGAAATTCATGAAATAATTAAGAAAAAAAGGGCTTCCCTATATTGTTGTGTCCGGCCAGGTATAAATAGGCAGCTGGTGGATGGGGGCATCCCGTTCCTGCCTGCTGTACCTGGCTGGACACAAATATAGTGCGAAGCCCCACTTCAATTTTTTTTAATTATTTCATGAAATTCATGAAATAATTAAGAAAAAAAGGGCTTCCCTATATTGTTGTGTCCGGCCAGGTACAAATAGACAGCTGGTGGATGGGGGCAGCCCGTTCCTGCCTGCTGTACCTGGCTGGACACAAATATAGTGCGAAGCCCCACTTCAATTTTTTTAAATTATTTCAGGAAATTCATGAAATAATTTAAAAAAAATTGACGTGGGGCTTCGCACTATATTTGTGTCCAGCCAGGTACAGCAGGCAGGAACGGGCTGCCCCCAACCACCAGCTGCCTATTTGTACCTGGCCGGACACAACAATATAGGGAAGCCCTTTTTTTCTTAATTATTTCATGAAATAATTTAAAGAAAATTGACGTGGGGCTTCGCCCTGTTTTTGTGTCCAGCCAGGTACAACTAGGCAGCTGGGGGCTGGAATCCGCAGCGCAGGGAGGCCCAAGCTTTCTGGGCCACCCCCGCTGCAAATTGCAGTCCGCAGCCACCCCGGAAAATGGCGCGTTCATAGAAGCGCCATCTTCTGGCGCTGTACCCAACTCATCCAGGGCCCTGATGCGGTGGCTCACTGGGTAATAAAGGGGTTAGGGCCAGCTTGGCATTATCAGCTGGCCCTAAGCCCGAAATTCATGGGGTCACGCCAATATTAGACATGACCACCATGAATTTCTAGTAAAGTATTTAAAAAAAACACAACACCCAGAAAAAAGTCCTTTAATTGAAATAAACACACAATTCTTTATTGTTCTAAATTAAACCATACTTACCATCACGCCCATTCCAGCTGAAGCCAACGATCTCCTGAAATAAAAGAAAAATAATAAAGCAACATCATCCTTACCTTTCCATGGTTCCCATGACAGCTTCAGCTCTGCTACATCGAGATGACAGGCTGGACCGCTGCAGAACGCTGCCATCCAGCCTGTCATCCCGCAGACACTGAGAAGCGCAGGCTTGCTTGCGCTCCACAGTGTCTCTCTGTGAGGGCATCCAGATGAGCCGAGTTAATGTCCAATGAACTCGGCTCACCTCATGCACGTCACTGACAGCGTGGGAAAATTCTCCTGCACTCAGCGCTTCAGCGTGGGAGAATTCTCACACTGAAGCGCTGAGTGCAGGAGAATTCTCCCACGCTGTCAGTGACGTGCAGGAGGTGAGCTGAGTTCATTGGACATGAGCTCACCTTATGCACGTCACTGACAGCGTGGGAAAATTCTCCTGCACTCAGCGCTTCAGCGGGAGAATTCTCACGCTGAAGCGCTGAGTGCAGGAGAATTCTCCCACGCTGTCAGTGACGTGCAGGAGGTGAGCTGAGTTCATTGGACATGAGCTCACCTTATGCACGTCACTGACAGCGTGGGAGAATTCTCCTGCACTCACCGCTTCAGCTTGAGAATTTTCCCACGCTGTCAGTGACGTGCATGAGGTGAGCCGAGTTCATTGGACATGAACTCGGCTCATCTGGATGTCGTCACAGAGAGACGCTGAGCAGCGCAAGCAAGCCTGCGCTTCTCAGTGTCTGCGGGATGAGAGGCTGGATGGCAGCGTTCTGCTGCGGTCCAGCCTGTCATCTCGATGTAGCAGAGCTGAAGCTGTCGTGGGAACCATGGAAAGGTAAGGATGAGGTTGCTTTATTATTTTTCTTTTATTGCAGGAGATCGTTGGCTTCAGCTGGAATGGGCGTGACGGTAAGTATGGTTTAATTTAGAACAATAAAGGATTGTGTCTTTATTTCAATTAAAGGACTTTATTCTGGGTGTTTGTGCTTTTTTTAACTTTGACTATGGGGTTAGTAATGGGGGTGTCTTATAGACGCCTCTCCATTACTAACCTGGGCTTGATGTCAGCTGGCATTATAAGCTGACATCAACCCCAACCCTATTACCCCCTGCCACCGCACCAGGGCAGCGTGGAAGAGCGAGGCTAAGTGCCAGAATTGGCGCATCCTATGAATGCGCCATTTCTGGGGCGGCTGACGGCTGGTGTTTCTAGCCTGGGAGGGGGCCAATATTCATGGCTCCCTTCCTGGGCTATTAATATCAGCCCCCAGCTGTCTGCCTAGCCTTTGCTAGCTATTAAATTAGGGGGGACCCCACGTCATTTTTTTTGCGGGGTCCCCCATTTTAATAGCTAGTAAAGGCTATGTATTCAGCTGGGGGCTGATATTAGTAGCCTGGGAAGCTCCGTGGGTATTACCCCCTTCCCAGGCTTCAAACATCTGCCCCAGCCGTCTGCTTAACCTCCGCTAGAGCCTAAAATTAAGAGGAACCCCACGCCAATTTTTTTAATAATAAATCCTTTATTTTAATACTAAATGACAAGTACAGTAACCAACACTATCACTGTACTTCATATATATGTGACTGACATGTTTCTATCTATCTAATCTATGTGTGAAGCTCTATTCTGTCTGTTATAAATTGTCGGGTACCGCTGCTGAATTGCCGGCCGGCTTTTTTAAAGAGACGGTGCATGAAAACACTATTATTTTTTTTGATAAATCCTTTACGCTAAATGACAAGTACAGTAAGCAGCACTTTCACTGTACTTCGTATATATGTGGCTGACATGTTTATATCTATCTAATCTATGTGTGAAGCTCTATTCTTTCGGTTCTAAATTGTCGGGTACAGGTGTATGCCGCTGCTGAATTGCCGGCTTTTCATGTTTCACTGTTGGCACTGTTCCCATCGATTTGGGCAATCACTGTAATGCCACAACCACCATGGCTGTGGCATTACAGTGAGTGGCAGACAATCCCTGCATGATTGGTGCTCTAAATAGCGCCAGACATGCAGGACACGCTTTTGGTGCACGAACAGTTATCGAACATAACCTCGAACAGCCGAATTTTTTGCAAATCGTTCGGGTTCGTCGAACAACTCGAACACCGCCCAAAACAGCTCGAATTTGAGATTGGCGAACAGTTCTAGTCGAACACCGCTCATCTCTACTGATGAGCAAGCAAATCTCCAATAAACATAACAATAAGATCGACTGGTGCTCCGTGCTGGGAAAAGTCCATGGCCAGCTCCTCACAAGCAGAAAAAAATACAAAGTGTAAGCGAAAACTATAATTACATTAGTAAGTTCTTCAAATTTCAACACATGCTTGGGGGAATAAAATGTTTGGTACTAGATTTGTGGAAGGAACTTCAGGGGCACTAACTGTTCATGGGGTTAAGGGAAAGAAAATACATTTCTTGCCTGGGGGGCCAGCAACCCACACTACGCCAATAAATATAAATTCTTGAGCAGCGCTAGTTTTTCCATGTGTCTACAGAGCTCCATATGCATTGGATCTGATGTGATGGTACGCAAGAAAGCAAATCTCTGAAACTCCAAACTTCGGCAGTTTGTAAATGAGATTTCTGGAGTTCACTCATACGAGTCCTTTCCTCTAGGGCATCTTTTCCAAAATAGGAACTAAATGAGCATTTTATACCAGTGAAAATGACCACGGTGATTCAATGCATGTTTTATACATTTGGAAAAGCTTCAGTAGCTTCCATTTACTGAGGATAATCGGCCAGTGGCCAAAATAGATTCAAACACATAGAAGCAGCACAACCATTCATGTGGAAAATGGAGAGTTAAAAATTGTAAATAGAATCCTTTTGACTTTCTTACGTCTTATGATCTTCATCATTTTCAGAAATGAAAAACCATGACTAGAACTCTAGTAATTCTAGAACTTTTCTAAACAATTCTCTTCTATTAACTCTTTCGATGTTATCACAGTCACTATATCCATCCGAATAGATTGGGCCTGATTTATCAAAATTATAGAAAACAAAAAAAGTATGGTTGCACAAAGCAATCAATCACAGAGCAGCCTTCCAATCCCGACATTATCTTTTTTTGTTTCATTTTTACACCATTTGTTGTGCAGTGAAATGACCAGGCACATGATTCTACAATTCAATATGATTATGGTGATACCAAACTGTTTTTTTTTTACTATTTTAGTAGTTAAAAAAATTAACTTTGTTAAGAAAAAAAAGTTTTTGTATGGTAACGTGAAGTTTTTTTTGGTACCATTTTGGGGTACATATGAAGTTTCGATAACTATTTATTGCATTTTTTTGTGAGCAGGGCGGCAACCAGAAAAATAACAATTATGGGATTTCAAATTTTTTCCCTTATTTGATGATTACCTAACAGTATAAATAATGTTATAATTTCACAGATCTGCCTTTTATAGATGCTGCAATAATGAATATGCTTACTTTTAAGGTTTTTTTAATGTCTTTATTTTTGTCTGGAGTAAAGCGTCGTGATTCGAATGTTTGTTTCTTAATTTGTTTTATATTTTCGAATTTTATTCTATTTGACACACATAAAAAAAAATTCTTTGCACTTATACACAGGGGACTTAAATCGCCTATACTATATTATACTATACTTCATATACGAGATAAGTATTGCAGGAAACAGGACAAATCTTTGTCTCCTATGAAACCCAACCTGTTGTTGGTCTTCACTGAGATACCAAAATAACAATGACAGGGGCAATTAAAAGTTATCACATTATACAGAAAGAATTACACGCCCACAGTGAAAACTCTCTGGCAACACCCACTTAAATGTAAAGTTAACTCATTATGTGCCATTACTCTCCGCATTGGAGAGGCAACATAGGAAAAAAATAAAAAAGTTTAGTTTCACTCTGCAACCACTATCACATTCTATGTCCATTTCAATATGAAGAATTTGGCGAAAAGGTCCTCTTTAACAACATGACCAGGACATATTCTAAGTAACCATTGTAACTAATGGTAGAATACTTCAGAGAGGAGTGCAAAATCACAGAGTATAAAAATGTTTTTCATGATTGCATTTTTTTTGCCCAGAAATAGCTTCACTTTTGACTTTCAGCCATGTCTGGAATTGAAGATCATTATTATTTACTTTGTCATCACACAATCCATTGAAAGGGATAAGAATGTTTTTTACTGATATTGACTGATCCTATACAGGCATTTACAGTGTGTTAATATGAGACCAGCAAGAATCGGGTAGACAACAAAATGGGAGCTATCAGTTATTGAGGGATTCTCTTTTTTTGTGGGTGGAACTGTTTTTTGAGTAAAAAAAGAAATAAAATCCAATCCTCCTTTAATTCATGGCGCATTGAATTTTAAAGGGAATCTGTCAGCAGGTGTTTGCTATGTGTTCTTAGAGCAGCATGGTGTAGGAGCTGAGACTTTGATTCCAATGATGTGTCACTTACTAGGCTGTTTGTTTCTATTTCCATAAATTTAGAGTTTAATCAGCAGGAGATTATCACTATCTGACTGGCTACCTTGTGCTTGCTGGTCCAACCACACACCTAGATTAGTAGCTTTCTGCCAATATACAGTGTACACAGAAAGCTGCCAATCAGTGGTGTGAGCGGGGTTATACAGGGCTCAGTATTCAGAGCTCTGAGATTCTGACACATCTGCTGCACCTAGTAAACTAAGTGATATATCACTAGAATCAGGGTCTCAGCCTTTATATCATGCTGTTGTCAGGTTACATAGCAAAAACCTGCTGACAGACTCCCTTTAAGCAGCGTTCTCTGGAAATGATATGCACAATTTACATTTTTTAAAATAGAATAAGGGAGTAACAAAAGGTTTGCTAAATTAGCCAAATCAATTCAATCTAGTTTGACCATCATTCATTCATCGCACATTACACAATGTTAGTATTTTTGATGAATATAAATTTTTTGAGAGTAACGTGAATATAATCGGCCAAATAAATAGATTTTCATTGTGTGAAAATATCCATGACAAATATTGACTCAGTAAGTGGTGTCATTTTCTATAATCTATGAGGGAGTTTTTATCTTGTCTTTTTTTATGTTGGTACTTGAATCCATAGTGTGAATTATATCATCTCCCTACGATGCTGCTCTGCATTGCCGAGAGACACAAATACGGCTTTGTTCCCAAATTAGCATATTGTAGTTTAGTGTTTTCTTAATTAGCCCTGTGTTTGCTTTCTTATAACCCAAAGGGATTTCAGTTAATTGGATAATGTTTGTCATTTCATTTTTTTCTACATATGTAAGTTAAATTCAGTTTAAACTGCACTATATCTGTACTTTATTCCCCATTTTGTTATCTTAGTGATATTGCATTCATTCTATCTACCAAATGAGTCATTATATTTGGTCGACACTTTCGCTTAAAGGAAAACTCCAGTTAAAAAAATGATAATAACCGATGAAAATATTCACTGGAGAATCTGAAACTATCCATGATTCTAAAATAAAAATTACATACAAGATATTCAACAGGGGCTTTTCTGTCAATCATATTACAACTGTCAGTCCATGACATTATTAACCACTTGTGATCTTAGATATCACATCAACCTGATGCAATAATAAATTGGCTTTATCCAATGCTGTAACAATCAGGTGGTAGACAATCCAGACTGGTATTGTCCTCTACTCATTGTGGTGATGGAGAAAAAAATTAAAATAACCACAATGTATACTTACCTACCGGACCCCAACGTACTGCTGCCGGAGTTCTTAACCAGTCTTCTGACCTTCACTTCGGGAGGGGGCATCTGTTGACCACTGCAATGGTCACATCCCACCTCAGGTGGAATAAAGAGCCAGGAGATTGTTTCTTCTTGGCTCTAGTAGCCGAGTATGTTTTATTTATGGAGTAGAAAAACTGGACGAGCAATAAGCACAATAGGGTTGTTACGCCACCTGGTGGCGCATGTAAATTAGTGGACCCACTGTACCACAGGGTCTGTATAGGTAGGGGCATAGCTAAGCAGCTACCTGGTGTTCACTGCAGCTCCAGATGGTGGCGACAGGCTGGACTGCAGGTAGCCGCCAGATACCACTATTAGGCAGGTGGCTGTACTCCAGCAGCTGACCCCAGGAGTCAGGTTAGCTGACACAGACTAGGGCTCCTTTCAGACTAGTAGGTTCAGGTTTATTGCAGAATGGTTGCTGACATGGAGACTTGGGCGGATACTTCTGGGGTAGGTTGTAGCAGTCCGGATGGGGAAAAGTTCAGACACTGACCAGGGGAATTTGGGAACAGGATTGGCTGTTCCGGAACCAGGGGACAATGTTCAGGCACTGGACGCACTGAGATCAGGGGACTTCGGGAACAGGACTGGCCACACCAGGATCAGAGGACAATGTTCAGGACACTAGCCACACCTGGACCAGGGGACTTCGGGAACAGGACTAGATGCACAATTACCAGGGGGCAATGTTCAAGTACTGGTTGCACACAGACTGGGGATTCTGGTTCAGGATCTGGCCACACCGGGACCAGGGATTCAGGTTCAGGACCTGGCCACACTAGGACCAGAGGACCTAACAATTCACTAGTAGGGGCGACTACATGCTAGTAAAGCTGTTGCTTTGGCGAATCCCTAAGGGAGAGGAAATCTTTTATACAGGATGACTCTCAGTAATAGGCTGAGAGCCATCCAGCAGTTGAACTCATTATACTAAATGCTTCCTAGCTATTCACTGGGGGCATTTTACTATGTGAGTACGCTGCCCCTATAAGAATGGGGAAGCGGTCCCACGTGCACTCTAGGTGAGCTGCCAGAAAGTGTAGCATGCACAAGCAGGAGACATGCCAGCAAAAGGGGACCACACAGCAGGGCCGGAGCAGTGAGTATGCCAGCGTCCATGCATGGAGGGGAAGGGAAACCGGCAATGGTGTCCAAGGGTTTTATCCAAGCGACAATGTGGAGACCAAAGGCAATGGTATTTACCTGGTATGGTTGTGTACCCACAATGACTATAAGGCTCAAGCAGACTCACGGCTAAGACAACAACTGAAATGGAATGACAGGGTTAATCCTGCGCTGCTGGTGTTAAAGCATAGAAAAGGAGAACAGTCTGCGGTATGTCCTGACGAAGAAGTTTGTAACTTCGAAATTCATCGACAAATCACATTCTTGGATACTGAGGTATACTGAAGAAGTTTGGAACTTCAAAACGTGTAGACAAATAAACTGCATTCCTGTATATTGCTCTCCTCTGCTATCTTTGAACACCGGCAGCGCAAAATTAACCATGTCATTTCATTTCACTTATGTTTTAATTCTAGCACAGCCAAAGACCCGGTTTAAACATTTTCATTAATAGTGGACAATTTCTTATAAGGACAAAGCTGAACTTAAGTGGTTTCAGACGAGAGAGATCAAACTGTGAGAATGTGTGAACTGTAGAGTAGAACAAATATATTTGAGTGGAATTTAATTCTACTCGAATATTACAAAAATCTGCATTCAACCAAAATGTGTTTTTTTCTTGCCATTCGCTTCCATATGTGTACAGCAAAATGGCAGCCACATCATTTTTAAAAACTTTTTCCGCGTTTTACTTTTTTTTAATCCCCATAGGGAACTTGAACCTATCATCATCTGATCACTTGTTCTATACACTGCAACACAATAGGACTGCAGTATATAGCAAATATCACAGTCTATTACAGTCATGCACTTACTGTCTAGACATTGCTGACTAACAGCTCCTTGCACCACCCTAATGGCTGGAAGTGAGAGGTTGTAGAGAGAATACAAATTCATTTTCTCCCTGTAGCCACTGCATTAAATATGCAGGTAGATAGCATGTCAGGAGGTGACAGGTTTCCTAAATGTTACTAAGCGGCTTAAAAAAAAACATTTTAAAGGGACTCTGCCAGCACAGAAAGACTGTTCAAACCAAGTACAGGTGCACCATGGTATGGCCAAACATTTAGGTGCATCTTCCCAATTATTTGTTTTCTCTCTGTCTCCACAGCCCTCTTCTTTGATTGACATGTTTAGATTTTTCGAGCCAGAGAAGGGCGGAGATAGATGGCAAACATGTAGGCGGCAAGGTGCACTTAAATGCTTGGCCAGACAATGATGCACCAGGCGCCTGTACTTGGTTTGAAAAGTAAGACATTCTGTGCTGACTGAATCCCTTTAAGGCTGATGCTCTACTTACTGGTCTGTGGTCTGGGTGGTTAGATGACTAATAATAATGGGATTACTGGAATCCTAATGACAAAGGTAGTCCTAACAGTGGATGAAGGGGAACTTCGCAAAGAAAGTTTGATAGTTTGCTGTCTGAAACTCACAGTTATGGAACATATGGAAAAAATGTGTATCACACCCAGATATCTCCATGGACTTTATAACACCCTATTCAAGCTCTTCAATGCAAACACACCTCCTTAGTAATATCAAAGTGAGCTCAACATATATGTCTATGGGTAAAAGGATAGTAATCAGTGGTGTCCAACAACCGGTTCCTCACACACTAATCTTCCTTGCTTACCTGTACAGTTTATTCAGTATTTTATGGCTTTTCCTTCCTATCTGTGTGACTAAGCTATCGGGTGTGACATCTCATCACTATCCAGATTCACTACAAAATGGCTGTTATATTCCTTGCTTCTGTTTTTATACAGGCTACTATAGTCCCTCCTGGTGTGGTACACCATGTGAAGTGATAGTTGCCAGGCATTAATGGAAAGCCTTAGGTAATGTGAGCCTTTTGTGGCTAATGCAGTCTTCTTTAATGGGTAAAATTGCTCCAGCCATTTTAGATGATTTATGTGAAATGAATCAGAAATTGTTTGAATTCTTTTGGGGAACCTATTGAAACACCATAAAAATCTACATAGACTGTATCTTGAATTGGACGAGTCACGCACCATGTATTATAATAACTACACCGATGTTTGGCATCGGTAATTACAGCATCATAAAGTAACCAGTTAAGCTTTGCTAATTAAGAAATTGTAATTATCATGGTCCGGTAGAATAATACACAGTAATTATGTCAATAAGATACCTTTCTGTTTGGGTTAATGAAGAAAAACCTTGGTATTCCAGGCCTATGTGAATTCTGTGCCACGCGGAGCTGTAATGTTCTCCCTGAGCTGTAAATTCTCTTTATTTCTGAAGTCGTTGAGGATGACTTAATAGCCGGAGATTTAGAAAGATCTGCGCCTAATTAAGCAAGCATATGCTTCATGGACATCAATTGTTCACAGAAGATTTCTGTAGTCAACGTTGCTATGGAAACGCAGTTTTTCAGAAAGACATATTTAAGGTAAAATTAGGGCAGACACCATATATTATCTGCAAATATTATAAGACAAATTAGCGCAGTGTTTCGCACACTAACTTATCTTACTTCCATTAATTGATAATTGGGACTATCATTTTTAAAGCAGTTTAAAATTCCCATATTTCTTGTCACTTTACAGTCGACATCTGATGCATTTCTAGGAATACGTTTTCTTCCCTGTGAGCAGTAAAAAGAAAGTGAAATGTTTTAACACCTTCACATATCTGTGGCTGGTTTTTACCAGAGAGTAAAAAATCGTTGAATTTCCATGATAAAACTGAGATTTCAGTTGCTAAATAGGGTATTTCAGACTCTTCATTTAACTGATAGAGTTCAGTGAATCAATTAGATACTAATCAAATTCGTGATGAATATTTTGAAATTTTCAGGTCCTGGCAAATTTGAACAATTTACGTTTCGATTAGTGCAAATCAACCAAAAATATAAGTTGCCATTTTTCATGTTGCGGATATCATATTACATGACTATCACAAACTGAATAAAAGCCGAAGCATGGAATACAGTAGCTATTATAGAGTGATTGAAGATAGTGAGAGGTTGTCAGAGCTCAAGGCTCAGCAATAGAAATAGGGAAAGAAAGCCCTAAAGTATTAGAGATATACTCCAGACAGTAATGTTTTTTATATAACTGCAATAATAAAGAAGATGAGTATTGTAGTCTGCTTATAATATCAAGATTCAGCTGACAGGGAGAACGAAGATAAGAGAGATATCAATAGCAGTTCCAGACTTATTGTAATTGATCAGTGAGATATTACTGCTGGCATATCTCTTGCTGCATTTGAATTGCACTTTTGTTCTTCATTCTTAATGCACTAAAAAGCAGCAGCAAGCCAGCACAATATTTTTAACAGAAAAAACATCTGAAATCAGTGTTAGTCAGAGAAGGGATTCTTGCTTGTCACAAGCATCTGTACTGAGTTTTTGCATTTCTTGTGCAATCCTGTTTGTGAAAAAGGAATAATGTTTTTTAAAAATACGAAACAAATACCCCAAAAAGCAGACATTTAACTGCAACTGCATATCTCACAAAGTGTGCTTGTCACAAACTATTTTTTTCCACACCTGTTTTACTATGCTACTGTATATCAGCATGATTTTATTAATGTTTTTTTTGTTAGGATGATAGAAAGGTTAAAGGTTTAGCAAATATTTCTCTTTTTTCTACATATCAGATCTCATACTTTGCATTGACAAGCGGCAACATCCCAAAACACAATTGAAATTCTGGTTTGGCATTTATCCTAAGTCATATCGCAAAGCTTGTTGAAGGGTCGATATTGACTTTTAGGATCGCTGCTTCCAATAGGTGGCGCAAGAGTTCAAGTCCTCTTCTTCTCTGAAGAGACAATTTGCATGTTTAATTTCCCGGAGGAGCGTGCATGGCTTTTAAGTCTCCTCACTCTGACATGCCAGGCTTAACATGTCACTCTCCACAAACAGAAACGTTACCCCTCTTTTTCAACAAAAATTACAAAACCTATTCTGTTAGGGACCACTTCACTTTTGAAATGACTTTAAGGGGCCTTCATGTCAGAAACCACCCAAAAAATCCCCAATTCAAAAAACTGCACCTCTCAAAGTATTCACAAATGCATTCAGAAATTTAGTTAATCCATCAAGTGCTTCACAGTAATTAAGACAAAGTGGAATGAAAAAATGAGAAATTGTTATTTCCACAAAAATGTTACTTTAGCCTGAGATTTTGCATATTCACACGGCTAATAGGAGAAAATGGATGCTTCAACTTGTTGTTCAATTTCTCCTGAGTATGCCAATACCCCATATGTGGTCATAAACTACTGTTTGGTCACACATTAGGTCTCGGAAGGAGAGCTGTTTGCCTAAGGAGTGCAATTTTGGCTAGAGTAGATGAAGGATGACATGTTCAATTTGAAGAGCCTCTGACTAGTGTTGAGCCACCCCTGTAGTGTTCGAGTTCGGTTCCTCGAACACCCGTATGTTCGCCGAACTGTTCGTCGAACACCTTCGAACACCGTTAAAACCAATGGCAGGCAAACAAAAACACATAGAAACACATAGAAAACACATAGAAAACACTTCAAAGGAATCCAAAAGCTGACAAACTGCTCAGAAGACACAACTAACACATGGAAAAGTGACAAGTACATATAGTCATGCGAAAAGAAAAGAGGTGGAGGAGTAAAAGGAGGGGGAGACACAGATATAGGCATGTCATGCCCTTCTAAAACCAAAAAAGTGCGAAGCAGACACAGCCAGTCCGTTCCTGTCCGTGCGACCTCCGTGTCGCCGGGTTTGTGCCAGAGCCGCGGTGGACCCTGACGGCCAGACCCCCTCTCCCAATACTGGTGCCTGTCCGCTGGTGGGTCGAGCGAGCCCCCCTGCGGTGGAGGCAGGTCTAATCTTTTTAATTTAAATTGTCTCTCTAATTTGAATGAGTACACTTTAAATCCTTTTACAAGGATCTATTGGAGGGCAAGTCTCATGCCAGCAGCCGCGGGAATTCCAGCTCCAGTAGCGTCCACTAAAGCTGCTGCAGTTAAAAAGCTTTTATAAGGATCGAGCTTGGCGGTCCACCGCAAGGTGTCCTACCGCCAGTCCCAGCTCCTGTGCCTTGGGGTGCCTCCCCGATGCTCTTCACTGAGTGTCCCGGGGGCCCGAAGCATTTACTTTGAAAAAATTAAGTGTCCAAACTACAGGTGGTGTAGCTTGCTTAACAGCTGGGATAATCCGCTGACTAGCAGACACTGCTACTAGGCACAAAGTATTTCCTGGGCTAGATACAGTTAAAAATTTATAATTAGATACTCTCGTTGGATGCTGAGAAAGCATTCCATAGACTCTCCTGGCACGCCATATATTATTCTCTTAAAAAGCTTGGGGTTGGGGTCTAGGGGACCCTTTTATAGGCAAAATCACGGCCCTGTATCGCAATACGTCACCTTGGCTGAAGATAAATGGAACATTTTCATCACCTTTCATAATCACCAATGGGACAAGGCAGGGATGTCCTCTGTCCCCTCTCTTATACATCCTAGTGACGGAGCACCTGCACTCATCAATTCGCCATAACCCCAATATTAGGTGGATTGAGGTGCTCTGCATTTGCTGATGATGTCCTAATATATATCACTCAATCACATATATCCATCCCTGCTGTTATGGCTGAAATAGATCACTTTGCTACATGGTCAAATTTTAAAATCAATGCAGCGAAGTCTGAGGCCCTCGATGTCTCCCTCCCCAAATCCATACAGGATTCCATCCAGTCCAATTTTCCCTTTGCCTGGCCCTCACAGGGTATCAAATACTTAGGAATTCGTATTCATAGAGACCTCTCCCGTCTATGCTATCTTAATTTTGGGCCCTTTATTGAACAACTCCATACAGACCACGGTTGGCAAGTTAGAACTGTAAGATTCACTACGTGAACCACTGGTGTTTTGTGGAAAAGCACATGTACACTGTGTTCCAAATTATTATGCAAAAAGTGTTTAGGAGTGATAAGGGAAGAATTTTTTTGTTTGTCAGTTAAACTCATTGATGGTGATGTGTGTCAGGGCTCCTTATATCACTGTAAGCAATTGCAGACACCTGTGCTAATTAGTTTGGCCGGTGTGTCCAATGAAAGGCAAGACTACTTAAGAAGGCTGTCCCACATTATTAAGCAGCCTACATTTTCTGCCAAAATGGGAAAGAAAAAGGATGTGTCGGCTGCTGAGAAGCAACAAATTGTGGAGTGTTTAGGTCAAGGCATGACTACAATCAACATTGCCAAGACACTTCATCCTGATCATCGCACAATCAAGAAGTATGTAGCTGATTTACAGTACACACGTGTGCGTGCTGATAAGGGAAAATTGAGGACTCTTTCCTACAGGCAATTACGTCAGGTTAAAAGAGCAGCGGCAAAATAGCCTTGTCATAGCAGCAGACAAGTTTTTGAAGCTGCTGGTGCCTCCAACGTCCCCCGAACAACAAGATGCAGGGTCCTTCAGAGGTTTGCAGCTGTGCGTAAGCCATCCTGTCGACCTCCTCTATCCACTGTACACAAGCAGAAACGGCTCCAGTGGGCCAAACAATACATGAAGACTGACTTCAAAAACTGTTTTGTTCACCGATGAGTGCCGTGCAACGCTCGATGGTCCAGATGGATGGAGTGGAGGATGGCTGGTTGATGGACACCCCATGCAAACACGGCTACGGTGCCAACAAGGAGGAGGTGGAGTAATGTTTTGGGCTGGAATCATAGGGAGAGAGATTGTCGGCCCCTTTAGGATCCCTGAAGGGGTAAAGATGAACTCCATAATGTATGTGGAGTTTCTCAAACAGCACTTCCTGCCATGGTTCAAGAAGAAGAACCGTGTATTCCGCAGCAAGATCATTTTCATGCATGATAATGCACCGTCTCATGCTGCACATAACACATCTGCATCTCTGGCTGATATGGGCATAAAAGGGGACAAACTTATGGTGTGACCCCCATGCTCCCCTGACCTCAACCCCATTGAAAACCTCTGGAGCATCGTCAAAAGGAGTGTCTATGATGGCGGGAGGCAGTTCACATCTAAGCAACAGCTCTGGGAGGGTATTCTGTCCTCATGCAAAACAATTGAGGCAGAAACCATCCAAAACCTGACAAATTCAATGGACGAGAGAGTTCAGAAGCTCCTTTCGAACAAGGGGTCCTATGTGCAAATTTAACATCACCTAGAATAAAGTTTTGAGTTGAAAACTGTTTGATTTCAGTTTCTAATAACCTGCTAATGCTTATAATTTCAAAAATGACCATTTTTTTGATCTTTATTAAAATGAAAAGGTTGATTGAAGAGTGTGGGGCATCTAAGAGTGTGGCAACCCAGTAGTCAGGATTATTTTGAATTCTGACAATCTGAGGGTCATGTTGCAGGTAGTGCAGCAAGAAGGCACTCATGTGTCTTGCGCATCAAGGAGCCCCAAAATTATTTTCCGGGCTAGATGCAGCTAAAAATTATTATTAATTTGAAAGCTGGTGGAGCTTAGTATAGATGGCCTAATAGAATCAGTACTGCAAACTGCTACAAGGCCCAAATTATTTTCCAGCCAAGATACAGATAAACATGATTAGTAATTTTAAATCTGGTGGAGTTTAGTATAGATGGCCTAATAGAATCAGTACTGCACACTGCTACAAGGCCCAAATTATTTTCCAGCCAAGATACAGATAAACATGATTAGTAATTTGAAAGCTTAAAACGGTTGGTGAGGTGATTTTAACAAATCATAAAGCTTTTACTCTCCCCAGGATGACACAGGGGTAGAAAAGTCATTTCGGATCCATGATTTGTTCATCTTTATGAATGTGAGTCTGTCTACATTATCAGTGGAGAGCCGCGTGCTCTTATCTGTCAGCACACCACCAGCAGCGCTGAACACACGTTCAGACAGAACGCTGGCTGCGGGGCATGACAAGATCTCCAAGGCGTAAGTGGCGAGCTCTGGCCATTTATCCAGATTGGAAGCCCAAAAAGAGCAAGGTGACACAGTCATGGCTTCAATGTTTACTTGGAGATACTCCTGTACCATCGTCTCTAGGCGTTGACTATGTGTCAGACTTCTTGTCTCCTGTGCCCTTGCAAAGGATGGGCTAAAAAAGTGGTGAAATGATTCCGCAAAATTGATGTTACCAGAAGATACTGTGTTTCTGTTACGTTTTAAGTGCTGAACACTCGACGGTCCCACGGTTGGCAAGTTGGAACTGTGAGATTCACTACGTGCACCACTATTGTTTTGGGGAAAAGCACATGTAAGATTCTGCAATAATCTCTGCTGATACTCCTGCATGCGTGAATCTCTTTCTATGGCAGGAATAATTTCTGCAAATTTACTTTTGTACCGGGGATCCAACAGTGTGGCAACCCAGTAGTCAGGATTATTTCTAACTCTCACAATTTGAGGGTCATGTTGCAGGTAGTGCAGCAAGAAGGCACTCATGTGTCTTGCGCATCCAGGAGCACCAAGTCCCTGTTGTGTTGGCGGCGAGGTAACAATCATGCTTCCTTCCTCTGCCCTCTCCCCCCAACCTCGCACAACAGAAATGTGATCAAGGTCTCCCTCATCTGAAGAGTCTTCCATCAGTTCGTCCTCCACTTCTTCCTGGGCTGCTGCACCTTCCTCACTAGTTTGGCTGCTACCATGCGCCCTGGTAAAACCATCTCCCCCACCCTCACATGCCTGCCGCCTTGGTGCTGCCGACAGTCTGAACCTTGCAGATGTTAGCCCTTCATACAACTCCTCCTCCTCTACTTCCTCCATCTCCTCTTGTGCCACCACCTGACTCCGAATTCTGTTTAACATGTGCTCCAGCATGTAAATCACCGGAATAGTCATGCTGATAATGGCATCATCAGCACTAATATCTTCGTCGCCATTTCAAAACTGTGCAGAAGGGTGCATAGGTCCCTGATCTGAGACCACTCCTAAAGCGTAATTTGCCCCACCTCTGGATCTCATTAGCCCAGGCTATACGTCAGAACATATTGCACCAGGGCTTGTCGGTGCTGCCACAGTCGCTGCAACATGTGCAGAGTTGAATTCCACCGGGTAGGCACATCGCATTTTAGCCGGTGAAGTGGCAGGCCCAACGACTACTGTAGAGATGTAAGTCGCTGAGCTGCGGGATGCGAACGGCAGAAGTGAGCACACAGCGACCGTGTCCTCTGCAGAAGGCCATCTAGTCCGGGATAGTGGGTTAAAATTGCTGGACAAGGTTCAACACGTGAGCCATACAAGGCACGTGTGTGACATTGCCCCGGCGAAGGGCCGCACCCAGGTTTGCAGCATTGTCGCACACAGCCTTCCCTGGTTTCTGGTCCAGTGGAGACAACCATTCATGAAACTGGTTCTCCAGAGCTGACCACAACTCCTCAGCTGTGTGACTCACATTTCCCAGACATTTCAAAGTAAAAACCGCCTGATGACATTGAGCCCTGCTGCCAGCATAGTAAGGAGGTGTGCAGGATCCCTTCTGCGCAGTTAGAAAGCTTGTGGCATGACCACACAGGCTTTGGGTGCAGGTGGAGGACCGAGAGGAGGTTGAGGAGGCAGAAGCAGTGGAGGAATTTCGAGATAAAGAGGATTGACGCACAAATCGTGGGGACGGCAAGACTTGGACAGCAGCCCCTTGTCCTGCTGTCACCATAGTTACCCAGTGCCCAGTCAGCGACATGTAACGCCCCTGTCCATGCCTACTCGTCCAAGTGTCTGTGGTGAAATGCACGCTGTCACACACAGAGTTTCTCAAAGAAGCGGTGATGTTGTGTGCGACATGCTGGTGGAGCGCAGGCACACCTTTCTTTGAGAAGTAGTGCCGACTGGGCATCTGGTACTGGGGCACTGCGACGGACATAAGGTCTCCAAAATCCTCTGTGTCCACCAGGCGGAAAGGCAGCATTTCTGTAGCCAAGAGCTTGCAGATGGTGAAATTCAACCTCTTAGCTTTCTCATGGCTAGGAGGAAATGGTCTTTTACTTGTCCACATCTGAGGGACCGAGGGCTGGCTGTTGTGCTTAGAAGGGGTTGAGAAGGGTGTGCCCGGCAAACTGCCGGTCTGTGAGGAAGATGCAGGCGGACATGTTAGGTTGCCTTGATCCAAAGGTGGTGCTATCGATGTCGGACAGCGCTGAACACCAGCTGGTGTTTCCACCTCCAAAGAAAATGATGACCTGCCAATCACGCTGGCTGTTGCGGGTAAAGAGGTGGCAGGTCTGCGTCCCAAAACAGGTGTGACTGCTGTCCCCCCAGTCACAGAGGATGAAGAGGCCGCGGATGCACAAGATGTGGCAGACGGTGGTTGGCCCAGCCCGCTAGGCTGCATTGTAGCACAGTGAGCTTCCCACTGCAACTTATGCTTCATATCCATGTGCCGGTTCATGCATGAAGTACTCAAACTATGTATTTTTTGGCCTCTACTTAGCTTTTGCTGACAAATGTTACAGATAACACGAGTTGGGTCATCCTTATCGATCTGAAAAAATGCCTAGGCTATGCAAGGCTTAGCACCCATGCGACCTGAAGAGCCGCCACGACTTGTGGTCAGAGGCAGAGTTGTGTTTGAGGATGCAGTTGTTGACGTGCTTCCAGTGCTACGTCTCTGTCCAGGAAGGCGCAACCTGACCTCGTCGTCACTAGCATCCTCCTCCACCTCCTCTGCTGACCTCATCGACTGGATGACTGTGGGTTGACAGTAAGTGGGATCTCCAACCTTGTCATCATCACCCTGTGTGTTATCACACCCGTTGTCCTCAGAGCCAACCTCTTCCTGCCCTGACAAAAAACTAAAGTTGTCGCTCCAATCAGGTATTTGAGTCTCATCATCATCTTCCTCATTGTCTCCACCAACAGGAGTTACAGTTTGGGAACGAGGATCTACATTATTGTCAGAACCTTCTGCGTCTGGTCCTGGATCCGACTCATAAAGATTCTGGGCATCAGTGCAGATCATTTCCTCGTCTGGATTCACAGAAGCTCTGGAGCGGACCTCTGATTCCCAAGCTATAGTATGAGTAAACAGCTCTGCAGACTCAACCATCTGTTCTACCCCATACTCAGACGGGCAGCTGGAGATTTGGGAGCTGTGAGGAAGCAAGTGCGATTGGGGTGACACCTCTGAGGACTGGAGTATTTGTGATGTTGAAGTTGAGGTGGAGGAGAGCCCACTTAAAGGAGCACTTGATATCCGTTGAAGCACCTGCTGTTTTTGTGCCTCATCTGGAATTTGTAGCGATTGGCGTGGCCGTAAGAAAGGGATCTTATCACATTGTCCGCTAAAAGAAGTAGACATCTTAGTTTGGCTGGAAGATGGTCTTTCTTCTGCAGATGTTACTGTTGCTTTAACACCTACCCCATGGACACAACCTTTTATTCCCTTCCCAACACGCCTATTCCCCTTTCCACCAGCAGCAGGCCTTTTTCCACTCATTTTGGTGGTTAACTAATTGACAACTCTGGAGTTGTTTGCACAAAAAACAATGGATGGGAACCGAGCAGAGCTGAGTGGCCAAACTGTGGTATTAGCCCAAAAGTATTGGCTGGGTTAGATGCAGTAAAACAATTTTATTACATACATAGGTGGTGGAGCTTAGTATAGATGGACTAATAGAATAAGTCCCACACACTGCTACAAGCCCAAATATTTTTTCAGAGCTAGATGCAGATAAAAATTATTTTGAATTTGCAACCTGGTGGAGGTTAGTATAGATGGACTAATAGAACAAGTCCCACACACTGCTACAAGCCCACATATTTTTTTCAGAGCTAGATGCAGATAAAAATTATTTTGAATTTGCAACCTGGTGGAGGTTAGTATAGATGGACTAATAGAACAAGTCCCACACACTGCTACAAGCCCAAGGCCAAATATTTTTTCAGAGCTAGATGCAGAAAAAAATTATTTTGAATTTGCAACCTGGTGGAGGTTAGTATAGATGGACTAATAGAACAAGTCCCACACACTGCTACAAGCCCAAGCCCAAATATTTTTTCAGAGCTAGATGCAGATAAAAATTATTTTGAATTTGAAACCTGGTGGAGGTTAGTATAGATGGACTAATAGAATGATGCTATGCCCAAAAGGTTTTACTTGGCTAAGTGCAGTAAAAAAATTGGTATTCTATACACAGGTGGTGTAGCTTGCAACACAGATAGGCTACTCCACTGACTAACACACACTGCAAGAGGCCAACAAGGATTTGCTTTGCTAGATTTAGCCAAATGCTGTGAAAAAAACTTGCACAGCACTGGCACAGACCTGCCTGGCAAAAAGTGATAGGAACTGATGTAACCTAGCCCTCAAAAGGACTGCAATTACAATTAGTCCCTATTCCCAACCAATCTAAGAGTACAGACCAGCCTGAAAAAAAGTGATAGCAACTGATGTAACCTAGCCCTCAAAAGAACTGCAATTACAATTAGTCTTTACTCCCAACCTATCAATTTAAGAGCACAGACCTGCCTGATAAAAGTGTTAGGAACTGATGTAACCTAGCCCTCAAAAGGACTGCAATTACAATTAGTCTTTACTCCAAACCTATCTATTTAAGAGCACAGACCTGCCTGATAAAAGTCGTAGGAAATGATGTAACCTAGTCCTCAAAAGGACTGCAATCACAACTATTCCCTACTCCCAAGCTATCTGTAGATTTGTGCGAAAATTGGCTTGAAATTAACACTCAAAGTATAGCGCACACAGCAACAGCGGTGCCGTCTAACATGCAGCTGTACCAGTGAGAAAATGGTGGCTACGTGGAAAATGGCTGGGTCTTATAGGGCAAGGACATGTGACATACACTGCTAATGACACATGCCCTTGCTTGTGTGAAAAAAAGCAGTTCGCTCCGTGTGTGCACTGCTGGTAGGCTGACAGATTGCACCTCCCCACTATAAATGCGGGAAAGAGAAAAGAAAATGGAGATCTTCATTATTTATGCAGAGATCCATCCCCTGCCCCTCCCCCCGCCCCGCTGTACACTCAAACTGCGTATTAACATTAATTTTCAGCATTACTGAGAAAAAAATCCAGTTATGATTTTGATTCAGGAACAGTTATCGAACATAACCTAGAACAGCCGAATTTTTTCAAATCGTTCGTATTCGCCGAACGGCTCGAACACCGCCCAAAACAGCTCGAATTTGAGATTGGCGAACAGTTCGAATCGAACACCGCTCATCTCTACCTCTGACAAGGCAAAACAACAGAACCTCCACACAAGTGACCCGATTTTGGAAACTACACCCCTGAAGGAATTCATCTATGGGTGTTATGAGCTTTTTGGAGCCACACATGCGAAACAAAAGTTTATAACATTGGTATGCGTACATGAAAATATTAGTTTTTTTTACACAAAAATGTTGTTTTAGCATCAAATTTTACATTTTCACAACAGCAACAATGTGTTTGAAACTACTGTTTGGGTACACAGTAGGGCTCGGAAGAGAGCGCACGTTATTTTAGCCCATCATTTTGGTCTCATTTGAGAAGTCCCTGAGGTGCCAAACTTGCTAAAACCCCCATAATTGACATTTTTTAAACTAAACCCCTTGAAGATGTCATCTAGTGGTGTGATGAGCATCTTGGACACACAGGTGATTCACAAAATTTTAAAACGGTGGTGAAAATGAGAAATGACAATGTATCAACTAAAATGTTGCTTTAGCCCAAAATTTAAATTTTCATAAGAGATAATAGGAGAAAATTGACCCCATAATTTGTTTCACAATTTCACAAATATGGTTAGAAACTATTGTTTCGCCATACAGCGAGGCTTCAAAGAAAAGGATCTGTATTTTACTTTTGAAGTGCCGATTTTACTGGAATAAATTGTGGGCACCATTTGCGGAACTCTGAGGTCCCAGACTATCAGAAACCCCTTCAAGTGACCCCACTTTGAAGACCCATTATGGGACTTAAATATTCACTACTCTGGTCACTGGTATAATAGCCTGCAATACTTGTGTATTAGAATTGTTAGTGTTACACTGACAAGAAACCAAATAGACCCTGGTTATGACAAGACCTAACAGGCCACCATACCTGGCAGACCCAGCGGTCATGTCATGAGAACCATTGGCCGATTGGTGGAAGCGGGCGCACCCTCCCTCTCACGACCCTTTTAAATGCTGTAGTCACTATTAATGCCCGCATCTAGGGGTCGCACGAACACCAAGATGTACCAATATTAGTATTTGCGAAAACACCTTCCCGAATAAGGCATGTTATTATTTCTTATGTGGTGAAGGGGATTAAAAAAAAAAAGTGAAGTCTTGCAATTGTTACTTTGGTTATAAATCTTACTACTACACTCACACTTCTTACTCTGTACATATCACCATTTCCTTGCCATTCTAGACAGGAATAAAACGACAGCTAACACTGCAATACACAGTAGATAATACAGGATCCACCATTCACATGAGGCACTGTCACAGCTCACCTTCTCCCTCTCCCTTCTCAATCACAATGACCTTTGCCAATACCACAGCATGCCAAAGACAATCTGTCATAGACGTCAATGAGTCAGAGCCAGTCTTTTGCTGTCAATGTGTATATGGCTGCTGTTAGAACAACAAGTATGAGTCTACTATTAGGTCTAGTGACCAGTTTGAAAATTGAAAAATTTCAGATTTTTTTTATAAAGATAATGATACAGAAAATTTTGAAAAACGCTCTCAAGCATTTTTAATATATGCATTTAGCAAACGTGATTTAAACAATAGAAGGCACAATGACAGTAAATATGGCTAAATGAAACCCGGCCCTGGACTCTACAGTCGTCATTTTCTGACTTGTCTAAATAAGCAGGTAGTATTCAGCAAAGGTATCCCGGTAAAAGGAACCTGTCATTACATTTATGCTACCAGACAGGGACGGACCCCGACAGAAGAAGACCCTTTACTGCGTCCTAAACACTGCGCTCTATTGAACGCAGGTACTGTAAATCCGCATGTGTTCACTGAACCGATGAGCATGCATCTAATGGTAAGTTCCTTTTAAATAAAAGCAGTGGATATATGCAGAGCACGTTATTTCCCTTCTGGTTACCATCTGGCTGCAGAGCATGTATCTTTTAACAAAAATATATTTTTACAAGTGTTTTTGCACAGAAAATTGCCTGAGTTTATATAACGGACATCTGTGCCTTGTCAGCAGAGATCATAGGCCAAGATTAACCAAATGATCTTTTGTTTTCCAAAATGATGTTCATCTCTTTAACCTTCCACTACATGTCCCTCTCCTCGGCTCCAGCTCTATGATATCACAATCCTGCAGCACAGTGACAGAATACACATTTATCATTTCCATTTGTCTGGATTCTCTTGCTTTCAAAGCTGAAATTCTAACTTAAAAGTAAATACACGTATTACATATCAGGAATGGAAAAACTGCGCTAGAACAGTCTCGGCTCGGTACCTCCCCACAACCACAGCACATTATGCTGCCAAATGATTAATGTTTTCTTCAGTTTACATTGTAACAATATCTGTAGATCTGCCCCATCAACCTGAACATTCATCAGCGGCTGTACAATATTCACTACAAAATAAAATATGTTCAGGTGTTTTGTTTTTGTAAATTCCAGTCTTATCTTTCTACAGTGTCTATCTATCCTTCTATCTATCTATCTATCTATCTATCTATCTATCTATCTATCTATCTATCTATCTATCTATCTATCTATCTATCTATCTATCTATCTATCTCTCTATCTATCCTTCTATCTATCTATCTATCTATCTATCCTTCTATCTATCTATCTATCTATCTATCTCTCTATCTATCTATCTATCTATCCATCTATCTACAGTTGAAACCAGAAGTTTACATACACTATTTAAAAAAACACATATGCATGTTTTTCTCAATATCTGACATGAAATCAGAATAAACCTTTCCCGTTTTAGGTCAATTAGGATTACCATAATTCTGAATATTTGTCAAATGCCAGAATAATGAGAGAGAGAGAATGTTTTATGGCATTTTTATTACTGAAAAGTCAAAAGTTTACATACACTAAGAATACTATGCATTTAAAAAATTCTGCACTGCCCATATGATGATGTCTTGTGTTTGGAAGCCTCTGATACTTTTTTTTTGGCAACATCTGAGTTAATTAGAGACACACCCGTGGATGTATTTTAATGAACACCTGAAACACACTGCGTTTTTGTGTTTCATCATGGGAAAGTCTAAAGAAATCAGCCAAGATATCAGGAAGAGAATTGTGGACTTGCACAAGTCTGGCTCATCCTTGGGTATAATTTCAAGATACCTGTAGGTGCCTCGTTCATCTGTACAAACAATTATACACAAGTACAAACAAGGTGGGAATGTCCAGCTATCATACCACTCAGGAAGGAGACGGGTTCTGTGTCCCAGAGATGAACGTGCTTTGGTCCAACATAAGCATATCAACCCAAGGGCAAAAGCAAAAGACCTTGTGAAGATGATGGCTGAAGCTGGTAAGATTGTGTCAATAAACATAGTGAAATGAGTACTGTATCAACATGGGCTGAAAGGCCACTCTGCCAGGAAGAAGCAATTACTCCAAAAGAAACATAAAAAAACAGATTAATGTTTGAAAATGCACACAGCAACAAAGACCTTAATTTTTGGAGACATGTACTGTGGTCTGATAAAACTAAAATTGAACTTTTTGGGCATAATGACCATCGTTACGTTTGGAGGAAAAAGGGAGAAGCTTGGAAACCTATGAATACTATCCCACCTGTGAAACACGGGGGTGCCAGCATCATGTTGTGTTTCAAGTGTGCATTAAAATACATCCACGCGTGTGTCTCTAATTAACTCAGATGTTGCCAAAAAAACTATCAGAGGCTTTCAAACACATGGCATCATCATATGGGCAGTCCAGAATTTTTTAAATGCATAGTATTCTTAGTGTATATAAACTTTTGACTTTTCAGTAATAAAAATGCCTTAAAACATTCTCTCTCTCTCATTATTCTGGCATTTGGCAAATATTCAAAATGATGGTAATCCTAATTGACCTAAAACGGGAAAGGTTTATTCTGATTTCATGTCAGATATTGAGAAAAACATGCATATGTGTCTTTTTATATAGTGTATGGAAACTTCTGGTTTCAACTGTAGTTAATTTACTAGGAGACCCTGAGAGGTTGTACCTGCTGTAAATAATTAATTTATTGGAGAAGGAAGGAAACAGTAACATTCATATGTGTCTTTTTTATAGTGTATGCAAACTGCTGGTTTCAACTGTATCTATCTATCTCATATCTATCCATCTATTTATCTATCTACCTCATATCTATCTATCTGTCTATTAAACTGTCTCATATCGACCTACCTCATATTTATCTATCTTAAGGTTCATGCACATGACCGTATTTTTGGTCCAAGAGCGATGCAACAAAACATCGCATCACGCTCGGACCATTGTTATTCTATGGGACCGTGCACATGTTGGATTTTTAACTCGAACCGAGTATCCGAGGAAAATATTGCAGCATGCATGATTTGCATCCGGAAATCGGAACGCACTCGGCCATGCAAGTCAATGGGTCTGTCAAAAAAAAACTGGGTCACACTCAGATGACATCCGAGAGCAGTCCAATTTTCACGGACTGACAGAATGGAGAAGATGGAGAATTTTTTTTTCCATCGTCTCCATATCTGAGAAAATCGGATCACAGTACGATCACACTCTGATAAATCTTTGATCAGAGTCTTATTAGAGTGTAATTAGCTTAATCTGACCTATTTCCTCTGTTAAGAGAAAATACTGTTGTGTGACAATAACTTTAAATCAATCTAGCTATCTATCTAGAAAAAAGTGGGCAGCAGTCCTATAATTTGTGCAAAAATAGGACTTTTCACAAGGCTGGCGAGACAACATGATAAACCTTTGCTAAGCACCGAAATTTGTGACTGTATTAAAATCTTAGGGCAGAGACAGACTGCCGTATAACTCGTGTGAGGATCGCATCGCACTGAATGGAATGGCCGGCACCTCTCCTGGCCTGAGCATGACAGCGTGATGTATTTCTATGCAGCGGTCATGCTCAGGTTAGGAGAGCAGACAGCCAGTTCAAGGTTTAGGATGCAATCCTCGTATGAGAAATACGGCAGTCTCTCTCTTCCCTTAGATGAGATATTTACCACTTGTTCTGCTCTTTTCTCCTTGCTGTCTTTGGGTTTAATCGATGAATTTTCTCTTTCTCATATTTATCTTTTACTTTTCTGTATATAGCTAAGTTTTAGCATCCTATCCTAAATGTTGCCAAATCATAAATAACTCCATTTAATCTGATATTGATTGGGAAACGGATTCAATAGACCGTGCAGTAATATGGCGCCCTTCGCCTCTTCACACATGCTCTTTTAGCATATCCTAGGATGGAATACTTCCCTTTCTAAAGATGACACTCAAGATGTACAGTTCAGACCAAAAGTTTGGACACACCTTCTCATTTAAAGATTTTTCTGTATTTTCATGACTATGAGCTTCAAGAGGTAGTCACCGTAAATGGTCTTCCAACAATCTTGAAGGAGTTCCCAGAGATGCTTAGCACTTGTTGGCCCTTTTGCCTGTACTCTGCAGTCCATCTCACCCCAAACCATCTCGATTGGGTTCAGGTCTGGTGACTGTGGAGGCCAGGTCATCTGGCGTAGCACCCCATCACTCTCCTTCTTGGTCAGATAGCCCTTACACAGCCTGGAGGTGTGTTTGGGGTCATTGTCCTATTGAAAAAGAAATGATGGTCCAACTAAACGCAAACCGGATGGAATAGCATGCCTTCAATTTTGAATAAATCCCCAACAGTGTCACCAGCAAAGCACCCCCACATCATCACACCTCCTCCTCCATGCTTCACGGTGGGAACCAGGCATGTAGAGTCCATCCGTTCACCTTTTCTGCGTCGCACAAAGACACGGTGGTTGGAACCAAAGATCTCAAATTTGGACTCATCAGACCAAAGCACAGATTTCCACTGGTCTAATGTCCATTCATTGTGTTCTTTAGCCCAAACAAGTCTCTTCTGCTTGTTGCCTGTCCTTAGCAGTGGTTTCCTAGCAGCTATTTTACCATGAAGGCCTGCTGCACAAAGTCTCCTCTTAACAGTTGTTGTAGAGATGTGTCTGCTGCTAAAACTCTGTGTGGCATTGACCTGGTCTCTAATCTAAGCTGCTGATAACCTGCAATTTCTGAGGCTGGTGACTCGGATAAACTTATCCTCAGAAGCAGAGGTGACTCTTGGTCTTCCTTTCCTGGGGTGGTCCTCATGTGAGCCAGTTTCTTTGTAGCGCTTGATGGTTTTTGAAACTGCACTTGGGGACACTTTCAAAGTTTTCCCAATTTTTCGGACTGACTGACCTTCATTTCTTAAAGTAATGATGGCCACTCGTTTTTCTTTACTTAGCTGCTTTTTTCTTGCCATAATACAAATTCTAACAGTCTATTCAGTAGGACTATCAGCTGTATATCCACCAGACTTCTGCACAACACAACTGATGGTCCCAACCCCATTTATAAGGCAAGAAATCCCACTTATTAAACCTGACAGGGCACACCTGTGAAGTGAAAACCATTTCCAGTGACTACCTCTTGAAGCTCATCAAGAGAATGCGAAGAGTGTGCAAAGCTGTCATCAAAGCAAAAGGTGGCTACTTTGTAGAACCTAGAATATAAGACATATTTTCAGTTGTTTCACACTTTTTTGTTAAGTATATAATTCCACATGAGTTAATTCATAGTTTTGATGCCTTCAGTGTGAATGTACAATTTTCATAGTCATGAAAATACAGAAAAATCTTTAAATGAGAAGGTGTGTCCAAACTTTTGGTCTGTACTGTATATGGTCCTTGTACACATGCGTCCACAAGTTTGGTTGACATAACCATTCTTTCTCTCTAATATGATGGCCAGATTAAAAACAAACATGTGCAGCAGCAATTATGGAATGCCAAATGTGGTGTTCCATATTACTGTATGTGGATATCAATGTTGCTTTATTGAGGGGTGAGCTATTTCTCTGAGTATGTTTGCAAATGTGATTAATTATTATTATATATTCATATGTTATGATTGTTGGATTGATTTTTTGTGACAATAATGGTAATGCTATCCTAAGGCTATGTGCCCACGATGCAGAAATGCCGCATATTTTTTCCGCTTCTCCCTGGCAGGAAAAACGCATGTGGATTTTACATGCGTTTTTCCCGCCAGGTAGAAGCGTTTGTTAAGCGGTTTTCCATGCATTTCTGCATGCGGGTTATCAAGCGCTTTTCCAAGCGATTTTAGCATCACTTGGAATAGTGCTTGACAACCTGGTCACACTATATAAATCCATGCAACTGGCATGGATTTATAAAGTGTGACCAAGTTAGTTAAAAAAAAAGAATAAGAATGGTAAAAAATAAAAAATAAAGATTATACTCACCTTCTGATGTCCTCCCGGTGTTTTCTCCGCTCCGTCCGGTGTCTTGGGCGGCTCACGGTGGTGTGAAGGACCTGCGGTGAAGTCATTGAGTCATGTGTCAGGTCACATGACTCAATGACGTCATGGCAGGTCCTTCACAACACCCCGACCCATACAGCAGACCAGACGGAACGGAGAAAACACCGGGAGGACATCAGAAGGTAAGTATAATCTTTATTTTTTATTTTAAATTCTTTTCTTAACAGGTTCTATGGTACCCAAGTCTGGAGGAGAGTCTCATCTTCTCCAAACCCGGGTACCATCCGCACATAGAAACTCATATTATCCGTGTGTACAAATGTACTGACACAGATATTATGCGATTCACTGCAAGTCAATGGCGGCAATTACGCTGCGTGTCCGCAAAATTAATGGACATGCTGCGTATTTTTCCGCAATGATAATCCGCAGCGGAAATTTCTGAAGCATGTGCACAGCACATGCGCATTATCATTGGGGACCATGGGGCACGTATTACCAAGCGTTTTTTAAGCGTTTTCGCTGCGGAAATTCTGCTGCAAAAACGCTTGAAAAGCAAATAGTGGGCACGCAGCCTAATTATGTGCTTAATTGATTAATTTCCATTTGCATGTTCACATGATACAACCACTTGTTCCTTGAGAAAGTTTTATTATAGAACCAAATAGTTGCCGAATAGGCTAATGGGCTAATAAAAAAGATCTCAATTTTGCAAATTTTCATTTTTCGGGATCTGGGGCTGGGTGAGGCTTATTTTTTTGTGCCCTGAGCTGAGGGTTTTATTGATACCATTTTGGGGCAGATACAATGTTTTGATCATCTATTATTGCATTTTATTTTAATGTTGCGGTGGCCACAAAAAAATGTAATTCTGGCCGTTTCATTTTTTTCTCATTACGCCGTTTACTGATCGGAATAATTTATTTTGCATTTTGATAGATCGAACTTTTACTAATGCAGCAATACCAAATATGTGTATTGTTTTTACATTGTTTTATTTTTAATGGGGCAAAAGGGGATAATTAGATATATTTTTTCCATATTTTTAAAAACTTTTTTTTTCTCACTTTTTACTGTATTGAATTGTCCTCTTAGGAGACTTGAAGCTGCGATCATCTAATCGCTTGTGCTATACTTAACAGTGCATCAGCCCTGCTATTTGTAGCAGAAATGATCATCGGCTATGAACGCCGGCCGCAGGGCACTGCTATGCATTGCAAAAATCACGATCTCTTATGAATGCCGGCATTCACTGGAGGATTGTAATTTACAGGCACAGGGGTCATCAGCAGACCTCCGGCTGTAATGACATGCCATCCACACCCCGCGATCACTTGACAGGGGCGCCGATGGGTGGGATGAATGACGCGCTGTCCGGTCGATGCGTGTTAAATCCCGCTGTCAGTGATTGACAGCGGTATTTAATTGGTTAACAGCCATGGGTGTCGCACTGCTCCACCCGCGGCTGGTAAAGGCACATTATTATTATTATTATTATTTATTATTATAGCGCCATTTATTCCATGGCGCTTTACATGTGAAAAAGGGGTATAATACAAGAACAATTATAATAACAATAATCTTGAACACAATGTGACAGCGACTGGTACAGGAGGAGCGAGGACCCTGCTCGCGAGGGCTTCACACATGATGGCTGATTAAATCAGTCATCAAGTGCTGGGAAAAATGTGGGCTCCATGTGCAAGCCCATATAAAGGCAAGGACACGACCTTTGATGTAATTGTACGTCAAAGGTCATAAAGGGGTTAATGTCATTTTATGTACGTAGCATTATACAAGATTTACGTTAAATATAATTTTTTATTCCCAGATATTGTGACTTTTAATCTTGGAGCTACAGACCTTTCCATACATATGGATGCCCCAGATAAAGGAACGGAAAGACATTATGGATGTCTGTAATATCGTTTCCTCTCAGGGACGCGGCATAAATAATAGACCTTGAAGTAATGCTAATGTATGCGTCTCTTGTGAGATTATATAGTATCTTCTGCAAAGCACATACAACAAAAGGGGTATGTGGCGCTATGACATTGTAAACTCTTGTATAAACGGTGAGGAGGAGTATATATGATAAAATATAATAACCTAGATCAGGATCAGGAAATAGCACTCAGGGCCTTCTTGTAGACTGAATTGCAAAAAAGCAGCATGGGTTCGAAGAATAGATTAACACTGGGAAACTATTAACATGCTATTGGACTCTAATGGAAGACATTTAGTTAATGGCCCAGTGACCTTTAACAAGCACTCAGACAAAAAAAAAAGAGGCTCGATTAGCAAAATAGCCAGACAACAGTCTGAATTCGGAATATTGGAGACAAGAAACAAAACAGGGCAGAATTTTAGGCCTAAAAAGGGAAATATTGCTTTTGTTGCCCCTAGTAACTAGAGATGAGCGTTGTTCTACTCGAACTGTTCGCCAATCTCAAATTCGAGCTGTTTTGGGCGGTGTTCGAGCCGTTCGGCGAACACGAACAATTTGAGAAAAATTCGGCTGTTCGAGGTTATGTTCGATAACTGTTCGTGCACCAAAATCATAACTGGATTTTTTCTCAGTAATGATGAAAATTAATGTTAATACACAGTTTGAGTGTACAGCGGGGTGGGGGGAGGGGCAGGGGATGGATCTCTGCAGGAATAATGAAGATCTCCATTTTTTTTTCTCTTTCCCGCATTTACAGTGGGGAGGTGCAATCTGTCAGCCTATCAGCAGCGCACACACGGAGCGAAGTGCTTTTTTTCACACAAGCAAGGGCATGTGTCATTGGCAGTGTATGTCACATGTCCTTGCCCTATAAGACCAAGCCATTTTCCCCGTCGCCACCATTTTCTCACTGCTGCAGCTGCGTGTTAGACGGCACCGCTGTTGCTGTGTGCGCTATACCTTGTTAATTTCAAGCCAATTTTCGCACAAATCTACAGATAGCTTGGGAGTAGGGAATAGTTGTGATTGCAGTCCTTTTAAGGACTAGGTTACAGCATTTCCTACGACTTTTATCAGGCAGGTCTGTGCTCTTAAATAGATAGGTTGTGGGAGTAAAGACTAATTGTAATTGGAGTCCTTTTCAGGACTAGGTTACATCAGTTCCTATCAGTTTTTGCCAGGCAGGTCTGTGCCAGTGCTGTGCAAGTTTTTTTCACAGCATTTGGCTGAATCTAGCAAAGCTAATCCTTTTTGGCCTATTGCAGAGTGTGTTAGTCAGTGGAGTAGCCTATCTGTGTTGCAAGATATACCACCTGTGTATAGAATACCAATTTTTTTACTGCACCTAGTGAAGTAAAATCTTTTGGGCATAGCATCATTCTATTAGTCCATCTATACTGACCTCCATCAGGTTGCAAACTGAATCTAATTTTTTTCTGCATCTAGCTCTGAAAAAATATTTGGCCTTCTAGCAGTGTGTGGGACTTGTTCTATTAGTCCACCTATACTGACCTCCATCAGGTTGCAAACTGAATATATTTTTTTCTGCATCTACCTCTGAAAAAATATTGGGCTTCTAGCTGTGTGTGGGACTTGTTGTATTAGTCCATCTATACTGACCTCCATCAGGTTGCAAACTGAATATATTTTTTTCTGCATCTACCTCTGAAAAAATATTGGGCTTCTAGCTGTGTGTGGGTCTTGTTCTATTAATCCATCTATACAGACCTCCATCAGGTTGCAAACTGAATATAATTTTTTTCTGCATCTAGCTCTGAAAAAATATTTGGCCTTCTAGTAGTGTGTGGGACTTTCTCTGTTAGTCCATCTATACTGACCTCCATCAGGTTGCAAACTGAATATATTTTTTTCTGCATCTACCTCTGAAAAAATATTGGGCTTCTAGCTGTGTGTGGGTCTTGTTCTATTAATCCATCTATACTGACCTCCATCAGGTTGCAAACTGAATATAATTTTTTTCTGCATCTAGCTCTGAAAAAATATTTTGCCTTCTAGTAGTGTGTCGGACTTTCTCTATTAGTCCATCTATACTGACCTCCATCAGGTTGCAAATTAAAAATAATTTTTATCTGCATCTACAGTACCTCTGAAAAAATATTTGGGCTTCTAGCTTTGTGTGGGACTTGTTGTATTAGTCCATCTATACTGACCTCCATCAGGTTGCAAACTGAATATATTTTTTTCTGCATCTACCTCTGAAAAAATATTGGGCTTCTAGCTGTGTGTGGGTCTTGTTCTATTAATCCATCTATACAGACCTCCATCAGGTTGCAAACTGAATATAATTTTTTTCTGCATCTAGCTCTGAAAAAATATTTGGCCTTCTAGCAGTGTGTGGGACTTGTTCTATTAGTCCACCTATACTGACCTCCATCAGGTTGCAAATTCAAAATAATTTTTTGTATGCATCTAGCTCTGAAAAAATATTTGGCCTTCTAGCAGTGTGTGGGACTTTCTCTGTTAGTCCATCTATACTGACCTCCATCAGGTTGCAAACTGAATCTAATTTTTTTCTGCATCTTGCTCTGAAAAAATATTTGGCCTTCTAGCAGTGTGTCGGACTTTCTCTATTAGTCCATCTATACTGACCTCCATCAGGTTGCAAATTAAAAATAATTTTTATCTGCATCTACAGTACCTCTGAAAAAATATTTGGGCTTCTAGCTGTGTGTGGGACTTGTTGTATTAGTCCATCTATACTGACCTCCATCAGGTTGCAAACTGAATATATTTTTTTCTGCATCTACCTCTGAAAAAATATTGGGCTTCTAGCTGTGTGTGGGTCTTGTTCTATTAATCCATCTATACAGACCTCCATCAGGTTGCAAACTGAATATAATTTTTTTCTGCATCTACCTCTGAAAAAATATTGGGCTTCTAGCTGTGTGTGGGACTTGTTGTATTAGTCCATCTATACTGACCTCCATCAGGTTGCAAACTGAATATATTTTTTTCTGCATCTACCTCTGAAAAAATATTGGGCTTCTAGCTGTGTGTGGGACTTGTTCTATTAATCCATCTATACAGACCTCCATCAGGTTGCAAACTGAATATATTTTTTTCTGCATCTACCTCTGAAAAAATATTGGGCTTCTAGCTGTGTGTGGGACTTGTTGTATTAGTCCATCTATACTGACCTCCATCAGGTTGCAAACTGAATATATTTTTTTCTGCATCTACCTCTGAAAAAATATTGGGCTTCTAGCTGTGTGTGGGACTTGTTGTATTAGTCCATCTATACTGACCTCCATCAGGTTGCAAATTGAATATAATTTTTTTCTGCATCTAACCCAGCCAATAGTTTTGGCCTAATACCACAGTTTGGCCACTCAGCTCTGCTCGGTTACCATCCATTGTTTTTTTGTGCAAACAACTCCAGAGTTGTGAATTAGTTAACCACCAAAATGAGTGGAAAAAGGCCTGCTGCTGGTGGAAAGGGGAATAGGCGTGTTGGGAAGGGGAAAAAAGGTTGTGTCCGTGGGGTAGGTGTTAAAGCAACAGTAACATCTGCAGAAGAAAGACCATCTTCCAGCCAAACTAAAATGTCTACTTCTTTTAGCGGACAATGTGATAAGATCCCTTTCTTACGGCCACGCCAATCGCTACAAATTCCAGATGAGGCACAAAAACAGCAGGTGCTTCAACGGATATCAAGTGCTCCTTTAAGTGGGCTCTCGTCCACATCAACTTCAACATCACAAATACTCCAGTCCTCAAAGGTGTCACCCAAATCGCACTTGCTTCCTCACAGCTCCCAAATCTCCAGCTGCCCGTCTGAGTATGAGGTAGAACAGATGGTTGAGTCTGCAGAGCTGTTTACTCATACTATAGCCTGGGAATCAGAGGTCGACTCCAGCGCTTCTGTAAATCCAGACGAGGAAATGATCTGCACTGATGCCCAGAATCTTTATGAGTCGGATCCAGGACCAGACGCAGAAGGTTCTGACCATAATGTAGACCCTCATTCCCAAACTGTAACTCCTGTTGGTGGAGACAATGAGGAAGACGATGATAAGACTCAAATACCTGATTGGAGCGACAACTTTAGTTTTTTGTCAGGGTAGGAACAGGTTGGCTCTGAGGACGATGGGTGTGATAACACACAGGGTGATAATGATGAGGTTGGAGATCCCACTTACTGTCAACCCACAGTCAGCCAAGAGATGAGGTCAGCAGAGGAGGTGGAGGAAGATGCTAGTGACGACGAGGTCAGGTTGCGCCTTCCTGGACAGAGACGTAGTACTGGAAGCACGTCAACAACTGCATCCTCAAACACAACTCTGCCTCTCACCACAAGTCGTGGTGGCTCTTCAGGTCGCATGGGTGCTAAGCCTTGCATAGCCTGGGCATTTTTTCAGATCGATAAAGATGACCCAACTCGTGTTATCTGTAACATTTGTCAGCAAAAGCTAAGTAGAGGCCAAAAAATACATAGTTTGAGTACTTCATGCACGAACCGGCACATGGACATGAAGCATAAGTTGCAGTGGGAAGCTCAGTGTGCTACAATGCGGCCTAGCCGGCCGGGCCAACCACCGTCTGCCATATCTTGTGCATCCGCGGCCTCTTCATCCTCTGTGACTGGGGGGACAGCAGTCACACCTGTTTTGGGGCGCAGACCTGCCACCTCTTTACCCGCAACAGCCAGCGTGATTGGCAGGTCATCATTTTCTTTGGAGGTGGGAACACCAGCTGGTGTTGAGCGCTGTCCGACATCGATAGCACCACCTTTGGATCAAGGCAACCTAACATGTCCGCCTGCATCTTCCTCACAGACCGGCAGTTTGCCGGGGACACCCTTATCAACCCCGTCTAAGCACAATAGCCAGCCCTCGGTCCCTCAGATGTGGACAAGTAAAAGACCATTTCCTCCTAGCCATGAGAAAGCTAAGAGGTTGAATTTCACCATCTGCAAGCTCTTGGCTACAGAAATGCTGCCTTTCCGCCTGGTGGACACAGAGGATTTTCGAGACCTTATGTCCGTCGCAGTGCCCCAGTACCAGATGCCCAGTCGGCACTACTTCTCAAAGAAAGGTGTGCCTGCGCTCCACCAGCATGTCACACACAACATCACCGCTTCTTTGAGAAACTCTGTGTGTGACAGGGTGCATTTCACCACAGACACTTGGACGAGTAGGCATGGACAGGGGCGTTACATGTCGCTGACTGGGCACTGGGTAACTATGGTGACAGCAGGACAAGGGGCTGCTGTCCAAGTCTTGCCGTCCCCACGAGTTGTGCGTCAATCCTCTTTATGTCAAATTTCCTCCACTGCTTCTGCCTCCTCAACCTCCTCTCGGTCTTCCACCTGCACCCAAAGCCTGTCTGGTCATGCCACAAGCTTTCTAACTGCGCAGAGGGGATCCTGCACACCTCCTTACTATGCTGGCAGTAGGGCTCAACGTCATCAGGCGGTTTTTACTTTGAAATGACTGGGAAATGTGAGTCACACAGCTGAGGAGTTGTGGTCAGCTCTGGAGAACCAATTTCATGAATGGCTGTCTCCACTGGACCTGAAACCAGGGAAGGCCGTGTGCGACAATGCTGCAAACCTGGGTGCGGCCCTTCGCCGGGGCAATGTCACACACGTGCCTTGTATGGCTTACGTGTTGAACCTGGTTGTCCAGCAATTTTTAGCCCACTATCCCAGACTAGATGGCCTTCTGCAGAGGGCACGGTCGCTGTGTGCTCACTTCCGCCGTTCGCATCCCGCAGCTCAGCGACTTACATCTCTACAGAAGTCGTTGGGCCTGCCACTTCACCGGCTAAAATGCGATGTGCCTACCCGGTGGAATTCAACTCTGCACATGTTGCAGCGACTGTGGCAGCACCGACAAGCCCTGGTGCAATACGTTCTGACGTATAGCCTGGGCCAACGAGATCCAGAGGTGGGGCAAATCACGCTGGAGGAGTGGTCTCAGATCAGGGACCTATGCACCCTTCTGCACAGTTTTGAAATGGCGACGAAGATGTTTAGTGCTGATGATGCCATTATCAGCATGACTATTCCGCTGATTTACATGCTGGAGCACATGTTAAACAGAATTCGGAGTCAGGTGGTGGCACAAGAGGAGGTGGAGGAAGTAGAGGAGGAGGAGTTGTATGCGGAAGGGCTAACATCTGCAAGGTCCAGACGGTCGGCAGCACCAAGGCGGCAGGCATGTGAGGGTGGGGGAGATGGTTTTACCAGGGCGCATGGTAGCAGCCAAACTAGTGAGGAAGGTGCAGGAGCCCAGGAAGAAGTGGAGGACGAACTGATGGAAGACTCATCAGATGAGGGAGACCTTGATCACATTTCTGTTGTGCGAGGTTGGGGGGAGAGGACAGAGGAAGGAAGCATGATTGTTACCTCGCCACCAACAAAACAGGGACTTGGTGCTCCTGGATGCGCAACACACATGAGTGCCTTCTTGCTGCACTACCTGCAACATGACCCTCGAATTGTGAGAATTAGAAATAATCCTGACTACTGGGTTGCCACACTGTTAGATCCCCGGTACAAAAGTAAATTTGCAGAAATTATTCCTGCCATAGAAAGGGATGCACGCATGCAGGAGTATCAGCAGAGACTGTTGCAGAATCTTACATGTGCTTTTCCACAAAACACCAGTGGTGCATGTAGTGAATCTCACAGTTCCAACTTGCCAACCGTGGGACCGTCAAGTGTTCAGCACTCAAACCGTAACAGAACCACAGTATCTGCTGGTAACATCAATTTTGCGGAATCATTTCACCACTTTTTTAGCCCATCCTTTGCAAGGCCACAGGAGACAAGAAGTCTGACACATAGTCAACGCCTAGAGACGATGGTACAGGAGTATCTCCAAGTAAACATTGAAGCCACGACTGTGTCACTGGACCCTTGCTCTTTTTGGGCTTCCAATCTGGATAAATGGCCGGAGCTAGCCACTTACGCCTTGGAGATCTTGTCATGCCCCGCAGCCAGCGTTCTGTCTGAACGTGTGTTCAGCGCTGCTGGTGGTGTGCTGACAGATAAGCGCACGCGGCCCTCCACTGATAATGTAGACAGACTCACGTTCATAAAGATGAACAAATCATGGATCCGAAACGACTTTTCTACCCCTGTGTCATCCTGGGGAGAGTAAAAGCTTGATGATTGGTTAAAATCACCCTACCAACCGTTTTAAGCTTTCAAATTACTAATCATGTTTATCTGTATCTTGACTGGAAAATAATTTGGGCTTTGTAGCAGTGTGCAGCACTGATCCTATTAGGCCATCTATAATAAGCTCCACCAGATTTAAAATTAAAAATAATTTTTAGCTGCATCTAGCCCGGAAAATAATTTTGGGGCTCCGAGATGCGCAAGACACATAAGTGCCTTCTTGCTGCACTACCTGCAGCATGACCCTCATATTGTCAGAATTCGAAGTAATCATGACTACTGGGTTGCCACACTCTTAGATCCCCCAAACTTTTCGATCAACCTTTTCATTTTAATAAAGACCAAAAAAATGGTCATTTTTGAAATTATAAGCATTAGCAGGTTGTTAGAAACTGAAATCAAACAGTTTTCAACTCAAAACTTTATTCTAGGTGATGTTACATTTTCACATAGGGCCCCTTGTTCGAAAGGAGCTTCTGAACTCTCTCGTCCATTGAATTTGTCAGGTTTTGGATGGTTTCTGCTTCAATTGTTTTGCATGAGGACAGAATACCCTCCCAGAGCTGTTGCTTAGATGTGAACTGCCTCCCGCCATCATAGACACTCCTTTTAATGATGCTCCAAAGGTTCTGAATGGGGTAGAGGTCAGGGGAGCATGGGGGTCACACCATAAGTTTTTCCCCTTTTATGCCTATATCAGCCAGAGATGCAGATGTTTTATGTGCAGCATGAGATGGTGCATTATCATGCAGAAAAATGATCTTGCTGTGAAATACACGGTTCTTCTTCTTGAACCATGGCAGGAAGTGCTGTTTGAGAAAATCCACATACATTATGGAGTTCATCTTTAGCGCCTTCAGGGATCCTAAAGGGGCCGACAATCTCTCTCCCCATGATTCCAGCCCAAAACATTACTCCACCTCCTCCTTGTTGGCGCTGTAGCCGTGTTTGCGTGGGGTGTCCATCAACCAGCCATCCTCCACTCCATCCATCTGGACCATCGAGCGCTGCACGGCACTCATCCGTGAACAAAACAGTTTTGAAATCAGTCTTCATGTAATGTTTGGCCCACTGGAGCCGTTTCTGCTTGTGTGAAGTGGATAGAGGAGGTCGACAGGATGGCGTATGCACAGCTGCAAACCTCTGAAGGACCCTGCATCTTGTTGTTCGGGGGACGTTGGAGGCACAAGCAGCTTCAAAAACTTGTCTGCTGCTATGACAAGGCTTTTTTGCCGCTGCTCTTTCAACCTGACGTAATTGCCTGTAGGAAAGAGTCCTCAATTTGCCCTTATCAGCACGCACACGTGTGTACTGTGAATCAGCTACATACTTCTTGATTGCCAAGACACTTCATCCTGATCATCGCACAATGTTGATTGTAGTCATGCCTTGACCTAAACACTCCACAATTTGTTGCTTCTCAGCAGCCGACACATCCTTTTTCTTTCCCATTTTGGCAGAAAATGTAGGCTGCTTAATAATGTGAGAGAGCCTTCTTAAGTAGTCTTGCCTTTCATTGGACACACCTGCCAAACTAATTAGCACAGGTGTCTGCAATTGCTTACAGTGATATAAAGAGCCCTGACACACATCACCATCAATGAGTTTAACTGACAAACAAACAAATTCTTCCCTTATCACTCCTAAACACTTTTTGCATAATAATTTAGAACGCAGTGTACATGTGCTTTTCCACAAAACACCAGTGGTTCACGTAGTGAATCTTACAGTTCTAACTTGCCAACCGTGGTCTGTATGGAATTGTTCAATAAAGGGCCCAAAATTAAGATAACATAGATGGGAGAGGTCTCTATGAATAGGAATTCCTAAGTATTTGATACCCTGTGAGGGCCAGGCAAAGGGAAAGTTGGACTGGATGGAATCCTATATGGATTTGGGGAGGGAGACATCGAGGGCCTCAGACTTCGCTGCATTGATTTTAAAATTTTACCATGTAACAAAGTGATCTATTTCAGCCATAACAGCAGGGATGGATATATGTGATTGAGTGATATATACTAGGACATCATCAGCAAATAGAGAGCACTTGTACTCGGTGCCTCCCACCTCAATCCACCTAATATTGGGGTTATGGCGAATTGATGAGAGCAGGTGCTCCGTCACTAGGATGTATAAGAGAGGGGACAGAGGACATCCCTGCCTTGTCCCATTGGTGATTGTGAAAGGTGATGAAAATGTTCTGACGCACCCCCTGGGCCTTGGGACACCCGGAGCCGAACCCTTTTTGGTGGATGCTGGTGGTTGTAGTCTTCGTGGTGGCGACCCGGTTCCGTGGCTCAGGGCGGTCAAACCAGTGGCGGAACTATTTATGTGGTTTTGATGTTTAAATGTCCGACTACGCCACCCGTGGATTGCGGTCAGAGTGAACCGCCGCTACAGGGCAGACCGCTGAGGCTGGTGTTGTGGGTGCAGCAGAGCGTAGCATAACTCCCCACGGGAGGAGTATAGCCTCAGGGCAGTGTATGCGGAGGATGGGGGTGATGGTGCAGGGCAGCAGCAGTAACGACACGGAGTCAGTGATGCAGTCCAGGGCCTTTACTCACAGTTCTTATTATCCAGACCACGTCTGCAGGTAACGGCTGCCCACGTCATACTGTGCTCACCAGGTGAGGGGCTCAGACAACTCCCAGATAACTTTGGAGCACTTCACAGGACCCCCTTTGTGTGTCCTTTGTCTGGCCTTTCTTACCAACACTTCTGTCCGGCTGCCTCGGGCCTCCTCTTGGTAAACTTGGCGCCAGTTTCCCTGACCCTATGTGGTGCCTTCCTAGCGGGTGTAGCGAGGGGCTGCGCCACATAAAATGTCAGAGCCTCCGGTTTCTAGCTGAGGGTCGTTTCCTGCCTCCTCTAGTTCGGGGACCGGTCTCCCCCTTTGGCCTGACCCCTCCACGCAGGTGGATTCGGGCGTGCGGTGGCGACTCGCCCGTCCGCACCCCTGGGATCCCTTCATTCCTCGTTCCTGGAGCCTTCTCCGCTCCTCTTCCTTCCTTCTCCCTCTTCCAGGCCTGGGCCTCTGTTACTAGGCCCGCCTCCGGAGCAGAGCTCATGCAGAGCCCCTGCTCCCTGCCACTTCTGCTCAGACTTCTCTGCACTGAACTAAGATGGTGCCCACCTTTTATACTCCCTTCTCAATGCACCCAGGAACTGCTTCCTCCCTGCTCCTGCACTACAGGGTTCCCCTTCCTCAGTGTTCCCTCCCCCCACTCCAGCCAGGGACAGGGACTGTCGTGCCCATCTCAGGGGGATATTGGTCGCCCTGCCCCACGGCAATGTGGTGTAATGCATGCAGGTGTCGGGTCCTGATCCACACTCCATCCTTACCTGAGAGTGAGATATCACACCTCTGGGTGAGGTGCAATACGTCTGTAGCAACCGAGCCCTCAGGGTGCTACAGTTCCATTTATCTTCAGCCTAGGTGACGTATTGCGATACAGGGCCGTGATTTTGGCTATAAAAGGGTCCCCTAGACCCCTACCTCAAGCTTTTTAAGAGAATCATATATGGCGTGCCAGGAGACTCTATGGAATGCTTTCTCAGCATCCAACGAGAGTATCTAATTACAAATTTTTAACTGCATCTAGCCCAGGAAATACTTTGTGCCTAGTAGCAGTGTCTGCTAGTCAGCGGATTATCCCGGCTGTTAAGCAAGCTACACCACCTGTAGTTTAGACACTTAATTTTTTCAAAGGAAATGCTTCGGGACCATGGGATACTTAGTGAAGAGCATCAGGAGGCACCCCAAGGCATAGGGGCTGGGACTGGCAGTAGGATGCCTTGCGGTGGACAGCCGAGCTCGATCCTTATAAAAGCTTTTTAACTGCAGCAGCTTTAGTGGACGCTACTGGAGCTGGAATTACCGCGTCTGCTGGCATGAGACTTGCCCTCCAATAGATCCTTGTAAATGGATTTAAAGTGTATTCATTAAAATTAGAGAGACAATTTAAATTAAAAAGCTTAGAGCTGCCTCCACCACAGGGGGGCTCGCTCGACCCACCAGCGGACAGGCACCAGTATTGGGAGAGGGGGGCTGGCCGTCAGGGTTCACCGCGGCTCTGGCACAAACCCGGCGACACGGAGGTGGCACGGGCAGGAGCGGACTGGCCGTGTCGGCTTCTCACTTTTTGGATTTTAGAAGGGCATGACATGCCTATATCTGTGTCTCCCCCTCCTTTTACTCCTCCACCTCTTTTATTTTCGCATGACTATATGTACTTGTCACTTTTCCATGTGTTAGTTATGTCTTCTGAGCAGTTTGTCAGCTTTTGGACACCTTTGAAGGTGTTTTCTATGTGTTTCTATGTGTTTTTGTTTGCCTGCCATTAGTTTTAACGGTGTCCGAAGGTGTTCGACGAACAGTTCGACGAACAGTTCGGCGAACACACGGGTGTTCGACGAACCGAACCGAACTCGAACACTACGGGGGTGGCTCAACACTACTAGTAACCAATCAGAGTCCAGCTTTCATTCCATCAGAGCTGTTTAAGAAATGAAAGCAGATCTTTGATTGGTTGCTATGGGCAATACAGAATAAAGACAGTTTTCCTTTTAGAAGCTTTTGACAAATTTTAATACAATGATGTGGCTCTTTAGCCATTACAAAATGTGAGCTCCCAGCATGATGGGAGTTGTAGTTTTACGAGAGCTGTACAGGTTGGAGGTCATAAAATTAGTTCACGTGTTTTTAAATAAGTTACGTAACATGAATGGATGCCTTCTTTGGAACGTTATTTTAGAATTCATTTTAAAATATAGGGGAATGATTTGCTAAAAATGGCCTTTGCCAGACTGCCATAAGCAGTAGAAGGCCACGGCCCCATTATCAGTATTTGGTCAGTATTTAGTATTTTTTCTCAGGAGTGGGAGCCAAAACCAGGAGTGGGTGATAAATGCAGAATTGGTGACTTGTTTCTATTATATCTTTTCTCTGATTGTTCCTCACCTGGTTTTGGCTCCCACTCCTGAGAAAAAAATACTTTGAGAAGTTTTTCATTTCCTGAAGCAGTTTTGAAGATCTTTCAAGCATTTTGCTTGTTTTTTTCTCCCCCTTAACCGTTTTTGCGGCCTTTTGATTAAACAGTGCCTGGTTTGGAGCGTTTTACACCAGTAGCTTTTCCAAAGAACTCACGTGCACTTTGTTTTCTCCCTCCAGACATTTTTCAAAACCTGATGCAGAAGAAATACACTCCAGAGACTGAACTTATGAGCAAAAATGTTATTTTACAATGAAAAGGAATAGAAAGTCTGTCAAGCATTTTTTGAGAGATTTTTCACTCAACTTTTGGAGTCAACCTGTTCCAAATACACAACTTCAAACAACTCTGTGCTCACATACCCTTCGAGGCCAGTGAGGAAATTAAAATTTTGCTGGTTACTGTTGGAAATACTCAACAATAAGTCAACAGAGGCATCACAATTCACCAACAGCTGGATCCTATCAATTGATGGGAGTTTTTCCTGTACAGTGTGTTAAAGACTAGATTTAAAAAAAATGCAAACTGCAAAAAAAGTTATATTGTAGAAGCAGGGAGATTACTACTCTGAAGTCTGTCCAATTACAATATAGACTGTTTTTTTTGCTATTGAATAAGAAGGAACTCGATAATTTGCTATTGGGCTACCAGATTGCCAACAAGAACTGGAAACTAGTTCACTGAAGAGACCAGCGTCATCAATAAACCTGGGCAGCAAATACACACATGCCATGGGGTGCTTTCACATTGCGTCTAGGGTCACGTTCGCTGGTCCTGTAATTTACCCCCAGATCCACAAGAATCATCATCTAAATCTGAACCCCCAGCAAAACCGGATCCAGACATACAGTGGGTACGAAAAGTATTCAGACCCCTTTAAATTTTTCACTCTTTGTTTCATTGCAGCCATTTGGTAAATTCTAAAAAGTTATTTTTTTTCTCATTAAAGTACACTCTGCACCCCATCTTGACTGAAAAAAAAGAAATTTTTGCAAATTTATTAAAAAAGAAAAACTGAAATATCACATGGCCATAAGTATTCAGACCCTTTGCTCAGACACTCATATTTAAGACACATGCTGTACATTTCCATGTGATCCTCCTTGAGATGGTTCTACTCCTTCATTGGAGTCCAGCTGTGTTTAATTAAACTGATAGGACTTGATTTGGAAAGGCACACACCGGTCTATATAAGACCTCACAGCTCACAGTGCATGTCAGACCAAATGAGAATCATGAGCTCAAAGGAACTGCCCAAGGTGCTCAGAGACAGAATTGTGGCAAGGCACAGATCTGGCCAAGGTTACAAAAGAATTTCTGCATTACTCAAGGTTCCTAAGAGCACAGTGGCCTCCATAATCCTTAAATGGAAGAAGTTTGGGACCACCAGAAGTCTTCCTAGACCTGGCCATGTAGCCAAACTGAGCAATCGTGGGAGAAGAGCCTTGGTGAGAGAGGTAAAGAAGAACCCCAAGATCACTGAGGCTGAGCTCCAGAGATGCAGTAGGGAGATGTGAGAAAGTTCCACAAAGTCAACTATCACTGCAGCCCTCCACCAGTTGGACCTTTATGGCAGAGTGGCCCGACGGAAGCTTCTCCTCAGTGCAAGACATATGAAAGCATGCATAGAGTTTGCTCAAACACACATAAACGACTCCCAGACTATGAGAAATAAGATTCTCTGGTCTGATGAGATGAAGATAGAACTTTTTGGTGATAATTCTAAGCGGTATGTGTGGAGAAAACCAGGCACTACTCATGACTAGAGATGAGCTTTGTTCGACTCGAACTGTTCGCCAATCTCAAATTCGAGCTGTTTTGGGCAGTGTTCGAGCCGTTCGGCGAACACGAACGATTTGAGAAAAATTCGGCTGTTCGAGGTTATGTTCGATAACTGTTCGAGCACCAAAATCATAACTGGATTTTTTCTCAGTAATGATGAAAATTAATGTTAATACGCAGTTTGAGTGTACAGCGGGGTGGGGGGAGGGGCAGGGGATGGATCTCTGCAGGAATAATGAAGATCTCCATTTTTTTTTCTCTTTCCCGCATTTACAGTGGCGAGGTGCAATCTGTCAGCCTATCAGCAGCGCACACACGGAGCGAAGTGCTTTTTTTCACACAAGCAAGGGCATGTGTCATTGGCAGTGTATGTCACATGTCCTTGCCCTATAAGACCAAGCCATTTTCCCCGTCGCCACCATTTTCTCACTGCTGCAGCTGCGTGTTAGACGGCACCACTGTTGCTGTGTGCGCTATACCTTGTTAATTTCAAGCCAATTTTCGCACAAATCTACAGATAGCTTGGGAGTAGGGAATATTTGTGATTGCAGTCCTTTTAAGGACTAGGTTACAGCATTTCCTACGACTTTTATCAGGCAGGTCTGTGCTCTTAAATAGATAGATTGTGGGAGTAAAGACTAATTGTAATTGCAGTCCTTTTCAGGACTAGGTTACATCAGTTCCTATCAGTTTTTGCCAGGCAGGTCTGTGCCAGTGCTGTGCAAGTTTTTTTCACAGCATTTGGCTGAATCTAGCAAAGCTAATCCTTTTTGGCCTATTGCAGAGTGTGTTAGTCAGTGGAGTAGCCTATCTGTGTTGCAAGATATACCACCTGTGTATAGAATACCAATTTTTTTACTGCACCTAGTGAAGTAAAATCTTTTGGGCATAGCATCATTCTATTAGTCCATCTATACTGACCTCCATCAGGTTGCAAATTGAATATAATTTTTTTCTGCATCTAGCTCTGAAAAAATATTTGGGCTTCTAGCAGTGTGTGGGACTTGTTCTATTAGTCCATCTATACTGACCTCCATCAGGTTGCAAACTGAATATAATTTTTTTCTGCATCTAGCTCTGAAAAAATATTTGGCCTTCTAGCAGTGTGTGGGACTTGTTCTATTAATCCATCTATACTGACCTCCATCACGCTGCAAATTCAAAATAATTTTTTGTCTGCATCTAGCTCTGAAAAAATATTTGGCCTTCTAGCAGTGTGTGGGACTTTCTCTATTAGTCCATCTATACTGACCTCCATCAGGTTGCAAATTAAAAATAATTTTTATCTGCATCTACCTCTGAAAAAATATTTAGGCTTCTAGCAGTGTGTGGGACTTGTTCTATTAGTCCATCTATACTGACCTCCATCAGGTTGCAAATTAAAAATAATTTTTATCTGCATCTACCTCTGAAAAAATATTTGGCCTTCTAGCAGTGTGTGGGACTTTCTCTATTAGTCCATCTATACTGACCTCCATCAGGTTGCAAATTAAAAATAATTTTTTGTCTGCATCTAGCTCTGAAAAAATATTTGGCCTTCTAGCAGTGTGTGGGACTTTCTCTATTAGTCCATCTATACTGACCTCCATCAGGCTGCAAATTAAAAATAATTTTTATCTGCATCTACCTCTGAAAAAATATTTGGCCTTCTAGCTGTGTGTGGGACTTGTTCTATTAGTCCATCTATACTGACCTCCATCAGGTTGCAAACTGAATATAATTTTTTTCTGCATCTAGCTCTGAAAAAATATTTGGCCTTCTAGCAGTGTGTGGGACTTTCTCTATTAGTCCATCTATACTGACCTCCATCAGGTTGCAAATTAAAAATAATTTATATCTGCATCTAGCTCTGAAAAAATATTTGGCCTTCTAGCAGTGTGTGGGACTTTCTCTATTAGTCCATCTATACTGACCTCCATCAGGTTGCAAATTAAAAATAATTTTTTGTCTGCATCTAGCTCTGAAAAAATATTTGGCCTTCTAGCAGTGTGTGGGACTTTCTCTATTAGTCCATCTATACTGACCTCCATCAGGTTGCAAACTGAATATATTTATTTTCTGCATCTACCTCTGAAAAAATATTGGGCTTCTAGCTGTGTGTCGGACTTGTTCTATTAATCCACCTATACAGACCTCCATCAGGTTGCAAACTGAATATAATTTTTTTCTGCATCTACCTCTGAAAAAATATTTGGGCTTCTAGCTGTGTGTGGGACTTGTTCTATTAGTCCATCTATACTGACCTCCATCAGGTTGCAAACTGAATATAATTTTTTTCTGCATCTAGCTCTGAAAAAATATTTGGCCTTCTAGCAGTGTGTGGGACTTTCTCTATTAGTCCATCTATACTGACCTCCATCAGGTTGCAAATTAAAAATAATTTATATCTGCATTTAGCTCTGAAAAAATATTTGGCCTTCTAGCAGTGTGTGGGACTTTCTCTATTAGTCCATCTATACTGACCTCCATCAGGTTGCAAACTGAATACAATTTTTTTCTGCATCTACCTCTGAAAAAATATTTGGGCTTCTAGATGTGTGTGGGACTTGTTCTATTAGTCCATCTATACTGACCTCCATCAGGTTGCAAATTGAATATAATTTTTTTCTGCATCTAACCCAGCCAATAGTTTTGGCCTAATACCACAGTTTGGCCACTCAGCTCTGCTCGGTTCCCATCCATTGTTTTTTTGTGCAAACAACTCCAGAGTTGTGAATTAGTTAACCACCAAAATGAGTGGAAAAAGGCCTGCTGCTGGTGGAAAGGGGAATAGGCGTGTTGGGAAGGGGAAAAAAGGTTGTGTCCGTGGGGTAGGTGTTAAAGCAACAGTAACATCTGCAGAAGAAAGACCATCTTCCAGCCAAACTAAAATGTCTACTTCTTTTAGCGGACAATGTGATAAGATCCCTTTCTTACGGCCACGCCAATCGCTACAAATTCCAGATGAGGCACAAAAACAGCAGGTGCTTCAACGGATATCAAGTGCTCCTTTAAGTGGGCTCTCCTCCACATCAACTTCAACATCACAAATACTCCAGTCCTCAAAGGTGTCACCCCAATCGCACTTGCTTCCTCACAGCTCCCAAATCTCCAGCTGCCCGTCTGAGTATGAGGTAGAACAGATGGTTGAGTCTGCAGAGCTGTTTACTCATACTATAGCCTGGGAATCAGAGGTCGACTCCAGCGCTTCTGTGAATCAAGACGAGGAAATGATCTGCACTGATGCCCAGAATCTTTATGAGTCGGATCCAGGACCAGACGCAGAAGGTTCTGACCATAATGTAGACCCTCATTCCCAAACTGTAACTCCTGTTGGTTGAGACAATGAGGAAGACGATGATGAGACTCAAATACCTGATTGGAGCGACAACTTTAGTTTTTTGTCAGGGCAGGAACAGGTTGGCTCTGAGGACGACGGGTGTGATAACGCACAGGGTGATGATGATGAGGTTGGAGATCCCACTTACTGTCAACCCACAATCAGCCAAGAGATGAGGTCAGCAGAGGAAATGGAGGAAGATGCTAGTGACGACGAGGTCAGGTTGCGCCTTCCTGGACAGAGACGTAGTACTGGAAGCACGTCAACAACTGCATCCTCAAACACAACTCTGCCTCTCACCACAAGTCGTGGTGGCTCTTCAGGTCGCATGAGTGCTAAGCCTTGCATAGCCTGGGCATTTTTTCAGATCGATAAAGATGACCCAACTCGTGTTATCTGTAACATTTGTCAGCAAAAGCTAAGTAGAGGCCAAAAAATACATAGTTTGAGTACTTCATGCATGAACCGGCACATGGACATGAAGCATAAGTTGCAGTGGGAAGCTCAGTGTGCTACAATAAGGCCTAGCCGGCCGGGCCAACCACCGTCTGCAATATCTTGTGCATCCGCGGCCTCTTCATCCTCTGTGACTGGGGGGACAGCAGTCACACCTGTTTTGGGGCGCAGACCTGCCACCTCTTTACCCGCAACAGCCAGCGTGATTGGCAGGTCATCATTTTCTTTGGAGGTGGTAACACCAGCTGGTGTTGAGCGCTGTCCGACATCGATAGCACCACCTTTGGATCAAGGCAACCTAACATGTCCGCCTGCATCTTCCTCACAGACCGGCAGTTTGCCGGGGACACCCTTATCAACCCCGTCTAAGCACAATAGCCAGCCCTCGGTCCCTCAGATGTGGACAAGTAAAAGACCATTTCCTCCTAGCCATGAGAAAGCTAAGAGGTTGAATTTCACCATCTGCAAGCTCTTGGCTACAGAAATGCTGCCTTTCCACCTGGTGGACACAGAGGATTTTCGAGACCTTATGTCCGTCGCAGTGCCCCAGTACCAGATGCCCAGTCGGCACTACTTCTCAAAGAAAGGTGTGCCTGCGCTCCACCAGCATGTCGCACACAACATCACCGCTTCTTTGAGAAACTCTGTGTGTGACAGGGTGCATTTCACCACAGACACTTGGACGAGTAGGCATGGACAGGGGCGTTACATGTCGCTGACTGGGCACTGGGTAACTATGGTGACAGCAGGACAAGGGGCTGCTGTCCAAGTCTTGCCGTCCCCACGAGTTGTGCGTCAATCCTCTTTATGTCAAAGTTCCTCCACTGCTTCTGCCTCCTCAACCTCCTCTCGGTCTTCCACCTGCACCCAAAGCCTGTCTGGTCATGCCACAAGCTTTCTAACTGCGCAGAAGGGATCCTGCACACCTCCTTACTATGCTGGCAGTAGGGCTCAACGTCATCAGGCGGTTTTTACTTTGAAATGTCTGGGAAATGTGAGTCACACAGCTGAGGAGTTGTGGTCAGCTCTGGAGAACCAATTTCATGAATGGTTGTCTCCACTGGACCTGAAACCAGGGAAGGCCGTGTGCGACAATGCTGCAAACCTGGGTGCGGCCCTTCGCCGGGGCAATGTCACACACGTGCCTTGTATGGCTCACGTGTTGAACCTGGTTGTCCAGCAATTTTTAGCCCACTATCCCAGACTAGATGGCCTTCTGCAGAGGGCACGGTCGCTGTGTGCTCACTTCTGCCGTTCGCATCTCGCAGCTCAGCGACTTACATCTCTACAGAAGTCGTTGGGCCTGCCACTTCACCGGCTAAAATGCGATGTGCCTACCCGGTGGAATTCAACTCTGCACATGTTGCAGCGACTGTGGCAGCACCGACAAGCCCTGGTGCAATACGTTCTGACGTATAGCCTGGGCCAACGAGATCCAGAGGTGGGGCAAATCACGCTGGAGGAGTGGTCTCAGATCAGGGACCTATGCACCCTTCTGCACAGTTTTGAAATGGCGACGAAGATGTTTAGTGCTGACGATGCCATTATCAGCATGACTATTCCGGTGATTTACATGCTGGAGCACATGTTAAACAGAATTCGGAGTCAGGTGGTGGCACAAGAGGAGGTGGAGGAAGTAGAGGAGGAGGAGTTGTATGCGGAAGGGCTAACATCTGCAAGGTCCAGACGGTCGGCAGCACCAAGGCGGCAGGCATGTGAGGGTGGGGGAGATGGTTTTACCAGGGTGCATGGTAGCAGCCAAACTAGTGAGGAAGGTGTAGGAGCCCAGGAAGAAGTGGAGGACGAACTGATGGAAGACTCATCAGATGAGGGAGACCTTCATCACATTTCTGTTGTGCGAGGTTGGGGGGAGAGGACAGAGGAAGGAAGCATGATTGTTACCTCGCCACCAACACAACAGGGACTTGGTGCTCCTGGATGCGCAACACACATGAGTGCCTTCTTGCTGCACTACCTGCAACATGACCCTCGAATTGTGAGAATTAGAAATAATCCTGACTATTGGGTTGCCACACTGTTAGATCCCCAGTACAAAAGTAAATTTGCAGAAATTATTCCTGCCATAGAAAGGGATGCACGCATGCAGGAGTATCAGCAGAGACTGTTGCAGAATCTTACATGTGCTTTTCCACAAAACACCAGTGGTGCACGTAGTGAATCTCACAGTTCCAACTTGCCAACCGTGGGACCGTCAAGTGTTCAGCACTCAAACCATAACAGAACCACAGTATCTGCTGGTAACATCAATTTTGCGCAATCATTTCACCACTTTTTTAGCCCATCCTTTGCAAAGCCACAGGAGACAAGAAGTCTGACACATAGTCAACGCCTAGAGACGATGGTACAGGAGTATCTCCAAGTAAACATTGAAGCCATGACTGTGTCACTGGACCCTTGCTCTTTTTGGGCTTCCAATCTGGATAAATGGCCGGAGCTAGCCACTTACGCCTTGGAGATCTTGTCATACCCCGCAGCCAGCGTTCTGTCTGAACGTGTGTTCAGCGCTGCTGGTGGTGTGCTGACAGATAAGCGCACGCGGCCCTCCACTGATAATGTAGACAGACTCACGTTCATAAAGATGAACAAATCATGGATCCGAAACGACTTTTCTACCCCTGTGTCATCCTGGGGAGAGTAAAAGCTTGATGATTGGTTAAAATCACCCTACCAACCGTTTTAAGCTTTCAAATTACTAATCATGTTTATCTGTATCTTGGCTGGAAAATAATTTGGGCTTTGTAGCAGTGTGCAGCACTGATTCTATTAGGCCATCTATAATAAGCTCCACCAGATTTAAAATTACTAATCATGTTTATTTGTATCTTGACTGGAAAATAATTTGGGCTTTGTAGCAGTGTGCAGTACTGATTCTATTAGGCCATCTATACTAAGCTCCACCAGATTTAAAATTAATAATAATTTTTAGCTGCATCTCGCCCGGAAAATAATTTTGGGGCTCCGAGATGCGCAAGACACATAAGTGCCTTCTTGCTGCACTACCTGCAACATGACCCTCATATTGTCAGAATTCGAAGTAATCATGACTACTGGGCTGCCACACTCTTAGATCCCCCAAACTTTTCGATCAACCTTTTCATTTTAATAAAGACCAAAAAAATGGTCATTTTTGAAATTATAAGCATTAGCAGGTTATTAGAAACTGAAATCAAACAGTTTTCAACTCAAAACTTTATTCTAGGTGATGTTACATTTTCACATAGGACCCCTTGTTCGAAACGAGCTTCTGAACTCTCTCGTCCATTGAATTTGTCAGGTTTTGGATGGTTTCTGCTTCAATTGTTTTGCATGAGGACAGAATACCCTCCCAGAGCTGTTGCTTAGATGTGAACTGCCTCCCGCCATCATAGACACTCCTTTTGATGATGCTCCAGAGGTTCTGAATGGGGTAGAGGTCAGGGGAGCATGGGGGTCACACCATAAGTTTGTCCCCTTTTATGCCCATATCAGCCAGAGATGCAGATGTTTTATGTGCAGCATGAGATGGTGCATTATCATGCAGAAAAATGATCTTGCTGTGAAATACACGGTTCTTCTTCTTGAACCATGGCAGGAAGTGCTGTTTGAGAAAATCCACATACATTATGGAGTTCATCTTTAGCGCCTTCAGGGATCCTAAAGGGGCCGACAATCTCTCTCCCCATGATTCCAGCCCAAAACATTACTCCACCTCCTCCTTGTTGGCGCTGTAGCCGTGTTTGCGTGGGGTGTCCATCAACCAGCCATCCTCCACTCCATCCATCTGGACCATCGAGCGCTGCACGGCACTCATCCGTGAACAAAACAGTTTTGAAATCAGTCTTCATGTAATGTTTGGCCCACTGGAGCCGTTTCTGCTTGTGTGAAGTGGATAGAGGAGGTCGACAGGATGGCGTATGCACAGCTGCAAACCTCAGAAGGACCCTGCATCTTGTTGTTCGGGGGACGTTGGAGGCACCAGCAGCTTCAAAAACTTGTCTGCTGCTATGAAAAGGCTTTTTTGCCGCTGCTCTTTTAACCTGACGTAATTGCCTGTAGGAAAGAGTCCTCAATTTGCCCTTATCAGCACGCACACGTGTGTACTGTGAATCAGCTACATACTTCTTGATTGCCAAGGCACTTCATCCTGATCATCGCACAATGTTGATTGTAGTCATGCCTTGACCTAAACACTCCACAATTTGTTGCTTCTCAGCAGCCGACACATCCTTTTTCTTTCCCATTTTGGCAGAAAATGTAGGCTGCTTAATAATGTGAGACAGCCTTCTTAAGTAGTCTTGCCTTTCATTGGACACACCTGCCAAACTAATTAGCACAGGTGTCTGCAATTGCTTACAGTGATATAAAGAGCCCTGACACACATCACCATCAATGAGTTTAACTGACAAACAAACAATTTCTTCCCTTATCACTCCTAAACACTTTTTGCATAATAATTTGGAACACAGTGTACATGTGCTTTTCCACAAAACACCAGTGGTTCACGTAGTGAATTTTACAGTTCTAACTTGCCAACCGTGGTCTGTATGGAGTTGTTCAATAAAGGGCCCAAAATTAAGATAACATAGATGGGAGAGGTCTCTATGAATAGGAATTCCTAAGTATTTGATACCCTGTGAGGGCCAGGCAAAGGGAAAGTTGGACTGGATGGAATCCTATATGGATTTGGGGAGGGAGACATCGAGGGCCTCAGACTTCGCTGCATTGATTTTAAAATTTGACCATGTAACAAAGTGATCTATTTCAGCCATAACAGCATGGATGGATATATGTGATTGAGTGATATATACTAGGACATCATCAGCAAATAGAGAGCACTTGTACTCGGTGCCTCCCACCTCAATCCACCTAATATTGGGGTTATGGCGAATTGATGAGAACAGGTGCTCCGTCACTAGGATGTATAAGAGAGGGGGCAGAGGACATCCCTGCCTTGTCCCATTGGTGATTGTGAAAGGTGATGAGAATGTTCTGATGCACCCCCTGGGCCTTGGGACACCCGGAGCCGGACCCTTTTTGGTGGATGCTGGTGGTTGTAGTCTTCGTGGCGGCGACCCGGTTCCATGGCTCAGGGTGGTCAAACCAGTGGCGGAACTATTTATGTGGTTTTGATGTTTAAATGTCCGACTACGCCACCCGTGGATTGCGGTCAGAGTGAACCGCCGCTGCAGGGCAGACCGCTGAGGCTGGTGTTGTGGGTGCAGCAGAGCGTAGCATAACTCCCCACGGGAGGAGTATAGCCTCAGGGCAGTGTATGCGGAGGATGGGGGTGATGGTGCAGGGCAGCAGCAGTAACGACACGGAGTCAGTGATGCAGTCCAGGGCCTTTACTCACGGTTCTTATTATCCAGACCACGTCTGCAGGTAACGGCTGCCCACGTCGTACTGTGCTCACCAGGTGAGGGGCTCAGACAACTCCCAGATAACTTTGGAGCGCTTCACAGGACCCCCTTTGTGTGTCCTTTGTCTGGCCTTTCTTACCAACCCTTCTGTCCGGCTGCCTCGGGCCTCCTCTTGGTAAACTTGGCGCCAGTTTCCCTGACCCTATGTGGTGCCTTCCTAGCGGGTGTAGCGAGGGGCTGCGCCACATAAAATGTCACAGCCTCCGGTTTCTAGCTGAGGGTCGTTTCCTGCCTCCACTAGTTTCGGGGACCGGTCTCCCCCTTTGGCCTGACCCCTCCACGCAGGTGGATTCGGGCGTGCGGTGGCGACTCGCCCGTCCGCACCCCTGGGATCCCTTCATTCCTCGTTCCTGGAGCCTTCTCCGCTCCTCTTCCTTCCTTCTCCCTCTTCCAGGCCTGGGCCTCTGTTACTAGGCCCGCCTCCGGAGCAGAGCTCATGCAGAGCCCCTGCTCCCTGCCACTTCTGCTCAGACTTCTCTGCACTGAACTAAGATGGTGCCCACCTTTTATACTCCCTTCTCAATGCACCCAGGAACTGCTTCCTCCCTGCTCCTGCACTACAGGGTTCCCCTTCCTCAGTGTTCCCTCCCCCCACTCCAGCCAGGGACAGGGACTGTCGTGCCCATCTCAGAGGCATATTGGTCGCCCTGCCCCACGGCAATGTGGTGTAATGCATGCAGGTGTCGGGTCCTGATCCACACTCCATCCTTACCTGAGAGTGAGATATCACACCTCTGGGTGAGGTGCAATACCTCTGTAGCAACCGAGCCCTCAGGGTGCTACAGTTCCATTTATCTGCAGCCTAGGTGACGTATTGCGATACTGGGCCGTGATTTTGGCTATAAAAGGGTCCCCTAGACCCCTACCCCAAGCTTTTTAAGAGAATCATATATGGCGTGCCAGGAGACTCTATGGAATGCTTTCTCAGCATCCAACGAGAGTATCTAATTACAAATTTTTAACTGCATCTAGCCCAGGAAATACTTTGTGCCTAGTAGCAGTGTCTGCTAGTCAGCGGATTATCCCGGCTGTTAAGCAAGCTACACCACCTGTAGTTTGGACACTTAATTTTTTCAAAGGAAATGCTTCGGGACCACGGGATACTCAGTGAAGAGCATCAGGAGGCACCCCAAGGCATAGGGGCTGGGACTGGCAGTAGGATGCCTTGCGGTGGACAGCCGAGCTCGATCCTTATAAAAGCTTTTTAACTGCAGCAGCTTTAGTGGACGCTACTGGAGCTGGAATTACGCGGCTGCTGGCATGAGACTTGCCCTCCAATAGATCCTTGTAAATGGATTTAAAGTGTATTCATTCAAATTAGAGAGACAATTTAAATTAAAAAGCTTAGAGCTGCCTCCACCACAGGGGGGCTCGCTCGACCCACCAGCGGACAGGCACCAGTATTGGGAGAGGGGGGCTGGCCATCAGGGTTCACCGCGGCTCTGGCACAAACCCGGCGACACGGAGGTGGCACGGGCAGGAGCGGACTGAACGTGTCGGCTTCTCACTTTTTGGATTTTAGAAGGGCATGACATGCCTATATCTGTGTCTCCGCCTCCTTTTACTCCTCCACCTCTTTTCTTTTCGCATGACTATATGTACTTGTCACTTTTCCATGTGTTAGTTGTGTCTTCTGAGCAGTTTGTCAGCTTTTGGACACCTTTGAAGGTGTTTTCTATGTGTTTCTATGTGTTTTTGTTTGCCTGCCATTGGTTTTAACGGTGTTCGAAGCTGTTCGACGAACAGTTCGGCGAACACACGGGTGTTCGACGAACCGAACCGAACTCGATCACTACGGGGGTGGCTCAACACTACTCATCACCTACCCAATACAATCCCAACAATGAAATATGGTGGTGGCAGCATCATGCTATGGGGGTGTTTTTCAGCTGCAGGGACAGGACGACTGGTTGCAAATGAAGGAAACATGAATGCGGCCAAGTACAGAGATATCCTGGATGAAAACCTCTTCCAGAGTGCTCTGGACCTCAGACTTGGCCGAAGGTTCACCTTCCAACAAGACCATGACCCTAAACACACAGCTAAAATAACAAAGGAGTGGCTTCAAAACAACTCTGTGACCATTCTTGACTGGCCCAGCCAGAGCCCTGACCTAAACCCAATTGAGCATCTCTGGAGAGACCTGAAAATGGTTGTCCACCAACGTTGACCATCCAACCTGACGGAACTGGAAAGGATCTGCAAGGAAAAATGGCAGATGATCCCCAAATCCAGGTGTGAAAAACTTATTCCCAAGAAGACTCATGGCTGTACTAGCTCAAAAGGGTGCTTTTACTCAATACTGAGCTAAGGGTCTGAATACTTATGACCATGTGATATTTTAGTTTTTCTTTTTTAATAAATTTGCAAAAAATTTTTACATTTCTGTTTTTTTTCAATCAAGATGGGGTGCAGAGTGTACTTTAATGAGAAAAAAATTAACTTTTTAGAATTTACCAAATGGCTGCAATGAAACAAAGAGTGAAAAATTTAAAGGGGTCTGAATACTTTCTGTACCCACTGTATGCACCGACGGGGCCATAGACTGTAATGGTGCCGGCAGAGCAAATGTTCTCTCTAAATGGCATCATTTTTGGGAGTGTACGGTCATCTACAGAAGGTGGACACTCAGATGCAGTGTACTACATCTGAGTGTCCGCCTCCAGTAGGCGTACACTCCCGAAAATGACGCACGACAGAGCGCACGTTCCCTCTGCAGACACCATTACAGTCCATTGCCCAGTGGGCGCATACATCTAGATCCTGTTTTGGGATGTTCAGACGTAAACCCTGGCAGGGTCACCGAACAGGTGCTGGAACGCAATGTGAAAGTACCCATAGGTAACCTCAACTATTGACCCAAAGTAGTCCAAGTTTTTTTTTAAATTAAAGCAATGCTACATACTATTTATTGGATCACAAAAAAAACTATCTTAAATAAAAAACAAGCAAATCATCATCAATATATTAGCATGTATCTTCCTCATGTAGGCTAATGATTATTTTAGTCCTCCATGGTAACATGGAAAACCAGTGTAGTCACCGGGTGAAAGCAGTGCTTGATGCTAGGTAACAATCTGCACATATTGGTTACTGCCTGGGTAAACACATAGACTGAAAAAGATTGCTTAATATCAATCAGTTTATGCTGCAGCTCAATCTGGATTTTCTATTCAGAAAAAAAGTTCCTTTTAGAGAGGAGCAAATCTCCAAAAAATTCCATTGTGGGGAGATTTGCTCAAATTGGCTGGCAGATTCAATTTGGCTGAAAACATTCAGTCTGAATAGAATGTGCCTGGTTCGGGATAAAAAAACAAAATAATAAAATATTTTACTCACCTGTCCTAGACCCACCCCTCACTTTTTGTACCACCGCAGCTCACTGCACGGTCCGCCGCTCACTCTCTCTGGTCTTGGAATGTGGAATGTCTTCTGACACTTCACACAGTCACGTGGGACATGATGCACCTCAATGGCATGTGTCTGACCGTACATAACCACGGGAGACCTAGATACATCTATTTTGTTCTGGAAGACATTCCTAACACCAGACTGGAAGGAGTGAGTGGAGAATGGGGCAGAAAGCACCTTATCACCTTGCGTAGAAACGGTGAAGGACAAGCCTAATATTGGTGATGGTATAATATTTTATTGGGTTTTTGTTCATCCCTTTCTGGGGACTTAAAAGAATCCAGCAAATTAAATTTGTTACAAATCAATTCGCTCAGCTCTAGTTCCTACTGAATAACACCAAGAAGTGGCTTTAAAGGGAACCTGTCACCTGAAAAAATGCAATTAGCCAGCAAATATGGGGTCAATCTGAAGGTTAATAGCATTGTGAAGCTGCCCGGCGCCTGCACTTAGACCCCTTCGAAGCTTTCTGGTTTCTATCACGGGGGCGACTGTTACTGACGCGCCCCCTGGGCCTGTGCTGTGCAGGGGGATACCCGGAGCCGGATCGCTGGGGGTTGTAGTTCTCCGTGGCGGTGACCCGGTCCGTGCCCAGGGCGGTCAAACCAGTGGCAGTCTATTGGTATTGTAATTATCCGACTACGCCACCCGTGGATTGCGGTCAGTGGGGACCGCCGCTGTGCTGCAGACCGCTGAGGCTGATGTTGTTTGCGCAGCCGAGTATGGGATAACTCCCCACGGGAGAAGTATTGCCTCAGGGCAGCTAGAGTGAATGATGGGAGTGATGGTGTGAGCGTCCCAGAAGTAACGGTGCTGGTGCGGCGATGAAACACAGAGACGTGTGGTGCAGTTCAGGGTCTTTACTGATGTTATAAGGCAGACCCTCCCGGGAGTACTGGCTAGCAGTAGGGGCCTGGTCAGTCTGTGAGCAAGCAGGATCTCCCCTGGCCAGGTGGAGTTGTAGGCCTCCCCGACTATCTGCACTCTTTCCTGGCTACCTTGCTCTATGCGGGTAGAAGTAGCCCACGTCCCTGAGTATACCGTGTGGTGCTCACCCGTATGGCCGGTGACTTGGGGCCTTCCGTTAGCCTCCGCTTCACGATGGCGGTGCTGGTCCCTTGCTTGTGACCGTGCCTTCGGGTTTCTAAGGCCAGAGGACATGGAATCCCCTGCCGGTTGGATTCTGCTGCTGGACCTGGATGTCCCCACAGCCTCGGACTCCGTGTTCGGGTTTAGTGTCTTCAGCCAAGGCGAGCTTTCTAGCTTCCAGCCTCTGGCACTCGCTCCTGCTCCTACAGAGCTCCTGTTGTCACTTTCCCTGTGTCTGCTGTCCTCTAGACCAGACTGCATCTCTGTCTGGGACTTCACTCACTAATCCCGCCCCAGACCCAGTTTATAAGGGCAGATTCCCCCCCTCCCAGGTCAGGGTGGGCCGTGTTGCATGCTTAGGGCTCCTGACCAGAGAAACCTCCCACTTGCTCTCAGACATAATATCTCTATTACTGTGGTAACCAGACCCCTGGGGTGCCACATTCCCCTCTAGTAAATTTTAGCACTCCGGGACTAAACACATTTTTTTAAAGAAACATAAATGCAGGGTATAACAGTAACACAATAACATATTTACAAGAAGCTTTAGTTATTTAAAGGTCACGGCGTGTCCGCAACCGGGTGTCCATATCACCCAAGGTGAAGTTTTAAGCGAAGTAGGGGACCTGTCCAAAGCAAACCCCTTGCGTTGGCCCTGGGCGTGGCTGCAAGGCTGAAGCTAGCTACTTTGGGCCGCAAGTAGGCCACGCCAGACAGGTTTTCTCTTCCGCGGCCGTCTTCGCAAGAGGCACCAAGGTGCAGCTATCTACAAAATTGTTCCGGTTATCCAGTGTCCATTACCTGTTAGTCCATAGAAATCTGCAGGGTAACTGGAGAAACATAATTAATAACAGGCAACAAACATAAACCATAAACAGTTAAACAGATAAATTCACAGTGCATTAGTTTAGATTTTCCAGCGAGCGGGCATCTGACCTCTAGTGACTCTAGTGGACCTACGGAGCTCACTAACTGGTCCTGCACTACAGGGTGTAGGAGGTTTTATGGGCAAGCTGGGCAGCTGTCTGCGCACTCTTTGGCTCACTAGGGGCACGGCAAGCTCACTACTAGCAGAGGGTTGATTCTCCTGTGCTGCTGGTGTGGATTCTTCTGCCTCCTGGGCCGGCTGCTCTTCCAGCTCTACCTGGTCTTCTGTAGGCACTTGAGGGGCTGGCTGGAGAAAGGTGAGGACGGGCACCACGATAGCGTTGTTTACTTGTGTCCAGGACCGGGGAAAGTCTCCGAGTACGGTGTTGATCATTTCCTCCTTTTCCTCTACGGGTTGAGGGTCTTCCTGATCTTCATCCGTGCTTTGCAACTTCTCGGGGCACTTTTTCAGGTGGTCTCTGGAGACAGCGGCTGTGGTCTCTCCTCCATCCTTGCTGATGACGTACACCTTTGGATTATTGTGGCTTGAGGGCAGTACGGTGTACGGGTCCTTTTCCCACTGATCGTTCAATTTATGGAGCCGCCTTTTTCTTTTCAAGACCTGCTCTCCAGGTACCAGGGGAACAGCGGGAGCATGTTGGTTATAAGTCCTCTCCTGCCTTTTTCTTGATTGACAGAGACTTCGCTCGACGCTCTCCTGTACTTTCCGGTACTGTTGCTGCCGTTCTGTATCCCAGTCTGCTTCTGGCGAGGTGTCCTCGGGTATCAGGACTCCCATATCCAGGTCAACAGGCAGCTTACCAGGTCTTGCTCGCATTAGGTAAGCCGGGGTACAGTTGGTGGAACCTACCGGGATGTGGTTATACAGGTCCACCAGATCGGGCAGTTTCTCAGGCCACAGACTGCGTTCTTCCAGGGGCAATGATTTTAGCAGATCTATCACCACCTGGTTAATTTTCTCACAGAGTCCATTGGTTTGGGGGTGATAGGGCATTGTTCTTATCTTCTTGCAGCCATACAGGTTGCAGAACTCCTGGAAGACCTCCGCTTCGAAGGCTGGTCCTTGGTCCGTCAGCACTTGGTCCGGGTACCCGTGTGGGCGGCAGAAGTGCAGCTGGAAGGCTCTAGCTGCTGTTTGTGCTGTTAAGTCTTTGACGGGGACCACCACTAGGAATCGGGAGTAGTGATCCACGATGGTTAGGGTGTAGACATACCCGCTTCTGCTTGGAGCCAGTTTAACATGGTCCAGAGCGACCAGTTCCAGCGGCTGCCTGGTGATGATGGGTTGCAGGGGAGTCCTCTGGCTGGCACGGTCCCTTCTTCTTAGATTTCACGGGCCACAGTCTCTACACCACCTCTCAATGGCTCCTCTCATGCCTATCCAGTAGAACCGTTCACGCAGCAGGAACTCCAGCTTCTTCCATCCGAAGTGCCCTGCTCCATTGTGGTAGACCTCCAGCACCATAGCTGCGTCCCGTCTCGGTACCACCACCTGCCAGATCAGCTCATGTGTCCGGGAATTGACCATTCTGCGGCACAACTTCTCCTTGTAGAGAAACAGTCTGCTATTTTCCGTCCACAGTTGCTTGGTCTCTTCCGGAGCATCTGGGTCCAGGCGGGCGTCAGCCTGGGTCAGCATCTCCTTCACCAGCTGGACTGCAGGGTCACTGTCTTGCGTCTCCACCCAGTTGTAGTGGGGTAAGGGGTTGAACGTAGCGGTTCGCTGGCCCCTCACACGGTGGGAATACTGGGTTATCCCATGACGGTGAAACGCAGGGAGTTCGATCTCTTCCAATTCTTCTGGATCCTCCCCTTCATCCGGTAGGTTTGGCATCCTGGACTGGGCGTCCGCGTTGGTATTGGAGCGTCCTGCCCGGTATTTGATCGTGAACTCAAAATTGGACAGGCGGGCCATCCATCTCTGCTCCAGGGCACCCAGTCTTGCAGTGTCCAGGTGTGTCAATGGGTTGTTGTCCGTGTACACGGTGAACCTGGAAGAGGCAAGGTAATGCTTGAAACGTTCAGTTACTGCCCACACCACCGCCAGGAACTCGAGCTTGAACGAGCTGTAATTCTCAGGGTTTCTTTCCGTAGGTCGCAGTTTTCGGCTGGCGTAAGCAATTACCCGTTCTCTCCCCTGCTGGATCTGGGACAGTACGGCTCCTAGCCCGATGTTGCTTGCGTCCGTGTGGAGGATAAAGGGCTGGCTGTAATCAGGGTACGCCAGGATTTCATCCCCCGTGAGGGCCATCTTCAGCTGGCGGAAGGACTCCTCTTCCAGCTTTTCCCATTTGAAGGGTGGCTTCTGGTTTTTGGTCTTCCTGGACTGGCCTATCAGGAGGTCCTGCTTAGGAGCTGCCTTCTTGGTAAAACCGGGAATGAATTTTCGGTAGTAGCCTACCAACCCGAGGAACTGCCGCACTTCCTTTATGCTGGATGGTCTTGGCCAGTCCTTAATCACGGTGATCTTGTCAGGGTCGGGGGCTACTCTGTCAGCACTCACCACGTGTCCCAGGTACTGTACCTTTGGCTTCAGTAGGTGACACTTTGAGGGTTTTACCTTTAGGCCATAGTTTGCCAGGGCTTCAAAGACTTCTGCCAGGTGTTCCAGATGGTCCTCATAGGTCTTGTAATAGACGATGACGTCGTCCAGGTATAGTAGGACCATCTCGAAGTTCCGGTGTCCCAGACAGCATTCCATCAACCGCTGGAAGGTTCCTGGTGCGTTGCAGAGCCCGAACGGCATACAGTTAAATTCGCTGAGTCCCATCGGGGTGGTGAATGCGGTCTTCTCCCGGTCCGCCTCTGCTACAGGAACCTGCCAGTACCCGCTAGTGAGATCCAAAGTAGAGAAGAAGTTAGCAGATTTTAATGCAGCTAGGACTCTTCTATCCTTGGTAACGGGTACGCATCTTTGTGTGTGATACGGTTGACCTTCCTGTAGTCTACACACATTCTCATGGTGTTGTCTTTCTTTTTCACTAAAACTAGTGGAGCTGCCCAGGGGCTACAGCTGTCCCTAATTACCCCAGCCTCCTTCATGTCTTTTAGCATCCCCTTGGCGTGTTGATAGTGTGCAGGGGGTACGGGTCGGTATCTCTCCTTTATGGGAGGATGGTCTCCCGTGGGGATGTGATGTTCTACCCCCTTTACTCGCCCGAAGTCTAGCGGGTGTTTACTAAACACTCTCTCGCACTCCTGAACCACCCGATAGACTCCCTGTTTTTGGTGTGAGGGAGTGGAGTCAGTACCCAAATGCAGTTGCTGACACCAGTCCTCCATTGGTTTCTTAGAGCCGTTACCTTCCTCTGGTTGAGATGGAGGCAAGGGTTCCACGGCCTGTACAGAGTTCTGGTTGATGGTGAACAATTTGGCTAGCGTGGCATACCGGAGCAGGTATACTTCTCTCTCCCCGATATTTATGATGCGGACGGGCACCCTCCCATGGAGTACATCGACCACCCCCCGTGCTGTCAAAATGTTGGGCCTACTGTCTGAGTAGACGGGTTCTACCATTGCTTGGTAGTCTCTACCTCTTAGACCAATAGCTGCCCGGCACCAAATCATCATCTCACTTTTTGGGGGCATGGCAATAGGGAACGGGTCACACATTGTCACGCTACCTATCTCGCCACCAGATAGTTCCCCCTGTTGCCATTTCATCAGTGCCCGGATCTCTTTTTGGAGGACACGCTGCTGGCTGGAACTGGCGTTCTTGGCAACCTGTTGCAAAATAAGAATCACCTCTGCAAGACAGTTTTCAATTATATTAGTACCTAGGGTTATTTTTGGGTGACTCTCGCAATGGTCAATGTCCACAATGATCAGTCCTTGTGCCGGCAGTTCAACTTTACCGACCTTGATGGTCACTTCTTTAAATCCTATCTGGGGCACGGGCTGACCATTGCTGGCGATAATGCTCAGGTTGTCATCTGGGTAGCGGGTTATCTCCGAGTCATTCCAGTACCGCTTGAAGAGCACGTACGGGATGGTGGTGACCTGTGACCCGGTGTCCAGTAGGGCACTCATAGGAATGCCATCCAGTACCACAGGCAAGACCGGACGTCCCCCTACGTATTTATCACGCCAGTTCGATGGGCCTGATGATCTTATGCCTGGGGGTTGGCCCTCTACCTCAGGTTGTGCCCGTTTAAATGACAGTACCTTGCCATATGTCCGGGTTGATTGCAGCGCCGGCAGATGGGTCGTCCGTCCTCGTTGTATCTGTCGCTGGGTCTTCCTCTGGCCGGTGGGGTCCTCCTCAGTCGGCGCCACGGGACGTCCTCCGGTCCGGATGCCAGCTGGATCTTTCCTGGAGAAGAGACCTGTAAAGACTGCACAGTTCTGGTTAGCGCGGCAACACTCTTAGTCAGCTCATGGACCTGATGGTGCAGGTCTGTAGCCGGGTTATTGTTCAAAGCCTGCGCATCAGCTCCCACAGGCCCTGCAGACAAGGGCGCCGCGTCCTGGTGATAAGTGATAGCAGGGCGCCTGTGGGTCACAGCGCCACCTGGTGCCGGTTCTCGGAGCACCCGGATGGCTCTGTCCTTGAACTGTGCAAAGTCCAGGTCAGGGTCCTGTAAGGCCATTGCCCGCAACTGGGTTCGGTGGGCATTGCACAGAAGACCCTCAATAAATTGTTCGGTCAACAGCTTGTCTTCATTTCCCACGCTGTCAGGGTCTGCCTGCTTAATGGCTCTCAGGGCCTCTTGTAGGTTTAGAGCATAGTCTCTTATACTTTCATGTGCCCGTTGTTTGCACCCGTAAAATCTGAGCTTTATCTCGGCTGAGGTGCGGGTGTCAAATGTGTCTTTCAGCCGGGCTAGTATTTCTCTGACAGTCCTCTTTTTCCCAGGTGACCAGGACTTTACCTCCCTTTGGGCTGCCCCGATTAACTGGGCCACCAGAATGCTCACTTTTTGCTCTTCTGTGAGGGGGTATACTTGGAAGAGGCTATCAAGTCTTTCCCTAAAGTCACTCAGGGTATGTGACTCCCCTGAGTACTGGGGAAGCCAGGTTGCCCCCGGGATATAGGGCATGGTGAATAGCATGACCGCTGCAGCGGTTGCGCTGGCGGTGGCTGTGGCAGTGGAGCTCCCCTCGGTGTCCGACATCCTTCTTCCCCCCTAGTGGACCATGGCCTACCTTGCGATGCTCTTCTTCCGTAGGCCGCGGCTCCGCAGTCGATCGTCGGGGTTGAGGACCTGGCGTCGCGCTCCGATGACGTCAGCGTCGCTCTTCCTCCCTTCCAGGACCTTACGCAGCGTCGGAGCGTGGGGCGGAGCTTCGGATCTCGCGCGCTTTCGGCGTCCACGCCCCTCTTCTTCCCGCGCGGCGTCCCGAAGATGGCGTCCGATGGCGGGAAGCGGCTGCGGATGGCAGGAAGATGGCAGAAGACGGCGGGAAACGGTCCAAGATGGCGTCTGATGGCGGGAATCGGCTCCGGACGGCGGGAAACTTCACCACAGGTAAGTTCAAAAGTCTTTTTCAGGCACGCAGTACCCGGTGGTTGCGGGCACGAAATCCTGCCGACTACGCCAAAGTTGACGCGCCCCCTGGGCCTGTGCTGTGCAGGGGGATACCCGGAGCCGGATCGCTGGGGGTTGTAGTTCTCCGTGGCGGTGACCCGGTCCGTGCCCAGGGCGGTCAAACCAGTGGCAGTCTATTGGTATTGTAATTATCCGACTACGCCACCCGTGGATTGCGGTCAGTGGGGACCGCCGCTGCGCTGCAGACCGCTGAGGCTGATGTTGTTTGCGCAGCCAAGTATGGGATAACTCTCCACGGGAGAAGTATTGCCTCAGGGCAGCTAGAGTGAATGATGGGAGTGATGGTGTGAGCGTCCCAGAAGTAATGGTGCTGGTGCGGCGATGAAACACAGAGACGTGTGGTGCAGTTCAGGGTCTTTACTGATGTTATAAGGCAGACCCTCCCGGGAGTACTGGCTAGCAGTAGGGGCCTGGTCAGTCTGTGAGCAAGCAGGATCTCCCCTGGCCAGGTGGAGTTGTAGGCCTCCCCGACTATCTGCACTCTTTCCTGGCTACCTTGCTCTATGCGGGTAGAAGTAGCCCATGTCCCTGAGTATACCGTGTGGTGCTCACCCGTATGGCCGGTGACTTGGGGCCTTCCGTTAGCCTCCGCTTCACGATGGCGGTGCTGGTCCCTTGCTTGTGACCGTGCCTTCGGGTTTCTAAGGCCAGAGGACATGGAATCCCCTGCCGGTTGGATTCTGCTGCTGGACCTGGATGTCCCAACAGCCTCGGACTCCGTGTCCGGGTTTAGTGTCTTCAGCCAAGGCGAGCTTTCTAGCTTCCAGCCTCTGGCACTCGCTCCTGCTCCTACAGAGCTCCTGTTGTCACTTTCCCTGTGTCTGCTGTCCTCCAGACCTGACTGCGTCTCTGTCTGGGACTTCACTCACTAATCCCGCCCCAGACCCAGTTTATAAGGGCAGATTCCTGCCCTCCCAGGTCTGGGTGGGCCGTGTTGCATGCTTAGGGCTCCTGACCAGAGAAACCTCCCACTTGCTCTCAGACATAATATCTCTATTACTGTGGTAACCAGACCCCTGTGGTGCCACATTACCGCTTTCCCCTGCACTGACTGACAGCAGCATAGCATTGGGGCCGGCTGTCAGTCAGTGCGGGGGGCGCGGTTACAGCCACCCCTATCTATACACAGAGCGGTGACTGAACCCAGCATGCCGGCACTGCCCCCGTGACTGAAACCAGGATGCTGCTGGGGGGAGAAAGGGTGGGGAATGAAGTTCATTTCCTCCCAGCAGTGGGGGTCTAAGTCCTGGCACCAAGCAGCTTCACAATGCTATTAAACTGCAGATTAACCCCTTATCTGCAGGTTAATAGAGTATTTTTATGGTGACAGGTTCCCTTTAAAATCTTTTAATAACTACTATCTTTAGTGTATTTGAAAACTGTTAACTTTTACATATGCAATCACTAACTTTTACTTTATGAAGCTGGAAGACCCCTTTTAATATAAAAACAAGATGCTAGATAGAACTACCTAGATAATAAAAGAACAGCAACAGCAGTGATATATAAAATGCATCTATTACAGAGTATCACTGCTCTTGTATTTTAATAAAGAACTTCAGCCCACATCATTATATCAGCCATCATGGCATTGATTGGGTCGGGTCAGTCTTCTGCTTCCTTATTACGTGCCTGGGCTATTTATTAGGAACATTTGAGACAAAACTAAGTTTGTCAGTTGTTATTTTTCTAGTGAGGATAATAAAGTCACGTCTGCAAATCACAAAAATGCTTGAGGAGCTTCCAGTTCCCTTCATCTTCTTTACACACCTGGAAAATGTCTCTACCAAGCAAAGCCTTCAAGTTCAATGTTTTCTTGGTAATGTTGAGCTGCAAGATGCCTCCTCGTCCTGGGATTAATGGACGATGTTATATAGACATAACATATATATAAAAATAACAGTTTATTCTCCAACCAAAGACTATAATTTCCCTCGAAAGATCTAGTGACCTTTATCTGAACTCTACCTCAAGTTTTTCTTGTTTTCTTCTTAGTTTTTTTTTGCTGTTGATCTTTAGATAGAAAGTGTAAACTTTCTTTTCCATTGGAATTACTCAGACAAGTAGCACCTTGTGATATCGACAAATCAATCAATCAGAGCTTCAGCCGACGGGATGCACAGAATATTCGGATTCCAGGAGAATTTCTCTATGTTGGTCTATACATTGCCATTGTTTTATTTTAGTTATAGAAATTATTGTAAAAGGGTCACCCCCATATTTTAAAGTGGTCACCCCCCGCAAAATAACCCCCCGCAAAATATGTGAATGTCAACTTTTAATTTCATTCTAATATTTGATGTTTTAATAGCACACATTAGACATCATCAGTAAGATATAATAGGTTTCCTAAAGCAGCTGTCCAGTAAAAAGTTGTTATCAACTATCATCAACTATCCTCAGGTATGGGTTCAAACATTGGGATCTCCACCGATCACCAGAATGGGGCTCTTTTGTCCCTCGGTAGCGCGCATGCTCAAACACAGCTCTATTCATTCTTTATGAGACTGTTAGAGTAGTGTACTTGTCCACTCCATGTAAAATTAATACAGCAGTGGTTGAGCAATCAAGGATTTGTCATTTATCCTTTGGGTAGGTTATGACTTTTTTCACCTAAATATCCCTGTAAGAAATAGAACCCCAGTAGCTCCAAGTTAGCTCCAAAATGGGGTATAAAAAAATATGGGGCTTCATTATTATGCCAGAGCTGAGACTGGAGAATCCCCCTGGTACTCTGGTTAGCATGTCCAGTAGGTTAACCCTCAGTGTGTTCCACCATTAGACTCCAAATCAAAATACTAAATATTTAAGATGAATGATGGCTCAAATTAAACTTCTTTGAAAATTAATTAAAATGTTATTAGCACTTCCTCAAGTTATATGTAATTGGATTGACTTTTGTTACTATGTTCAAATATTTGTTCATCTAATTATGCTGGTTTTGCAGGGCCAAGATGTCTAAATAACTCATGTTTTAGGGTATGTGCACACGATGCAGAAATGCTCAGGATTTTTTCCTGAGCGTTTCTGCATCTCTCTGGCAGGAAAAAATGCATGCGGATTGTACATGCGGATTGTACATGCGGTTTCCTGCCAGGGACATGCGGAAATGAAGCGGTCTTCACTTTCATTTCCGCATGCGGGTTGACAAGCGATTCCCAAGCGATTTTAGCATCACTTGGAAAGTGCTTGTTAACTTTACACTATATAAATCCATGCAACCGGCATGGATTTATATAGTGTGTGAATGTCAAAAAATAAATATATACTTTACCCTCTGATGGCCCCCGGTGTCCTGCTTCGCTCGGTCCCGGCTGCCGGCAGTGAAGACTTTAGGACCTTCCGACGTCAGCGTCACGTGACCCGTCACATGACTCTGACGTCAGCGAAGGTCCTTCTTCATTCAACCCCGAAGTGCCGGGAACCAAGCAGGAGCGCTGTGTGGGCCGTCAGAAGGTGAGAATATATGTATTTTTTATTTTATTCTTTTTTTTTTTAATGGTACCTGGGTCTGGATGAGAGTCCTCTCCTCCACACCCGGGTACCATCCGCACATTAGACCGCATGAAAAGCGCATCAACATATACAGTGATGCGGATTCCATGCGGTCTAATGCAAGTCAATGGCGGCAAAAGAGCAGCGTTTCCGCAAAATTAATTGACATGCTGCGGATTTTTGACCGCAGCGTTTACGCTGCGGAAAAATCCGCATCATGGGCACAGCGCATGCGGATTTCAATTGGGGAACATTGCTGCCCTTCTACCATGCGTTTTTAATGCGTTTCCGCGGCGTTTCCGCAACTGCAAAAACGCCGCGGAAACGCATGAAAAACGCATCGTGTGAACTCAGCCTAATGCTTCTTAAGGTTGGGGGGGGGTGGAGAACTGTCTTTCTACAATGTTTGTCTGGTTGTTGTTTTTTCCTGTTTTTTTTTTCTTTGTGTAAATCTTTATAAAAATCAATAAAAAACATTTAATCTAAAAAAAATATTTAAGATGAAAATGTATTAAAGGGGTTTTCAAGCTGAAAAAGTAGTTAAATATGCCTTAAAAAGTTATAAAGATTACTAATAACTATTGTTTCCATCTGAACGGTGCTATTATCTTCCACTATAATCTCCGGTCCGGGGTCCTCGCAGGTTCTACTCTGATTTGGGTCTGATACCAGGCAGTGTCCAATGTTGGCATTTGACCAATGTTACATGTAAGCGGGGCTGGGTAACTAATTTCAACCGTTAAGCCAGCCCCTTTGTCTGTCGAAATATTGGCTGTGACACACAAGAAGGCTGACTTAAATATTGAAATGAATAGTTCTCCATCCCCCTTTACACACAACTCCTGGCGCATTCCAATATAGGAGAATCACTTCATATCAGAGACAAACCAGCAGTGGAGCTGTGGACACCCGGGATGAGAGATGGTAGGTGAAAATCAGGGCACCTTTTTAGTAGGGTACTTTGTGAGTAAGGCCTGGTTCACATTCGTACTTTGCCATATGATGAATACTGTCTCAGTTTTTTCATCTAAATCCTCAAAAAGCGGAATTCAAGTAGAACCCCTGAGGGAGCCCCAAAGGAGACATTCACTATAAGGTAGATGGAGCAACTTTGTACTTTGTTCCGGAGGTGTCTGCCTTTGTTAAGTGTTGTGAACTCTTTTGTGTCCACCCAAAAAAGTGAGAAGGCCATACAGAGTAGAGAGGGTCTCCATCTGTCTCGAAATAGTGATTGGCTCCATCAGGGGTTCAATCTAAAACACATATTTAGAGGATTTAGATGGAATCCCCAACATAATGCTCAGAGTAGAACACAATATGAATGTGAACCTAGCCTTAGTTACAGATAGTAACTTACTAAATTCAGCTTATTTTATTGTATATAACACTAAACCATCTAATTTTCTATGCAATATTCATATGTAATGGACCTTAATAAAGTATTGCTTAATCAAATATCTCTTAAAGTGTTTTTTCTCTATTAGATTTTGAGATGTGACTGTGTCAGGATATACTCACTAGTAGTGTTGAGCGAATTTGTTCGGCATTTCAAATTCAGGTTCGTGTTCAGGGTTCCGGCTTGTTCCGGCTTGATAACATCTGCGTGACAGCATGGCAAATCAGGGATGTTCATGGGCGAAGCCAATTTTTTGGTGCAAACAAGCTGGAACCCCAAACACGAACCCGAATTTGAAATGCAGAACAAATTCGCTCAACACTAGTTATAAGCAAACAACATAAATAAAAATCAATTTGTCTGTACAGACATTGGCGTAATGTGTAGGGGCCACACAGGCGATTGCCATGGGCACCACATTCATAAGAACTCAAAAAATAAAAAGTGTCAGTGGTGTTGGGAGTGTCAGAGCTGTATAGGTGTCAAAATGCCTCCGATACAGTTGGACACTGTGGTAGACCAGGGAGTGATAGGCTCTCCGGCCTCTCTATCCTGTAAGCTGCAGGATACTGTGGTAGAGCAGGGATCAATAGGCTCTCCGGCCACTCTGTCCTGTAGGCTGCAGGATACTGTGATAGAGCAGGGACCTATAGGCTTTCCAGCCTCTCCGTCCTGTAGGCTGCAGGATACTGTGGTAGAGCAGGGAGCTATAGGCTTTCCAGCCTTTCCGTCCTGTAGGCTGCAGGATACTGTGGTAGAGCAGGGATCAATAGGCTCTCCGGCCTCTCTGTCCTGTAAGTTGCAGGATACTGTGGTAGAGCAGGGAGCTATAGGCTTTCCAGCCTCTCCGTCCTGTAGGCTGCAGGATACTGTGGTAGAGCAGGGAGCTATAGGCTCTCCGGCTTCTCTGTCCTGTAGGCTGCAGGATACTGTGGTAGAGCAGGGAGCTATAGGCTTTCCAGCCTCTCCATCCTGTAGGCTGCAGGATACTGTGCTATTGCAGGGAGCCATGGGCTCTCCAGTCACTCCATCCTGTAGGCTGCAGGACACTGTGGTATAGCAGGGAGCCATGGGCTCTCCGGCCTCTCCATCCTGTAGGCTGCAGGACACTGTGGTATTGCAGGGAGCCATGGGATCTCTGGCCTCTCTGTCCTGTAGGCTGCAGGATACTGTGGTAGAGTAGGGAGCCATAGCCTCTCCGTCCTGTAGCTTGCAGAATACTGGCCCATGACCTAGAAGATATCAGTGTCCCAATGCAATTACTATATGCCACTCCCTCTGTGCTGGTTTGCTGTGTATAGACTCAGATTAGGTATGAACTTTATTTTTTTTGCAGGAGGTGGTATAAAGTTTGCATTGTTACTTTTGGAGGGGGCTCTACAGGAATGTTATTTGTTCAAGGGTCAAGCAGGGGGCATTATTTCATCTTAGGGGGCATTAATACTGGCTTAGAGGGTGTAATACTTACCTTGCCTTTGGCTACTGCATACTGGTTGCCAGTGATATATCTATGACCCCTAACATTTTTGCATGCTCCTTGTCATTTGTTAGTCTGTTCCTAATTGTAGAATTTCAAGATTTAAAGTTGATTTGATCCACATGTTGTTTATCTACTAAAATAAAAAATGCAAATGGTTTATGTTCCATAAATTATTTAAAAAAAGCAAAACCACAGTGTTAAATTAGAAAAGGGCTCATTTTTTTTCTCCAGAAAATTAGAAATGACTAATTATAAATGTCTTCCCTTTAATTAGTCTCTGCGGAGATAGCAAATAGATAAAAATGATCGAGCATTTGCTCAGCGGCATTCTCCATGAATTGTATTTTTAAAATTTAATGAACAGCGAGCTTCAACAAGATGTCAGCGGAGGATATGAGCAGAGAGCTGAACATACAGGAGTGATTTGGGGGCTTACTTCTGAAATCTGTTTGGAAACATAACTACACACAATGCAGAAAATTGTGGTTTTAAAAGCAAGAGGTCATAATAAAACAAGATATTTCATTTCTCATTGATACCCCCAGGGTGCCCGTGTTCTTATTATTATTGGTATATGTAGCTACAGAATTATAGAAAATTCCTACAGTAATAACTAGTAGTGAATATTTCATATATTGTTACATTACTAAAATTGTCCACAGCTGTAATAAGGTATCGAAGATAAAATTATGACCCTTCAGAAATGGCCTGGCATACAAGTCTTGGGATCCCAATGAGTCTTAAAGGGGTTTTCCAGTAAGAAAAAAAAATCAATATATAAAAATCAGCTTTAAATAGTGTTATATACAGGGGTGGATTAAGAGTAGCCAGGGCCCCAGGCAGTTTAGAATGTGTGGGCCCCCCCACAGGTACCCGATGTATCACGTGACATGTCACATGATCCCCTTTTGATAGATCATGTGATAGGTCACGTGACTAACACAGATGCTTTGGTGACATCTGTAGACGGAAAATTATGGAAATTTTTTCCATTATGTACACAGCCCTATACATAACATAGCGCTATATATAGTAGAGCAGCGGTGGGAGATTAATTTCCTTGAGGGGCCACATGAGAGACCATGACTGTTGTGGAAGGTGAATCAATAGGCTGAAATTAATTCTGCTCAATATTAATAATATAAACAAAATAATAAAAAAATATATTAATTGTATGACTCAGGCTATGTGCCCATGATGCAGAAATACTCCGGATTTTTCCTGAGCGTTTCTGCATCTCCCTGGCAGAAAAAAAGCATGCGGATTGTACATGCGGATTGTACATGTGGATTGTACATGCGGATTGTACATGCGTTTTTCCTGCCAGGGAGAAGCGGATGTGAAGCGGTCTTCACTTTCATTTCCGCATGCAGGTTGACAAGCGCTTTCCAAGTGATTTTAGTATCACTTGGAAAGTGCTTGTCAACTTGGTCACACTATATAAATCCATGCAACCGGCATGGATTTATATACTGTGACCAAAAGAATGTTTAAAAATAAAAAATAAATCTATACTTACCTTCTCATGGCCCCTGGAGTCTTGCTTCTCTCCATTCTCCCTTGTCGGGAGATCGCGGTACACTGAAGGACCGGCCGACGTCAGTGTTGCGTGACCCGTCACATGACTATGACGTCAGCGCAGGTCCTTCAGTCCATCGCGATCTGCCGGCATGAGAGGAACAGCGCACCGGGGGCCGCCAGAAGGTAAATATAACATTTATTTTTTATTTTATTCTTTTTTTCACAGTTTCTATGGTACCCGGGTACCATCCGCACATTGAAACGCGTGGATTCTGCATCTACATATGCAGTGATGCATAATCCATGCGTTCCAATGCAAGTCAATGGCGGCGAAAACGCAGCACTTCCGCAAAATAATTGGTAGTGTTGTGTTTTTTTCCGCAATGATAATCCGGAGCGGAAATTTCCACAGCATGTGCACAGCACATGTAGATTATCATTGGGGAACATGGCAGACCTTCTACCAAGCGTTTTTTAAGCGTTTCTGCAGCGTTTTTGCCGCTGCGGAAACGCTTAAAAAACGCATCGTGGGCAAACAGCCTTAATATTGAGCAGAATTAAGTATGCTGACATCCCCCTATATACAGTTTGAGCCCCCACATAACTCCCTAGATACAGTATGAGCCCTCACATAGCTCACTAGATACAGTATGAGCCCGCACATAGCTCCCTAGATACAGTATGAGGCCGCACATAGCTCCCTAGATACAGTATGAGCCCGTACATAGCTCCCTAGATACAGTATGAGCCCACACATAGCTCCCTAGATACAGTATGAGCCCGCAAATAGCTCCCTAGATACAGTATGAGCCCGCACATAGCTCCCTAGATACAGTATAAGCCCCCATATAGCTCCTTAGATACAGTATGAGATCCCGCATAGCCCCTATATACAGTATGAGCCTGCACATAGCCTCCTATATATAGTATGAGCCCGCACATAGCTCCCTAGATACAGTATGAGTCCCCACATAGCTCCCTAGATACAGTATGAGATCCCGCATAGCCCCTATATACAGTATGAGCCCACACATAGCTTCCTATATATAGTATGAGCCCCCACATAGCTCCCTATATACAGTATGAGCCCGTACATAGCTCCCTAGATACAGTATGAGCGCGCACATAGCTCCCTAGATACAGTATGAGCCCGCACATAGCTCCCTAGATACAGTATGAGCCCCCACATAGCTCCCTAGATACAGTATGAGATCCCGCATAGCCCCTATATACAGTATGAGCCCGCACATAGCCTCCTATATATAGTATGAGCCCGCACATAGCTCCCTAGATACAGTATGAGCCCCCACTTTGCTCCCTAGATACAGTATGAGATCCCGCATAGCCCCTATATACAGTATGAGCCCGCACATAGCCTCCTATATATACACTGTGCTCCAAATTATTATGCAAATAATATTTTCTCAGATTTTCCCAAATTACCTATATGAATTGCAGTCATTGTAATTTTCCAGTCAAATAACTATTAGAGTACAATTGAAAGGTTTTTGTACAAACTGCCTATGATAACAGTATATTTTTAAAAAAATAAAAAACTCAAACTGCACTCAAAATGCATGTTCCAAATTATTATGCACAGCAGAGTTTTCAACCTTTTCATTTTAATAAAGAACAAAAAAATGGTAATTTTTGAAATTATAAGCATTAGCAGGTTATTACAAACTGAAATCAAACAGTTTTCAACTCAAAACTTTATTCTAGGTGATGTTACATTTTCACATAGGACCGCTTGTCCGAAAGGAGCTTCTGAACTCTCTCGTCCATTGAATTTGTCAGGTTTTGGATGGTTTCTGCTTCAATTGTTTTGCATGAGGACAGAATACCCTCCCAGAGCTGTTGCTTAGATGTGAACTGCCTCCCGCCATCATAGACACTCCTTTTGATGATTCTCCAGAGGTTCTCAATGGGGTTGAGGTCAGGGGAGCGTGGGTGCCACACCATAAGTTTGTCCCCTTTTATGCCCATAGCAGTCAGAGATGCAGATGTGTTATGTGCAGCATGAGACGGGGCATTATCATATACCAGGATGGGGGACCAGGATGGGGGAGCATATACCTGGATGGGGGAGCAGGATGGGGAAGCATATACCAGGATGGGGGAGCATATACCAGAATGGGGGGAGCATATACCAGGATTGGGGAGCATATACCAGGATACGGGGCCAGGATGGGAGAGCATATACCAATAAAAATGCTCGCCACTCGGGCGTAGAACAGGTTCAATAGCTAGTATGATATACTGTGATATAGACATTAGATGTTATATGCTATACACATTGTTATATCCCATCTGATGTCTGTACCACAGTAAACCATACAGTAATCGATATACTGGATGACATTTTTGTACATGGGTATACACTGTACTGATCACACCTGGACCTGCCTACAGGACCTCACATATTATATATGGAGCAGTATAGTATGTGACGTCCTGTAGGTTCAGGGTTGATCAGTCAGTGCAGGATCCTGTATGCGATGTCTGTGGTCTCTGCAGAGGCTCAGTGTGATTTATTGCAGGACTCTGAATTTTCCTGCAAATCTGATGACTCTGGAGCCGATGACCCAGAGTGACCTGATCTGCAGCAAAGGTCAGACTCCGGCCATAAGTTATACAGAGCCCCTGCAGAGCGGCCGCCGACCTGACACTAAGGGATCCGTGTGAACTCATCAGGAGGGGAGCAGCGTCCTGCAGCCCCCTCCTCACTCCAGACATCCTGCCCAGGGCCTGACCTCGACCTCGTATTTACCATCCACTGATGCACGAGCTCCTCTCCGGCAGCATGAAGTGAAGAAGCTCCAGGCGCCGCTGTATGACGTCAGTCCTGGAGAGACAGCAACAGCGTGCAGGGGGCGTGTCTGTCTCCCTGATGTGGCCGGCTGGCGTCTAATGGTAAAGTGCGGTCCCACTGCCACTGCCTCTCCAGAAAACATTATAATGAGGGCGATCTGGCCGTGGGCCCTGCTGGAGCCTCGGGCCCCGGGCGGTAGCCCAGATCGTCCTCATTATAATCCGCCTATGGTTATATATATTTCTCTTAGACCAAGTGACCAATGTGCATGTACATCAGCCAACACCTAACAATTACAATTCATCTCTTTAAGTCCACATTTTTTTGGAAGATATTTTCATGAAAAAATAAACTTCAGGTGACTATAGGTGAATATTATTCTCAGATGATGATTTTTTTTACAAATATTCACAGGTAAAACAAGAAAGCAGTCCTTACTGGTTCTATATACACATAATTAATTTACTGAGGGAGACAGAAGACAGAACTATTGTGCATAGCTGAATTACTATCAGAGATAAGGAAACTATGCATAGTTTATTCACTAGAATAGATGGGGAGGCAGTACTATCTGTATATAGTTCATTTACTGGGGAAAAAGGAAACAGTACTATCTGTTCATAGTTCACTTACTAGGGCAGACAGTACTATCTGTATGTAAATCATTTACTACGGGGGACAGGGAGAAAGTATTATCTGTACATAGTTCATTTACTAGAAGAAACAGGATGCAGTACTATCTGTATACAGTTCACTTACTATGAGAAACAAGGAGATACTATTATCTGTACATAGTTCATTTGCTAGGAGTGCCAGGGAGGTTGTAGTGTCTGTAAATGGTTCATTTATTGAGGCAGAAAGTATACAGTACTACCTGTACATAGTTCATTTACTAGGGGAGACAGGGAGGTAGTACTATCTGAACATAGTAAATTGACAAATAAAAAGGAATGCAGTACTATCTGTATATAACTATACACTTACAATGAGAAACAAGGAGATAGTAGTATCTGTACATACAGTTGAAACTAGAAGTTTACATACACTATATAAAAAGACACATATGCATGTTTTTCTAAATATCTGACATGAAATCAGAATAAACCTTTCCCGTTTTAGGTCAATTAGGATTACCATAATTTTTAATATTTGCCAAATGCCAGAATAATGAGAGAGAAAGAAAATGTTTTAAGGCAGTTTTATTACTTATTGCAAAGTCAAAAGTTTACATACATTTCATTAGTATTTGGTATCATTGCCCTTACACTGAATAACTTGGGTCAAACGTTTGGGATATCCTTCCACAAGCTTTTCACAATAGTTGGTCGGAATTTGAGCCCATTTCTCCTGACAAAATTGGTGTAACTGATCCAGGTTTGTAGGTCGCCTTGCTCGCAGCCTTTTCAGCTTTGTCCATAAATTTTCAATAGCATTGAGATCAGGGCTTTGTGATGGCCACTCCAAAACATTGAGTCTGTTATCCTTAAGCCACATTGTTACCATTTTGGCTTTATGCTTTGGGTCATTGTCCATTTGGAAGACCCTTTTACGCCCAAGCTTTAACTTCCTGGCTGATGTCTTGAGACGTTGCAGTATTGCCACATAATCTTCTTTTCTCATGATGCCATCTATTTTGTGAAGTGCACCAGTCTCTCCTGCAGCAAAACAACCCCACAACATGATGCTGCCACCCCCGTGTTTCACAGTGGCGATGGTGTTCTTAGGCTTCTAAGTTTCTCCCTTTTTCCTCCAAACGTAATGATGGTCATTATGCCCAAAAAGTTAAATTTTAGTTTCATCAGACCACAGGACATGTCTCCAAAATTAAGGTCTTTGCTCCTGTGTGCATTTGCAAACATTAATCTGTTTTTTTTATGTTTCTTTTGGAGTAATGGCTTCTTCCTGGCAGAGTGGCCTTTCAGCCCATGTTGATACAGTTCTCGTTTCACTGTGGATATTGACACAATCCCAGCTTCCGCCATCATCTTCACAAGGTCTTTTGCTTTTGTCCTTGGGTTGATATGCACATGTCGGACCAAAGCACGTTCATCTCTGGGACACAGAACCCGTCTCATTCCTGAGTGGTAAGATGGCTGGACATTCCCATCTTGTTTGTACTAGCGTATAATTGCTTGTACAGATGAACGAGGCACCCATTGTACCCAAGGATGAACCAGACTTGTGCAAGTCCACAATTCTCTTCCCGATATCTTGGCTGATTTCTTTTGACTTTCCCATGATGTTACACAAAGAAGCAGTGTGTTTCAGGTGTGCATTAAAATACATCCACAGGTGTGTCTCTAATTAACTCAGATGTTGCCAAAAAACATAAGCTTCCAAACACATGACATCATCAAACAGGATGATTTATACATGAGGTGTCTGATCCTGGCATATCATCATATGAGCAGTCCAGAATTGTTTAACCCCTTAACAACATCTGACGTACTAATACGCGTCTGTGCCCTGGGACTTAAGAGCCAGACCCGTATTAGTACATCATGGCGGTCGCGCGCGCACACAGGCTGTGCGGGCGCGATCGCCGCCGGGTGTCAGCTGATTGTCACAGCTGACACCCGATACTATGTGCAGGGAGCGGTCCTGCACCGCTCTCAGCACATTAACCCCCGCGATGCTGCGATCGAAGTCGATCGAAGTCGATCGCAGCATTGCGGTGGGAAGGGGAGGTGATCACAGATACTCACCTCCTCTTCCGGCTTCCAGCGCTGTCTCACGCGGCTTCCCGGGTGTTGCCATGACGACCCGATGTCGTCATGACAACATCCGGGTCACCAGACAAGCAGGAAGATTGTTTGGACATGCGCAGTGCATCTCCAAACAATCTTCTCCCTGTCCAGCGCTGATAGCCTGCATGGCACAGGGATGGTGCTGCATTCCTGTGCCATGCAGGCGATCAGAGAAAAAAAAGTGAAAGTCCCATAGTGGGACAAACTAATAAAGCATATAAACTTTCAGAAAGTGAAAAAAAAAAAAAAAATTGCAAAAATATAAAAAAAAATAAAAAAAAAATAATCCACCAAAAATAAAAATATAATGTACCCATCAATAAATATTATTATAAAAAAAAATAAAATAATAAAATTACACATATTTGGTATCGCCGCGTCCGGAACAACCTGACCTATAAAACTGTCCCACTAGTTAACCCCTTCAGTGAACACGGTAAAAAAAAAAAAAAAAAAACCAAGCAAAAAACAATGCTTTATCACGATACCGCCAAACAAAAAATGGAATAACATGCGATCAAAAAGATAAATATAAATAAAAATGGTACCGCTGAAAACGTCATCTCGTCCCGCAAAAAACAAGCTGACATACATCTCTATCAGCCAAAAAATAAAAAAGTTATAGCTCTCAGAATAAAGCTATGCTAAAAATATTTTTTCCTATAAAATTGCTTTTATTATGTAATAATGCAAAACATAGAAAAACGATATAAATGTGGTACCGCTGTTAACGTACTGACCCGAAGAATAAAGCTGCCTTATCAATTTCACCACACGCGGAACAGAATTAAAACCCCCCCAAAAAAACAATTCCTGAATTGTTGGTTTTTGTTTATTCTGCCTCCCAAAAATCGGAATAGAAAGCGATCAAAAAATGTCACGTGCCTGAAAATGGCACCAATAACAACGTCAATTCATCCCGCAAAAAAACAAGCCATCACATGACTGTCTGCCAAAATCTGGAAAAATTATAGCTCTCAAAATATGGCGATGCAAAAACTAGATTTTACAAAAAATGTGTCTTTTAGTGTGTGACAGCTGTCAGTCATAAAAACCCCATATGATTCTGGTATCGCTGTAGTCTCACCGACCCGAAGAAAAAGGTCGTCTAATCACTTATACCGCACGAGGAACGGCGTCAAAAATAAACTCTCGGGTTAGGGTTGGGCTAGGGTTAGGGCTGGGTTTGGGGTTAGGGTTGTGATGGGGTTGGGATTTTTTTCAAAGGTAAGAAAAAAAGATGACGATATGGCGACTAGTGTTGAGCGCAAGTGCTCGCTACTTGAGTTTGCATCGGGTGCTCTGGTATGCATTGAGTATCGTGGGTATTTGAGTGACATGCTCGAGTCTCCGCCCCATATGCTTCGCGGCCAAAAAAACTTTACGGGGATTGCCTGCCATGCACGGGCGATCCCCGCATGTTTTTTTTTGGGTGTCTAATAACCGTGATACATGCGGAGCAGGGACTCGAGCATGTCACTCGAGCACACGCTGTACATGGTGCATACCTGAGTACCCGATGCAAACTCAAGTAGCGAGCACTTGCGCTCAAGACTAATGACAACTTATTCAATATGATGACCTAATGTTATCAAATTCTGTGTCGTACCTCTGGGTTCAAAATGTTCACTATACACCTTAATAAAATCCTTGAGGGGTATAGTTTCCAAAATGGGGTCACTTGTGGGGGAGCTCCACTGTTTAGGCACATCACGGGCTCTCCAAACGCGACATGGTGTCCGCTAACAAATTGAATGGAAAATCGGCTCAAATTGTTAGCGGACGCCATGTTGCGTTTGGAGAGGCCCTGTGTGCCCAAACATTGGAGCTCCCCCACAAGTGACCCCATTTTGGAAACTAGACCCCCCAAGGCACCTATCTAGATGCATAGTGAGCACTTGGAACCCCCAGGTGCTTCACAAATTGATTCATAAAAATGAAAAAGTGTTTTTTTTCACTTTTTCATTTTTATGAATCAATTTGTGAAGCACCTGGGGGTTCCAAGTGCTCACTATGCATCTAGATAGCTGCCTTGGGGGGTCTAGTTTCCAAAATGGGGTCACTTGTGGGGGAGCTCCAATGTTTGGGCACACAAGGTCTCTCCAAACGCAACATGGTGTCCGCTAACAATTTGAGCCGATTTTCCATTCAATTTGTTAACGGATACCATGTTGCATTTGGAGAGTTCCTGTGTGCCCAAACATTGGAGCTCCCCCACAAGTGACCCCATTTTGGAAACTAGACCCCCCAAGGCACCTATCTAAATGCATAGTGAGCACTTGGAACCCCTAGGTACTTCACAAATTGATTCGTAAAAATGAAAAAATTACAAAAAAAACACTTTTTCATTTTTACGAATCAATTTGTGAAGCACCTAGGGGTTCCAAGTGCTCACTATGCATCTAGATAGGTGCCTTGGGGGGTCTAGTTTCCAAAATGGGGTCACTTGTGGGGGAGCTCCAATTTTTGGGCACACAGGGGCTCTCCAAACGCAACATGGTGTCCGCTAACAATTTGAGCCGACAATTTGTTAGCGGATACCATGTTGCATTTGGAGAGTCCCTGTGTGCCCAAACATTGGAGCTCCCCCACAAGTGACCCCATTTTGGAAACTAGACCCCCCAAGGCACCTATCTAGTTGCATAGTGAGCACTTGGAACCCCCAGGTGCTTCACAAATTGATTCATAAAAATGAAAAAGTGTTTTTTTTTTCACTTTTTCATTTTTACGAATCAATTTGTGAAGCACCTGGGGGTTCCAAGTGCTCACTATGCATCTAGATAGGTGCCTTGGGGGGTCTAGTTTCCAAAATGGGGTCACTTGTGGGGGAGCTCCAATGTTTGGGCACACAAGGTCTCTCCAAACGCAACATGGTGTCCGCTAACAATTTGAGCCGATTTTCCATTCAATTTGTTAACGGATGCCATGTTGCATTTGGAGAGTCCCTGTGTGCCCAAACATTGGAGCTCCCCCACAAGTGACCCCATTTTGGAAACTAGACCCCCCAAGGCACCTATCTAGATGCATAGTGAGCACTTGGAACCCCCAGGTGCTTCACAAATTGATTCGTAAAAATGAAAAAATGAAAAAAAAAACACTTTTTCATTTTTACGAATCAATTTGTGAAGCACCTAGGGGTTCCAAGTGCTCACTATGCATCTAGATAGGTGCCTTCGGGGGTCTAGTTTCCAAAATGGGGTCACTTGTGGGGGAGCTCCAATTTTTGGGCACACAGGGGCTCTCCAAACGCAACATGGCGTCCGCTAATTATTCAAGCAAATTTTACAATCAAAAAGTCAAATGGCGCTCCTTCCCTTCCGAGCCCTGCCGTGCGCCCAAACAGTGTTTTTTCCCCACATATTGGGTATCTGCGTGCCCAGGGGAAATTGCACAACAAATTTTGGGGTCCATTTTTTCTTGTTACCCCTGTGAAAATAAAAAAAATTGGGTCTAAAGTAACATTTTTGTGAAAAAAGTTAAATGTTCATTTTTTTCTTCCACATTCCAAAAATTCCTGTGAAGCACCTGAAGGGTTAATAAAGTTCTTGAATGTGGTTTTGAGCACCTTGAGGGGTGCAGTTTTTAGAATGGTGTCACTTTTGGGTATTTTCTGTCATAAAGACCTCTCAAAGTGACTTCAAATATGGTGTGGTCCCTAAAAAAATGGTTTTGTAAATTTTGTTGGAAAAATGAGAAATTGCTGGTCAACTTTTAACCCTTATAGCTCCCTAACAAAAAAAAATTTTGGTTCCAAAATTGTGCTGACGTAAAGTAGACATGTGGGAAATGTTATTTATTAACTGTTTTGTGTGACATATCTCTCTGATTTAAGGGCATAAAAATTAAAATTTTGAAAATTGCAAAATTTTCAAAATTTTCGCCAAATTTCCGTTTTTTTCACAAATAAACGCAAGTGATATCGAAGAAATTTTACCACTATCATGAAGTACAATATGTCACGAAATAAAAATCTCAGAATCAGGGGGATCTGTTAAAGCGTTCTAGAGTAATTGCCTCATAAAGTGACAGTGGTCAGAATTGTAAAAATTGGCCTGGTCATTAACGTGCAAACCACCCTCGGGGCTTAAGGGGTTAAAGTCATAGTAATCTTAGTGCATGTAAACTTTTGACTTTACGGTAATAAAAATGCCTTGAAACATTCTCTCTCATTATTCTGGCATTTGGCAAATATTAAAAATTATGGTAGTCCTAATTGACCTAAAAAGGGAAAGGTTTATTCTGATTTCATGTCAAATATTGAGAAAAACATGCAGATGTGTCTTTTTATATAGTGTATGGAAACTTCTGGTTTCAACTGTAGTTAATTTACTAGGAGAGCCTGAGAGGTTGTACTTGCTGTAAATAATTAATTTATTGGGGAAGGAAGGAGAAAGTAATACCTGTACATAGTTAATTTACTAAGGGAGACAGGGAGGTAGTACTATCTGTACATAGTACTAACACCTTGTTTCTCATAGTAAATGAAGTATTTGTATATAGTTAATTTACTAAGAGAGCCAAGGATGTTGTACTACAGTATCTGTAAATAGTTAATTTACTGCGGAAGAAAGGAGACAGTAATACCTGTACATAGTTCATTTACTAGGGGAGACAGGGAGGTAGTACTATCTTACCTAGTTCATTTACTAGGGAAGACAAGGTGACAATACTGTCCATGTATCGTTTGTTTTCTGGGGGAGACAATACTACCTGTGCTCAAGCACACTGTTGACAATGCCAAGCTCTCCATAGCAAGGTGCGTGTCTTGCATTATGAACCTACTTCACTTTACTGAAATTATTGCACAATGTAGAGACACCCCCTGCAAGCCGTTACTGGTCCCTGTATCAGACAACTAAAGGACTAACGTCTATTCTCAATGCCTTCCTGAAAGTCCATACTGCCCAATGAAAATTGTGTAATCGTGAAAAGGCTCTTAGTCTCTGCTTCTGGTTGAGATTTTAGCCAAATCTAATAATGAATGACACAATGTATTTATCCAGGGGCCTGGTCGTACATTATACTTATGACAGTTGCACTGACATATTTTACTTAGCCCTTAATGGAAGGGTGTAGTGAACCAATCCGTGTGTGATCACTGCAATGATACTTCTAAACAATCCTTTTCAATCACAAACAGGATGATTTATACATGAGGCGTCTGATCCTGGCATTTACAATACACACAGCTCACATGAAGATACGCTGTATAAATATAACAAAGCCATAGGAATGATTGAGAATGGCAAAATAATAGTCACCGACTCACCACTAGAGATGAGCGTTGTTCTACTCGAACTGTTCGCCAATCTCAAATTCGAGCTGTTTTGGGCGGTGTTCGAGCCGGTCGGCGAACACGAACAATTTGAGAAAAATTCGGCTGTTCGAGGTTATGTTCGATAACTGTTCGTGCACCAAAATCATAACTGGATTTTTTCTCAGTAATGATGAAAATTAATGTTAATACGCAGTTTGAGTGTACAGCGGGGCGGGGGGAGGGGCAGGGGATGGATCTCTGCAGGAACAATGAAGATCTCCATTTTTTTTTCTCTTTCCCGCATTTGCAGTGGGGAGGTGCAATCTGTCAGCCTATCAGCAGCGCACACACGGAGCGAAGTGCTTTTTTTCACACAAGCAAGGGCATGTGTGATTGGCAGTGTATGTCACATGTCCTTGCCCTATAAGACCAAGCCATTTTCCCCGTCGCCACCATTTTCTCACTGCTGCAGCTGCGTGTTAGACGGCACCGCTGTTGCTGTGTGCGCTATACCTTGTTAATTTCAAGCCAATTTTCGCACAAATATACAGATAGCTTGGGAGTAGGGAATAGTTGTGATTGCAGTCCTTTTAAGGACTAGGTTACAGCATTTCCTACGACTTTTATCAGGCAGGTCTGTGCTCTTAAATAGATAGATTGTGGGAGTAAAGACTAATTGTAATTGGAGTCCTTTTCAGGACTAGGTTACATCAGTTCCTATCAGTTTTTGCCAGGCAGGTCTGTGCCAGTGCTGTGCAAGTTTTTTTCACAGCATTTGGCTGAATCTAGCAAAGCTAATCCTTTTTGGCCTATTGCAGAGTGTGTTAGTCAGTGGAGTAGCCTATCTGTGTTGCAAGATATACCACCTGTGTATAGAATACCAATTTTTTTACTGCACCTAGTGAAGTAAAATCTTTTGGGCATAGCATCATTCTATTAGTCCATCTATACTGACCTCCATCAGGTTGCAAACTGAATATAATTTTTTTCTGCATCTAGCTCTGAAAAAATATTTGGGCTTCTATCAGTGTGTGGGACTTGGTCTATTAGTCCATCTATACTGACCTCCATCAGGTTGCAAATTAAAAATAATTTTTTTCTTCATTTAGCTCTGAAAAAATATTTGGCCTTCTAGCAGTGTGTGGGACTTGTTCTATTAGTCCTTCTATACTGACCTCCAGCAGGTTGCAAATTGAATATAATTTTTTTCTGCATCTAGCTCTGAAAAAATATTTGGGCTTCTAGCGGTGTGTGGGACTTGGTCTATTAGTCCATCTATACTGACCTCCATCAGGTTGCAAATTAAAAATATTTTTATTCTGCATCTAGCTCTGAAAAAATATTTGGGCTTCTAGCAGTGTGTGGGACTTGGTCTATTAGTCCATCTATACTGACCTCCATCAGGTTGCAAATTAAAAATAATTTTTTTCTTCATTTATCTCTGAAAAAATATTTGGGCTTCTAGCAGCGTGTGGGACTTGTTCTATTAGTCCATCTATACTGACCTCCATCAGGTTGCAAATTAAAAATAATTTTTTTCTGCATCTAGCTCTGAAAAAATATTTGGGCTTCTAGCAGTGTGTGGGACTTGGTCTATTAGTCCATCTATACTGACCTCCATCAGGTTGCAAATTAAAAATAATTTTTTTCTTCATTTATCTCTGAAAAAATATTTGGGCTTCTAGCAGCGTGTGGGACTTGTTCTATTAGTCCATTTATACTGACCTCCATCAGGTTGCAAATTAAAAATAATTTTTTTCTGCATCTAGCTCTGAAAAAATATTTGGGCTTCTAGCAGTGTGTGGGACTTGATCTATTAGTCCATCTATACTGACCTCCATCAGGTTGCAAATTAAAAATAATTTTTTTCTTCATTTATCTCTGAAAAAATATTTGGGCTTCTAGCAGCGTGTGGGACTTGTTCTATTAGTCCATCTATACTGACCTCCATCAGGTTGCAAATTAAAAATAATTTTTTTCTGCATCTAGCTCTGAAAAAATATTTGGGCTTCTAGCAGTGTGTGGGACTTGGTCTATTAGTCCATCTATACTGACCTCCATCAGGTTGCAAATTAAAAATAATTTTTTTCTTCATTTATCTCTGAAAAAATATTTGGGCTTCTAGCAGCGTGTGGGACTTGTTCTATTAGTCCATCTATACTGACCTCCATCAGGTTGCAAATTAAAAATAATTTTTTTCTGCATCTAGCTCTGAAAAAATATTTGGGCTTCTAGCAGTGTGTGGGACTTGGTCTATTAGTCCATCTATACTGACCTCTATCAGGTTGCAAATTAAAAATAATTTTTTTCTTCATTTATCTCTGAAAAAATATTTGGGCTTCTAGCAGCGTGTGGGACTTGTTCTATTAGTCCATCTATACTGACCTCCATCAGGTTGCAAATTAAAAATAATTTTTTTCTGCATCTAGCTCTGAAAAAATATTTGGGCTTCTAGCAGTGTGTGGGACTTGGTCTATTAGTCCATCTATACTGACCTCCATCAGGTTGCAAATTAAAAATAATTTTTTTCTGCATCTAGCTCTGAAAAAATATTTGGGCTTCTAGCAGTGTGTGGGACTTGGTCTATTAGTCCATCTATACTGACCTCCATCAGGTTGCAAATTGAATAAAAAAAATTTCTGCATCTAGCTCTGAAAAAATATTTGGGCTTCTAGCGGTGTGTGGGACTTGGTCTATTAGTCCATCTATACTGACCTCCATCAGGTTGCAAATTAAAAATAATTTTTTTCTGCATCTAACCCAGCCAATAGTTTTGGCCTAATACCACAGTTTGGCCACTCAGCTCTGCTCGGTTACCATCCATTGTTTTTTTGTGCAAACAACTCCAGAGTTGTGAATTAGTTAACACCAAAATGAGTGGAAAAAGGCCTGCTGCTGGTGGAAAGGGGAATAGGCGTGTTGGGAAGGGGAAAAAAGGTTGTGTCCGTGGTGTAGGTGCAGAAGAAAGACCATCTTCCAGCCAAACTAAAATGTCTACTTCTTTTAGCGGACAATGTGATAAGATCCCTTTCTTACGGCCACGCCAATCGCTACAAATTCCAGATGAGGCACAAAAACAGCAGGTGCTTCAACGGATATCAAGTGCTCCTTTAAGTGGGCTCTCCTCCACATCAACTTCAACATCACAAATACTCCAGTCCTCAAAGGTGTCACCCAAATCGCACTTGCTTCCTCACAGCTCCCAAATCTCCAGCTGCCCGTCTGAGTATGAGGTAGAACAGATGGTTGAGTCTGCAGAGCTGTTTACTCATACTATAGCCTGGGAATCAGAGGTCGACTCCAGCGCTTCTGTGAATCCAGACGAGGAAATGATCTGCACTGATGCCCAGAATCTTTATGAGTCGGATCCAGGACCAGACGCAGAAGGTTCTGACCATAATGTAGACCCTCATTCCCAAACTGTAACTCCTGTTGGTGGAGACAATGAGAAAGACGATGATAAGACTCAAATACCTGATTGGAGCGACAACTTTAGTTTTTTGTCAGGGCAGGAACAGGTTGGCTCTGAGGACGACGGGTGTGATAACGCACAGGGTGATGATGATGAGGTCGGAGATCCCACTTACTGTCAACCCACAGTCAGCCAAGAGATGAGGTCAGCAGAGGAGGTGGAGGAAGATGCTAGTGACGACGAGGTCAGGTTGCGCCTTCCTGGACAGAGACGTAGTACTGGAAGCACGTCAACAACTGCATCCTCAAACACAACTCTGCCTCTCACCACAAGTCGTGGTGGCTCTTCAGGTCGCATGGGTGCTAAGCCTTGCATAGCCTGGGCATTTTTTCAGATCGATAAAGATGACCCAACTCGTGTTATCTGTAACATTTGTCAGCAAAAGCTAAGTAGAGGCCAAAAAATACATAGTTTGAGTACTTCATGCATGAACCGGCACACGGACATGAAGCATAAGTTGCAGTGGGAAGCTCAGTGTGCTACAATGCGGCCTAGCCGGCCGGGCCAACCACCGTCTGCCATATCTTGTGCATCCGCGGCCTCTTCATCCTCTGTGACTGGGGGGACAGCAGTCACACCTGTTTTGGGGCGCAGACCTGCCACCTCTTTACCCGCAACAGCCAGCGTGATTGGCAGGTCATCATTTTCTTTGGAGGTGGTAACACCAGCTGGTGTTGAGCGCTGTCCGACATCGATAGCACCACCTTTGGATCAAGGCAACCTAACATGTCCGCCTGCATCTTCCTCACAGACCGGCAGTTTGCCGGGGACACCCTTATCAACCCCGTCTAAGCACAATAGCCAGCCCTCGGTCCCTCAGATGTGGACAAGTAAAAGACCATTTCCTCCTAGCCATGAGAAAGCTAAGAGGTTGAATTTCACCATCTGCAAGCTCTTGGCTACAGAAATGCTGCCTTTCCGCCTGGTGGACACAGAGGATTTTCGAGACCTTATGTCCGTCGCAGTGCCCCAGTACCAGATGCCCAGTCGGCACTACTTCTCAAAGAAAGGTGTGCCTGCGCTCCACCAGCATGTCGCACACAACATCACCGCTTCTTTGAGAAACTCTGTGTGTGACAGGGTGCATTTCACCACAGACACTTGGACGAGTAGGCATGGACCCGGGCGTTACATGTCGCTGACTGGGCACTGGGTAACTATGGTGACAGCAGGACAAGGGGCTGCTGTCCAAGTCTTGCCGTCCCCACGAGTTGTGCGTCAATCCTCTTTATGTCAAAGTTCCTCCACTGCTTCTGCCTCCTCAACCTCCTCTCGGTCTTCCACCTGCACCCAAAGCCTGTCTGGTCATGCCACAAGCTTTCTAACTGCGCAGAAGGGATCCTGCACACCTCCTTACTATGCTGGCAGTAGGGCTCAACGTCATCAGGCGGTTTTTACATTGAAATGTCTGGGAAATGTGAGTCACACAGGTGAGGAGTTGTGGTCAGCTCTGGAGAACCAATTTCATGAATGGTTGTCTCCACTGGACCTGAAACCAGGGAAGGCCGTGTGCGACAATGCTGCAAACCTGGGTGCGGCCCTTCGCCGGGGCAATGTCACACACGTGCCTTGTATGGCTCACGTGTTGAACCTGGTTGTCCAGCAATTTTTAGCCCACTATCCCAGACTAGATGGCCTTCTGCAGAGGGCACGGTCGCTGTGTGCTCACTTCCGCCATTCGCATCCCGCAGCTCAGCGACTTACATCTCTACAGAAGTCGTTGGGCCTGCCACTTCACCGGCTAAAATGCGATGTGCCTACCCGGTGGAATTCAACTCTGCACATGTTGCAGCGACTGTGGCAGCACCGACAAGCCCTGGTGCAATACGTTCTAACGTATAGCCTGGGCCAACGAGATTCAGAGGTGGGGCAAATCACGCTGGAGGAGTGGTCTCAGATCAGGGACCTATGCACCCTTCTGCACAGTTTTGAAATGGCGACGAAGATGTTTAGTGCTGACGATGCCATTATCAGCATGACTATTCCGGTGATTTACATGCTGGAGCACATGTTAAACAGAATTCGGAGTCAGGTGGTGGCACAAGAGGAGGTGGAGGAAGTAGAGGAGGAGGAGTTGTATGCGGAAGGGCTAACATCTGCAAGGTCCAGAAGGTCGGCAGCACCGAGGCGGCAGGCATGTGAGGGTGGGGGAGATGGTTTTATCAGGGCGCATGGTAGCAGCCAAACTAGTGAGGAAGGTGCAGGAGCCCAGGAAGAAGTGGAGGACGAACTGATGGAAGACTCATCAGATGAGGGAGACCTTGATCACATTTCTGTTGTGCGAGGTTGGGGGGAGAGGACAGAGGAAGGAAGCATGATTGTTACCTCGCCACCAACACAACAGGGACTTGGTGCTCCTGGATGCGCAACACACATGAGTGCCTTCTTGCTGCACTACCTGCAACATGACCCTCGAATTGTGAGAATTAGAAATAATCCTGACTACTGGGTTGCCACACTGTTAGATCCCCGGTACAAAAGTAAATTTGCCGAAATTATTCCTGCCATAGAAAGGGATGCACGCATGCAGGAGTATCAGCAGAGACTGTTGCAGAATCTTACATGTGCTTTTCCACAAAATACCAGTGGTGCACGTAGTGAATCTCACAGTTCCAACTTGCCAACCGTGGGACCGTCAAGTGTTCAGCACTCAAACCGTAACAGAACCACAGTATCTGCTGGTAACATCAATTTTGCGGAATCATTTCACCACTTTTTTAGCCCATCCTTTGCAAGGCCACAGGAGACAAGAAGTCTGACACATAGTCAACGCCTAGAGACGATGGTACAGGAGTATCTCCAAGTAAACATTGAAGCCACGACTGTGTCACTGGACCCTTGCTCTTTTTGGGCTTCCAATCTGGATAAATGGCCGGAGCTAGCCACTTACGCCTTGGAGATCTTGTCATGCCCCGCAGCCAGCGTTCTGTCTGAACGTGTGTTCAGCGCTGCTGGTGGTGTGCTGACAGATAAGCGCACGCGGCTCTCCACTGATAATGTAGACAGACTCACGTTCATAAAGATGAACAAATCATGGATCCGAAACGACTTTTCTACCCCTGTGTCATCCTGGGGAGAGTAAAAGCTTGATGATTGGTTAAAATCACCCTACCAAACGTTTTAAGCTTTCAAATTACTAATCATGTTTATCTGTATCTTGACTGGAAAATAATTTGGGCTTTGTAGCAGTGTGCAGCACTGATCCTATTAGGCCATCTATAATAAGCTCCACCAGATTTAAAATTAAAAATAATTTTTAGCTGCATCTAGCCCGGAAAATAATTTTGGGGCTCCGAGATGCGCAAGACACATAAGTGCCTTCTTGCTGCACTACCTGCAGCATGACCCTCATATTGTCAGAATTCGAAGTAATCATGACTACTGGGTTGCCACACTCTTAGATCCCCCAAACTTTTCGATCAACCTTTTCATTTTAATAAAGACCAAAAAAATGGTCATTTTTGAAATTATAAGCATTAGCAGGTTGTTAGAAACTGAAATCAAACAGTTTTCAACTCAAAACTTTATTCTAGGTGATGTTACATTTTCACATAGGACCCCTTGTTCGAAAGGAGCTTCTGAACTCTCTCGTCCATTGAATTTGTCAGGTTTTGGATGGTTTCTGCTTCAATTGTTTTGCATGAGGACAGAATACCCTCCCAGAGCTGTTGCTTAGATGTGAACTGCCTCCCGCCATCATAGACACTCCTTTTAATGATGCTCCAAAGGTTCTGAATGGGGTAGAGGTCAGGGGAGCATGGGGGTCACACCATAAGTTTGTCCCCTTTTATGCCCATATCAGCCAGAGATGCAGATGTTTTATGTGCAGCATGAGATGGTGCATTATCATGCAGAAAAATGATCTTGCTGTGAAATACACGGTTCTTCTTGAACCATGGCAGGAAGTGCTGTTTGAGAAAATCCACATACATTATGGAGTTCATCTTTAGCGCCTTCAGGGATCCTAAAGGGGCCGACAATCTCTCTCCCCATGATTCCAGCCCAAAACATTACTCCACCTCCTCCTTGTTGGCGCTGTAGCCGTGTTTGCGTGGGGTGTCCATCAACCAGCCATCCTCCACTCCATCCATCTGGACCATCGAGCGCTGCACGGCACTCATCCGTGAACAAAACAGTTTTGAAATCAGTCTTCATGTAATGTTTGGCCCACTGGAGCCGTTTCTGCTTGTGTGAAGTGGATAGAGGAGGTCGACAGGATGGCGTATGCACAGCTGCAAACCTCTGAAGGACCCTGCATCTTGTTGTTCGGGGGACGTTGGAGGCACAAGCAGCTTCAAAAACTTGTCTGCTGCTATGACAAGGCTTTTTTGCCGCTGCTCTTTCAACCTGACGTAATTGCCTGTAGGAAAGAGTCCTCAATTTGCCCTTATCAGCACGCACACGTGTGTACTGTGAATCAGCTACATACTTCTTGATTGCCAAGACACTTCATCCTGATCATCGCACAATGTTGATTGTAGTCATGCCTTGACCTAAACACTCCACAATTTGTTGCTTCTCAGCAGCTGACACATCCTTTTTCTTTCCCATTTTGGCAGAAAATGTAGGCTGCTTAATAATGTGAGAGAGCCTTCTTAAGTAGTCTTGCCTTTCATTGGACACACCTGCCAAACTAATTAGCACAGGTGTCTGCAATTGCTTACAGTGATATAAAGAGCCCTGACACACATCACCATCAATGAGTTTAACTGACAAACAAACAAATTCTTCCCTTATCACTCCTAAACACTTTTTGCATAATAATTTGGAACGCGGTGTACATGTGCTTTTCCACAAAACACCAGCGGTTCACGTAGTGAATCTTACAGTTCTAACTTGCCAACCGTGGTCTGTATGGAATTGTTCAATAAAGGGCCCAAAATTAAGATAACATAGATGGGAGAGGTCTCTATGAATAGGAATTCCTAAGTATTTGATACCCTGTGAGGGCCAGGCAAAGGGAAAGTTGGACTGGATGGAATCCTATATGGATTTGGGGAGGGAGACATCGAGGGCCTCAGACTTCGCTGCATTGATTTTAAAATTTTACCATGTAACAAAGTGATCTATTTCAGCCATAACAGCATGGATGGATATATGTGATTGAGTGATATATACTAGGACATCATCAGCAAATAGAGAGCACTTGTACTCGGTGCCTCCCACCTCAATCCACCTAATATTGGGGTTATGGCGAATTGATGAGAGCAGGTGCTCCGTCACTAGGATGTATAAGAGAGGGGACAGAGGACATCCCTGCCTTGTCCCATTGGTGATTGTGAAAGGTGATGAAAATGTTCTGACGCGCCCCCTGGGCCTTGGGACACCCGGAGCCGGACCCTTTTTGGTGGATGCTGGTGGTTGTAGTCTTCGTGGCGGCGACCCGGTTCCGTGGCTCAGGGCGGTCAAACCAGTGGCGGAACTATTTATGTGGTTTTGATGTTTAAATGTCCGACTACGCCACCCGTGGATTGCGGTCAGAGTGAACCGCCGCTACAGGGCAGACCGCTGAGGCTGGTGTTGTGGGTGCAGCAGAGCGTAGCATAACTCCCCACGGGAGGAGTATAGCCTCAGGGCAGTGTATGCGGAGGATGGGGGTGATGGTGCAGGGCAGCAGCAGTAACGACACGGAGTCAGTGATGCAGTCCAGGGCCTTTACTCACAGTTCTTATTATCCAGACCACGTCTGCAGGTAACGGCTGCCCACGTCGTACTGTGCTCACCAGGTGAGGGGCTCAGACAACTCCCAGATAACTTTGGAGCACTTCACAGGACCCCCTTTGTGTGTCCTTTGTCTGGCCTTTCTTACCAACACTTCTGTCCGGCTGCCTCGGGCCTCCTCTTGGTAAACTTGGCGCCAGTTTCCCTGACCCTATGTGGTGCCTTCCTAGCGGGTGTAGCGAGGGGCTGCGCCACATAAAATGTCAGAGCCTCCGGTTTCTAGCTGAGGGTCGTTTCCTGCCTCCACTAGTTCGGGGACCGGTCTCCCCCTTTGGCCTGACCCCTCCACGCAGGTGGATTCGGGCGTGCGGTGGCGACTCGCCCGTCCGCACCCCTGGGATCCCTTCATTCCTCGTTCCTGGAGCCTTCTCCGCTCCTCTTCCTTCCTTCTCCCTCTTCCAGGCCTGGGCCTCTGTTACTAGGCCCGCCTCCGGAGCAGAGCTCATGCAGAGCCCCTGCTCCCTGCCACTTCTGCTCAGACTTCTCTGCACTGAACTAAGATGGTGCCCACCTTTTATACTCCCTTCTCAATGCACCCAGGAACTGCTTCCTCCCTGCTCCTGCACTACAGGGTTCCCCTTCCTCAGTGTTCCCTCCCCCCACTCCAGCCAGGGACAGGGACTGTCGTGCCCATCTCAGGGGCATATTGGTCGCCCTGCCCCACGGCAATGTGGTGTAATGCATGCAGGTGTCGGGTCCTGATCCACACTCCATCCTTACCTGAGAGTGAGATATCACACCTCTGGGTGAGGTGCAATACGTCTGTAGGAACCGAGCCCTCAGGGTGCTACAGTTCCATTTATCTTCAGCCTAGGTGACGTATTGCGATACAGGGCCGTGATTTTGGCTATAAAAGGGTCCCCTAGACCCCTACCCCAAGCTTTTTAAGAGAATCATATATGGCGTGCCAGGAGACTCTATGGAATGCTTTCTCAGCATCCAATGAGAGTATCTAATTACAAATTTTTAACTGCATCTAGCCCAGGAAATACTTTGTGCCTAGTAGCAGTGTCTGCTAGTCAGCGGATTATCCCGGCTGTTAAGCAAGCTACACCACCTGTAGTTTAGACACTTAATTTTTTCAAAGGAAATGCTTCGGGACCATGGGATACTCAGTGAAGAGCATCAGGAGGCACCCCAAGGCATAGGGGCTGGGACTGGCAGTAGGATGCCTTGCGGTGGACAGCCGAGCTCGATCCTTATAAAAGCTTTTTAACTGCAGCAGCTTTAGTGGACGCTACTGGAGCTGGAATTACGCGGCTGCTGGCATGAGACTTGCCCTCCAATAGATCCTTGTAAATGGATTTAAAGTGTATTCATTCAAATTAGAGAGACAATTTAAATTAAAAAGCTTAGAGCTGCCTCCACCACAGGGGGGCTCGCTCGACCCACCAGCGGACAGGCACCAGTATTGGGAGAGGGGGGCTGGCCATCAGGGTTCACCGCGGCTCTGGCACAAACCCGGCGACACGGAGGTGGCACGGGCAGGAGCGGACTGGCCGTGTTGGCTTCTCACTTTTTGGATTTTAGAAGGGCATGACATGCCTATATCTGTGTCTCCCCCTCCTTTTACTCCTCCACCTCTTTTATTTTCGCATGACTATATGTACTTGTCACTTTTCCATGTGTTAGTTGTGTCTTCTGAGCAGTTTGTCAGCTTTTGGACATGTTTCTATGTGTTTTTGTTTGCCTGCCATTGGTTTTAACGGTGTTCGAAGGTGTTCGACGAACAGTTCGGCGAACACACGGGTGTTCGACGAACCGAACCGAACTCGAACACTACGGGGGTGGCTCAACACTACTCACCACACATAATGCACTAATACTTTCTGTCCATGCAATTAATGAAGCTGACATTTAAAGGATGATGAGGTTTGAGTAAGCAATGCTGTGACACCAGAGAGGAAAAGATGGGCCATATACAACCAGTTCCTGCCTGAGTAATCGTGAAGCTGGAGTAGGCTGGTAAGATGGAGAACCAGAGTTGTGGGCTATCACACAATGATACCAACAAGTATTGTTCCACATCCTGACACAAAAAAGTCATCCTGAAATATTCTTTCTTGTTTCTTCTTTAAAGGAATGTTCCAGTTGTACGTTAATAAAGCTAAATTCCTACATTAAACTATTTTGTTCTGATGTATACACTGGTTACCACAAAAGAAAAGCAGATCTATCAATGGAGAATCAATAGCGAGTTGAATTTCCTGAAATTTGCAGGTCTCCACTTATTTGAACAATCTGCAATTTGATTCTTGAGGATCACCCCCCCAAAAGAAAAAACCCTGTGTTTTTCACACAATGGTGAAGGCTCAACAAGTGGGCTAATGACATCAGGAGCGGCCAAGTGGGATTCCCCATAGTGTCCACTATTATATCACATGGTCAAGCCTAGCTAGTCAAGGTAGACTATTACAGCCAGTATAAAAGATGGGCGCAAGTGATGAGCGAACGTGCACGGATAAGGGGTTATCTGAGCATGCTCGGGTGCTTACCGAGTAATTTCAGCGTGCTTGAAAACCATGTTCGAGTCGCTGCGGCTGCATGTCTCGCAGCTGTTAGAGAAGCAGTGATTGCCTGTTTAGCCCCCGTCTCACATAGCGAGATCGCTAGTGAGATCGCTGCTATGTCACGGTTTTGGTGACGCAACAGCGACCTCACCAGCGATGTCGCTATGTGTGACACTTTGCAATGATCAGGCCCCTGCTGTGAGGTTGCTGATCGCTGCAAAGTGTCCTGGACCATTTTTTGGTCGTTGCTCTCCTGCTGGTCAGCACACATCGCTGTGTGTGACCAGCGAGAGCAGCGATCAGGCTGGTAACTATGGTAAACATCGGGTTAATAGGGGCACACGCGCACCTAGTAACCCGTTGTTTATTATGGTTACGAGCCTGCTAAAGTGAGCGGTAACCTCCCGCTCACTGTAGCAGAGTGATAACCATGATAAACAACGGGTTACTAGGAGCGCGTGTGCCCCTAGTAACCCGATGTTTACCATAGTTACCAGCCTGCTCCTGCTTCAGCACGCTCGTAACCAGGAGCAGGACATCGTGGAAAGATTCTTTCCATGATGTCGCTGCTCCCCTGATCGTTGGTGAGCCTGCCTGTTTGACAGCTCACCAGCGACCACATAGCGACGCAGCAACGATCCCTGACAGGTCGTATCGTTGTCGGGATCGTTGCAGCGTCGCTTTGTGTGACGGGGCCTTTTGTTAGATAACCCTTTATCCGAGCACATTCACTCATCACTAATGGGCGCCAAAGAATCACCATTTAAAAAAATTGGTGGGAAGGGTGGCAAAAAATGTCTATTAAGTCCAATGGTGTGGGATGTAGCACTTGGAATATAGGTGGTGACGCGCAGCTGCAGTCAGTGTCCATGGTAGAAAAATGGAACCAGGAGAGATAAAAACATAAAAGGTTATGTTGGAGCCTTTTTCAGGTATACTATTAGCGGGTGTGCACAGCACTGTTTAAATACACATTGAGGCAGGAATGACAGTTTGAAATTTCTTTTTGAACATATAAAATAATCTGATATTTAAATAATGTCACTTTTATTTAAATATTAGTTTTTTTTATATGTTTAAAAAGAATTGACTGCTTGACTGTAAATTGATTGATCTGAGATATGCTGAAATAACAGCACCTCATAACAACTTTTTTTCATTCTTCATAAACTGCAAACAAGAAGAGACAGAATTAAACCCCTCAGTGTTAATTTTTGCTACTAAACCAAATCTTAAAACCAAGGTGTACGTTTCACAGAAAGTGTGCTTCCTGCATAGTAAGATGGGAAAACCATCATTTTTTTTTAAGCCAAAAGAACAATCTCCATAATCCAGATATTTAAATACAACTATCTACATTACAAAGTGTGGGCGTTGTAAAAAATATTAATGTGTTTTTGTACACTTCCTTGTTGTTGCACTCCAATTTTCACTCATATATAACACCCAAATACTGCTGTTGGTTATGCACTAGTTTCCATATACTTTCCAAAGCCAGATAGGTTGAGATCACTTGAACATCAACCCATTCCCTCCGCAGCTAATTTTTGGTTTTGCAATTCCATTTTTACTCTCCTTTTGTTAAAAAACATAATTTTTTAATTATTATTTTTTGCACTTACATAGACATATGCAGGGGTGGTACGATCGTGGTCGCACAGGGTGCAACTGAACCCATGTGAGAGTGGGGTCTGCCAACGCTAGCTCCACTTTCATCTGGATGTGCGTCCTTGGATGCACATTCCGCTGAAATGTATTGCGGCGCAGAGACCCGCTGACTCCCTGCACTGCAATACATGTTGCCATCAGAGGCTGGAATCAGATGCTGACTTTCCTATGAAAGGCAACACATGGCAGTGACATCATGCGCTGCCCATGCCTGCACCCAGAAATCAGCTGCCAGCTTCTGCGCTAGTATAGTGGGAGCGGAGGATAAAATATGAACAATAAAAAATATATAAAAAGCAATAATAAAAGCTCGAAGAAAAAAATGGAAAGATATGTAAATGTTTGAATCACACCTTTTTTCCACAGAACATAAATAAGATGCAAACAAATGAAATATTATAATATTTAAAGCATACAATGAACAGGGAAACAAACCCCAAAAAATAAAAATTGCAGAATTTCTCAGTTTTTGGTCACTTCAAATGAAAGAAGAGATTAGAAAGTAATATTGACTTCAAAACCGTAATGATAAAAACTACAATTTGTATTGAATAAAAAACAAAACAAGCCCTCATACAAGTCTGCTGACGGAAAAATATAAGAACTTATAGAACCTTAAAGGCAGAATGGAGAAATCTAATGCAAAGTACAGCCTGTAACCCCTTAGGGTATACATGATAGTCACATGCTGTATGCAAACAAATGTCCTTGCGTGCATTTTTTTGTGATAAAAATAATATCTGCAGGATAATTTTTCATTTACTTTCCTCCACAGAAAGCACATAAAGAGGCAAGGCAGATATGTCCAGTTGGTCTGTATCTGCTTCATCTGTCATCATCCTTCTGCTTCTATTTTTTATAGTAAATTTAGATAGGGGAAAATGCCCAGCTGCCAAAATGCTCTGCTTGATCTCAAAAAGTCTTGGCATTTTGTTCATAACTGTATCTATAGAAGCCAATTTTTTTTACAAATCCTAATGCAGAAAAGTTCCATTTTAAAACGGCATTTCTTCATCCTGTAGTCAAATATTGATGACCCTTCGTCAAATAGCAGCTTTTTTAGATGTCTGCAGTCTGCATAGTCTGGATCATTACAGAATAACCTCTGATCGTCTTTGCCATACAGAAAAATTGTTTCAACAGGACCATGTATCTTTTTGGAAATAATAACATCAGACATGCAACGGGTGTGAGAGCAGCCGTGTAGCCATAGGCAAGAAAGACACCACCGTCCTGGCGTAAGAGCATGATAGCTGCTGAAAAGACAATTGATTACTTAAGTATCCCCACTAAGTCGCAGATAAAGTACTACATTTTTAAGTCTATAAATTGAACCCTCTTTTAAAGACACCCTGGTAATTAGAGATGAGCAGATCTTTCAAAATTCGAATTCGCCGATTTTGCCGAATTTTTCCCCCAAAAATTTGATTTGCGGAAAATAAATTTGCACAAATCTCAATACCGGAAAGCTTGTAATTACCTGGAACATACATATAGGGGAGAGGAGGGAAAGAAAGGACCCTGCTGATCATAAGAGCTTACATACTACAGAGGAGACAGAGAGAACCCCCACTGACTACAAGAGCTTACACTCTATAGGAGAGAGAGAAAGGACCCGCTGACCATAATAGCTTACACTATATAGGAGAAAAAGAGAAAGAAGACCCTGCTGATCATAATAGCTTACACTCTAAAGGAGAGAGGACCCTGCTGATTGTAAGAGTCTACACTCTACAGGAGAGAGAGGACCCTGCTGACCATAAGAGCTTACACCCTACAGGAAAGAGAGAAGAAACTGCTGACCATAAGAGACTATACTCTGCAGGAGAGAGAGAGATAGGAAACTGCTGACCATAAGAGACAATACTCTGCAGGAGAGAGAGAGATAGGAAACTGCTGACCATAAGAGCTTACACTCTGCAGGAGAGAGAGAGATAGGAAACTGCTGACCATAAGAGACAATACTCTGCAGGAGAGAGAGAGATAGGAAACTGCTGACCATAAGAGACAATACTCTGCAGGAGAGAGAGAGATAGGAAACTGCTGACCATAAGAGACTATACTCTACAGGAGAGAGAGAGAGAGAGAGAGAGAGAGAGAGGAAACTGCTGACCATAAGAGACTATACTCTGCAGGAGAGAGAGAGATAGGAAACTGCTGACCATAAGAGACTATACTCTGCAGGAGAGAGAGAGAGAGAGAGAGGAAACTGCTGACCATAAGAGACTATACTCTGCAGGAGAGAGAGAGAGATAGGAAACTGCTGACCATAAGAGACTATACTCTGCAGGAGAGAGAGAGATAGGAAACTGCTGACCATAAGAGACTATACTCTGCAGGAGAGAGAGAGAGAGAGAGGAAACTGCTGACCATAAGAGACTATACTCTGCAGGAGAGAGAGAGAGATAGGAAACTGCTGACCATAAGAGACTATACTCTGCAGGAGAGAGAGAGATAGGAAACTGCTGACCATAAGAGACAATACTCTGCAGGAGAGAGAGAGATAGGAAACTGCTGACCATAAGAGACAATACTCTGCAGGAGAGAGAGAGAGAGAGAGGAAACTGCTGACCATAAGAGACTATACTCTGCAGGAGAGAGACTTACTCAGTGACTCTGGAGATGAAAAATAATTCTGCTGTACAAACGGAAACCGCTGATCTGGGATGACCCAGGTACTGACCACCTCTGTACAAGGTATGAGAATCTACTAGATATCATAGCTGCAAAACCTACAAAAGACAAAAAAGATATCTCATACCCTACCATCATTATATATAAATGTAAAGCAAAGTTGCATATGAAATATAGGGTACTTAGTGAACTATTTTTGATCAAAAAAAGTATACAAGCCGTCCCACCAGCGACAAGGTGACCCTAAATTGGGACGGTCCTACACTGTCTATATTAAAAACCTTACTGTATATCAAAGTTGAAGTAATGCATATAAAAGGGTAGACAAATAGAACCGGGTCCCAATAACAGACCACCTAAGCCTGTGGTAAGCTACATATATTTCATATATATTTCATATTTCATGAAAACCAGGGATTGAAGCTTGAAGAGGACAATTTGCATATTCCAGGTGCCTTCTGGGAAAAGCGAAGAGTCTCCTTCAGCTAGAAGATCGTTGGGTACAGCCGGGGCCAGCTGCTTGGAAAGCACCGCCAAACCGCGCGCCTGACGGTGCGCGAATTTGTTTAATTTGTTTATCCTAGGGTATCACAAGAAAGAAGACAGACATCAAGTCAGCAGGGACAAGGAGCAGCATGGCAGATGTGACAACCTACATGGTGAGCTGCAACATGTGCTACATGTTCACAGATCGACCAGAAGCTGAAACCAACTTCACCTGCCAGAAGTGTACACTACTGGCTCTTTTAGAAGAAAAGGTGCGGGGACTGGAAGAAAGAATTGCGACATTAAAACTCATCAAGGAAAATGAAGACTTCCTGGACAGAACAGAAGCGTCACTACTGGTCACGGAAAGTGAAGGAAGCGTCAGAGAACCTCCAGAGGCAGACAAGTGGAGGCAAGTGACCAAAAGAAGCAAGAAGACCATGGAGACACCACCAACCACACAACTGAGAAACAGATTCCAAGAACTTGTGGAGGACGAAGATGGCACACCTAAGGATGAGGAACTACCAGCAAGCAAAAAAGAAAAGAGCACCCAGAAACACCCAGAAGCGACAAGAAAAAGGACAGCCAAGAAGGGAAGAAGAGTGGTGGTGGTGGGAGACTCACTACTGAGAGGAACAGAAGCAGCTATCTGCAGACCGGACATAACCGCAAGAGAAGTATGCTGCCTCCCAGGGGCGCAGATCAAGGATGTTACCGATAGGATACAGAAGCTCATCAGTTCCAAGGATGTCCACCCATTTCTTCTGATACATGTTGGCACCAATGACACGGCAAAGAAGGACCTACCGACAATCTGCAAGGACTTTGAAGCATTGGGGAAGAAAGTAAAAGAACTGGATGCACAGGTAGTTTTTTCTTCTATCCTTCCAGTAGACGGGCATGGCGTCAGGAGATGGATCAGGATCCTTGATGTGAACAACTGTCTGAGACGATGGTGCAGACAACAAGGATTTGGATTCCTGGACCACGGTGTGAATTACCTCTATGACGGACTCCTTGCCAGAGACGGACTACACCTCAACAAACCCGGGAAACACACATTCGCCAGAAGACTCGCAACACTCATCAGGAGGGCGTTAAACTAGAAGAAGAGGGGATGGGAAGAAAAACGCCGGACACGAACATGCAACCAGAGAACATACTAATGAAAGATATGAAGTGCGACAAAGAAGTTCCGAGACAAGATACTTGGAAAGGAGGTAAGAAAATTTCTAATACAATCCACAGGGAGAAGATTGGAACAAAACAAAATCGTGTAAACTGCATGCTAGCAAATGCCAGGAGCCTGACAAGCAAGATGGATGAACTGGAAGCAGAAATATCTACAGGTAACTATGACATAGTGGGAATAACCGAGACATGGTTAGATGAAAGCTATGACTGGGCAGTTAACTTACAGGGTTACAGTCTGTTTAGAAGGGATCGAATAAGTCGGAAAGGGGGTGGAGTCTGTCTATATGTAAAGACGTGTCTAAAGCCTACAATACGGGAGGATGTATGGGAGGGAAATGAGGAGGTCGAGTCCTTATGGGTGGAGATACATGGGGCAAAAAACAATAATAAAATTATCATAGGAGTCTGTTATAAACCACCAAATATAGCAGAAGCCACGGAAAGTCTATTAATGAGACAAATAGACGAAGTAGCAAAAAATAACGAGGTGATTATTATGGGGGACTTCAACTACCCCGATATAGACTGGGAAACCGAAAGCTGTAGATCTCAGAAAGGAAACAGGTTTCTGTCAATTATCAAAGACAATTATTTGTCACAACTTGTGCAGGAACCAACTAGAGGGACGGCCCTTTTAGACTTAATATTAACTAACAAGCCAGACAGAATAACTGAGGTGCAGGTCGGGGGGCAACTGGGAAATAGTGACCACAACATTATACAATTCCACATGTGCTTCAGTAGGTGCCCAGCAAGGGAGTCACAAAAACACTGAACTTCAGGAGGGCAAAGTTTGATCAGCTAAGAGATGCCCTTCACCTTATAGACTGGGATAGTATCTTTAGTAATAGGAGCACGGATAGAAAATGGGAAATTTTCAAAACAGTCCTACATAGTCACTGTAGAAGGTACATACCTTATGGGAATAAAAGGGCTAGGAATAGGAGGAAGCCAATGTGGCTAAATAAGGAAGTCAAGAGGGCAATGAAAAACAAAAAAAGGGCTTTCGGTAAACTTAAACAAGAAGGCAGCGAGGAAGCGCTAATATCTTATAGGGAAAAAAACAAAATCTGTAAGAAACAAATAAGAATAGCAAAAGAGGAGACAGAGAGACTAATTGCCAAGGAAAGTAAAACGAATCCCAAACTGTTCTTTAACTATATAAACAGTAAAAGGATTAAAACTGATGGCGTTGGCCCATTGAAAAATAACCTGGGTAAAATCATAGAGGGCGATGAGGGTAAAGCAAACCTACTCAATAGCTTCTTCTCCACTGTTTTCACAAAAGAAAACAATTTATCGGAGGAAATGCAGAGTGATAAAGTAAACCCTCCGCTAAATATCACCCACCTAACCCAGGAGGAAGTTCAGAAACGCCTAAATAATATCAAAATAGACAAGTCACCAGGCCCAGATGGCATACACCCCCGGGTACTAAAAGAATTAAGTAATGTGATAGACAGACCGCTGTATCTTATATTCAAGCACTCTTTATGGACAGGGACTGTCCCACTAGACTGGCGCCAAGCAAATGTGGTACCAATATTCAAAAAGGGGTCTAAAAGTGACCCTGGGAACTATAGACCAGTCAGCTTAACGTCTGTTGTGGGTAAATTGTTTGAAGGATTTCTTAGAGATGCTATTGTAGAATATCTTAATGATAATAACTGTCTAACTCCATATCAACATGGATTCATGAGGGATCGCTCCTGCCAAACAAACCTGATCGCCTTCTACGAGGAGGTGAGCTCACAGCTGGACCGGGGAGAGTCAGTGGATGTTGTATACCTTGACTTCTCCAAAGCGTTTAATACCGTGCCACACAAAAGGTTGGTATATAAAATGAGAATGCTTGGTCTGGGGGATAATGTGTGCAAGTGGGTAAATAGCTGGCTGAGTGATAGAAAGCAGAGGGTGGTTATCAATGGAGTAAGCTCAGGGTGTGTCAGGGTTACTAGCGGGGTGCCTCAAGGGTCTGTCTTGGGCCCTATATTATTTAATATATTTATTAATGATCTAGTGGAAGGGTTGCATAGTAAAATAGCAATATTTGCAGATGATGCTAAACTTTTGTCACGCTGTCTCTGTATACTGGAGGTAGGGGGCCTAAGCTGACCCTAAGCTGGGGCCCTGACTAATCCCTCAACCTGGAGGTACTGTTAAAGGTACAGAGGTCCAGGCCGCCAGCGTAACCCCTACCTCCTGAAGATCCCTGCACCTCAGTAATCTAGTCCTGAGAAGGACCCCGATCACAACCAAAGGGAACAAGAAATAATATGCCCAAACACAGTATTTAGACGAACGAGACAGTACAAGGGAAAAACCAAAACCACCTTGCATACAAACAACTTCTCAACTACAACAGAGGGAAAACCAACGGGAAAGGAGATAAATGATAAAGCGAGGAAAGGGAAAAAACACTTCCAAACACACTTATCTCAGCAACTCCAAACACCACGATCCGCTCTGTCAGTCTGAATGAAATGCTGCGAGAAGTCAGGCTGTGTACTCGTGACGATCTTCGTGGCAACACACCCGTGACAGTACCCCCCCTTCTACGAGGGGCCTCCGGACCCTCAGGGCCAGGTTTATCCGGGTGAGTCGTGTGGAAGGCCCGAACTAATCTGCGTTAATATCCGACGCAGGAACCCACATCCTCTCCTCAGGACCATACCCCTTCCAATGAACCAGGTACTGAAGGGACCGGCGATTAAAGCGTGAATCAATGACCCTCGATACCTGGAACTCCAAGTTACCATTGACAACCACTGGAGGGGGAGGTAAAAGTGACGGTACCACCGGCGCCACATACCTCTTAAGCAATGATCTGTGAAACACGTTGTGAATTTTAAACGTAGGGGGGAGGTCAAGACGGAATGCCACCGGATTAATAATAGAACTGATTCTGTACGGCCTGATGAACCTGGGACCCAGTTTCCAGGAGGGAACCTTAAGTTTTATATTCCTGGTAGACAACCATACCCGATCGTTCACACTTAGGTCCGGACCAGACACTCTCCTCCTATCAGCCATACGTTTGTATCGGTTCCCCATAGTATTCAGATTCTTCAGCACCCCTCTCCATACTGAAGCGAGTGATGAGGAAAATCGTTCCTCCTCAGGAACCCCCGAAGAGCCCCCCCCACTGAAAGTACAAAACTGGGGGTGAAAACCATATGCCCCAAAAAACGGGGACTTACCAGTGGACTCGCTCCGCCTATTATTAAGAGCAAACTCTGCCAGAGGTAAGAAAGAAGCCCAGTCCTCCTGGTTCTCTGACACAAAACACCGGAGATATGTCTCCAAGCTCTGGTTCATACGTTCCGTCTGACCATTGGTCTGAGGATGAAAAGCCGATGAGAATGACAACTGCATCCCCCGCCGTGCACAAAACGCCTTCCAGAACTTAGACACAAACTGAGACCCCCGATCAGACACCACCTCGGAGGGTACCCCGTGAAGCCTCACAATCTCCCCAATGAACACCTGCGCAAGAGTTTTAGCATTAGGGAGAGCCGGAAGAGCGATAAAATGTGCCATCTTGCTGAACCTGTCCACTACAACGAGTATGACCGTTTTACCCGAAGACGGAGGGAGGTCCGTAATAAAGTCCATAGACAGATGAGTCCAAGGACGCTCCGGGATCTTCAAAGGTAAGAGGGCCCCAGACGGACGGGTATGTGAGGTCTTAGAGCGCGCACAAACCCCACAGGACGCGACAAAAGTTACCACCTCCTTATGTAAATTAGGCCACCAAAACCGACGCGAGAGGAGATCCACAGTAGCTTTACTCCCCGGGTGTCCTGCAAAAACTGAGTTATGGTGTGCCTCGATCACCTTCTGTCGCAACTGATCTGGAACAAACAATCTCCCTGGAGGTCCAACAGGGGCGTCCCCCTGAGCCTCCAATACCTCCTCCTCCAGCTCAGAGCATACTGCCGAAACCACCACCCCCTCCTGAAGGATAGGAATCGGGTCGTCCGTATTCCCGGCCCCCGGGAAACTACGAGATAAGGCATCCGCCTTTACATTTTTTGACCCAGGACGATATGTAGCGACAAAATTAAAACTGGTAAAAAACAATGACCACCTAGCTTGTCTGGGATTCAGACGTTTCGCGGACTCCAGATATAGCAGGTTCTTGTGATCGGTGATGACGGTGACCGGATGAACAGCCCCCTCCAGAAAATGGCGCCACTCCTCAAAAGCTAACTTAATGGCCAAGAGTTCCCTATTGCCGACATCGTAATTCCTCTCAGCGGACGACAATTTTTTAGAGAAAAAGGCGCACGGATGCCACTTACCAGGGGACGAACCCTGTGACAATACTGCTCCCACCCCTACCTCGGAAGCGTCTACCTCTACAATGAATGGCTGAGACGCATCAGGTTGAATGAGTATGGGCGCCGAGGCAAAACATTTTTTCAAAGAAGAGAATGCTTGACAAGCCTTGTCAGACCACCTAGAAAAATCCGTCCCCTTTTTAGTCATGTCAGTGAGAGGCTTAACCATGGACGAGAAATTACGAATGAACTTCCGGTAATAATTAGCAAACCCCAGGAAACGTTGTAGTGCCTTAAGATTCTCTGGCCGATCCCACTCAAGAACTGCCCGCACTTTCCCAGGGTCCATACGAAAACCGGACGCTGAAACCAGGAAGCCTAAAAACTGGAGTTCCTGTACGGCGAACACACACTTTTCCCACTTGGCATACAGTTTATTATCCCGCAAGATCTGTAACACCTGCCTAACGTGCTCCTGATGAGACACCAGATCCGGCGAGTAAATTAGGATATCATCCAGATATATGACAACAAACTGTCCCACCAAGCGGCGAAAAATGTCATTAACAAAGTGTTGGAACACCGCCGGGGCATTAGTCAGACCGAATGGCATGACAAGGTTCTCATAATGCCCCTCCGGAGTGTTAAACGCCGTCTTCCACTCATCCCCCTCCTTCATCCTAATCAGATTGTACGCCCCCCTGAGATCCAACTTAGAAAACCATTTGGCGCCCACGATCTGATTAAAGAGATCGGGAATAAGTGGGAGCGGATACGGATCTCGGACCGTAATCCGATTAAGTTCACGGAAATCCAGGCAAGGGCGTAGGCCTCCATCTTTCTTCTTAACAAAGAAGAACCCCGCAGCCACCGGTGAAGATGAAGGTCTAATATGCCCCTTAGCCAGACTTTCTGAGATATAATCCTTCATGGCCTGCCTCTCAGGACCAGAAAGGTTATACAACCTAGCTTTAGGTAACTTGGCCTCAGGGAGCAGTTTTACAGAACAGTCATACACGCGATGAGGAGGTAGTTCCTGACACCCTTTCTCCGAGAATACATCCTCAAAGTCCGCCAGAAATGGAGGTAAGACCCAAGGAGTAACCGCACCAATGACCGTGTTCATGCAGTTTTTATTACAGAATTTACTCCATTGGCTTATCTCCCTGGTTTGCCAATTAATAACCGGGTTATGCTTAGCTAACCAAGGAAGGCCCAACACAATAGGAGTGGGAAGACCCTCCAACACGTAGCAAGACAACAGTTCTTTATGTATTGCCCCCACTTGAAGTTTTACGTCATGCACAACTTGCAAAAAACTTCCCTGCCCGAGAGGCCTGGCATCGATCGAGAATATGGGGATGGGTTTAGCCAACTCACTCAACCGCATACCTTGAACCTGGGCAAACCGAGCATCAACCAGATTAGCCCCGGCCCCACTATCCAGAAGAACAGATATCCTCTCAGTTCTCGTACCCACCACCACCTCCGCCGGTACGAGAAACTGAGACGAACCTAGGGACGAAATACCTACTCCCAGATTGCCGTCCACCACACAACCTGGGATCAACAGTTTTCCGACGACTCTTCACTCTGCAAGGGACGGGATGGACACCCCCCAATAAAATGTCCCTTTCTCCCGCAGAAGAAACACCTTCCTGCCTTATGGCGCACCACCGGTCCCCTCCCCCGAAATGATGTCCCTCCTAATTGCATAGGCTCCTCTGGACTGACCAGGGGAACCACCATATGAGGGGACCTTGTAGGAGGTGGAGTCATCACAGGGGGTAGAGTTATCCCGCACCTCTCCCGAAGCCGTCTGTCCACGCGAATAGCGAGGGCCATAGCGGCTTCCAGAGACACGGGAGAGTCATACTGTGCCAACACATCCTGTAATTTGTCGGATAAACCATGACAAAACTGGCTCCTAAGAGCCGGGTCATTCCACTGGGTGTCCGTGGCCCACCTACGGAACTCCGAACAGAATTCCTCCGCCGGACGATCTCCCTGCTGGATCCTACGTAACTTAGACTCAGCAAGGGAGATCCGATCTGGGTCATCATATACGAGTCCCAGGGCAGCGAAAAACCTATCCACTGACTGGAGAGCCGGGGAACCCGGGGGAAGAGAGCGCCCAAGATTGTGGGTCCCCTTGTAGGAGCGAGATGACAATTCCCACCCTTTGTTCTTCACTCCCCGATGACCGAGGCCGCAGCCGAAAGTACAATTTACATGCCTCCCGGAAAACAAAAAACTTGTCCCGCCCCCCAGTGAACCTATCAGGGAGGGCTACATAAGGTTCTGGTCCGGCTTGCTCCTGAGGATGCCAAACCTTGGACCTAACGTCCGCCAGCTCCATGGACAAACTCTGCAATTGCCGAGCTAGACCGGCTACTGGATCCATAGTAGCTGGAGAAAAACTAAGTGGGTCGGTGAAAATGTCACGCTGTCTCTGTATACTGGAGGTAGGGGGCCTAAGCTGACCCTAAGCTGGGGCCCTGACTAATCCCTCAACCTGGAGGTACTGTTAAAGGTACAGAGGTCCAGGCCGCCAGCGTAACCCCTACCTCCTGAAGATCCCTGCACCTCAGTAATCTAGTCCTGAGAAGGACCCCGATCACAACCAAAGGGAACAAGAAATAATATGCCCAAACACAGTATTTAGACGAACGAGACAGTACAAGGGAAAAACCAAAACCACCTTGCATACAAACAACTTCTCAACTACAACAGAGGGAAAACCAACGGGAAAGGAGATAAATGATAAAGCGAGGAAAGGGAAAAAACACTTCCAAACACACTTATCTCAGCAACTCCAAACACCACGATCCGCTCTGTCAGTCTGAATGAAATGCTGCGAGAAGTCAGGCTGTGTACTCGTGACGATCTTCGTGGCAACACACCCGTGACAACTTTGTAAAGTAGTTAATACAGATGAGGATAGGGCACAGCTACAGGAGGATTTAGATAAATTGGGGAGTTGGGCCAAAAAATGGCAAATGGGGTTCAATGCCGATAAATGTTAGGTCATGCACATGGGAAAGAAAAACAGCAGTCACCCATACATATTAAATGGGAAACCGTTGGGGAAATCTGACATGGAGAAGGACCTGGGCGTCTTGGTTAATAGCAAATTAAATTGGAGTGCCCAGTGTCAGGCAGCAGCTGCGAAGGCAAATAGAGTCATGGCATGCATCAGAAGAGGAATAGGGGCATATGATGAGAACATTGTTCTTCCTCTGTATAAAGCGCTGGTAAGGCCACACTTAGAATATTGTGCACAGTTCTGGGCTCCGGTGCTCAGGAAAGACATATTGGAGCTAGAGAGGGTACAAAGGAGGGCGACTAAGGTAATAAAGGGAATGGAGGGACTAGAATACCCAGAGAGGTTGTCAAAATTAGGCCTATTTACGTTGGAAAAGAGAAGGCTTAGGGGAGACCTCATAAACTTGTATAAATACATCAAGGGGCAGTACAGAGATCTCTCCCATGACCTGTTTATACCAAGGATGGTGACAAAGACGAGGGGGCATACTATGCGTCTGGAGGAAAGGAGGTTCCTGCACCAGCATAGAAGGGGATTCTTTACGGTCAGAGCCGTGAGACTCTGGAACTCTCTGGGAGAGGAAGTGGTGATGTCCAACTCACTTAATGAGTTCAAGAGAGGCCTGGACGCCTTTCTTGAGAACAATAAAATTACATCTTATGCTTAGTTAATTAATCCAGGGATTTAATCTGACTGCCAGATTGGTGTCGGGAAGTGAATTTTTCCTCAATGATGTAAATTGGCCTATACCGCATGTTTTTTTTTTTTTTTTTTGCCTTCCCCTGGATCAACGCTGCGGAATAGCTGCAGTGCACAAGAAATAGGCTGAACTGGATGGACGCTTGTCTTTTTTCGGCCTTATAAACTATGTAACTATGTAACTATATGTAACATATGCAACTTTGCTTTACATTTATATATAATGGTGGTAGGGTATGAGATATATTTTTTGTCTTTTGTAGGTTTTGCATCTTTTTGCTAGTGTGAACATGCTCCTATTTCTTGCATGTGTACCATCTTAGACCTCAGTTCACATTGCTTGGTTAGATATCATAGCTGCAGGGATCATGGGGAGGCCTGCACAGCAATGCAAAATGACATTAGCCCATTCTCTAATTTTCAACAGTGCAGGAAAGGGAGCCAATCAAGTTCTTCTTTTTGTGAACCACTAATTGAATCTCAAAATATTTTAATTTGCGGGAAACTGGAACATTGAATACACTGATCTGTAGATCAATCCACTCATCTCTACTAATAACCTCTCATTCAGGACCTGGGAATAACAAATAAACATGGAGTATGATATCTTAGACTTTTGTAAAGTGGTATCAAATCAAATACAGTATATAAGTATGTTCACCCAGAAATCAGTATTTTGTTTACCTTCAATTTCCCTCCTTCCCACATTCCCATTAATCACTGGCTGTTTTGCATTGCTGGATGGAAGCCGGCTTTCTTTGTTTGCTGGGACCCATTAGAGTTGCAATGTCTGGTACCAAGGTAGGTAATGCATTTAAAGCATTTTTAAGAATCCTTTGTGTGCATGAAGACTTAACATTACTTCTGGCAATTACAATACTTTTTTCCTTTATTTTCACTACTGCTTATTTCCACTTTGCATGTGTAGCACCCTGAGGATTCGGCTGCTACAGGGGTATTGCACCTCAACCCAGAGGTGTGATATTCCACTCCCGGGTAAGGATGGAGTGTGGAACTGAGCTCAGATAGACTGCATGCACTACATACATCCCATTTCAGAGGAGCAGGCCGACGGTACTCCCACTTAGAAATGTGCAGGTACAACCGAGCCTGTTCCTGGCTGGAGTGGGAGGGGGGTGGTACATCCCATGTAGTGTAGGGGCAGATAGGGGGAGCAGTCTGGGTAGTGATAGGAGCTCATTGGGTGCTGGTCACCTGAGCTCACACATAGAGGGATATATAAGGAGGGCACCAACTTAGATCAGGGTCAGTCAGCTGCAGAGGACAAGTTCAGACGCAGAAAGTGAGTTGGAGAGGAGAGAGAAGGAAACAGCAGCCCTGGAGAGAGAGAGAGTGGAGCAGAGAAAGACCCAGAGGGGGAAGACTGAAGGGACCCAAGAACCCAAATTAGAGCACCGGGTGAGGAGTCAGCATCAGGGTACCGGAACCCAAGCTGGTGGGGGCAAAAACAATCCCTAGCCAGAGACCGGAGATCGTGGGCAGCGTTTGCCACGGTCACCCACCATATTCACCCCGAAGGCACACCACATGAAGGGTCAGGGAACCCAGGGCCAAGGGTGTCCCAACAGAAGGCCCGAGGGAGCTGGACCTAGGTGAATCACTGGTGGGGACGGCTGAAGAAAGGACAGAGGGAGAGCTCAGGGCCACGCTCCGGACTTGTTTGGGGGTTGGCTGGATCCAGGACCTGGTGGACGCAGCACGGCTCGGGTGGTCACTAGCAGCTGGAGTGACCAGTACAACATCTGCAGTAAGTAAACACCCTTAACTGCACAACCCGAGTCTGTCTTCATTGCCGGCTGCACCGCACCACCACAACCCCCATCCTCTGCGCCTGTCCCCTCTGAGGCTATACCCCTCCCGTTGGGGGTTATCCCACCAAGCTGCGCATCCACCATCAGCCTCAGCGGACCCTGCTGCAGCGGCGGCCACAGTGACCGCATCACAACGGGTGGCGTAGTCGACACAAAAGAACTTTAGTAACATCTGTAGAACTGCCACATCACACTGAGCTTGACGCCCTGGGCACGGGACCGGGTCACAGCCGCTCGGAGACTACAACCCCCCATCTGATCCGGTGCCGGGTATTCCCCTCAAAAAGGAATATGTCCCAGGGGGCGCGTCACATGCACTGTTTTTAAATTTCAATTGTCTATGGTTTAGTGCAGTGATTTTCAACCAGTGTTCCGCGGCACACTAGTGTGCCGCGACACATGGTCGGGTGTGCCGCGGGGAAAGTTCCCCAAACTATGGTGCCCCCTGTGTTTTGTTTCCCGGCAATGCGCTCGATGCGCAGTCACGCCTTCTTACAATGTAGGAGACGTGTACAATAACATAATGACTTAATGACGTTACCGAGGCCGGCGCGTCATCCTGAGAGCGGAGAGACTCTCGCATTTGCCTACCGCCAAGGTAATGCCCACCAATAATGCTGACTATATGAGCTTTTGCCTGAGTATATGAACTGTTGGCAGAATACTCAGCATATGAGCAGGTACTTTTAGTACTCCAGCAGTATACTGCATATAACAATGAGAAATGTAAAATGAGAAATACTATAGTCATGAGGCTGGAGTACTACAAGTACCAGCTCATATGCTGAGTATATGAGCTGGCACTTGTACTCTGGCCTCATGGCCATAGTACTTCTCATTGTACCCCTTTATATTGCAGTATATGAGCCACATAATAATCAGCACCATATACTGTGGCGCTGTACAGTGCACATCACCACAGTATATGATGCTGATAATCATGTGCTCATATACGTGGGACTGTATTTATGAGGTTACATGGGATTGAATATATGAGGGGGTTATCCTTTTTGATTTCACTTTTTTAAAATAAATAATTCATTGAAAGGACCTCTGCCAGGCATATTTCACTCTTGAGGGCTAAAAAAGTAGCTCTTGTGGTGGTAAGAAGCTGATTTAAAACCCCCAAGAGTGAACTCCGTGAGAGTTGTATGTATGGAATAATAAATGATATTAGTACCGTTCTTCAGCAGTCATGTCCTGCTTGAATTGACTCTAGTGGCGTAGCACTTGGCAGCCAGCTCTATTCTACTTATAGAGAAAGCTGAGTGCTACGTCACTAGTGTCAATTCAAGCAGGAAATGCAGACCGTAGTAATATAAGTTATTATCACACACATACAGCTCTCGCGAAGTTCACTCTTGGGGGGTTTAAATCAGCTTCTTGTCACCACGAGAGCTGCTTTTTAAGTCCTCAGGAATGAAATATGCCTAGCAGAGGTCCTTTAAGTGTGGCAGATAATGTAATACTCTTCTATTTTAGTGTGTGGCTGCGCACACTATCTCAGCAGTGATGGAGAAGTATTTGAGAATGGAAAAGGCAAATGCCGAACAGGACCCTGGACACAATTCTAACCCAAATGAAGGCCCTAGTATGAGAGTTCGACAAAAGAAAAAAGACAAGACGGTGAGCTCAAGGCAATACAGTGAAAGCTATCTTTCATTTGGATTTACTTCCACTGGGGATGCGACAGCACCAACACCACTGTGCTTGGTGTGTGGTGAGAAGCTTTCCAATAGCGCTATAGTGCCAAGCAAACTTAAACGCCATCTCCAAACGAAACACCCTTCCGTTCAAAATAAACCGATGGAGTATTTTGTACGCTTACATACAAACAATGAGAAAGGGGCAACTTTTTTGAGAAAAAGCACAAAGGTAAATGAGAGAGCCCTCAAAGCTAGCTACCTTGTTGCTGAACTCATAGCTAAATCAAAAAAGTCCCACACTGTGGCAGAAACATTAATACTACCAGCTTGTAAAGCTATTGTAAATGAGATGCTTGGCCCTGAAGCAGCTAAAGAGATAGCTAAAGTGCCTCTCTCTGATAACACAATTGCCAGACGGATTGATGACTTGTCTGCGGATATTGAAACAGTTGTTTTGGAAAAGGTGCGCATCAGGAAGAAATTTGCCTTGCAACTTGATGAGTCGACGGATATCAGTGGACATTGTCAGTTGTTGGCCAATGTGCGTTTTGTGGATGGTGAAGCCATTAGAGAAAACTTCCTATTTTGCAAGGCACTGACAGAAAAATCAACAGGAGAGGCAATATTCCAAGTCACATCGGAATATCTTGATAAAAGTGGACTTACATGGGAAAACTGCACAGGTGTCTGCACTGATGGAGCCGCAGCCATGGTCGGGCGCATCAAAGGCTTTGTAAGTAGGGTTAAAGAAAGAAACCCAGATGTTCTTGCTACCCACTGTTTCTTGCACCGTGAGGCCCTCGTTGCAAAGACCTTACCAGCAGATCTAGCTCCTGTGTTGGATGATGTTGTGCGCATAGTGAACTTTGTGAAGACGCGACCTTTGAGATGTCGCTTATTTGCGTCTTTGTGTACAGAAATGGGAGCGGAACATAAAATCTTATTGCTCCACACGGAGGTCAGGTGGCTGTCACGCGGCAAAGTGCTGGCCCGTGTGTATGAGTTGCGAGAGGAACTTAAAATATTTCTTACAAACGAGAGGTCCGATTATTCAAAGCTGCTTGCAAGTGATGAGTGGTGTGCAAAGCTGGCATACCTGGCTGATATATTTCAATATCTGAATGAACTAAACACACGGATGCAAGGTCGAAATGAAAACCTGCTTACAAGCACTGATAAAATGAACGGATTCCGTTTAAAGGTGCAGCTCTGGCAACAACATGTGCAGGGTGGCTACCTTCAGATGTTCCCACTCACCGAGAAACTGCATGATGACAATACTGCTGCAATGTGCAAAGCGATTGGCAGACATTTGAAAACTCTTGAGGAGAAGTTATCGTTCTATTTCTCTTCAGCCTTCACAGAATGCCTTGACTGGGTTAGGGACCCATACAGCTCATTATCCGTTGCTGGAAAGGACATGACTTTAAAGGAGCAAGAGGAACTCGTTGAACTGAAGCAAGATCGCGGTTTAAAGCTAAAGTTTGCTGATCTTCCTTTGGACAGTTTTTGGTTATCTGTTGCCAAGGAGTTCCCCATTCTGGCCAACAAAGCTATTTTGACATTGCTCCCATTTTCAACCACATATCTATGTGAGCTGGGCTTCTCAAGCTTGACTGCGATAAAAACTAAAAACAGGGAGAAACTGAGAACTGTTGAGGAAGAGCTTCGTGTGTGTCTTTCCACCATTCCTGCCAGGTTATCCCTTTTGTGTTTATCAAAACAGGCCCAGGTTTCACACTGAGTGAGTAAAATAAATTTAGAATCTATATTATTAACTATATGTATAATATGACTGTTTTAGTGTCATTTTGTGCTATTTTGGTTGGTGGTGTGCCCCAGGATTTTCTAAGTATAAAAAGTGTGCCGCGGCTCAAAAAAGGTTGAAAATCACTGGTTTAGTGGATGGAGGCAGGCTGCTATGATGTCTCATAGACAGTACACAGAGCAATGAGGGATTCCTGCCCTCTTGTCTCTGGATAGCATACCCTTAGAAACAGCAACAGCACTAATGACATTATACTGGAGTACTAATCAGAGTAGCTGTGAATCCTGGGTGCCAGTATAAACACTTTACCCAAAGCAGCAGCAGTTTCTGTGTCTCTCTGCCTCTGTCTTTCTTTAGCTCTCCAACCTCCCACTTTGCTTTCCATAGAATTCAGCACAGAGAATGTAACCTGATCCCAAAGTGATCTATAAAGGCATGTCAAGTGAAGAAATAAGCAAATATGATATTTTACACAATATCATATATTTGCCTTTACAATACTATTGTTTTATGTAGAGTCTCTTGGAAGTACAATGATCATTTAAAGTAGCAGGTAAGTGATTTTTTTATTCATTCTGTTACTGGATCCGTTATATATAATTCATCTAATAATATATTTTTTAGAAGTTCTTTCGTATCTAAAAATTCTTGGTAAACTTGCCCTCAGTTACATTATGTGTTCTCATTGTGACGCCTTTGGAATATCCTGCCTTTATTTTCTATGAGGAGGGACACCATCTCAGTTACTAGAACCTCCATTATGAAATCACATGGACTGTGCCACAGAAGGTCTTTACAAAAGTTAACAAACTCATATCTCAGTAACTGATGATGATAACACTGCTCCTATCAAATAGTTATAATGAATATGATGTATACTGTATTCTCATAGTCTATCTTACTTAAAACAATGTAAATGGAAGGTTAGTAATACAGTGTGTGTAGAAATATTAGTTGAGTATTTTAAAGATATCATTTTTATGCAGATTTTCCAATGCCAAGCTGGATAAACTTGCATGCTTACTTATTTGAAGCATATCAGATGATTTTCATTTGTGTGAGGAGGGTGCAGCGTAAGGATACAACACCCTTTATCAGGGTATGTAGAATTATTAGGCAGCTTGTTTATCTCAGGCAAAATGGGCCAAAATAGAGATTTAACTGACTCGTAAAAAAATGTGACTTTTCAAAGTCTTACAGAGGGATGCAGCACTCTTGAAATTGTTAAGATATTGGGGCTCAGTCACAGAACCATCAGAAGTTTTGTTGAAAATATCCAACAGAGTCGTAAAAAATGTGTTGAGAAAAAAAAAAGATGCTCATTCACTGCCAAAGGTTTGAGAAGAATCAAACATGAAGCAGCTAGGAACCCATTGTTCTTCAGTGCTGTCATATTCCAGAGCTGCAACCTCTCTGGAGGCCCAGAAGTACAAAGTGTTCAGTGCTCAGAGACAAGGCTGAGGTAAGGGAAGCTGAAATCCGACCTCCACTCAACGAGACACAGAAATGAAATCCACGTACACAAGGGACAAGGTCAACAGTCAATATTGCATGCTCAGGATCTACAGGTCCTCAGGCAGCACTGCATTCAATATAGGCACTTCATTGTGAGAAAACTTCGCTGTGCAATCCTCAAATGCATATATTGATCCAGAATCCAGAAATGCTGCCATCTTCAAATGAATCAAAATTAGAAATTCTTTATGGAAACCACAGACACAGTGTCCTGCAGACTCAAGAGGAGAGGGACCATCCAGCTTGTTATCAGCGCACAGTTCAAAATCCTGCATTTCTGATGTAGCGGCGTCAAAGAACACCGCAAGGCAGATTCAAGTATGGGACAGCAGACGAGAAGATCAAAACAAAACTCCTGCTTTATTATGTATAAAGAAATTATATGCCGGGAGATGAAAATAACAATATTTACAATAATGATATTATCAACATGAGAATAGGAAGATATAGCTGGAGCAAGTTATAAACTATGCTTCAGCTATGGCAAAGAAAGCTCAGAACAAACAGTGCACAAGAACTTTCACAAACTACTCTGAGCTAATCCTCTACCTGGCTTCCCACTAGTCAGGCCACGCTGGTAAAACATCCTAGATACAGCAAACTACGCTTAACCCTAACAGTTCACGCTGATGAGTCACTCACGGTTGCGCAGATCAGGCTCAGATGGCGGCCGTCGTTTGTTCCTGGTGGGAAAGAGCTGGATGAATTCAGTTGAGTCCTTTCCTTGTATATGGGATCTCTTTCTTGCAGACAGCAGGCAAGCTTTGTTTGACTCTCACAGAAATGGCTGACACGCTGTGTTGTGTGTTATCTCAAGTGTTCAATCTCCAGGGAAAAACGTTCAGGAAAAGTATAAATTTCACTTCTACTTGACAGTCCCCGACAACAAAACTTACCATGGTCCACAATCTTCTCCTTCCATAGAGTAACAGTGTCTTCTTTATAGTCTCTGTGATCAGAATCCTGCAGGAGTCTCTCCCTGTTACCTCAGACACACACTAAGTATCTACTTCCTGGTTCTTCTCTCTCAGCACATACCAAACACAGCAGGGGGAGGCGACTAGTCCAAACACAAGACTCAGAGGGGAGCATGATGCCTTAAAGTCACAGTGCATTCAATGTCCAATAAAAGAGCCGATCCCCTACATGCCTCCCTACTTAAAGACAGCCGTCCTCGGCCTCGCTGTAAAACTCTGAAAGAAATAAAGGCTTCATGCAGCGGTATACAACACAGGACCACTTTCATCACAATACATATGAGTGGACCAAATAAACTGATCAGCATTGTACCTTTCTGGTGGAATCCCTGCATTAGGCCTACTGGATCTCCGGAGATCTTGACTGTCCTCCATAGGCATAATGGCTGTGTGACTGTCCTCTTCAACTGAAGGTTCAGCTGGAGCTGTGGTTTCCGCCTCTCCGCGAGCTGGCAATGCATCCTTGTCGGGAATGTCAACTCCCACTGACTAAGGACCTTCCGTGGACTCAGCAACAGTCCACCAGTCTTTAACAAAGTCAAGGTCAGGAAAATTCAGTCTTGGTGAAGGAGCAGGAGGAGTAACTCTTGGGACAGGTGTTGGATCCTCGGAGCAGCGTGGTCGTAACATATTCCTATGTAGAGTTCTCCGACAAGACTCCTCATTTTCAGCTTGCACTTCGTTGGGATACACTCTCTTGATCACTTTGTATGGTTGTACCTCCCAACATCCATTCAGCTTCCCAATGGGGCGTTTTTCCCGCACAAGCACTCGGTCTCCAGGCTGGAGCAGAACTTTCTGAATTGGCGGTTCAATGTTGTGCACCTTCTCCTGTAGTCGCTGGCCTGCTAGCCGGCGGATTGTCTAAAGTCGTCACTGATGCTCTTTCACCCAGGAGGTGGTAGATCGTTCAGATAGATCCTCTGGCTGTTCCAGATTAGCTTGATGATTTCTCGGCCTGCTCTACCAAACAGTAGCGTGTATGGGGTGTAACTTGTGGTGGTGTGGACCCGATTGTTGTAGATCAAGAGTAGTTCGGGTACATAGCCAGGCTAATGTGTCTTCTTGTCTTCTACTAATGTCCTGAACAATCGAAGCAGAGTTTGATTAAAGCGCTCACAGGCCCCATTCCCTTGGGGGTGATATGGGGTTGTTCGGGACCTTTCAATGCCGTACAGTCGGTACAATACCTCTATCACTTTACCCTGAAAACATGCTCCTTGGTCTGAATGGATCCGCTTCGGACACACATAGACCCGGATGAAATCCTGACAGACGGCTCGTGCAGCAGCCTCAGCCGTCTGGTCCCGAGTCGGGGTGACCACCGCAAACTTTGAGAAGTGGTCGGTCATTACCAGGCAGTACTGTGGGCCTCTAATCAATTGTTCCACTAGGAGATAGTCTATCATCAACACTTCAAGTGGCTCCTTGGTCCGTATGGTCTGTATGGGTGCCCTCTGTTCTGTGCTTTTGGTGCGGTCACACATTCGACACTGTTGGTACACTTCTTCAATCGTCTCCTCCAGCCGGGGGCAATATATATAACTCTGCAGCCACTTGTAAGTCTTTCCCGGGCAGAAGTGAGCTCCAAACTCATGAGCTTCTTTGGCAATTTCTCGTGCCACTCTTCCAGGGACTACTAATAGAGATGAGCGAGCATGCTCGCTACTGCTCGGTGCTCGCCCGAGCATCTCACTGCTCAAGATGCTCGGCACTCGCAGAGTATTTCCGGGGTTGCTTGGCGGAAGCTCGGGTCCCCTCCCTGCATGTTTGGCGCTCTTTAGAGCGCCAATCAACATGCAGGGATTGCCTGCCACTCATTGTAATGCCGCAGCCATGGTGGTTGTGGAATTACAGTGATTGGTTGGCCGCACAGCGTCATCAGGTCTATATCAGACCTGGCGCTGCCATGCTCATCACAGTCGCTCCGGAATCAGGCAGAGTAGGGAGAGGTGCCACTGCGTCAGGGAGAGATTTGCTTGTGTATTAGGTAGTGTAGGGAGAAAAACTGTACATTACACATATCCATCTTAACAAACAGTCCTTTTGAGGACTAACTAATCCATCTGCAGAGATATCAGGCAGGCAGTGTATATAGGCAGGCAGGCAGGGTATATAGCAGACTGCAGTGCATATAGCACAAGAGGCTCCATTCCAATTCTGCCTTCTGCTGCTGTTAGATATTTCTATACAAAGGCCCGGTTCTCAGGGGCCAGGAATACTTTTTTTTGGATCTTAATCCTCATTATTTGCTTAAAAAGCAATCCAGAGAACACGTTTTTCTGTTCCATTTGCTTGATGGCACTTCAGAATACAGCCAGGTCCTTTCCATATTACAGAGCTAGAAATCCAGCTATTTAAAACTGTGTTTTCTCAGTCAAACGGATCACATATACGTTGTCAGAAAATACTGCCATTTCTGGCCTCCATTAAAAATTTCCTTTAGTGTGTCAGTGAAGCAATTCCCACCAGTTTGCTGTTCAAACTACTTACCTACAGGCCAGGTATTTAAAACTCTGTTTTCCCCGTCACACGGATCACATATAAGTTCTCTCCAAACTCAGTCATTTGTAGTGAGCGTGGAAGATACTGTCCTCCATTTAAAATGGGCAAGGCACGTGGCAAGGGACGGGGAACTGGACATGATGGCAATGGTGCATACAGAGGCCGAGGACAAGGCCGTGGGCAAGCTGAAATTGTGCCACAACAAACACCCACATCTTCTCGCCTGACCTTCCTGTCCCAATTCCTAGGGGACCGCAGCACACCACTATTGAACCCAGAGCAGTGTCAAAAGGTTGTTGGTTGGATAGCGGATAATGCTTCCAGTCACTTAGCCACCACCACCACCACCCTGTCTTCCACACGGTCAAGTCTCAGTAGACGTGAGTCTGGACCGCATATTCCTCACCCTGATCCTCCTTCCTCCCACCATGCCGAGTGACAACTGATCCCACACTTGGACAGTCTGAAAAGCTGTTCACTTTTCCATTTATAGATTTGGGTCTCTCACCCGGTCCACTTGAAGTGGGGCAAGAGGAGATCGCGTGTAGTGATGCCCAAATATTTGAGCAGCCACGGTCACACGAAGGCTGCTCAAAGTGTCACAAGAGGTGGACGATGATGAGACACAATTTCCAGAAAGTGAGGAGGAGGACCAGGGTGCGGAAGTGGAAGAAGAGGTGGTGGATAATATAGTAACTGACCCAACCTGACAAGAGGACATGCAGAGCGAGAACATCAGCACACAGGGGGAGGGAGGCAGAGCACCCCAACAGGCAGGAAAAAGCAGTGTGGTGGCTGCAGACAGAAGGCAGGCAACCATTCCCCGTAACACCAACACGAAGGAAGTTGCCAGTACAACTGTTAGGTCTTCCCGAGTCTGGTTGTTTTTTAAAGACTCTGCCGATAACCCCAAAAAGGCCATTGGCACCACCTGCCAGACCAGCATCAGCAGGGGTGGCAAAATGACCAGCCTGACCAAACCAGCATGATCAGGCACATGGCAGCAAAGCACCCGACTTTGTAGGCCGAATCCCAGGGTCCAAGAACAGTGTCTGCAGGTGGCATCATTGCTTCTTCCGCTGTTGTGCATGCAAGCCAATCCCCTGTCCATGGTGCATGCAAAGATGCCTCCTGCCCTGCACCTGTCGTTGCACACTCTCAAGTAGCAGCATCAGGAAGCACATCCATGTCCTTGTCCCAGCACAGCATTCAGTTATCCATACCCCAGTCCTTGGAATGCAAACGCAAATATGCAGCCAACGCCCCACAGGCCACACTACTAAATTCTCACATTTCACGACTGCTTGCACTCGAAATGTTGCCTTTTAGGCTCGTGGGGACGGAAGTATTCCACAACCTGATGGCGGCGGCCGTCCCTCGGTACTCAGTCCCCAGCCGCCACTATTTCTCCCGGTGTGCCGTCCCCGCATTACACAAGCACATGTCCCAAAACATTAGCCGTGCCCTCAACAACACAGTTACCGGGAAAGTCCACCTAACCACGGACACGTGGACAAGTGCTTGTGGGCAGGGACGGTACATCTCGCTGACGGCACACTGGGTTAACATAGTGGAAGCCGGGACCCAGTCGAACCTTGGGACGGAACACGTCCTCCCAACGGCAAGGATTGCGGGCCCTAGATCAATCAGGGTTGCCCCCACGGTCTACAGTTCCTGCACCTCATCCTCCTCAGCCTCCATCTCCGATATGACCACATCAGTCACAAGCTGGAAGCACTGCAGCACTGCCTCGGCCAAGCGGTAACAGGCTGTGCTGAAGCTAATATGCTTAGGTGACAAACCGCACAATGCTGAAGAGTTGTGGACAGCTCTGAAAGATCAGGCAGATCTGTGGCTCACACGGCTGAACCTACAGCCAGGCATGGTCGTGTGTGACAATGGCCGGAACCTGGTGGCGGGTCTGAGGCGAGGCAAGCTCACACACGTACCATGCCTGGCCCATGTGCTTAACCTCGTAGTTCAGCGGTTTCTCAAATCCTACCCGGAGCTGCCGGATCTGCTTGTTAAAGTACGCCACCTGTGTGCCCATTTTAGAGAGTCAGCTACAGCTTCCGCCACCCTTGCCGTGTTTCAGCAGCGTTTGCAGCTTCCGGCTCACAGACTGGTGTGTGATGTCCCCATACATTGGAACTCTACACTGCAGATGTTGGGAAGGATTTCTGAGCAGAAGAGGGCAGTTGTTGAGTACCAGCATCACCAAGGCCGTCGGTATTCAGTTCAGACTCCACACATAAGACCTCAGGAGTGGACATGGATGTCAGACATATATACCATCCTCCAAAACATTGAGGACTCCACCAAGATGGTGAGCGGCGATGACGCCATAATTAGCTTCACCATCCCGCTTCTCTGTCTTCTGAAACGTTCTCTGCTCACAATCAAAGAGGATGCATTGCAGGCGGAGCACAATAAGATGGAGCAAGGAACCATACAGAGTGATTACACACAGCCAAGCCTCATCTCATCCCAACGTGCATTGGGTGACAATGAGGAAGAGGAGGAGGAGGAAGGACAGGAGCTTGTTTCATGCACTATAGACGGTACTACCTGCACAGCTGTCATACCGTCTGTTCAGCGTGGATGGCCAGAGGACAGAGAGGAGGAGAAGGAGGAGGAGAGCATGGTCAGTCATCCTCTTGGTAAGGACATGGAAATCTTGCATGTTAGTAGTCTGACACGCATGGCTGAGTTTATTTTACGCTGCCTTTCCCATGACCCTCACGTTCTCAAAATTTTGGGTGATTGTCATTACTGGTTGGTGACACTTCTAGACCCACGCTACAAGGAGAACTTTATATCTCTTATTCCTGAGGTGGACAGGTCTCCAAAAATGGGGCTGTACCAGAAGGCCCTTGTTGCGGAACTATTAAAAAAATTCCCATTTGAAAACGCTGGCGGCAGAGGGCACACTTCGTTGGACAACCAAGGAGTACAGGCGAGAGAGACACAACTTAAATCCAGCAGACGCAGGGGAACACTGTCAAAGTTCTGGGAGAGTTTTCTCAGACCCTCCCATCGCACAGGCCCTGAGGCTCGGGGTACTCTCACAAGGAGTGCAAAGTTTGGGAAGATGCTGAGGGAGTACCTTGCCTACCGTACCAACGTCCTCCGTGATTCCTCTGTGCCTTATAATTATTGGGTATCCAAGCTGGATACGTGGAATGAACTGGCTCTCTATGCCTTGGAGGTCCTGGCCTGCCCTGCCACCAGCGTTTTATCAGAGCGGATTTTCAGTGCCGCTGGTGGAATTATAACTGATAAGCGCATCCGCCTGTCAACTGAAAATGCTGGCAGGCTGACTCTTGTAAAAATGAACAAGGGCTGGATTGAGCCAGACTTCTCAACACCACCGAATGATAGCAGCGTAACAAACTCAAATCCAGTGTCTTTTATTGGGAGGTGTATTCCCATGCACCTTTTCACACCCACACATGGGTATACGCTTCCTGATTTTGGCTATTTGCTCTTGCCCTCCTCCTTCTCCTCATCCTCCACCATCATATCACCAGAGTGACCGTGGTCCGTGATGTAACACCCACATAATTTTTTTAAAGGGTGCTTATGATGCCTGTAAAAAAAACTGTTATACAGTATGTTCATGTATACTCTTCAGGGGTAAATGTTTGTCAGCCCTTACACTTAGTGCATGGGCATTACAAGTATAGGAGGCCCGATCCTTTCTAATGGGTACATTTTTTTATGAGGCCCTCTTCCACGTCTTTTCCAAGGGGCATTGAAGTGCCTCCAAATTTTTGGCAGCCCTTGCCTTCACTGCATAGGCCAACACTATGGGAGAATCTCTCCTTTCTAATGGGAATTTGTCGTTGCTGTGGCCCTGCTCTATGTGTCTAACTTTTTAGTGGGGTTTTTCCTAAATTTGGTCAGCCGTTGGACTCACTGCATACCCTATAACTGTATAGCAGACTCTCTCCTTTCTAATGTGAATTTGTCGTTACTGTGGCCCTGCTCTATGTGTCTTTCAGAGGCCCTCCATCATCAATGAAACATGATGTGTCTGATGATGTGTCACACACCACATTGCCATATAAGGTTGTAAAATGTTAAAATGACATTTCCCGGTAAATGCATTTGCCTTAAAATATAACGTAAAAAAAACCCAGTAGGATCATTCTTTAGTATAAAAACAGAGTCGCCAATGTAACCTCAATGTAACCACATTGTTCAGCTCCTGCACCTCCTCCATCTCCGAAATGACCACATCAGTCACAAGCTGAAAGCACTGCAGCACTGCCTTGGCCAAGCGGCAACAGGCTGTGCTGAAGATAACATGCTTAATTCTTAGGTGACAAACTGCCCAGCACTGCAGAGTTGTTGAAAGCTGTAACACAGCACCTTGATCTGTGGCTCTCACCTCTGAACATAAAGCCAGGTATGGTCGTGTGTGACAATGGGCGGAACCTGGTGACGGAGAAATGACAGCCGGGGTAGATATGGTTTCCCTCTATGCCAGTCCTTTCACCGACCTAAAGAATATGGCTGTGGTGAAATACAACTCCCACTGAGAAGCTGTTTCAGATTGAAAAACATTGTGCCCACCAGAGGATTTGATTCTGAAGGCTCACCTTTCTCTCCCGCTCAAGAGCCCCATAGTAGCTGCAAAGTTAGTGCTATCATGAACTCTCCTGATGTAGAAGCCAGGGCACACCAGAGGATTCTCTGGTGGGACCGTCCAACCCTGCCGAGAAGCAGTCCTGGCTAAGAAAAGTGTGTGGGAAGGTTCCCGGACACTCTATGGCTTCTTTTTTACTGAGGTGGAAACCCACGCAAACACAGGGACATACAAAATCCTTGCAGATGTTGTCCTTGCTGGGATTTGAACCTAGGATCCCAGCGCTGCAAGGCTTCAGTGCTAACCACTGATCCAATGTGCTGCCGTTCACCCTCTGATATCTAACAGGCTGGAGAAACTTGCACCTACTGCCACTCTATCTTCAGCTCCTTTGTGAGAAACTAATGTATTTGGGCAGCCACTCAGTCTACAAAATAAAATTCCTGAGAAGGAAATTGGGGAAGGCTTCGCTACTGGTACTGGGATCAGTGCTAATACCATGGCGTTGTACTGGAAATATTCCAGGCTGGTAGGAGGCAAGCAGATTCCCTCAGAAAAGTACCAGTAGTAATGTTCAGGGACTCGCTCTTGTAGAAGGTGGAGACAACACAGGGAGAAATAATGGTGGCTGGGGACCGAGTATGGACACGAGGCATGAGGTTGTGAAAAGCTTCCGCCTCCATGAGCCTAAGAGGCCACATTTCAAGTGAAAGCAGCTTTAGAGGACTTCCTGGGAGAAATGACAGCTGGAGTAGATATGGTTTCCCAAGTCCTTTCACCAAGCTAAAGAATATGGCTGTGGTGAAATACAACTCAGCAAAAAAAGCTGTGGACTGGCTCCGTACCGTACCACATTCACCTGTCCACGTGTTTGTGGCTAGGCGGTCCTTCCCAGTAAGTTCACTGGGGAGGGCACGGGTAATGTTGTGAGACCCGTGCTTGTGGAAGGCGGAGACAATACCGGGAGAAATAGTGGCGGCTGGGGACAGAGTATTGACACCCGGCCGCCGCCGGCATGAGGCTGTGAAAAGCTTCCACCTCCATGAGCCTAAAAGGCCCCATTTCAAGTGCAAGCAGCTGCCCAGAAATCTGGCAGTTTAGTATTGCAGCCTGTGGGTGGGTGGCTGGCTGCATACTTGCGCTTGCATTCCAAGGAATGGGGTAGGGACAACTGAACGCTGCACTGGGACAAGGACGTGGATGGTGATTGTTGCAAGTCTGCAACAACAGGTGCATGGCGGGAGGCATTTTTGCATGTGCCAAAGATCACTTATGATGGGCACACTTTTAGGCAGTGACCTGGGAGTCAGAAATGCTTCCAGAGGTCTTCCCCATGCTTTTCCCATGTCTTTTCAGCACTGTATGCATATGTCTGATGATGTGTCACACTCCACATGGCCAGATAAGGTTGTAAAATGTTAAAATGACATTTCCTAGTGAATGCATTGGTCTTTGTTCAAAGCAATGCAAAAGTGCAAAAACGCATCAAAAACGCTACGTGTGAACATAGCCCAAGGTGTGGAGGAGTATTTTTGTTTTTGGTTATTTATTTTGCCTTATATACAAGTCATTACCCTGGAAAGGATGTTCCTTAACATATTTCCCACAAAAATCCATTTTGTTTTTGTTTTTGTATGTTTTATTGTGAGTCCGTAAAAGTGGCGTAATACTCTGACAACGTTGTTGACAGCAGTGATCTGGGAGTCAGAGATGCTTCCAGGGGTCTTCCCCATGCTGTTCCCATGTCATTTGAGCACTGTTCCCATCGATTTGGGCAATTTTTAGGCCCTCTGCAGACCGCCGGGGGGAGCCGCCTGAAAAATGCTCGAGTTTCCCATAGACTTACATTGGGCTCGTTGCTCGGGTCGAGCACCCGAGTATTCCAATTTGCTGGACCCGAGCAACGAGTACCCGAGCATTTTAGTGCTCGCTCATCACTAACTACTACTTGTCATCTTGCCTCTAAGTCAGCAGGCTGTTGCCACTTGTAGTATAGAACGGCTTCTCGAACTTTCAATCTATCCCACTGGCGTATTACGGACTTTGTTACATCTAGGGCAACTCTTTCTTCCTTGTCAGGCCATTTTCCTTGGACTACCCAGCTTTTCACTTGCTGCAACCCTGCATCCTCATCTTGGACCCGACCCCATTCTTCGTTAGTCCTTCCCAGTGAATTGGGTAGAGGTCGAGCCTTCCCCCTTGACTGTGCCGCTACCGCGATGGGTGTGAATTTGCGGAAATCTGGGATCTCCTCTACTTCTAGGTGCTCATCACCATCTTCTCTTGGAGTCTCGGAGGTTACTCTTGACAATCCATCAGCGTTGTTATTCTCTGTGGCAGAGCGGTAGCGAATCGAGAAGTCAAATTTTGTGAGACGGGCAACCCAACGCTGTTCCATGGCCCCCAGCTTGGCAGTGTCCAGATGGGCCAACGGGTTGTTATCCGTTCGCACTTGGATCTTGGCTCCCGTTAAGTACTCTGCGAATTTCTCCGTCATGACCCACACTAGGGTGAGGAGTTCCAGCCGGAAGGAGCTCTAGTTATGGGGGTTCCGCTCCGTTTCCCTCAAGGACCTACTGGCATAGGCGATGACTCTTTCATGCCCGTCTTGAATTTGCGAGAGGACTGATCCTAGTCCATGAAGACTCCCATTCGTGTATAAGCGAAACGGTCGGTCGAAATCTGCGTAGGCCAAGATGGGGGCTGATGTCAGGGCTGATTCAGGGTCTGGAAGGCCTCCTCCTGTTTTTTCCCAGGGTATGCCCTGGTTTCTTGGTCCCCCAATAGTCTCTCTCAGTAGCTCATGCAGCGGGCCCGCTATTTTCGCATAGTCTTTGATGAACCGCCGGTAGTACCATGTCAATCCAAGGAAGGCCTTTAACTCCCATAGGGTTCTAGGTGCTGGCCATTGTTGTATCGCAGCAACTTTAGCTTGGGAAGGCAAGACTCCATCCTGAGTGGCCCAGGTACTCGATCTCTTTCTTGAAAAGATGACACTTCTTCAGCTTTATCTTTAGGCCATGGGTCCGCAATCATCCGAGCACCTGCCCGAGTCTGTCCAGATGCTCCTGAAAAGTAGCAGAGTAAACGATGATATCATCCAGGTATATCAGAGTAGCCTCAAAGTTTAGGTCACCCAAACACTTCTCCATCAACCGCTGGAACATCCCCGGCATGTTGGATAATCCGAATGGCATCCTATTAAATTCAAACAGTCCCATGGGGAGTATGAACGCTGTCTTTGCCTTGTCCTTTTCTGCCACCGGTACTTGCCAGTACCCGCTAGCTAAATCCAGAGTAGAGAAATACTTCACTTTTCCCAGGGCCGTCAAAGACTCTTTGATACGGGGCAGGGGGTATGGATCTCACACGATGCATGCGTTCAACCGCCTGTAGTCCATGCAAAAATGAAGGGTCTCGTCCTTTTTCTTGACAAGCACAACTGGTGCTGCCCATGGGCTTTGACTACTCTGCACCACTCCCGAATCCAACATCTGTTTCAGCAGGGACTTCACCTCTTGGTACACCTTAGGGGGTATCTGTCGATATCTTTCTCGAATCGGAGGAGTGTCCCCCTTCGGTATCTCGTGAGTGATGGCGTCCGTGCAGCCAAAGTCGTCAGCATGACGAGTGAACGCGGCCTGATTCTCCCAGCATTGCTTCCACTGCTTGTATCTGATCCGAATTTAGGGCTTTTACATCCACCTCCATCTGAGTCAGGAGGGCTCGCCCATTCCATTCTGGAGTCGGTGCCTTCTTCTTTGGCTGTGATGGCCAGAGTCCAGACTGCATCATCTACTGGGGCCAGGGTCATTTCTCTCAGACTCCACACTTTACTTCGATGTAGGTACACCTGGGCCAGCTCCACTCTCGGTGGTAAATGGACTTCTCTCTGCCCCATATTCACGACTTGGATGGGTACTCTCCCTTCTCGGACCACTGCCAGGGTCCGGGCCACCAGGACATTCAGGTCTATTTCACCTAGGCCCACTGGTTCAATAGCCACCTCCATACCTTCAAGGTTGCGGAAAGTTCTCACGGGCAGTGGGAGAATGTTCTCATGACCAGGAGGGAGGTTGAGGGATGTCTTTCCTGGCACTTGGATAATTTTTACAGACTGGTGTATTGGGACGCTCTTCTGAGTCCCACAAACGCGGATCAGCCATTTAAACGCTTTCTGAGTGGGCTTATGCGGGGTGGCCTGTTTCCAGTAGCCAGGCCCCAGTTTAGTGAGCATGATCTGGTCTAACTCCTGCAGAATATTCATACCTATTATCAGCGGTACATCTTCTTTGAATGGTTCAACAGGATACCTTTCCTTCCCACATCTTGTCCACATAAACGCACGTTCATCCACACGACCCCCGTGACTGGGATCGGTCGGGTGCTGATTAGCCACCGTCATCCAAATTAACATCTCCCGCTCCGGCTTGGCCATCGCCTGGAAGTAGCGAGAGAAGTATGACTCGGGCATAGTCATCACCTGTGATCCAGTATCCACCAAACGTTCCACTGGGATTTCTTTGAACTCATCTTGCAGGATGGGACGGCCAGCAACCAGATGTTCAGAATTGTGCTGGGTGGTTTGTCCTTCTACTCCCCAGCAGTACGTCCCACTACTGCAGGGGCTGGAAGTTTAACAACGGCGCTGGACATCCCTGCAAATCACTCCGACACTGTCTAGCAAAATGTCTTTCACTTCCACATCGCCAGCACTGTGCAACCTAGCATCCCTCTCTTCGTCCGCGTGTGGGCGGGGCCCTTGACATCCAATCGGCTGGCCGCTGTGAAGGACGCTGGGGCCTCGAGTAGAGTGGCTTAGGCTGGGGGACTGCTGGTGGAGGATATTGAGGACCTTGATAACATGGCTAGAGATGAGCGGTGTTCGACTCGAACTGTTTGCCAATCTCAAATTCGAGCTGTTTTGGGCGGTGTTCGAGCCGTTCGGAGAACACGAACAATTTGAAAAAAATTCGGCTGTTCGAGGTTATGTTTGATAACTGTTCGTGTACCAAAATCATAACTGGATTTGTTCTCAGTAATGCTGAAAATTAATGTTAATACGCAGTTTGAGTGTACAGCGGGGCGGGGGGAGGGGCAGGGGATGGATCTATGCAGGAATAATGAAGATCTCCATTTTTTTTTCTCTTTCCCGCATTTACAGTGGGGAGGTGCAATCTGTCAGCCTATCAGCAGCGCACACACGGAGTGAACTGCTTTTTTTCACACAAGCAAGGGCATGTGTCATTGGCAGTGTATGTCACATGTCCTTGCCCTATAAGACCCAGCCATTTTCCCCGTCGCCACCATTTTCTCACTGCTGCAGCTGCGTGTTAGACGGCACTGCTGTTGCTGTGTGCGCTATACCTTGTTAATTTCAAGCCAATTTTCGCACAAATCTACAGATAGCTTGGGAGTAGGGAAAAGTTGTGATTGCAGTCCTTTTAAGGACTAGGTTACAGCATTTCCTACGACTTTTATTAGGCAGGTCTGTGCTCTTAAATAGATAGGTTGGGAGTAAAGACTAATTGTAATTGCAGTCCTTTTCAGGACTAAGTTACATCAGTTCCTATCAGTTTTTGCCAGGCAGGTCTGTGCCAGTGCTGTGCAAGTTTTTTTCACAGCATTTGGCTAAATCTAGCAAAGCAAATCCTTTTTGGCCTATTGCAGAGTGTGTTAGTCAGTGGAGTAGCCTATCTGTGTTGCAAGCTACACCACCTGTGTATAGAATACCAATTTTTTTACTGCACCTAGTGAAGTAAAACCTTTTGGGCATAGCATCATTCTATTAGTCCATCTATACTAACCTCAAGCAGGTTGCAAATTGAATATAATTTTTTTCTGCATCTAGCTCTGAAAAAATATTTGGCCTTCTAGCAATGTGTGGGACTTGGTCTATTAGTCCATCTATACTGACCTCCATCAGGTTGCAAATTGAATATAATTTTTTTCTGCATCTAGCTCTGAAAAAATATTTGGGCTTCTAGCAGTGTGTGGAACTTGTTCTATTAGTCCATCTATACTGACCTCCATCAGGTTGCAAATTCAATATAATTTTTTTCTGCATCAAGCTCTGAAAAAATATTTGGGCTTCTAGCAGTGTGTGGGACTTGGTCTATTAGTCCATCTATACTGACCTCCATCAGGTTGCAAATTGAATATAATTTTTTTCTGCATCTAGCTCTGAAAAAATATTTAGGCTTATAGCAGTGTGTGGGACTTGGTCTATTAGTCCATCTATACTAACCTCCACCAGGTTGCAAATTCAATATAATATTTTTCTGCATCTAGCTCTGAAAAAATATTTCAGCTTCTAGCAGTGTGTGGGACTTGTTCTATTAGTCCATCTATACTAACCTCCACCAGGTTGCAAATTCAATCTAATTTTTTATCTGCATCTTGCTCTGAAAAAATATTTAGGCTTCTAGCAGTGTGTGGGACTTGGTCTATTAGTCCATCTATACTAACCTCCACCAGGTTGCAAATTAAAAATAATTTTTATCTGCATCTAGCTCTGAAAAAATATTTAGGCTTCTAGCAGTGTGTGGAACTTGTTCTATTAGTCCATCTATACTAACCTCCACTAGGTTGCAAATTCAATATAATATTTTTCTGCATCGAGCTCTGAAAAAATATTTCAGCTTCTAGCAGTGTGTGGGACTTGTTCTATTAGTCCATCTATACTAACCTCCACCAGGTTGCAAATTCGATATAATATTTTTCTGCATCTAGCTCTGAAAAAATATTTAGGCTTCTAGCAGTGTGTGGTACTCATTGTATTAGGCCATCTATACCAAGCTCCACCAGCTTTGAAATGAATAATAATTTTTAGCTGCATCTAGCCCTGAAAATAATTTTTCTTCCCAATAGTGGTAGCAATAGAAATATGAGGCGCGCGCCTGGCTAACAAAAATATACGCTTCATAACAAAAAACACCAGCCTAGCGCACTGCATTAATAAGATGGCATTGTCTCTCCCAGTGCTAGGCCTACTACGCAGGCTAGCATTCCTGTGCCTAAAACACAATGTATGGGTCCGCGCTAGCCACTATGCTGAGGGGTCTAAAGCTGCTGCTAACGCTTAATAACAATTCAATTGGCAGATTTTCACAGAGCTCTTCCACAACGCCCACCCATCGGGCAACAGTTGCCCACCCTCCCTATGGGATCTAGTGGCGAATAGTTGATGCCATTAATCAGAGAGTCAGTTGCCCCGTCGACGTGGCAAGCATACGGTAAGGCATGGGAAGAGTGGACACGACTAGTAGCAATCAGACGGGTTGACCAATGTGAACAAGCCAGATCACAAGTCACCATAGAATTTCTCCACCAGCTAATGATGAGGGGCATATCAGGGGCGTCAGCGCAGCATTTCACTTCCAACTACTGAATTGGGGAGATGTGACAAAGATTCATCATCAGACAATCCATAAAAGGGTGGAAAAGGGGTCAGCCAAGTCAGGAGTGTAGACATCCCGTCCCGTGTCACTAAAACTGATTTCTCACATCATATCCCTAACACCATTAACATGACACTCACAATTTGAAGCAACACTACTGTCTACTGCATTTGTGATCGCCTTCTTCGGGGCGCTATGCATAAGCGAATTAGTCCCTCAATCCAAAATTACCACCAGTGGAGGCTTACTACACCAGGACGTAGTCAAAGCCAATAATGCAATACGTCTATGCATACACCAATCGAAAACAGTTCCAGTGGGCAGGGGCACTTGGGTACTTCTACAACCCACAAACGGTACACTGAGTCGGGTAACAATAGTAAAAACATATCTAACCATCAGATCATAAAGTAATTTCTTCCTATCACACATTGATGGAACGCCATTATCAAGATACCAGTTCCAAGCTATATTTAATAAATACATAACATCGGCAGGGAACCACCCCAAAGATTACGGGACACACTCATTCCGCATAGGCGCGGCCACGGAAGCAGCAAGACAGGACAGTCAGAAATGTTCAGAGGATAGAGAGATGGCGATCCACGTGTTTGGCGAGATACATAAGACTGGACTTGTTATCCTAACGTGGTTTGTTTCTTTTACAGGTGACGCTAAGCCAACAGTGTGGGTGATAGGCCACTCGTATATATATTGGGCAGAAAAAAGGGCGAAAGTACGCCCAGGCGGGAGGAAATTAGAGTTTCATACCACATATTTCAACTGGAGAGGTATTAGAGGCCTGCTATGGCCACAGGTACTAATGGAGGTAATCAAGGTAGGGAGAGAGGCAAGAGGTCCGGTCATCTTAGTTATACAGGCCGAGGGAAACAACCTAGGTCATCAGAAGAGCCCATAACTAATGGCAATAATGAAACTAGACACTGAGCGCTTCAGAGAATTTTTCACAAAACTAGCTATAGTATGGTCAGAGATTGTGCCGATAGCGGTAGGGCAAGGTGCGCGAGACATCACGGCCATCGAACGGACAAGGCGGGCAATAAATAGAGATGAGCGGTGTTCGACTAGAACTGTTCGCCAATCTCAAATTCGAGCTGTTTTGGGCGGTGTTTGAGTTGTTTGACGAACCCGAACGATTTGCAAAAAATTCGGCTGTTCGAGGTTATGTTCGATAACTGTTCGTGCACCAAAAGCGTGTCCTGCATGTATGGCGCTATTTAGAGCACCAATCATGCAGGGATTGTCTGCCACTCACTGTAATGCCACAGCCATGGTGGTTGTGGCATTACAGTGATTGCCCAAATCGATGGGAACAGTGCTCACAGTGAAACATGAAAAGCCGGCAATTCAGCAGCGGCATACACCGGTACCCCACAATTTAGAACCGAAAGAATAGAGCTTCACACATAGATTAGATAGATAGAAACATGTCAGCCACATATATATGAAGTACAGTGACAGTGTTGCTTACTGTACTTGTCATTTAGTGTAAAGGATTTATCAAAAAAAATAATAGTGTTTTCATGCACCGTCTCTTTAAAAAAGCCGGCCGGCAATTCAGCAGCGGTACCCGACAATTTGGAATAGAAAGAATAGAGAATCACACATAGATTAGATAGATAGAAACATGTCAGTCACATATATATGAAGTACAGTGACAGTGTTGCTTACTGTACTTGTCATTTAGTGTAAAGGATTTATTAAAAAAAATAATAGTGTTTTCATGCACTGTCTCTTTAAAAAAGCCGGCCGGCAATTCAGCATCTGTACCCGACAATTTAGAATAGAAGGAATAGAGCATCACACATAGATTAGATAGATAGAAACATGTCAGTCACATATATAAGAAGTACAGTGATAGTGTTGATTACTGTACTTGTCATTTAGTGTTAAAATAAAGGATTTATTTAAAAAAAAATTGGCGTGGGGTTCCCCGTAATTTTAGGCTCTAGCGGAGGTTAAGCAGACGGCTGGGGCAGATGTTTGAAGCCTGGGAAGGGGGTAATACCCACGGAGCTTCCCAGGCTACTAATATCAGCCCCCAGCGGAATACTTAGCCTTTACTAGCTATTAAAATGGGGGACCCCCCCCAAAAAAAATGACGTGGGGTCCCCCCTATTTTAATAGCTAGCAAAGGCTAGGCAGACAGCTGGGGGCTGATATTAATAGCCCAGGAAGGGTGCCATGAATATTGGCCCCCTCCCAGGCTAGAAACACCAGCCGTCAGCCGCCCCAGAAATGGCGCATCCATAGGATGCGCCAATTCTGGCACTTAGCCTCGCTCTTCCCACTGCCCTGTAGCGGTGGCAGTGGGGTAATAGGGCTGGGGTTGATGTCAGCTTATAATGCCACCTGACATCAAGCCCAGGTTAGTAATGGAGAGGCGTCTATAAGACACCCCCATTACTAACCACATAGTCAAAGTTAAAAGAAAACACAAACACCCAGAATAAAGTCCTTTAATTGAAATAAAGACACAATCCTTTATTGTTCTAAATTAAACCATACTTACCACCACGCCCATTCCAGCTGAAGCCAACGATCTTCTGCAATAAAAGTAAAATAATAAAGCAACCTCATCCTTACCTTTCCATGGTTCCCAGGACAGCTTCAGCTCTGCTACATCGAGATGACAGGCTGGACCGCAGCAGAACGCTGCCATCCAGCCTGTCATCCCGCAGACACTGAGAAGCGCAGACTTGCTTGCGCTCCTCAGTGTCTCGCTGTGACGGCATCCAGATGAGCCGACAATGAACTCGGCTCACCTCATGCACGTCACTGACAGCGTGGGAGAATTCTCCTGCACTCAGCGCTTCAGCGTGAGAATTTTCCCACGCTGTCAGTGACGTGCATGAGGTGAGCCGAGTTCATTGAACATGAATGAGCTCACCTCATGCACGTCACTGACAGCGTGGGAAAATTCTCACGCTGAAGCGCTGAGTGCAGGAGAATTTTCCCACGCTGTCAGTGACGTGCATGAGGTGAGCTCATTCATATACATTGAACTCAGCTGACCTCATGTACGTCACTGACAGCGTGGGAGAATTCTCACGCTGAAGCGCTGAGTGCAGGAGAATTCTTCCACGCTGTCAGTGACGTGCATGAGGTGCGCCGAGTTCATTGGACATGACCTCGGCTCATCTGGATGCCGTCACAGCCAGACACTGAGGAGCGCAAGCAAGCCTGCGCTTCTCAGTGTCTGCGGGATGACAGGCTGGATGGCAGCGCTCTGCTGCGGTCCAGCCTGTCATCTCGATGTAGCAGAGCTGAAGCTGTCGTGGGAACCATGGAAAGGTAAGGATGAGGTTGCTTTATTATTTTACTTTTATTGCAGGAGATCGTTGGCTTCAGCTGGAATGGGCGTTTTGGTAAGTATGGTTTAATTTAGAACAATAAAGAATTGTGTGTTTATTTCAATTAAAGGACTTTTTTCTGGGTGTTGTGTTTTTTTTAAATACTTTACTAGAAATTCATAGTGGTCATGTCTAATATTGGCGTGACCCCATGAATTTCGGGCTTAGGGCCAGCTGATAATGCCAAGCTGGCCCTAACCCCTTTATTACCCAGTGAGCCACCGCACCAGGGCCCTGGATGAGTTGGGTACAGCGCCAGAAGATGGCGCTTCTATGAATGCGCCATTTTCCGGGGTGGCTGCGGACTGCAATTTGCAGCTGGGGGGACCCAGAAAGCTTGGGCCTCCCTGCGCTGCAGATTCCAGCCCCCAGCTGCCTAGTTGTACCTGGCTGGACACAAAAATAGGGCGAAGCCCCACGTATTTTTTTTTTTAATTATTTTATGAAATTCATTAAATAATTAAGAAAAAAAGGGCTTCCCTATATTGTTGTGTCCGGCCAGGTACAAATAGGCAGCTGGTGGTTGGGGGCAGCCCGTTCCTGCCTGCTGTACCTGGCTGGACACAAATATAGTGCGACGCCCCACGTCAATTTTTTTTAAAATTATTTCATGAACCTAGATGGTGGCCCGATTCTAACGCATCGGGTATTCTAGAATATGTATGCGGCAGACCCGGCGCAATCAGCAGAGCGGTGTTTAAATTTGGCGCCAAAATCGCTGACTGGTCGCGGCCAGCAACTGCGACCAATCAGCAAAGCGGTGTTGAAATTTGGCAACTATATCACTGATTGGTCACGGCCGGCGGTCGCGACTAATCAGCAGAGCAGGGTTTAAATTTTGCACCAATAATGCTGATAGGTTGTGGTCGCGACCAATCAGCAAAGCGGTGTTTAAATTTGGCGCCAATAATGGTGATTGGTCACGACGTCGACCTTTCAGCAGAGCGGTGTTTAAATTTGGCGGCAACAATGTTGATTAGTCGCGGCCGGCAACGCGACCAATCAGCAGAGCGGGGTTTAAATTTGGCGCCAATAATGCTGATTGGTCGCAATCGCCGGCCGCGATCAATCAGCAGAGCGGTGTTTAAATTTGGCGTCAAAATCGCTGATTGGTCGCGGAAGGCAACTGTGACCAATCAGCAGAGCGGGGTTTAAATTTGGCGCCAATACTGCTGATTGGTCGCGGCCGGCAACCGTGACCAATCAGCCGAGCAGGGTTTAAATTTGGCGCCAATACTACTGATTGGTCGCGGACGGCGACCGCGATCAATCAGCAGAGCGGGGTTTAAATTTGGCGCCAATCTCGCTGATTGGTCACGGCTGGCGTCCGCGTCCAATCAGCAGAGCGATGTTTAAATTTGGCGCCAAGCTCGCTGATTGGTCGCGGCCTCTATTTAAATGTGGCGCCCAAATCGGTGATTGGTCGCGGGCAGCGTCCGCGACCAATCAGCAGAGCGGTGTTTAACTTTAGCGCCAAGATCACTGATTGGTCGCGTGCGGAGAGCGCGACCAATCAGCTAATCGTATTGGTGAGGACCGGGGAGCGCTGCTGCCTGGTCAGATACTTCCGTTGCGAGAAGCCGGGAGATGAGCGACTGCTCGCAGCAGAAGTATCTCGACCTGCAGCGCCGCTCCCCGGTCCTCCCTTGACACCCTAGCCGCTGATGTCCCCACAGTATCCGCATGGTGTTACAAAGATCTGGACATTTGTGTTAAAAATCGCTGATTGGTCGCTGGCGCTGCCCGCGACCAATCACCGATTTGGGCGCCAAATTTAAATATCGGCCGCAACCAATCACCAATCTTGGCTCCACATTTAAACACCGCTGTGCTGTGCCACATTTAAATAGCGTCCGCGACCAATCAGTACAGCGGTGTTTAAATGTGGAGCCAAGATGGGTGATTGGTCGCGGAGGATATTTAAATTTGGCGCCTAAATCGGTGATTGGTCGCGGGCAGCGCCAGCGACCAATCAGCGATTTTTAACACAAATGTCCGGACCTTTGTAACACCATGTGGATACTGTGGGGACATCAGCGGCTAGGATGTGAAGGGAGGACCGGGGAGCAGCGCTGACATCCAATTGGTCGCGGCCGCTATTTAAATGTGCCGCACAAATCGGTGATTGGTCGCCGTCTTGACCGCGACCAATCACTGATCTTGCCGCCAAAGTTAAACACTACTGTGCTGATTGGTCGCGGACGCTGCCCGCGACCAATCACAGATTTGTGTGCCAAATTTAAATATAGGCCGCGACCAATCACCGATCTTGGATCCACATTTAAACAACGCTGTGCTGATTGGTCGCGGCCGATATTTAAATGTGGCGCCCAAATCGGTGATTGGTCGCGGTCTTGGCGCGCGACCAATCACTGATCTTGCCGCCAAAGTTAAACACTACCGTGCTGATTGGTCGCGGACGCTGCCCGCGACCAATCACCGATTTGTGCGCCAAATTTAAATATCAGCCTCATGCACGTCACTGACAGCGTGGGAAAATTCTCCTGCACTCAGCGCTTCAGCGTGAGAATTCTCCCAAGCTGTCAGTGACGTACATGAGGTGAGCTGAGTTCATTGGACATGAGCTCACCTCATGCACGTCACTGACAGCGTGGGAGAATTCTCACGCTGAAGCGCTGAGTGCAGGAGAATTTTCCCACGCTGTCAGTGACGTGCATGAGGTGAGCTGAGTTCATTGGACATGACCTCGGCTCATCTTTATGCCGTCACAGAGAGACACTGAGGAGCGCAAGCATGCCTGCGCTTCTCAGTGTCTGCGGGATGACAGGCTGGATGGCAGCTTTCTGCTGCGGTCCAGCCTGTCATCTCGATGTAGCAGAGCTGGAGCCATCGTGGGAACCATGGGAAGGTAAGGATGAGGTTGCTTTATTATTTTTCTTTTATTGCAGGAGATCGTTGGCTTCAGCTGGAATGGGCGTGTTGGTAAGTATGGTTTAATTTAGAACAATAAAAAATTGTGTCTTTATTTCAATTAAAGGACTTTATTCTGGGTGTTTGTGTTTTTTTTTTAACTTTGACTATGTGGTTAGTAATGGGGGTGTCTTATAGACGCCTCTCCATTACTAACCTGGGCTTGATGTCAGCTGGCATTATAAGCTGACATCAACCCCAGCCCTATTACCCCCTGCCACCGCTACAGGGCAGTGGGAAGAGCGAGGCTAAGTGCCAGAATTGGCGCATCCTATGGATGCGCCATTTCTGGGGCGGCTGACGGCTGGTGTTTCTAGCCTGGGAGGGGGCCAATATTCATGGTACCCTTCCTGGGCTATTAATATCAGCCCCCAGCTGTCTGCCTAGCCTTTGCTAGCTATTAAAAAAGGGGGGACCCCACGTCATTTTTTTGGGGGGGTCCCCCATTTATATAGCTAGTAAAGGCTAGGTATTCAGCTGGGGGCTGATATTAGTAGCCTGGGAAGCTCCATGGGTATTACCCCCTTCCCAGGCTTCAAACATCTGCCCCAGCCGTCTGCTTAACCTCCGCTAGAGACTAAAATTAGGGGGAACCCCACGCCAATTTTTTTTTTAATAAATCCTTTATTTTAACACTAAATGACAAGTACAGTAAGCAACACTGTCACTGTACTTCTTATATATGTGACTGACATGTTTCTATCTATCTAATCTATGTGTGAAGCTCTATTCTTTCTGTTCTAAATTGTCGGGTACCGCTGCTGAATTGCCGGCCGGCTTTCTTAAAGAGACGGTGCATGAAAACACTATTATTTTTTTAAATAAATGCTTTACACTAAATGACAAGTACAGTAAGCAACACTGTCACTGTACTTATTATATATGTGACTGACATGTTTCTATCTATCTAATCTATGTGTGATGCTCTATTCCTTCTTGTCTAAATTGTCGGGTACCGGTGTATGCCGCTGATGAATTGCGGGCCGGCTTTTTTAAAGAGAGCGTCTTCTGAGCAGTTTGTCAGCTTTTGGACACCTTTGATGTTTTCTATGTGTTTCTATGTGTTTTTGTTTGCCTGCCATTGGTTTTAACGGTGTTCGACGGTGTTCTAAGGTGTTCGACGAACAGTTCGACGAACAGTTCCTCGAACATCCCGGTGTTCGACAAACCGAACCGAACCCGAACACTACGGGGGTGGCTCAACACTAGTAATAAATATTCGGATGGCAAAATTTAGAAGAGACAGAGGCGGTGTAGTGATACGACACCGACAACTGGAAGGAGATAAAGCAGGCCTCATACGGCCCGACGGTGTTCACTTAATGGATATTGGACTGGACATATTCCTGTCAGAACTCCAGGACGGAGTGGAACAAGCGTTAAGAGTGATGGGTGGGGGTCAGAGTCCTGCATACGAGTACGCAGGATCCTCCATGGCCGGACCATGTTGGAGAGTTACACTTGTTGGCCAACTTGCCGGAGTGGAGACCCAGGGCATGCTGCAACAAGCTGAATTATTTTAGAAATAAAATGCCTTTCTAATGGAATGAGTATAAAGAGTTAATAAAGCTGTGACCAATCCTCACCCATCCAGTTGTAAGAGTTGCATTATTGCATTGTCAAGGACAACATCCTTGCAGATGTTGTCCTTGCTGGGATTTGAACCTAGGATCCCAGCGCTGCAAGGCTTCAGTGCTAACCACTGATCCAATGTGCTGCCGTTCACCCTCTGATATCTAACAGGCTGGAGAAACTTGCACCTACTGCCACTCTATCTTCAGCTCCTTTGTGAGAAACTAATGTATTTGGGCAGCCACTCAGTCTACAAAATAAAATTCCTGAGAAGGAAACTGGGGAAGGCTTCGCTACTGGTACTGGGATCAGTGCTAATACCATGGCGTTGTACTGGAAATATTCCAGGCTGGTAGGAGGCAAGCAGATTCCCTCAGAAAAGTACCAGTAGTAATGTTCAGGGACTCGCTCTTGTAGAAGGTGGAGACAACACAGGGAGAAATAATGGTGGCTGGGGACCGAGTATGGACACGAGGCATGAGGTTGTGAAAAGCTTCCGCCTCCATGAGCCTAAGAGGCCACATTTCAAGTGAAAGCAGCTTTAGAGGACTTCCTGGGAGAAATGACAGCTGGAGTAGATATGGTTTCCCAAGTCCTTTCACCAAGCTAAAGAATATGGCTGTGGTGAAATACAACTCAGCAAAAAAAGCTGTGGACTGGCTCCGTACCGTACCACATTCACCTGTCCACGTGTTTGTGGCTAGGCGGTCCTTCCCAGTAAGTTCACTGGGGAGGGCACGGGTAATGTTGTGAGACCCGTGCTTGTGGAAGGCGGAGACAATACCGGGAGAAATAGTGGCGGCTGGGGACAGAGTATTGACACCCGGCCGCCGCCGGCATGAGGCTGTGAAAAGCTTCCACCTCCATGAGCCTAAAAGGCCCCATTTCAAGTGCAAGCAGCTGCCCAGAAATCTGGCAGTTTAGTATTGCAGCCTGTGGGTGGGTGGCTGGCTGCATACTTGCGCTTGCATTCCAAGGAATGGGGTAGGGACAACTGAACGCTGCACTGGGACAAGGACGTGGATGGTGATTGTTGCAAGTCTGCAACAACAGGTGCATGGCGGGAGGCATTTTTGCATGTGCCAAAGATCACTTATGATGGGCACACTTTTAGGCAGTGACCTGGGAGTCAGAAATGCTTCCAGAGGTCTTCCCCATGCTTTTCCCATGTCTTTTCAGCACTGTATGCATATGTCTGATGATGTGTCACACTCCACATGGCCAGATAAGGTTGTAAAATGTTAAAATGACATTTCCCAGTGAATGCATTGGTCTTTGTTCAAAGCAATGCAAAAGTGCAAAAACGCATCAAAAACGCTACGTGTGAACATAGCCCAAGGTGTGGATGAGTATTTTTGTTTTTGGTTATTTATTTTGCCTTATATACAAGTCATTACCCTGGAAAGGATGTTCCTTAACATATTTCCCACAAAAATCCATTATGTTTTTGTTTTTGTATGTTTTATTGCGAGTCCGTAAAAGTGGCGTAATACTCTGACAACGTTGTTGACAGCAGTGATCTGGGAGTCAGAGATGCTTCCAGGGGTCTTCCCCATGCTGTTCCCATGTCATTTGAGCACTGTTCCCATCGATTTGGGCAATTTTTAGGCCCTCTGCAGACCGCCGGGGGGAGCCGCCTGAAAAATGCTCGAGTTTCCCATAGACTTACATTGGGCTCGTTGCTCGGGTCGAGCACCCGAGTATTCCAATTTGCTGGACCCGAGCAACGAGTACCCGAGCATTTTAGTGCTCGCTCATCACTAACTACTACTTGCCATCTTGCCTCTAAGTCAGCAGGCTGTTGCCACTTGTAGTATAGAACGGCTTCTCGAACTTTCAATCTATCCCACTGGCGTATTACGGACTTCGTTTCATCTATGGCAACTCTTTCTTCCTTGTCAGGCCATTTTCCTTGGACTACCCAGCTTTTCACTTGCTGCAACCCTGCATCCTCATCTTGGACCCGACCCCATTCTTCGTTAGTCCTTCCCAGTGAATTGGGTAGAGGTCGAGCCTTCCCCCTTGACTGTGCCGCTACCGCGATGGGTGTGAATTTGCGGAAATCTGGGATCTCCTCTACTTCTAGGTGCTCATCACCATCTTCTCTTGGAGTCTCGAAGGTTACTCTTGACAATCCATCAGCGTTGTTATTCTCTGTGGCAGAGCGGTAGCGAATTGAGAAGTCAAATTTTGTGAGACGGGCAACCCAACGCTGTTCCATGGCCCCCAGCTTGGCAGTGTCCAGATGGGCCAACGGGTTGTTATCCGTTCGCACTTGGATCTTGGCTCCCGTTAAGTACTCTGCGAATTTCTCCGTCATGACCCACACTAGGGTGAGGAGTTCCAGCCGGAAGGAGCTCTAGTTATGGGGGTTCCGCTCCGTTTCCCTCAAGGACCTACTGGCATAGGCGATGACTCTTTCATGCCCATCTTGAATTTGCGAGAGGACTGATCCTAGTCCATGAAGACTCCCATTCGTGTATAAGCGAAACGGTCGGTCGAAATCTGCGTAGGCCAAGATGGGGGCTGATGTCAGGGCTCATTCAGGGTCTGGAAGGCCTCCTCCTGTTTTTTCCCAGGGTATGCCCTGGTTTCTTGGTCCCCCAATAGTCTCTCTCAGTAGCTCATGCAGCGGGCCCGCTATTTTCGCATAGTCTTTGATGAACCGCCGGTAGTACCATGTCAATCCAAGGAAGGCCTTTAACTCCCATAGGGTTCTAGGTGCTGGCCATTGTTGTATCGCAGCAACTTTAGCTTGGGAAGGCAAGACTCCATCCTGAGTGGCCCAGGTACTCGATCTCTTTCTTGAAAAGATGACACTTCTTCAGCTTTATCTTTAGGCCATGGGTCCGCAATCATCCGAGCACCTGCCCGAGTCTGTCCAGATGCTCCTGAAAAGTAGCAGAGTAAACGATGATATCATCCAGGTATATCAGAGTAGCCTCAAAGTTTAGGTCACCCAAACACTTCTCCATCAACCGCTGGAGCATCCCCGGCATGTTGGATAATCCGAATAGCATCCTATTAAATTCAAACAGTCCCATGGGGAGTATGACCGCTGTCTTTGCCTTGTCCTTTTCTGCCACCGGTACTTGCCAGTACCCGCTAGCTAAATCCAGAGTAGAGAAATACTTCGCTTTTCCCAGGGCAGTCAAAGACTCTTTGATACGGGGCAGGGGGTATGGATCTCACACGATGCACGCGTTCAACCGCCTGTAGTCCATGCAAAAATGAAGGGTCCCGTCCTTTTTCTTGACAAGCACAACTGGTGCTGCCCATGGGCTTTGACTACTCTGCACCACTTCCGAATCCAACATCTGTTTCAGCAGGGACTTCACCTCTTGGTTCACCTTAGGGGGTATCTGTCGATATCTTTCTCGAATCGGAGGAGTGTCCCCCTTCGGTATCTCATGAGTGATGGCGTCCGTGCAGCCAAAGTCGTCAGCATGACGGGTGAACGCGGCCTGATTCTCCCAGCATTGCTTCCACTGCTTGTATCTGATCCGAATTTAGGGCTTTCACATCCACCTCCATCTGAGTCAGGAGGGCTCGCCCATTCCATTCTGGAGTCGGTGCCTTCTTCTTTGGCTGTGATGGCCAGAGTCCAGACTGCATCATCTACTGGGGCCAGGGTCATTTCTCTCAGACTCAACACTTTACTTCGATGTAGGTACACCTGGGCCAGCTCCACTCTCGGTGGTAAATGGACTTCTCTCTGCCCCATATTCACGACTCGGATGGGTACTCTCCCTTCTCGGACCACTGCCAGGGTCCGGGCCACCAGGACATTCAGGTCTATTTCACCTAGGCCCACTGGTTCAATAGCCACCTCCATACCTTCAAGGTTGCGGAAAGTTTCCACGGGCAGTGGGAGAATGTTCTCATGACCAGGAGGGAGGTTGAGGGATGCCTTTACTGGCACTTGGATAATTTTTACAGACTGGTGTATTGGGACGCTCTTCTAAGTCCCACAAACGTGGATCAGCCATTTAAACGCTTTCTGAGTGGGCTTATGCGGGGTGGCCTGTTTCCAGTAGCCAGGCCCCAGTTTAGTGAGCATGATCTGGTCTAACTCCTGCAGAATATTCATACCTATTATCACCGGTACATCTTCTTTGAATGGTTCAACAGGATACCTTTCCTTCCCACATCTTGTCCACATAAACACACGTTCATCCACACGACCCCCGTGACTGGGATAGGTCGGGTGCTGATTAGCCACCGTCATCCAAATTAACATCTCCCGCTCCGGCTTGGCCATCGCCTGGAAGTAGCGAGAGAAGTATGACTCGGGCATAGTCATCACCTGTGATCCAGTATCCACCAAACGTTCCACTGGGATTTCTTTGAACTCATCTTGAAGGATGGGACGGCCAGCAACCAGATGTTCAGAATTGTGCTGGGTGGTTTGTCCTTCTACTCCCCAGCAGTACGTCCCACTACTGCAGGGGCTGGAAGTTTAACAACGGCGCTGGACATCCCTGCAAATCACTCCGACACTGTCTAGCAAAATGTCTTTCACTTCCACATCGCCAGCACTGTGCAACCTAGCGTCCCTCTCTTCGTCCGCGTGTGGGCGGGGCCCTTGACATCCAATCGGCTGGCCGCTGTGAAGGACGCTGGGGCCTCGAGTAGAGTGGCTTAGGCTGGGGGACTGCTGGTGGAGGATATTGAGGACCTTGATAACATGGCTAGAGATGAGCGGTGTTCGACTCGAACTGCTCGCCAATCTCAAATTCGAGCTGTTTTGGGTGGTGTTCGAGCCGTTCGGCGAACACGAACAATTTGAAAAAAATTCGGCTGTTCGAGGTTATGTTTGATAACTGTTCGTGTACCAAAATCATAACTGGATTTGTTCTCAGTAATGCTGAAAATTAATGTTAATACACAGTTTGAGTGTACAGCGGGGCGGGGGGAGGGGCAGGGGATGGATCTATGCAGGAATAATGAAGATCTCCATTTTTTTTTCTCTTTCCCGCATTTACAGTGGGGAGGTGCAATCTGTCAGCCTATCAGCAGCGCACACACGGAGTGAACTGCTTTTTTTCACACAAGCAAGGGCATGTGTCATTGGCAGTGTATGTCACATGTCCTTGCCCTATAAGACCCAGCCATTTTCCCCGTCGCCACCATTTTCTCACTGCTGCAGCTGCGTGTTAGACGGCACCGCTGTTGCTGTGTGCGCTATACCTTGTTAATTTCAAGCCAATTTTCGCACAAATCTACAGATAGCTTGGGAGTAGGGAAAAGTTGTGATTGCAGTCCTTTTAAGGACTAGGTTACAGCATTTCCTATGACTTTTATCAGGCAGGTCTGTGCTCTTAAATAGATAGGTTGGGAGTAAAGACTAATTGTAATTGCAGTCCTTTTCAGGACTAAGTTACATCAGTTCCTATCAGTTTTTGCCAGGCAGGTCTCTGCCAGTGCTGTGCAAGTTTTTTTCACAGCATTTGGCTAAATCTAGCAAAGCAAATCCTTTTTGGCCTATTGCAGAGTGTGTTAGTCAGTGGAGTAGCCTATCTGTGTTGCAAGCTACACCACCTGTGTATAGAATACCAATTTTTTTACTGCACCTAGTGAAGTAAAACCTTTTGGGCATAGCATCATTCTATTAGTCCATCTATACTAACCTCAAGCAGGTTGCAAATTGAATATAATTTTTTTCTGCATCTAGCTCTGAAAAAATATTTGGCCTTCTAGCAGTGTGTGGGACTTGGTCTATTAGTCCATCTATACTGACCTCCATCAGGTTGCAAATTGAATATAATTTTTTTCTGCATCTAGCTCTGAAAAAATATTTGGGCTTCTAGCAGTGTGTGGGACTTGGTCTATTAGTCCATCTATACTGACCTCCATCAGGTTGCAAATTAAAAATATTTTTTATCTGCATCTAGCTCTGAAAAAATATTTGGACTTCTAGCAGTGTGTGGAACTTGTTCTATTAGTCCATCTATACTGACCTCCATCAGGTTGCAAATTCAATATAATTTTTTTCTGCATCAAGCTCTGAAAAAATATTTGGGCTTCTAGCAGTGTGTGGGACTTGGTCTATTAGTCCATCTATACTGACCTCCATCAGGTTGCAAATTGAAAATATTTTTTTTATGCATCTAGCGCTGAAAAATATTTGGGCTTCTAGCAGTGTGTGGGACTTGGTCTATTAGTCCATCTATACTGACCTCCATCAGGTTGCAAATTGAATATAATTTTTTTCTGCATCTAGCTCTGAAAAAATATTTAGGCTTCTAGCAGTGTGTGGGACTTGGTCTATTAATCCATCTATACTAACCTCCACCAGGTTGCAAATTCAATATAATATTTTTCTGCATCTAGCTCTGAAAAAATATTTCAGCTTCTAGCAGTGTGTGGGACTTGTTCTATTAGTCCATCTATACTAACCTCCACCAGGTTGCAAATTCAATCTAATTTTTTATCTGCATCTAGCTCTGAAAAAATATTTAGGCTTCTAGCAGTGTGTGGGACTTGGTCTATTAATCCATCTATACTAACCTCCACCAGGTTGCAAATTAAAAATAATTTTTATCTGCATCTAGCTCTGAAAAAATATTTAGGCTTCTAGCAGTGTGTGGGACTTGTTCTATTAGTCCATCTATACTAACCTCCACCAGGTTGCAAATTCAATATAATATTTTTCTGCATCGAGCTCTGAAAAAATATTTCAGCTTCTAGCAGTGTGTGGGACTTGTTCTATTAGTCCATCTATACTAACCTCCACCAGGTTGCAAATTCGATATAATATTTTTCTGCATCTAGCTCTGAAAAAATAGTTAGGCTTCTAGCAGTGTGTGGTACTCATTGTATTAGGCCATCTATACCAAGCTCCACCAGCTTTGAAATGAATAATAATTTTTAGCTGCATCTAGCCCTGAAAATAATTTTTCTTCCCAATAGTGGTAGCAATAGAAATATGGGGCGCGCGCCTGGCTAACAAAAATATACGCTTCATAACAAAAAACACCAGCCTAGCGCACTGCATTAATAAGATGGCATCGTCTCTCCCAGTGCTAGGCCTACTACGCAGGCTAGCATTCCTGTGCCTAAAACACAATGTATGGGTCCGCGCTAGCCACTATGCTGAGGGGTCTAAAGCTGCTGCTAACGCTTAATAACAATTCAATTGGCAGATTTTCACAGAGCTCTTCCACAACGCCCACCCATCGGGCAACAGTTGCCCACCCTCCCTATGGGATCTAGTGGCGAATAGTTGATGCCATTAATCAGAGAGTCAGTTGCCCCGTCGACGTGGCAAGCATACGGTAAGGCATGGGAAGAGTGGACACGACTAGTAGCAAGCAGACGGGTTGACCAATGTGAACAAGCCAGATCACAAGTCACCATAGAATTTCTCCACCAGCTAATGATGAGGGGCATATCAGGGGCGTCAGCGCAGCGGTGTCTGACCGGAGTAGCATTTCACTTCCAACTACTGAATTGGGGAGATGTGACAAAGATTCATCATCAGACAATCCATAAAAGGGTGGAAAAGGGGTCAGCCAAGTCAGTAGTGTAGACATCCCGTCCCGTGTCACTAAAACTGATTTCTCACATCATATCCCTAACGCCATTAACATGACACTCACAATTTGAAGCAACACTACTGTCTACTGCATTTGTGATCGCCTTCTTCGGGGCGCTATGCATAAGCGAATTAGTCCCTCAATCCAAAATTACCACCAGTGGAGGCTTACTACACCAGGACGTAGTCAAAGCCAATAATGCAATACGTCTATGCATACACCAATCGAAAACAGTTCCAGTGGGCAGGGGCACTTGGGTACTTCTACAACCCACAAACGGTACACTGAATCGGGTAACAATAGTAAAAACATATCTAACCATCAGATCATGAAGTAATTTCTTCCTATCACACATTGATGGAACGCCATTATCAAGATACCAGTTCCAAGCTATATTTAATAAATACATAACATCGGCAGGGAACCACCCCAAAGATTACGGGACACACTCATTCCGCATAGGCGCGGCCATGGAAGCAGCAAGACAGGACTGTCAGAAACGTTCAGAGGATAGAGAGATGGCGATCCACGTGTTTGGCGAGATACATAAGACTGGACTTGTTATCCTAACGTGGTTTGTTTCTTTTACAGGTGACGCTAAGCCAACAGTGTGGGTGATAGGCCACTCGTATATATATTGGGCAGAAAAAAGGGCGAAAGTACGCCCAGGCGGGAGGAAATTAGAGTTTCATACCACATATTTCAACTGGAGAGGTATTAGAGGCCTGCTATGGCCACAGGTACTAATGGAGGTAATCAAGGTAGGGAGAGAGGCAAGAGGTCCGGTCATCTTAGTTATACAGGCCGAGGGAAACAACCTAGGTCATCAGAAGAGCCCATAACTAATGGCAATAATGAAACTAGACACTGAGCGCTTCAGAGAATTTTTCACAAAACTAGCTATAGTATGGTAAGAGATTGTGCCGATAGCGGTAGGGCAAGGTGCGCGAGACATCACGGCCATCGAACGGACAAGGCGGGTAATAAATATTCGGATGGCAAAATTTAGAAGAGACAGAGGCGGTGTAGTGATACGACACCGACAACTGGAAGGAGATAAAGCAGGCCTCATACGGCCCGACGGTGTTCACTTAATGGATATTGGACTGGACATATTCCTGTCAGGACTCCAGGACGGAGTGGAACAAGCGTTAAGAGTGATGGGTGGGGGTCAGAGTCCTGCATACGAGTACGCAGGATCCTCCGTGGCCTGGAAATAGAAAGGACATGTTGGAGAGTTACACTTGTTGGCCAACTTGCCGGAGTGGAGACCCAGGGCATGCTGCAACAAGCTGAATTATTTTAGAAATAAAATGCCTTTCTAATGGAATGAGTATAAAGAGTTAATAAAGCTGTGACCGATCCTCACCCATCCAGTTGTAAGAGTTACATTATTGTATTGTCAAGGAAAGGGGGGCGGTAGGGGGGCTGAGCGTCTGGGTTTGGTTGGGGGTCCCCACAGTCTGCCTAGGCTAGATGCTTTTAAAAATTCTTATTAGATACACAGGCGGTGCAGCTTGCTTCGCAGCTGGGCTACTACGCCCAAAGTATTGCCTAGGCTAGATGCAGTTAAAAATTCTACGCTGACAAGCAGACACTGAAGATTTTGAGCAGACCTCTGAGTAAACAGCTCTTCAGACTCAACCATCTGTGTTACCCCAAGCCATAGTGTATGTAGTTTCTTACAGTTAAAAGGGGGGGGGGGGGAGCGACCCAACCCACCTGGAATTGACGATGCCAACGTCACGTAAGACACAGCAAGGGGACTCCAAAAAGAGTCTCCATTTTTTCCCAAAATTATGGCACAGACACCACTTAACCCTAGAACGCATACCTGGGGCCTCGCAGGCCCGCCCTGTTAATTGTTTTCTATTTTCTGCAAGATTACTTTAGTTAGAACTTTGAAACTCTAGGTATTCTTCATGTATATAGTTGTTTGTCATTTGAGTTTGAGTTATTCCATGTTATTTGCACACGGGCCTAAAAGGCCCCAGGTATGTGAAAGTGTAGATTTTTATGGTCATGCGTTCTAGGGTTAAGTGGCATCAATTGCCCCACAGTTGCTTAAAACGGTTGGTGAGGTGATTTTACCAAATCCTCAAGCTTTTAGTTTCCCAAGGATGACACAGGGGTAGAAAAGTCCTTGCGAATCCATGATTTGTTCATCTTTATGAACGTGAGTCTGTCTACATTCTCAGTGGACAGCCGCTTGCGCTTATCTGTCAGCACACCACCAGCAGCGCTGAACACACGTTCAGAGAGAACGCTGGCTGCAGGGCATGACAAGATCTCCAAGACATGAGTGGCGAGCTCCGGCCATTTTTCCAGATTGGAATCTGAAAATTAGCAAGGGTCCAGTGACACAGTCATGGCTTCGATGTTCACTTGGAGATACTCCTGTACCATCCTCTCTAGGCATTGACTATGTGTCATACTTCTTGTCTCCTGTGGCGTTGCAAAGGATGGTTTAAAAAACGATTCCACAAAATTGCTGTTACCAGCAGATACTGTGTTACTGTTACGGTTTGAGTGATGAAGACTCGACAGTCCCACGGTTGGCAAGTTAGAACTGTGAGATTCACTACGTGCACCACTGGTGTTTTGTGGAAAAGCACATGTAAGAATCTGCAACAGCGTCTGCAGATACTCCTGCATGCGTCAATCCCTTTTTATGGCAGGAATTATTTCGGCAAATTTACTTTTGTACCGGGGATCTAAGAGTGTGGCAACCCAGTAGTTGGGATTACTTCGAATTCTGACAATCCGAGGGTCATGTTGCAGGTAGTGCAGCAAGAAGGCACTCATGTGTCTTGCGCATCCAGGAGGACCAAGTCCTTGTTGTGTTGGTAGCGAGGTAAGAATCATGCTTCCTTCCTCTGCCCTCTCCCCCCAACCTCGCACAACAGAAATGTGATCAAGGTCTCCCTCATCTGATTAGTCTTCCATGCCCATCGCCAGTTCGTCCTCCACTTCTTCCTCGGCTCCTGCACCTTCCTCAACAGTTTGGCTGCTACCATGCACCCTGGTTAATCCCTCTCCCCCACCCTCCCATGTCTGCCCCCTTGGTGCTGCCAACCGTCTGGACCTTGGAGATGTTATCCCTTCCGCATACGACTCCTCCTCTACTTCCTCCACCTCCTCTTGTCCCACCACTTGACTCTGAATTCTGTTTAATGTGTGCTCCAGCATGTAAATCACCGGAATAGTCATGCTGATAATGGCATCGTCGTCAGCACTAAACATCTTCGTCACCATTTCAAAACTGCGCAGAGGGGTGTGTGGCGCCCCTGAGGGTTCAGTCGCCACAGAGTTACTGCATCTCACCCAGAGGTGTGGTATCTCACCCTCAGGTAAGGAAGGCGTATGGCTCGGGACCCTAATACCTGCATCCAACACATACCCGCAGTGGGGGTAGGGCGAGATTGCTCCTAAGCGAGAGCACAGTCCCAGGTCCCTAGCTGGTGGGAGGGTCCTATGTAGTGGGCGCTTAGGGGAGCAGCTTAGGGGAGCACATGACAGGGAGAGCATAAATAGGAAGCCATCTTAGAAAGAGCAAGCCAGTCAGAGGAGGAAAAGTGACAGGAGCAGAGGCTCGGCATGAGCTCTGCTCCGGAGGCGGGCCTAGCCTTGGAGGCCCAGGACTGAAGGAGAGAAGAGAGGAGTGGGAGCAGGAAGGCTCCAGGAATCGAAGGGACCCTAGGGCTACGGGCCGTGCAGAAGGCCACCCGTACTCCCGCTGCTACCAGGAGGTAGAGGGTTCAGGCCAGATAAGGGGAACCGATCCCTCAACTAGCGGAGAAACAGCAAGGCTCAACTAGAAACCGGAGGCTGCAGCATTCCATGTACTGCAGGCCAAAGTCCACACCTGTCTCACTAAGAAGGTAGCCACATAGGACCCAGGGGACTGAACACACATCGCCCGCCAAGGCCCGAGGATACAGGATAGAAGTGTCACTGGGTGTGAGGTGCAGGGAGAAGGCCAGAGAAAGGACACACAGAAGGGGGTCCTGCTAAGTACTACGGAGCTATCTGGGGGTGGACTGAGCCCCTCACTGAGTACTCACAGCACGACGGGGGAGATTGCTCTGGTACCTGTAATCTGGACTGCAACAACTGTGAGTAAAGATCTTGGGACTGCATGACACGGACTCTGTGTTCATTACTGACTCCCTGCACTACAACCACCATCATCCACCCACACTGCCCTAAAGCTACACTCTTCCTGTGGTGAGTAATAATACCATTGCTGCAAAACCACCAGCTTCAGAGGACTGTTCCGCAGCGGAGGCCCCTTTGGCCGCACTCCACAGGTGGCGTAGTGGGACATTATAAAATCCATATATACAAATTACCCTTGGATTGACCGCCCTGGGTCACAGACCGGGTCACCGCCACAGTGACTACAACCCCCAGCGTCTACCGGCCCGGCTCAGGGTACCCCACGGCCCAGGGGGCGCGTCAACTTCATAGGTCCCTGATCTGAGACCACTCCTGCAGCGTGATTTACCCCACCTCTGGATCTCGTTGGCCCAGGCTATACATCAGAACGTATTGCACCAGGGCTTGTCGGTGCTGCCACAGTCGCTGCAACATGTGCAGAGTTGAATTCCACTGTGTCGGCACATCGCATTTCAGCCGGTGAACTGGCAGGCCCAACGACTTCTGTAGAGATGTAAGTCATTGAGCAGCGGGATGCGAATGGCGGAAGTGAGCACACAGCGACCGTGCCCTCTACAGAAGGCCATCTAGTCCAGGATAGTGGGCTAAAAATTGCTGGACAGGTTAAACATGTGAGCCATACAAGGCACGTGTGTGACACTGCCCCGGCGAAGGGCCGCACCCAGGTTTGCAGCATTGTCGCACACGGCCTTCCCTGGTTGCAGGTCCAGTGGAGACAACCATTCATGAAACTGGGTCTCCAGAGCTGACCACAACTCCTCAGCTGTGTGACTCACATTTCCCAGACATTTCAAAGTAAACACTGATGCCGTAGAGCCCTGCTGCCAGCATAGTAAGGAGGTGTGCAGGATTCCTTCTGCGCAGTTAGAAAGCAGGTGGCATTACCAGACAGGCTTTGGGTACAGGTGGAGGACCGAGAGGAGGTTGAGGAGGCAGAAACAGTGGAGGAACTTCGAGATAAAGAGGATTGATGCACAACTCGTGGGGACGGTAAGACTTGGACAGCAGCCCCTTGTCCTGCTGTCACCATAGTTACCCAGTGCCCAGTCAGCGACATGTAACGCCCCTGTCCATGCTTACTCGTCCAAGTGTCTGTGGTGAAATGCACCCTGTCACACACAGAGTTTTTCAAAGAAGCGGTGATGTTGTGTGCGACATGCTGGTGGAGCGCAGGCACACCTTTCTTTGAGAAGTAGTGCCGACTGGGCATCTGGTAATGGGGCACTGCGACGGACATAAGGTCTCGAAAATCCACTGTGTCCTCCAGGCGAAAAGTCAGCATTTCTGTAGCCAAGAGCTTGCAGATGGTGAAATTCAACCTCTTAGCTTTCTCATGGCTAGGAGGAAATGGTCTTTTACTTTTCCACATCTGAGGGACCGAGGGCTGGCTGTTGTGCTTAGACGGGGTTGAGTAGGGTGTCCCCGGCAAACTGCCGGTCTGTGAGGAAGATGCAGGCGGACATGTTAGGTTGCCTTAATCCAAAGGTGGTGCTCTCGATGTCGGAGAGCGCTCAACAACAGCAGGTGTTTCCACTTCCCAATGAACTGACGACCTGCCAATCACACTGGCTGTTGCGGGTAAAGAGGTGGCTGGTCTGCGTCCAAAAACATGTGTGACTGCTGTCCCCCCAGTCACAGAGGATGAAGAAGCTGCGGATGCACAAGATGGGGCAGCCGGTGGTTGGCCCAGCCCGCTAGGATGCATTGTAGCACAGTGAGCTTCCCACTGCAACTTATGCTTCATATCCATGTGACGGTACATGCATGAAGTACTCAAACTATGGATTTTTTGGCCTCTACTTAGCTTTTGCTGACAAATGTTACAGATAACACGAGTTGGGTCATCCTTATCGATCTGAATAAATTCCCAGGCTATGCAAGGCTTAGAGCCCATGCGACCTGAAGAGCCACTATGACTTGTGGTCAGAGGCAGAGTTGTGGTTGAGGATGCAGTTGTTGACGTGCTTCCAGTACTCTGTCTCTGTCCAGGAAGGCGCAACCTATCCTCGTCATCAATAGCATCTGTGATGCCCCGCTGCGCTTGGTATCACAGATCCTAGAAGAGTGCATTGATGGAATCCTCCACAAGAGGCCCCCATAAAACAATCACACATCTCCACCTTCCACCTCAGACCAGCAGAGGGAGCCCGTTAGGGATATAAATAGGGAAGGTGGAGCTAGGCAGTTCAGTTCCTCTGAAGAGTTCCTGCAGTAGAGAAGCCTAAGAGAGGTCAGTCTGCAGTGGAGCTCAGTCTAGTCTAGAGAACTCAGTTAATAGTTCAGCAGTGGAGCACGAGGCTCCTGCTAGCTAGAATTAGGGAGCCCAGATAGAGCTTAAGGTGTGCCGGCGCCATAAGATCGGTGAAGCGCGGCAAGCTGCCGTTAGTGTATATAGCCTAGTGAGGGTCCGAGTAGGCCGAAGGCGAGTGGCGAGTTAGTACATAAGGGGCAGAGGAGCTTAACCAGCTCACCCCGAAGCATTTACCGGACACCGGATCCGAGCTTACCGGGATCTCTATGACCCAGTAAGGCATAACCAAAATCCCTGGAGAACTACAAGTCCCAGGATCGCTAAGGTGCTGATACGTAACAGAGCCAGGAGATGCTTAGGCCCCACATACTGGGAGCGTGAACTCCAAGAGAAGGCCCTACCACAAGGTCAGCCAGCGCAGGACAGAGACAAAGTTAGGCCTAGCTCCAGGCAGGTCAGAAACTTACTACGCAGAGGCAAGAAACAGGAGGCCCTACACCCGCTCATTGGGGAGGATCCTGATATGCACCCTTCACCCTACAGTGCTCCGGGATGTGCCTGAATTTCCACCAGTAAAAGGTACTGAAGTGACTACTGTGTCCATTCCCGTTCTTGCTCTGACCCAGCTGGGTCTCGCCTGTCCTGCATTCCCCCTGCATACGCTGCCCTGAGACCTAGCTCCACCTGTGGGGAGCTATACCATCGAGCTGCCTTATCACCGGCCTCAGTGGACTGCTGCAGCGCTGGTGCTTCTCACCAGATACCACAGGTGGCGTCACGAACTCTTATAAAATTAACAATTATCCACCCTTTTAAAGAGTGACCCCAGGGTACGAGCCAGGGAGCCGACCACTGCGACATCCCCAATGCCAGGCAAAGGCCCGGGTACCGAGTCATCCCCATCCCCCGGGGTAGTCACATCTTCCTCCACCTCCTCTGCTGACCTCATCGACTGGCTGACTGTGGGTTGACAGTAAGTGGGATCTCCAACCTCGTCATCATCACCCTGTGTGTTCTCACACCCGTCGTCCTCAGAGCCAACCTCTTCCTGCCCTGACCGAAAACTCAAGTTGTCGCTCCAATCAGGTATTTGAGTCTCATCATCGTCTTCCTCATTGTCTCCACCAACAGGAGTTACAGTTTGGGAACGAGGGTCTACATTATGGTCAGAACCTTCTGCGTCTGGTCCTGGATCCGACTCATAAAGATTCTGGGCATCAGTGCAGATCATTTCCTCATCTGGATTCACAGAAGCTCTGGAGCCGACCTCTGATTCCCAGGCTATAGTATGAGTAATCAGCTCTGCAGACTCAATGATCTGTTCTACCCCATACTCAGACGGGCAGCTGTAGACTTGGGAGCTGTGAGGAAGCAAGTGCGATTGGGGTGACACCTCTGAGGACTGGAGTATTTGTGATGTTCAAGTTGAGGTGGAGGAGAGCCCAATACCTGATTGGAGCGACAACTTGAGTTTTTTGTCAGGGCAGGAAGAGGTTGGCTCTGAGGATGACGGGTGTGATAACACCAAGGGTGATGATGATGAGGTTGGAGATCCCACTTACTGTCAACCCACAGTCAACCAGTCGATGAGGTCAGCAGAGGAGGTGGAGGAGGATGCTAGTGACGACGAGGTCAGGTTGCGCCTTCCTGGACAGAGACATAGTACTGGAAGCACGTCAACAACTGCATCCTCAAACACAACTCTGCCTCTGACCACAAGTCGTGGTGGCTCTCCAGGTCGCCTTGCATAGCCTGGGCATTTTTTCAGATCGATAAGGATGACCCAACTCGTGTTATCTGTAACATTTGTCAGCAAAAGCTAAGTAGAGGCCAAAAAATACATAGTTTGAGTACTTCATGCATGAACCGGCACATGGATATGAAGCATAAGTTGCAGTGGGAAGCTCACTGTGCTACAATGCGGCCTAGCCGGCCGGCCGGGCCGACCACCGTCTGCCACATCTTGTGCATCCGCGGCCTCTTCATCCTCTGTGACTGGGGGGACAGCAGTCACACCTGTTTTGGGACGCAGACCTGCCACCTCTTTACCCGCAACAGCCAGAGTGATTGGCAGGTCATCATTTTCTTTGGAGGTGGAAACACCAGCTGGTGTTCAGCGCTCTCCGATATCGATAGCACCACCTTTGGATCAAGGCAACCTAACATGTCCGCCTGCATCTTCCTCACAGACCGGCAGTTTGCTGGGGACATCCTTCTCAACCCCGTCTAAGCACAACAGCCAGCCCTTGGTCCCTCAGATGTGGACAAGTAAAAGACCATTTCCTCCTAGCCATGAGAAAGCTAAGAGGTTGAATTTCACTATCTGCAAGCTCTTGGCTACAGAAATGCTGCCTTTCCGCCTGGTGGACACAGTGGATTTTCGAGACCTTACGTCCGTCGCAGTGCCCCAGTACCAGATGCCCAGTCGGCACTACTTCTCAAAGAAAGGTGTGCCTGCGCTCCACCAGCATGTCGCCCACAACATCACCGCTTCTTTGAGAAACTCTGTGTGTGACAGGGTGCATTTCACCACAGACACTTGGAAGAGTAGGCATGGACAGGGGCATTAGATGTCGCTGACTGGGCACTGGGTAACTATAGTGACAGCAGGACAAGGGGCTACTGTCCAAGTCTTGCTGTCCCCACAAGTTGTGCGTCTATCCTCTTTATCTCGAAGTTCCTCCACGGCTTCTGCCTACTCAACCTCCTCTCGGTCCTCCACCTGCACCCAAAGCCTGTCTGGTAATGCCACAAGCTTTCTAACTGTGCAGAAGGGATCCTGCACACCTCCTTACTATGCTGGCAGCAGGGCTCAACTTCATCAGGCGGTTTTTACTTTGAAATGTCTGGGAAATGTGAGTCACACAGCTGAGGAGTTGTGGTCAGCTCTGGAGAACCAGTTTCATGAATGGTTGTCTCCACTGGACCTGAAACCAGGGAAGGCAGTGTGCGACAATGCTGCAAACCTGGGTGCGGCCCTTCGCCGGGGCAATGTCACACAAGTGCCTTGTATGGCTCACGTGTTGAACCTAGTTGTCCAGCAATTTTTAGCCCACTATCCCGGACTAGATGGCCTTCTGCAGAGGACACGGTCGCTGTGTGCTCACTTCCGCCGTTCGCATCCCGCAGCTCAGCGACTTACATCTCTACAGAAGTCGTTGGGCCTGCCACTTCACCGGCTAAAATGCGATGTGCCTACCCGGTGGAATTCAACTCTGCACATGTTGCAGTGACTGTGGCAGCACCGACAAGCCCTGGTGCAATATGTTCTGACGTATAGCCTGGGCCAACGAGAATCAGAGGTGGGGCAAATCACGCTGGAGGAGTGGTCTCAGATCAGGGACCTATGCACCCTTCTGCACAGTTTTGAAATGACGACGAAGATGTTTAGTGCTGACAAAGCCATTATCAGCATGACTATTCCGGTGATTTACATGCTGGAGCACATGTTAAACAGAATTTGGAGTCAGGTGGTGGCACAAGAGGAGGTGGAGGAAGTAGAGGAGGAGGAGTTGTATGCCGAAGGGCTAACATCTGCAAGGTCCAGACGGTCGGCAGCACCAAGGCGGCAGGCATGTGAGGGTGGGGGAGATGGTTTTACCAGGGCGCATGGTAGCAGCCAAACTAGTGAGGATGGTGCAGGAGCCCAGGAAGAAGTGGAGGACGAACTGATGGAAGACTCATCAGATGAAGGAGACCTTGATCACATTTCTATTGTGCGAGGTTGGGGGGAGAGGGCAGCGGAAGGAAGCATGATTGTTACCTCGCCACCAACACAACAGGGACTTGGTGCTCCTGGATGCGCAAGACACATGAGTGCCTTCTTGCTGCACTACCTGCAACATGACCCTCGAATTGTGAGAATTAGAAATAATCCTGACTACTGGGTTGGCACACTGTTAGATCCCCGGTACAAAAGTAAATTTGCAGAAATTATTCCTGCCATAGAAAGGGATGCACGCATGCAGGAGTATCAGCAGAGACTGTTGCAGAATCTTACATGTGCTTTTCCACAAAACACCAGTGGTGCACGTAGTGAATCTCACAGTTCCAACTTGCCAACCGTGGGACCGTCGAGTGTTCAGCACTCAAAATGTAACAGAAACACAGTATCTTCTGGTAACATCAATTTTGCGGAATCATTTCACCACTTTTTTAGCCCATCCTTTGCAAGGCCACAGGAGACAAGAAGTCTGACACATAGTCAACGCCTAGAGACGATGGTACAGGAGTATCTCCAAGTAAACATTGAAGCCATGACTGTGTCACTGGACCCTTGCTCTTTTTGGGCTTCCAATCTGGATAAATGGCCGGAGCTCGCCACTTACGCCTTGGAGATCTTGTCATGCCCCGCAGCCAGCGTTCTGTCTGAACGTGTGTTCAGCGCTGCTGGTGGTGTGCTGACAGATAAGCGCACGCGGCTCTCCACTGATAATGTAGACAGACTCACGTTCATAAAGTTGAACAAATCATGGATCCGAAAGGACTTTTCTACCCCTGTGTCATCCTGGGGAGAGTAAAAGCTTGATGATTTGTTAAAATCACCTCACCAACCATTTTAGGCTTTCAAATTACTAATCATGTTTATCTGTGTCTTGGCTGGAAAATTATTTGGGCCTTGTAGCAGTTTGCAGTACGGATTCTATTAGGCCATCTATACTAAACTCCACCAGATTTAAAATTACTAATCATGTTTATCTGTATCTTGGCTGGAAAATAATTTGGGCCTTGTAGCAGTTTGCAGTACTGATTGTATTAGGCCATCTATACTAAACTCCATCAGATTTAAAATTACTAATCATGTTTATCTGTATCTTGGCTGGAAAATAATTTTGGCCTTGTAGCAGTTTGCAGTACTGATTCTATTAGGCCATCTATACTAAGCTCCACCAGCTTTCAAATTAATAATAATTTTTAGCTGCATCTAGCCCGGAAAATAATTTTGGGGCTCCTAGATGCGCAAGACACATGAGTGCCTTCTTGCTGCAATACCTGCAACATGACCCTCAGATTGTCAGAATTCGAAATAATCCTGACTACTGGGTTGCCACACTCTTAGATCCCCCACACTCTTCGATGAACCTTTTCATTTTAATAAAGAACAAAAAAATGGTCATTTTTGAAATTATAAGCATTAGCAGGTTATTAGAAACTGAAATCAAACAGTTTTCAACTCAAAACTTTATTCTAGGTGATGTTACATTTGCACATAGGACCCCTTGTTCGAAAGGAGCTTCTGAACTCTCTCATCCATTGAATTTGTCAGGTTTTGGATGGTTTCTGCTTCAATTGTTTTGCATGAGGACAGAATACCCTCCCAGAGCTGCTGCTTAGATGTGAACTGCCTCCCGCCATCATAGACACTCCTTTTGATGATGCTCCAGAGGTTCTGAATGGGGTTGAGGTCAGGGGAGCATGGGGGTCACACCATAAGTTTGTCCCCTTTTATGCCCATATCAGCCAGAGATGCAGATGTGTTATGTGCAGCATGAGACGGTGCATTATCATGCATGAAAATGATCTTGCTGCGAAATACACGGTTCTTCTTCTTGAACCATGGCAGGAAGTGCTGTTTGAGAAACTCCACATACATTATGGAGTTCATCTTTACCCCTTCAGGGATCCTAAAGGGGCCGACAATCTCTCTCCCCATGATTCCAGCCCAAAACATTACTCCACCTCCTCCTTGTTGGCGCCAAAGCCGTGTTTGCATGGGGTGTCCATCAACCAGCCATCCTCCACTCCATCCATCTGGACCATCGAGCGTTGCACGGCACTCATCGGTGAACAAAACAGTTTTGAAGTCAGTCTTCATGTATTGTTTGGCCCACTGGAGCCATTTCTGCTTGTGTACAGTGGATAGAGGAGGTCGACAGGATGGCTGACGCACAGCTGCAAACCTCTGAAGGACCCTGCATCTTGTTGTTCGGGGGACGTTGGAGGCACCAGCAGCTTCAAAAACTTGTCTGCTGCTATGACAAGGCTTTTTTGCTGCTGCTCTTTTAACCTGACGCAATTGACTGCAGGAAAGAGTCCTCAATTTTCCCTTATCAGCACGCACACGTGTGTACTGTGAATCAGCTACATACTGCTTGATTGTGCGATGATCAGGATGTAGTGTCTTGGCAATGTTGATTGTAGTCATGCCTTGACCTAAGCACTCCACAATTTGTTGCTTCTCAGCAGCCGACACATCTTTTTTCTTTCCCATTTTGGCAGAAAATGTAAGCTGCTTAATAATGTGGGACAGCCTTCTTAAGTAGTCTTGCCTTTCATTGGACACACCTGCCAAACTAATTAGCACAGGTGTCTGCAATTGCTTACAGTGATATAAAGAGCCCTGACACACATCACCATCAATGAGTTTAACTGACAAACAAACAAATTCTTCCTTTATCCATCCTAAACACTTTTTGCATAATAATTTGGAACACAGTTTACATGTGCTTTTCCACGAAACACCAGTGATTCACGTAGTGAATCTTACAGTTCTAACTCACGAACCGTGGTCTGTATGGAGTTGTTCAATAAAGGGCCCAAAATTAAGATAAAATAGACGGGAGAGGTCTTTATGAATACGAATTCATAAGTATTTGATACCCTGTGAGGGCCAGGCAAAGGGAAAGTTGGACTGGATGGAATCCTGTATGGATTTGGGGAGGGAGACATCGAGGGCCTCAGACTTCGCTGCATTGATTTTAAAATTTGACCATGTAACAAAGTGATCTATTTCAGCCATAACAGCAGGGATGGACATATGTGATTGAGTGATATATACTAGGACATCATCAGCAAGTGCAGAGCACTTGTACTCGGTGCCTCCCACCTCAATCCACCTAATATTGGGGTTATGGCGAATTGATGAGAGCAGGTGCTCCGTCACTAGGATGTATAAGAGAGGAGACAGAGGACATCCCTGCCTTGTCCCATTGGTGATTATGAAAGGCGATGAAAATGTTCCATTTATCTTCAGCCTAAGTGACGTATTGCGATACAGGGCCGTGATTTTGCCTATAAAAGGGTCCCCTAGACCCCTACCCAAGCTTTTTAAGAGAATAATATATGGCGTGCAAGGAGACTCTATGGAATGCTTTCTCAGCATCCAACGAGAGTATCTAATTACAAATTTTTAACTGCATCTAGCCCAGGAAATACTTTGTGCCTAGTAGCAGTGTCTGCTAGTCAGTGGATTATCCCAGCTGCTAAGCAAGCTACACCACCTGTAGTTTGGACACTTAATTTTTTCAGAGGAAATGGTTCGGGCCCCCCGGGACACTCAATGAAGAGCATCGGGGAGGCACCCCAAGGCACAGGGGCTGGGACTGGCGGTAGGACACCTTGCGGTGGACCGCCAAGCTCGATCCTTATAAAAGCTTTTAAACTGCAGCAGCTTTAGTGGACGCTACTGGAGCTGGAATTACCGCGGCTGCTGGCATGAGACTTGCCCTTCAGTAGATCCTTGTAAAAGGATTTAAAGTGTACTCATTCAAATTAGAGAGACAATTTAAATTAAAAAGATTAGACCTGCCTCCACCGCTGGGGGGCTCGCTCGACCCACCAGCGGACAGGCACCAGTATTGGGAGAGGGGGGCTGGCCGTCAGGCTCTGGCACAAACCCGGCGACACGGAGGCCGCACGGGCAGGAACGGACTGGCCATGGCGGCTTCGCACTTTTTTGGTTTTAGAAGGGCATGACATGCCTATATCTGTGTCTCCCCCTCCTTTTACTCCTCCACCTCTTTTCTTTTCGCATGACTATATGTACTTGTCACTTTTCCATGTGTTAGTTGTGTCTTCTGAGCAGTTTGTCAGCTTTTGGACACCTTTGAAGTGTTTTCTATGTGTTTCTATGTGTTTTTGTTTGCCTGCCATTGGTTTTAACGGTGTTCGACGGTGTTCGATGAACAGTTCGACGAACAGTTCGGCGAACATACGGGTGTTCGACGAACCGAACCGAACTCGAACACTACGGGGGTGGCTCAACACTAAACACGGCCAACCCACAGACATTGTAGGCGGGGGACCATAAGGGTTCAACGAACCAGTGTAGTGAGGTCTAGGTTCAGGGCCTTGAGGGAAGGTCTGATAAGGATCTGTTAGGGATGGGTATGTGATCTCAGTGGCGGAGCTGGCTCCTATCCTCCTTTCCATTTGTGTCAGTTTTTCTTGCATAATATTCAGGGAACTCTGCAGGTCCTGCACTACCCTGAACAGGGTCTCTTCATTACCTCTGCCCCCAACAGTTGTGACAGCCTGAGTACGCACCACTCCGGAGGCACAGCTATCTTTCTTACTTCGGGCCACCGCTTCTGCTAATATTTGTCAAAAACTTAAGGCCGGATCCACTCTCACTCGTTCACGCAGAATCTGTCTCAGGGAAGTACTGTAGAGTCCCAGAATAAATTGTTCTCGTAATATCCGGTCTACAGATCCCATGCCGCCTACTCCATCTGCCTCCTTCTTTTGTACCTCTGCAAGTACTTCCCGCAATGCTGTGGCGTATTGGGAGACTCCCTCCTCTTCTCGCTGCAATCGATAGAAGAATTTTGCCTGGAGGTGCCCCGATCTAGCCGTTTCACCGTATATCTCTTCCAGAAACTTCACCATCTTTTCTAAGGTGCTACGTGTGGTTTCCGGTTGCAAGACAACATTTCTGCGCGCCTCACCCTCCAGGGAGGCCACAGCGATTTCAATTTGTAGTTCTGGGCTGACATAAATCTTGGCAGTGCTCTGCAATTTGGTGATCCAGTCTGTCATTGGTATATTCTGGCCATCAAATTTGGGCAGAACACTAAACAACGTGCTCATAGGGAGGGCCTTTGCAGGGGTTCCACCATTACCTGCAGTACTCACATTAGCCACATTGCTGTCAGCCATTTCCATCTCTGTGACCGTACCCTGCTCACAGTGCCACTTGTAAAGGCATCAAAGAACACCGCAAGGCAGATTCAAGTACGAGACAGCAGACGAGAAGACCGAAACAAAACTCCGGCTTTATTATGTACAAAAGAATTATATGCCGGGAGATGAAAATAACAATATTAACAATAACGATATTATCAACATGAACATAGGAAGATATAGCTGGAGTGAGTCACAAACTATGTTCCAGCTATGGCAAAGAAAGCTCAGAACAAACAGTGCACAAGAACTTTCACAAACTACTCTGAGCTAATCCCCTATCTGGCTTTCCGCTAGTTGGGCCACGCTGATACAGCATCCTAGCTACAGCAAACTACGCTAAACCGTAACAGTTCACGCTGATGAGTCACTCACGGTTGCGCAGATCAGGCTCAGATGGCGGCTGTCGTTTGTTCCTGGTGGGAAAGAGCTGGATGAATTCAGTTGAGTCCTTTCCTTGTATACGGGATCTCTTTCTTGCAGACAGCAGGCAAGCCTTGTTTGATTATCACAGAAATTGTTGACACGCTGTGTTGTGTGTTATCTCAAGTGTTCAATCTCCAGGAAAAAATGTTCAGGAAAAGGATAAATTTCACTTCTACTTGACACAGTCCCCAACAACAAAACTTGCTATAGTTCATAATCTTCTCCTTCCATAGAGTAACAGTGTCTTCTTTATAGTCTCTGTGATCAGAATCCTGCAGGAGTCTCTCCCTGTTACCTCAGACACACACTAAGTATCTACTTCCTGATTCTTCTCTCAGCACATACCAACCACAGCAGGGGGAGGCGTCTAGTCCAAACACAAGACTCAGAGGGGAGCATAATGCCTTAAAGTCACAGTGTATTCAATGTCCAATAAAACAGCCGATCCCCTACACAGCGCTGCGTTACTGCCTATGATATTGTAGTAGTGGGAAGGAAGTAGCTTCCCTCTGGCATCAAAAGAGTTAAAGAGTATGTTATGGATGGTTAGATGTCTCTGGGCTGCAGTTAGGTCCATTCAACGGGTTAGCTGTGATAATTCAGCCCAGTATAATAAAGGGGAACCCAGTGCTATGGTTGGGCACCGGATGTGAATAAATGCTCTGTCCCTGATGTGTTTCCTTGTGCGCTGTAGTATAGCCAGCCACAAGATGCCACTGTCCCGAATGCCGATGGCAGGTTAAGGTTGCCAGTAGGATTGCAGGCATTTAAGACAGTGAGAGAGTTAATTGTGTGTGAGGACAGCTAACAGAGGGTGGGCACTTTAGGAAGTCTCTGGTTAGTTTCCTGAAGCTGGAAGTGAGAGTTCAGTGAGAGATAGTACTTGGGACAGTACTGGCAGCCTCGAGATAATAGCTGCTAGGGCCACATACCCCAGACAGTAGGATCACCAGAGTAAAGATTCCCTCCACAAGAGTCCCCTTAGCCAGCTGGAGAAACTCAAGAGAGCCATTGAGGACCAGGGGGCACATTCTGTCTGCAGGCAGCAGAAGACGCTAGGACTCAAGTCTAGTACGTGGGGAAAACTAGGATCCGGATATACAGTTATTGGTGAGGAAGATTCTCTAGGGATAGAGAACAGAGCAACAGAGATGCTTCACTTAAAGAGGGAACCAGGGCTGAAATTGTATCAAGTACCTGTGGGAAAGATGCCAACCCTTTGGGCCTTATCTATTATATCTGCCTGTAAATATTGTACATATTCCTCTTCCCCAAGTAAAGTCCCAGTTATGGTTATGAACCTCATGTCCTCTGAATTAATTGCTGCCCTGGTTCCAGAAGAGAAATGCCTGGAGACAGACGCGACCGGCTGGTCTGAAGTAAGTGGAGAGCAGCACATACACTGCAGCACATCAGAGGGAGGATACACCTTTTCTGTAGGGTGCCACAGCGAGCAGGGGCCACAGCTCGCCCACGACTACCTCGCTGGGGTACCTTACAGTATGGGCAGCTTACACATCTTGAAAGGCACTATCAATACTGAGAATTATATACTGTAGAGGTTTTAGAACAACATATGCTCCCATCCAGATAATGTCTATTTCAGGAAAGGCCTTGCATATTTAAGCAAGATGCTAAACCACATACTGCACCCATCACAACAGCATGGCAGCATAAAAGGAGGATTTGGGTGATGCACTGGACCTTCTGTCCAGACCTTTCAGCAATAAAAAACATTTGCTCCATTATGAAATTAAAAATCTGTCAAAGAAGACCCCGGACTGAGGAGGAGCTGGAATCCTACATCAGACAAGAATGGGACAATGTTCCTCTCTAAAATGCCAGCAATTGTCTCATTTAATCGACGTATAAAGACTGTTATAGCAAGAAAAGTTATTATCCTATAATGAAATAAAATGCTGTTTGCATCATAGTGCAGAAATCCTTAATAGGTCATGGCCCCACTATCAGTATTCTGTCAATATTTTTTCTCAGGAGTGGGAGCCAAAACCAGGTGAGGAACAATTCTGCATTTATCACCCACTCCTGGTTTTGGCTCACACTCCAGACAAAAAAATACTGACCAAATACTGATACAGGGGCTATGGCCCAAGATTGGAGATGGTGAGGGCTGACAGAAGGGCACATGATAGTGAGCTCACCTTGGAGGGATGTACAGATACCAGGCACAACCATCTTTCACAGCCAAGGATAGAAGGAATCAGCTGCAGCTGCCCCAGATGATGGTCCAGTCCCAGAACCACCATGTACCAGAAAAAAAGTGTTGAAAATTTGAGATAAAAAGGGGGTGATAAAAGCGCTGCAGAGTGCTACAAAAAGACAGGTACTGTCTACATAATAGTTTATTAAAAAAAATGGGGCTACACATTTCAACATCAGACAGATGTCTTCCTCAGGCCTGGCTTGTGTGTTAACAGAAAAACAGACAAGGTTTAAATGGACAAAAAAAGAGGGAAAAGAGTCACACATTATGAGGTCGGGGATCAAGGCCATGTCCGCTTGTATCACATTAATCCTGCCTCCTCTCTGCCAATCCCTTCACTGGCTCCCCATTGCCCAGAGACTCCAGTTCAAAACCCTAACCTTGGCATACAAAGCCATACACAACCCGTCTCCTCCATACATCTGTGACATACTCTCCCAGTACTTACCTGCACGCAACCTCCGATCCTCACAAGATCTCCTTCTCTACTTCCCTCTTATCTCCTCTTCCCACAATTGCATACAAGATTTCTCCCATGCATCCCCCCTACTCTGGAACTCTCTACCCCTACATATCAGGCTCTCGCCTACCATGGAAACCTTCAAAAGGAACCTGAAGACCCCCCTCCGACAAGCCTACAACCTGCAGTATCCCTTGGTGCACGAGCTGCACCGCTGCACGACCAGCTCTGTCCTCACCTACTGTACCCTTACCCATCCTTTGTAGACTGTGAGCTCTCACGGACAGGGTCCTCTCTCCTCCTGTACCAGTCGGTGACCCCTTTTCGCATGTAAAGCGCCATGAAATAAATGGCGCTATAATAATAAATAATAATAATAAGGAGCCTACTGAAATCTCTTCCTGAAAGGACAGGAAGCATGAGTCTAAAAAAAACTCCAGTGGTCAGTGAGAAAATTGCAAGATTACTAATTTTGTTATTTTTAGTAAAGATTGCGATATGTAAAAAAACATTGCCAACAATTTTTAGAAAATACATAAGACACAAAAAAACTTGATTTAAACAAGAGATCCTTTCTGATGATAGCTTCCTTTTGAGAATAAAAGGTGCATACAAAAAACAACAGCAGACATTTACCTGTCCTGTCACTTCCGAGACCCAATTTCATTATTATGCTAAGAAAATAAATTGAATATAATACAGTCTAATAGCTAAATAAGTTTTAAATAAGCAATAAAGTACAATTTACTTAATATCTTGGCAAATAATGGGGACGTCTAGCTCACAGATCCTGGGGATATTGTAAATAAATTGCAATAATCCTACTGGTAATAAATTTTTTTAATGCAACCAAGACATTATTTTACTTTATTAGCCTAATAAAAGTTAAAACTTTAACTATTGCATCCCTATTTCAGAACACCATATTTACTGCAAAACATTTATGAGTCTCTACGGATGGTGTTCACGAGGATGCAATGATTCTTAAAGATCTCTGGAGTGTTATAATCATGGAAAATACATCTCATACAGGCTCAAGTATTATTATTGGTGATGATTACTGTTTTTTACTGTTACATAAATAGAAATTTATAACACAACATAATATATAACACATAAATTATAAAATAAATGTAACAATAAAAATAATGAAAAAACGATTAAAATATCAGTGCTTAAAGGGCATTTGTCACCACTTTTGAGCTATGTCACCTATTAATATGGGCATATAGGTTACAGACTGATGATAAAGTCCTATCTATATGCCCCATATCAGATGCCTTGTTGAGAAATCCGCTTTTATTATTTTATGTAAATGGCCTCTTCCAGTCTATGGGGAGGACACTGCCGAAAGATAACTGGTTTTTTTTGCCATAATCTTGCGCCTGCGCAGACCCAGTGCCTTCATTCCTCTTCAGTGTTCTGCCCTTTTTGGGGTATTGGCTTCACGTTTCTACTGCGCAGGCGCGGGCGTGTCACTTGTACTTTCACTCTCAGGATTCTCTGGCGGTCAGAAACACTGGGAGAGGAAGTTCCACTGGCTTGCCGGCACCTGCGCAGTAGGAACGACGTGAAGCCAATTCCCAGAGAAGGGTGGAACACTGAAGAGGAAGGACGGTACTGGGACTGAGCAGGCGCGAGATTACAGGACAAAAACCCGACGTCACAGGCACACTGTGGGAAGCGATTCACATGATAATGAAGTATGGAGGCAGAGTTATCTTCCAGGTAGTGTCCTCTCCATAGCCTGGAAGAGGTCATTTATATGAAGTGATAAAAGATGATTTCTCAACAATAGGGCATCAGATGCATACAGGTAGGACTTTTTTTCAGCAGTCTATAACCTGTATGCCCATATTAACCACTTTACGACCTTGGACATATAAGTACTTCCAAGGTCATCTCCCTGCATTTGATACAGGCTCTGGTGCTGAGCCCACCTCTTTCCCGGCACATGACAGCTGATCTGATCTGAGCATTATTCGGTGATAATGCTATTATGAAATCCTCCATTGGAAGCTGATTAGGACCGCACGTCGCCTACTGAGGCTGTGGCACCCCAGGGGTCTGGTTTTCCACAGTAATGTAATGTTATGTCTGAGAGCAGGTGGGAGGTCCTTTGGTCAGGGATCCTGTGCATGCCACACCTCCTGCCCAGTCTTGGGAGGGGAAGAACTTCCCCTGTATAAACCCTGGGCTGAGGCAGGGTTAGTCAGTCAAGGAGAGTAGAGACAAGAAACAGCAGAAGCAATACTACTACGAGTCAGGGGCTGGCAGCTGCAGAGCTCGCCCTGACTGAGAAGCTTTCTTACCGGACCCGGCGTCCGAGGCTGTGGGGACTAACTCTTACCCAGCAGCAGAAGCCGACCGGCAGGGGATTTCAGGTCCTCAGGCCCAGAAACCCGAAGGCACGGTCACACGTGTGGGACCAGTACCGCCATCGTGGAGCGGAAGCCATTAGAAGGCCCCGAGTCACCGGCCATACGGGTGAGCACCACACGGTACACTCAGGGACGTGGGCTACTTATATCCGCTTCTAGCAAGGTAGCCAGAAGAGTACAGTCAGTTTGGGAGGCCTACAACTCCGCCTGGCCAGGGGAGATCCCATCTGCTCAAGGACTGACCAGGCCCCGTTCACTAGCAAGTACTCTGGGAGGGTCTATCGTTGTTACCAGTAAAGACCCTGAATTACACCGCACCGTCTCTAAGTGGTTCCTGCTACCCCCATCATCCACATCTGCTGCCCTGAGGCCATACCCCTCCCATTGGGGGTTATACCATCTACGCTGCACCATCCATCCACCGGCCTCAGCGGACTGTCCTGCAGCGGCAGCTCCATAGCTGCATTCAACGGGTGGCGTAGTCGTCCTGCATCTACCGCTGTTACATCGCCGCTCAGTTTGACTCCCTGGGCACGGACCGGGTCACCGCCACGAGACTACAACCCTCAAGAGATCCGGCTCCGGGTAAGCTCCCGCATGCGCAACGCAGCGCGACACAGGCCCAGGGGCGCGTCAACTTTTGGCGCAGTCGGCAGGATTTCGTGCCCGCAACCACTGGGTACTGCGTGCCTGAAAAAGAGACTTTTCAAACTTACCTGTGGTGAAGATTCCCGCCATCCGGCGCCATCTTCAGCCTTCTTCCCGCCATCGGTGAAGTTTCCCGCCATCCGGCGCCATCTTCTGCCTTCTTCCCGCCATCCGTGGAGTTTTCCCGCCATTGGACGCCATCTTGAGGACGCCGCGCGGGAAGAAGAGGGGCGTGGACTCCGAAAGCGCGCGAGAACTGAAGCCCCGCCTCACGTCTGGACGTTGCGTAAGGTCCTGGAAGGAGCCCAGCAGACGCCGACGTCACAGGAGCGCGACGGAAGGTCCTCAACCCTGACGATCCACTGCGGAGCCGCGGCCTACGGAAGAGGATCATCGCAAGGTAGGCCACGGTCCACTAGGGGGGAGGAAGATGTCGGATACGGAGGAGAGCTTCACTGCCTCAACCCCCGCCAGCGCTACCGCTGCTGCAGTTATGCCCTTCACCATGCCCTATATCCCGGGAGCAGCTTGGCTACCCCAGTACTCAGGGGAGTCACATACCCTGCATGACTTTAGAGAAAAGCTGGATAGCCTCTTCCAGGTGTACCCCCTCACAGAAGAGCAAAAAGTGAGCATCCTGGTGGCCCAACTAACCGGGGCAGCCAAAAGGGAAGTAATATCCTGGCCACCTGGGAGGAAGACTGTCGCAGGGATACTAACCCGGCTGAAGGACACCTTTGATACCCGCACCTCAGCCGAGATTAAGCTTAGATTCTACGGGTGCAAGCAGCGAGTGCATGAGAGTATAAGGGACTATGCACTAAACCTACAAGAGGCCCTGAGGGCCATTAAGCAGACCGACCCTGATGGAGTGGGAAATGAGGACAGGCTGTTGACCGAACAGTTTATAGAGGGACTGTATTGTAATACCCACCGAACCCAGTTGCGGGCAATGGCCTTACAGGATCCCCATCTGGGCTTTGCACAGTTCAAGGACAGAGCCATCCGGGTGCTCCGAGAACCGGCACCGGGTGGCGTTGTGACCCACAAGCGCCCTGCTATCACTTACCACCAGGAGGCGGCGCCCTTGTCGGCAGGGCCTGTGGGAGCTGATGCGCAGGCTTTGGACAATGACCCGGCTCCAGACCTACACCATCAGGTCCAAGAGCTAGCTAAAAGCGTTGCTGCGCTAACCCGAACTGTGTAGTCTTTACAGGCTTCCACCCCAGGGAAGATCCAGCTGGCATCCGGACCGGAGGACATCCCGTGGCGTCGACCAAGGAGGACCCCACCGGCCAGAGGAAGACCCAGTGACCGATACAGCGAGGACGGACGACCCATCTGCCTCCGCTGCAATCAACCTGGACATATGGCAAGGTACTGTTCTTTAAACGGGCACAACCTGGGGTAGAGGACCAACCCCCAGGAAAAAGATCACCAGGCCCATCGAACTGGCGCGACAGATATGTGGGAGGACGTCCAGTCTTGCCTGTGGTACTGGATGGCATTCCCATGAGTGCCCTACTGGACACCGGGTCACAGGTCACCACCATCCCGTACGTGCTCTTTAAGCAGTACTGGAATGACTCGGATATTACCCGCTACCCTGACGACGACTTGAGTATCATCGCCAGCAATGGCCAGCCCGTGCCACAGATCGGATTTAAAGAGGTGACCATCAAAATCGGTAGAGTCGAACTGGCAGCACAGGGACTGATCATTGTAGATATTGACAAACATGAGAGTCACCCAAAAATAACTCTAGGAACTAATGTAATTGAAAATTGTCTTGCAGAGGTGATTTTCCTTTTACAGCAGGTTGCCAAGAACGCCAGCTCCGGCGAGCAGCGGGTGCTCCAGAAAGAGATCCGGGCACTGATGCGACGGCAACAGGTGGAACTCTCCGGCGGTGAGATTGGTAGCGTAAGAATGTGTGACCCTTTTCCTATTGCCATGCCCCCAAAAAGTGAAATGATGATTTGGTGCCGGGCAGCTATTGGTCTGAGAGGTAGAGATTACCAGGCAATGGTAGAACCAGTTTACTCGGACAGTAGGCCCACCATTTTGACAGCACGGGGGGTGGTTGATGTACGCCATGGGAGGGTGCCCGTTCGCATAATAAATATCGGGGAGAGGGAAGTGTACCTGCCCCGGTATGCCACGCTAGCCAAATTATATACCATTAACCAAAATTCTATACAATCTGTGGAACCCTTGCCTCCATCTCACCCGGAGGAAGGTAACGGCTCTAAGAAAAACATGGAGGACTGGTGTCAGCAACTACATCTGGGTACTGACTCCACTCCCGCCCACCAGAAACAAGGAGTCTATCGGGTGGTTCAGGAGTACGAGAGAGTGTTCAGTAAACACCCGTTAGACTTCGGGCGAGTCAAGGGGGTAGAACACCACATCCCCACGGGAGACCATCCTCCTATAAAAGAGAGGTATCGACCCGTACCCCCTGCCCACTACCAACACGCCAAGGGGATGATTAGAGACATGAAGGAGGCTGGGGTGATCAGGGATAGCTGTAGCCCCTGGGCAGCTCCACTAGTCTTAGTCCGAAAGAAAGACAACACCATGAGGATGTGTGTAGATTACCGGAAAATCAATCGTATCACACACAAGGATGCGTACCCCTTACCAAGGATAGAGGAGTCATTGGCTGCTTTAAGATCTGCTAACTTCTTCTCTACCTTGGATCTCACTAGCGGGTACTGGCAGGTTTCTGTAGCAGAGGCGGACCGGGAGAAGACCGCATTCACCACCCCGATGGGACTTAGCGAGTTCACCTGCATGCCGTTCGGACTCTGCAACGCACCGGGAACCTTCCAACGACTAATGGAGTGTTGTCTGGGCCACAGAAACTTCGAGACGGTCCTGTTGTACCTGGACGATGTCATCGTATATTCCAAGACGTATGAGGACCACCTGAAACACCTGGCGGAAGTGTTCGAAGCTCTGGCGAGTTACGGCCTAAAGGTGAAACCCTCCAAGTGTCACCTCCTGAAACCAAAGGTGCAGTACCTGGGCCACGTGGTGAGCGCTGACGGAGTGGCTCCCGACCCTGATAAGATCACCGCAATTAAGGAATGGCCAAGCCCCTCCAGCGTAAAAGAAGTGCGGCAGTTCCTCGGGTTGGTAGGCTACTACCGAAGGTTTATTCCCGGTTTCACCAAAAAGGCAGCACCTATGCAGGACCTCCTGATAGGCCAGTCCCGGAAGGCCAAGAACCAGAAGCCGCCCTTCAAATGGGAGGAGCTGGAAGAAGAGTCCTTCCGCCAGCTGAAGATGGCCCTCACGGGGGACGAAATCCTGGCGTACCCGGATTATAGCCAGCCCTTTATCCTCTACACCGACGCCAGTAACATCGGGCTAGGAGCCGTACTGTCCCAGATCCAGCAGGGGAAGGAACGAGTAATCGCCTACGCCAGCCGAAAACTGCGACCCACCGAAAGGAACCCCGAGAATTACAGCTCATTTAAGCTAGAGTTCCTGGCCGTAGTATGGGCAGTCACCGAACGCTTTAAGCACTACCTCGCTTCTTCCCGGTTCGTCGTGTACACGGATAACAACCCGTTGACACACCTGGACACGGCAAGACTCGGTGCCCTAGAGCAGAGATGGATGGCCCGCCTGTCCAACTACGAGTTCACCATCAAATACCGGGCAGGACGCTCCAATACCAACGCGGACGCCCTGTCCAGGATGCCAAACCTACCGGACGTAGGAGAAGATCCAGAGGGACTGGAAGAAGTCGAACTCCCCGCGTTTCACCGTCATGGGACTATCCAGTATTCCCATCGGGTAAGGAGTAAGCAAGGCGCTACGCTTAACCCCTTACCTCACTACAACTGGGCGGAAACGCAAGACAGCGACCCTGCCGTCCAACTGGTGAAGGAGATGCTGACTCGGCCGGAGGCTCGCCTTGAACCAGACGCTCCGGAGGAAGCCAAACAACTATGGGCAGAGAAGAGTCGACTGTTCCTTTACAAAGGGAAGTTGTGCCGCAGAATGGTTAACTCCCGGACGCATGAATTACTCTAGCAAGTAGTGGTGCCACGAAGGGACGCAGCCATGGTGATGGAGGCATACCACGACGGAGCTGGGCACTTCGGGTGGAAGAAGCTGGAGTTCCTGCTGCGCGAGCGGTTCCACTGGGTAGGCATGAGGGGAACCATTGAGAAGTGGTGCAGAGACTGTGGCCCGTGCAACCTGAGAAGGAAGGACCGTGCCAGCCAGAAGACTCCCCTGCAGTCCATCGTCACCCGGCAACCGTTGGAACTGGTAGCCTTGGATCATGTAAAACTGACCCCAAGCAGAAGTGGCTACGTCTACGCGTTAACCATCGTGGATCATTACTCCCGGTTTCTGGTTGTCGTCCCCGTCAAGGACTTAATGGCTCAAACAGCAGCTAGAGCCTTCCAGCAGCACTTTTGCCGTCCACACGGGTACCCGGACCAAGTGCTGACGGACCAGGGACCTGCCTTTGAAGCGGAGGTCTTCCAGGAATTCTGCAATCTGTATGGCTGCCGGAAGATAAGGACGACACCCTACCATCCGCAAACTAATGGACTTTGTGAGAAAATGAACCAGGTGGTAATGGATCTTCTAAAAACGTTGCCCCTGGAAGAACGCAGTCTGTGGCCTGAGAAGTTGCCCGATCTGGTGGACCTATACAACCACATCCCGGTAGGTTCCACCAACTGTACCCCGGCTTACCTAATGAGGGCAAGACCTGGTAAGCCAATTCCCAGAGAAGGGTGGAACACTGAAGAGGAAGGACGGTACTGGGACTGAGCAGGCGCGAGATTACAGGACAAAAACCCGACGTCACAGGCACACTGTGGGAAGCGATTCACATGATAATGAAGTATGGAGGCAGAGTTATCTTCCAGGTAGTGTCCTCTCCATAGCCTGGAAGAGGTCATTTATATGAAGTGATAAAAGATGATTTCTCAACAATAGGGCATCAGATGCATACAGGTAGGACTTTTTTTCAGCAGTCTATAACCTGTATGCCCATATTAACCACTTTACGACCTTGGACATATAAGTACTTCCAAGGTCATCTCCCTGCATTTGATACAGGCTCTGGTGCTGAGCCCACCTCTTTCCCGGCACATGACAGCTGATCTGATCTGAGCATTATTCGGTGATAATGCTATTATGAAATCCTCCATTGGAAGCTGATTAGGACCGCACGTCGCCTACTGAGGCTGTGGCACCCCAGGGGTCTGGTTTTCCACAGTAATGTAATGTTATGTCTGAGAGCAGGTGGGAGGTCCTTTGGTCAGGGATCCTGTGCATGCCACACCTCCTGCCCAGTCTTGGGAGGGGAAGAACTTCCCCTGTATAAACCCTGGGCTGAGGCAGGGTTAGTCAGTCAAGGAGAGTAGAGACAAGAAACAGCAGAAGCAATACTACTACGAGTCAGGGGCTGGCAGCTGCAGAGCTCGCCCTGACTGAGAAGCTTTCTTACCGGACCCGGCGTCCGAGGCTGTGGGGACTAACTCTTACCCAGCAGCAGAAGCCGACCGGCAGGGGATTTCAGGTCCTCAGGCCCAGAAACCCGAAGGCACGGTCACACGTGTGGGACCAGTACCGCCATCGTGGAGCGGAAGCCATTAGAAGGCCCCGAGTCACCGGCCATACGGGTGAGCACCACACGGTACACTCAGGGACGTGGGCTACTTATATCCGCTTCTAGCAAGGTAGCCAGAAGAGTACAGTCAGTTTGGGAGGCCTACAACTCCGCCTGGCCAGGGGAGATCCCATCTGCTCAAGGACTGACCAGGCCCCGTTCACTAGCAAGTACTCCGGGAGGGTCTATCGTTGTTACCAGTAAAGACCCTGAATTACACCGCACCGTCTCTGAGTGGTTCCTGCTACCCCCATCATCCACATCTGCTGCCCTGAGGCCATACCCCTCCCATTGGGGGTTATACCATCTACGCTGCACCATCCATCCACCGGCCTCAGCGGACTGTCCTGCAGCGGCAGCTCCATAGCTGCATTCAACGGGTGGCGTAGTCGTCCTGCATCTACCGCTGTTACATCGCCGCTCAGTTTGACTCCCTGGGCACGGACCGGGTCACCGCCACGAGACTACAACCCTCAAGAGATCCGGCTCCGGGTAAGCTCCCGCGTGCGCAACGCAGCGCGACACAGGCCCAGGGGCGCGTCAAGGCCTTTTGATAAGTTTGGAAATAAGGAAAATTGTGGCATCAATGATATCATTCTCATCATATTTATATTGTTAAAAAGCATTCACAAGGCAGCAATATCTACATGTTCATCACCAATCTAGGGCTGTTGTAGTCCCTCAAGGTTAATGTCACTCTGAGCAGGAAGTCAAGGTGAGTGTGGAGGAGCAGCAATAATTAAATGTGGAGAGGGTATTTAGTTATCCTAGACACAGGAACGGGATGAGGCTGACAGTCATTGTGAAATTGATGATGACAACCAACCATCAGAGTTATGTGCAGAAACTGAACCAAGCATAGTTGTGCAAACTGCATGCTTAATCTTTTGTACATTTATATTGTTAACACCAAGTAAAGGGATGACTATTGGATAGCTTTGCTTTTAGACCCTTGTTATAAAAGTGAAAAAGGTACCAAGATAAGCTGTGTTCCTTGCTCAGCAAAGCTTTTGCTGAATAAACTCCTGAAGACTGCCCATCTCACCAGGAGACATCTCTCTGTTACCCGAATATCCAATGCAATTACAGTATATATGACATGATGGAACAGAAATTTTATCTCCAGTTGCATAAATCTGATGCACTTCCGCAAACAGGCAAAAAATCCATATTCAGTCAAACCCGCACTGTGCATTTTATCTGGCAGATACACTTTAGCCATAACCCCATGGACTTCTGAATCAGCACTTTGGACCAGTGTAAAGAACTGCCTCTGTTTGCCATGGGTTTACAGTCATGTCCAGCCTCCAGTGTACTGTCAGAGAAGGTATTCAACATGGTAGAAGGCTTTGTCATGTTCAAACAGACCAGATTGAACTCAGAAAGTGTGTATGAAAAATCAGGTTTATCAAAATTAGCCAGGCATAGATCATTGCTGATTTTCTTTAACCTATGACTGATATCAATGAATATGTTGGCCATAGCATCTGTCTTCCTGTTTGTGTTCTATACTGTTCTGCTGCCGTCAGTACTGATGCCCCCCATGTAGCCAGGCATCTTGTGTCTGTCCATTGTGTTATATAATTACTGTCCTATCATATTCTGTACTCTGTGATTACTGCCACTGTCTTTTCCAATGCCACTGGTTGTACAGAGTCATACATATCTCATGCTTGTCCATTGTTTTCAATAGCTATAACATACTGCTGCTGGGAATCCTACCTTGTGCAGGAGAAAATAAGCATGAACTGCTTCCAAAAAAGAGCTCATTTTTGCATGGCATTTCAAGAAGCCATTGGTCTTTGCTTTCAATACAGCAAACCTGTTCCTGCTCTTAGAAAAAGGGATCATATTTGCATAGCTTGGTAAAAAGCCATTGCTTCTTTACTTTTCAAACAGCAAACTGGTTTGTTATCCCAAAGTAATAGGGATAATTTTTGCATGGCTTGTTAATAAGCCATTGCTTCTTCTCTGTCCAAACAGCAATCCTGTTGTTGATCCCAAAATAGGGTTAATTTTAACCCTGGCGGGTTAAAAAGTTATAACTTTTTTCTTTACCAAATAACAAATCTTTGGCTATTCCCCAAACAGGGATAATTTTTGGATCATCGCTTGTCAAAAATCCATCACTTCTTCCAGGTACACTGTCTATATATACACATCAGTAAGACAGGCATCTGTCCCCAAACAAGGATAAGTTTTTAAAATTTCCACAAAGTAAAAAGTCTGTTAGTGCAGTGTGTTGTCAAACAGGCTGTTGGTTACCGATTACTATACGTTTACCCATAGGTAGATATGTTAAAGTCACTTTGACATTGCTAAGGCTATGTTTGCATTAACGAGCTTGAAAGAGACATATTTTCCAGGCAATTATCTTGCAATTTGCAAAGTATCAATTTTTTTTTACAAAAAGAAGCAGGCAAATTTGAATTTCAATAGGTGGCATTAGAGTTCTAGTCTTCTTCCTCTCTGAAGAGACTATTTACATATTTCCCAGAGGAGCGTTGCAGCTTAAAAGTCTCCTTACCTTGGCATGTCAGGCTTGACATGTCACTCTCCGCAAGCAGAAACGTTACCCCTTGGATCCCTGTCAGATGCCTCTTACCAAGCCAAACCAGATCTCACACTTTGCACTGATGAGGGGCAAGATCCCGAAAAAGCAGTGTCTGCAAACTGAGATTTTGGTTTTGGCTAATATCCTAAATCATGTGACAAGGCTTGTTAGAGAGTCAATATTGACTTTTAGGATCGCTACTTCCAATAGGTGGCACTAGAGTTCTAGTCCTCTTCCTCTCTGAAGAGACAATTTGCATAAAAGATTTGATTATCGCTAGTTAATATGTTTGCCTAATATTATTTATTCTGTATCACTATAACCTATATAACAACCCTAAGGGTCAGCAGTAAAAAGAACTGATTTTGGTAAATTGTAAACTTCACATTAATGAATATTTTTAATTAATAATGATAACAATCTCATACTCCATTAAGGAGAACTTGTGCATTAATGCATACACATGCCATGCTTTCCATGATGGCTGGCAAGTTACTGGCCGCCTATGAGTGAGTTATCCTCTAATGAATCTAATAAACCCAATATAATGGGCTCTGTGATTGTATCAGAACCTGGATCTAGTGGAGTAAACCCTTAACCTCTGATGGACGAGTGCAACCCACCATGCAATTTTCACATTTTCATAAAATTATGTAATAACATCTAAAATATCCTAAAACAAGAATCATGTCCCTCTAAATAATAATAATAACAATCATACTAATTAAGGTTGTTATTATTATTTCTATTATATTAGCATTCTACCCCAAAGAAACAAAAAATCATCCAGCAGTTCCAAATTTCTTCTGTTCTTGTCATAAGAGCCTGTGAAGTGATGATGCACCACTTGTCTCTTGTGTGATAATAAAAAGTCAAACAATTGTGGTTAGTAGGAGTATAATGATGTAATTTGTATCCTGGAGATTCATTAATCAGTGATGCCATGTGAAAAATGACATTTCAGAGTAAATTACTTGGCTAAGGAGGCTACAGCGCTGCACACAGTATCCTTGGCTGATCACTTGTTAAACAGTTTTGAAGCTTTAAGTCATTTTATACAGTTTAGAGGATATTTTTCTGCAATCTACTAATTATTTATATATTACTACAGATGAAGACTGATGTACTGAAGTTTTGTAAGATGTTCAAAGATATTTAGGAAGGAGGAACATAAAAAGCTCAAATGCATATATTGAAACTATATAGAGGCTTAAATGGAATCTGTCAGTAGGATTAACCCTTCTAAGTCATCTACATGGGCACTATATATACAGTTAGGTCCATATACAGTATATTTGGACAGAGACAACATTTTTCTAATTTTGGTTCTAGACATTACCACAATGAATTTTAAACAAAACAATTCAGATGCAGTTGAAGTTCAGACTTTCAGCTTTCATTTGAGGGTATCCACATTAAAATTGGATGAAGGGTTTAGGAGTTTCAGCTCCTTAACATGTGCCACCCTGTTTTTAAAGGGACCAAAAGTATTTGGACAGATTAAATAATTGTAAATAAAATGTTCATTTCTAGTACTTAGTTGAAAACCCTTTGTTGGCAATGACTGCCTGAAGTCTTGAACTCATGGACATCACCAGACGCTGTGTTTCCTCCTTTTTGCTGCTCTGCCAGGCCTTCACTGCAGTGGTTTTCAGTTGCTGTTTGTTTGTGGGCCTTTCTGTCTGAAGTTTAGTCTTTAACAAGTGAAATGCATGCTCAATTGGGTTGAGATCAGGTGACTGACTTGGCCACTCAAGAATATTCCACTTCTTTGCTTTAATAAACTCCTGGTTTGCTTTGGCTTTATGTTTTGGGTCATTTTCCATCTGTAGTATGAAACGACGACCAATCAGTTTGGCTGCATTTGGCTGGATCTGAGCACACAGTATGGCTCTGAATACATCAGAATTCATTTGGCTGCTTCTGTCCTGTGTCACATCATCAATAAACACTAGTGACCCAGTGCCACTGGCAGCCATGCATGCCCAAGCCATCACACTGCCTCCGCCGTGTTTTACAGATGATGTGGTATGCTTTGGATCATGAGCTGTACCACGCCTTCGCCATACTTTTCTCTTTCCATCATTCTGGTAGAGGTTGATCTTGGTTTCATCTGTCTAAAGAATGTTCTTCCATTACTGTGCTGGCTTTTTTAGATGTTTTTAGCAAAGTCCAGTCTAGCCTTTTTATTCTTGATGCTTATGAGTGGCTTGCACCGTGCAGTGAACCCTCTGTATTTACTTTCATGCAGTCTTCTCTTTATGGTAGATTTGGATATTGATACGCCTACCTCCTGGAGAGTGTTGTTCACTTGGTTGGCTGTTGTGAAGGGGTTTCTCTTCACCATGGAGATTATTCTGCGATCATCCACCACTGTTGTCTTCTGTGGGCGCCCAGGTCTTTTTGCATTGATGAGTTCACCAGTGCTTTCTTTCTTTCTCAGGATGTACCAAACTGTAGATTTTGCCACTCCTAATATTGTAGCAATTTCTCGGATGGGTTTTTTCTGTTTTTGCAGCTTAAGGATGGCTTGTTTCACCTGCATGGAGAGCTCCTTTGACCGCATGTTTACTTCACATCAAAACCTTCCAAATGCAAGCACCACACCTCAAATCAACTCCAGGCCTTTTATCTGCTTAATTGAGAATGACTTAATGAAGGGATTGCCCACACCTGTCCATGAAATAGCCTTGGAGTCAATTGTCCAATTACTTTTGGTCCCTTTAAAAACAGGGTGGCACATGTTAAGAAGCTGAAACTCCTAAACCCTCCATCCAATTTTAATGTGGATAGCCTCAAATGAAAGCTGAAAGTCTGAACTTCAACTTCATCTGAATTGTTCTGTTTAAAATTCATTGTGGTAATGTCTAGAACCAAAATTAGAAAAATATTGTCTCTGTCCAAATATATATGGACCTAACTGTATATATATACACTGTATATATATATTTTTTTATTATAGAGCTTATTTTAAATGAAAGAGGACGTTACCAGTGTGAGACATGTAGTGACTGACAGTCTGCTCTCCTGCAAGTGATTATCTCTGACACAGCTGAACTTTGTCTCACTGCAAACACATTTGCAGCTGCAGGTCTCCTCTCTCAGTGCTTCCGCTTCCATCTCACAGGCAGCCAGTGTAGGGGAAAGGCCAGTACAGCAGATCTCCTGTACTGTGTCAGTTATAAACACACAGTTCTGCCATGAGATCAGGAGAGCAGACTGTCAGTCATTACATGTCTCACACTGGTAACACCCCCTTTAATTTAAAATAAGCTCTGAAGTCCGATTCTCAGGGAGATCTATGTCCGGCCCATTGATTTTAACAGCTGATTTACATATTAAGAAAAACACGGATTTTTCTGAAATAAGACATCGGATTGCAGACATCAAAGTACAAGTATATTCAACTTTATATAACCGGCGTGCCCATATACACTGTTTAGGAGGGTTTATCCTTCTGATAAATTCCCTTTAAAATGTTTGTCATCATCTTTTATCTCCACGATCACATCACTTCTCTTCCTTCTGGCCTCCTGCTTCCTTAAGTCAGTGCACTCATGAAGATTTCACTTTCCAATGCTGCTAGCAAGGGCAGCTTTGCCTCTACAGCATCGGAGGAGCGCTAGGATACTAAAGCTAAAGCTGGCCGGATACAGCTTTACAGAATTAGCCATTACTAATGTTCATAAAATTCTCAAAATAACAGTTTAATATGGATTAAACCTCTTGAACCTGTATTTGACAGCATTGATCAGGATTCACATCTCCTGATCTACCTGATATTTGTTTTATACTGAATACAGGGAGTATTAAATGATATTCATTAAATAAGATTTACACTAAAATAAATAATTCTGTTAAAGAAAACTGCATCAATGGAATAACAAAAATTTTTGTTTTCCAAGTTATAACAATTTTTACCTATCAATGCGAAGAAGTCCAATCCTGTGCAGGGCAGGGTCCTACAGGGGAAAGTCACACCAGTTTAGATTATCCCCCATAAAAGCAGAAGCAGAAACTTAAAGAAAAAATGTTGGCCTTGTATGACTCCCAATTTTTTTTATAATAATTTTTGCCCTTTCTGCCCATCCCGGCACAGGGGTTCAATCCTATGCAGACTGATACTGAGGGAAGCCGTTCCAATATAACACCCCCCCCTCACAAAAAAAAAATCATATACACTAAACAGGATGGAGAAGCAGAGAGCAAGAGACCTAAAGCAAGTTAGGAGTCATTGAAGACCAACATCTTATTTTAATAGAAATGTTTTCCCTTTCTATTAATCCTGGCACAGAGACCCATTCTTGTAGAAAGTCCTATCGAGAAAGCCACCCCAGATGCTGTCTCCCCCCAAAAAAATTAATGTCACTAAAAATGAAGAGTAAGCTGAGACATCTCTAAAATTTGCCTTTAAAAACTTCAGTTTGTGACACACGGCCCTCATCACCTATCGACAGTGGATTTATAATAACACAAGTTCCAGTTCCTAGGCTACATAACATTATACGTCATCTTACCGCCTGTACCTCATACAGAAGATACAACATATGTGAAGACCATCACGTTGCAATTTTGCCAAGTAAAAAGTGTTCTAGCGCTGCAAATCCTGGCTTGGTTGCTCACAGACTCTTCTGACTATATTTTTATAAAAAAATGTTACACGATCAAACTTAAGGCGTGTGATTTGCAGCAAGCATGTGTTAATTTGCACAATTGCATGGCAGTCACAATTTTTCTGGCATTTTCGCTCACTAAGCTGCCCGGGTGTAGTTGACTAGTAGTCATCCTGTGTGACATTTGATACACTATGCCCCCAATTGCTGGTGGGGATGGGGAAAGGTCCATTGAGGGGGACAAGGAGAAAGAGTATAAGTGTCACCTGGTATGGAGGTATCACAAGTAAAAAGTGATCACAATTTCAGTCATGTATCACTGCCGTGTAAAACATTGAGTCAATAGGGCATAAAATACTTGTAAAGTCACTGACCAAAACTGCTGTGGTCGATGGTAGAGAGCTAAGGTCAACAAAATGTTAATTCCAAGGAGCAGACCACAGTCTCTGCCACGTGAAAGTATGAAGCGGAGATGACTTTATTCAACAAATTATGGTGGCTAGGCATTTTCCATTGATGCTGAGCACATGCGATTAATTGTAAAACACAGTACAATCCAGGGAGTTTGTCATGGATTGTGGTGAACTTGGACATGTGGGAGTTCCGTTTCCACACAGTTTACTGAATGCATGTTTCTTGCGTTCACACAAAAGAATATTTGATGACTGAACAAAGGGAGAGCAGGAGGAGTAAATAATGCAATAAAGCATCCTCATCTGGATGATGGGACTAATGTCAACGACCAGATAGTGGCGCTACTTTTAGTCGAGTACTGGCTACCAGAAAGATTATCATGAGGAGAGGGACAGTTTCAGCCTTGCTCTCCTTGCTGGTCAGCTTTGTTTCCCTACATGAGCAGTTGATGGCATTTAATGTGCTGAAGGAATGATGTACGGTAGTTCCTAGTCGATGAGAGTCAGGATGTACATGGCTTATTTTCCAATATCACAGCCTGCACATTGCAATAGAATGGTCCTTTGGCAATGGGAAAATAATTCCCACATCCAAGCTGGCACATAGCAATCACCGCTACCATCCAAGCTGGCACATAGAAATCACCACTACCATCCAAGCTGGCACATAGCAATCACCGCTACCATCCAAGCTGGCACATAGCAATCACCGCTACCATCCAAGCTGGCACATAGCAATCACCGCTACCATCCAAGCTGGCACATAGCAATCACCGCTACCATCCAAGCTGGCACACAGCAATCACCGCTACCATCCAAGATGGCTCATTGCAATCACCGCTACCATTAGAGTTTCCAGGCACTATTTAGCCTCCTACATCAACTTTATTCGATCACTCTCGACATCCAGAGCTTACCACAAAAGAGGCAGATCTTCCCCCAAAAAATATCCTTTGGCTGGAAATTGCTCTGCTCTTTAATGTTGACTGCACCACCCTCTCTCTCTGATTACATCACCTGCTCTTCACCCCAATTTGGTTCCCAGTCATTATCATCATTACCCATTACTTGGCTACCAGTTGCCTCTGTATGGAAAATGGCCTTAAAGGGGTTGTCCACTACTTATTATCCCCTCCCCAATGTATCCCCCTGTGGGCCATAAGTGTCTTTGTAATTACCTTCTGTTGCAGGTTCTCCCTTGAGCGGTGCTATCACTGGCCACTCACAGGCATCATGTGACCCCCGTCTGCAGCCGGCTCTGACATCCGCTGACGTCACGACAAGTCCAGGCTGCAGTCGAGGGTCACTCTTCTGCGTTCCACCGGTTGATGCTGGGTTATGGGCGGAGTTATTCCCCTGTGTCACACCCAGCATCCATCGCGCGCTCTCCCTCTCCCAATTCATTGGGAAAGTGCGCGGTGGATACTGGGTGTGACGCGCAGGGAAACTCCGCCCACAACCCAGCAGCCACCGCGGGGACCGCGTCACTGATGTCACGCCTCACTTGACGCGATAGCGCCGCTCACAGGCAGAACCTGCAACAGAAGGTAATTACAAAGACACTTATGGGCCCCGGGGGGATACATTGGGGGCATAAAAAAAAGTTGTGGCCAACTTCTTTAACGTCTGCTCTCCAGCCTGATTGCCTCCTGAAATTTGACCTGGGTCAGAGTGCTACTTCCACTGCCAACGCCCATATCACCAAGGTTCACAGAGCCAGCAACACAACTAGGCGATAAAAAAATCATGTCCTTCATCTTCTCTAGCCTCATGTCATTTAAGTACAAAAGCTGACTGTTCACCTCTTCCAATAAATCAACTAGAAAAAGTTTTTCTGGTGCGATATCTACTTTAGCCCTCAGGGGAGCTATTGATTAGAGGACTAAGGGGCAGAACACATACAGGTGACATTGATGGAATTGATTTTTTTGTTTACCATACATTTTGGACACAAGTATAACGTTTAGTAAATTTTTTTTAACACAATTAGAAAACCTTGAAAAATGAAGGCATCAGCCAGAAATGCTAGATAGGGTACACATGATGACCAAAAAGGCTAATGCAACACCAGCCTGCCCTTAATATCGATGTGGTATATACGATTCTCCACTTTGAAAATTTACATAGGTGTGCCAAAATAGACCCGCACAATAAAATAGTTAAATGTCTCGATATAGTGTAATCATTTTTTTTTTTTTTTTTGATCATGCAAATTAATTCCTTGTGCCCAAAAAGGACGACAGAACAATAAATGCTACAGTATAGTTGCAGGCTGTATGGTTTCCAAATTGAATTAGTAAAACAGTGAAGTTTGCAGAGTGAAGGATAGTGAAAGGGTCAAAATGGAGGGGGGACAGTTTGATAGGGAATCTGGTCCTGAGACACCCAACAATGGGCATAAGAAGAGTGCAGTTCCGTAGACAGGAGAGTACACAGCGCAGTATGGATACAGTAAAAAGTCATTGGCTCCTGTTTCCTAAGTTGTTCACTTCTAAGAGGTCTTTTGAGCAATCAATCAGTGGGGTTCCCAAGGCCCAGACCTGCACCAATCTGCTCAGAATTAATGGGCATAAAACATATAAGATATCGCTCAAAAGTTAAGTTACTTTTTAAATGTTTAATAATGCTACAGCCTGCGACTAATCCGTACTGTGGTTTTTGCACTGTCCATAGTCTAATAATGACTGGTAGAAACAATTACCATAATCTCCTTACTATTGTTAATGACATACTGGGAGCTGCAGTTTTATGCTATACAATTGTATGTGGGGCTGACCTGACTTTGTAATTGATCGCTGTATTGGACTTGGGCTGATGGGGCTTTTTGTTATATAGTTGCCTATACCTATGGTGGTTCTGGTTATGTAGTTGTGTACCGAGGGTGGTTTTGATGACATAGTTGTGTATTGATGGTGGTTCTAGTGATGTAGTCATTTACTTATGGTGGTTCTGATAATGTAGTTGTGTACCGAGGGTGGTTTTGATGACATAGTTGTGTATTGATGGTGGTTCTAGTGATGTAGTTATTTACTTATGGTGGTTCTAATAATGTAGTTGTGTACTGGCAATGATTCTGGTGATGTAGGTGTGTACTGATGGTGGTTCTGGTGATGTATAAATATAAATGTAATCTTTTTGCTTTATTAGACTTTATACAAGATCATTATAGAGTCAGTGTACTGGAATAAAAATTCAGTCATCTAAATGGGGCCATATATGTCAGCTGAACAAGTATTTGACTAAATTTCTCATACACTACAGTCAGCGGTCCCATCATTCGGCCAGTAGCTATCTCGCCTGACTCTCCCATGCACAGAATTGCTTAATCTGCCAAGCGTTCCTATGTTCTCTCTAAGAGAGCTGTTGTTAGACAACTCTGATGGTGGCTTTTCCCTTAGAGAACAAAAGGATATGCAGTCCGAAATCGGACATGTAAGATTTGTATCTCCCTGACAAACACACATTTGACTTTCGGCCAAATGTGTCAATGTCTCCGGGTTCGGCCAACTTTAGGCTAATGTGTATGGGTGCCTTAACTACTATCTAAAAGGCATGAGCACTTTTAGGGTATGTGCACATGATATAATTTAGACATCTGCAAACTCTGCAAAGTTTTCAGTTGGAAGAAGCTTCAGGACACGCTGGTGTCTCTTTGTCCTGAAGCAACATTTTTGCTTCTTTTCAGTCTTCTTTTCTGACATATTTTGGCCACCGATTTTCTTATTTAAATTTCGTTAAGTACTAGTGAGTGGCTTACAAGTGGGAGATGCCTGAAAAATGGTTGGGTTACTTTTAACATCGGATCTAATTAAATCTAGAACTGTGTTTCATTCTAAAGATTACTGAAACAGCATAGAATTTCTAATTAGTACACTAGATATTAGTAAATTGCCTGTATTTCTCTTTATCACACATTTTTTTAAAATTATATACATAAACCTCCAACTAGTTTAAGATTTATTTTTATTATATTTTAAGAAATCATCTGTTTATTTTTTCCTGTCACTAACGGCTGAATATTCCACACATTCACTGCACTTACAGAAAAGAAACCTGGTCTCATCTGTACATTTAACCTTTATGGTATGTGCACACGACGTCTTCTCCAGCTGGGTGAACCCTGACAACTTTTTCAAGAAGAATATGCTTCATTCAGCACAAATGTGTTTTTTTTCCTTAAAGGGTTATCTGAGGCTTTGCTTATTTTTACCTCTGAGGGTCAGAACTAACAAGCAGGTAGTTGCTTGACTATTAAACATGTACTTGACGCGCCCTCTGGGCCGCGTGGGGAACCCGGAACCGGGCCCTTTTTGTGGATGCTGGGGGTTGTAGTCACCGTGGCGGCGACCCGGTCCCGTGGCTCAGGGTGGTCAAACCAGTGGCAGTCTATTTATGGGGTTTTTATGGTTAAATGTCTGACTACGCCACCCGTGAATCGCGGTCAAGGTGTACCGCCGCTGCGAGGCAGACCGCTGAGGCTGGTGTTGTGTGCGCAGCAGAGAATGGGATAACTCCCCACGGGAGGAGTATAGCCTCAGGGCAATGTAGAGTGATGATGGTGGTGGTGGTGCGTGGCGTCCCAGTACTAGTAGTGCTGATGCGGTGAGAAAGCACAGAGACAAGGTGTTGCAGTTCATGTTCTTTACTCACAGTTCTCATCCAGGTCACTTGTGCACAGATAGGACCGCCCGAGCCGTGCTGCGTCCACCAGGCAGGGGGCTTGATCAACCCCCAGGCAATTCCGGAGTGTGGCACAGGACTCCCTTCTATCCTTTCATCAGCCGTGCCCCACCAGTGACACTACTTCTGTCCAGCTGCCTCGGGTCTTCTCCTGGGAGGACTGGGTGTCCACTTCCCTGACCCTATGTGGTGTGCCTTCCTAGTAGGTGTAGTGAGGGGTCGCACCAGTAAATGATCACGACCACCGGTTATTGGTTAAGGATTAGTCGCCTCCACCAACTTGGGATCCGGTACCCTGTTCTGCCAACCCGTCACCCGCAATCTCCTGGGTCCTTAGGGTTCCTTCTGCTTTCGTGTCTCTGGGCCTTCCTACACTTTGGGTACTTCTCTTTCTTTGCTGTTCCTTTCTGTTTCTGTTCCTTTCTGTTCCTTTCTGTTTCTGCTCCTTTCTTCTGGCTCCGGCCTTCCTCCTAGGCCTGCCTCGTGGAGCTGGGCCCAGACTGAGCCACAGCTCCCTGTCAGCCCTCTCTGGCTGAACTCTTCTTCTCTTCTCCTCCTGACTGAACTGACCCAGAACTAAGATGGTGCCCACCTTTTATACCTCCCTCTCTGTGTATGAGCTCAGGTGACTTGCAACCAATGGGCTCCTACCTATGCCCAGAAACCGTCCCCTCCTGCTCCTACATCACTGGGTTTTCCTCCCCCCTCCAGCCAGGGACATGATCTGTCGTGCCTGCATTACAGTACTAATGGGAGGACCGTTGAGCTGTCCCCCGGAAATGTGTGTGATGCATGCAGCTAACCGAGCCCTGGTCCACACACCATCCTTACCCGGGAGTGGGATATCACACCTCTGGTTGAGGTGCAATACCTTTGTAGCGACCGAACCCTCGGGGCGCTACATACTCACCTGTTTGTCCTTGTTATAGTAAATCTCTCCTTTTTAACTGGTTTTAATCATGTAATTAATATGTTAAAGACTTATTCTTAGATATTTTGTTGTGGTAGTCATTTCCATAGGAGTACAGTGTTAAAGCTGAATTATTTAATTTGGCACATATTGAGATTGGTACAAATTGTTACAAATTCATTGAAGTTTGCAAATCCAAATTATTTTTATTTCGGAACAATAGCTTTAAATGACCTTTTGATATGTTATAGATCGCATGAGACAAAGAAGAAGGATAACAGGACCTTAAGTGTGGCCCAGTGGGCTTCCCAATAATGCCTTGTAGTGGTACTAGCTTATAGTATAGCCAATAATGAGGGATTATAGGTCAGCAGTCACCATAGAGCCACTATAAAAGCCCAAGCAGGAGATGCAGCTGCCATTTTGTGAGGAATGTGGATAGAAGACAGAACCTCAGAGCACAGTCAGAGAAGCATAATACTGTAAGGGGTGGCTAGGTGATGAAGACATCGAGTTAAGATGGGGTTAATAATTGTTATATGTGTTTATAGTTATTTATTTGATAGAGTGTTTTGCTGTGTAAAATCCTTATGGCCGATTATTGTATGCCGGTTCTCCCATAGGCTTTGCCTAAGGCTGTCCCTGGGATGCGGGATGTCTGCCCAGAGGGGAACTATACAATAGACAGGGATTCAGCTGCACTACGCTGCTTAGACACCAAAGGGTTACATCATCAGCTGGGAGGAGATACAGCAGAAGAACAGTTTTTACAGAAAATAATTTCCTGGTTACAGACAGTCTAGGAGGGGAGAGTGAGGAGTGAGGAACATTCGGCAGTGTACGCCTGCCGTTAGGAGAGGCCTGTGCCAGGCCACTCCATTCCTGCGTTCAAGACCCAAGTGCACAGAACCGGAGTAGGTTCTGTTCCCATACACAGAGAGAGATTGAGTGTGGAGGATGACTGAGCAGATAGGAAAGCAGACTCCAACAGCAGTATCACCAGTGAAGAAGTGTTTACTAGTGCAAGTTATCTGAACAGAATGTGGACACATTTGAGACAGATCTGGACGCTGGTAATGTCCTAGGCTAATGGCCTGTGAGAGGTGCTCAGAGTGAGGCCTCTGTTTCTCTAGAGAGGAGTCTCTCAGCCGGGTCCCAGAAGATGTGGAAGATGTTGAGTCACAGGAAGGGACGAGAACAGACATTGGAAAGGCACCTTCCCAAGGGGGCTTCACTAACCAAAGGTCTTGTCTTGATCTATATACTGCAGCCATGTATGGAAGAATTGCACAGTAAAAGTGAGTCTGTTAACCTGGATCTACGATCTCCTGTCTTGCTTGCGGTTGGTGTCAGTCCTGGTCTAAGGGACAGCGAAATAGTGAGTACAGCAAATCCTCCATTGCAGCACACACTCCGGTCTCAGTCCTTAATAGTAGAGGGGACATTGGGGCGAAGAAAAGATAGTTCCGGCATAGAGCGTGATGGTAGTGGTCCTGGGTGCTCCCCTCTACAATACCAAGAATGCAGAACACAGCATGTGAAAGAAAATAGGTGTACACTAAAAGTTTGGGAACCCCTGGTGAAAATTACTGTCATTGTGAACAGTTAAACAAGTAGAAGATGAAATGATCTCTAAAAGGCCTACAGTTAAAATGACACATTTCCTTTATATTTTAGGAAAGAAAAATATTTTCACTTTTTACATTTTATAAATGACAAAAGGGAAAATGGAACAATGCAAAGGTTTGCTCACCCTTAAAGATTTGTGTCCTCAGATCACTTTGACCAAGGTTTCAAACCTTAATTAACCTGTTAGGCTTATGGCTTATTCACTATCATCGTTAGGAAATGCCAGGTGATGCAAATTTCCCAGCTCTAGAAAAGTCCAGCCTCTAACCTTGTGCCAAAAAGCAGCAATGGGTTCTTCTAAGCAGTTGTCTAGCACTCTGAAAATGAAAATGGTGGAGGCCCACCAAGCAGGAAAAGGCTATAAGAAGATAGCAAAGCGTTTTCAAGTTGCCCTTTTCTCAGTTCAAAATGTAATTAAGAAGTGGCACTTAACAGAAACAGTGGAGGTCAAGATAAGCTCTGGAAGACCAAGCTAAATTTCAGTGAGAGCTGCTCGTAGGATTGCTAAAGAGGCAAATCAGAACTCCCACTTTTTTAACCTATACAGAGATGTCCCCTGTCTAGTAGATACTAAACCAAAAAAGAGAGAGAACACTGCCAATATCTAAGTCATAATAATATATTGGCTTAAATCTCATAGAAAAGACCAGGGAAAAGGCACTTTATATTAATAGATATTTATTATACAAAAATAGAAAAATTCAACACTACAAAATATTGCAATATATGATGCAAAACAAGTGGCTAAGATGAGAAGTATGACTAGGATCAACAGGAGATGTAAAAAAAACCTGGAGAAAGAGACATTATCCCTCATTATGGTCTCCCACAATAACCGCATCTGAAGGAGTAAATATACACCAATAGGCTAGAGTAAAGACAAAGCTGTAGTTCAAGCGGAAAAAATAATAATAATAATAAATGAAGAGTGTCCAAGTGTGGGATCAGTTGTCTCCATGCACTCAGCATGGTGGGAGGAAGTAGGATCAGGGTGATGAATATGCGGTCCAGACTCATGGCTACTGAGACTTGACCATGTCGAAGACAGGGTGGTGGTGGTGCTGGCAAAGTGACTGGAAGCATTATCTGCAACAACCTTTTGACACTGCTCTGGGTTCAATAGTGGTGTGCTGCGGTCCCCTAGTAATTGGGACAGGAAGGTCGAGCAACAAGATGTGGCACAATTTCAGATGCCCACGGCCACGTGCTCGGCCTTGGCCTCTGCATGCACCATCACCATCACGTCCACTTTCCCGTTCCTTGCCATGCACCTTGCCCATTTTAAATGGAGGACAATATTTTCCACGTTCACTAGAAATGGCTGATTTTGGAACACTGTTAGATGTGATACGTCTGACAGAGAACCACGGTTTTTAATAGCGGGCCTGTAGTTTACTAATACTATTCTTCTCAGAGATCTAGTGTGAATAGCTTGACTGACACACTGCAACGAAATGGAAATGGAAGACAGAAATGGCTGATTTTGGAACGCTGTTATATGTAATACGTCTGACAGAGAATCACGGTTTTAAATAGCAGGCCTGTAGTTTACTAGTATTATTCTTCACAGAGATCTAGTGTGAATAGCTTGACCGACACACTGCAACAAAATGGAAAAGGAGGCCAATATTTTCCACGATGAGTTAAAATTTCTGAATTTTTATTGCTGTAATATGGAAAAGATCTGGCTGTATTCTACAGTGCTAACAAGCAAATGGGGCAGAAAAATGGTGTACTCTGGATTGCTTTTTAAGCAAATAACCAGGATTAAGTTAAAAAAAATTGCCCTGGCCCCTGATACCTGGGACTATGTCTACAAATATTTGTCACAGGAGGATCACTCAGAAGTTGAACATGCAATGGACCCTCTTGTGCTGTATCATGTACTGCAGTCTGTCACATACCCTGCCTGCCTTGGTTTTTAAGCAAATACTGACTGACTAGCTGAATCCTTCTAAGCTCTATGTAGAAACAGGAGGTCAATTTTCCCTGTATGACTCATAGATCGCTGCAAAAGTCAATGGCAGGGGGAAGTGGCGGAGCAGTTGAGTCAGAAGTTGAAAAGAGGAATGATTTCTGCAGGGAAAATAACTTTCTGTTTCTACATAGAGCAGAGAAAAGAGAAGAATTAGCTGGGTAGAAAGGCAAAATGAGCAATTGTAAGTACACAGTGCCATATAATATGATTGCAATATATTAAGAGGATAAAAACTTTAATGGGAGGAGGGCTTCTTTAAGTAGGCTGTAAAAGTCCATTTACATGTCAATCACTCTTTCTGTACACTATCATTAAAGTTTGGTGCAGCTAGCAAAGGGGTAGATTTTTATAATTGCTCCTGGTTATAACCATATGTCGACTGAGGAGCTGAGCTCAGTGATTGACTGCAGCATCGTCATTGCTGCAGACAAAGAAGAGAGACTGGGGCAATTGCAAGGATGAGGTGCTGGACCATCATTTATTTTTATTCTATATAGATTCACATTTATTGAAGTCTAAAAGACTTGACATGTACTTGAATGCTGTAAAATTGTCTTATTCATTATATTTTTTTTTTTCTTTTTTTGTTACTTTTTCTTATCATGTACACTGTGATATTATTTGTAATGACAAGGGAGTTGAAACTGGGTTGATAAAAAATTAAAAAGAAGTCTTAAACTGACCTCATTATGTTCTATAGACTGTGTGACAAGTTCAGTAATGAGAACACGATTGTTCTGTCTATTTGCATTTCTCTCTATATTTCTAATTGAATAGCCACCAGACATTGCTGAAATAAGAATAAGACAAGTTTTACATGAATAACTTGTATTTTTACTACACGCAAAACCTTATTTCGGTATTACCAATACATATCTCTAAACATTTCACATGAAAAAAGATGTATAGAAAAAAAATAACTGCTGGATCTGAAATCCAGTTGTCCCAACTTTTATCCAAAATAACCCTAAAATTACTCCAGTTGTCAAGGATTGCAAAGCGTAACCTACTCAGGAATGGGCATTTTTTGGTTTTTTGCTATTTCGTTTTTTTCCTCTCCTTCTTCCAATAACCATATCTGACTTTCTTTTTGTAGGTTGATTTTACAAAACAAAAAACAAAAAGGGAAAAAAACATCAAAGTTTGGGAAATGGTGAAAAAAAAATGCCATTGTTTTTTTGAGTTTTGTTTTTAAGGTGTTTATTGTATGGAAAAATAACATAGTACTCTGGTGGGCTGTTCTCACACAGTCATTGTTAGTAGATCTGTATGATCATATATTTGTTGTCTAAGGCTTGCTATATTCCGTATATACTCTAGTATAAGCCGACCCGAGTATAAGTCGAGGTACCTAATTTTCCAAAAAAAAAAACTGGGAAAACTTATTGACTCGAGTATAGGCCTAAGGTGGGAAATGCAGCAACTACTGGTAAATTTCCCAATCCTGGTACGCATTGCTTCCTTATCCCCAATCCTGGTATACATGGCCCCCTCATCCCCGATCCTGGTATGTATGGCCCGCTCATCTCAATCCTGGTATGCATGGCCCCCTCATCTCCAATCCTGGTATGTATGGCACCCTCATCTCATATCCTGGTATGTATGGCCCCCTCATCTCCAACCCTGGTATGTATGGCCCCGACATCCCCAATCCTGGTATGTATAGCACCCACATCCAGAATCCTGGTATGCATGGCCTCCTCATATCCAATCCTGGTATACATGGCCCCCCTCATCCCCAATCCTGGTACACATGCCCCCCCCATCCCGAATCCTGGTATGTATGACACCCCTCATTCCCAATCCTGGTATGCATGGCACCCTCATCCCAATCCTGCTGTAGGAGAACAGCTTCAAGGACCTTAGCACGTTTTAAAGAAAAATATTGTTAAATGTAATGTTTATAACAACAGCCGCTGTAGCCAATATTATCCAAACTTCGGTGTTTGTCATTCTTTATAGGAATAATAAGGTTGTGGTTGGGTGGGGGGGGTTAATTTAATAAAAGGTTCACGCTTATCGAAGCCACCTCGGAATCAGCAATACCAACATCATGAGATCTCGGCAGCCAAACACCCCCTCCTCCCAGCCCGGGGCCACTGAATCACCCCACTCCTGCCGCTAGCTTAGTGCAGCAGCAACCCTGCCTCCTGGGACCTCGCTCCACCCCAGCCGCCCCCCCCTTCCGGGGGAAAAAAGTGCATCTTATAATCCAAAAAATATGGTACATATAAATGGCTTCCAAATCCCTTTTTCCCAGTCTACTTTCCTGCCATCAGATGCATTGATATCAGAATGTACTCATTTGGAGTACAGATGCCGGCAGTGAAAGGGTCAGCAGGGCACCTGTTTCTCATCTGAGTATTTGTGCTTATCCATCTCCTACTGCAGCCTATCCCTAGAGTTATTGAGAAACAAGTGCTGACCCTTTCACTGCCGTCATCTGTACTCTAAATGAGTACGTTCTGATATTAATGCAGCTGAAGGATGGCAAATACATAAGGGAAAAGCAGGTGTTGGAAGACACATGCATTCTTTTTCAGGAATGAAGACAAATTCCAATAATAAAGTGATTTACAGAATTTCATAATTTTCCATGCTGGACAAAATTATTGAAACAAAAATAAAAAAATAAAAATTGAGTTCCTCTTTAAAGCTCTATGAATTTAATGCCATTTTGGTGAGTTTAATTTAGAAACTATTGAAATACTGGGATCTCAAGATTCTCACTTTGTCACATATATACTAGACTCAACTACGAAAAACATTTGTGAACTTGTGACCTCAAAATCTAAAAAAAGTTTAGAAATTTCCAGCAATATTTGTAATTTACGAAATGATGATTTGCCTAAGAAGTCGAGATTAGTGTTGAGCGAACATGCTCGACACTGCTCGGTACTCGCCCGAGCATAACGCTACTCGGGATGTTCGGCGAGCACCGAGCATTTCTGGGTTACTCGGGCGGGAGCTCGGGTCTCCGCCCTGCATGTTTGGTGCTCTTTACAGAGCCAATGAACATGCAGGGATTGCCAGCCAGTCACTGTAATGCTGCAGCCATGTTGGTTGTGGGCATTACAGTGATTGGCTGGCTGCACAGCGTCACCTCGAGTATTTAAAACCGGGCGCCGCCATCTTGGACACAGTCGCTCCGGATTAGACAGTGTAGGGACAGCGCTGCTGATTTAGGGAGAGATATAAACTGCGAAATAGTTAGTGTAGGGTCTGTAAAGGCTGCCAGAACAAACAAACAGTCCTTTTCAGGACTAATACCAATCCCAGATACCAGGCAGGCAGGCTGTATAGGAGACACAGTGGTTATACCAGCAAACGCTGCATTACAGTCCTGTGTGCTCCTGTTGCTCAAATTGCTGGACTTAGCACCAGGAGTCGGGGGCCAGGAAAAATCCTTTTTTTTCCATCTAAATCCTCCTTTTTTTTTCCTCCTTCACACTGTACAAATACCCGTCTTATTAACCTTTTGGTGTGTCCCCCCTCCCCCCCGTGTCTCTGATTTTTCAGACACAAATATAACTGTTGAAAATAGTCTGGTGTAGGCTAGAGAAACAGAAGTGTTGTTTTGCACTTCCACGGTTCAAACCTCTGTATTATCCATTTTGGGCCATTTGTATCTAAAAAAAAACAGTTTGAGTGTGTCGCTCACTGTTCAGCCGCAAATATCTCTATTTAAAAAAGTGTGGTATACCCCAGTAAACAATAACTGTGGTTTTGCCATCCCACGGTAAAAAATCTCTATTATTCAGGTTTTGGTAGTTTTTTCCGTAAAGAAAAACAGTAGTGTCTCCTGACTGTTGTGACACAAAAATATATCTGTTGAAAATAGTCTTGTGTAGGCCCGACATCCCAGTGTGGTTTCGCAGTTCCATGGGTCAAATCGCTGTACTATCCAGTTTTGGGCCTTTGGTATCTAAAAAAAAAGCAGTTTGAGTGTGTCGCTCACTGTTCAGCCGCAAATATCTCTATTTAAAAAAGTGTGGTATACCCCAGTAAACAATAACTGTGGTTTTGCCATCCCACGGTAAAAAATCTCTATTATTCAGCTTTTGGTAGTTTTTTCCGTAAAAAGAAAAACATTAGTGTCTCCTGACAGTTGTGACACAAAAATATATCTGTTGAAAATAGTCTTGTGTAGGCCCGACATCCCAGTGTGGTTTCGCAGTTCCACGGGTCAAATCGCTGTACTATCCAGTTTTGGGCCTTTGGTATCTCAAAAAAAAGCAGTTTGAGTGTGTCGCTCACTGTTCAGCCGCAAATATCTCTATTTAAAAAAGTGTGGTATACTTCAGTAAACAATAACTGTGGTTTTGCCATCCCACGGTAAAAAATCTCTATTATTCAGCTTTTGGTAGTTTTTTCCGTAAAAAGAAAAACATTAGTGTCTCCTGACAGTTGTGACACAAAAATATATCTGTTGAAAATAGTCTTGTGTAGGCCCGACATCCCAGTGTGGTTTCGCAGTTCCACGGGTCAAATCGCTGTACTATCCAGTTTTGGGCCTTTGGTATCTCAAAAAAAAGCAGTTTGAGTGTGTCGCTCACTGTTCAGCCGCAAATATCTCTATTTAAAAAAGTGTGGTATACCTCAGTAAACAATAACTGTGGTTTTGCCATCCCACGGTAAAAAATCTCTATTATTCAGGTTTTGGTCGTTTTTTCCGTAAAGAAAAACAGTAGTGTCTCCTGACTGTTGTGACACAAAAATATATCTGTTGAAAATAGTCTTGTGTAGGCCCGACATCCCAGTGTGGTTTCGCAGTTCCACGGGTCAAATCGCTGTACTATCCAGTTTTGGGCCTTTGGTATCTAAAAAAAAAGCAGTTTGAGTGTGTCGCTCACTGTTCAGCCGCAAATATCTCTATTTAAAAAAGTGTGGTATACCCCAGTAAACAATAACTGTGGTTTTCCTCTTCCACGGTTCTAATCTACTCTTTATTACCCTTTTTCCATTGATAGTGCAAGTGTAAGCTATTTTACTTCATTTACAATGGGCAAGGCGCGTGGCAAGGGACGTGGAAGTGGACGTTCTGGTGATGGTTCGTGCAGAGGACGGGGCCGTGGCCAAGGTGAAAATGTGCCACAACCAACAGCCACATCTTCTCGCTCCCACTTATTGACCGAATTACTAGGGAAGCACAGAACAACACCAGTATTGAGAACTGATCAGTGTGAACAGGTTATTAATTGGATAGCAGACAATACTTCCAGTTACCTGGGCACCACCACCTCCGGTCTGTCTTCCACATGGTCAACTCTTAGTAGCCGTGAGTCTCGACCGCATACTCCTCCTCACCCTGATGCTCCTTCCTCCCACCATGCCGAGTGTCGTCAGACTGCAAGTGATCCCACACTTGGACACTCTGAAGAGCTGTTCACTGGTCCATTTCCATATTTGGGCCCCTCGCCTGATACGCTTGAAGTGGTGGAAGAGGAGATCCTATGTTGCGATGCCCAAATATTTGAACAGCCACGGCCACAGGAAGTCGATGTTGGCAATCTGTCACAAGAGGTGGACGATGACGAGACACAATTGCCAGGAAGTGAGGAGGAGGATCGTGGTGCGCAAGTGGAAGAGGAGGAGGTGGTGGATGATCTAGTAACTGACCCAACGTGGAAGGAGAACATGCAGAGTGAGGCCAGCAGCACACAGGGGGAGGGAGGCAGAGTACCCCAACAGGCAGGAAGAAGCAGTGTGGTGGCCGCAGACAGAAGGCAGGCAACCGTTCCCCGTAACACCAACACGAGGGACGTTGCCAGTACAAGCGGTAGGTCTTCCAGACTCTGGAATTTTTTTAAAGACTCTGCTGATAACCCCAAAAAGACCATATGTTCCACCTGCCATGCCAGCATCAGCAGGGGTGACAAAACTACCAGCCTGACCACCACCAGCATGATCAGGCACATGGCAGCAAAGCACCCGACTTTGTGGGGCGAAACCCAGGGTCCTCGACCAGTGTCAGCGGGTGTCACCACTGCTTCTTCCACTGTTGTGCGTGCAATAGAACCCCCTGTTGTGTGTGCAAGGCAATCCCCTGTCCATACTGCATGTAAAGATGCCCCCTCCTCTCAGTCTTCACTTGTTATGGCAGTTTCTCAAGAAACAGCATCAACGTCCACGTCCACGTCCCACCGTAGCGTTCAATTGTCCATATCCCAGACCTTTGAACGAAAGCGGAAATTCGCAGGTAACGCCCCACAGGCCACAGTCCTAAATTCGCACATTTCACGACTGCTTGCATTGGAAATGCTGCCTTTTAGGCTGGTGGAGACGGAATCCTTCCGCAATCTTATGGCGGTGGCCGTCCCTTGGTACTTGGTCCCCAGCCGACACTATTTTGCCCGGTGTGCCATCCCCGCACTACACAAGCACGTGTCCCAAAGCATCTGCCGTGCCCTCAACAACGCAGTTACTGGGTGAGTCCACCTGACAAAGGACACGTGGACAAGTGCTTGTGGCCAATGACGGTACATCTCTCTAACGGCACACTGGGTAATCATAGTGGAAGCCGGGACCCAGTCGGACCTTGGGACGGAACACATCCTCCCCACACCGAGGATTGCGGGCCCTATGTCAGTCAGAGTTGCCCCCACAGTGTACAGTTCCTGCGCATCCTCCTCCTCCTCCTCATGTTCAGCCTCCATCTCAGATATCACATCAGTTACAAGCTGGAAGCATTGTAGTACTGCCTCCGCCAAGCGGCAACAGGCTGTGCTGAAACTCATAAGCTTTGGTGATAAACCTCACACTGCTTGTGAGTTTGGACAGCTGTGAAACAGCAGGCAGATCTGTGGCTGAGACCGCTGAACCTACATCCCGGCATGGTCGTGTGTGACAATGGCCGTAACCTGGTGGTGGCTCTGAGGCGAGGTGAGATCACACACGTACCATGCCTGGCTCATGTGCTTAACCTCGTGGTTCAGCGGTTTCTTAAATCGTACCCCGAGTTGCCAAATCTGCTCGTGAAAGTGCGCCGCCTGTCAGCTCATTTTCGCAAGTCGGCTACAGCTTCCGCCGCCCTTGCTGTGTTGCAGCAGCGTTTGCAGCTTCCGGCACACCGACTGGTGTGTGATGTCCCCACACGTTGGAACTCTACCCTCCACATGTTGCAAAGGATTTGTGAGCAGAAGAGAACAGTTGTGGAGTACCAGCTGCAACAAGGCCGTCGATATTCAGGTCAGACTCCACACATAAGACCTCAGGAGTGGACCTGGATGTCTGACATATGTACCATCCTGACAAACTTTGAGGAGGCCACCAAGATGGTGAGTGGCGATGACACCATCATTAGTGTCAGCATCCCACTTGTCTGTCTTTTGCAACGCTCTCTGCAGAGAATTAAAGAGGAGGCATTGCAGCCAGAGTATGATGAGATGGATCAAGAAGCCGTAGCGGGCGATTACACACAGCCCAGCCTCATCTCATCCCAATGTGCATTGGGGGACAATGAGGGAGAGGAGGAGGAGGAGGAGGAGGAGGAGGAAGAACAGGAGCTGCTATCATGCGTTGTAGACGGTAGTACCTGTACAAGTGTCATACCTTCGGTTCAGCGTGGGTGGCCTGAGGACAGGGGGGAGAAGGAAGAGGAGGAGGAGGAGAGCATGGTCAGTTGTCATCTTGGTGAGGACACGGAAATCTTGCCCGTTACCAGTCTGGCACGCATGGCTGACTTTATGTTACGCTGCCTTAACCGTGACCCTCGCGTTGTCAAAATGTTGGGTGACAGTCATTACTGGTTGGTGACACTTGTAGACCCACGCTACAAGGAGAACTTTCACTCTCTTATTCTTGAGGTGGAGAGGTCTACAATAATGGGGCAATACCAGAAGGCGCTTGCTGCAGAACTCTTAAAAAAATTCCCATCTGAACACGCTAGCGGCAGAGGTCACAGTTCGTTGCCCAACCAAGGCGTACAGGCGAGAGAGATGCAACTCCAATCCAGCAGAGGCAGGGGAACACTGTCAACGTTCTGGGACAGTTTTCTGACACCCGCCCAGCTTACAAGTCCTGAGGCGCGGGGTACTCTCACAAGGAGTGGAAAGTTTCAAAAGATGGTGAGGGAGTACCTTGCCGATCGTACCAGCGTCCTCCGTGATTCCTCTGTGCCTTTTAATTATTGGGTATCCAAGCTGGACACTTGGAATGAACTCGCTCTGTACGCCTTGGAGGTCCTGGCCTGCCCTGCCGCTAGCGTGTTATCGGAGCGTGTTTTTAGTGCCGCTGGGGGAATTATAACTGATAAGCGCACTCGTCTGTCAACTGACAATGTTGACAAGCTGACCCTTATCACAATGAACAAGGGCTGGATTGGGCCAGACTTCTCATCACCACCAAATGACAGCAGAGTAACATAAAGTCAAATCCACTGTGTTATTTCGGGAGGTGTATTCACATGCACCGCTTCACACCCACACATGGGTATACGCTTCCCCGTTTCGGCTGTTTAATCTTCTTCTCCTTATCCTCAGCCTCCACCACCACTATACCACCAGGGTGCCAGTATTGCAAGTTCCTCCGTCCTAATTTTTTGCAGCTTTTGCTGGGAAAGCATAAGCAAATACCATGGGACACCCACTCCCCAATAATGGGACTTATGTTTGTAATATGCTGTACGGCATAGCTCTTGTAAGGGGCATTGCAAGTTGCTCCGTCCTAATTTTTGGCAGCTTTTGCTGGGAAAGCATAAGCAAACACTATGGGAGACCCACTCCCCAATAATGGGACTTATGTTTGTAATATGCTGTACTGCATGGCTCTTGTAAGGGGCATTGCAAGTTGCTCCGTCCTAATTTTTGGCAGCTTTTGCTTGCAAGGCATAAGCAAATACTATGGGACACCCACTCCCCAATAATGGGACTTATGTTTGTAATATGCTGTACTGCATGGCTCTTGTAAGGGGCATTGCAAATTGCTCCGTCCTAATTTTTGGCAGCTTTTGCTGGGAAAGCATAAGCAAATACCATGGGACACCCACTCCCCAATAATGGGACTTATGTTTGTAATATGCTGTACTGCATGGCTCTTGTAAGGGGCATTGCAAGTTGCTCCGTCCTAATTTTTGGCAGCTTTTGCTGGGAAAGCATAAGCAAATACTATGGGACACCCACTCCCCAATAATGGGACTTATGTTTGTAATATGCTGTACTGCATGGCTCTTGTAAGGGGCATTGCAAGTTGCTCCGTCCTAATTTTTGGCAGCTGTTGCTTGCAAGGCATAAGCAAATACTATGGGACACCCACTCCCCAATAATGGGACTTATGTTTGTAATATGCTGTACTGCATAGCTCTTGTAAGGGGCATTGCAAGTTGCTCCATCCTAATTTTTGGCAGCTTTTGCTTGCAAGGCATAAGCAAATACTATGGGACACCCACTCCCCAATAATGGGACTTATGTTTGTAATATGCTGTACTGCATGGCTCTTGTAAGGGGCATTGCAAGTTGCTCCGTCCTAATTTTTGGCAGCTTTTGCTTGCAAGGCATAAGCAAATACTATGGGACACCCACTCCCCAATAATGGGACTTATGTTTGTAATATGCTGTACTGCATGGCTCTTGTAAGGGGCATTGCAAGTTGCTCCGTCCTAATTTTTGGCAGCTTTTGCTTGCAAGGCATAACCAAATACTATGGGACACCCACTCCCCAATAATGGGACTTATGTTTGTAATATGCTGTACTGCATGTGACGCGCCCCCTGGGCCGTGTGTACACGTGTGTGGGATACCCGGTGCCGGGTCTCTGGGGTCTGTAGTCTCCGTGGCGGTGACCCGGTCCCGTGGCTCAGGCTGGTCAAACCAGTGGCAGTCTTTCTTAGGTTTTGAGGTTAATTGTCCGACTGCGCCACCCGTTGATTGCGGTCAGGGAGTACCACCGCTGCGAGGCAGACCGCTGAGGCTGGTGTTGTGTGCGCAGCATAGAATGGGATAACTCCCCTCGGGAGGAGTATAGCCTCAGGGCAGTGAGTGTGGATGATGGGGGTGATGGTGCACGAGCGCAGCAGGAAGGACTCAGAGTCTTTGCAGTGCAGTTCAGGGTCTTTACTGATGATTATAGGTAGACCCTCCCGGGAGTACTGGCTAGCATACGAGGCCTGGTCAGTCTGTGAGCAAGCAGGAGTTCCCCTGGCCAGGTGGAGTTGTAGGCCTCCCCGTCTGTCTGCACTCTTCCTGGCAACCTTGCTGTAAGCGGGTAGAAGTAGCCCACGTCCCTGAGTGTACCGTGTAGTGCTCACCCGTATGGCTGGTGACTTGGGGCCTTCTGTTAGCCTCCGCTCCACGACGGCGGTGCTGGTCCCTTGCTTGTGACTGAGCCTCCGGGCTTCTATGGCCAGAGGCCCTGAAATCCCCTGCCGGCTGGTTTCTGGTGCTGGATATATAAGTCCTCACAGCTTCGGACTCCTGTGTCCGGTTCCTATTGTCTTCTGCCAGGGCGAGCTCTGCTCAGCTTCCAGCCCCTGGTCTTTAGCTCCTAGCTCCTACAGAGCTCCTTGCTGTTACTTTCCCTTGCTCTCACTCTGACTCTGACTGTTCTCTGACTCACTCAACCCCGCCCCAGATCCAGTTTATAAGGGCAGAATTCTCCCCTCCCAGGACTGGGGCAGGAGGATGTTGCATGTTTAAGGGATCCTGACCAGGAAACCTCCCACTTGCTCTCCGACGTAATATCTCTATTACTGTGGTGACCAGACCCCTGGGGTGTCACACATGGCTCTTGTAAGGGGCATTGCAGTTCCTCATAATTTTTGGAAAGCCTTCCATTCACTGCTTAGGCCAACAGTGCACGGGAGACCCAGTTGCCATTTCCAAGGGGCATTGGAGTGGCTCGAAATTTTTGGTAGGCATTGCACTCACTGTATGCCCTATAACTGTGTAGCCGAACCACTCCTTTTGTTACAGAAACATATCCTACAAGACATATCTGGTTGACTGGCCTGATATTGATGTGAATGGTCCCTGTTCCTCCTGCTCTTTCTCCTTTGCCACCACCTCATCCATCATTTATCACCTGAAGCTTTGTTTTAATGGGAGTCATAGAACTGGGATAGTAGCAGGAAAACATCCAGCAATCCTCGGAGGAGGTAGGATATGCGCCAAAACGCGGACCACCTCAGGCCTAGCCGCTACTACATACATGCGCTTGCATTCCAAGAAAACAAAGCAGATGCTAACTTCTATCATCATCATCATGCTCCTCACCTAGGCACTCTCAACTCCCCTGATGGAGAAGCCAGGGCCCACCGGAGGAGTCTGGTTCTCTGGTGGGCTCGTCCAATGCTGCCCTAAAGCAGGCCAGGCTAAGAAAAGTGTGGGGGAAGGTGACAGGAGAAATCAGGGCGGCTGGGGACCGAGTATGGACACCTGGCCGCCACCTGGCGGCTGGGGACCGAGCGTGGACACCCAGCCGCCGGGCGGCTGGGGACAGAGTATGGATACCTCGCTGCCGAAGCGGCCATGAGGTAGTGGCCAGCTTCGGCCTCCTCCAAACTAAAATGCCCCATTTCAAGTGAAAGCTAGCAGTATGGTATTGCAGCCTGCGGGTGGGTGGGTGGTTGGCTGCATATTTTAGCTTGCATTGCAAGGAATGGGGGAGGTACAATTGAACACTGCCCTGGGACAAGGACTTGCACGGGAATAGTTGCAAGTCTGCATCTTCTGATGCGGCAAGGATCACTTCTGATGGGCACACTTTTAGACAGTGACCTGGGGGTCAGAGATGCTTCCAGGGGTCTTCACCATGCTGATCCCTTGTCTTTTCAGCACTGTATGCATGTGTCACACAGCACATGGCCAGATAAGGTTGTAAAATGTTAAAATGACATTTCCCAGTGAACGCATTTGTCACGGTTGAAAGCAATACAAAAGTGCAAAAACGCATGAAAAATGCTACTTGTGAACATAGCCCAAGGTGTGGAGGAGTATTTTTGTTTTTGGTTATTTATTTTACCTTATACTCAAGCTTTTACCCTGGAAAGGAAATTCCTTAACATATTTCACAGGAAAACCGTTTCAGTTTCGTTTTTGAACGTTTTATTGTGAGCCCGCAAAAGTGGCTTAATACCTCTGACCACGTTGTTGACAGCAGTGACCTGGGGGTCAGAAATGCTTCCAGGGGCGATCCCCATGCTGCCCCCATGTCTTTTGAGCACTGTCACTATCGTTTTGGGCACTTTTTAGGCTTTCTACAGACTGCCGGGGGTGCTGCCGCAAAAATGCTCGGGTCTCTCATAGACTAACATTGGGCTCGTTGCTAGGGTCGAGCACCCGAGTATCACGGTAAGCTCGGCCCGAGCTTCGAGCACCCGAGCATTTTAGTGATCGCTCAACACTATCAGTCGTCATCTTGGTGAGGACATGGAAGTCTTGCCCGTTACCAGTCTGGCACCCATGGCTGACTTTATGTTACTCTGCCTTATCCATGACCCTCGCATTGTCAAAATGTTGGGTGACAGTCATTACTAGTTGATGACACTTTTAGACCCCCTCTACAAGGAGAACTTTCATTCTCTTATTCCTGAGTTGGAGAGGTCTACAAAAATGGGGCAGTACCAGAAGGCCCTTGCTGAAGAACTATTAAAAAAATTCCCATCTGAACACGGTAGCGGCAGAGGTCACAGTTCGCTGCCCAACTAAGGCATACAGGCGAGAGAGACGAAACTCCAATCCAGCAGAGGCAGGGGAACACTGTCAATGTTCTAGGACAGTTTTCTGAGACCTGCCCAGCTTACAGGCCCTGAGGCGCAGGGTACTCTCACAAGGAGTGGAAAGTTTCAAAAGATTGTGAGGGAGTACCAGCGTCCTCCGTGATTCCTCTGTGCCTTTTAATTATTGGGTATCCAAGCTGGACACTTGGAATGAACTCACTCTGTATGCCTTGGAGGTCCTGGCCTGCCTTGCCGCTAGCGTGTTATCGGAGCGTGTTTTTAGTGCCGCTGGGGGAATTATAACTGATAAGCGCACTCGCCTGTCAACTGACAATGCTGACAAGCTGACCCTTATCAAAATGAACAAGGGCTGGATTGGGCCAGACTTCTCATCACCACCAAATGACAGCAGAGTAACATAAAGTCAAATCCACTGTGTTATTTCGGGAGGTGTATTCCCATGCATCGCTTCACACCCACACATGGGTATACGCTTCCTCATTTCGGCTGTTTTTTGATCTTCTCCTTATCCTCAGCCTCCACGACCACTATACCACCAGGGTGACCGTGGTCCATGTTGCCAGCATTGCAAGTTCCTCTGTCCTAATTTTTGGCAGCTTTTGCTTGGAAGGCATAGGCAAAGACTATGGGAGACCCACTCGCCAATATTGGGAATAATGTTTTTTATATGCTGTACTGCATGGCTCTTGTAAGGGACATTGCAAGTTACCCCTTCCTAATTTTTGGCAGCTTTTGCTTGGAAGGCATAGGCAAAGACTATGTGAGACCCACTCCCCAATAATGGGAATAATGTTTTTAATATGCTGTACTGCATGGCTCTTGTAAGGGACATTGCAAGTTCCCCCTTCCTAATTTTTGGCAGCTTTTGCTTGGAAGGCATAGGCATAGACTATGGGAGACCCACTCCCCAATAATGGGAATAATGTTTTTAATATGCTGTACTGCATGACTCTTGTAAGGGGCATTAAAATCGTCTTGTTAAGCTACTGTGACCTCCACGTCTCTTCCAAGGGTCGTTAATATTGTCTTTTTGTTCCACTGCGACCTCCACCACTCTTCCAAGGGGCATTAAAAGCGTCTTGTTAACACTAGAACTACTGATGGATACATTTTGACTCCTTTCGTTTTTTATTTCTCTTTTGTGACTACATTTTTCAGAATTCCAGCTTGAAACTCGATGACTTTTCCTCAAATATGATGTGAAAAAAGATTTTGTGAGAATAAATAATTTTGGTGAAAAATTTGCGCGTTTTTTTCAAAATTTACCAAGAACTACTGAAGGGAGTCATTTTGACTCCCTACTATATTTTGAGGTCCTTTTGTCACTAAATGTTGCTATAAAGTTTTGTGCATAATTTTTTCACTGTCTTATTTACCCTGATGTTCATATAGATGTAGTTCAATTTACATGTCAACTTTTCACATTTTCCTTGTGTTTTACCTGCTTGTATTACTGTGTAATGCTGAACAAAATAGCTTGTTTACTCTAGGCTCTTATCTTATGCTAATGAAGGGTGGTGTTTTTCTAAGGTCCTAGCAGGAGACAGTATTCTGGATAGTAACTTTACTTTCAGTTCAGCTGAAGAGACAAAGAGAACAGACGCAGACATACGAGCTCTGAAGACTCATACAGGTATGAATTGTTATGAAATAGTTTAGCTGTCTGTCAACTGATTCAGCCCACCTACTTTTGAAGGTGGCAGAACAGTTATTATTTCTTTTAGTTTTCATTTCATTTCTATTTTTCAGCAGGGAACTATATAGAATTATGGAATTTGTGAGGAATATGGAGAGAAGACGTTTGATAAAGCCTCAGGATATTCTGGCTACTTTGCAATCCATACCGGAGGATGAATCGGAATCCGAATTGCAGGAACATGTATTTGATTCTGACAGTGATGAAGATTTCATTCCTCAGAACATATCAAGTGAATCTGAAGACTCAGAAGGAACAAATCCAGTAGGTAAGTAGTTATGTGTATTTATTTGTTCTTCCACACACTGAGTTAGGGCCTGTGCACACTAGCAGAATTCTGGCTGAATAGCCATCTGGATATTCTTGCCGCAATACAGGCCGTACCTGCCCGCTCATGCCTGAAGCTCCGCCCCGAACCCCGGGCTGGAGCCGCTGTCAGGGACAGAGCAGCGCTTGCTTACGCGCGAGCACGGCTCCGTCCCAGACAGCGGCTCCAGCCCGGGGTTCGGAGCGGAGCTTCAGGTATGAAACTCCGCTCTGTACCTGAGCGGGCAGGTACGGGCCGGATTGTGGTGAGAATATCCGGTCGGATATTCCGCCGCTAATCCAGCCAGTGTGCACGGACCCTTACAAAACAAAAATTCTAAATATTCATCAACTTTTTTACAGATATTCCAAGCACATCAACTGGGGATCGGGCTCATGCAGTTATGTTGCCTCGTGACCATCCTCCTGGTCGTGGACAGAAAAAATCAGCAAAACGTCCCAGAAATGAAAGAACAACAGATAACGATGGCGGCGAAGGTAATGCAACAATAAACACCAGAGAAGGCGAATCTGAAGGAATACTAGTTTCAGCGGATGGTATTCAATGGAAACCTGTTGAAATTGGAGAACACTTGCCTGGTAGGCGTGACAGCCAAAATATTCTTCGAGAAGCACCTGGCCCTACAGGATACGCCAGAAGAAATATCATTATCGATAGTCCTTTGAGCGCATGGCGTTTATTTTTTGATTCATATATATTGACACATATAAAGAACTGTACGCTTGCAGAAGCATGCAGGAACAATAATTTACAGTTTACTCTATCTGATGAGGAGCTAGATGCATTCATTGCGATATTCTATGCTCGTGGAATATCTGGCACGAACCGTCACTCGATTAGCAGTATTTGGTGTAATGACTGGGGAATACTGTTTTGCAAAGCGACAATGTCTAGGGACCGCTTTGTTGAAATTATGAGGTTTCTCAGATTTGATGAGAAATCTACTCGATCGGAGAGACTGCAAACGGACAAGTTTGCTCTATTTTCTACTGTGTGGGACAGGTTTATTGAAAATTGTATTGCGTGTTACAAACCTGGCCCATACATAACAGTGGATGAGCAACTTTTCCCAAGCAAAACTAGGTGTCCATTCACGCAGTACATGCCTTCCAAACTAGATAAATATGGCCACAAATATTGGCTAGCTGTTGATAAGAGGAAGCAAATATCTGGCAAATGGCTTCCCTTATCTAGGCAAAGATGACACACGCCGTGCTGAGGACCGTTTAGCTGACCATGTGGTAATGAAGTTATTGGACCCGTTTTTGAAAAAAGGTCGCAATGTTACAACCGATAATTATTTTACTTCAGTAAAATTAGCTAAACAGCTAAAAAGCAAAGGAACAACCATCGTGGGAACACTGAACAAGATAAGGCGAGAAGTGCCTAAAGAAATAAAATCCATGAAAGAGGAATTGTACAACACTAAAGTGTTTAGAAATGAAGACAATTTTACACTTACAGTATATCAAGGAAAGCCCAACAAAAATGTTGTCATTTTGAGTTCCGTCCATCCAGATGTTGTTGTTGCGTCTGATTCCGCTAAAAAAACTCCAGAAATGGTAAAGTTTTACAATGAAACAAAATATGGAGTAGATGTAGTGGATCAGATGGCACGAAAATATACCACACGAACATGCACAAGGAGATGGCCTGTTCATGCATTTGAAAATGCCTTAGACTTTGCGGGTATAAATGCATGGATAATATTCAAGGAGATTACCCACCAAAAAATGTCACGCAAGGCATTTTTGCAAACGCTTGTGAGAGAGTTGAGTGGTCCTTATGTCACAGATAGGGAAAAGGGTTCCACGTCCCAAGTTTCTACATGCTCAGAAGTGATGGTTCAAACAAAATTTTGCCAGATCAAAGAAAAGTGCAAGAAAAATAGATCTGTCGGAAATTGTAAGACTTTTGGTAAGTCTTTGTGTGGGCAATGTACTGCCATAAATCAAAGGCAATGCCTAAAATGCGAAACACCAAATGTTTAGAAGGTGAATTCTGCGCCATATTTTCATTTTTATGCTCCTCCACCTACATTTTCTCTGCTTTTTGTTCTTCAGTTGTTGTTTATATGTGTGCACTTGAATAAAAAAAAATGTTTGAAAAACGTCTATTATAATTATTGTTATTTTCTGTAGAAAAATAAGAAAAGCAGAAAAAAAACAATCAAAAGCATTACTGTTGGATCTCACAATAATAATACATTACAAAAAATATAATTATTAATAAATAACCACAAATGAAACTCTAAAAATAAACGAAAACAAGCAAGGAGTCAAAATGACTCCTTTCAGTAGTTCTAGGCGGGGTCACGAGTCCAGTAGTCCTAGTGTTAAGCTACTGTGACCTCCACGTCTCTTCCACAGGGCGTTGATATTGTCTTTTTATTCCACTGTAACCTCCACCACTCTTCCAAGGGGCATTGATATTGTCTTTTAATTCCACTGCGACCTCCACCACTCTTCCAAGAGGCATTAAAACCATCTTGTTAAGCTACTGTGACCTCCACGTCTCTTCCACGGGGCATTGATATTGTCTTTTTATTCCACTGTAACCTCCACCACTCTTCCAAGGGGCATTAAAACTGTCTTGTTAAACCACTCTGAACTCCACGTCTCTTCCAAGGGGCATTAAAACCATCTTGTTAAGCTACTGTGACCTCCACATCTCTTCCAAGGGGCATTAAAACTGTCTTGTTAAACCACTCTGAACTCCACGTCACTTCTAAGGGGCATTAAAACCGTCTTGTTAAACCACTCTGAACTCCACAGCTCTTCCAAGGGGCATTGACATGTTGTTTTTAATTACCTCTAACCTCCACGACTCTTGCAACGGGCATTGCATTTCCTCCTAATTTTTGTCAGCTTTTGCTTTTCAATGCATAGGCGAACACTAAGGGAGACCCACTCCCCAATAATGGGTAGAAGGTTTTTAATACGCTGTAATCCACGTCTGTAGCTGAACCGCTCCTTTTGGTACAGAAACATATCCTACAAGACATGTGTGGTTGGCTGGCCTGATATTGATGTGAATGGTCCCTGTTCCTCCTGCTCTTTCTCCTTTGCCACCACCTCATCCATCATTCATCACCTGAAGCTTTGTTTTAACGGGAGTCATAGAACTGGGATAGTAGCAGGAAAACATCCAGCAATCCTCGAAGGAGGTAGAATATGCGCCAAAACGCTGACCACCTCAGGCCTAGCTGCTACTACATACATGCGCTTGCATTCCAAGGAACAGAAAGCTAAGGAGGTGGATGGCCTCATGATCATGAATAATTTACTCGTTGTGTAGGAGGCCGACCACTGCTGCTGTCTACCTTCTGAACTTTGTGTTGAAGCCTGATTGACCCAGGACCCGCAATCCTCTATGTCTGGAGGACGTGTTGCATCCCAGTGTCCAACTGTGTCCCGGCTTCCACAATATTAACCCAGTGTGAAGGCGTCAGTGAGATGGACCATTCCTGGCCACATTCACTTGTCCACGTGTTTGTGGTTAGGCTGTCCTTCCCACTAAATGCACTGGGGAGGGCACAGGTAATGTTTTGGTATGCGCGCTTGTGTATAAGGCGCACCGGGACAAATAGGGGCGGCTGGGGACCGTTTATGGACAGCCAGCCACCCCCACGCGGCTGGGGACTGTGTATGGACACCCGGCCGCCCCCTGGCGGCTGGGGACCAAGTGTGGACACCTGGCCGCCGGGCGGCTGGGGACTGAGTATGAATACCAGGCTACCGACGCAGCCATGACGTGGTGGCCAGATTCCACCTCCACATGCCTAAAAGGCCCAATTTCAAGTGAAAGCAAGCTAGCAGTATGGTATTGCAGCCTGGGGGTGGGTGGGTGGCAGGCTGCATACTTGCGCTTGTATTGCAAGTTATGGGGGAGGTACAATTGAACACTGCCCTGGGACAAGGACTTGCACGGGGATAGTTGCAAGTCTGCATCTTCTGATGCGGCAAGGATCACTTCTGATGGGCACACTTTTAGGCAGTGACCTGGGTGTCAGAGATGCTTCCAGGGGTCTTCCCCATGCTGTTCCCATGTCTTTTTAGCACTGTATGCATGTGTCACACAGCACATGGCCAGATAAGGTTGTAAAATGTTAAAATGACATTTCCCGGTGAATGCATTTGTCACGGTTGAAAGCAATACAAACGTGCAAAAACGCATAAAAAATGCTACTTGTGAACATAGCCCAAGGTGTGGAGGAGTATTTTTGTTTTTGGTTATTTATTTTACCTTATACAAAAGTCTTTACCCTGGAAAGGATGTTCCTTAACCCCATTCCGACCTGGTCAGTAATAGTACGCACCAGGTCGGGAAGGCCGGTTCAGCGGGGGCTCCGGCGGTGAGCCCGCACTGAAGCGAGCACATGTCAGCTGATTATTGGAATCGCAATCCACCCGCGGCTGTTAACATGTTAAATCTCTGACAGTGTCATTTAACTCGCGCTTCCGGGAGTCCTAAGCCCCGCCCATCAGTGACCCCGTCACGTGATCGCGGGTCACCAATGGGTGGGCATGACAACTCAGGGTCTGCAGCAGACGCCTGTGGTTGTCATGTCTCAATTGCCATGAGCGCCACCTAGTGGTCAGCGCTCATAGCAAGTGAGCATTTCTCCTGCATACAAGCGATCTGCTCATCGCTTGTATGCAGTAGAAGCAATCAGACAACTGCTGCTTCTAGTCTCCTCTGGAGACTATAGAAGCAAGCAGAAAGTGTAAAAAAAAAGTTTTTAAAAAAATAAAAAATATATAAAAGTTTAAGTCACCCCCCTTTCGCCCCATTCAAAATAAAATATATATATATAAAAAAAAAACACATACACATATTTGGTATCGCCGCGTTCAGAATCGCCCGATCTATCAATATAAAAGAAGAATTAATACAATCAGTAAAAGGCGTAACGAGAAAAAAAATTTAAACGCCAGAATTAAGTTTTTTTGGTCGCTACAACTTTGCAATAAAATGCAATAACGGGCGATCAAAACATCGGATCTACCCCAAAATGATATCAATAAAAACGTCAGCCCAGCACGCAAAAAATAAGCCCTCACCTGGCCCCAGATCCCGAAAAATGGAGAAGCTAAGGGTCTCGGAAAATGGTGTCATTTTTTTTGTTTTTTTTAGCAAGCTTTGGATTTTTTTTTCACCACTTAAATAAAAAAGAACCTATACATGTTTGGTGTCTATGAACTCGTAACGACCTGGAAAATAATGATGGCAGGTCAGTTTTAGCAATCTGTGAACGTGGTAAAAAAAGGACCCAAAAACAACTGTGGAGTTGCATTTTTTTTGCAGTTTCACTGCACTTGGAATTTTTTTCCCATTTTCCAGCACACGATATGGAAAAACCAGTGATGGTGTTTAAAAGTACAACTCGTCCCGCAAAAAATAAGCCCTCACATGGCCATATTGAACGAAAATTAAAAAGTTCAGGCTCTGGGAAGAAGGGGAGCAAAAAAGGAAAACACAAAAACAGAAAGACCCATGGTCGTTAAGGGGTTAACATATTTCACTGGAAAGCACTTTCACTTTCGTTTTTGAATGTTTTATTGTGAGCCTGTAAAAGTGGCTTAATACCTCTGACCACGTTGTTGACAGCAGTGACCTGGGGGTCAGAAATGCTTCCAGGGGCGATCCCTATGCTGTCCCCATGTCATTTGAGCACTGTCGCTATCGTTTTGGGCACTTTTTAGGCTTTCTACAGACTGCCGGGGGAGCAGCCGCAAAAATGTTCGGGTCTCCAATAGACTAACATTGGGCTCGTTGCTCGGGTCGAGCACCCGAGTATCACAGTGAGCTCGGCCCAAGCTGCGAGCACCCGAGCATTTTAGTGCTCGCTCAACACTAGTCGAGATACAAACACAACTTCTCCACTGATAAAAAAAAAAGAAGGTAACAGAGGGTTCTTCTATGAAGAAGCAAAAACCCAGACCTAAATTTCATTAAAGTGCTGTAAACCAAGTTGTGCATGCAGGAAACAATGCAAAGCTGAAAAATTCCTCTATGGAGGACTGGTAGCCATTTTTTTTTGGCAAAAAGAGCAATTTCAGATACTAAAAGCAAGTCTATGAAGCCATTGAACTCTTTTATTCAATTAATAAACTACTCACCTCTTCAATCTGCTGTTGATCCAGCGCTGAATACTCAGAGCGAGAGGTATATACCGTATGGGAATAAAAGGGCCAGAAATAAGAGGAAACCAATATGGTTGAACAAGAATGTAAAAGGGGCGTTAAATAGCAAAAAAGAGGCATTTAAGAGATTAAAACAGGAAAACAGCAAGGAGGCACTAATGTGTTACAAGGAAAAAACGAGAACTTGCAAAAAACAAATAAAAATAGCGAAGGAGGAAACAGAGAGACGTATTGCTAGGGAAAGTAGATCAAATCCCAAACTGTTCTTTACGTATATAAATAGTAAAAGGATTAAATCGGATAATATTGGACCGATAAAAAGTGATGAAGGCAAAATCATAGAGAAAGATGAGGATAAAGCTAATCTATTAAATATTTTTTTTAGACGACTTTCACAAAGGAAATAGAACTAACAGGCGAAATGAGAAGTGACAAACTTAATCCTCCACTAAGTATGACAAATCTAACCCAAGCTGGGGTACAGAAACGCCTCAGTAACATTAAAATAAACAAATCACCAGGACCTGATGGCATACACCCACGGGTACTAAGGGAACTAAGTAATGTGATAGACAGACCGTTATATCTTATATTTAAGGACTCTGTTGAGACTGGGTCTGTACCACTTGATTGGCGACAGGCGAATGTAGTGCCAATATTCAAAAAGGGAGCAAAAAGTGACGCCGGAAACTATCGGCCGGTGAGTCTGACGTCCGTTGTGGGCAAAATTTTTGAGAGTTTCATTAAAGAGGCAATTACGGAGCATCTTGATGCAAATAATCTATTAACCCCGAACCAACATGGATTCATGAGGAATCGCTCCTGCCAAACAAACCTGATTGACTTCTACGAGGAGGTTAGCTCTCGAGTAGATCAGGAGGAACCAGTGGATGTCGTGTATCTCGACTTCTCAAAAGCATTCGATAGCGTGCCACATAATAGGTTGGTATACAAAATGAGAATGATGGGTCTGGGGGAAAATGTCTGCAAGTGGGTAGCTAACTGGCTAAAGGATAGAAGGCAGAGGGTAGTTATAAATGGAATATACTCAGATTGGGTAAGCGTCACTAGTGGGGTACCACAGGGGTCTGTACTAGGCCCAATGTTATTTAATATCTTTATAAACGACATAGTCAACGGGATAAATAGTAAAATATCAATATTTGCAGATGACACAAAGTTCTGTAAAACAATTAATACAAAAGAGGACAGTGCAGACCTACAGAGGGACTTGGATACGATGGGTAGGTGGAGCATTAAATGGCAAATGAGGTTTAACGAGGAGAAATGTAAGGTCATACATCTGGGAAGGAAAAATGGAAGTCACCAGTACTCACTGAATGGGAAATCATTGGGGAATTCAGAGATGGAGAAGGACTTGGGCATCTTGATTGATAGCAAACTAAATTGGAGTGCCCAAAGTCAGGCCGCTGCTGTAAGGGCAAACAGGGCAATGGGATGTATCAGAAGAGGTATAGCTGCAAAGGATGAGAACATTGTTCTTCCACTGTACAAAGCACTGGTCAGACCACACTTGGAATACTGTGCTCAGTTATGGGCCCCAATATATAGAAAGGATATAAATGAGCTTGAAAAGGTACAAAGGAGGGCAACAAAATTAATAAAGGGAATGGAGGGACTGCAATACCCAGAGAGGTTGGCAAAGCTAGGACTATTCAGCCTGGAAAAGAGAAGGTTGAGGGGGGACATAATAAATGTGTACAAATATGTTAGGGGACAGTATAGAGATCTTGCCCGGGATTTGTTCAAAAGGAGGGATATTACGGTAACAAGAGGGCATTCACTAAAACTAGAAGAGAGAAGGTTTCAGCACCAGCATAGGAAGGGGTTCTTTATGGTAAGAGCAGTGAGAATATGGAATTCACTGAGTGAGGAGACGGTAATGTCGGATTCACTTAACCAGTTTAAGCGGGGACTGGATGCATTTCTAGATACCAGGCAGATTTCAGCGTATACTTAAAAATAGAATAAAATAGTATGTTGATACAGGGATTTATTCTGACTGCTGGTTTCAGAGTCGGGAGGGAATTTTTCCACAGGTGAAGATTGGCTAAATCATTTAGGGTTTTTGCCCTCCTCTGGATCAACTTTAGGAATTACAAAATTAACAGGTCGAACTTGATGGACGCAAGTCTTTATTCGGCTTTACAAACTATGTTACTATGTTACTATGATGCTCTGGTGGTCCATGCTGGTCTTTGTTGACAAGGTGCATCAATGGCTTCAGCGCTCACATGGCATACTACTGGCATCATCACTCAGTACTCATAGAATCATAGAATGGTAGAGTTGGAAGGGACCTCCTGGGTCATCTGGTCCAACCCCCTGCTCAAAGCAGGATTCACTAGATCATCTCAGACAGATGTCTGTCCAGCCTCTGTTTGAAGACGTCCATTGAAGGGGAACTCACCACCTCTCGTGGCAGCCTGTTCCACTCATTAATCACCCTAACTGTCAAAAAGTTTTTTCTAATATCTAATCTGTGTCTCCTCCCATTTAGTTTCATCCCATTGCTTCTAGTCTTTCCTTGTGCAAATGAGAATAAAGATGATCCTTCTACAATGTGACAGCCCTTGACATATTTGTAGACAGCTATTAAGTCTCCTCTCAGTCTTCTTTTTTGCAAGCTAAACATTCCCAAATCCTGCAACCGTTCCTCATAGGACATGGTTTGCAGACCAGTCACCATTCTGGTCGCTCTTCTCTGAACTTGCTCCAGTTTGTCTATGTCTTTTTTAAAATGTGGTGCCCAAAACTGTACACAGTATTCCAGATGAGGTCTGACCAAAGAGGAGTAAAGACCGATAATGACTTCACGTGATCTAGACTGTATGCTTCTGTTAATACATCCCAGAATTGTATTTGCCTTTTTTGCTGCTGCATCACACTGTTGACTCATGTTCAGTCTATGATCTATTAGTATACCTAAGTCTTTTTCACATGTACTGTTGCTTAGCTCTATTCCTCCCATTCTGTATATGCTTTTTTCATTTTTATTGCCCAGATGTAGTACTTTGCATTTTTCCCTGTTAAAAACCATTCTGTTGGTTGCTGCCCACTGCTCCAGTTTATTTAGGTCTTTTTGAATCCTCTCTCTCTCTTCTCTAGTATTAGCTATCCCTCCTAGCTTTGTGTCATCAGCAAATTTAATCAGTTTACCCTCAATTCCTTCATCTAAATCATTGATAAAGATGTTGAACAATACAGGTCCCAGGACGGAGCCCTGTGGTACCCCACTTGAGACATTCATCCAGCTGGATGTGAAGCCATTTACAACCACCCTTTGAGTCCGATCACTAAGCCAGTTATGAATCCACCTAACAGTTGCCTGGTCCATTGCATACTTGGTCATTTTTTCAATAAGGATGATGTGAGATACTTTGTCAAATGCTTTGCTGAAGTCAAGATATACTATATCTACAGCATTTCCCTGATCCACCCAGTCAGTGATTCTGTCATAGAAGGAAATTAAGTTAGTCTGACATGACTTGTTAGTTACAAACCCATGCTGACTCTGGTTAATCACTTCATTCTTATCCATGTACTTACATACATGTTGTTTAATAATTTGTTCAAAGATCTTTCCTGGTATAGAAGTACTGATCATTGGTGCCAATAATTATGGCCAGTCCTTACTAATGTAGATACAAATGAGGGGTCACTCACTGCTTGGTCGGATGCTCTGAAGAAAATTGTAAAAGAACATCAGCACTCCAGTTATAATAGTTTTAAATGCTTTATTCAATGGATATGCAGTGGGGAAAAAAAGTATTTAGTCAGCCACCAATTGTGCAAGTTCTCCCACTTAAAAAGATGCGAGAGGCCTGTAATTGACATCATAGGTCGACCTCAACTATGAGAGACAAAATGAGAAAACAAATCCTGAAAATAACATTGTCTGATTTGGAAAGAATTATTTTTCAAATTTTGGTGGAAAATAAGTATTTGGTCAATTACAAACAAGATTTCTGGCTCTCACAGACCTGTAACTTCTTCTTTAAGAGTCTCCTCTGTCCTCCACTCATTACCTGTAGTACCGGCACCTGTTTGAACTTGTTATCAGTATAAAAGACATCTGTCCGCAACCTCAAACAGTCACACTCCAAACTCCACTATGGTCAAGACCAAAGAGCTGTCGAAGGACACCAGAAACAAAATTGTAGCTCTGCACCAGGCTGGGAAGACTGAATCTGTAATAGTCGAGCAGCTTGGTGTGAAGAAATCAACTGTGGGAGCAATAATTAGAAAATGGAAGACATACAAGACCACTGATAATCTCCCTCGATCTGGAGCTCCACACAAGATCTCACCCTGTGGGATCAAAATGATCTCAAGAACGGTGAGCAAAAATCCCAGAACCACACGGGGGGACCTAGTGAATGACCTGCAGAGAGCTGGGACCAACGTTATGCTGCATTAGAGATGAATTGCCTTGATAAAGACCGATAAATGGTCAAAACGTTGGCTTATGTTCTGTGCCGCCAGATGTGTTATATTCGTTTAATAAAGCATTCAAAACTATCATAACTGGAGTGCCGAAGTTCTTTTATCTATTCTGCAGTCACTACTAATGCCACCGATTGCCAGAAATACTCAACAAAGCCCAGTGTGTACCGCCCAACCATTTGTACAGGATTCATGTAATGTAGCATTTATTTTAATTTTTTTTAACATTTGTGGCTCATTTAATTCTTACATTGTTTGAATGAGAATCATTAGAACATTTAGGTTAAAAAATATTAAAAACAATACACAGGGTGTCCTTACTACTTAAAATAAGTATGCTACGTGGCAGAAATTGAAATATGCCTTCATAAGCTCAACCACTTTAGTACAAATAATATTTGACATTTAGATTAAACTTAATAATATTCTGGAATAATAATCACACTTGGATTCTCCGCTTTCTAAACCAGCATAGTTTAATTTTCTTAAACAATGTGCCGTAGATATTTTTTACATTTAATTAATCTAAGAACTTATTGTAAGTATAACGTTACTATTGCAAAATAGTCTTCTTTGTACTTTAATTGAAAATCAACCATGTGGTACAGACTATATTAATATTATGAATGTAAACCTCTTAACCAAATGCAGCGCAATTAACATATTAGTATTATGACTATATTTCTGTTATTGTCTCAATATTTTTCATTTATATTGTTTAGCTGACTTTAAAGCAGAAAATGTAATATTTACCCCCTACCAAGCCAGATATAACTTCTTTTTAATATACAGTATCTATATCTTTGTTGCTATATTATATCCTTATACTGTATTACTTTTACTTGTTTTTGTTGCACAATTTGCCAAATTTGTAAAACATTGGAAACAAATATTATTTTTTTTACGTAGTTAATAAAATAGTACAAATAGGATGTTAAATGTGTTGCATGAGGTATTTTTTAGGGTTATAAGGTAGCCAAATATTGCAGGGGTGGTCCAAAACACAAAGTTGAATTTTATAGTAAATTTCTATTTCATTTAAGAATCAAATCACTCTTCTAATATACTTCAATTAAAAGCAAGCCTGCTTTTTTCCTACTTTTGATGATATTTTGTTTGAGAATCTCCAGTGTATCTTGGGATACTCAAACGGAAGTTAATAATGGGGCCCTGACTGGGGCATTGCCACAGCTGCTGTCCTCATCTTGAAATGAAGTGTCATGAGTGACGTTCGTTTCAGGGGCAGGGCTGGTACCCTCTCTACTAAACATGTGCAAGTTGCCCATTCTGACACATGCTCAGTATGCGCTCCCTGCTCACTGCGCAGTATAGATAATTTTTTTTCAAATGGCATATTTCCAACAATTCTATGGCCAAAAAATTTAGAAAAAGAGCTTCTAACATAGAGGCTCTTTTTCTAAAATTTTTGGCCATAGAAGTGGAAATATGCCATTTGAAAAAAAAATATCAATACATATAATGCCCATTATCCATAAGTTTTTATAGGGCAGATGTATGCAAAAAACCCAACATTTATTTTTGGCACACATTTGTCAGATTTACATCTACTGTTATTTTTATTGTTGACAGGTGCTAACAAAGCAGTATGAAACTTCAAAAAATAAATAAAAAGCTGCACCTGGATAGCTATGACTAGAACCAGGCCATCTGTTCACTATTATCACTGTGGGATGTTGAGCAGTCTGAGTTGTGTTGGAGCTGGAGAGAGACAAGCCAGAATCTCCCTGCTAATATAACTGGTTGCGATGGATGATAGCTGTTTTCTGTGACCAATCTGGGACTAGCTCAGCCGTGTCTGAATAGTGAGGGTCTATATTGTTTAGTTAGTGCCTAGACAAGGCTAGGGATTTTATTTTTCTAGTCTTGTTTTTGGTACTGTGCAACCAGCGGAAATAACACTATTCTGTGTCTGATTTAAAACCATGTGGATTTGTGTTCCAAGCGGCTACCCAAGAGATTGAACCCCTACCCACAAGATATATTAAAGGTATATGTTCTTAAAGTAAATTGGTCCCCAAAAGTAATATATCAAATTATTGGCCTAGTTGTGCTCAAAATTGTAGGCCTTTGGTCGGTGTCACATGTCTGATTTATGGTAAAAATATTGACTGCTTAATATGGATTAGCCACAGATCTCCAGCCCTGAACTCAACAGCCTCATATATACCTATGAAGCTGTCATATTTGGGCCAGGAGATTTGCTCCTAGTCTGCGGTCGATACTCAGACCATGAATTTCGGAGGCGTGAGGCTCGCCTATGTTAGGGCACAGCAAAATACTGTATATCCTAACAATCCAGAAATTCCTAATCAGTAGGGGAGCACGTACACAGCAATTACTGTTCCTCAAAACTTGAGTCAACCTATGGTCCTTGGAGTCAGGGCAAACACAAACTGCCCATATACCAGGATGACAAAAATGTAGCCAATGTTCCATTTGCAATAAAGGGTTAAATTATATATTTTAACAATGAAAATATACTTCCAATATTTTTCCTTTGAAAAGGACTGGCATCTGTGATGAGTATGTCCCGCCTGTCTTTGGAGTTTGCCAAAGGGTAAAAAAAAAACCTCTATATCAATTATCATGTAACCACCTGTTTCAAGCAGTATTTTTGGACAGCACATTCTACAATATGCCGACATTTCACATTTTGCTAGAAGTATTATTTTCCACTGCACAAAAGCAATCATTATGTCTACATTAGGTTATGGAAGCTAACGGTGACATATATCCTCCACTTATCTGGAGCAGATATTTCATGAATATGAAGGTCATAACATTGAGTGATCGCGCTATTAAAATAGTGAATCATCATGTGACATTCTGTGATGTGCATTATATTTATCTGTCAATGACACAATCAGATTTTGTCAAATGACCATTTAGATTTCATCCAGGACATAAAAAGATGTGAAAATGAGGATAATGATGACACATTTTTCTTCTTGGAGAAACACACGGTATAAATTAAATGATATATTGTTAAACTCACATGTCTGATGTAGAAACACAGATTGGATATGGTGTGATGGTAAAAACTAGGAAAAATTCCAATATAATTTTTACAGGGTTCTTTTTGCATTTAGTTAAGATTATACAATTACTCTGGCAGCGAGAGAAGACCGGGTCCGTCATCTCCATTGGTCCACATTCACATCTCCCATTCTCATATACTCTGTAAATTGATTGGAGGAGTGTGGCGGAGATGCCGGTAATGATGGTTCAATAAAAGACATTACAACTAGGGTTAAATGCCCAATAAGAAGGTAAAACTCTTAGCAGTTTCAGCTTTTGAAGAGGTGCAACAGTCATATACAGGTAGAGGTACATTTCAGCAATAACACCAGTCTTTAGAATAAAGAATAAAGAAAACTTCTGTGTCGAAAATGACCCCAAGACAGTGAGCGTGCTGCTTAGGAGTTATGGTTGAACCACCCAAGGAAATTGCAATATGAGGTATAGGTAGGTTGCTAGAGGGAGGAAACACGAGAAATTCAGGTTTGGAGAGATTCCGTTTTAGATAGAGGGAGAACATGATTTTAGAGACAGCGGATAGACAGTCACTGGTATTTTGTAATAATGCGACATGATGTCAGGAGACAATGTGTGTAATTGGGTGTCATCAGCATAGAGATGGTACTGAAAACTGAATCTACTGAACGTTTGTCCAATAGGGGCGGTGTATAGACAGAAAAGGAGGGGGCCTAGGACTGAGCCGTGAAGAACCCCTGTAGTAAGGGGAAGAGTAGAGGAATAATAGCCTGCAAAAGATACAGTAAAGGAGCAGTCTGAGAGGAACCAGGAGAGAGCAGTATCCTTGAGGCTAAAAGAGAGGAGCTGGTGATCCACAGTCTCAAATGCTGCAGAGAGGTCCAGGAGAATCAGCATGGAGTAGTGGCCATTAAATTTAGCTGTTAGTAGATGTGAGGGTAGTTTCAGTAGAGTGTAAAGAGTGGAAACCAGATTGTAAAAGGTCAAGAAGAGAGTTATCTGAGAGATTGGGAATTAGAGAGTGGACTAAGGGGTTATGATGGCATGTTTGAAGGAGTAGGGAAAGATTCCGGAAGAAAGAGAAGAAGTTAAATATTTTAGTTAGTTGGGTAGTGACAGCCAGGCAGAGAAACTGAAGGAGATATGAGGGAATAGGGTCATTGGTGCAGGTTGTAGGGCGAGAAGAAGCAAGGAACCTAGTAACTTCTTCTTCTGTGATAGGTTCGAGATGATGTCAGGTACCTCTCGTTGAAGCTCAGCTCTAGGATGACGGAGTCTCATCACATCGTACATGTGTTCCATTTGAATGAAACATCATTGCTCATGTGTGCCACATGGGACCTTCATTCATGAGATTGGTGGGGATACCAGCAATGGGCCTCACAGAAATTAGACATTTGTCCCTTATGATGCGTGGAGATAAGCTACCAGAATTAGTTTCAGCCAGATTTGCTTGAATTGGTTGTCAGATTCTATTTGGTCTGAATAAAATTTGATTTGACTCAAAAGTGCCCTGAATAAAGGTTTATAATGTACTCAGCTCTCATTTGACCCCAAAGTACAATAAAAAAAGGAGAAGGAAGGGGTTAAAGACAAACAACCCCTTTTACTCATCTGTCCTACTCCCTCACCTCCTTACGTCACCTCCTTCGCCTCCTTAGCTTTCCTGATCCTCCTCATGGGCCTTCTGGTGCTGAGGCCCGAATGCAGTCATGGTCACCATTTTGCTGGCTTCATGGAAATGGAATGTCAAAAATGTTGGATTTGCCTAATGCTGTGGATAGGTGATTAATTTTGTGCGAGAACCTCTTTAAGACAAAAATTACATCTTTTGGAGACATCTAGCATTAATTCTGGCACAACTAGCACAACTGATTCCCTTGTAAACTATAAAACCAGATCAAAAGTCAGAACTCAGCATCAGCGCTGGAGATATGTGACCGATCCCTAACAAATGATGTAGCAGCATAATTTATTGCCAAATGTAAAAAAAGGAACATAAACTTTGTGTCCCACAGCAACCCAGGTGCCACAACAAAGTAATAAACGTATGTATAAAATATATATATACGGCAACTAAAATTCCTTGTCAGATCGTCCTTCCATAGTGATGACAGTCAAGGACATTACTGCAGGCACAGTAGACTATGTGACAATTATATGGGCCACACATCCAGTCAAAAATAGCATAAGGTTAATTATTTTTAGCAATTTAATTCAGAGATAAAACGTAAAACTTTTTGGTTGAAATATAATGTAGTTCATTTGTTCCATCATCATCTTCTTTAAGGAAAATTCACACGACAGAGGTCTTTATCCTTTTTTAGCTCTAAAAACACATTGAGTTAAAGTGATGTTCGGAGATATTAGGTAATAAATAGAGAATATATTTCCAATTTACAAGCAAGCTTCGGTCTACTCTCTGAAGAGCCTAAAAGTCGTTTCATCCCTCCTGCAGCTGCACATCTGAGCTTTACATTGCAGTCATCATGTACCACCTTCACTAGTTTCCATATAGATTGCTTACAATAGCCAAAACATATCATCAAAGCAAATTGTCTCCCTATGGCTGACGGGAGTCCTCTGCATGAAAAGAAAATGCACATTGAGTTGTGGCCAATGATCAAGACGTTTAGACCTCAAAATCAATACAGCATGTAGGTGTGTGGCTCATCATCTGGCGGCACATAGATTGCCTAAGGCTCCATAGTATGTGTGTCTCCATGCTCTTTTGTATGCAAGAAGACTTAAAGGGGTATTCCAATCTCCAAGATCCTATCCCAATATGTAGTAGGTGTAATAATAATAATATTAGCAAATACCTTCAATTAGAAATGTAGTATAGTATTTTGGATTTGCTATTTCTCTTTCCTCATGGTGCCATGCATTGCAGGACTTTAGGTATCCCACTAGCAGCTAGCTAACTGTCACTTTATCAGTGGTCGTAACCATGGATACCCAAGGTCCTGCAATGCCTGTGACGCGCCCCCTGGGCCATATTCTTTAGGGGAATACCCGGAGCCGGATCGGATGGGGGTTGTAGTCTCCGAGTGGCTGTGACCCGGTCCGTGCCCAGGGTGTCAAGCTCAGAGTATGTGGCAGTCCTACAGATGTTACAAAGTTCTTTATGTCGACTACGCCACCCGTTGGATTGCGGTCACTACGGCCGCCGCTGCAGCAGGGTCCGCTGAGGCTGATGGTGTTGGTGCAGCTTTAGATAGTATAACCCCCAACGGGAGGGGTATGGCCTCAGGGGGTCAGGTGCAGAGGATGGGGGTTGTGGTGGTGCAGCGTAGATGATAATTAAAGACAGAGTCGGGTTGTGCAGTTCAGGGTGTTTACTTACTGCAGATATTCCGGTCACTCCGGCCTTGAGTGACCACCCGAGCCGTGCTGCGTCCACCAGGTCCTGGATTCAGCCAACCCCCAAGCAAGTCCGGAGCGTGTCCCTGAGCCCTCCTTCTTGTCCTTTCTTCTGGCCGTCCCCACCAGGGATCCACCTAGGTCCAGCTCCCTCGGGCCTTCTGTTGGGAGACCCTTGGCCTTGGGTTCCCTGACCCTACACGTGGTTTGCCTTCAGGGTGGATGTGGTGGGTGGCCGTGGCAGATCCTGCCCACGGCCTCCGGTCTCTGGCTGAGGTATGCTTTAGCCCCCACCAGTTTGGGATCCGGTACCCTGTTGCCAACTCTTCACCCTAGGGTTGTACTCGGGTTCTCAGAGTTCCTTCTGTCTCCCCCTCTGGGTCTTTCTTGCTCCACTCTCACTCTCTCTGGGGCTGCTCTGCTCCTCTTCCTCTGACTTCTCACAGACTGACTGACTGTGGCTGACTGACTGACCCTGATCTTAGATGGTGCCCACCTTAAATACTCCCTCTATGTGTGAGCTCAGGTGACCAGCACCCAATGAGCTCCTATCTTTACCCAGGCTGCTCCCCCTATCTGCCCCTACACTACTGGGATGTACCACCCCCCTCCCACTCCAGCCAGGAACAGACTCGGTCATACCTGCACATTTCTAAGTGGGAGTACCGTTGGTCTGTTCCTCGGAAATGGGATGTGTGTAGTGCATGCAGCTTTCTGAGCTCAGTTCCACACTCCATCCTTACCCGGGAGTGGAATACCACACCTCTGGCTTGAGGTGTAATACCCCTGTAGCAGCCGAATCCTCAGGGTGCTACATTCCCCCCTGGTAAATCACAGCACGTCCTCGGGCTGTAAGATATAAAACAACACCAAAACATACAATTTTTGCATAAACAACATAATAAAAACATATAAAACATATATATCAGCAATAAAAATTTTTTTTTTTTTTTTTTCATAAATAACATTCTCGTAGACTTCTCTTGCTTCTAGCTCCTCCTCCGGACACTGTGCAACGTGTGCCCGGGAAAAATGCAACAGTTTCTCTAGAAAAATGGTTTTCCTATAAAACCGGTAGGGGGCGCTTTAGGAAGCGCAACTATATACAATGGGATATGGCCGCTCTCAGTCCTCGGCCAGGTATTTAGGAAAGGGATGACCGCTCTCAGTCCTCGGTCAGAGGGATTAAGGGAAATACGGGTAACAGTTCAATTCTCTGGTCCCAACGGGGACTATAATAGCAGCAACGGTTCACTGTGCCCCGACGGGCAACTATATACAGCTTCTACTCCGCTGTACTCAACGACGACGTCCTCCTGCTCTTTCTTTGTGGACAGTTTCAGTTTCAGACCCGTTCGGGCACGTATGCTGGGCAAACAGGTCTTCACCCAGATGCGGCACTCTTGGTTTTATGGGCGCGGTGGTGGTGGCGCCCGGGTTGCCCAGGCCTTGCGGCCAGGCCTGGGGCACCTGGAAAGTGAAGGGCACCGTAAGGACGGCGGCGCCCTGGGCTACTTGGCCCTGCGACCAGGCCGGTGGCTCCGCGGAGGTAGGGGGCGCTGTTGGTATTGCGGCGCCCGGGGGTACTAGGCCTTGCGACCAGGCTGGTGGTACTTCCTGCTTGGTCACGCTCGGGGTCGAGGCGTGTGACATCACAGGGGTCGCGGCTCCCGTTTGAGGCCTAGTCTGCGGCGGTGACGTTGCAGCGACGGGCACGGCAGGGGATACTTCGGGCTCTGCGACGGGGAGCTGGGGCAGGTACGCGGTTTCCCGGTTTGGGGTAGAGACGTCCCCTTTACCTGCCTCCTTTCGTTCGGCTCCCTTCTCGGCGCCGTCTCCGGCCTTCAGTCCTCCTGCGCCATCCTCAGAGGCGGTCTGTCTCCTCGTCTCGGGTGGCGTGCTCCGCTGACGAGTTCTTGTCTGCTGGACCATCTCACGGCTCCATTCTGCTAACGTCTCTCGCTGCACCCGGGCCATCCTCCGTGCGAGGCCCTCCAGCGCAGTCTGTGCACACTCCCGATCTCGGGGGAGCTGTGCCAGGACCTCCACTAAGCCTAGTGGGGTCGTTGCTTCTAGCAGGCTCCTGACCAACGGGTCGGTGCTGCTCTGCTCTCCTCTCGTTGTCTCCAGCAGGCTCCTGGCCAGCGGGCCGGTGCTGCTCTGCTCTTCTTCCATCTCCGGGTAAGCTTCTTCTGGACTCAGCTCTAGGCTTCTTGTCTCCGGGTGCGCTCTCTCCAGACTGCTCCAGGCGACACCCATCTTTGCTCTCTTCTTCTCAGTCCTCCCACTTCGAGGGCGGTCCCGGGGCCACTTGGTGATTGTCAGCTCCAGGGGCAGTTCTTTCACGCTGACAGACACCTCTAGCATCACAGTCTCTGTTGGTGGGGGCGGTTTCCACTTTTGGCGCCATTTTCGGTCCTGGCCCACGATGGGAGGTGACCTCTTGCCACCCTCTGGCACGCCCATAATGGCGTCCGCTCTTCCAAGGCGGGAAATCTTTGGAAATGGCGGGAATCGTCTCCCAGTGGCGGGAAACTCCATGGATGGCGGGAAAAAGCTGCAAATGGCGGACAACCAGCGGGAAACGACCTGTGATGGGGCCCGATGGCGGGGACCCTCCGGAACCGGCAGGAGACTTCTTTTTAAGGTAACGATGTACTTTTCTTCAGGCACGCAGTACCCGGATGTTGCGGGCACGTAATCCTGCCGACTACGCCAAAGTTGACGCGCCCCCTGAGCCATATTCTTTAGGGGAATACCCGGAGCCGGATCGGATGGGGGTTGTAGTCTCCGAGTGGCTGTGACCCGGTCCGTGCCCAGGGTGTCAAGCTCAGAGTATGTGGCAGTCCTACAGATGTTACAAAGTTCTTTATGTCGACTACGCCACCCGTTGGATTGCGGTCACTACGGCCGCCGCTGCAGCAGGGTCCGCTGAGGCTGATGGTGTTGGTGCAGCTTTAGATAGTATAACCCCCAACGGGAGGGGTATGGCCTCAGGGGGTCAGGTGCAGAGGATGGGGGTTGTGGTGGTGCAGCGTAGATGATAATTAAAGACAGAGTCGGGTTGTGCAGTTCAGGGTGTTTACTTACTGCAGATATTCCGGTCACTCCGGCCTTGAGTGACCACCCGAGCCGTGCTGCGTCCACCAGGTCCTGGATTCAGCCAACCCCCAAGCAAGTCCGGAGCGTGTCCCTGAGCCCTCCTTCTTGTCCTTTCTTCTGGCCGTCCCCACCAGGGATCCACCTAGGTCCAGCTCCCTCGGGCCTTCTGTTGGGAGACCCTTGGCCTTGGGTTCCCTGACCCTACACGTGGTTTGCCTTCAGGGTGGATGTGGTGGGTGGCCGTAGCAGATCCTGCCCACGGCCTCCGGTCTCTGGCTGAGGTATGCTTTAGCCCCCACCAGTTTGGGATCCGGTACCCTGTTGCCAACTCTTCACCCTAGGGTTGTACTCGGGTTCTCAGAGTTCCTTCTGTCTCCCCCTCTGGGTCTTTCTTGCTCCACTCTCACTCTCTCTGGGGCTGCTCTGCTCCTCTTCCTCTGACTTCTCACAGACTGACTGACTGTGGCTGACTGACTGACCCTGATCTTAGATGGTGCCCACCTTAAATACTCCCTCTATGTGTGAGCTCAGGTGACCAGCACCCAATGAGCTCCTATCTTTACCCAGGCTGCTCCCCCTATCTGCCCCTACACTACTGGGATGTACCACCCCCCTCCCACTCCAGCCAGGAACAGACTCGGTCGTACCTGCACATTTCTAAGTGGGAGTACCGTTGGTCTGTTCCTCGGAAATGGGATGTGTGTAGTGCATGCAGCTTTCTGAGCTCAGTTCCACACTCCATCCTTACCCGGGAGTGGAATACCACACCTCTGGCTTGAGGTGTAATACCCCTGTAGCAGCCGAATCCTCAGGGTGCTACACCTGCACATGAGGGGAGAGACATAGTGAATCCAAAATACTATACTACATTTCTAATTGAAGGTATTTGCTAATATTATTATTATATCTACTACATATTGGGATAGGATCTTGGAGATGGGAATACCCCTTTAACAATAAAAAAAAGTTTACAAATATCAAAATAAAATGCTGCAATCTCTGCAAGAATAAATCAGGAACTATGAGTTACGATTTTCCTTGTCAGTACAGTGTGTAACTATGAAGTAAAGCACTATTAGTATTTATTGTGGAAAGCCATATATAGGGACACAATCCCTTGATAAGGGGAATGATAGCACCCATTTCTCCATTTTTCTGATATATTTCCAGGAAGAATAAAAGAGAAATTTATTAAATGAAAAATCCTTATGCAGTTTCATATTTCTGCCACAGATATTCTCAATGCGGCACCATTTATTTCACAGAATGTAATGTAACAAAGAGTATTGTATTATAAGAACTCACCAAAACTGCTACTTGTGCTGTAAGTCTGATGAAAAGCTGTTAACTTTTAGCAATCGGAAGATATCTAAATGTAACTGTGGCATAATTAAAATAGTTTCAGAATAAGCTTCATGTGTGTATATATACATAAGCAATAATATTATCCCTAGCTATTAAATAATTCTATCCTACATCTTTCATCAGCTTTTCTCAATGTGGGCTCCATCTTTAATTTTCAGTTGTCTACCAGCTAGTGGGTGGAGATCAGCTGCTGTGATAAACAGTACACAGAGAGATGAAGGAATCCTGCTTTCCTTTCTCTATTTAGCTAAGAAAGTTACAATGGCCTACAGAAACTGCACTACTTAAAACATTACTTTTATCGATTAACCTTAAGTGATATGTGGTAGGACCATGTTACAGATTTTATGTTTGGATTCAAGTTACATCTCTAAGAGCCCAAATGTTCCCAGCCAATCAGAAATGCTAAAGAGGTAACATAAATAATTTTATCTTCTTCTGATTAAGAAGTTTGAAACCCCATTAAGAAATAAGAGGGAGCTTTCGTGGTTGGCCGTTGCACATGCAAAAAAAAGTCTTACTGGTGACAGATTATTTTTAAGTTCACGCCCCACATTGACACTACTTTAAATGGGTATTCTCATGTTATTAAATTGCCTTAGCTAGACAGCATGAAAATAAGCAAGCTTGCAATTGATTTCTGTATTCTATCTGCTATCATTCTCCTGCTGCAAAAACTTTTATCTTACATCATGTACAGCTTGTTTCCAAGGAGCTTGGTCATCAGAGCCTGGCTGAATGTGTACAATAGTTACATTACAAGAGATATCAGCCACCAGGGTTGCCAACTCATCTTTCTATTTTTTCTCTACAGCTTATCAAAAAATTGCGTACAGACAATATTTTTTACAGACACATTGGAAAACCATAATAAAGCACTACGAAGAGATACATTTCTGCAGCCCATAATTCTGATATGAAGACATCAGCTGCATTCACTGTAAACTGTAAAATGATGATAATTACAGTCAAAATTATCTGTGTAAGCTTCTTCAGCTTCAGCTTTTTAGGAACTGTCCTGGAATTTGTAGTTTTATTGACAACCCTGCTAGCCACCTCTTTCAGGCTCATTTAGTTCTATACAGCAGCTAGCTGCTCACCTCCCTCTATCTATCTCAGTTCTTAACACTCCTGCATATTCATAATCGCCCGACATCCAGCATCAGCATTTTTTTAGATAAGTTCTCCTAATCATGGCTCTCACTTTCCTGAGCTGTGTGCTTGTTCAAATTCACTGTTATCTCTATATGTAAACACTGAACAAACACTGGCAGACTGTTAATGTGTTGTAACAGGACAATACTCTTGGACCAGAACTGTCATTCAAGGAGGGCGATCCATCCCACAGCAACCAAGAAGTAAAGAGACTGCAGATCTGTGCAGTGCTCAAGAGAATACTCCTTTAATAGAAGGTGCATTTAAGAGCAACAGAGCAAAAGAGGATTTTACTAGTTAAATTTTTATATAGTCATGTTATAATTTTCTGTCTAATGACCCAAAATGAATAGGAATTTTGAATGACCCCCTTTAATGCTCCTCATTGAAGCTGCTTTAAAAGTTTTTAGGGAATTCCATTATCTGCTGATTCCTAATACTTGATATAATTGAAACAATGTTTCAAAGTATTAAAAATATAAATTCTTAAAAAGTAGCGTTTTTTAAAACCTTTAGCAATAATGGAATGAAACCTACTTTCTTACCATTTCTTTCCATTTCTTCTGCTATTAGGAGTGTATCTAATTGTATGAATAATGGGGATATTGAACAGCAATATAGAGATGACTCAGTCTAGAGGGCAATCAGACTTTAAATTGGATTAGTTTTACCAGGAGGTACATGATGATATTCTGTACTTCAGCCTTTAATGATATTCCCATGGAACACTAGGACCGATTGTACAAAATAAAAGGGTATAATAGTATCCTTGGTAATACAAAATACAGGCATGTGTTGAAAACCTAACACAATTTGCCACTTATTTTAAAGGGAACTTGTCATCCAAACATTACTGTCAGGTCTGTTGGAAGTACTAGCTATAAAGCAGGTAGAGGTGAACATGTTAATGTAAAGTTTTGTGGAAAAAAAATAAGTATTACCTTTCAATGGATGGAATCAAAAGGATAGAGTGACTCAGTGATGACTTCCAGTATGAGCGCTTGGAGAGATAGCTGTCAATCACAAAGTAGGGTCACCTAGTAGACTACAAAATATACTAAATAAGTAATACTCAATCACTTTTGCTCCTCCTGCTCTATAAAATATAGCATGTATTAGGTATATATTTAAAGTGACAGGTTCCCCTTAAATAGAATGCAGAAAATAATATTAATATGCAAAAATACAAAATATGAATATACAGTGACATGTAAAAGTTTGGGCACACCAGGTCAAAATTACTGTTATTGTGAATGGTTAAGCAAGTTGAAGATGATGTGATCTCTAAAATGGCCCAAAATTAAATGGGTTTTCCCACAAACAAAAGTTAACTTTAATCAATAGATCTTGGAAAAATAATAAATTCCACAATTGGATGTGTTTAAATAAAATGTTCCTCTGCTGAGATAATCTTATAAATGTGCCCCTGTATAATGGCTGTATATGACCGTGCAGGGGTGGAGAAAAAAAGTATACAGACATTCCAGCAGGTGATGACAAATTATTCTTTATTTGAAGTAAAATATTGTTTAAAAAGAGGCAGTGAAATGTTTTACCTCACAAAAAGAATCAGCTGTGATCCCCTGCTGTCCTGTCTGTATACTCTTTTGCTTCCTCCCCTGCCCAGGAGCTGTGGTATGATCAGATCATGTCCCTGTACGGTCAGACACAGTCATTACACAGTACACAGCAGGGGAACATTTATAAGATTATCTCAGCACAGGAACATTTTATTTAAATACATCCAATTGAACTTTTGTTTGTGGGAAAACCCCTTTAAAGATGACACATTTCTTTTGTATTTTAGGCAAAAAATATATATATAGTCATTTTTTACATTTAAAAAATTACCAAAAGGAAAATGGGCTGATGCAAAAGTTTAGGCACCCTTGGAGATTTGTGTGCTCAGATAACTTTAGCCAAGGTTTCAGATCTTAGCCTGCTAGGGTTATGGCTTGTTTACTATCATCGTTAGGAAAGGCCAGATTATGCAAATTTCCCAGTTTTATAAAATCCAGCCTTCTCAAACCTTGTGCCAAAAAACAGAAACCATGGGTTGTTCTAAGCAACTGCCTGGCACTCTGAAAATGAAAATGGCGGAGGCCCACAAAGCCGGAGAAGGCTAAAAGAAGATAGCAAAGCATTTTTAAGCCCTTTCTTCAGTTTTAAATGTATTTAAGAAATGGCAATTAACAGGAACAGTGGAGGTCAAAATAGGGTCTGGAAGACCAAGCAAAATTTCACTGAGAGCTATTCGTAGGATTACTGGAGAGGGAAATCAGAACCCTCGCTTGACTGCAAAAGACCTTGAGATAGATTTAGCAGACTCTGGAGTTGTGGTACATTGTTCTACTGTTCAGAAACATCTGCACAAATATGGACTTCATGGAGGAGTCATCAGAAGAAAACCTATTCTGCATTCTCACTATAAAATTCAGTGTCAGAAGTATGCAAAAGAACATCTAAACACGCCTGATGCATTTCGAAAAGTCCTGTGGACCGATAAAGTTAAAATATCAAGATCAAAGATATATGTGGAGAAAAAGGGGCACAGAATTTAAAGAAAAGAACATCTTGCCAACCATTATGCATGGAGGTTGATCAATTATGCTTTGGGGATGTGTTGCAGCTAATAGCACGGAGAACTTTCCACGTTAGAGGGAAGAATGGATACAATGAAATTTTAACAAATTCTTGATGCAAACATAACAATGGATAATGATCCTAAACACACATCAAAATCCACAACAGATTACTTCAAAAGGCACAAGCTGAAGGTTTTAAAATGGCCTTCACAATCCCCTGATCTGAACATTATTGAAAATCTGTGGCTAGACCTCAAAATAGCAGTGTATGCAAGACGACCCAGGAATCTTACAGAACTGGAAGAATTTTCCAAAGGAAGAATGGATGAATATCCCTCAATCAAGAATTGAAAGACTCTTTGCTAGCTACAAAAAGCATTTACAAGCTGTGAAACTTGCAAAAGAGGGTGCTACTAGGTACTCACCATGCAGGGTGCCCAAACTTTTGTATCGGCCTATTTACCTTTTTGTAATGTTTAAATCGTAAAAAATGAGATTATATATATATACATATATATACACATATACAGACCACAAGTTTGGACACACCTTCTCATTTAAAGATTTTTCTGTATTTTTTTTGTATTTTCATGACTTTGAAAATTGTACATTCACACTGAAGGCATCAAAACTATGAATTAACACATGTGGAATTATATACTTAACAAAAAAGTGTGAAACAACTGAAAATATGTCTTATATTCTAGGTTCTTCAAAGTAGCCACCTTTAGCTTTGATGACTGCTTTGCACAGTCTTGGCATTCTCTTGATGAGCTTCAAGAGGTAGTCACCGGAAATGGTTTTCACTTCACAGGTGTGCCCTGTCAGGTTTAATAAGTGGGATTTCTTGCCTTATAAATGGGGTTGGGACCATCAGTAGTGTTGTGCAGAAGTCAAGTGGATACACAGCTGATAGTCCTACTGAATAGATTGTTAGAATTTGTATTATGGCAAGAAAAAAGCAGCTAAGTAAAGAAAAACGAGTGGCCATCATTACTTTAAGAAATGAAAGTCAGTCAGTCCGAAAAATTGGGCAAACTTTGAAAGTGTCCCCAAGTGCAGTTGCAAAAACCATCAAGCGCTGCAAAGTGGCTCACATGAGGACCGCCCCAGGAAAGGAAGACCAAGAGTCACCTCTGCTTCTGAGGATAATTTTATCCGAGTCACCAGCCTCAGAAATTGCAGGTTAACAGCAGCTCAGATTAGAGACCAGGTCAATGCCACACAGAGTTCTAGCAGCAGACACATCTCTTCAACAACTGTTAAGAGGAGACTTTGTGCAGCAGGCTTTCATAGTAAAATATATATACAGTACAGACCAAAAGTTTGGACACACCTTCTCCTTTAAAGATTTTTCTGTATTTTCATGACTTTGAAAATTGGACATTCACACTGAAGGCATCAAAACTGTGAATTAACACATGTGGAATTATATACTTAACAAAAAAGTGTGAAACAGCTGAAATTATGTCTTATATTCTAGGTTCTTCAAAGTAGCCACATTTTGCTTTGATGACTGCTTTGCACACTCTTGGCATTCTCTTGATGAGCTTCAAGAGGTAGTCACCGGAAATGGTCTTCCAACAATCTTGAAGGAGTTCCCAGAGATGCACTTGTTGGCCCTTTGCCTTCCAGCTCACCCCAAACCATCTCGATTGGGTTCAGGTCTGGTGACTGCGGAGGCCAGGTCATCTGGCGATGCACCCCATCACTCTCCTTCTTGGTCAAATAGCCCTTACACAGCCTGGAGGTGTGTTTGGGGTCATTGTCCTGTTGAAAAATAAATGATGGTCCGACTAAACGCAAACCGGATGGAATAGCATGCCGCTGCAAGATGCTGTGGTAGCCATGCTGGTTCAATATGCCTTCAATTTTGAATAAATCCCCAACAGTGTCACCAGCAAACCACCCCCACACCATCACACCTCCTCCTCCATGCTTCACGGTGGGAACCAGACATGTAGAGTCCATCCGTTCACCTTTTCTGCGTCGCACAAAGACACGGTGGTTGGAACCAAAGATCTCAAATTTGGACTCATCAGACCAAAGCACAGATTTCCACTGGTCTAATGTCCATTCCTTGTGTTCTTTAGCCCAAACAAGTCTCTTCTGCTTGTTGCCTGTCCTTAGAAGTGGTTTCCTAGCAGCTATTTTACCATGAAGGCCTGCTGCACAAAGTCTCCTCTTAACAGTTGTTGTAGAGATGTGTCCGCTGCTAGAACTCTGTGTGGCATTGACCTGGTCTCTAATCTGAGCAGCTGTTAACCTGCGATTTTTGAGGCTGGTGACTTGGATAAACTTATCCTCAGAAGCAGAGGTGACTCTTGGTCTTCCTTTCCTGGGGCGGTCCTCATGTGAGCCAGTTTCTTTGTAGCGCTTGATGGTTTTTGCAACTGCACTTGGGGACACTTTCAAAGTTTGCCCAATTTTTCGGACTGACTGACCTTCATTTCTTAAAGTAATGATGGCCACTCGTTTTTCTTTACTTAGCTGCTTTTTTCTTGCCATAATACAATTCTAACAGTCTATTCAGTAGGACTATCAGCTGTGTATCCACCTGACTTCTGCACAACACAACTGATGGTCCCAACTCCATTTATAAGGCAAGAAATGCCACTTATTAAACCTGACAGGGCACACCTGTGAAGTGAAAACCATTTCCGGTGACTACCTCTTGAAGCTCATCAAGAGAATGCCAAGAGTGTGCAAAGCAGTTGAAGAACTTTGAAGAACCTAGAATATAAGACATATTTTCAGTTGTTTCACACTTTTTTGTTAAGTATATAATTCCACATGTGTTAATTCATAGTTTTGATGCCTTCAGTGTGAATGTACAATTTTCATAGTCATGAAAATACAGAAAAATCTTTAAATGAGAAGGTGTGTCCAAACTTTTGGTCTGCACTGTATACACTGCTCAAAAAAAGGGAATACTTAAACAAGAGAATATAACTCCAAGTAAATCAAACTTCTGTGAAATCAAACTGTCCACTTAGGAAGCAACACTGATTGACAATCAATTTCACATGCTGTTGTGCAAATGGAAAAGACAATAGATGGAAATTATTGGCAATCATCAAGGCACACTCAATAAAGGAGTGGTTCTGCAGGTGTGGACCACAGACCACATCTCAGTACCAATGCTCTCTGGCTGATGTTTTGGTCACTTTTGAATGTTGGTTGTGCTTTCACACTTGTGGTAGTATGAGACGGACGCTACAACCCACAGAAGTTGCTCATCCATCAATGCGAGCAGTGGCAAGAAGGTTTGCTGTGTCTGTCAGTGTAGTGTCCAGAGGCTGGAGGCGCTACCAGGAGACAGGCCAGTACACCAGGAGACGTGGAAGGGGCCGTAGGAGGGCAACAACCCTGCAGTAGGACCGCTACCTCTGCCTTTGTGCAAGGAGGAACAGGAGGAGCACTGCCAGAGCCCTGCAAAATGACCTCCAGCAGGCCACAAATGTGCATGTGTCTACACAAACGGTTAGAAACCGACCCCATGAGGGTGGTACAAGGGCCCAACGTCCACAGATGGGGGTTGTGCTCACAGCCCACTATATATATATAGTGCATTGTGAAAGTATTTGGCCCCCTTGAACTTTTCTTCTTTTGCCACATTTCTGGCTTCAAACATAAAGAAGATATAAAATTCTAATTTTTTTGGGAAGAATCAATAACAAGTGGGACACAATCGTGAAGTGGAACGAAATTTATTGGATATTTTAAACTTTTTTAACAAATTAAAAACTGAAAAGTGGGTCTTGTAATATTATTCGGCCCCCTTGAGTTAATACTTTGTAGCGCCACCTTTTGCTGCGATTACAGCTGCAAGTCGCTTGGGGTATGTCTGTCAGTTTTGCACATCGAGAGGCTGAAATTCTTGCCCATTCTTCCTTGCAAAACAGCTCGAGCTCATTGAGGTTGGATGGAGGGCGTTTGTGAACAGCAGTTTTCTGCTCTTTCCACAGATTCTCGATTGGATTCAGGTCTGGACTTTGACTTGGCCATTCTAACACCTGGATACGTTTATTTTTGAACCATTCCATTGTAGATTTTGCTTTATGTTTGGGATCATTGTCTTGTTGGAAGATAAATGTCCGTCCCAGTCTCAGGTCTTTTGCAGACTCCAACAGGTTTTCTTCCAGAATGGTCCTGTATTTTGCTTCGTCCATCTTCCCATCAATTTTAACCATCTTCCCTGTCCCTGCTGAAGAAAAGCAGGCCAAGACCATGATGCTGCCACCACCCTGTTTGACAGTGGGGATGGTGTTTTGAGGGTGATGAGCTGTGTTGCTTTTACGCCAAACATATCGTTTTGCATTGTGGCCAAAAAGTTCGATTTTGGTTTCATCTGACCAGAGCACCTTATTCCACATGTTGGGTGTGTCTCCCAGGTGGCTTGTGGAAAACTTCAAGCAAGACTTTTTATGGATATCTTTGAGAAATGGCTTTCTTCTTGCCACTCTTCCATAAAGGCCAGATTTGTGCAGTGTACGACTGATTGTTGTCCTATGGACAGACTCTCCCACCTCAGCTGTAGATCTCTGCAGTTCATCCAGAGTGATCAGGGGCCTTTTGGCTGTATCTCTGATCAGTCTTCTCCTTGTTCGAGATTAAAGTTTAGAGGGACGGCCGGGTCTTGGTAGATTTGCAGTGGTCTGATACTCCTTCCATTTCAATATGATCGCTTGCACAGTGCTCCTTGAAATGTTTAAAACTTGGGAAATCTTTTTGTATCCAAATCCGGCTTTAAATTTTGCCACAACAGTATCTCGGACCTGCCTGGTGTGTTCCTTGGTCTTCATGATGCTCTCTGCACTTGAAACAGAACCCTGAGACTATCACAGAGCCGGTGCATTTATACGGAGACTTGATTACTCACAGGTGGATTCTATTTATCATTACCAGTCATTTAAGACAACATTGGATCGTTCAGAGATCCTCACTGAACTTCTGGAGTGAGTTTGCTGCACTGAAAGTAAAGAGGCCGAATAATATTGCACGTCCCACTTTTCAGTTTTTAATTTGTTAAAAAAGTTTAAAATATCCTATAAATTTCGTTCCACTTCACGATTGTGTCCCACTTGTTGTTGATTCTTCCCAAAAAAATTATAATATTATATCTTTATGTTTGAAGCCAGAAATGTGGCAAAAGGTAGAAAAGTTCAAGGGGGCCAAATACTTTCACAATGCACTAATATATTTATTTATTTAGTTAGTTTTGAAAAAGCTAACGTGAAACGCGCGTCAAGAAGGGTTCCTTCCCTGATCTCTGCAGCAGTAATTCATTATGGGTAAGCTTTTTTGATATTTCATCTATGCTTCACTAATGTGAGTTTACTTTGAGTGCGTTGTAGTGAATGTATGGCTATTCACACATGATACTAATGAGATTAGTCCAGTTTGACCATATATTGATCTTAGATTGTGTGTCTTCCAGCTTCACACCATTCAGGTAATCCAATTTGATTTGTTTGGGTAAATGAATCATTATACCTATTTATTACTTTAGAGATACATCATCTATGACCTTTAATTACGGAGATGTTTAATCTATTTTCCTAACAGGCTATTACCTAGTCTTGATATACAGCTAACTTGGTTACATACATTTTTGTAAATATGTAGATATTAATAATTCCGTCTGCATACCGATAGGAACTACATTGTGATCTTGGTCCTTTCCTGATTCTACCTCTTTTTTATATTGATGCTATATGTTGTAATTTTTACTATAATATTTCAATAAAAAATTGTATTTTACAAAAAAAAAGTACTTCAATTGTATTTTTGTAGGTTATAATTATATATATATAGCTATGGCTCTGTAGCAACTCACTAGAGAAAATAGGTTATACACTAAAAACTGCAACTGACCCTGCCAGTTCCTGTACAAACTAGATATCCTGACTCTGCAGTCAATAGTGGAGCCTGAGGGTGCAGAGATAAACCTAACCACAGACTAGGAGATGACAAATCTGTCCTAAACTGCCTAAAAGAACGAGGAGTTGCTTCACATTCCTCCTGAAGAACCGGAGGGCAGAGCAGAGTGTGAATTACCTACAAGAAAAAAAGGTGTGCTGAACAAAGGAAAGATCCCAGAGTGAGTAAAGTAAATAATGAAATACCAAGTAAAGTATAAAGCAAGTACTGTTAACAAATATACTGCCTACTTCCTAATGATAAAGAGAAGATAGGTGCTAAGTACAGCAAAGAAATAGCAAAGTAAAAATTCTTAGCTGTAATCTCACAGACATCCAAATGAATCTATCACCAGCAGGAAATGCCAGCAGGGGGACAGAATATGAAGCTGCACCCTAAAGATGATAGGATGACAAATGAAAACACCTGTGTTCTGTCTAAGCAGACTGAAGCCAGAAAGACATAACTGAAACACTCAAAGAAAAGGTGTGTCTCCTGTGGCTTGGCAGAAAGAGAAGCCGCTCACAGACTCAATGGATCAAATCTATGGGTATGACAGTAACAGGGACATCAAGCTGTGTGAACTTGGTCTTATAGCCTTTGCATTTAATATGTTTCTATATCATTTTCTTTCTAACCTCCTGAGACAACTTTCTTCTTTGCTTTCTTTGATACCAAACAGGACAATGCCTACTTTTTCCCCTTTAAATAGGCAGACCAAATTTTCAGACACCTGTGATGGTAATTACAGGGCACACCTTAGTATAACATGTCCCTGTTCTAGAGAGACTGTCATTTTTTTCCATGCCATTTTCATTAGTTTGTTAATAATGTCTGATTTTCATTAGTTGATATTCAGTAAATTTAAATTGAAAATTACTTTTGTGAGTTTTAAGTTATTTTACTGACTGTTGTGGTTTTACTTACTTTGAAGGGGTTGTCCACTACTTGAACAACTCCTTCTGGATATATTTGGCCCCGATAAAATAAAAATGCTTATACTCACCTCTGGCGCCATTCCCGTATTCTTTCTCCCTGGAGCTTTTGTGCTGTTGTTGTGACACGTGATCCCGGCACCCAGTCAGTGCTGGCGTCACTGTCCCCACCTTCGGACAAATTTAACATGAAGAGGAAGTCCGAGCTGCAGCTAATCTCGAACTTCCTCTTCATGTTCAATTTGACAGGAGGCGGGGACAGTGACGCCAGCACTGATTGGGCGCCGGGGTCACGTGTCACAGCAACAGCACGGGAGCCCTGGGGAGCATGAGTACTGACACCATGGGAACGAGGCCATCACAGGAGGCGAGAATAAGCTTTTTTAATTTATCGGGGCCAAAGGTGGAGTATGAGAAGGAGTTGTCCTAGTAGTGGACAACTTCTTTAACAGAAGGGTACCAACAATTTTGTCCACATCTGTATTAGTGTCCTGACTGTAAATAGTAAACACTCAAGAATAGTTTAAAAAAGTCCTCTATGATCTTTTTGCCTTAACATGTTTATATGAGTATTAACTGTAGTGTCACTTTGTTAATATACTCATCTACGACCACCTTCCCTGGTATCCGGCGCCATTCCACTCCTCTTCTGAGACATCTGGCTCACTCTATGTGTGAGCCGAAAGTCTTATCTACAATATAAGCCTATGGAGCCTAGGTTTAACGCTCCATAGACTTACATTGTAAAAGTCACCTCCGGGTCACACGTAGTATGACCCAGAGACTCTGACGAGAGGCGACCTCACTCAGAAGAGGTTATGTATATATTTTATTCACTACTGTTTTAAAACGGTTTATTCATTGCTTTTATATTTTTATGTATACATTTTATTTAGTGCTGAGATATATTTATGTATATATTATGTATTTATGCACTGTCGATGTACATTTAATGGGTGCATGACTTGACATTACCTGTGCATCTGATAAAAAAATCACAAGAGCAGCGGTGGACCTAGGAAGGCTGAGTACTGGGTGTTTCTGTTATCTTTAACACACATACTCCAATGGTGTGCACAATGCTGGAAGTGGAAAAAAACCCTTATCTGTAACCACCAAGTTTACAGTCCGTTCCTGTTGTGCCATAACCACTAAGCTCAGCGCCTCCATTATACACCAATGTAATGCATTAGCTACGGAAAGGTAAAACACGCACATGAGTCTTTAGTGCTGCGGAAAAGCATAAAAAACGCATCAACAATGTATGTAAACTGCACATGACTGTGTTAATAAAGTTTTGTTAAAGCTAAATACCAGGAAGTATTAAAAACAAAGCAGCTTTATTTAAAACATGACATGACAACAAGAGACAAAAAAAACCCGGCATCAAACACATGATAAAAACGGATGTAAAAAAACGCACTCAGAAACGCAATGAAAACATGCAAGTAACCTAATTTACCCAATAGGTGCAGAAATGGTGCAGAAAATCTGAAACATCAAAAACTCACCAAGAGCTCCTTGTGGGATCATAGCCTAAAGGTGAACTATATCCCAATATGAATTGTATATAAAGTAGAATCACAAATAATCAAATAAATATAATATAATGCATAGTGAGGAGAAAAAAGAAGCACAAATAAAGAGATTTCCATTCCTGCCCACATGATGGTGGAAGTTGTGTCCTACTTAGCCATGCACAGTATCTCTAGCCTTTACTTTTCATGAAACCATCACATGATGGAATCATAATGATGTTTTAGCTATATTTATAAACCAGCTAAGCTTCTTGAAACCCACCAAACCCCTGCTACCTGCTGTCTGCTAACCCAGTTCAGTGACCTTCAACATAAAACCCCAAAGTGCCATTATAATTATTTTCACAGTCTCTGGACAAATATCAGGATGTGAGAAGTCTATATCCACTGCCCTGATCCTGCCAAACTAAAATGTTATAGACCCCGAGACTGGAGTTTCCAATTGCATAAGCGTTCTAGCAGCTGCCGAAGTTCACCAATGATGTCAGTGGTAGCCCGGGGCTCTAAAGATAGGTCTGTGATGGTCTAAAAATGCTTCTGACCATGCAGTAATTTTCTTTGCTTGTTTCCTGAGCGCTGCACAATGTATACAAAGTGAACTACTTCGATATCCAGTTGGATTCTGGTGATTACATGACCCAAATCTGCCCTCTATTTAAAGTATACAGTGAAATTTCTGCGAAGAAAAATGCGACTGAAAATGATAGCAACGCAAACACAAAAAAGTGTAATATTCACATTTCATCATTTCCTTAAAAAAGTGCTGAAAGAAGAAGTACTATAAGTAAATCCGGCAAAAATTCTATTAGATCAGAAAAGGTTTTTTCTTCATGACTCTATTTGCCTTTAGGACTTTCTCCTGACTTCGCTACATATCATTAACATATTTTTTTCACCAAGAATGGTCCGTTTGTTACTATTTTTATGTCTGTGATAAAAAATGCTGCAGTTTTTTCAGGTTTGTGTTTTTTTTTTTTTTTCTCTAAATCAGAGATGGGCAATTCATTTCCCCAAGAGTCCACATGAGAGACCTGAACTTAATTCTGCTTATTATTGTAATTATTTTATAGAAAAATATTTCGATTTGAGAGTCCTCAGTGGTTGATACCTTTTAATGGCTAACTGAAAAGATGGTAACAGGTTGCAAGCTTTCGAGACTACTCAGGCCTTATCATCAGCCTAGTATAACCCAAAATCTGAAGAGTCACATATTTATACACAATATGGCACAGAAATAATGCAATAGATGAGACAGGTGATGAAAAGCAGAGCTATTACTATGGGAGAGATAAATATTTCAGGCTGTAAATATTTTTTGTGCAGTGTTGTGATGACCCCACAAGTCTGATGGCCACATTCCTTAGTTGATGTAGAATGACATTTCCTGTATCAATTATTTGATATACATTTTTATCACTTAATATTAAGCAGAATTAAGTATGTTGAGCAGCAGCTACAGTTAAGACATGCTATAATATGGCTTATGGTAACATGTATGCTTACCTGTAGCCACTAATCAAAACCATAAAATGTAGTGCTTTTTATAAAGTTTAAAAAAAAATTGTAAATCATACGCTCTTGTTATTCAGCCTAAAGTATATTTAATAAGTATAAATGTACCTTGAGCAACAGCTCCCACACACACACAATATAATATCCCCACAGCCACCTCACACAAGTATGATGTCCCCACAGTCCCTCACACAGTAAAATGGCCACTTGTCTTTGTGTACCTTGGATTTTTATGAACTTTAAATCAATTGAAAGTTTTATCTTGATGCCGAAATTGATCATATATTCTGTATAATGGCCCCCCACACAGGTATGGTGTCCTCCCACACAGGTATAGTGTTCCCACAGCCCCTCACAGTATTTTGGCTTTCCACATTTTCCCTGCACAAGTATGTGGCGCCCTGCTGTGCATTGGTGCCACAGAACCCAGAAGGATGCATGGATGGACTTCTCCAAAAGAGGCCCTCACACATTCACACACCTACACCCTACCACCTCAGACCAGCAGAGGGAGCCCTGATAGGGATATATAAAGGGAGGGTGGAGGCAGGCAGCTCAATTTAGTTTCAGTGATAGTTCAGTCAGTGTTCAGAGACAGACAGGAACACAGCTCAGAGTGAGCAGAGAGTGTGCTGACGCTAGGAGAGCAGTGAAGAGGCAGCGAGCTGGCTGCTGTGCTTAGGCGAACCAAGGCCTACAGCATGTGTGAAGGCCTAGTGAGGGCCTTGAGTGGGCCGAAGGCGAGAGGAGAAAGAAGAAGTAGCAAGGGGTAGAGGAGCATATCAGGCTCACCCCGATATATATACCGGACACTGGGTCCGCGCCTACAGGGACATTTATACTCAGTAGGAACCACCGGAACCCCTGGAGGACTACAGGTCCCAGGTTCACCAAATACTGGCTACAGTACCAGGGCTAGGAGTCACGGAGGTCCCAGCATCCAGGGAGAGTGATCTCCAAGAAGAAGGCCCTACCACCAGGTCAGCAGGTGCTAAGAGAGACAGTAACCAAGCTAGGCCTAGCTCCAGGCAGGTCAGAAGCTTAGAGAAGAAAGCAAAGATCAGGAGGCCCTATACCCGCTCACTGGGGAGAGTCCAAAAGTGCGCCCTTCACCTGGAGTACCCTGGACCGTGCCTGCAGCATCACCAGTAAAGGTACTGAAGCTTAACCCTTTGTGAGTGTCCGTCTTTCCTCCGGGACCGTCCTGCCATCTCTCCCCTGCACCACCATCCATTACACCCCACGCTGCCCTGGAGCTAGATCTACCAGTGGAGAGCCACACCATCCCTGCTGCCGTAACACCAGCTCCAGAGGACTGCTCCACAGCGGCGGCACCCCTTAGCCTCAATCCACAGGTGGCGTCACGAACTTTCCTAATCCCTTATAAGTTTTCCACTTTTCACTGACCGCCCTGGGTCACGGACCGGGCCAGCCACCGTGATATCCCCCGGCAAATGCAAATGCTCACCTCACCCTATCCCCCTGATGAGCTGCTCCACTCCGTACAGTGTTTATTGAATCTCCACACAGCAGGCGAGATTTAAGGATGCAGATATAGTTGAAATTGAGTCACTTGGCAAGGGATGGCTACTTGGTGTGGGACACCACTGCATCAAGCCCTTCTCTGTCTCAGTCTGCGGGTCACACCTGAACAGCCAAAGGGCCACATGTGGCCAGCCAAAGGGCCACACTTTGCCAAGGTCTGCGCTACACTGATGCAGCCTGTGGGTGGTTTATTCACCCCCCCCCAGCAGATTCTGCAATGAGTTTTCTCTTCTGTCTAGACCGGTAGACTGCAGCCAGCGAGCCAAGGTCAGCCATTTGGCTGTTCCTGTCTGACTTGTGGACAGGGGCAGCCAATGATATGGATATAATGGTGTACCACACCAAGTGGCTGCCCCTCCACTTGACATATCAATTTCACTAATATCTCATGTATCTACTGTCATCACACTTGCTGCACTGAGTCACACAAGCTGCATGTATACACAGTGTATAGAGAGAAGCAGTGCATCGGGGAATGGAGTTAGGTGATTGTCAGTGTATTTTTTATTATTTATCAGTAATTACTTTGGGAAACTATGGGGGCCATCATTTTGTGTGTGGAGGGATGTTTGGCAATCATACTGTATGGGAGGGTTTCATAATATAGGGGGCATCATACTGTGTGTGGGAAGCTGTGGCAAAACAATACAGTATTGGGAGTTGTGGGGGTATTATACTGTGTGGGAAGCTGTGAGGGTATCATACTATGAGGGGAAGCTATGGAGTCCATCTTAATGTGTGCTTATTAGTGGGATATGGGGGACTGTTGGGTTAAGCATACTGTGAGTTGGGGACTGTGGGAGATATCATACTGTGTGGGGAGCATTGGGGGCATCATAATGTGTATGGAGAGTTGTGGGGAACTTTATACTGTGCATGTGGGGGGCGTGTATGCCACTGTATGTGTTTATATCACTGTGTGTGCATTGTACTGGGGCTGTGAAGACATCATACTGTGTGCGGGAATGCCTTGGGACTTCATACTGTGTGGGGAGGGGCATTATTATGTGTGTTCGAAAGATGTGAGGACATCATACTATGTGTGGTGGTGATTTGAGGCATCATACTATGTAGCGAAAGCAGTTGATCAAAGTACATATAGATATATATACGTAAGGCTTAATAACAGAAGCAGTATGATTTTGCTTGACTGCTTTTTATATACTGTGTAAAAAACAATAAAGTATGGTTCTGATTAGCTGCTACTGGTAAGAATACATGTTAGATCACAAAAATAGAATAGATTCATGGGTGTGTACACAAGTCTCACATAGAAAAACCCATTTAAAAGATAACTTTTAATAATTTGCATTAAAATGCCTCAAGGCTCACAATAAATACTAAATACCATATACAAACATAAAATTGTGATCCATCTACTACCAATATATAGATACTTCCGACATTAAAGGGAAGGCTATGGCATATATATTAGTGAAAATGGAACACTTATTAAGTACCTCACACTCAAAGCCTATTCTCCTTTATTAGTGATGGATCACCAAAACACAAAACATCACTATGGAGTACAGCCAGTAGATATTCCTGGTCTGTTGTGGTTCCAAAAATAGAAAGACCTGGTTCCAGATAGCGTAGCAAGTGTATATATTGTATGCACACAGCGCCTTAATACACCAACTATACAAGATACATAATCATGTCCAATCATTTATTATAATACCCGAGCTATTACCAGGTAGGAACCATATTCCACTCCAGACTATTTATAAACAGATATTTTCCCCAATTTGGCACAATGTGGCAGGTATCATCCCATGCAAAATATGATAAGAAAAGGCATAGAAATCCAGTTTATTCTACCATCATCAATATTCAGAATACACAACCAGAAACCCAAACCAATGTGTCAAATAGTCTTTTCCACCCCTGGCATCAATGAGGTACTAGACTACACAAAAATCTAAAGTAGAAAGAGTTTAACTCATCTTAATATGTGGGAATCCTGCCTCCCGAACCTTCCGCAAGCCGACTACAGCCAACAGTCTTCTCAGATGGGAAAGTCACCATCCAGGTTCTCTGAATAGGGGTATACCCAAGGGACAGTTTCTGCGCATCAGGAGAAACTGCTCCAATTAGGGAGTGTTCATGTCCCAATCCCGCGAGTTAAGAGACCGGTTTAGGAAAAGGGGTTACCCAGACAAGGTTATTGAAACGGCCTATCTCCACGCCAGCAGTCAGGATAGACAAAGACTACTATGTCCAGTGAATAGGAGGGATGAAAGTAGTGGCCCACCCAGAATTATTGGTACATTTGACAACAGGGCGAGTGAGGTAATGAATATCATACGGAAACATTGGGGGGTCCTTGAGATGGACCCCGACCTCAAGGGATTCATCTCTGAACGTCCAAGTATCACCTACAGGAAGGGACGATCTTTGCGAGAACGTTTGGTCCACAGCTTCTACAAACGGCCGACCAGACAGGGGTCTTGGCTGGAATGTAGGACTTGTGGAACTTTTAGATGTGGGAACTGTAAATTCTGTCCGTGGTTAAGACCATCTAAGAGTTTCGCTGGCAATGTGGGTGGAAAGGTCTTCTTCATGAGGGATTTTGCTAACTGCAAAACAGAAGGGGTGGTTTATATGGCTACGTGCCCCTGCCCCAAAAACTACGTCGGTAAAACCAAAAGGGAACTGCGGAGACGAATTGGTGAACACCTGGGAGATATGCGACACAGGAGGGATACTCCTTTGGCCCGGCACATGAGGGAATCTCATTTCAACAACATAAATGCAGTTTCTTTCTGTTTAATAGAGGTGATTCGTAAAAACGAGAGGGGGGGGTGATTGGAACAAGCTGTTACTTCAGAAAGAGTGCCAGTGGATTTTTAGGTTAGGTGCTCTAACTCCGAACGGTCTTAATGAGCAACAAAATTATTGCTGTTTCATTTAATTGATAGGGATTACGGCTATCAGCCAACATGGTTAGCTGTATAATTCTGTCTAATCATCATATATAGGTATATTTTATATCTTTGTATGTACCAGAGGTATCACTGACATCCAAGTACCCTTTGCATGCCCCTCCCCTGAAACTCCACCCCTTTATTTTCTTTCCTCTCCCACAGGTGTATCCCGTATTAACATAGTAACATGTGGGATACATAGATCTAAAACACTAGAATCAAACCCCCCCTTCCCCCTTTTCTTTGTCCCTTCCTTCCTTCTGTGCAGCTTTCTCTATTTACTGCAGTGTATTTTGCATATTATCTATCTATTCTATCTAGTGCAGTATTGGCCCCTCCCTCATATCATATACACACATTTTGGACCATTGCTATGTGGGACTAAGATTGGGATAATAACCAATTGTTTCCCTGTAAACTGTCCCATTCTGGTGCCTATACCCAGTTCATGTTATTGTATCATGCTGGGACACCTGCGCTATGTCTGCTGTCCTCTCTGTTATCGTTGACGACTGCGCATGCGCTGGTATCGCACTATATGTGGTGTACTTTTGAGTGGAGGCGTGGTGAAACTACCTCTCTGCCGTCTTACTTGTTGCTATGGACGACTGCGCATGCGCCGATATCGCGCTGTGTGCGGTGTGTTCACAAATACCTCTGAGTGGAGGAGTGGTTGGAAACTGCCTTTCTGACGTCTGATGGGAAACTCTCGCGTGCGCAGTACACTGAAGTACCTCTAGTGGATGTCGGGCCTACAGAAATGCGCACTATAGCAGGAAGGGACAATCATGTTATCAACGGTATGAGGGAATGTTCTCCTCTTGGTTGGGGAAGTGGATTTCGATTAGGTACACCTGATGGGGTGGATATTTAAAGAGGGAGAGTGGCAGCATGAAATAGACTGCAAGCTATTTCTCCTCCTGATGAACCCAAATAAGATGGGGAAACGCGTCAAGGATTATGGAACCCCACAGGACACTGGGGAGGCAGGATTCCCACATATTAAGATGAGTTAAACTCTTTCTACTTTAGATTTTTGTGTAGTCTAGTACCTCTTTGATGCCAGGGGTGGAAATTACTATTTGACACATTTTGATTGGGTTTCTGGTTGTGTATTCTGAATATTGATGATGGTAGAATAAACTGGATTTCTATGCCTGTTCTTATCATATTTTGCATGGGATGATACCTGCCACATTGTCCCAAACTGGGGAAATATCTGTTTATAAATAGTCTGGAGTGGAATATGGTTCCTACCTGGTAATAGCTCAGGTATTATAATAAATGATTGGACATGATTATGTATCTTGTATAGTTGGTGTAATAAGGCGCTATGTGCATACAATATATACACTTGCTACGCTATCTGGAACCAGGTCTATTTATTTTTGGAACCACAACAGACCAGAAATATCTATTGGCTGTACTCCATAGTGGTGTTTTGTGTTTTGGTGATCCATCACTAATAAAGGAGAATAGGCTTTGAGTGTGAGGTACAGTACTTAATAAGTGTTCTCATTTTCATTAATATATATGCCATAGCCTTCCCTTTAATGTCGGAAGTATCTATATATTGGTAGTAGATGGATCACAATTTTATGTTTGTCTATTTCTATGGTATTTAGTATTTATTGTGAGCCTTGAGGCATTTTAATGCAAATTATTAAAAGTTATCTTTTAAATGGGTTTTTCTATGTGAGACCTAAGAATACATGTTATAATAAGTCCTATTGACGCGCCCCCTGGGCCTGTGTTGTGCAGGGGAACCCGGAACCGGGCCTGTTGTAGAATGCTGGGGGTTGTAGTCTCCGTGTGGCGGTGACCCAGTCCGTGCCCAGGGTGGTCAAACCAGTGGCAGTCTTAATGTATAGCAAATGTCCGACTATGCCACCCGTGGATTGCGGTCAGTGGGGACCGCCGCTGCGCTGCAGACCGCTGAGGCTGGTGTTGTATGCGCAGCCAAGTATGGGATAACTTCCCACGGGAGAAGCATTGCCTCAGGGCAGTTAATGTGGATGATGGTAGTGATGGTGTGAGCGTCCCAGTACTAATGGTGCTGGTGCGGCGATGAAACACAGAGACGTGTGGTTGCAGTTTCCAATGCTTTACTCACAGTTCTTTACTGGTCCTAGTCACCTCGGTACCGGCGGTGACTGCCCAAGCCGTGCTGCATCCACCAGGCAAGGGGCTCGACCAACTCCCAGGCAATTCCAGAGCGTGGCACAGGACTCCCTTCCTTTCCTTTCTCTGGCCGTCCCCACCAGTGACCCACCTTTGTCCAGCTTCCTCGGGCCTTCTGTTGGCGAAACCTCTCTCCGGTTTCACTGACCCTATGTGGTATGCTTTTCTGGTGGATGTAGTGAGGGGTCGCACCAAGATGTGGTCACAACCTCCGGTTTTGGCTGAGGATTAGTCGCCTCCACCAATTTGGGTTCCGGTACCCTGCTCTGCCAACCCTTCACCCTGTATCTCCTGGGCATATGGGGTTCCTTCTGTCCTCGTGTCTCTGGGCCTTTCTCTGTGTTTCTGTTCCTTGCTTCCTTTCTTACTGTCCTTTCTGTTCATTCTCCTTTCTCTCTCTCTCAGGCTCCAACCTCCTGACGAGGCTTGCCTGCAGAGCAGAGCCCATGCAGGGGCTCTGCTTCCTGTCTTCTCCTCTCACTCTTAGCTTCTTCTCTGCACTGCACTGACTACTGTCCTAAGATGGTGCCCACCTTTTATACCTCCTTTTAACACCCGAGCCCAGGTGACTAGCAACCAATGGGCTCCTACCTATGCCCAGAGACCCACCCCTATCTGCTCCTACACCACTGGGTTTTCCTCCCCCTCCCCACTCCAGCCAGGAACAGATGCTGTCGTGCCTGCACTTCCGTCCAGTGGGAGCACCGTTGAGCTGTCCCTAGGAAATGGGGTGTGTGTGGTGCATGCAGCTACTGAGTCCTGGTCCACATTCCATCCTTACCCGGGAGTGGAATATCACACCTCTGGTTTGAGGTGTAATACCCCTGTAGCAGCCGAGCCCTCGGGGTGCTACATTCCCCCCTGGTAAATCACAGCACGTCCTCGGGCTGGAAAAGAATAAAACAATTTAAAATATACAAAATTTTAGAATGCATTCGCATATAAGACATCAACTATTAACCCATCCCTTTATGGGAGGCACTTTTCTCTTTCTAACGTTACTGGTATAAAACATTATAAAACATTTTGCTAATGCCACCGGAAATCTTTTTGCAAAAACACCATATAAAACTTTGGCATTTCTATTTTAGCAGCACACAGACTTTTTCAGTATAAGACATTCTTAAGTAAAACATTTTTTTTTTTTTTTCAAACAACACATTCTTGAGTTCTGGCAGTGGTGCGACTTGCGACCAGGTGTTCTTTCTTCTTAGGGGAATGGCTGCTCTCAGTCCCCAGCCAGATTAGGAAAAAGGGATGGCTGTTCTCAGTCCCCAGCCAGATAAGGGATATAGGGGGTAACTTCTACACAGTTCTATATCAGTCCCAACGGGGACCACACTCCACTCAGTAACAGTTTCTATACCCTTACGGGTAACTATATACAGTTCCATTTACCGTTCACTGGTAACGGTGTCCTCCTGATGCTTCCTCCTTGTACTCTTCAAACCCGTCCGGGCCCTCAGGGTAGTCCATGTCTGGGAGGTACCGCAGTTCCTCCTCTGTTAGACGGTGGACATGGAGGGCATACAGTCCCTTTGCGCCCTTGTGTAGCAGGCCTTGCGACCGAGCCTGGAGAAGGTCGCTGTTGATGACGCCCGGGGTCAGAGGGTGCGACTTTGGGCCTGGGCGCGGGCTGGTGGCGGCAGTGACCAGGGCTGGAGGGCTCGGCAGCAGGGCTTGTTGCGGGGTCTGGAGCAGGTCGGTGTTTGCAGCCCCCGGGATCGGCGGCTCCACCAGGGGGCCCGGGAGCAGGCTGACGCTGGCAGCGTCCGGGACAGGGAGACTCCTCTTACCTGCTCCCACGACCGCTCCTGCATCACGCGTCTTCTCCTGGTGCTGGTCGGAGCCCGCGATGGCTGGGGCACTGCCGATGCTGGGCAGCATAGTCCGCTGCCGGTCCGCCATCTTGCTCTCCGTTCCTGGTGTCCTCCTCCCCCCTGGTGGACCGTGGCCTACCTTGCGATGATCTTCCTCCGTAGGCTGCGGCTCCGCAGTCGATCGTCGGGGTTGAGGACCTTGCGTCGCGCTCCTATGACGTCAGCGTCACTCCCTCTCCCTTCCAGGACCTTACGCAGCGTCGGTGCGTGGGGCGGAGCTTCGGATCTCGCGCGCTTTCGGCGTCCACGCCCCTCTTCTTCCCGCGCGGCGTCCCGAAGATGTCGCCCGATGGCGGGAAAACGACTGCGGATGGCGGGAAGGCGGCGGGAAACGACCCAAGATGGCGTCCGATGGCGGGAAACGGTCCAAGATGGCGTCTGATGGCGGGAATCGGCTCCGGATGGCGGGAAACGACTCCGGACGGCGGGAAACTTCTGGAAATGGCGGGAGACTTCTTTTCAAGGTACATGTACGATTTTCTTCAGGCACGCAATACCCGTTTGTGGCGGGTTTGTCTCGATCCTGCCGACTACGCCAAAGTTGACGCGCCCCCTGGGCCTGTGTTGTGCAGGGGAACCCGGAACCGGGCCTGTTGTAGAATGCTGGGGGTTGTAGTCTCCGTGTGGCGGTGACCCAGTCCGTGCCCAGGGTGGTCAAACCAGTGGCAGTCTTAATGTATAGCAAATGTCCGACTACGCCACCCGTGGATTGCGGTCAGTGAGGACCGCCGCTGCGCTGCAGACCGCTGAGGCTGGTGTTGTATGTGCAGCCAAGTATGGAATAACTCCCCACGGGAGAAGTATTGCCTCAGGGCAGTTAATGTGGATGATGGTAGTGATGGTGTGAGCGTCCCAGTACTAATGGTGCTGGTGCGGCGATGAAACACAGAGACGTGTGGTTGCAGTTTCCAATGCTTTACTCACAGTTCTTTACTGGTCCTAGTCACCTCGGTACCGGCGGTGACTGCCCAAGCCGTGCTTCATCCACCAGGCAAGGGGCTCGACCAACTCCCAGGCAATTCCAGAGCGGGGCACAGGACTCCCTTCCTTTCCTTTCTCTGGCCGTCCCCACCAGTGACCCACCTTTGTCCAGCTTCCTCGGGCCTTCTGTTGGCGAAACCTCTCTCCGGTTTCCCTGACCCTATGTGGTATGCTTTTCTGGTGGATGTAGTGAGGGGTCGCACCAAGATGTGGTCACAACCTCCGGTTTTGGCTGAGGATTAGTCGCCTCCACCAATTTGGGTTCCGGTACCCTGCTCTGCCAACCCTTCACCCTGTATCTCCTGGGCATATGGGGTTCCTTCTGTCCTCGTGTCTCTGGGCCTTTCTCTGTGTTTCTGTTCCTTGCTTCCTTTCTTACTGTCCTTTCTGTTCATTCTCCTTTCTCTCTCTCTCAGGCTCCAACCTCCTGACGAGGCTTGCCTGCAGAGCAGAGCCCATGCAGGGGCTCTGCTTCCTGTCTTCTCCTCTCACTCTTAGCTTCTTCTCTGCACTGCACTGACTACTGTCCTAAGATGGTGCCCACCTTTTATACCTCCTTCTAACACCCGAGCCCAGGTGACTAGCAACCAATGGGCTCCTACCTATGCCCAGAGACCCACCCCTATCTGCTCCTACACCACTGGGTTTTCCTCCCCCTCCCCACTCCAGCCAGGAACAGATGCTGTCGTGCCTGCACTTCCGTCCAGTGGGAGCACCGTTGAGCTGTCCCTAGGAAATGGGGTGTGTGTGGTGCATGCAGCTACTGAGTCCTGGTCCACACTCCATCCTTATCCGGGAGTGGAATATCACACCTCTGATTTGAGGTGTAATACCCCTGTAGCAGCCGAGCCCTCGGGGTGCTACACTATCATTACATGTATTAGAAGTAGTCAACAGACTTAATTCTGATCAATATTAAGTGATAAAAAATATTTCTAAATATTATTGTGGCACCCTGCTGTTCACAGGTACCGCAGAACCCAGGGTGCATGGATGGACTTCTCCACAAGAGGCCCTCACTACATACAAACACCTCCACCCTTCCACCTCATACCAGCAGAGGGAGCCCATTAGGGATATATACTGTATATGAAGGGTGGAGCCAGGCAGGTCAGTCAGTCAAACAGAGAGAGTCTGAGAGCGTGCTGACGCTGAGAGCAGCGAAGACGCAGCACGTCTGCTGCTGAGTATTGAGGGCCCCGAGTGTGGCAGGAGGCAAAGAGGAGAGGAGAGAGGACACTGGGTCCGCGCCTACAGGGTCCTTTATACCCAGTAGGGATCACCGGCATACCAGGAGGACTACAAGTCCCTGGCCGACCTGAAGCTAAACCCTTAACAGGATCAGGAACCATGAAGACCCCAGCGTTACCAGGGATAGTGGTTGCCAGCAGAAGGTGAAGGAATAGCACGACACATAAGCTAGGCCCAGTTGCAGGCTGGCCAGGAGCATACAGTGAGGCAGACACAGACCAAGAGGCCTTATACCCGCTCACTGGGGAGAAGTCCTGAAGTGCACCCATCCTACTGAGTACCCTGGACTGTACCTGACATCCGCACCAGTAAAGGTATTGAAGCGAATCCCCTGTCTCTGTCAGTTACTCCAGCTGCGCCATTCCGCCTGCACTACAAGCCCCAGCATCACCACCCACCATCAAACTCCACACTGCCCCGGGTGCCCGCTCCGCCTGTGGGGAGCAGAAACATCCCAGCTGCCATCCCATCACTCCCCGGAGGTCTGCAGCAGCGCTGGTAATCCTTACTAGGTACCACAGGTGGCGTCACAAACTATTTACTTTATTTTTATTTCTATCCAAGTTCCAATCCCCTTTTTCAAGAGTGACCCCAGGATCCGACCACCACGACATCCCCAAACCAGGCAAAGGCCCGGGTACCGAGTCGTCCCCATCCCCTGGGAGCGTCATTATCAATAATAATAACAAGCATAATTATGCTCAGAATATTGGTTTTGCCCTCTACAACAGTCTCAGTCTCTCATGTGTCCCCTGGAAAATTAATTTTGTCAATAACTTTCCACTCTCTCTATACAGGCTGCATGATCTCACAAAACTTTTTCCAGTGAGTATTCCCTTCTGTCTGTTTGCATAGAACAGTAAAATATATATTCTTGTACCGTGTTAGCCTGTAGATAGAAAAATATTTAGATTTGAGAGTCCTCAGTGGTTGATACCTTTTAATGGCGAACTGAAAAGATGGTAACAAATTGCAAGCTTTCGAGACTACTCAGGTCTCTTCATCAGGCATAGTATACCACAAAATCTGAAGAGTCACATATTTATACACAATGAGACACACAAAAAATGCAATAGGTAAGACAGGTGATGAAAAGCAGAGTTATTATGGAAGAGATAAACAGTTCTGGCTATAAATATTTTAGCAGTTAATACAGTAGATAAGGAGTGTGAAGGTTTTATTGTCCTGTGACTAGTTCATAAAACAGTATGGAGGGATGTGTTTACCTCGCAGGGCTTTAATTTTGAATTTGTTTCAGTAGAAAGAAAGAAAGAAAGAAAGAAAGAAAGAAACCTCTAAATGAACGATGCATCTTTTAAAATATTGTGAAATATATTTCAGAAGAAAGTGGAACTTTCACTTTCAGGACTGTCAATAAAAATATTTACATCTTACAACTTCTGGTTATTTTTGTAACGTTCCATATTTGTTATTTTGCTGACATCATTTATAATAACTTTATTATAGCTTCCTGATTTTAGACAAATGTAAAAAAAAACAGAAACATATCCTGAGGTTTCAAAGGTCTAATACAATCAATATTTAATTTACTTTACAGAAATACTGTAGCGCGGCCACCGACTAAATTGTGTAAGAAATGTGCATATTGCAATCAAGCCTCCAAGCCAGTATCTTCCTAAACAATCTAAATTACCTTATGTGAAACTTGTCCATGAGGTCTGGGAAGGCTATAACTCTCAGGCTTATTTGCTAAGTACTATGTGTTTTTTTTTCCTATATTTGTTCTCCATCTAATGTAAAGATTTCAGAATATGGCATAAATAAAAAAGTATCCGCCAAGGTGTTCCAGTATCAATCAAGAATATGTAGTCCTACTGCAGTTAGAAGTATCATAAAATCTGAAATCCAGACCCAGTTCTGTGTAAATATTGCTGCTAATAATAGTGTTGTACAATGAGATAAAAAATAGAAAATGCAAATAAAAAAAATCTAAAGGACTTATTTATTGATGGATGAAAGCATACAGATATTTCCTCTGCATTTATTTCAGCTTAAGGACAAGTGCAGACGAGCGTATTTGCTGTCTGAGTGCAATCCGACAAAACATAGGATCACACTTGGACCAATGTTAGTCTATGTGGCCGTGCACATGTCCGATTTTTTCCTCGGACAGAGATTGTCTAAGGAAAAAATAACAGCATGCCCAAATTTGATCCAATATTCGGATCACACTTGGCCATACAAGTCAATGAGTGTGTGGGAAACATCGGACTTCACTCGAATGACATCTGAGCATGGCCCGATCTCACTTGGCCTCACAGAATGGAGAAGATGGAGGAATTGCAGGGACGTTTCGGGGGTTGTATTTTAATGCACACCTGAAACACACTGCTTCTTTGTGTAGCATCATGGGAAAGTCTAAAAAAATCAGTCAAGATATCAGGAAGAGAATTGTGGACTTGCACAAGTCTGGCTCATCCTTAGGTACAATTATTATGAAGAAAAACAACTTGTGCAGTTTTTTGTATGACATATTAATGTTTGCCAGGGATGTTGCAGTTTATATTTTTTCCCCAAGATAGAGAAATAAAAACTCACCTCATTGTGATAATGACAAATTGTCAAGAGCATTGTCTGACACCCAAGAGAAATCCCAGACAGTTTGGATGGCTTGTGTTTGACACATACAGACACGTGAACCATCTAAGGTCAGAAGGGGTATAGAATCACTATTGTCTCTTTGATTATCTTATGCTCTTCATCCTTTGTTTTTTTTCACCCTTTCTTATTCTTAAATGGTTCTTTTTAGAACAGCTTTGGTTTTTCTTATTCTACACATTTACTGGAATGGAATGCATTATCTCTTATCTCTTATATCGTATCTCTTTATAAACTTCTGTTGATGTCTTTTTTTCAAATGTACAGTATGCAACTGTAGGCTATACTGCCAAATCAATTGTCTATAGATCCAATTTTATATATATGTAATAGTATAAAATTTATTTTTTTGTGAAATTTTCTTATATTTGACTATGCTTTACAATACAGTTAAAATATATATACTGTAACAACATATACTGGTCAAAAGTAGGATACTCTTTCATTTCTTTTTTCTAAGACACTAGACCAAAGAAGTCTGACAGCTGCGAAAGATCCCAAAGGTGCCCATACACATTAAATTAAAGTCATATGGAAAGGCAGATTCTGACTCAGGCTATGTGCCCACGATGCAGAAATGCTCCGGATTTTTCCTGAGCATTTCTGCATCTCCCTGGTAGAAAAAACGCACGCGGATTGTACATGCGTTTTTCCTGCCAGGGACATGCATTTCCGCATGTGGTTTGTCAAGCGCTTTCCAAAAGATTTTAGCATCACTTGGAAAGTGCTTGACAACTTGGTTACACTATATAAATCCATGCAACCGGCATGAATTTATATACTGTGACCGTAAAAGAATGTTTAAAAATAAAAAAATAAATCTATACTTACCTTCTGATGGCCCCCGGTGTCTTGCTTCACCCCGTTCTCCCTTGCCGGGAGATCGCGGTATACTGAAGGACCTGCCATCACATGACTATGACGTCAGCCCAGGTCATCCAGTCCATCGCGATCTGCAGGCATGAGAGGACGAGCGCACCGGGGGCCGTCTGAAGGTAAGTGTCATATTTATTTTTGATTTTATTCTTTCTTTTACAGGTTCTATGGTACCTGGGTCTGGAGGAGAGTCTCCTGTCCTCCAGACCCGGGTACCCTCCGCACATTGAAACGCGTGGATTCCGCATCTACATATGCAGTGATGCATAATCCATGCGTTCCAATGCAAGTCAATGGCGGCGAAAACGCAGCACTTCCACAAAATAATTGGTAGTGCTGCGTTTTTTTCCGCAATGATTATCCGCAGCGGAAATTTCCGCAGCATGTGCACAGCACATGCGGATTATCATTGGGGAACATGGCAGGCCTTCTACCATGCGTTTTTTAAGCGCTTCTGCAGTGTTTTTGCCGCTGCGGAAACGCTTAAAAAAACGCATCGTGGGCACACAGCCTAACAATCGTTGGCTGCTTTGGTGAAACTATACCTGGAGAGTTGGATTTGCAATGGTTGCATTATCAATGGAAAATATTTAACATTGTCAAATGTAGCCCTATAAATGTTTCTGACCATCGCCAAACCAATGATTGTTCCAATGATCATTTCCGCTAATTTGTATAGGGTCCTTGAAACTGAATTTTAATATTTTTAAAGTATGAAAAAAAGAGCTCAGCTCCAATGCATTCAACCTAGGTGCTCGGCAGCCAGAGCAAACCAATATAGACTAAAGTTGTAAAAAGCTGGCACTCCATCTTCCTTGAAAGCATATATTCTATATTTATATGATCCATGTGCTAAAAACAACACTAAGACACATGTATTCAACCACTGACGCGTTTCAGACTTAAACTTCCTTATTGATAGTGTAATATTTTCAATTTACAAACAAAAATATTAAATTTGCCTTAAATTTTGCAAAAATTTCAGATTCTCCTAAATTTTAATTTCTTTGTGGTTTGGTTCATGTGAATTCAGCAAAATGGCACCTGGCTAGCTGTCATTTATAAGATATATAGAGAGCCAGGAAAGGGGTAGTGAAAAAAAATGACACCTTGTTGCTCACTTATCCTGACACCAAATCTTCAGCTGATCCTTCATGGTTCTCAGGTGACATTCATTGTTTCATTACAGATCTACTAAGTTACAGAAGAACCAGCGATGGATGAAGATGCAAGAAGAGACAAACTGTGGGAAGTGTGTTGAGGACCACTTGGGGGACTAGTATATGGCAAGTTTTTTTCCCATGAAAGTTTTTATCCTCTTAATATATTGAAATCATGATATTATATATCACTATGTACATACAATTGCTCATTTTGCCTTTATTCCAAGTTAATTCTTCTCTTTTCTATGTATAAATAGGAAGTCTCTTATCCCTGCAGAAATCATTCTCCTCTTCAACTCCTGACCCAGCTGCTCCCCCTCCCCCCTGCCATTGACCTTTGCAGTGACTTATGATTCATAAAGAGAAAATTGACCTCCTGTTTCTACATAGAGCTTAGAAGGAGTCAGCTAGTCAGTTTTTAATCGTATGATGTCATAGACCTAATGGAAAAGAGAAGAATTAGCTGGGTAGAAAGGGAAAATTAGCAATTGTAAGTAAACATGCTAAATAATATGATGACCGCAATATATTATGAGGATGCAAATTTTGATGGATGTGCTTCTTTAACTATTCGATTCACATTGAATAACTGCTGCACATCGACAATTTCCTGGCTAAACTTAAGACAACAGCCGAATTTGAATGTCATCAGATCCGTTTATTATTAGAACATATCCTTATAGGATAAATAAATATTAAAATTAATTTAAAGACACCAATTAAATTCAGATTTGGTATTCTCATAACCATGTCAATCCATATAATACATTTAAAAGACTTTTTAATAGTACTCTCACAAAACTATGTCAAAATTATTTTAGTCCATTTGGATGGTCCAAGCTTACCCAATCGTGAAGGAGTTAAAGGAAAGAAACTAATATTTTACAAATATGTTGGAGCTGTTTTTCTTTTTATTTGTGCAGTATAAGTTTTTTCTTTTGTTCATGTTTACATTTGGTTTGAGAGTTTTTTTTACTTTCATGATTTTATTTCCAGTATCCTTGTAATTGTACGGGAATGAACATTAATGAAGTCCCTTTGGACACAAGTAAAATTCTGTTTCCTTGAGTCGTCTACACAAGTGCCTTCCGTTTCTTTTTACCATCAAAATGAAATGGGTCTATAAAAAAAGAATTACAGCTGAAAAGTAACAACTCCAGACATAAAAGGAGCCTTACTTGGAAGTATGTCTTGAATAAGAAATGCGCCTGTAGTAGTAAAAGATGACTCTACATCTAAAGTAAGATAAAAAGATCTTAAAATTTGCAATGCAAAATCCTTTTTTTCAGACCAATTTCCAGTCACGTTATATTGCACAATCCACTCCAAAGTATCAGAAGTTAATTTTTATGGAGGCACAGATTCACTTTCATGAAAACTTTTAAAAAGTTAACATGTATTTTTGTTTATGTTTTCTTCAAAATGTTTCATTATTAACCCCTTAAGGACTGAGCCACTTTGTAGGTTAATGACCAGGCCTCATTTTTTAAATTTCACCACTGTCACTTTATGATTTAATAACACTGGAACGCTTCAACGGATCCCGCTGATTCTGAGACTGTTTTTTCGTGACATATTGTACTTCACGATAGTGGTAAAAGTTTTTCGATAAGATTTGTGTTTATTTGTGAAAAAATTGGAAATTTGGCAAAACTTTTGAAAATTTCACAATTTTCAAAATTAAAATTTTTATGCCCTTAAACCAGAAAGTCATGTCACACAAAATAGTTAATAAATAACATTTACCACATGTTTACTTTACATCAGCACAATTTTTGAAACATATTTTTTTTTGTTATAATAGGAAGTTATAAGGGTTAAAAGTTGCCCAGCAATTTCAAATTTTTCCAACAAAATCTTCAAAACCATTTTTTTAGGGACAACGTCACATTTGAAGTGATATGTAAGTGACACCAGTCTAAAAACTGCACCCCTCAATGTGCTCAAAACCACATGCAAAAAGTTTATTAACCCTTCGGGTGCTTCACAGGAACTGAAGCAATGTGGAAGGAAAAAAATGAGCATTTAACTTTTTCTCACAAAAATTTTACTTTAGACCCATTTTTTTTATTTTCACAAGGGTATCAGGAGAAAATGGACACCCAAATTTGTTGTTCAATTTCTCCTGAGTACGCAGATACCTCATATGTGGGGGAATACCATTGTTTGGATGCACGGCAGGGCTCGGAAGGGAAGGAGCACTGTTTGACTTTTTGAATGCAAAATTGGCTGGAATCAAGATCGAACGCTATGTTGCGTTTGGAGTGCCCCTGATGTGCCTAAACAGTGGAAACATATCACAAGTGACCCCATTTTGGAAACTAGACCCCTCAAGGAACATATTTAGATGTGTGGTGAACACCTTGAATCCCCAGGTGCTTCATAGAAGTTTATAACTTAGAGCTGTGAAAATAAAAAAACTATTTTTTTCCACAAAAATGATCTTTTAGTTCCAATTTTTTTATTTTCACAAGGCTAGCAAGAGAAAATGGACCTCAAAAGTTGTTGTGCAATTCATCCTGAGTACGCCAATATACAATGTGTGATCGAAAACTACTTTTGAGGCACATTGCAAAGCTCAGAAGGGAAGAAGCGCCATATTTGAGTTCAAATTTTGCTGGAATGGTTTGAATGTGCCATGTCACATTGGCAGAGCCCCTGAGGTGCCAAAATAGCAGAACCGCCCCCATAAGTGACCCCATTTTACAAACTACACCTCTCAATGAATTAACCTAAGGGTGCAGTGATCATACTTACACCACAGATGTGTCACAGAATTTTATACCATTGGGCAGTGAAGAAAAAATGATTACATTTTTACCACAAATATTTTGTTTTTGCCCCAGATGTTACATTTTTACATGGGGAAATTGGTTTAAAATTTGCCATCAAAATGTGTCACACAATTTCTGCTGAATGTGGCAATACCTGTGGTTGTACAGTACTACTTAGCCACACGGTGAGACTCGGGAGAGACGGAGTGCTATTTGCCTGCTGGAGTGCAGATTTTCCTAGAATAGTTTGGAGACTCATATACAGAGCCCCAAAGAGCAGAACACCCCCTCCTCAAGTGACACCATTTTTGAAATGATATCCCTGCCTAACATGTGGATGCTAAATGTGGTTTAGACATACTACGGTGCTCAGAAGGGAGGGGGGATTTGAATTTGAGAGCGCAGAATTTGCTGAATTTCTTTTTGGGGGCGAGGAGCCATTTTGCTTTTCCAGAGACTTTGTACTACCAGCAATTTGGAAGCCCCCTATATTTCCATTAACACATGACACACCTGAGTGGGGGACTTTTTGTGTGAAGCTTTTATTGGGAACGTTTTACATAACATTTTGGATCACATTTATCCAGTGCCCTACGCTGAGCCCTTACTTTGGGGTTTCCATGTAAATCTCTGAATGACGTGATTCAGATGAATCTCCCAAGGGATCCATTCACTATAATGAGATGAGGCAGGAGAGTTACTCTGGACTTTGTATGACCTTTGTTCAGCTTCGTCCTTTTCAGAGGTTCACAAAACTGTGGCTGACCACACTTTTATCTATGCCTAAAAAGACAGACACAGCTGGATCATAGGTCAGACGGCATCCACAGTGCCTCCATCTGCTTTGTTATAGGGAATCTTCCACCAGGGGTTCCATCTGAATCACTTATTTCAGAGATTTACACGGAAACCTCGGTGTAAGCGCTCAGCAGAGAGCGCAAGATAAATGTGAGCAGAGGCTTACTGCGATCTTAGGGAGCCAAAATGAACAAATCAACAGCAGGTGAAGAATTGATTTTATTTATCTTTTACATCGTTCCTCGTGCAGTATAAGTGATTGGGCGACTTTATTCTTCGGGTCGGTGCGATTACAGCGATACCAGATTTATAGCGGGTTTTTATGATTGACAGCTGTCGCACACTAAAAAACGTTTTTTTTTGCAAAAAACAGTTTTTGCATCGCCATATTTTGAGAACTAAAATTTTTCCATATTGCGGCTGACAGAGTCATGTAAAGGCTTGTTTTTTGCGGGACAAGTTGACATTTTTATTGGTACCATTTTTGGGCATGTGACACTTTTTGATCGCTTTCTAATCCGATTTTTGGGAGGCAGAATAAACAAAAACCAACAATTCAGGAACTGTTTTTTTATGCCGTTCTGTGTGTGGTAAAATTGATAAGGCAGCTTTATACTTCGGGTCAGTACAATTATAGCGATACCTCATTTATGTAATTTTTTTTATGTTTTTGTGCTTTTACATGATAAAAACTTTTATAGAAAAATATTTATCTTTACATCGCTTGATTCTGAGAGCTATAACCTTTTTATTTTTCCGCTGACGGAGCTCTGTGGCAGCTTGTTTTTTGTGGGACAAGATGATGTTTTCAGCTGTACCATTTTTATTTACATTCGTCTTTTTGATCGCATTTTATTCTACTTTTTTCTAGTGGTATTATGAAAAGGCATAGTTTCCCATGTTTTTTTTTTTTTTTTTTTACGCTGTTCACTGAAGGGGTTAACTAGCGTGACACATTTATAGATCGGATCGTTCTGGACATGGCGATAATAAAAATGTGTACTTTTTTTGTTTATTTTTATTTTTTTACATAAAAATGTGTATTTATTAGTGTAATATATTTTATTATTTTTAAACTTTTTTTTAGATTTTTACAATTTTTTTAAACTTTTTTAAACTTTTTACTTAGTCACTCTATGGGACTTTCACTTTTTTCCCTCTTTTCACAGGTATAATGTATTGCAATGCACTCGCATTGCAGTACATTATATCTATAGTGAAAGTTCCTAAGACCATGCTGTGAGCATGGTCTCAGAAGCTTACGTAGCTTGGTGACCTGGGGTCGTCATGACGACCCCAGGTCACCATGGCAATGGTCGGGCCCCCACAATGATGGTTCGAGGGGGGCCGATATTAAGGCAGAGGGAGCTCCAGTCCCTCTGCCTGCCTCCTGAACGCTGTGATCGCGCTCGATCGCAGCATTCAGGGGGTTAACAGCCAGGGGCGGTGCTGACACAGCTCCAGGCAGTTTATTGCCGGAGCTCGGCCACTGGCAGCGCTGATCTCCGGCACTGATCGGGCAGGAGACGCTGAAATTTCAGCTTCTCCTGCGCGATCATGCTATGATCGATCAGTCAGATTGACTGACTGATCGCAGCAATCTGGGTGCAGGAACCGACGGCATGGGTCCCTGCACCTCTTCCCCTGTCACTCAGCTGTCTGTGACAGCTGTCGGCACTGAATTGTCACTGCGTGTTTACACGCAGTGACAGTTCAAAGTCATGATGGGGATAACCCATCATGGTGCGCGAACTAGCATCCTGCCATGACGGGTTATCCCCGTCATTGGGTGTTATGGGGTTAATTAAGAAACAAATATTGTAGTTTTTCATGCCAAACACTAGAGTATCAAAGGGGTAACGTTTCTCCTTGTGGAGAGTGATATTACTGACATGCCATTGTAAGAAAACTTATAAGATTGCAATGCTCCTCTGGGAAATTAAATCTGCAAATTGCCTCTTCAGAGAGGAAGAGGACTTGAACTCTATAGCGCTCCCTATTGGAAGTAACATTGCTAAAAGTCACTATCGATGCTTTAACGAGCCTTGGCACATGACTTAGGATAAAAGCCAAACCAGAATCTCAGTTTGTAGACACTGTTTCAGGGTGTTGCCCCTCATCAGTGCAAAGTAAGAGATCAGATTTTTCTGTCTGAGAGGCTACACTATACTACTGAACACTAGGCTAGTGACAATAGGCTGATTTTTCCTGTTTTATACAGCTCACTTGTCAGCTTTGCTGAATCCATTGGGAAAGGGTCAGTAAAGCGTACTGCATGATACTGCTGAGCTCAGTGATTGGCAGCAGCGGTAATGTAGTTGTGATGGCGACTCTGAAATCAGTATACAAAGACTGAAGCAGTGGCGGAGAGGCAGGGCTGGACCTGGTGAGGTTGAGTGACAGTTCTTATTATTTTTACCAAGTGCAGGTAGATGGTATTAAGAAAGTTAATGCCAAAAAAATGTTTTCAGACCATTAACTCTTAATCATTGCATTATTGATCTGTCACCTCAAATAGGCTACTGGAAACACGCTTACTTCCAGTTACTCAGCATGGTCCAAGGGCACCGGGTGTTCACCACTTCACTTTATATTCACAGACCCGCTGAGCCCAGTTATTGGCTGCATAGGTCAAATGCGCTGTCGATATAATGTCACCACTGCAGCCCATTGATAAAGATGGGAGCAGTAGCGGAGAGGAAGCGCTGGAGGTAGGGAGGGTGAGGAATAGCTTTGCTGAAAAGTAACTGAAAAGTTTATCCGAGACAACCTCTTTGCTGTAATTGCTATAATTTTGGGAAATTTAACTGAATTATCTCCTTTATTCAAACAGACCAAGTTTTTTTTTTCCAACAACAAAGATATATGAGATTATATAACACTTCACCCACTATAGGAAACACTAGGGGGTATAATGGAGTCTAGACACAATGAGATTTAAAATGACAATTTTTATTGAATCATACTAAAATATTACACAGAAACAATTTAAAAAGTTAAGCAGGAAAATTTCAGCTGACCAAGATTATACATATGAGACTCAGACTCAATCCAAAGGTTCACTCTGGTAAGTAATAGAGTTGAGGCATGTATTAAATGCCAACAATATAGCTATTAGTAATCAATGGGGAGGTATTACTTAGGACAATAGGTGCTTGCCTCTATTTAATGAACAAGGGACATAAAGTGCAAATGCCCTATAAAGTGTCAGTGCCAGCAGCATAGACTTATTACCCAGATATTCCTAATATGCCTTGATTGCTCTAATAGAGAAGTTGGTAAACAGTATAAGATCCAATGCTGTTTTTTCAAAGTAAATTAATCATAGTGAACAATAGAGATATGACAGCTGTAAGCCCAGGGAGTATCAAATAGCAATATTATGCTGTCTCTATATAATAAACAAGGAACATAAAGTGCAAATACCCTAAAAAGTGTCAGTGCTAGCAACATACAAATGTGGTCTAAATATTCCTGTGTAGTCCTCTTAGTAAACTACATGGAAAAACAATGTCCGCGGCAGAGATCTAACCGCTATATCCCCAGATGATGTCATTGTATCTATTACTTACAGCCAGAGGAGAGAGAAAGTGACCCAGTGATACTGGTGCTGCACTGCTGGCACTGACACTTTTTAGGGCATTTGCACTTTATGTCCCTTGTTCATTAAATAGAGACAAGCACCTATTGTCATAAGTAATACCTCCCTATTGATTACTAATAGCTAGATTGTTGGCATTTAATACATGCCTCAACTCTATTTCTTACCTAAGTGAACCTTTGAATTGAGTCTCATATGTATAATCTTGGTCAGCTGAAATTTTCCTGCCTAACTTTTTAAATTGTTTCTGTGTAATATTTTAATACCTCACTGCACTTTTTTTGCTCTGAGTTCTGTCTAATGGCAGGAGTAATGAATCAGTGAAATAGAACTGCTGTCCTCCCCCCCTACAGTCTCAGTGTATCTGGTATAATGTAGCTTTAAAGGGGTTGTCCATTACTAGAACAACCCCTTCTTGATCTAAATGTTTGGCCCCGATAAAATAAAAAAGCTTATACTCACCTCCCGTGCTGGCGCCGTTCCAGCCGTGTCGGCACTCACAGTCCCGGGGCTCTCGTGTGGTTGTTGTGACACGTGATGCTGGTGCCCAATCACAACTGGCATCACTGTCCCCGCCTCCTGTTGAATTGAACATGAAGAGGAAGTCAAGGCTGCAGCTGATCTCTGACTTCCTCTTCATGTTCAATTCGTACGAAGGCGGGGACAATGACCCCAGCCCTGATTGGGCACCTGGCTCACATGTCATGACAACCACACGGGAGCCCCGGGACTGAGTGCTGACACCACAGGAACAGCGCTGGCACAGGAGGTGAGAATAACCTTTTCTATTTTATCAGGGCCAAGCGTGGGGAATGATAAGGAGTTGTGCAAGTAGTGGACAACTTCTTTAAGTTATCTTCACACGTTATATTTTTGCAGCATGTTTTTCTGCCTCAAAAGCCAGAATAATGGCAGGAAAAATGCCATATTTTTGTCCCTTTTTTACTTGTGTTTTACATGCCTTTTTACAGCCATTTTACTTGTGTTTTTCAACCATTCGTTTTAATGAATGAAAAGCTTTAAAAAAATGCTGAAAGAATTGACATGCTGCGTCTTGGCAAAAATGCAGCAAGGCTCAAAATATGCTTGAAAAAAAAATGAAGCGTGCGCATGACATTTCCAAAATTTTATTGCTTATGCGGGTACTGCACAATGCTACATATTATGCGTACCAAATATACTGCATAAAAAACGCAGTAAAAAGCGCCACATGTGAACATACCCTTAGCCTGTTTTCACTGCCTCCTGTGTGTGATATGTTTCTCTCTGTCAGCTTTTATAATGAAAAGGCAGAGGAAACAGGTTGATGCTGTATCTCATAGAAATCTACTGAAGATTCTGCAAATAGGAACTAGAAAGGTAGTATATGTTCAGTGCTAGTCAAGAGAGTTTTCTAACTGTACTTAGTCATTGTATGGGCTCTAATATATCACAGATTTCTTGCATAAGGCAATAATGATATCCACAGCTTCATGTGGATTTAAGGAGGAATAAGACACGTGGAGCTGGGTGCAGAGGGGAGCCATTTGACTGCATTTCAGGAGGGATTTAATATGTGATGATGTTGTCCTGTAGTTCACAGGATGTCAGAGATTGACCTTGTGTCTATACATTAAGCAATTTAAATCCAAAATATGTTCAGTAAAAATGTCTTAAAGGGAACCTGATAGCTAATACATGCTGCCTGATGAATCGGCATCATGTATCAGACAGTAGCTGCACGATTCCAGCCACATATGTTTAACTCTAACATGCTGCGTCATTTCAGAGAAAAACAATGTTTATTAGTTGCGCTGGAGACTAGTCGGACAGTCAAGTCCCCGACGGTTTTTCTCCGCCTGCTGCCTCTGAGTGAGCGTATAGGCAAAAGATCAATCACTCAAGGCCAGTGGGCGGGAAGAACCCGCCAGGGACTCACCTGTCTGACTAGTCTCCGGAGCGTTTTGCAGCTTTTCAGAGTTATATATGTCTGGAATCATGCAACCACTGTCTTCTACATGCTGCCCGTGGATCAGACAGCAAGTATCAGCTGCAGGGTTCCCTTTAATACAGTGACCACAAAATAGTGCTCCCCTACTAAAGGGTGGAGAAGGATGTTGTAATTCAACCCTGCAAACAAATTACATTTTTAGAACATCCAGTCCTCAAGGTAAGATGTATTTTAGGTATTATTACAGCTAGTGATGAAAAAAAGACTGCTATGAAAATGCTGTATCAGGCAGACAGGCGCTGATAGAAATGTAACTGGAAGCACATTAGTGATAATATAGATGTCACCTGTATGAACCCTGAATCTTGGCACCGCTCAGAGCTCCAAAACTAAATTTATGTCAACAGAAATCAAGAATTTTACTTAGATGCTGAAAGACCTTAAAACTTGGTTACAGAAAAATACCATGGATTACCGAATAATTAAAATAGGAGTTCTGACTCCAGAGCCGAAAACAGAAAATAGCTTTTCATTTTTCAATACAATCTGACATTAGGAGAATCAAATATAGTTTATTCAGCTCGGTGCAGAAGATGCAAAGATAACGAGCAGACTTTGTAAAGATTTAATTTTGACATTGAAAATTTGTCCTATTCCCCATAAGTCTGAAATTAATTTTTATTTATCAGAACTGGCACCGAAAAATGCAGATAAGAATCAAATCTGCTCGATTACGGCTGTTGGTGTGTCATTATAATAAAACTGCTTTTCTCATTTCTGCTCTCTAAAACACAGACAGACATCTCTTCAGCAACCTTAAAGCCTCATTCAGTAAGCTATAGCATTCTGAATATAAAGTGCTTCAGTAAGATGATGGGGTTTACTAACCAAAGACTGTGCTTCTTCTTTACTTTATGGACTAAACACGATTGTAAATAATATTGTATTAAGCCCCCATACACATTGGATATCAATGGGTTTGGCCAATAGTCTAATGTCTATGGGAGCCGCGATCAATTTATATTAGGCGAAAATATTGATCCTGCACTTCCTTTTTCAGCACTGATCACAATCTGAAAACACCTATCAGACTGGACAGCGCAATTTAGAAGCAGCACAGTACAAATATACTGGGGTATGCAGGGGCACGTCTGAGGATATAAATGGTTTGCAGGGACCTCATTCCTATGATTTTAAAGGTGATGGGCATAGTTTCTAAGTGGCAAAACTTGTGACAGGTTCCCTTTAAATAACACTAGTTGATATACACTTGACTGCAAAGTATCCTGAGGTCAATGTCAAAGTAATCTCCAATCAGTGATGGGAGCGAATTAGAGAGTATATAAGAAGAAGTGAGACAAAAGTCAAGCAAAGACTAAAGCCCCAACATACACATTAAAGTAAGGTCAGCCTAACCTGCTGATTGGTTCAATTGACAGTCTAATGTGTATGGGGACCCCAAACAATTGATTGTCTGGGCAGTTAATGATTTGGTACGTCCGATTTTGGACTGCTGATCCTTTTGTTCTTCCAGAGCTAAGCTGCCGCCAGACATATCTGGCCGATCTTCTATCATAGAGAACACAGAAGCACTTGGCCGAACGAGTGCTCCTGTGTACGGAAGAGATGGCTGAGTTGGCTGCCAGCCGAACAATTGGCCAAGTCATCGTTTGGCTGTCAGCCATCTAATGTGTATGGGGGGCTTAATGTAGGTATATGAACTATAGTCAAAATGTAGCTGGGCTTGTACTTACAGGTAATCCAAAAGATAAACTACATGTATAATCACTTGTCAGCTTAGATTGTGCACCAGAAGGAAAATGAAAAGAAGCAACACGTAAAAAGACAAAAATAGATTGAGAAATGAAGACTACATCAGGACCAGGAATGAAGACAGAGAAGTAGAGTCAAGGCAAACACTAAGGGCAGCGGCGTAACAATCGTGGTCGCAAAGGATGTGACCGCACCTGGCCTGTGTGTGTGAGGGGCCCACCGATACCAGAGCCTATTTCAGCTGGATGTCTGTCTGAGGATGCTCAGAAACCTACTGTGTTCCTGCATTGAAATACATGCTGCCAACCAATCGGAGGCTGGCAGCGGACGTTGTCATGCCAGTCACAGGTGGCACATAGCAATGATGTCATACAATGTCCATAGAAAGCATGCCGAAGTCAGCTGCTAGCCTCTGTCCCAGCTATAGAAGAGGACACGTTGTGGGAGTCAGGGAAGGTGAGAAGAATCATTTTTTTAATGTGTTAGAAAACAGCGGAAGAACGAGGAGCATGATTACATGGGGACATATATTACAGGATGGGGCCAGGATTTGGACATTATACCAGGAAAGGGCCCAGGATAGGGGACATTATTACTGGAAAGGGCCTAGGATGGGGACATTATACCAGGAAGGGACCAAGATAGTGACATAATTACAGGAAGGGGCTCAGGATGGGGTACATTATAGCAGGAAGGGAGCAGAATGGGGGACATTATAGGAGGAAGAGAGCAACGATATTGTACTTTATTAGTGAAAGGGGTCGAGAATGTTGGACATTATAACTAGAAGAAGCTTAGGATAGGGAGTATTCTTACTGGAAGGGGCACAGGATGTTGGACATTATTACTGCAAAGGGCCCAGGATGGGGGACATTATTACTGGAAGGGGCACATGATGGGGTACATTACTATTGGAAGGGGCCCAGAATGGGTGACATTAGTACAGGATGGGGTAAATTATTGCATTATGGTGGTGGCAACACATATGTCTAAAGAATTTAGAATGCTACAAGGGCTAAAAGATTTAACCAACATGTAGGTGAGGGTCCAGGTCCAAATTTTGCACCGGGCCCTTCGGACTCTGGTTACCCCACTGACAAAGGGCCCCATTCATCAAACAGTTGTCAACTGAATTCTCGAGTAAAACTATTGAAATGGTCACAAAAGGTTTGGTACTTTTGATGTTTTTACACCAGTCTCTACCAGCTCCTATACTTTTTGAAAGTAGTCAGGGAGCCTGACTGAGTGCGGGCAACAAATTCATCATAATTTACACCACAAAGTTGACTTCAATTACAACAGAGATGTATTCCAGTCCCAAACTGGAGTACATTACTTGCGGTGACGCATGTCAGCAAAAAGATCCATTAAATTTATTAAGACGCACACACCTCTTAATGAATTTGGCACATGTTACTCCAGCGAACCATTCATCAAGACTGATGTGCAAGATGCTAGTCATGATGAGAGTTCAGAGCTCCAGGAAAGTATATCTGAGGTTAGAGGGTTTAAAAAGGTAATTGCAGGAAACGTTGATTAAGAATTTAAAGATGAGCGTGATAACATGGGAACAGAAGTGAAACAAACTGCATATATTCACGTTTACATTGATTCCTTCTTTGCAGACTACTGGCTGTAAAATAGAACTTTATTGGTCAATTAATTGCACTACTTCGCTTCATCAGCACCTCTGGGATCTGTGCGTGTACTTAGCTGACTTGTTTGCTTGTTAGTTGGAAGATTTATCTGCTCTTCAAAAGTTAAAGAGCGCTATTAAAATCTTGATATAGCGCCTGCAGTGTTTAAGTTCAAAAGTAGCTACAGTATATTGTTTAATCAATAAGGAGACAGTGGTGCTACTTCTAAAATTAGTGAGCATAGCGCCAAGAAAATCTGATAGTTAAAATGTATAGAAAATAGCAGTAAACAACAGTTTGAATAGCCCTATAGTGTCAGGCAGCTGCTGCAAGAGCTAGCATGTTTAAAGGGGTTGTCTGGTCTCAGAAGTAAATCCTGCAGTCACTCTGATGTGCACACTTTCACAATTCCCTTGTTTTTCCACTATGGGTGGGTCACGTATTGACTAGATGCCTGTACATCTCTCAATTTTCATTCCTTAAGAGAAGCCGGATGAGAGAAGTTGACACGCCTGACTGCAAGTATGCAAATTGCATCCCCGCATGGGAAATACAGAGAAATCATGAAAGTGTGTGCACCGCAGACTGTCACGATTTAGCAGTGTGCAGTCACATAGAGTAACTGCAGACTTTTGTTCTAAGACCGGACAACCCCTTCAAGTCATGTGCTCGAAGCATACGGATGATCCAAATTCAAACAAAATCTTGCAATGTGATAACATACAACGTTCTCATAATAGTCATATATAGTGTGTTGAGAAAACATGCTCGACACTGCTCGGTACTCGCCCGAGCATCACACTACTCGGGATGTTCGGCGAGCACCGAGCATTTCCGGGTTACTCGGGCGGGAGCTCGGGTCTCCGCCCTGCATGTTTGGTGCTCTTTACAGAGCCAATGAACATGCAGGGATTGCCAGCCAGTCACAGTAATGCTGCAGCCATGTTGGTTGTGGGCATTACAGTGATTGGCTGGCCGCACAGCGTCACCTCGAGTATTTAAAACGGGGCGCCGCCATCTTGGACACAGTCGCTCCGGATTAGACAGTGTAGGGACAGCGCTGCTGATTTAGGGAGAGATATAAACTGCGAAGTAGTTAGTGTAGGGTCTGTAAAGGCTGCCAGAACAAACAAACAGTCCTTTACAGGACTAATATCCATCCCAGATACCAGGCAGACAGGCAGGCAGGCTGTATAGGAGACACAGTGGTTATACCAGCAAACGCTGCATTACAGTCCTGTGTGCTCCTGTTGCTGAAATTGCTGGACTTAGCACCAGGTGTCGGGGGCCAGGAAAAATCCTTTTTTTTTCATCCTTCACACTGTACAAATACCCGTCTTATTAACCTTTTGGTGTGTCCCCCCCCCCCCCCCCAAAAAAAAAGCGTGTCTCTGATTTTTCAGACACAAATATAACTGTTGAAAATAGTCTGGTGTAGGCTAGAGAAACAGAAGTGTTGTTTTGCACTTCCACGGTTCAAACCTCTGTATTATCCATTTTGGGCCATTTGTATCTAAAAAAAAAACAGTTTGAGTGTGTCGCTCACTGTTCAGCCGCAAATATCTCTATTTAAAAAAGTGTGGTATACCCCAGTAAGCAATAACTGTGGTTTTGCCATCCCACGGTAAAAAATCTTTATTATTCAGCTTTTGGTAGTTTTTTCCGTAAAGAAAATCAGTAGTTTCTCCTGACTGTTGTGACACAAAAATATGTCTGTTGAAAATAGTCTTGTGTAGGCCCGACATCCCAGTGTGGTTTCGCAGTTCCACGGGTCAAATCGCTGTAATATCTAGTTTTGGGCCTTTGGTATCTAAAAAAAAAGCAGTTTGAGTGTGTCGCTCACTGTTCAGCCACAAATATCTCTATTTAAAAAAGTGTGGTATACCCCAGTAAACAATAACTGTGGTTTTGCCATCCCACGGTAAAAAATCTCTATTATTCAGGTTTTGGTAGTTTTTTCCGTAAAGAAAAACAGTAGTGTCTCCTGACTGTTGTGACACAAAAATATATCTGTTGAAAATAGTCTTGTGTAGGCCCGACATCCCAGTGTGGTTTCGCAGTTCCACGGGTCAAATCGCTGTACTATCCAGTTTTGGGCCTTTGGTATCTAAAAAAAAAGCAGTTTGAGTGTGTCGCTCACTGTTCAGCTGCAAATATCTCTATTTAAAAAAGTGTGGTATACCCCAGTAAACAATAACTGTGGTTTTGCCATCCCACGGTAAAAAATCTCTATTATTCAGGTTTTGGTAGTTTTTTCCGTAAAGAAAAACAGTAGTGTCTCCTGACTGTTGTGACACAAAAATATATCTGTTGAAAATAGTCTTGTGTAGGCCCGACATCCCAGTGTGGTTTCGCAGTTCCACGGGTCAAATCGCTGTACTATCCAGTTTTGGGCCTTTGGTATCTAAAAAAAAAGCAGTTTGAATGTGTCGCTCACTGTTCAGCTGCAAATATCTCTATTTAAAAAAGTGTGGTATACCCCAGTAAACAATAACTGTGGTTTTGCCATCCCACGGTAAAAAAATCTCTATTATTCAGGTTTTGGTAGTTTTTTCCGTAAAGAAAAACAGTAGTGTCTCCTGACTGTTGTGACACAAAAATATATCTGTTGAAAATAGTCTTGTGTAGGCCCGACATCCCAGTGTGGTTTCGCAGTTCCACGGGTCAAATCGCTGTACTATCCAGTTTTGGGCCTTTGGTATCTAAAAAAAAAGCTGCTTGAGTGTGTCGCTCACTGTTCAGCCGCAAATATCTCTATTTAAAAAAGTGTGGTATACCCCAGTAAACAATAACTGTGGTTTTGCCTTCCCACAGTAAAAAAATCTCTATTATTCAGGTTTTGGTAGTTTTTTCTGTAAAGAAAAACAGTAGTGTCTCCTGACTGTTGTGACACAAAAATATATCTGTTGAAAATAGTCTTGTGTAGGCCCAACATCCCAGTGTGGTTTCGCAGTTCCACGGGTCAAATCGCTGTACTATCCAGTTTTGGGCCTTTGGTATCTAAAAAAAAAGCAGTTTGAGTGTGTCGCTCACTGTTCAGCCGCAAATATCTCTATTTAAAAAAGTGTGGTATACCCCAGTAAACAATAACTGTGGTTTTGCCATCCCACGGTAAAAAATCTCTATTATTCAGGTTTTGGTAGTTTTTTCCGTAAAGAAAAACAGTAGTGTCTCCTGACTGTTGTGACACAAAAATATATCTGTTGAAAATAGTCTTGTGTAGGCCCGACATCCCAGTGTGGTTTCGCAGTTCCACGGGTCAAATCGCTGTACTATCCAGTTTTGGGCCTTTGGTATCTAAAAAAAAAGCAGTTTGAGTGTGTCGCTCACTGTTCAGCCGCAAATATCTCTATTTAAAAAAGTGTGGTATACCCCAGTAAACAATAACTGTGGTTTTGCCATCTCACGGTAAAAAAATCTCTATTATTCAGGTTTTGGTATTTTTTTCCGTAAAGAAAAACAGTAGTGTCTCCTGACTGTTGTGACACAAAAATATATCTGTTGAAAATAGTCTTGTGTAGGCCCGACATCCCAGTGTGGTTTCGCAGTTCCACGGGTCAAATCGCTGTACTATCCAGTTTTGGGCCTTTGGTATCTAAAAAAAAAGCAGTTTGAGTGTGTCGCTCACTGTTCAGCCGCAAATATCTCTATTTAAAAAAGTGTGGTATACCCCAGTAAACAATAACTGTGGTTTTGCCATCCCACGGTAAAAAATCTCTATTATTCAGCTTTTGGTAGTTTTTCCGTAAAGAAAAACAGTAGTGTCTCCTGACTGTTGTGACACAAAAATATATCTGTTGAAAATAGTCTTGTGTAGGCCCGACATCCCAGTGTGGTTTCGCAGTTCCACGGGTCAAATCGCTGTACTATACAGTTTTGGACCTTTGGTATCTAAAAAAAAAGCAGTTTGAGTGTGTCGCTCACTGTTCAGCTGCAAATATCTCTATTTAAAAAAGTGTGGTATACCCCAGTAAACAATAACTGTGGTTTTCCTCTTCCACGGTTCTAATCTACTCTTTATTACCCTTTTTCCATTGATAGTGCAAGTGTAAGCTATTTTACTTCATTTACAATGGGCAAGGCGCATGGCAAGGGACGTGGAAGTGGACGTTCTGGTGATGGTTCGTGCAGAGGATGGGGCCGTGGCCAAGGTGAAAATGTGCCACAACCAACAGCCACATCTTCTCGCTCCCACTTCTTGACCGAATTACTAGGGAAGCACAGAACAACACCAGTATTGAGAACTGATCAGTGTGAACAGGTTATTAATTGGATAGCAGATAATACTTCCAGTTACCTGGGCACAACCACCTCCGGTCTGTCTTCCACACGGTCAACTCTTAGTAGCCGTGAGTCTCGACCGCATACTCCTCCTCACCCTGATGCTCCTTCCTCCCACCATGCAGAGTGTCGTCAGACAGCAAGTGATCCCACACTTGGACACTCTGAAGAGCTGTTCACTGGTCCATTTCCATATTTGGGCCCCTCGCCTGATACGCTTGAAGTGGTGGAAGAGGAGATCCCATGTTGCGATGCCAAAATATTTGAACAGCTACGGTCACAGGAAGTCGACGTTGGCAATCTGTCACAAGAGGTGGACGATGACGAGACACAATTGCCAGGAAGTGAGGAGGAGGATCGTGGTGCGCAAGTGGAAGAGGAGGAGGTGGTGGATGATCTAGTAACTGACCCAACGTGGAAGGAGGACATGCAGAGTGAGGCCAGCAGCACACAGGGGGAGGGAGGCAGAGTACCCCAACAGGCAGGAAGAAGCAGTGTGGTGGCCGCAGACAGAAGGCAGGCAACCGTTCCCCGTAAAACCAACACGAGGGACGTTGCCAGTACAAACGGTAGGTCTTCCAGAGTCTGGAATTTTTTTAAAGACTCTGCTGATAACCCCAAAAAGGCCATATGTTCCACCTGCCATGCCAGCATCAGCAGGGGTGACAAAACTACCAGCCTGACCACCACCAGCATGATCAGGCACATGGCAGCAAAGCACCCGACTTTGTGGGGCGAAACCCAGGGTCCACGACCAGTGTCAGTGGGTGTCACCACTGCTTCTTCCACTGTTGTGCATGCAATAGAACCCCCTGTTGTGTGTGCAAGGCAACCCCCTGTCCATACTGCATGTAAAGATGCCCCCTCCTCTCAGTCTTCACTTGTTATGGCAGTTTCTCAAGAAACAGCATCAACGTCCACATCCACGTCCCACCGCAGCGTTCAATTGTCCATATCCCAGACCTTTGAACGAAAGCGGAAATTCGCAGCTAACGCCCCACAGGCCACAGTCCTAAATTCGCACATTTCACGACTGCTTGCATTGGAAATGCTGCCTTTTAGGCTGGTGGAGACGGAATCTTTCCGCAATCTTATGGCAGTGGCCATCCCTCGGTACTCGGTCCCCAGCCGACACTATTTTGCCCGGTGTGCCATCCCCGCACTACACAAACACGTGTCCCAAAGCATCTGCCGTGCCCTCAACAACGCAGTTACTGGGAGAGTCCACCTGACAACGGACACGTGGACAAGTGCTTGTGGCCAGGGACGGTACATCTCTCTGACGGCACACTGGGTAAACATAGTGGAAGCCGGGACCCAGTCGGACCTTGGGACGGAACACATCCTCCCCACACCGAGGATTGCGGGCCCTATGTCAGTCAGAGTTGCCCCCACAGTGTACAGCTCCTGCGCATCCTCCTCCTCCTTCTCCTCCTCATGTTCAGCCTCCATCTCAGATATCACCACATCAGTTACAAGCTGGAAGCATTGCAGTACTGCCTCCGCCAAGCGGCAACAGGCTGTGCTGAAACTCATAAGCTTAGGTGATAAACCTCACACTGCTTGTGAGTTGTGGACAGCTGTGAAAGAGCAGGCAGATCTGTGGCTGAGACCGCTGAACCTACATCCCGGCATGGTCGTGTGTGACAATGGCCGTAACCTGGTGGCGGCTCTGAGGCGAGGTGAGATCACACACGTAGCATGCCTGGCTCATGTGCTTAACCTCGTGGTTCAGTGGTTTCTTAAATCGCACCCCGAGTTGCCAGCTCTGCTCGTGAAAGTACGGCGCCTGTCAGCTCATTTTCGCAAGTCGGCTACTGCTTCCGCCGCCCTTGCTGTGTTGCAGCAGCATTTGCAGCTTCTGGCACACTGACTGGTGTGTGATGTCCCCACACGTTGGAACTCTACCCTCCACATGTTGCAAAGGATTTGTGAGCAGAAGAGAGCAGTTGTGGAGTACCAGCTGCAACAAGGCCGTCGATATTCAGGTCAGACTCCACACATAAGACCTCAGGAGTGGACCTGGATGTCTGACATATGTACCATCCTGACAAACTTTGAGGAGGCCACCAAGATTGTGAGTGGCGATGACGCCATCATTAGTGTCAGCATCCCACTTGTCTGTCTTTTGCAACGCTCTCTGCAGTGAATTAAAGAGGAGGCATTGCAGCCAGAGTATGATGAGATGGATCAAGAAGCCGTAGCGGGCGATTACACACAGCCCAGCCTCATCTCATCCCAACGTGCATTGGGGGACAATGAGGGAGAGGAGGAGGAGGAGGAGGAGGAGGAAGAACAGGAGCTGCTATCATGCGTTGTAGACGGTAGTACCTGTACAAGTGTCATACAGTCGGTTCAGCGTGGGTGGCCTGAGGACAGGGGGGAGGAGGAAGAGGAGGAGGAGGAGGAGAGCATGGTCAGTCGTCATCTTGGTGAGGACACGGAAATCTTGCCCGTTACCAGTCTGGCATGCATGGCTGACTTTATGTTACGCTGCCTTAACCGTGACCCTCGCGTTGTCAAAATGTTGGGTGACAGTCATTACTGGTTGGTGACACTTGTAGACCCCCGCTACAAGGAGAACTTTCACTCTCTTATTCCTGAGGTGGAGAGGTCTACAAATATGGGGCAATACCAGAAGGCCCTTGCTGCAGAACTGTTAAAAAAATTCCCATCTGAACACGCTAGCGGCAGAGGTCACAGTTCGTTGCCCAACCAAGGCGTACAGGCGAGAGAGATGCAACTCCAATCCAGCAGAGGCAGGGGAACACTGTCAACGTTCTGGGACAGTTTTCTGACACCCGCCCAGCTTACAGGCCCTGAGGCGCGGGGTACTCTCACAAGGAGTGGAAAGTTTCAAAAGATGGTGAGGGAGTACCTTGCCGATCGTACCAGCGTCCTCCGTGATTCCTCTGTGCCTTTTAATTATTGGGTATCCAAGCTGGACATTTGGAATGAACTCGCTCTGTATGCCTTGGAGGTCCTGGCCTGCCCTGCCGCTAGCGTGTTATCGGAGCGTGTTTTTAGTGCCGCTGGGGGAATTATAACTGATAAGCGCACTCGCCTGTCAACTGACAATGCTGACAAGCTGACCCTTATCAAAATGAACAAGGGCTGGATTGGGCCAGACTTCTCATCACCACCAAATGACAGCAGAGTAACATAAAGTCAAATCCACTGTGTTATTTCGGGAGGTGTATTCACATGCACCGCTTCACACCCACACATGGGTATACGCTTCCTCGTTTCGGCTGTTTAATCTTCTTCTCCTTATCCTCAGCCTCCACCACCACTATACCACCAGGGTGCCAGCATTGCAAGTTCCTCCGTCCTTATTTTTGGCAGCTTTTGCTTGCAAGGCATAAGAAAATACTATGGGACACCCACTCCCCAATATTGGGACTTATGTTTGTAATATGCTGTACTGCATGGCTCTTGTAAGGGGCATTGCAAGTTGCTCCGTCCTAATTTTTGGCAGCTTTTGCTTGGAAAGCATAAGCAAATACTATGGGACACCCACTCCCCAATAATGGGACTTATGTTTGTAATATGCTGTACTGCATGGCTCTTGTAAGGGGCATTGCAAGTTGCTCCGTCCTAATTTTTGGCTGCTTTTGCTGGGAAAGCATAAGCAAATACTATGGGACACCCACTCCCCAATAATGGGACTTATGTTTGTAATATGCTGTACTGCATGGCTCTTGTAAGGGGTATTGCAAGTTGCTCCGTCCTAATTTTTGGCAGCTTTTGCTGGGAAAGCATAAGCAAATATTATGGGACACCCACTCCCCAATAATGGGACTTATGTTTGTAATATGCTGTGCTGCATGGCTCTTGTAAGGGGCATTGCAAGTTGCTCCGTCCTAATTTTTGGCAGCTTTTGCTGGGAAAGCATAAGCAAATACCATGGGACACCCAATCCCCAATAATGGGACTTATGTTTGTAATATGCTGTACTGCATGTGACGCGCCCCCTGGGCCGTGTGTACACGTGTGTGGGATACCCGGTGCCGGGTCTCTGGGGTCTGTAGTCTCCGTGGCGGTGACCCGGTCCCGTGGCTCAGGCTGGTCAAACCAGTGGCAGTCTTTTTTAGGTTTTGAGGTTAATTGTCCGACTGCGCCACCCGTGGATTGCGGTCAGGGAGTACCACCACTGCGATTCAGACCGCTGAGGCTGGTGTTGTGTGCGCAGCATAGAATGGGATAACTCCCCTCGGGAGGAGTATAGCCTCAGGGCAGTGAGTGTGGATGATGGGGGTGATGGTGCACGAGCGCAGCAGGAATGACTCAGAGTCTTTGCAGTGTAGTTCAGTGTCTTTACTGATGATTATAAGGTAGACCCTCCCAGGAGTACTGGCTAGCATAAGAGGCCTGGTCAGTCTGTGAGCAAGCAGGAGTTCCCCTGGCCAGGTGGAGTTGTAGGCCTCCCTGTCTGTCTGCACTCTTCCTGGCTATCTTGCTGTAAGCGGGTAGAAGTAGCCCACGTCCCTGAATGTACCGTGTAGTGCTCACCCGTATGGCTGGTGACTTGGGGCCTTCTGTTAGCCTCCGCTCCACAACGGCGGTGCTGGTCCCTTGCTTGTGACTGAGCCTCCGGGCTTCTATGGCCAGAGGACCTGAAATCCCCTGCCAGCTGGTTTCTGCTGCTGGATATATAAGTCCTCACAGCTTCGGACTCCTGTGTCCGGTTCCTATTGACTTCTGCCAGGGCGAGCTCTGCTCAGCTTCCAGCCCCTGGTCTTTAGCTCCTAGCTCCTACAGAGCTCCTTGCTGTTACTTTCCCTTGCTCTCACTCTGACTCTGACTGTTCTCTGACTCACTCAACCCCACCCCAGATCCAGTTTATAAGGGCAGAATTCTCCCCTCCCAGGATTGGGGCAGGAGGATGTTGCATGTTTAAGGGATCCTGACCAGGAAACCTCCCACTTGCTCTCCGACGTAATATCTCTATTACTGTGGTGACCAGACCCCTGGGGTGCCACACATGGCTCTTGTAAGGGGCATTGCAGTTCCTCATAATTTTTGGAAAGCCTTCCATTCACTGCTTAGGCCAACAGTGCCCGGGAGACTCAGTTGCTATAAATGGAAAAAAAGGTTTAGTTAACGCCCTCTGACCTCCATGTCATTTCCAAGGGGCATTGGAGTGGCTCAAAATTTTTGGTAGGCATTGCACTCACTGTATGCCCTATAACTGTGTAGCCGAACCGCTCCTTTTGTTACAGAAACATATCCTACAAGACATATCTGGTTGACTGGCCTGATATTGATGTGAATGGTCCCTGTTCCTCCTGCTCTTTCTCCTTTGCCACTACCTCATCCATCATTTATCACCTGAAGCTTTGTTTTAACGGGAGTCATAGAACTTGGATAGTAGCAGGAAAACATCCAGCAATCCTCGGAGGAGGTAGGATATGCGCCAAAACGCTGACCACCTCAGGCCTAGCCGCTACTACATACATGCGCTTGCATTACAACAAAACAAAGCAGATGCTAACTGCTATCATCCTCATCATGCTCCTCACCTTGGCACTCTCAACTTCCCTGATGGAGAAGCCAGGGCCCACCGGAGGAGTCTGATAGTCCGGTGGGCTCGGCCAATGCTGCCCTAAAGCAGGCCAGGCTAAGAAAAGTGTGGGAAAGGTTATCGGGACAAATAGGGGTGGCTGGGGACCGAGTATGGACACCCGGCCATCCCCTGGAGGCTGGGGAGCAAGCGAGGACACCCGGCCACCAGGCGGCTGGGGACTGAGTATGGATACCAGGCCGCCGACACAGCCATGGCGTGGTGGCCAGATTCTGCCTCCACATGCCTAAAAGGCCCAATTTAAAGTGCAAGCAAGCAAGCAGTATGGTATTGCAGCCTGGGGGTGGGTGGGTGGCAGGCTGCATACTTGCGCTTGCATTGCAAGGAATGGGAGAGGTACAATTGAACACTGCCCTGGGACAAGGACTTGAATGGGGATAGTTGCAAGTCTGCAACGACAGGTGCAAGGTGGGAGGCATCTTCGCATGTACCATGAACAGGGGTTTGGCATGCACACACTACAGCGGAATAGGCTCTCCTTCCCACTAAATGCACTGAGGAGGGCACAGGTAATGTTTTGGTATACGCGCTTAATCTTATGTATAAGGCACACCAGGACAAATATGGGCGGCTGGGGACTGAGTATGGATACCTCGCTGCCGAAGCAGCCATGAGGTAGTGGCCAGCTTCGGCTTCCTCCAAACTAAAAGGCCCCATTTCAAGTGCAAGCTAGCAGTATGGAATTGCAGTCTGGGGGTGGGTGGGTGGCAGGCTGCACACTTACACTTGCACTAAAAGAAAACATAGCAGATGCTAACTTCTGTCATCATCATCATGCTCCTCACCTTGGCACTCTCAACTCCACCGATGGAGAAGTCAGGGCCCACCGGAGGAGTCTGGTACTCTGTTGGGCTCGTCCAATGCTGCCTAAGGCAGGCCGGGCTAAGAAAAGTGTGTGTGGGGATGTTCCAAGGAGAAATAGGGGCGGCTGGGGACCGTTTATGGACACCCGGCTGCCCCCAGGCGGCTGGGGACCGTGTGTGGACACCCGGCCGTGGGGCGGCTGGGGACCAAGTATGGACACCCGGCCGCCGGGCGACTGGGGACTGAGTATGGATTCCAGGCCGCCAACACAGCCATGACGTGGTGGCCAGATTCCGCCTCCACATGCCTAAAAGGCCCAATTTCAAGTTCAAGCAAGCAAGCAGTATGGTATTGCAGCCTGGGGGTGGGTGGGTGGCAGGCTGCATACTTGAGCTTGTATTGCAAGGAATGGGGGAGGTACAATTGAACACTGCCCTGGGACTAAAACTTGCATGGGGATAGTTGCAAGTCTGCATCTTCTGATGCGGTAAGGATCACTTATGATGGGCACACTTTTAGACAGTGACCTGGGAGTCAGAGATGCTTCCAGGGGTCTTCCCCATGCTGTTCCCTTGTCTTTTCAGCACTTTATGCATGTGTCACACAGCACATGGCCAGATAAGGTTGTAAAATGTTAAAATGACATTTCACGGTGAATGCATTTGTCATAGTTGAAAGCAATACAAAAGTGCAAAAACGCATAAAAAATGCTACTTGTGAACATAGCCGAAGGTGTGGAGGAATATTTTTGTTTTTGGTTATTTATTTTACCTTATACACAAGTCTTTACCCTGGAAAAGAAATTCCTTAACATATTTCACAGGAAAAAAGTTTCAGTTTAGTTTTTGAACGTTTTATTGTGAGACTGTAAAAGTGGATTAATACCTCTGACCACGTTGTTGACAGCAGTGACCTGGGGGTCAGAAATGCTTCCTGGGGCGATCCCCATGCTGTCCCCATGTCATTTGAGCACTGTCACTATCGTTTTGGGCACTTGTTAGGCTTTTAAAAGACTGCCGGGGGTGCCACCGCAAAAATGCTCGCATCTCCCATAGACTAACATTGGGCTCGTTGCTCGGGTCGAGCACCCGAGTGTCACGGCGAGCTCGGCCCGAGCTTCGAGCACCCGAGCATTTTAGTGCTCGCTCAACACTAGTCATATACCAACTATACAAAAAGCTACCAAAAATGAAAATACATAAATTCCAAAGTAACATTTGCCATAGTAGCCCCTTAATGTTATGCACTGCACAGCAATAGTCAGCAATACTGTATATATCTTTTTTCATAGTTTTGATTTTTTTATTTACTTAAATCTAAAAAAAAATGTTTATTTATTGTTTTGCTGTCAGACTGACTTGGAGCATTACACTGCCACGTCATTGTTGAACAATGTAAAAACAAAACACAAGAAACAATGGTGGAATTCCGTTTTTTATTTGCCATCATTTTACCCAACTTGGAATTTTTTTCACAATCTTCAATGCGTTATCGGAAAGATGAATGATACCATTCACAATTATGCAAAATGTTATGGCTCTTGACTGAATTGAAGGAAAAAATGAAAGAGTAAAAATGAAAATTTCCCTGGTCTAGATAGTAAGTGTAAAATGTGAAAAAAAAACACTTAAATTCACCGCTCACCTGTCCAGGCCTTCTGCTGCTCGTTGTTCATCGTCCAGTCCTCAGAGTAGCCTTTTCTTTCCGCCATTGCGAGCCACATTGCCCTTTGATGAGGCCTGGTTGTTGTCGGAAGTGTTAGCCTAGAATGAGCATGCTGGAGGAGCAGAGGAAGAAAGAATAGGCGGCCACCCGTCCGGTACTTTTCTTTCTGCTTTCAGATCTTCGACCCATATACTCTACACTGGGATTTCTGGTTGCGAGCAGGCCTCAGAGGACACTGTGTGTAGTACATCCTTGAAGTCACAACGTGCGACACGCTGTGATCTCAGAGGCCTGGTCGCGTCATAAGTGAACAGCCCAAGATGCGGCTTGCGATGAGGGAAAGAAAGGGAGGCTCTGAGGAATGGACAGTGGGCAACAAGCTGCTGAGAGGTCAGACAGGTGAGCAGTCAGGTGAGTCTAGCAACTATTTTTCATGACCGGCGTGAGGCGAATTTAAAAAAATCCGTATTATGAAAAATGCTGATTTTTTTTGTATATTTCAGTAGAATTCAAGAAGAATTTAGTTTAATGTAGTTTTGATAAAAGTACTATTTTCACTGCTGTAATACTCTGAATGCTGAGCTCTGTATAACCCCATCCACACCACTTTCTGGGTATACTGTGCATAGGCAGAAACCTTTCAATCAGTGTTGGGGGTGGGGTTATAAAAAGCTCATGAATATGGAGGACTACATGGCAGCAGGTTTATTGGTCCTCTAGTGATAATCTCCTGATGATAAAATGGTGATTTTATATCAACTACTGCAAGTAGCTCAGTAAGTGACAAATATTTTAAGATTGAGTGGCAAAAACCTGTTGACAGATTACCTTTAGGCTGTGTGCAAACCATGAGTTTTGGGGAGTTTTTGACTCTGCATACTTTTGCTACATCAAACACGCAGCGTCTTACAGTTCCAGCAAAGTGGATGGGATTTATAGAAATCTCATAATCATGCCCACTGTGCTTCCTTTTACTCAGCGTAAATGTGCGGGTTTCAAATCCGCAACATGTTAATTTCTCTAGCGGGTACGCTAAGTTTTATGTGCGGATTTACCCTATAGAATTACATTAAATCCAGAAAAACGCACATGAAACGGCAGGAACGTATCCAAAGCATGAAATCCGTACATGACTGTATCAATAAAGTTTTATCACAGCCAAATAACAGGAAATATCAAAAGCAAAGCAACTGTATTTGAAACATGACATACCAACAAGAGACAAAAAAAATATGTAAAAAATGCACTAAAAAACGCATGCCACCTAGTTTACTTATACGGGTGCAGAAATGCTGCAGAAAATATGCGACATCAAAAATTCACCCAAAAAATTACATTTTCTTTTTTTTTTTTTTTTTATAGTTTTGTCCAGTATGTAATTTATGAAACAAGGTAAAAGCTGGGGAAGCCACTTACATCCATTTTTTTTTCCTTACAAGAATGAAGACAAATATCCTAATAAATTGATTTGCAAAGTTTCACAACTTACCATACTGGACAAAATTATTAAAAAAAATTGTAAGTTTAGTTACCCTTTTAATTTTTGAGGTTTTCCAATCTTTGAAAAAAACACTAACTGTCCAAGGAATGACAGATTTTTTAGTGGTATAAGCCTTTCTTCTTATACAACATCCATTAAATATCTGAATCTGAGAATCTTTCCACCTATGACCGGCCTGATACCATCTGCGGCGTATTTGCCACTAGAGAATTTAGAAATGACTGGCAGGGAAAGGTGTGCCTCTCTACTAATAGGTAGTTGCTCAGGAAACAAACCCTATTAGACCCTATTAATAAACTTATATATTATTCAGCTTCCAATATTAGACTGGGAAGCATAAAGATCAGGTTAATTAAATTAACCCCATGCATATTGCTGAGAGTCCTGTGCATTTAATTGGGTTATTCCTATTCCTTATGAAGGAGAGTGGGAACAAGGGAATTCACAACCTTCAGGCTTGAGTATATATGAAACAATATCGGAAAGACTGGAACTAGTAAATGTAGTAGAAATAATAGCACTAAAGCCAGGAGCACATCACCATATTTTCCATCAATCCGACATAACATTGACCAATGTTATTCTATGGGGCTGTGCACATGTCCGATTTTTTTCTTGGGCCAAGCTAGTCCCAAGAAGAAATTGCAGAATGCCCAAGTTTGATCAGATATTTGTATCGCACTCGGACATGTAAGTCAATGAGTGCGTGGAAATCATAGAACTGCACTCGGATGTGCAGTCTGATGTTCTCACACTGAAACTGTGGAGAAGATGGAGAGATTTTGATCTCCATCTTCACATCTGAGAAAATCTGATCACACTATGCTGACATTCGGATCAAACTCTGATCAGAGAGAATCTACAGCCCTTGCCCTAAGGTGATTGATGATGAAGGTAAACTAACGATGTTATCATGGTAAAACAAAGACAGTAAAACAACAATTCCGAAGCATCTTTTCTTAGATCTCAACAGATTTCTAGATCCTTCTAAAAATCTACGAACAAATTAAGGCAGCACTCAGGAGCTAATATATTTCTACATCTCCAGAAGGAATAACAGAGAAATGCAAACTGCAAAATTTTAACAAAACAAATTGATATTGCAAAGGAAGACAAGTATTTACTAAAACAGATATGTCAGGAGACCGGACAGGTTCTCTCTAAATGATAGGTGATTGTTCCTCGTTGTGCAAATGTATAAAATTAACTGAAATATATATTTTTAATAAAGTTATTAAAGTATTATTTAATAACAATATGGCTTGCACTGAGGCATGCCATTGTAACGTGGTGCGGGGCGGTAGCTGTGGGGGAGGTACTTGTCTCTTAAGCCCCAGCACGCTACATGAAGATGAGGGTGTTATGATCTGCAACATGTACTAAGGAAAGATAGGGGAAAGCTGTCCCTACAGTAAGACTAAGCTGAATCCCTACGATGTAGCAGGATGCCTGCTCCTAGTGAACAGACCCGCCTTAGTCCTCGGGTAGTCTGAACGAAGACCTATAGAATTAAGGGAGGGGTCCCTAAAAGAACTAAGGACTGGAACAAAAATGGGACACCTCCTAAACAGAAGTTGTTGCAGAACACAAAAAGACAAACTGACAAAGAGAACTAGAGGTCCCAGAGGACCAAGCGACTTGACAGAGAAAGGTACAGAAGCACCAGGCTAGAGAAACAGTCAAACACTGAAGTCCAGCACAGCCAGAAGGGCGGAGCTGGAATATAAAGGCAGATGGTCACGTGACCGCAAACCACAAGATAGAAAAAACAAACAGGAGGGTTCTAACAGTACCCCCTCTTTAATGAGGATCCTCCAGGCCCAGGCCTATCTGGAAACCTCCTGTGGAAAGCTTTAACAAGCCTAGGAGCAGAGACATCATCCGTCCTTACCCAGGAGTTGTCTTCGGGACCGAAAACCCTTCCAGGAGACAAGATACTGTAATCTCCCTCTATGCCATCTAGAATTCAAGATACGAGAAATTTCATATTCGCCGTCTTCCACCACAGGAGGAACTGTGACAGTGGCGGCCCTATTAGAAACGTCAGCCTTTTTCAACAAGGAAACATGAAACACAGGATTAATCTTCCAGGAAGTAGGGACATCCAACCTAACAGCAGACGGGTTAACAACCTGAAGCACTTTAAATGGACCCACAAACTTAGGACCCAGTTTTTTAGAGGGAATCCTCAACTGCAGGTTCTTCGAGGACAACCAAACCATGTCACCCACAGTAAACAAAACCTCTTTACCTTTCCTGTCAAAATACTTCTTGGACTTCTTGTTAGCCTCTTGAAGGTTACAATGTACATTAGTCCAAACTCTCTCCAAATCACCGGAAAAATTCTCCTCCTCCGGCACCGCCGACCCCAATTTGGAGAATGAGGCAAAAGACGGATGTCTCCCAGTACAACAAAAAAAAGGCGAACACCCAGCAGAGGAGGATGTATGATTGTTAAGAGCAAATTCTGCGAGAGGCAGAAACTCAGCCACACCTCTTGATTGTCCGCCACAAAACAACGCTAAAACTGTTCAACATCCTGGTTCTTTCTTTCAGTCTGTCCATTCGACTCAGGATGATAACCAGACGAAAATGATAAATGGACTCCCAACTAGTCACAAAAAGCACGCCAAAAGCGAGCCACAAACTGAGGTCCTCTATCAGAAACAATATCCGTGGGAACGCCATGGAGCTTGACAATCTCCCCAACAAACGCCTTAGCGAGTGTCTTGGCGCAGGGCAGCTTAATGAATGGAACCAAATGACACATATTACTAAAACGGTCCACGACCACCCAGATGACAGTAAAACCCTCGGACACAGGAAGATCAGTAATAAAATCCATAGTGAGATGCGTCCAAGGCACACTAGGAACCTCCAGAGGGCAAAGCAACCCCGCAGCAGTAGTATGTGAAACCTTTGACCTAGCACACACAGTACATTGACGCACCCACTTGATGACTTCCTTCTGCCATCCAGGCCACCAAAAACTGCGACTGATAAGTCTCTTAGTCTCCGAAACTCCTGGATGACCTGCCAACCGAGACTCATGACACTCCACGAACAAATCTCTCCTAAAGGCTCTAGGCACGAACAACCTCCCATGGGGAGTGTTAGATGGAGCATCATCTTGAGCATTCAGAATCCCATTCTCCAAAACGGAGTCCAAAGCCGCCACCACAACTCCTTTCTGTAAAATGCTCTCCTCCTCCTCGGCACCAACCGTAGGAGAGAAGCTGCAAGATAAAGCATCGGCTTTAACATTCTTAGTACCAGGGATATAGGTAACAGAAACATGAAACCGAGAAAAAAAGAGTGCCCACCTAGCTTGACGGGCATTCAAGCGCTGGGCAGCATCCAGATAGATCAAATTCTTATGATCTGAGAAAACCTGAATAGGAAATCTAGCGCCTTCAAAAAAATGACGCCAATGTTCAAACGCAAGTTTAATAGCCAGCAATTCCCAATTTCCAACATCATAATTCAGTTCGGTTTCCGAAATTTTTTTGAAAAGAAGGCACAAGGATGTACTCCACCCTTGTTCTCCTGAGACAAAACTGCTCCGACCCCCACAGATGAAGCATCGTCCTCGACCAAAAAAGGCTTGGTCTCATCAGGCTGCATAAGGATAGGGGCAGAACTGAACCTCTCCTTGAGATACTCAAACGCTTCAATGGCCTCAGTAGTCCACTGGGCCGTATTCGCACCTTTCCTGGTGAGATCGGTTAGAGGTTTAACAATTACAGAAAAATTCTTAATGAATTTCCTGTAATAATTGGAAAAACCCAAAAATCTCTGTATAGATTTCAAACCCATAGGCCTAGGTCATTCCTGCACAGCCTGAACCTTCACCGGGTCTATCTCAAAGCCCTCGCTGGAGACAATGTAGCCCAAAAAACTAATTTTCTGCACAGCGAACTCACATTTCTCCAGCTTAGCAAAGAGTGAATTATCACTCAATAACTGCAAAACTTCACGTACACTCTGCCAATGGGACTCTAGATCTGGTGAATAAATCAAAATGTCATCCAAATACACAACCACATTCTTACCAATCAAAGGTCTCAGGATGTCATTAATAAGGTTCTGAAAAAATGCAGGTGCATTGGTAAGACCAAAAGGCATCACCAGATTCTCAAAATGACCTACCGGAGTATTAAAAGCAGTTTTCCATTCATCACCCTCCTTCACACGTAACAAATTGTGTATGCCCCCAGAGATCAATTTTGGAGAACCACTTGGCTCCCACTAACTGGTTAAACAAGTCAGGAATTAACGGCAATGGGTAGGAATTGCGTACGGTAATCTTATTAATTTCACGAAAATCCAGACATGGACGTAAACCGCCGTCCTTTTTTTTTAACAAAGAAGAATCCAACTGCCACAGGTGACTTAGAAGGTCTAATGTGACCAGCAGCCAGGCTAGTCTCTATGTACTCCTCCAAAGCCTTTCTTTCAGGGATAGTCAGATTAAACAAGCGACTTTTGGGAAGAGTAGCACCCGGAGCAAAGCAGACCAGCAAGAAATAAACATCTCAGCACGTGGATCATTCCACTTAACTTCTGAAGCCCATCTCCTGAAGTGTGTGCAATAATTTTCAACATCATCTGACCCCTGATTCAAACGTCTAAGTTCTGATTCAGCAGATGAGATTCGATCAGGATCGTCATATAATAGCCCCATAGCAGAAAAAAAATCTTCAACAGACCTTAAACACGGATCATTAGGCTGGAGAGAAAAGGCCCACCCCTGTGGTTCATTGCGCAAAAGTGACATAATAAAACCAATGCGCTGTGATTCATTCCCAGAGGATCTTGGTCTCAAACGAAAATATAACAAACAAGCATTTTTAAAGGAAAAAAAATCTTGCTGTTTACCATGAAAAAAATCAGGCAGTCCTACCTTGGGTTCGACAAAATGCGCTCCAGGACAGCTACTCACGTGTTGCTGAAGCTCAGCCACCTCCAGAGACAATCCCTGCAGGCGTTGAGCCAAATCCTGGATGGAAACCATACTGATCCCTGAATTTCTTTCCTTTTAGTTTTTTTGGGCTGGACTTACTGTTATGATCTGCAACATGTACTAAGGAAAGATAGGGGAAAGCTGTCCCTACAGTAAGACTAAGCTGAATCCCTACGATGTAGCGGGCTGCCTGTTCCTAGTGAACAGACCCGCCTTAGTCCTCGGGTAGTCTGAACGAAGACCTATAGAATTAAGGGAGGGGTCCCTAAAATAACTAAGGACTGGAACAAAAATGGGACACCTCCTAAACAGAAGTTGTTGCAGAACACAAAAAGACAAACTGACAAAGAGTACTAGAGGTCCCAGAGGACCAAGCGAACTTGACAGAGAAAGGCACAGAAGCACCAGGCTAGAGAGACAGTAAAACACTGAAGTCCAGCACAGCCAGAAGGGCGGAGCTCGAATATAAAGGCAGATGGTCACGTGGCCGCAAACCACAAGATAGAAAAAACAAACAGGAGGGTTCTAACAGATGGTTCTGGTAAGATGTGTGGAATTCGTCTATGTCTATAGAGGCTCTATGCCCTGGCACTCCACATGCTAACAATGACTTGGTTGGCCAGCACCGGATGTTGAAAAGTTCAGTGAGGGAGACCACCACTCAAAAATAAACAGTCTTTTACTTAACAGTAACTTGGTGGGAACTATGTACAATAGATGGCGGGTGCATAACTTTACAAACGCTTCCTTTACAATTCGGAACATTTTCACACATGAACTCTCTACCTCTTCCTCAACCTCGTCCTTTGTCTTCACCACCACCCAGCACAGTACTACAGTCCAGTAAGTGAGAGTCCTGTACTTACACACGCGGTTCTGCGTCATCTGTCCTCTTAGGGGAACTAGATATCCACTATGGCCGGTAGATTTTCTGCTTCCTGAAGCCTTGGAACGCCCACCTGGGGCTCTCTCTTCATCTCACATTTCCTGTTCTGTCCTGGCCCATTACCTCTTTGAGTTGTAAACTCGGGCCATAATGCTAGGCGTCCTATCACAGGACTCATCTCCGATGCATAACTCTGTCCTTCTATGGCTTTTCCTTTCTCAGCTCAGGATCACAGTATTCACTGCCTTTGTTTCCACTCACTTTGACAACACTCAACTCATGCGGTTCTGCTGAGTACTCAGACCAAAGGTCTGCTCTAGCTGCAAGCTAGGCCCTGTCTGACTTCCTGACAGAAAACTGTCTCTGTCCCTTCACCTCATCCCCACCCACTCTGGACAAGTCCCAAACATTAACCCTAACTTTCCCTATTGTCGAGTGGACTATAACGCTTTCACTAATAAAACATGTCCCAATTGACATTACACACTACAACAATACACATTATACATCATAACAGTACTCATGTCTTCAAGGGGGAATGTGGGCAGTATGTCCATCTTCTTACACCGTCTCTGATTCTTTTTTACCAAGGAGGCAATCAGTTAGAATTCCCTTCAACACTAAAGATCTAGTTTTATGGAGAAGAAAAGGACATGAATGCTCATTCTTTGCAAACCTATTGCATGTTGGTCTCAGGTTGAATGGTTCCCTGCGAAGTACCTTGCACTGATTCATTGCCCTTAGGGAAGAATCAAATAGCCTTATAACTTGGATGGGGATCGCAACTCAATGCTTCGACTGACCAGCAGCTCTACCGACCCGAGCGTGATAGCATGTATTTCTATGCAGTTATATGGGTGTCTGACTTTTCCCTTATGGTGTAACATATACTCAAATAATAGAATCATAAAGTGACAAAAAAGCAATGGCTGACAGTTTCGTACAGTAAAAAAAACTAGACAATCAATAAACGACTACAGTGTTTGACTGCTGCAACCGATCACTGGGCACAGCAGTTCTACCAGTATAGATGGCATAGCCTGGTGATCCCAGTAATTGGCTGCTATGCTGTCAACCTGCTACAGATTGTCAACAAAGACTAGTAGTAGAATGGCGGTTCTGGAACTGGGGAGGGTGAATATTGGTTTGCTGGTCTTTGTTTGCAACCCTATTTTCTATATCTGTAACCCTACATTATATATATATTTATTTATATATATATATATATATATATATATATATATATATGCACACACACACAGTGGGGAAAATAAGTATTGGATACACTGACAATTTTGCAAGTTTTTCCACCAGCAAGAATAGAGAGGTCTGTAATTTTTATGGTAGGAACAATTCACCTGTGAAAGACGAAATCTTAAAAAAAAAACAGAAAATCACATTGTTGATTTTTACATAATCAATTTAATTTTATTGCATGAAATAAGTATTGATTGATATAATAGAAAAATAGAACTTAATATTTAGTACAGAACCCTTTGTTTCCAATTACAGAGGTCAGACATTTCCTGTAGTTCTTGACCAGGTTTGCACATAATGCAGCAGTGATTTTGGCCCACTCCTCCATACAGATCTTCTCCAGATCTTTCAGGGTTCGGGGCTGTTGATGAGCAACATTGAGTTTCAGCTCCCTCCAGAGATTTTCTATTGGCTTCAGGTCTGGAGACTGGCTAGGCCACTCCAGGACCTTGAAATTTTCTGTTTTTTATTTTTAGATTCTGTTTCTTACAGTTGAAGTGTATGATAAAAATTACACACCTCTCCATTCTTTGCAGGCAGTATAACCTGCAAAATCGGCATTTTATCAAATACTAATCATCCCCACACATACATATATATATATATATATATATATATATATATATATATATATATATATATATATGTATAAGATCTTTGGTACCTATAAATGTGGAGATTGTAAGGCCTAAAACTATATTAATAAGAGCAAGACCTTAATGAGTGCCTCCCCGAAAGAAAGCTTTTGGAATCATGAGTTTGCAAGGAGTTGGCTATATGGCTACTTGCCAATGCCCACAGAACTACGTAGGGAAAACAAAAAGGGAATTGAGAAGGCGTATTTTGGACCATATAGGATATATAAGAAGGAAACAGGAGAATACTTTGGCAAGACATATGCTAGAGGTTCATTCGGAGAATCCCAACGCTTTAAAATTCCAAGCTGTGGAGGTGGTACGCACTTCCCCGTGAGGTGGCAACTGGGATCAGTTGCTACTCTAGAAGGAGTGCAGATGGATCCATAGACTATGGTTGTGTAGTCCCGTTGGGATCAATGAATCACTCTCCTTCACGTGTTTCATTGATCCATAAGTGCTTCCCAATCATCCTTTGGCCATATATATACAGGATCCTTCCTTTGTCCTTCATAATAATCATTGGTTAAAATCGTATGGAACTTGCATCCTTTTTTCCTTATAATTTTATCCCCATAAAAAGAAGTGAGTAACTACCTATAAGTAAATAGTGAGGGTCTACTTAAAATATTCTGCAATCCATTTATCCATGAAAGATTGTTCATTTCCCATTTTGAAGTTCACCTATGCATACTAATATGTGTGATTTATATGGGGATTTCAAAAGAATACATCGTTGACTTAATCCCAGCATAGAATGTAATTTAGTGAATGGGGAACAATATATGTCCCTGTCATCTATCAGATGAATGTAAAACTCAGTCTCCGATATAGATGAGATATGTTACTGGAGGATATGTTGTTGTTACAATCAGGATTCAGCAATCAGCAGAGAACAGTACTATCATAAAAATGTCCGCAAGAAAAGTTGTCACTAATACTAAGTAGATATGGATGCACGTTATGGTAATATAAACTAATAAAGTGGATTACATCATCTTATTGAACTATTTGGATTGGAGAATTCGGACAAGTGTGGCACCCCAGGGGTCTGGTTACCACAGTAATAGAAATATTATGTCTGAGAGCAAGTGGGAGGTTTCTCTGGTCAGGAGCCCTAAGCATGCAACACCGCCCACCCAGACCTGGGAGGGGAGGAATCTGCCCTTATAAACTGGGTCTGGGGCGGGATTAGGAGAGTCAGAGCCTGAAGACAGTTCCAGACACAGGGAAAGTGTCAGCAAGGAGCTCTGTAGTAGCAGGAGTGAGTGCCAGGGGCTGGAAGCTAGATAGCTCACCCTGGCTGAAGACATTAAGACCGGACACGGAGTCCGAGGCTGTGGGGACATCCAGGTCCAGCAGCAGAATCCAACCGGCAGGGGATTCCATGTCCTCTGGCCAGAGAAGCCCGGAGGCACGGTCACAAGCAAGGGACCAGCACCGCCATCGTGAAGCGGAGGCTAACAGAAGGCCCCAAGTCGCCGGCCGTACGGGTGAGCACCACACGGTATACTCAGGGACGTGGGCTACTTCTACCCGCACACAGCAAGATAGCCAGGAAAGAGTACAGATAGACGGGGAGGCCTACATCTCCACCTGGCCAGGGGAGATCCAGCTAGCTCTCAGACTGACCAGGCCTCTACTGATAGCCAGTACTCCCGGGAGGGTCTGCTTTATAACATCAGTAAAGACCCTGAACTGCACTGCACGGACTCTGAGTTATTCCTGCTGCGCTCGTGCACCATCACTCCCATCATCCACACTAACTGCCCTGAGGCTATACTCCTCCCGTGGGGAGTCATCCCGTTCTTAGCTGCACACACAACACCGGCCTCAGCGGTCTGCCTTGCAGCGGCAGTCCCCACTGACCGCAATCCACGGGTGGCGTAGTCGGACTATTATCTCACTAATAAGACTGCCACTGAATTGACCACCCTGGGCACGGACCGGGTCGGCGACACGGAGACTACAACCCCCAGCGATCCGGCTCCGGGTATTCCATGCACAACACAGGCCCAGGGGGCGAGTCACAAGCCCCTGCCCAAATCGTGTGCAGGGATAGGCTAGGGGCGGGTACAATTAGATGCACCTCTGTATAATGATTGGCTCAATGTGGAAACCTATGGACCAATGGATGATTTGGACGAGCCCGTTTAAAACGTGTGCAGAGATAGTTTACGGGCGGGTACAGTTAGATGAGCCTTGGCATAATGATTGGTTCAATGTGGCAATTGGGAAGAAAAGAGGTGAGGTTATCCTACCTATAAAGATATGCTGAATGCTGCCAGAGACCATGATCATCATAAAATCTATTATGTGATTGAATTGATTTGAGACATTATATTATTATTATTATATATGCTCCTAGCCCCTGATGATCATGGCAGTAGCAAAACTTGAAGAAATGCGTAGGGATGATCTTCTCGAGAGTGATCGCTAGGAACGTTTATCCGTTTATCACAATAGTCTATGTAAACCCGATAGCCAATGCTTGACTATAGGAAGTTTAATTGTCATGCTCAGATTATCATTATCGTGGGCTTGGTTCCTGTATCGCGGTAGTTAGGGACGCTCATTATAATTGTGTATATGAGCTAAATAGCCTATGTTGCATTATAAAAAGCTTAATTAGCATATTTGCTGTACAATTTCCCCTGAGCACGCAAATACCTCATATGTGCGGAAAAAACACTGTTTGGGCGCATGGCAGGGTTCGGAAGGGTAGGAGCACCATTTGACTTTTTGAATGTAAAATTTGCTTGAATAATTAGCAGATGCCATGTTGCATTTGGAGAGCCCCTGATGTGCCTAAACAGTGGAAAACCCCCACAAGTGACACCATTTTGGAAACTAGACCCCTCAGGGAACTTATCTAGATGTGTGGTGAGCACCTTGAACCCCCAGGTGCTTCACAGAAGTTTATAACATTGAGTCTTAAAAATAAAGTTTTCACATTTTTCCCACAAAAATGTTTTTCAGCCCCCAATTTTGCATTTTCATAAGGGTAACAGGAGAAATTGTACCATCCAGTTTGTTGTGCAATTTCTCCTGAGTAATCAGATACCCCATATGTGGGGGAAAACCACTACTTGGGCATACGGCAGGGTTCAGAAGGGAAGGATCACCATTTGACTTTTTGAATGTAAAATTTGCTTGAATAATTAGTGGATGTGCCCCTGATGTGCCTAAACAGTGGAAACCCCCCACAAGTGACACCATTTTGGAAACTAGACCCCTCAGGGAACTTATCTAGATGTGTGGTGAGCACCCTGAACCCCCAAGTGTTTTACAGAAGTTTATAACATGGAGCCGTGAAAATAAAAAAATCTAACTTTTTCCACAAAAATTATATTTTAGCCCCATTTTTTTCATTTTCACAAAACTTTTGTGCAATTTCTCCTGAGTACGCCAATACTCCATATGTGGGGAAAATACAGTGTTTGGGCGCACAGCAGAGTTCAGAAGGGAAGGAGCACTGTGTGACTTTTTGAACGCAAAATTGACTGGAATCGACAGCGGACGCCATGTCGCTTTTGGAGAGCCCCTGATGTGCCTAAATAGTGGAAACCCCCCACAAGTGACCTCATTTTGGAAACTACACCCCTCAAGGATTTTGTCAAGGGGTATAGTTAACATTTTGAACCCAAAGGTACGACACAGAATTTGATAACATTAGGCCATCATATTGAATGAGTTGTCATTAGTCTTGAGCGCAAGTGCTCGCTACTTGAGTTTGCATCGGGTACTCAGGTATGCACCATGTATCGTGGGTGCTCGAGTGACATGCTCGAGTCTCCGCTCGCATGTTTCACGGTTATTAGACACCCAAAAAAAAACATGTGGGGATTGCTTGTGCATGGCAGGCAATCCCCGCAAGGTTTTCTTGGCCGCGAAACATATGGGGCGGAGACTTAAGCATGTCACTCGAGCACCCACAATACTCAGTGCATACCCAAGCACCCGATGCAAACTCAAGTAGCGAGCACTTGCGCTCAACACTAGTCGCCATATCGTCATCTCTTTTTTTTTACTTTTGAAAAAAATCCCAACCTTAATCCTAGCCCAACCCTAACCCTAGCCCAACCCTAACCCAACTCCAACCCTAACCCTAGCCTAATCCTAACCCAACCCCAACCCTAACCCCAACCCCAACCCTAGCCCAACCTTAACCCCAACCCTAACCCTAACCCCAACCCTAACCCTAACCCCAACCCTAACCCCAACCCTAACCCTAGCCCAACCCTAACCCCAACCCTAACCCTAGCACAACCCTAACCCGAGAGTTCATTTTTTACGCCGTTCCTCGTGCGGTATAAGTGATTAGACGACTTTATTCTTCGGGTCGGTGCGATTACTGTGATACCAGAATCATATCGGGTTTTTATGATTGACAGCGGTCACACACGAAAAGATGCATTTTTTTGTAAAACCTAGTTTTTGCATTGCCATATTTTGAGAGTTATAATTTTCCATATTTTGGCCGACAGAGTCATGTGACGGCTTTTTTTTGCGGGATGAGTTGACGTTTTTATTGGTGCCATTTTTAGGCGCGTGACATTTTTTGATCGCTTTCTATTCCGATTTTTGGGAGGCAGAATAAACAAAAACCAACAATTCAGGAATTTTTTTATTTTTTTATGCAGTTCCGTGTGTGGTAAAATTTATGAGGTAGCTTTATTTTTTGGGTCAGTACGTGTACAGCGGCACCATATTTATATTGTTTTTCTATGTTTTGGCGCTTTTACACAATAAATGCTATTTTATAGAAAAAAATATTTTTTTGCATCGCTTTATTCTGAGAGCTATATCTTTTTTATTTTTCCGTTGATGGAGCTGTATGGCGGCTTGTTTTTTGCAGGACAAGATGACGTTTTCAGTGGTACCATTTTTATTTATATTCATCTTTTTGATCGCGTGTTATTCCATTTTTTGTTTTGCGGTATGATGATAAAGCATTGTTTTTTGCTTAGTTTTTTATTTTTTTTACCGTGTTCACTAAAGGGGTTAACTAGTGGGACAGTTTTATAGGTCAGGTCGTTCTTGGTGCAGCGATACCAAATATGTGTATTTTTATTTATTTTATTTTTTTTCATAATAATATTTATTGATGGGTACATTATATTTTTATTTTTGGTGGATTATTATTATTTTTTTTTTATATTTTTACAATTTTTTTTTTTTTTAATTTTCTGCCACTTTTTTACTTTTATTCTTTGTCCTACTATGGGACTTTCAATTTTTTTATTCTCATCGCCTGTATAGCACAGGGATGGAGCACTATCCCTGGGCTATACAGGCTGTCAGCGCTGCAGATGCAGAAGATACTTTGGTCATGCACTGCGCATGACCAAAATATCTTCCTGCTGTCTGGTGACACGGATGTTGTCATGACGACATTAGGTCGTCAAGGCAACATCCGGGAAGCCGCGGCAGACAGCACTGGAGGCCAGCAGGAGAGGTGAGTATCCAGATCACCTCCCCTTGCCACCGCAATGCTGCGATCGACTTCGAGGTATTAGTTGTTTATCTGGAAAGGCTAGCTCCAGAGAAAGGAGCTTGTGGTTGTACAGACCTGAACCATGTGTGATTTGCTAACCCTGTGCGTGCGGATCCCCCACAGGCCTCTGGACTGTGCTATCTATATTTCTTTTGTTTACCCCTTTATGCCAAGAAAGGCCTGTTTGTTCTGATGGATTGGCAGTGGTTTATGCCATGCCTTAATAAACCACAGAGAAATTTAAAGTAACAGCATTCCTGTGTCTATATTCATGTGTAGCTGAGCAAACCGATTTACCACAATACATATACATGTATGTATATATATATATATATATATATATATATATATATATATATATATATATATATATATATATATATATATATATTGTAATGCAGCGACTTGCTGGCATTACGGTAATGGTCCAGGATGTGTTTTACCTGACCATGTACCTTCCCCCTCAGGTGACTGGTCACATGACTGTGACATAGCACAGGTCCTGCGCGCACAGAATGTCTGTCTGATCACATGACTGCGACATCAGCGAGGTCCTGTCTGTGTGTGTGTGTGTGTGCACGGGATGCAGATATAAACCCTGCTTGATGGGAGACAGGTGTGTTCTGTGAGAGATGCGTAAGGTCTGTTCCCGTGTGTGTGGGACACCGACCGTGTGAGGCCTAGTGAGGCCGAGGGCAGCCTGGTGCCTGAAAGGCAGAGCCTGGATCCTGTGTGGATGCTAGTGGCCTTGGAAGGCAGAGGCTTGAGTAAGAGTCCTGAAAGGCAGAGCCTGGATCCTGTGTGGATGTCAGTGGCCTTTGAGGGAACGACGGCTCGAGACCCCTACCTGGGAAGCCGCAAAGCCACAGTGGTGGCGGAGTAATGGACTGAGACAGCTAAACCCGGCAAAGGTAATACCCTGTGTTATATGGACATTAATATGGACATTGCTATTTTATTACCTTGCTGAAGGCTGTTACTTGGGCCACTTGGGCCTGTCTGCTACTTGAGAGACTCCCGGATGTTAAGTGTGTAAACATGCCGGTGGCGGACTAAGATGGACTGTGTGAACTGTGGTTTATGAAGTGTAATAAACTGCAGCATTAAGAAATACCGGAAGGATATTGCTGGTGTGCTTTGATTTACCCAGTGCAGCGAGTATTCCCCATTATGATGACTAGTGCTGCCTTACAATATATACACACACACAGTGAAGGAAATAATTATTTGATCCCTTGCTGTTTTTGTAAGTTTGCCCACTGACAAAGACATGAACAGTCTATAATTTTAAGGGTAGGTTAATTTTAACATTGAGAGATAGAATATCCAAAAGAAAATCACATTGTATAAATTAGATGCATTTATTTGCATTTTGCAGAGAAAAATAAGTATTTGATCCCTCTGGCAAACAACACTTAATACCTGGTGGCAAAACCCTTGATGGCAAGCACAGCAGTCAGACGTTTTATGTAGTTGATGATGAGGGTTGTGCACATGTCAGGAGGAATTTTGGTCCACTCCTCTTTGCAGATAATCTCTAAATCATTAAGATTTTGAGTCTGTCGCTTGGCAACTCGGAGCTTCAACTCCCTCCATAAGTTTTCTATTGGATTAAGGTCGGGAGACTGGCTAGGCCACTCCATGACTTTAATGTGCTTCTTTTTGAGCCACTCCTTTGTTGCCTTGGCTGTATGTTTTGGGTCATTGTCTTGCTGGAAGACCCTGCCCTGACCCATTTTTAATGTCCTGGCGCAGTGGAGGAGGTTGTCACTCAGGATTTTACGGTACATGGCTCCATCCATTCTCCCATTGATGCGGTGAAGTAGTCCTGTACCCTTAGCAGAGAAACACCCCCAAAACATAAAGTTCCACCTCCATGCTTGACAGTGGGGATGGTGTTCTTTGGGTCATAGGCAGCATTTCTCTTCCTCCAAACACGGCAAGTTGAGTTAATGCCCAAGAGCTCAGTTTTTGTCTCATCTGACCACAGCACCATCTCCGAATAACTCACAGAATCATCCAGGTGTTCATTGGCAAACTTCAGACAGGCCTGCACATGTTCCTTCTTGAGCAGGGGGACCTTGCGGGCACTGCAGGATTTTAAACCTTTAAGGCGTAATGTGTTGCCAATGGTTTTCTTGATGACTGTGGTCCCAGTTCCCTTGAGATCATTAACAAGTTCCCCCCGTGTAGTTTTAGGCTGATCTCTCACCTTCCTCATGATCAAGGATACCCCACGAGGTGAGATTTTGCATGGTGCCCCAGATCAATGTCGATTGACAGTCATTTTGTATTTCTTTCATTTTCTTACTATTGCACCAACAGTTGTCTCCTTCTCACCCAGCGTCTTACTTATGGTTTAGTAGCCCATTCCAGCTTTGTGCAGGTCTATGATCTTGTCCCTGACATCCTTAGAAAGCTCTTTGGTCTTGCCCATGTTGTAGTGGTTAGAGTCTGACTGATTAATTGAGTCTGTGGACAGGAGTCGTTTATACAGGTGACTATGTAAGACAGCTGTCTTTAATGCAGGTATCGAGTTAATTAGGAGCGTCTCAACTAGTCTGTAGGAGCCAGAACTCATAATGGTTTGTAGGGGATCAAATACTTATTTCTCACTGCAAAATGCAACTATATTTATCTAATTTATGCAATGTGATTTTCTTGATTTTTTTTTTTATATTCTATCTCTCAATGTTAAAATTAACCTACCCTTAAAATTATAGACTGTTCATGTCAGTGGGCAAACTTACAAAAACAGCAAGGGATCAAATAATTATTTCCTTCATTGTATATGTATGTATATATATATATATATATATATATATATATATATATATATATACATTATATTTATATACATCCTGAATCCCTGCCACATCTTTTGCTTAGCACTTTCACTTAAAAAAAGATAAAGATAACTCTTATTCTAGATGCTGTATGTAATAAGGCATTACTGTAAATGCTATTTACTAACATGAAGAGGAGCCCCTATGATATCAGTGCATTGTTCTTCAGTGTTTCAGCACAAAGGATAGGTTTGCAGGCTTGAAAAACAACAGCACCTGAGCGCCCAGGGGCGTATATACAAAAATGTCACAAAACAAGAAGATGCTCCAACAATTGCTTTGCATAGTAATAAGTAAATAACAAAGCCCGAGCTCTTTAATAATACATCACTGGTGTTAACCTGCATATAAATAGCAGTCAGGGATATTCTTATCTTTGTTTTGTTTTGCTATCATTTCTTATCATGCAGAGTAATCTTTTATTAAGAACATCATATTGGGAGTTTATTAATCAATGATAAAAGATGACTCAAAACACCATAGCTATTGTGACGAGAAAATCATAGTCTTATCTGACCCGGCATAACTTAGTCTATTTGTTTTGCTTACAGTTTTCCATTAAAGGGAATTTTTCAGCAGGCTTTTGCTATGTAATTTGAGAGCAGCATAATGTGGGGGTAGAGACCCTGATTCCAGTGATGTATCATATACTGGGCTGTGTTTTGCTGTTTCTATAAAATCAGTGTTTTATCAGCAGGAGATTCTAATTACAGGAATAGGTGTCTCGTGCCTCCTGGTCCAACCAAACCTCACCACAGATTAGCAGCTTTCTGTCAATATACAATGTACACAAAAAGCTGCCAATCTGTGGTGTGGGCGGGGTTATACCGAGCTCAGCATTCTGAGCTCTGCTAGATCTGCAGCAGAGAAAACTGTGATTGTATCACACTAAGTGACACATCGCTGAAATCAGCCTCTCTGCCCCAACATCTTACTACTGTCAGATTACATTACAAGAACCTGCTGACAGATTCACTTTAACTTAACCCATGGGGTTTAACATATACAAATCAGAATTATATATTGTACCCCTATTCATTTTCGGAAAGGAGACTCCTCGTACACTGTGAAAACGTCACCCAACAATTTACATTCATTGACTAAACGTACAAGTTGTGCAGAGTTTATAAAGGTCACATATGTACCTACCAAAGGATCTACAAGTGCTTATCTTTACATATTCATCATGTCTTTAAAGATCAAAATACTTTGTAACCTAGAAATAGTTGATAAATAGTTCAAAACTACTCATTTTAACTCACTAGTAGTCCCTTCCCAACAATATGACAGTCAGATCACATATCCTTTCAGATTAGTGAGGGGGTGGTAATAACATTAAGAAAAGTTCCTGCATACCCCATATTAAAGTCTGTACAGGATGAAAGTTAACAGTAACAGGTAAAACAGTGTGATAACATGCTGAAACGTTTGGATCCCTGGGTCACAGAGTAGTACAGTAAAAGAGTTTACAGTTAAAGGATGCAATTGATAAAGGGGATGATAGCATGAAGTAAAGTTCCTTTAGCTACATCCCTCCTCCCCTGAAGTCACTGACAGCTGTACGAGGGAAGAGATGACAGCTATGACAATAACAGCTGCAATTATTAAAGGGGGTGATCATATGAAGAAAAATTCCTGTAAATACCACCCCCTTCTAAGCCCGAGGTCAATGACAGCTGTACAGGGGGATGAGATGACAGTTATGCAGCAACAGCTGCAATTGTTATAGGGGTGATAGTATGAAGAAAAGTTCCTTTAATCTGTATTCTAGCTTTGTTCTTTAACACCAAAGTTGTGGCAAAACATAACATGAAACATCCTTGCTGGTGTAAGGATTATTCATGTTTTTATCAAAGCTGATTCACAGTATAAGAAAAAGAATTGCAGTTTTGATGTATATATATTATGTTGTGCATTTAGCCCTTCTGCTTTTCAAGGTTTGTGCTTGCTGTCTATGAAGGTATACCTTTATTGTTTACAACTGGAGAACTAAAACCAGCCATCATGTAATATTATATATACAGGTGTACAGCTTACTGCAAGAGAGAGCGCAGAACTGTACTATGGGGTTTGGCTCCACATCATCACTTTTTGGATGTGTGATGGTTGCAGTAAAATCGAGTTACTGTGACTGTTGTGCATTCCTGTTTCCCAAACAGGGCAGGAATTCTTGCAATTTTCATGCCTTTTTTCCACTATAGTGAAACATTAGTTAAGGTTGCAATCATTTACCACAACTGTTGCACAACAAACTGTAACAAGAATGTGTGAAGATTAGTGTTGAGCCACCCCCGTAGTGTTCGAGTTCGGTTCGGTTCGTCGAACACCCGTGTGTTCGCCGAACTGTTCGTCGAACTGTTCGTCGAACACCTTCGAACACCGTTAAAACCAATGGCAGGCAAACAAAAACACATAGAAACACATAGAAAACACCTTCAAAGGTGTCCAAAAGCTGACAAACTGCTCAGAAGACACAACTAACACATGGAAAAGTGACAAGTACATATAGTCATGCGAAAAGAAAAGAGGTGGAGGAGTAAAAGGAGGGGGAGACACAGATATAGGCATGTCATGCCCTTCTAAAATCCAAAAAGTGAGAAGCCGAGACGGCCAGTCCGCTCCTGCCCGTGCCACCTCCGTGTCGCCGGGTTTGTGCCAGAGCCGCGGTGAACCCTGACGGCCAGCCCCCCTCTCCCAATACTGGTGCCTGTCCGCTGGTGGGTCGAGAGAGCCCCCCTGTGGTGGAGGCAGCTCTAAGCTTTTTAATTTAAATCGTCCCTCTAATTTGAATGAATACACTTTAAATCCATTTACAAGGAGGGCAAGTCTCATGCCAGCAGCCGCGTAATTCCAGCTCCAGTAGCGTCCACTAAAGCTGCTGCAGTTAAAAAGCTTTTATAAGGATCGAGCTCGGCTGTCCACCGCAAGGCATCGTAGTGCCAGTCCCAGCCCCTATGCCTTGGGGTGCCTCCTGATGCTCTTCACTGAGTATCCCGTGGTCCCGAAGCATTTCCTTTGAAAAAATTAAGTGTCCAAACTACAGGTGGTGTAGCTTGCTTAACAGCCGGGATAATCCGCTGACTAGCAGACACCGCTACTAGGCACAAAGTATTTCCTGGGCTAGATGCAGTTAAAAATTTGTAAGTAGATACTCTCGTTGGATGCTGAGAAAGCATTCCATAGAGTCTCCTGGCACGCCATATATGATTCTCTTAAAAAGCTTGGGGTAGGGGTCTAGGGGACCCTTTTATAGCCAAAATCACGGCCCTGTATCACAATATGTCACCTAGGCTGAAGATAAATGGAACTGTAGCACCGAGGGCTCGGTTGCTACAGACGTATTGCACCTCACCCAGAGGTGTGATATCTCACTCTCAGATAAGGATGGAGTGTGGATCAGGACCCGACACCTGCATGCATTACACCACATTGCCGTGGGGCAGGGCGACCAATATGCCCCTGAGATGGGCACGACAGTCCCTGTCCCTGGCTGGAGTGGGGGGAGGGAACACTGAGGAAGGGGAACCCTGCAGTGCAGGAGCAGGGAGGAAGCAGTTCCTGGGTGCATTGAGAAGGGAGTATAAAAGGTGGGCACCATCTTAGTTCAGTGCAGAGAAGTCTGAGCAGAAGTGGCAGGGAGCAGGGGCTCTGCATGAGCTCTGCTCCGGAGGCGGGCCTAGTAACAGAGGCCCAGGCCTGCAAGAGGGAGAAGGAAGGAAGAGGAGCGGAGAAGGCTCCAGGAACGAGGAATGAAGGGATCCCAGGGGTGCGGACGGGCGAGTCGCCACCGCACGCCCGAATCCACCTGCGTGGAGGGGTCAGGCCAAAGGGGGAGACCGGTCCCCGAACTAGTGGAGGCAGGAAATGACCCTCAGCTAGAAACCGGAGGCTCTGACATTTTATGTGGCGCAGCCCCTTGCTCCACCCGCTAGGAAGGCACCACATAGGGTCAGGGAAACTGGCGCCAAGTTTACCAAGAGGAGGCCCGAGGCAGCCGGACAGAAGTGTTGGTAAGAAAGGCCAGACAAAGGACACACAAAGGGGGTCCTGTGAAGCGCTCCAAAGTTATCTGGGAGTTGTCTGAGCCCCTCACCTGGTGAGCACAGTACGACGTGGGCAGCCGTTACCTGCAGACGTGGTCTGGATAATAAGAACTGTGAGTAAAGGCCCTGAACTGCATCACTGACTCCGTGTCGTTACTGCTGCTGCCCTGCACCATCACCCCCATCCTCCGCATACACTGCCCTGAGGCTATACTCCTCCCGTGGGGAGTTATGCTACGCTCTGCTGCACCCACAACACCAGCCTTAGCGGTCTGCCCTGTAGCGGCGGTTCACTCTGACCGCAATCCACGGGTGGCGTAGTCGGACATTTAAACATCAAAACCACATAAATAGTTCCGCCACTGGTTTGACCGCCCTGAGCCACGGAACCGGATCGCCGCCACGAAGACTACAACCACCAGCATCCACCAAAAAGGGTCCGGCTCCGGGTGTCCCAAGGCCCAGGGGGTGCGTCAGAACATTTTCATCACCTTTCACAATCACCAATGGGACAAGGCAGGGATGTCCTCTGTCCCCTCTCTTATACATCCTAGTGACGGAGCACCTGCTCTCATCAATTCGCCATAACCCCAATATTAGGTGGATTGAGGTGGGAGGCACCGAGTACAAGTGCTCTCTATTTGCTGATGATGTCCTAGTATATATCACTCAATCACATATATCCATCCCTGCTGTTATGGCTGAAATAGATCACTTTGTTACATGGTAAAATTTTAAAATCAATGCAGCGAAGTCTGAGGCCCTCGATGTCTCCCTCCCTAAATCCATATAGGATTCCATCCAGTCCAACTTTCCCTTTGCCTGGCCCTCACAGGGTATCAAATACTTAGGAATTCCTATTCATAGAGACCTCTCCCATCTATGTTATCTTAATTTTGGGCCCTTTATTGAACAATTCCATACAGACCACGGTTGGCAAGTTAGAACTGTGAGATTCACTACGTGAACCACTGGTGTTTTGTGGAAAAGCACATGTACACCGCGTTCCAAATTATTATGCAAAAAGTGTTTAGGAGTGATAAGGGAAGAATTTGTTTGTTTGTCAGTTAAACTCATTGATGGTGATGTGTGTCAGGGCTCTTTATATCACTGTAAGCAATTGCAGACACCTGTGCTAATTAGTTTGGCAGGTGTGTCCAATGAAAGGCAAGACTACTTAAGAAGGCTCTCTCACATTATTAAGCAGCCTACATTTTCTGCCAAAATGGGAAAGAAAAAGGATGTGTCGGCTGCTGAGAAGCAACAAATTGTGGAGTGTTTAGGTCAAGGCATGACTACAATCAACATTGTGCGATGATCAGGATGAAGTGTCTTGGCAATCAAGAAGTATGTAGCTGATTCACAGTACACACGTGTGCGTGCTGATAAGGGCAAATTGAGGACTCTTTCCTACAGGCAATTACGTCAGGTTGAAAGAGCAGCGGCAAAAAAGCCTTGTCATAGCAGCAGACAAGTTTTTGAAGCTGCTTGTGCCTCCAACGTCCCCCGAACAACAAGATGCAGGGTCCTTCAGAGGTTTGCAGCTGTGCATACGCCATCCTGTCGACCTCCTCTATCCACTTCACACAAGCAGAAACGGCTCCAGTGGGCCAAACATTACATGAAGACTGATTTCAAAACTGTTTTGTTCACGGATGAGTGCCGTGCAGCGCTCGATGGTCCAGATGAATGGAGTGGAGGATGGCTGGTTGATGGACACCCCACGCAAACACGGCTACAGCGCCAACAAGGAGGAGGTGGAGTAATGTTTTGGGCTGGAATCATGGGGAGAGAGATTGTCGGCCCCTTTAGGATCCCTGAAGGCGCTAAAGATGAACTCCATAATGTATGTGGATTTTCTCAAACAGCACTTCCTGCCATGGTTCAAGAAGAAGAACCGTGTATTTCACAGCAAGATCATTTTTCTGCATGATAATGCACCATCTCATGCTGCACATAAAACATCTGCATCTCTGGCTGATATGGGCATAAAAGGGGACAAACTTATGGTGTGACCCCCATGCTCCCCTGACCTCTACCCCATTCAGAACCTTTGGAGCATCATTAAAAGGAGTGTCTATGATGGCGGGAGGCAGTTCACATCTAAGCAACAGCTCTGGGAGGGTATTCTGTCCTCATGCAAAACAATTGAAGCAGAAACCATCCAAAACCTGACAAATTCAATGGACGAGAGAGTTCAGAAGCTCCTTTCGAACAAGGGGTCCTATGTGAAAATGTAACATCACCTAGAATAAAGTTTTGAGTTGAAAACTGTTTGATTTCAGTTTCTAACAACCTGCTAATGCTTATAATTTCAAAAATGACCATTTTTTTGGTCTTTATTAAAATGAAAAGGTTGATCGAAAAGTTTGGGGGATCTAAGAGTGTGGCAACCCAGTAGTCATGATTACTTCGAATTCTGACAATATGAGGGTCATGCTGCAGGTAGTGCAGCAAGAAGGCACTTATGTGTCTTGCGCATCTCGGAGCCCCAAAATTATTTTCCGGGCTAGATGCAGCTAAAAATTATTTTTAATTTTAAATCTGGTGAAGCTTATTATAGATGGCCTAATAGGATCAGTGCTGCACACTGCTACAAAGCCCAAATTATTTTCCAGTCAAGATACAGATAAACATGATTAGTAATTTGAAAGCTTAAAACGGTTGGTAGGGTGATTTTAACCAATCATCAAGCTTTTACTCTCCCCAGGATGACACAGGGGTAGAAAAGTCGTTTCGGATCCATGATTTGTTCATCTTTATGAACGTGAGTCTGTCTACATTATCAGTGGAGAGCCGCGTGCGCTTATCTGTCAGCACACCACCAGCAGCGCTGAACACACGTTCAGACAGAACGCTGGCTGCGGGGCATGACAAGATCTCCAAGGCGTAAGTGGCTAGCTCCGGCCATTTATCCAGATTGGAAGCCCAAAAAGAGCAAGGGTCCAGTGACACAGTCGTGGCTTCAATGTTTACTTGGAGATACTCCTGTACCATCGTCTCTAGGCGTTGACTATGTGTCAGACTTCTTGTCTCCTGTGGCCTTGCAAAGGATGGGCTAAAAAAGTGGTGAAATGATTCCGCAAAATTGATGTTACCAGCAGATACTGTGGTTCTGTTACGGTTTGAGTGCTGAACACTTGACGGTCCCACGGTTGGCAAGTTGGAACTGTGAGATTCACTACGTGCACCACTGGTATTTTGTGGAAAAGCACATGTAAGATTCTGCAACAGTCTCTGCTGATACTCCTGCATGCGTGCATCCCTTTCTATGGCAGGAATAATTTCTGCAAATTTACTTTTGTACCGGGGATCTAACAGTGTGGCAACCCAGTAGTCAGGATTATTTCTAATTCTCACAATTCGAGGGTCATGTTGCAGGTAGTGCAGCAAGAAGGCACTCATGTGTGTTGCGCATCCAGGAGCACCAAGTCCCTGTTGTGTTGGTGGCGAGGTAACAATCATGCTTCCTTCCTCTGTCCTCTCCCCCCAACCTCGCACAACAGAAATGTGATCAAGGTCTCCCTCAACTGATGAGTCTTCCATCAGTTCGTCCTCCACTTCTTCCTGGGCTCCTGCACCTTCCTCACTAGTTTGGCTGCTACCATGCGCCCTGGTAAAATCATCTCCCCCACCCTCACATGCCTGCCGCCTTGGTGCTGCCGACCGTCTGGACCTTGCAGATGTTAGCCCTTCCGCATACAACTCCTCCTCCTCTACTTCCTCCACCTCCTCTTGTGCCACCACCTGACTCCGAATTCTGTTTAACATGTGCTCCAGCATGTAAATCACCGGAATAGTCATGCTGATAATGGCATCGTCAGCACTAAACATCTTCGTCGCCATTTCAAAACTGTGCAGAAGGGTGCATAGGTCCCTGATCTGAGACCACTCCTCCAGCGTGATTTGCCCCACCTCTGAATCTCGTTGGCCCAGGCTATACGTCAGAACGTATTGCACCAGGGCTTGTCGGTGCTGCCACAGTCGCTGCAACATGTGCAGAGTTGAATTCCACCGGGTAGGCACATCGCATTTTAGCCGGTGAAGTGGCAGGCCCAACGACTTCTGTAGAGATGTAAGTCGCTGAGCTGCGGGATGCGAACGGCGGAAGTGAGCACACAGCGACCGTGCCCTCTGCAGAAGGCCATCTAGTCTGGGATAGTGGGCTAAAAATTGCTGGACAACCAGGTTCAACACGTGAGCCATACAAGGCACGTGTGTGACATTGCCCCGGCGAAGGGCCGCACCCAGGTTTGCAGCATTGTCGCACACGGCCTTCACTGGTTTCAGGTCCAGTGGAGACAACCATTCATGAAATTGGTTCTCCAGAGCTGACCACAACTCCTCAGCTGTGTGACTCACATTTCCCAGACATTTCAATGTAAAAACCGCCTGATGACGTTGAGCCCTACTGCCAGCATAGTAAGGAGGTGTGCAGGATCCCTTCTGCGCAGTTAGAAAGCTTGTGGCATGACCAGACAGGCTTTGGGTGCAGGTGGAAGACCGAGAGGAGGTTGAGGAGGCAGAAGCAGTGGAGGAACTTTGACATAAAGAGGATTGACACACAACTCGTGGGGACGGCAAGACTTGGACAGCAGCCCCTTGTCCTGCTGTCACCATAGTTACCCAGTGCCCAGTCAGCGACATGTAACGCCCCTGTCCATGCCTACTCGTCCAAGTGTCTGTGGTGAAATGCACCCTGTCACACACAGAGTTTCTCAAAGAAGCGGTGATGTTGTGTGCGACATGCTGGTGGAGCGCAGGCACACCTTTCTTTGAGAAGTAGTGCCGACTGGGCATCTGGTACTGGGGCACTGCGACGGACATAAGGTCTCGAAAATCCTCTGTGTCCACCAGGCGGAAAGGCAGCATTTCTGTAGCCAAGAGCTTGCAGATGGTGAAATTCAACCTCTTAGCTTTCTCATGGCTAGGAGGAAATGGTCTTTTACTTGTCCACATCTGAGGGACCGAGGGCTGGCTATTGTGCTTAGACGGGGTTGATAAGGGTGTCCCCGGCAAACTGCCGGTCTGTGAGGAAGATGCAGGCGGACATGTTAGGTTGCCTTGATACAAAGGTGGTGCTATCGATGTCGGACAGCGCTCAAGACCAGCTGGTGTTACCACCTCCAAAGAAAATGATGACCTGCCAATCACGCTGGCTGTTGCGGGTAAAGAGGTGGCAGGTCTGCGCCCCAAAACAGGTGTGACTGCTGTCCCCCCAGTCACAGAGGATGAAGAGGCCGCGGATGCACAAGATATGGCAGACGGTGGTTGGCCCGGCCGGCTAGGCCGCATTGTAGCACACTGAGCTTCCCACTGCAACTTATGCTTCATGTCCATGTGCCGGTTCATGCATGAAGTACTCAAACTATGTATTTTTTGGCCTCTACTTAGCTTTTGCTGACAAATGTTACAGATAACACGAGTTGGGTCATCTTTATCGATCTGAAAAAATGCCCAGGCTATGCAAGGCTTAGCACCCATGCGACCTGAAGAGCCACCACAACTTGTGAGAGGCAGAGTTGTGTTTGAGGATGCAGTTGTTGACGTGCTTCCAGTACTACGTCTCTGTCCAGGAAGGCGCAACCTGACCTCGTCGTCACTAGCATCTTCCTCCACCTCCTCTGCTGACCTCATCTCTTGGCTGACTGTGGGTTGACAGTAAGTGGGATCTCCGACCTCATCATCATCACCCTGTGCGTTATCACACCCGTCGTCCTCAGAGCCAACCTGTTCCTGCCCTGACAAAAAACTAAAGTTGTCGCTCCAATCAGGTATTTGAGTCTTATCATCGTCTTCCTCATTGTCTCCACCAACAGGAGTTACAGTTTGGGAATGAGGGTCTACATTATGGTCAGAACCTTCTGCGTCTGGTCCTGGATCCGACTCATAAAGATTCTGGGCATCAGTGCAGATCATTTCCTCGTCTGGATTCACAGAAGCGCTGGAGTCGACCTCTGATTCCCAGGCTATAGTATGAGTAAACAGCTCTGCAGACTCAACCATCTGTTCTACCTCATACTCAGACGGGCAGCTGGAGATTTGGGAGCTGTGAGGAAGCAAGTGCGATTTGGGTGACACCTTTGAGGACTGGAGTATTTGTGATGTTGAAGTTGATGTGGAGGAGAGCCCACTTAAAGGAGCACTTGATATCCGTTGAAGCACCTGCTGTTTTTGTGCCTCAATTGGAATTTGTAGCGATTGGCGTGGCCGTAAGAAAGGGATCTTATCACATTGTCCGCTAAAAGAAGTAGACATTTTAGTTTGGCTGGAAGATGGTCTTTCTTCTGCACCTACCCCACGGACACAACCTTTTTTCCCCTTCCCAACACGCCTATTCCCCTTTCCACCAGCAGCAGGCCTTTTTCCACTCATTTTGGTGGTTAACTAATTCACAACTCTGGAGTTGTTTGCACAAAAAAACAATGGATGGTAACCGAGCAGAGCTGAGTGGCCAAACTGTGGTATTAGGCCAAAACTATTGGCTGGGATAGATGCAGAAAAAAATTATTTTTAATTTGCAACCTGATGGAGGTCAGTATAGATGGACTAATAGACCAAGTCCCACACACCGCTAGAAGCCCAAATATTTTTTCAGAGCTAGATGCAGAAATTTTTTTTATTCAATTTGCAACCTGATGGAGGTCAGTATAGATGGACTAATAGACCAAGTCCCACACACTGCTAGAAGCCCAAATATTTTTTCAGAGCTAGATGCAGAAAAAAAATATTTTTAATTTGCAACCTGATGGAGGTCAGTATAGATGGACTAATAGACCAAGTCCCACACACCGCTAGAAGCCCAAATATTTTTTCAGAGCTAGATGCAGAAAAAAATTATATTCAATTTGCAACCTGCTGGAGGTCAGTATAGAAGGACTAATAGAACAAGTCCCACACACTGCTAGAAGCCCAAATATTTTTTCAGAGCTAAATGAAGAAAAAAATTATTTTTAATTTGCAACCTGATGGAGGTCAGTATAGATGGACTAATAGACCAAGTCCCACACACTGCTAGAAGCCCAAATATTTTTTCAGAGCTAGATGCAGAAAAAAATTATTTTTAATTTGCAACCTGATGGAGGTCAGTATAGATGGACTAATAGACCAAGTCCCACACACCGCTAGAAGCCCAAATATTTTTTCAGAGCTAGATGCAGAAAATTTTTTTATTCAATTTGCAACCTGATGGAGGTCAGTATAGATGGACTAATAGACCAAGTCCCACACACTGCTAGAAGCCCAAATATTTTTTCAGAGCTAGATGCAAAAAAAAAATATTTTTAATTTGCAACCTGATGGAGGTCAGTATAGATGGACTAATAGACCAAGTCCCACACACTGCTAGAAGCCCAAATATTTTTTCAGAGCTAGATGCAGAAAAAAATTATTTTTAATTTGCAACCTGATGGAGGTCAGTATAGATGGACTAATAGACCAAGTCCCACACACCGCTAGAAGCCCAAATATTTTTTCAGAGCTAGATGCAGAAAAAAATTATATTCAATTTGCAACCTGCTGGAGGTCAGTATAGAAGGACTAATAGAACAAGTCCCACACACTGCTAGAAGCCCAAATATTTTTTCAGAGCTAAATGAAGAAAAAAATTATTTTTAATTTGCAACCTGATGGAGGTCAGTATAGATGGACTAATAGACCAAGTCCCACACACTGCTAGAAGCCCAAATATTTTTTCAGAGCTAGATGCAGAAAAAAATTATTTTTAATTTGCAACCTGATGGAGGTCAGTATAGATGGACTAATAGACCAAGTCCCACACACCGCTAGAAGCCCAAATATTTTTTCAGAGCTAGATGCAGAAATTTTTTTTATTCAATTTGCAACCTGATGGAGGTCAGTATAGATGGACTAATAGACCAAGTCCCACACACTGTTAGAAGCCCAAATATTTTTTCAGAGCTAGATGCAGAAAAAAATATTTTTAATTTGCAACCTGATGGAGGTCAGTATAGATGGACTAATAGACCAAGTCCCACACACCGCTAGAAGCCCAAATATTTTTTCAGAGCTAGATGCAGAAAATTTTTTTATTCAATTTGCAACCTGAGGGAGGTCAGTATAGATGGACTAATAGACCAAGTCTCACACACTACTAGAAGCCCAAATATTTTTTCAGAGCTAGATGCAGAAAAAAATTATTTTTAATTTGCAACCTGATGGAGGTCAGTATAGATGGACTAATAGACCAAGTCCCACACACTGCTAGAAGCCCAAATATTTTTTCAGAGCTAGATGCAGAAAAAAATTATTTTTAATTTGCAACCTGATGGAGGTCAGTATAGATGGACTAATAGAACAAGTCCCACACGCTGCTAGAAGCCCAAATATTTTTTCAGAGATAAATGAAGAAAAAAATTATTTTTAATTTGCAACCTGATGGAGGTCAGTATAGATGGACTAATAGACCAAGTCCCACACACCGCTAGAAGCCCAAATATTTTTTCAGAGCTAGATGCAGAAAAAAATTATATTCAATTTGCAACCTGCTGGAGGTCAGTATAGAAGGACTAATAGAACAAGTCCCACACACTGCTAGAAGCCCAAATATTTTTTCAGAGCTAAATGAAGAAAAAAATTATTTTTAATTTGCAACCTGATGGAGGTCAGTATAGATGGACTAATAGACCAAGTCCCACACACTGCTAGATGCCCAAATATTTTTTCAGAGCTAGATGCAGAAAAAATTATTTTTAATTTGCAACCTGATGGAGGTCAGTATAGATGGACTAATAGACCAAGTCCCACACACTGCTAGAAGCCCAAATATTTTTTCAGAGCTAGATGCAGAAAAAAATTATTTTTAATTTGCAACCTGATGGAGGTCAGTATAGATGGACTAATAGAACAAGTCCCACATGCTGCTAGAAGCCCAAATATTTTTTCAGAGATAAATGAAGAAAAAAATTATTTTTAATTTGCAACCTGATGGAGGTCAGTATAGATGGACTAATAGACCAAGTCCCACACACTGCTAGAAGCCCAAATATTTTTTCAGAGCTAGATGCAGAAAAAAATTATTTTTAATTTGCAACCTGATGGAGGTCAGTATAGATGGATTAATAGAACAAGTCCCACACACAGCTAGGAGCCCAATATTTTTTCAGAGCTAGATGCAGAAAAAAATTATATTCAATTTGCAACCTGCTGGAGGTCAGTATAGAAGGACTAATAGAACAAGTCCCACACACTGCTAGAAGCCCAAATATTTTTTCAGAGCTAGATGCAGAAAAAAATTATATTCAGTTTGCAACCTGATGGAGGTCAGTATAGATGGACTAATAGAATGATGCTATGCCCAAAAGATTTTACTTCACTAGGTGCAGTAAAAAAATTGGTATTCTATACACAGGTGTTATATCTTGCAACACAGATAGGCTACTCCACTGACTAACACACTCTGCAATAGGCCAAAAAGGATTAGCTTTGCTAGATTCAGCCAAATGCTGTGAAAAAAACTTGCACAGCACTGGCACAGACCTGCCTGGCAAAAACTGATAGGAACTGATGTAACCTAGTCCTGAAAAGGACTCCAATTACAATTAGTCTTTACTCCCACAATCTATCTATTTAAGAGCACAGACCTGCTTGATAAAAGTCGTAGGAAATGCTGTAACCTAGTCCTTAAAAGGACTGCAATCACAACTATTCCCTACTCCCAAGCTATCTGTATGTTTGTGCGAAAATTGGCTTGAAATTAACAAGGTATAGCGCACACAGCAACAGCGGTGCCGTCTAACACGCAGCTGCAGCAGTGAGAAAATGGTGGCGACGGGGAAAATGGCTTGGTCTTATAGGGCAAGGACATGTGACATACACTGCCAATCACACATGCCCTTGCTTGTGTGAAAAAAAGCACTTCGCTCCGTGTGTGCGCTGCTGATAGGCTGACAGATTGCACCTCCCCACTGCAAATGCGGGAAAGAGTAAAAAAAATGGAGATCTTCATTGTTCCTGCAGAGATCCATCCCCTGCCCCTCCCCCCACCCCGCTGTACACTCAAACTGTGTATTAACATTAATTTTCATCATTACTGAGAAAAAATCCAGTTATGATTTTGGTGCACGAACAGTTATCGAACATAACCTCGAACAGCCGAATTTTTCTCAAATTGTTCGTGTTCGCCGAACGGCTCGAACACCGCCCAAAACAGCTCGAATTTGAGATTGGCGAACAGTTCGAGTAGAACAACGCTCATCTCTAGTGAAGATCACTTAGGTGGCAGCTCACAGGTTTTGTTCACCTTGGCAGCAAGTCTCAGACCTCTGCTGCCACATACATGCAAGATCCAGACAAAATATCTTCAGAATGTTTCTGTTAAATAAATGCAAACAGACATTTTTATAAAAAATAAAGAAAAATGCAGGATGTTTCATTTTACAATGTATACGCTAGGTTTGCTAGAGTTGGAACATTGTTCATGTCGGTCTTGATGAGGTGGCGTGTTGGAGTCAGAGGCACCTCATTTGTTAAGAGGCGTGCACCTCCTAATGGATCAGTTGCGTCTTAAAAGTGAAATGTGCCTCTATGTGCGCCTCGCTACAGATCTTACTCCAGTCCAGGACTAGAGTAAGTTTTGTGGTGTAATATATGCTATAGCACATCATGAATTAGACGAATGGGCATCACAACTTGTCCCAAGCTAGCTTCAACCCATTGTGGAAAACTGACACTGGAAATGGCAAAAGTTGCAAAATGGTTGCGCAACTTCACGTCGCACAGAAATTTTGTAACTTTTTAAAGTATTTTCTCTGGTGTAAACACTTTACTGAATGAGGGCTTAGTTTTGTACTCTTTGGTGCTGATTCATTAAGATTAACAGGGCATTGTGTATGCCAGTCTTAGGCTGTGTGCACACATTGCAGATTTGATGCATTTTTGACACTTTTTTTTTTGCGCGGATTTGAATGTGAAACGTAAAGTGTCATGCACACATTGAGTATTTTTGACTTGAAGATTTGATGCAGAAAATAATCTTCCGCATGTCAAGTCTCTGTGTATTTTTTTTCTGTGCAGGCAAAAAATGCAGCAAAAACTAGGCAAAATCATAGCAAAAATGCAACGTGTTTTCCAGCTAATAGATGCAGAAATTTTGCAGAAATTTTTGCAATCAAGTATTCAACATGTGCACATACCCTAAAAGGGAATCTGTCAGCAAGTTTTTGCTATTTAATCTGAGGTGAGCATGATGTAGCAACTAAGACACTGATTTCAGCGATGTGTCATTTATTAGGCTGTGTGCTATTATTTCAATACAATGAGTGTTCTATCAGCAGGAGATTAACACTACAGGACTACAGCTCCAGTGCATTCTGGTCTGACCAAGCCCCCTCCTCTGGTAAGCAGCTGTCATTATACAATGTACACAGAAAGATGTGATGTGGGCCAGGTTAATTTTCAGAGCTCTGCTACATGTTACATCTAAAAACTCTGATTGTGTCACAACTGCTGTACCCAGAAAACTAATTGATACATTGCTGGAATCAGGGTCTCTTTTCCTACATCATGCTGTTCTCAGATCAGGTAGCAATAACCAGGCGGCAGGTTCCCTTTAAGGCCGGGGTCCCATGGCCGTCAATTCTCTCATGCAAGAGAAATGGGCCCATTATGCTAATGACACTCAGCTCAAATTCTGTCAGAGTTTGATCCGAGTGTCATCTTACTGTTCTGCAATTATCTGAGAATCACATCAAAGGTGTGGAGAAGACTGAGAACTTAATTTCTCCATGTTCTCTATTGTCTCTGTGCATGTACATCGGACAGCACTCAGATGACATCCGAGTGCAGTCCGATGTTTCAGACGCACCCATAGACTTGTTTGGGTGTACTTGATCCAATTATTGGATACTGCCACTGTTTTCTCATGAGAAAAAATAAAAAAATCGCAGATCAGCACCGCCCCATCGTATAACATTAGGCTGAGTGTTATCCAATAAAACATTAGAAAGCACTCAGCCATCTTATACGCCAGTGTGAGCGAGCCCTAAAGAAGAGGCTCGCTGGAGCACTAATTCATTAGGCAATGCAAGCCAGTTAATGAATTAGGCGCATCTGTTAACTAGTGTGCGCCGCCGCCAGAAACTTACTCCAATCAGGGACTGGAATACATTTCTGGATTAAGTTACACCACTTTGGGGTAACTTTTAAAGAATTTGATGTGCTGTTATAGCCACACCCCAACCCGACCATGTCCCACCCAGGCTACGTCTATACTGGCATAGCTGTCCAAGGCTGGTGTGTAAACTCCAAATGTCGCAATATTTTTTCACAGTTTCCGAGGTGCACAAAATCATTGGCAGAATTCAGTTTAACATTTTAAAGAATCAGGCCCTATATCTTTTCTACCGATAAAAGCTGATAAGTATTTCAGCAGCACCCTGCAAAATTTTGCAACTTTTGGTGTTTTCACGCCAGTTTCTCCTAGCTCTAACAAAATTGGCAGAACTTGGGAGGGAAGGGGGTGGGATCAGGGGCACGGTGGGACTGGCCACAGCCACAGCCTGTCTAATTCATGACAAACTGTGGCATCCACTACACCAGAAATCCCACTCCTGTCACTGACTGGAGTGAAATTTCTGGCATGGAGCACGGAGGTGCACATCACTCGTCATACACACTAGATTCATGAAGAGGAGTGCACCTCTAGTCTTGATGAATCAGGCCCATTATGTGCACTTACCCTTAGGATAATATTCTGTCCCAATGCTGGGACAATTTTCTGTTTTAGACTATGTTCACATGAAGTTATGTATGAGGACTGTAAAGTTCGTTTAAAGCTGTCCAGGTAATGGACATCCACAAAAGTCATCTGCTTTCTATTTCGGCAGTTGACCAGTATTCTAGACTAGGACACAGAGAAGGTGGAGTAGGACGTCACCTAAATCATCATGGGGGTAGGGGCACAATTGCTCTTAAGTTACTTTGTATAGTTTGTTGGAGACTTGCAGCTGATAATGTTGGATGATGCAATTATCTGATATATAAATATTAAAGGGGTTGTCCACTAATAGGACAACCCCTTCTTGAACTAATTGTTTGGTCCCAATAAAATAAAAAAGCTTCTATTCACCTCCTGTGCTGGCGCCGTTCCAGCAGTGTCGGTACTCGTGGTCCCAGGGCTCTCGTGCTGTTGTGATACGTGACCCCGAGGCCCAATCACCGCCGGCGTCACTGTCTCCACCTACGTACGGATTGAACAAGAAGAGGAAGTCCGGGCTGCAGCTGATCTCGGACTTCCCTTTCATGATCAATCCGTATATAGGCGGCAGACAGTGACACCAGCACTGATTGGGCGCCGGCGTCATGTATCATTCCACCGCACCGGAGCCCCGGGACCGCGAGTGCCAACATCGCTGGAATGGCGCTGGCACAGAAGGTGAGTATAGGTTTTTTATTTTATCGGGGCCAAACAATTAGTTCAAGAAGTGGACAACCCCTTTAAATTCGCATATGTTTAATGAATCCCCAGCCGAGCCAAACGGTGATGTTACAGAAGAAATCAGATCCGATCACTGTGAGATGATCGACTGTCCATCCAACAGCAATAATGCTAAGGATTAATGATTGGTTATGGGGTTTGGATCATTGTGAAAACCCTGCTGCCTGGTACCAGGCGGGATCGATTTACCCCTATGAGGATGTCCCCCAGGAATAGCAATCCTCTCCCCCTACAAGCCCAGCAGTCGGATATGGAATCAGGATCAGGTTGAGTAATATTTGACAAAGTTACACCCAATACCTGTCTCTAGCCCACTGGATAAAAGTATAGATCCTTGTATGGCTTTATAGGATTATAATCAATAGCAACAATACTGATAAAACGTTTTTTGACTGCGCATGTAATAACCACTCGTGTGTCAATTTATTACATGGAAACATCATTAAATATTTATCCTGAGTTTACCCTACACGCCGTGTTCTTTCACGTATACTTTACCATGAGACATAATATTTTCTTATAATTCCACCTCTGCAAAGAGCAAACAGCAAGATTTTGCAATTAAATTTCGAATATGATCTTTAATACGAGGTGACAACTGGTATCAAGTCTTAGCGGAGGGCGACTGCAATCGGTCTATTTCTGGAAAAAGTAATAAGAGCATCCTTTATCAAGAAAAGCAGCAATCTCAGCGTAGTTATCTGGAAATTACAAGGCGTACAGTATCCTCAATGCAGCACCACCATACACCGAGCAGCTCTCGCGTCATCGGTACAGATGTGCAGCAGGAAAACTTACTCAGATGTTTGTTTAGAGGTTTCGATTTAGATCTTTTTGATACATGTAGAAGGGCTTAGTTTGTCAATAACAGGGACTTGATACTTGGTTGTATAGGACTGCAGAAAACATCTTGCATAGGACTGCAGAAAGCACTAGTCATTTAACTTAGGATTTCATTATGCAAGTTGAACTCTTCTGCATCTTAGTAGGCTTACAAAAATGACTATAATGTAACTTTTGGGGACTGTACCTCCTTTAATCAATAAGATAATAAATGACAAACTTAGCTCTGTGCATACATAACAGGACTAAAATCATGCAGATTTACACAGGACTGCATGTAAGCCCAACAAAACACAATACAAAAAGAGACACATATGAGACAAACTCAGCTCTGCTACATCTGTGTATGTGGAATAAATGATCCAAATCTACACTATGCAGTAATCCTAACATGACGCAGATTGCATAATTCTAAGCTAATTAACAAAGTCAACATACAAGACATCTGCAATACAAGTCCCAATTAACATTAGCAATTATCGTTAGCTTGGCACAGTACCCGGCTCGCTGGCGCATGTTTCACCAACAGTTAAGTTATTATTCATATGTCATAGCAATATTCTAAAACTTGTAAAATCCTAAATAATTACATTTAATGCAAAATTGCTAAATGATGAGAAAAACAGCAGAACAAGGGGGAGAAAAAGAAGAGGGCGAAGAAAAAGGAGAAGGATAATAGGGAGAAGAAGAGGAAGAAAAAGAAGTAGATGATGAAGAAGAAGGAGAAGGAGAGGAAGAAGAGGAATGAGGAAAAGTATGGGAAGAAGAGGAAGAAGTAGAAGAAGGAGAGAAAGAATTATAAGAAAGAGAAGAATTATAATAAGAGAAAGAAGAAGGAGAGGAAAAAAAGAAAGAAGGAAAAGTATAGGAAGAAGAGAAAGAAGAAGAAGGAGAGGAAGAATTAGAAGAAGAGAAAGAAGAAGAATTATGAGAAGAGAAAGAAGAAGAAGGAGAGGAAGAAGGAAAAGTATAGGGAGAAGAAGAAGTAGAAGGAGAGGAAGAATTATAAGAATAATAAGAAGGAGAAGAAGAATTATAAGAAGAGGAAGAAGAAGGAGAAGGAGAGGAAGAAGAGGAAGAATAAGAAGAAAAGGTAGAAGATGAGGAAGAAGGTGAGGAAGATGAAAAAGAAGAGGAAGAAAAAGAAGAATAAGTGGTCATCATGACTTTACCTTCTGAGAAATCAATGAGCCCCAACAGATGTAGCAGCTTTAGCGATGCACAGATTATCATTACAATCCCCACCGTCTGTAATCCCTCTGACTCCCACTCTGCCGATATCATCCTTGGAATTGACAAATCATTCCGGTTTCAAACTTTACAGCAGATGGGGAAGGAATGGAGAGCGGCATTCAGGGACGAGGAGAGAGGACGCAGCCTTTTTCCTGCCTCTGGAAAGGACCAGCCTGACTGAATCACAATGTGGAGTAGCTCTGCATCTCATGCTTCCCAGTGTGTGATTGTGTTAGGAGTGAGTCTCCTTGAGAGGCTGAGGTGGACCTCCACCAGCTCTGAGCTTTGACATCATTACTAGCAGCTTATTCTGCTATTGAGAGGTGTTGCTGCCTCACAACTCATCCCGATTCCTATAAGGAACAACGCCTGGAAACTTTTGGGATGAGCACGCGGCGTCGTGAGCGCAGCTAATTTCAATGCCTCATTGCTTATTCCACATTTAACACTGTGTGCTCCAGACTGGCACAATACAGAGGGTAATAACAGGACCTGACAACTGCTGGATTATCAAATGCCCTGGATTATTATTATTATTATTATTATTATTATTATGAAACGTCATTGTCCAGAAGGCAATCTAGAACAAAGCCCTAACATCACACCATATCGGCTCCTGACTGCTGGACTGAAGGTCATTTCCCACATTCTGTCTTGATGCAGTTTTTTATCACAAAACTAAGAGCGGATTAGAAGAGAAGAGAGAAGTAGAAGATTCTGTGTCTCATTCTCTTCCTTTACGTCCACTCTGAGCTTTGTCTTTGTTGGTGAAGGCAGCCAATATTCAGAGGAATCTCATGATTAGCTTTCTCTGCTCATTTCACCGGTTTACTAAAGATTACGGATTATCATGCAGTTCTGAGCCAGAAACACACACTGTATTATCAGAGTTTCTGGATTCTCATATATCATAGATTAAAAGGTTTTTGTACTTTTTTTCTTTAAAGGCAACCTGCGTCAACAAGTATCTATGATAAAGCCTCATTCAAACGTCCGTGTTGCAAGTATGTGTTGTATCCGGGTTTTTTTTACGGGGAGAACACATACTCATTATCTATGCTGCTGTTCACATGTCTGTGTTTTTCACATGCAAAACACACAAAGACACTGATGAAAAGGGCCAATACAAGTCTGTGGGTCCGTAAAAAACACATACAGCACACGGATGGCATTAGTGTAGCATCAGTGTACCATCCAAGTGCCGTCCATATGCCATCTGTGTAGCAACCGTGTGCAGCCTGTGTGCCATCCATGTAGCATCCATGTGCCTTCCATGTGCTCTCTGTGCGCCATCCGTGTGCCATCCGTGTAGCAGACATGTGCCGTCCATGTGCTGTCCGTGTGCCATCCGTGTAGCATCCATGTGCCGTCCGTGTGCCTTCCATGTGCTGCCCGTGTGCCATCTGTGTAGCATCCGTGTGCCGCCTGTGTGTCATCCGTGTAGCATCCGTGTGCCTTCCATGTGCTGTCCGTGTGCCATCTGTGTGCTGTGGCGCCCCTGAGGGTTCGACCGCCACAGGGATGCTGCACTTCTTTAAAGGAGTGTAGTGTTCCTCCTCTGAGGTAAGAACAGTGTGATGGTCGTGACCCAACCTTTGCATCCAACACCACATTTCTCCACCAGAGGGGGCTAGTATGCACTAGGTGCTGCCCTCCTGGTTACAGGGAGACTGGTGAACCAAGAGTTAGGGGAACCAGTTAGTGGGTGAGGGTGGAGGACTTACAATTTAGTTACACTTTACAATTTATATTTAATAAAAAGCCATTTTGGTCTTAAGGTCTTTGATCGTTCTTTGACTGACAGTCTAGTCAAGTCTTGGCACTGTGACCTCCCTCCCGGAGCGCAGATCCTGTGTGGGCCTGCATCGGATGGGGACACAGCCCTCGTGTCCCGGCCTTGGGACGAGGGGTAGGTTGTAGACAAGGAATGTCTCGACCCGGTCAAGGACCAGGACCAAGAAGGCCCGGAGCTTAAGAGTGTGGCTCCATAGCAAATGGATCCCCGGGGATCGGAGCGGTATACGCCACCTGTCCTCACCAACTGATATATTCAGACGGAGACCGGCTGCAAGAGGGGTACCGGCACCCGACACTCGACCTTGCTACTCCACGTCCTGGTCGGAAAAGCCCGGTAGGCCTGGAGGATCCCACCGGGTATCGGACGGAGCGGAGCTGCCACCCGTACCCTTGTTCTGAGAGGAGCTCAGAGGGAGACCCGGCCTATTCGCACACACATGGACAGGAAAGGATTTGGTCTGTAGTTCAGGAACACTCTGGTGTAGGGTCCCGATTGAACGCTGGACTTACTCGGAGGTTGTCGGACCCCCGTCCCTGGTGACCGCAGGACTCCGTGGGGAGCAGGGAGTCGCCTTCCTTCTGCCATCTCTAAAGTGAGTAAAGCCTTGGAAGTTCACCCCTATGGCCTCCGGACTGTTTATTCTGCGCCACACCGCACGACGCAGCATCCGTTCCCCTCTACTACTACCCCCTCCATCCTGTCTCTCTGCCCTGAGGCCCTGCTCCACCTATGGGGAGTAGTAACAACTATGGCCGCCCTACCACCATGCCTCAGCGGACTGCAGCGGCACTGGTGGCCTTCACCAGGAGCCACAGGTGGCGTAGTCGTAAATCAGCCACTCAACCCGGATAAGCCCACACCATCCTTTTTAATGTGACGGCCCTGAGCACGGAGCGGGTCCGGGCCACGGCTGCACCCCATCTCTCCATCACAGGACCCGACTCCGAGTCCCCCATCTCCCAGGGTAAAGAAAAGGGCTTCCGAGAAGAGGCGTCACAGTGCCATCTGTGTAGCACCCGTGTGCCGCCCATGTGCCTTCCATGTGCCATCCGTGTGCCATCTATGTGCCATCCGTGTAGCATCCATGTGCCGTCCGTGTGCCTTCCATGTGCTGTCTGTGTGCCATCCATATGCCGTCTGTGTGCCATCTGTGTAGCATCCATGTGCCTTCCATGTGCTGTCTGTGTGCCTTCCATGTGCTGTCCGTGTGCCATCCGTGTAGCATCCATGTGCTGTCCGTGTAGCATCCGTGTGCCTTCCATGTGCTGTCCGTGTAGCATCCGTGTGCCTTCCATGTGCTGTCTGTGTGCCATCCGTGTAGCATCCGTGTGCTGTCCGTGTAGCATCCGTGTGCCTTCCATGTGCTGTTCGTGTAGCATCCGTTTGCCATCCGTGTGCCTTCCGTGTGCCATCCGTGTAGCATCCGTGTGCTGTCTGTGTAGCATCCATGTGCCTTCCATGTGCTGTCCGTGTAGCATCCGTGTGCCTTCCATGTGCTGTCCGTGTGCCATCTGTGTGATATTCGTGTGCCATCTGTGTAGCATCCGTCTGCCATCCGTGTGCCATCTGTGTAGCATCCATCTGCCATCCGTGTACCATCTGTGTACCATCCGTGTTTAACATTCCAAATTATAGGAGAAGCTTTTTAATTTATTTATTTCTTCATCCATCCGTGAAAAACACTGATGACACTGATGGTAAAAATGGACACACTGATAACACACTGATAAATCACTGATGACACCGGTACCATTTTTTGCACGTACATATTTAAACATGGAAGTGTGAATGAGACCTAACATATATATAAAAAGGTGAATTTTGGATGTAACTCCTAAGGACGGCATTTTGTTTGCTCTTTGATTCTTGCTGCCCAAGCCACGGGCAGCGTGAATCAGACACTGGATGTGTTATTCCAGTGATATATGTTTTCCTATTAAATACTCTGGCACTTACTTTGATAAGCCATCCGGGGACTATGAGTCTCCACTAACTAGTTTGTGGCAGGTCCTTAGTGGCTTATACCCGCCCTGATCTCTTTGAGTGACAGGTCTCTCCATATACACATAGAGGGAGGGAGAGAAGCTGCTGGGGACCAGCATCTTGGTCTAGTCAGCAGAGACATATACTGAAGTCCCCGGCTGGCTTTTCTAAGGATGATTTATTCTGAAACTCAGCAGCGCTTTGGAGTAAAACATACACGGCTGCAACATTACAGCGATGCCCGTGTATCGGGTGCCATGAATCAAATGACAGCTTCCCTTTAAATATGATAATGTATTAAATCTACAGTATTACTTGAAGTCACTGATAACACATTATGACAAGTCCTGACAAATGACAAACTCAGCTCAGCAACATAAGTAAATGAAAGGTGTATGAAAAACAGAAATTAAATGAATTTGCAGCAGATCTGCAAATTCATCTGCTGGTGGAACATGCAACAAATTCATTAGGAGGCGCCTGTGGTCAGAACATCAGGGTCAGCATAGTACTCCGGTCATGGGCTGGAGCACATTTCTGATTTAATTTATTCCATTTTTTACTGTAAATGATAATGAATCTATCAGACAGCACTAGGCATCTGTCAAACTCTGCGTGCTTTTCCGAAAAGTGTCAGTGCTGGCATAAAATGGCAGATGTCACAAAACTGGTTGTTGGGGCAAAAAGTTGGATCCTTTATTCTCCAATTTTTTTTGTTAACTGAATAATGAATTCACCTCATGTCTGAGTTTCCATGCTCGGACCCCATTGTGGCCGGAGGTGCACCTACATTATAGCTTACCCCCACTAATACACAGGCGAATGATATTAGCTGTAAACACTTTCATTGTTATAGTAAACTATCTATGGACCCCATTCTTTGCCCGGGTGATGAGCATTTTTATTGCTATCCAGCATCATTTTTTTATGACACTGTGTCTGTGAATCCCGGCTTCGGCAGAAGGACATGTCCAATGTTATATATAAGATTCTAACACTGTGAATTTTGCTATGGAAAGTTCTACAACTGTCCCAATCATCTGAACCCCAATTAAGTGAAGGAAGCCAATCTTCAGCTATAGTAGTTGAACGGCGCCACAATTAAAGTGGAAGTTTACAAGCACAGTGCTGATCGGCGTGTTGCCATCATTTTTGGTCTCATCGCATCTCGACTTTATGAGGCGGGAACATGTGATTTCGGCCCTATGACAAATAAATGGCCTCAGATGAGGAGACTAATATCAAAGATCACTGAGGTCAAGAATAAAGACTCATGGATGGACTGGGAGAACCTGGTGGACCCAAGCTCTTCTATGCACAGACTTATATAGTGAGTGTTTTGGCACCAAAGACCCTCTCATATCTCTGTACCAAGTACTGAACTAAAACATTTAAGAACTTAAAAGGGACCTGACACTTGCCATAAAAATGTCTTACCTGGTGTAAATGCCTCCTGAATCCGGCGTTGCTTTTCCTTTGTTCGTGCTCCTCTCCATTTCGGAGATATGGCCCCTCTCTTCTATGCACATAAATCTAGACTTTTACATAACTGGGCGCGGTTCTCGAGAAGGCTTCCACCAGAGAAAAGTTGATAACCACACCTAACTGGCTAATAAAACTAGATTGATATAGAAGGAAAAGGGGGATATATCTCAAGAACGGAGAGGCGCATGAACAAAAGAAAATTGCCAGATTGAGGCATTTACACCATGTAAAAATTATATATTTATGAGGAGTGATACATACTCTTTAAAGTCAGTTTCAGAAAGTCTAAAACCTTCTGGATTTTACTGTCTGCTACAACCACAATACCCAGACCCCCCACTGCAGTTCTGATATTTAGTTAGTCGGCATGCTTAATATGGAAGCTATGGACATGGGTATTAGGTTGATAAAAAAGGAGAGACCAAATCTTAGTTTTATGAGGTTTCCTCGGCTCATTATACCCCCACAAGGGGTACAGCTCTTTAAAAACATACTGTGAGCATAGTTCAAAACAGAGGGTTAATCTCTACTCAACCATAGTTTCCTAACTCAAGGCCACAGTGGCCTTGAGTTTGGCAGAAATCCTAAGACTTGAAGAACCGAGCTGGGAGCTTTGTGGCCAGTCTTAATTTTTCTATATCCTTACATGTATATTTTATTGTATCCAACCAGGATGTGGAGGGTGAGGAGGAGGAGAGCTCAGCAGAGATCTGTAGAGGAAGATTCAATACAAAATTATCTGATTGTGAGCATCAAAAGTATGAGAGATGTTATGCAAAATAAGAAGTGCAATACTTAGTACATGACGTTACTAGCCGCCCATCACCCCTCGCCGTGCTTGTGAATGCCTATGTAGACGTGCAGTTGATTGATAAGAGACCAGAATGGCTCCATGACTAATTGAAAACCAGTGACTCCTGGAAAGGAGGCTCAAATCTCAAGAGGGTTCTAAAAGATTAATGATCCCTGAAGATATAGTAGGATGTAGTGAGACTATAGAGGCATTAGATACCGAGCAGATAATTGCCCACTTATTACAAAATGAAGGCTGCCGTATGCGGAGCTCTCTGATTTCATAAGTCTGATTACAGGCCGATATTGTGATTGCATCTGATATGTCTTATTAGAAAAAAAACATAGATAGTTCCTGAAGATATAAGGAACAATATCAAGATGCTTTTTGATGCAAGAATACATGTTTTCCATAGAGACATGTAAACCATGTGTTGAACATAATGTTCTGAGAGATCAGGAGATCCTTTATGGAACTAGAGGGAGTTTGTCCGGTCCTTTAAACCCCCAGACCCCATTATTAAGTTACATATCCCTATTGCTGCATTTTATTGAAGCACTTTGTGTCGCAACCAAATGTTCACCATTGTGATAAAATCAATTTTATTGTACTATTCGTCATATATGAATTAGGTGGGAGAAGTCCGAATGGGTGTTGCTTCATCCAGACTAGTTCGCTTCAGATGCTGAAATTACGCTTCACTGGCCGCATTATCTCAGGAACACCATTGCTACAGTCCTGCTCATTGTTATGTGGAAACACATTTTGACTCACCTGTGGTAAATCACAAAAGAGATTCACCTGTGATTAATAGTTGGTGCCCATGTGACATGAATTAGTCAATGAATGATGACTTCAGTGTTTTAAAAATCCACATGGTAGGCCCTGTTCCTTTGTCACAATGGTGAAGTCAAAGGAGCTGCCTGAGAACATCAGAACTGCTATTATAAGCAAACACAAGACTTCCAAAGGCTATATGGCCATCTCCAAAGACCTTGGTATCCCAGTTTGATCAGTGCACAATATTATTAAGAAGTTTGCCAAGCATGTAACGCCGCTCACTAAACCAAGCAGAGCTTTATGAGTGAATTGCTGAAGAGAAGACATAAAAAGGAGCGACTGATCTTTGCCAAAGAGTACCTTGACAAGCCACAATCCTTCTGGGAAAATATTCTGTGGACAGATTAAACAAAAATAGAGCTTTTTGGCAACGCAAACAACAGTTTGTTTATAAACAGCGCAATGAAGCTTATAAGGAAAGGAACACCTTACCAACAGTTAAGCACGGTAAAGGATCCATAATGCTGTGGAGCTGCTTTGCTGCGTCTGGCACTGTAGGCCTTGACCGTATCACAGGAATCATGAAATTAGAGAATTGAAGATCATGGGTCCTCCAGCAAGACAATGACCCAAAGCACACATCCAAAAGTACACAGGAATGGTTGAAAAAGAAAAAATGAACTGTTTTAAAATGGCCAGCAATGAGTCCTGACTTCAATCCCATTGAAAATCTTTGGGGTGAGCTGAAATCTGCCATTGGGAAAAAGAACCCTGCAAGCATTCAAGAACTTGAACAAGCTGCAAAGGAAGAGTGAGAGAAAATTCCAGCTGAGAAGTGCAAGAAGCTTATAGATGGCTACAAGAAACGTTTGGAAGCTGTCATCGATGCCAAAAGGTGTGCAACCAAGCATTAACTCGGGGTGCCTTTATTGCTGCACATGCTGTTTATTCTGTTTCTTCTTTGAAATTACAACATGGAAGTTGAAAAACAATGTTTTATTGTATTACTCTGGACCACTAATTAAAAAATCCTGAGGATATAACTTTGGTACATTTCCATTTATTTCTGAAGATATTGTGCAATCTATGAAAAAATGAAGTGGTGCCAATAATGGTGAGCAGCACTGTATATCTTCCTAAGCAAATGTAGTTAAGCTAGTGTTCTTTCTCCAGCTTTATAGCACCACACGTGTTCGGTAATTCCTAACAATGATGCTCCAGTTATGATGCGGCCAGCTGGATGTGATTGCAGGATCTGAAGCAGACTAATCTGAGTGAAACAAAACTAACCCAGACTTGCATTATTATTACTTGTTAAGCTCACCAAGTGAGGTGGAATCACAAAGTCACAGGTCGGGGTGGACAAACAGGCCCAGGCCGTTGACACAGCATGCTTGGAGGCACATTGATAATGTAGAACCTGCTTAACTGGTTATACTGAGAAAGGAAGATTGGTGTGCGCTCGGTCCAAGATAAGAGGTGCCGGTGGAACAGGGTGTGGACCCTATGGTAACAGTAGTATGAAATTCACCGCACACTCTGATTCCAGATTAGCAGAGTTTTATTTCAAGTGCAAACATTCAAATAGAAAGCAATGGTGACGGGAGGCGAGCGACATAGACTTTAGACATTTCGACCCTTCTCGGATTTTTGTCACATCTTTGCCATTTGCCACTGGGACGCTGGTGCAACAGGGTTTGGCGATGGAAGCACCTCTCTTGCTCTCATCCACAAGCATCCAACATAATAGAACTATGAAGTGTTGAAATGTCTAAAGTCTATATCGCTCACCATTGCTTTCTATTTGCATGTTTGCATATTTTCACCCTGGAAATCTGGAATAAGGCTGTGTGCCCACGATGCGTTTTTTAAGCGTTTCCGCAGCGGCAATTCCACTGCAGAAACGCTTAAAAAACGCTTGGCAGAAGGTCTGCCATGTTCCCCAATTATAATCCTCATGCACTACCAATTATTTTGCAGAAGTGCTGCATTTTCACCGCCATTGACTTGCATTGGACCTATTCCGCATCACTGCTTCTGTAGATGCGGATTCCAAGCGTTTCAATGTGCGGATGGTACCCCGGTCTGGAGGAGAGGAGAATCTCCTCCGGACCCGGGTACCATAGAACCTGTAAAAAAAAAGAATAAAATAAAAAATAAATATTATACTTACCTTCTGATGGCCCCCCTAGTCCTTGTCTTCACTTGCTGGCAGATCGCGGTGGACTAAAGGACCTGCTCTGGTGTCATTTAGTTATGTGACGGGTCATGCGACCGCTGACGTCGGCAGGTCCTTCAGTGCACCGCTGCCGGCAAGCCAGGACGGATCGAATAAAGACTCCGGGGGCCATTAGAAGGTAAGTATAGATTTATTTTTTTTATTTTTTAACATTCTCTTGGGTCACACTATATAAATCCATGCCATTTGCATGGATTTATATAGTGTGACCAAGTTGTCAAGCACTTTCCAAGTGATGCTAAAATTGCTTGGAAAGCAGAAATGCATGTGAAGAACGCTTCACATCCGCTTGTCTCTGGCAGGAAAAACGCATGTACAATCCGCATGCACAATCCGCATGCACAATCCGCATGTACAATCCGCATGTACAATCCACATGCGTTTTTTCTGCCAGGGAGATGCAGAAACGCTCAGGAAAAATCCAGAGCATTTCTGCATCGTGGGCACATAGACTAACAGTGTGCGGTGAATTTTGTACTTCTCCAACTGGAAAAATAGGTAAGGCAAGACACACCGAAAGCCACAAAACCAGGAGGGCAGATGAAGATGATAATAACCGGGCTGAAGCAGCACTGAGATATAGCTGGCCGAATTGACTAATGAGAATAGCAGTTTGTGATGTTCACACAAACAATGGGTTAACCCAAAGAGAGTTAGCAGAGGGTTAACTTACTGATCGGAGGGTTAGTAGAAATTATATGAGTTTGAAACGAAAATGCGGACTAGTAATTAGTCTCTAAATGTCAATTCATAGTGCTTACTGCAAACAATGGGTTATACAGATGGTCCTGTGGAGCTCTGGGCTCTAGTTCGAAAATCACAGAAGACAAAAGTCTGAGGAGACAGTAGCAACAGAAGAAGCTGAATATTGACAGACGCAATGGTGACTCAAACTGGACCTTAAGAGACCAAAGGAGATGATTTCACTGAAACATACCAGTCAACCTGAAAAACCTGACACGGAGTAGGGCAAAGGGCAGTGGCCGTAGGGGAAGGCGCAGAGTCTGGCCCTGCCATGAAAGGCGTGTAACAACTATATTTGCATATGACGAGTGATATATTAAAATTGTATTTACCCCTGAAATTAACATTTGTTTGGAACACAAAAATCTTTTTTAACATGCAGCAATAGGGATATGTAACCTAATGTTGGCACTCTGGGGGCTTTAGGGACCTGACTTGTTCCCTTTAAAGTGACTCTCATTACATTTTTAATGTGACTATGTTTTTCTGAGGACTAGTCACGCTGACTAATGGTCTCCATTCTGCTCCTGTTGCCTTTCTCTGTGAGATCAGTGCCCCTTTTTCGTCACTAATTGGTGTCTGCAAATGTATGGGTAGCACTGAGGAAGACTGACACAAATCTCATCTGCATGGGATGGACAGAGCCCCAGCATCATTGTCATTGGTCCATCACACATCAATGGAAAGGCAAGAGAGTTTTTCAAACTATATTATTACTATTATAATTACTGTGTTTTCTACATCTGGTAATGGCCACCATTTGCCATTGAAAGATTTGCTGGTGATTAAATATGTGTCTTACTAATAAATCTATGACTCTCCACCATTAATTGATGTTATAAGATGCTATTTCTCAACATTTTCAATATTACTGCGCATTCAAGTAAAAAAACCTTCCTTGTGATAAAAGTCTATTATGTCCATGTGATGGCCACACAGGACTGATTACAGCTACAGTACAAATAATAGTGTCTTGTCTTGCAACGAACAGTGTATCTGAGTGTCCATCACATGGACCGGACTGATTTTCATCCAATGGAAGTTAACAAAGTTCTAAGCAGTGAATAAAACTTGCTGGCCAAAAAAAGAATACCACTTTAAGGTTTAAGGTCTTATTTGAAAAAGTGGGCAAACCCTAAAACATTGCATGCTTGGCGTGCTGCCATGCTTATATTACCAGACTAGTAGACTTATTACCCATGATGGAATTAAATAATATGGATATGGGTAGAATATATTATGGATGTTTACCTGAAAATTTCATTTAAAACTTTTTTGATAAAAAAGTTTGATTGAAAAAAGTAACTAAAGCGAGTCGCTTTCAATATATGCATAACAAACTACAAAGACAGGAGAACCTTTTTTATATACACACTGTGGATCAGCTTTAAATGATCACCGTCATTTCAAGAAATTTACCATAAATCAATAATAAAGTATAAGAAATGCTGTAATAAATAATGTAATGTAATAAAAGCCACTCCTCCCCTCCTTTCTGCCTCCTGATGTTACCATCCACTCTCAGTAAACAGTTCATATCTGTATTTTTCTAAGTATGATGGACTTTCACCACAATGAGGAGCACTCAGCACAGTGAGAGGCAGGGAGATCAACTTCTAGCACATCTATTTCATTTCAGTGCTGGATTCACATCCACCCAGCTCAGTACTTCAGTATATGTCTTCCATGCTGATGCTGACTCTCTCTTTGTACTACACAGGAAAAACAGCAGCAATCCATCTCTCTCTAGGTGTTTAGTGTGTAATAGACATCATAATAATTTAGAAACAATTAAAATATTGATAGAGCCTGCAGAGGGGTAAACTGGAAAAATGCAGAATATAATTCATATAATAATGGTGAGACAGTGTTATTCCTCATGTACACATGACAGCTTATTCTGAAAAGTTACCAGAAAAGACACATACGCTTTAACTAAGATTTTGCTTCCTGCAGTCAAACATAGTTGGCTCTTTGCTTTATGTAAAAATTGTTTTCAATACATTAAATTCAGAACATTAACTATAAAATCACAATTAAATATTTCTCAATTGGCAATAAACCTAAAGCTATTTTAACAGCCTTAGGCAAAACTGGCTGCACAGACATTTTTTATAATATAAAATATTTTAAGGGGAACTATAACTAGGACTTGTCTACGCTGGGGTCCTGGGCTCAAATCCCACCAAGGACAACATCTGCAAGGAGTTTGTATGTTCTCCCCATGTTTGCGTGGGTTTCCTCCGGGTTCTTCGGTTTCCTCCCACACTACAAAGACATACTGATAGGGAATGTAGATTGTGAGCCCTATTGGGGACAGTGATGATGTCTGTAAACTGTCTGAGTTGTAAAGCGCTGCGGAATATGTTAGTGTGGCACCCTGAGGTCTGGTTGCCACAGTGGCAGCAATGTCATGTCTGAGAGCAGGTGGGAGGTTCCCTGGTTGGGGACAATTAGCATGCAGCACTTACTGTCTCAGTCCAGGGAGGGGAGAAACCTGCCCTTTATAAACTGGATCTGGGGCGGGGTTAGACAGTCTAGTGAAGCCAGAGTCCAGTGAAGTGCCAGACAAGTTCCAGTCTAGTTCCAGAGACAGGGACAGGTCAGCAGCAGGCTGAGGAGTCCCTGTAGGCAGAGGAGGAACACGAGGTCAGGAGGGGAACTAGCAAAGTTCATCCTGACCAGAGACTTACTAAGCCGGACACTGGAGTCCGAGGCTGTGAGGGTTATAAGCCCAGCAGCAGAAAACCACCACATAGGGGACTTCAAGTCCTCTGGCCCAAGGAAGCCCGGAGGCTCAGCCACACGAGAGGGACCACTACTGCCCTGGGGGAGTGAGAACCACGGAAGGCCCGAGTCGCCAGTCATACTGGTGAGAACAACACGGTACACTCAGAGACGTGGGCTACCACTACACTACAGCAGGATAGCCAATAAAGAGTGAAGTCAGCACAGTAGGCCTACAAACTCCACCTGACCAGTGGGATTCCCCAGTTGCTCTCAGACTGACCAGGCCTCCATTGTTAACCTGTATTCCGGACGGGTCCTTTAATACCACCAACAGTAAAGACCCTGACTTGCATGACAGACTCCGTGTGGTTACTGCTGCTCCTGCGCACCATCACCACCAACATCCCTACTTTCAGCCCTGAGGCTACACTCCTCCCGTGGGGAGTTATACTATCTCTGATGCACACACCATCAGCCTCAGTGGATTGCTCCGCAGCGGCGGTTCATAATAGCCGCAATCCACGGGTGGCGTAGTGGGACATTTAAATATCATAAAACCACACAAATAGACCGCCATTTGAGTTGACTACCCTGAGCCACGGGACAGGGTCCCCGCCACGCAAGGACTACAACCCCCAGCATTCGCAAAGGGTCCGGTTCCGGGTATCCCCACACACACACAGCCCAGGGGGTGCGCCATTAGCACTATATAAATAAAAAGATTATTATTATTATTACTTATAATGGGAAGTCTAAAGCTAAGTATGCACCGCATTCATATAGTTAGTTTAAAGTACAATCATAAGAAAAAAAGTACACCCTCTTTGAATTGTATGGGTTTCAGTATCAGGATATAAAAAAGGATTAAAATCAGGTTAATGCAACCTCAGGTAACCAACAACACAAGACAAATTACACTATGTTATTATTTAACCAAAAAGCGGCCAAAATGCAAAAGCAGTATTCAAAAAATTAATTACACCCTTACTGTTTTCATAAGAATTGTGAGAGTAATTAGTAGTTAGGTGCTGCTAAACAAATTCACTTGAGATTAATTATTCATCAGCAAGTGTTAGCACTAGTATAAAAGCAGAAGTTGTAATAGTTTGCTGACCTGGAGTATTCAGGCATTTGGTAGCACAATGCCAATAAGGAAAGACATCAGCAATGAACTTAAGCCCCCGTCTCACATAGCGAGATCGCTAGCGAGATCGCTGCTGAGTCACGGTTTTGGTGACACAACAGCGACCTCACCAGCGATGTCGCTATGTGTGACACTTTGCAGCGATCAGGCTCCTGCTGTGAGGTCGCTGATCGCTGCAAAATGTCCTGGACCATTTTTTGGTCTTTGCCCTCCCGCTGGTCAGCACACATCGCTGTGTGTGACCAGCGGGACCAGCGATCAGGCTGGTAACCATGATAAACAGCGCGTTACTAGGGGCACACGCGCACTTAGTAACCCGCTGTTTATCATGGTTACCACTCTGCTACGGTGAGCGGTAACCTCCCGCTCACCGTAGCAGAGTGGTAACCATGATAAACACCGGGTTACTAGGTGCGCGTGTGCCCCTAGTAACGCGCTGTTTATCATGGTTACCAGCCTGCTCCTGCTTCAGCAGGCTGGTAACCAGGAGCAGGATATCGTGGAAAGATTCTTTCCATGATGTCACTGCTCCCCTGATCGCTGGTGAGCCTGCCTGTTTGACAGCTCACCAGCGATCACATAGCGACGCAGCAACGATCCCTGACAGGTCACATCGTTGTCGGGATCGCTGTAGCATCGCTATGTGTGACGGGGCCTTTAGAGAAGCTATTATCGCTGCCCATCAATCTGGGAAGGATTATAAGACCTTTTCCAAACCTTTTCCAAACTATTTGGAGTCCATCATTCTACAGTAAGAAAGATTATTCATATGTGAAAAAACAATCAAGACAGTTGACACTCTGAAGGAGTTAAAATCCCAGCAAGTTAACTCCAAGGTTAGACATTGCAAATCTCAGAGAAATTGCAAAAAAACCCAAAAACAAACAAGAGCTATAGCTCAGACTATAAAGGTTTATAGTCATCAGTTTGGCATCAGTTTGCATGTTAATTGTTCAAGTCAATTACAGAACAATCAGAGAAAGACTGAGCAAGCATTTCCTTTGATCAAAGAAGACCAATTTGGCCATAGTGAGATGCACCATCACAACATATCAGGACAAACATCTCATATCAACCATTAAACAAGGTGGTGAGGGGGTTATCATTCGGGCTTGTTTTTCAGCCACAGGACCTGGGCACCTTCCAGTCATTGACTTGATCATTTAAGCAAACCTGTCACCATGAAAATGACGTCCAATCTGCAAGCACCATGTTATAGCGCAGTGGGAGCTGAGCAGATTGATAGTTTTGTGAGAAACGATTCAGTTTAATTTGTGTTTTCATCATTAAAACTTCTGCTCTTTCTGTAATTTCCAGTCCAGTGGGCGGCCCTATCAGTGACTGACAGCTATCTTTGTATAAGTGTGCATACAGATAGCTGAATCTTTACAACTATATATCAATCTATTCAGCTCCCGCTGCTCTATATTATGGTGCCTGCAGATTGGACTTCATTTTCATGGTGACAGGTTTCCTTTAACTAATTTGTATTCCAAAGTATTCTATAGTCAAATTGGAGGCCATCTATACAGAAGCTAAAGACTGGCCTAAACTGGGTGACCCATAAAGAAAAATTTCCTCCCCCTTTCAGACCCAAAGTGTCAGGTACAGGTTGCCTTACTGAAAATATAAATGCTTGATTGGATGGAAAACTCCAAGCATTAGTTTAGATGTTCCCCAATTACATTAGCAAGAGTAATCATCTTATTAGAATGGATAAATTAAAGTGTACAGATGAATTCATTTGCACTTTATATACTTTATATCTATACAGTACAATTTGCCAATCTTGGCTTTGTCTAACCAGATCTCCAAACACAATTTATTCATGTTAAATGAGGAAATTTCTAATTGATGTTACCATATTTTTCTTAATTCATAATTATTTTTTTTTTTGCAGGCAATTTTTTTTTACTGTATCATTACTGTACCAAAGCTATTCCATTGGAGCAAAGTTCTTCCCTTCTATGGCAAACATATTCATGAAATGGTGGAAAGAATGTTTTATTTATTGTGACTCTGATCCATTTGTTTCACATATTTTCTGATATGGATGTTACATTGACGACATACTTATCATCTGGCGCTGTGATATGGCGTCAATACCAGAATTTATATTATACAGCAACAATAATGTGGTCAATTAGTTTTTTTTCTCATGATATGACTTCTCAATCTATTGTGTTTTTGGATATGTTATTGACAGGTAACTGCTATATTCAATATTTTTCCCTGGACGCAATTTCAATAAAAAAAAAAACACTGTATTTATCGTACCCGGGTTCACTGGTTCCGCTGCTTATGGCGCCTGGTATTGGCTGTGGCATTGACATCAAGTCAACAGGGTTGCAGCCTATCAGTGAGCTCAACGTCTTTGTCAGTGTAAATGGAACGCCCCTATCAGAGTGAAAAGGGGACAACCCCCATAACTATGAAATATATAAGAAACAGACAGCAGGCAACATCTTATTGTTTGCATCAAGTTGCCATCCCAATAACATTATAGGTAACCTACCCGTTGGAAAATATGTAAAAGCATGACGACGTTGCTTATGAACAAGAATGGTTCAAAATTGATTTTTTTTCTTAAAACAAAGCATTATTCATCTAATCTTTTGAATAGAACCAAATGTATTCCTAACACAAAAACAAAAGGCAGTATTTAAATTAGAAAACTAGTCTATCTAAATATAGTTCTAGTTATTATCATTTCATTGATATTATAAATACCAACCTACTCTACATTGAAACAGAATATAATACAGGGATGTAAATTTGTTCCAAAAAAAGAACGCTCCATTGGTAAATGAATGGCATCTAATGATCATATGGTTAATATGGGAAGCCGAGGGTTAGCCTGGCTGAGCACTAAAGGTTCATTTTCATGTGGTCAAAGATGATGTGGTTTATGTTCTCACATAAATAAGACTAAATAAACATTATTCATTTTCAGCCAGTGAAGATTATAACATCAAAACCTTTATTGATTGCAGCAAATGCTTTTTAATTTACGTTGTCAATTGCGAGAATGGTAAACTCTGATATGGAGGCTGTACTTCAAGACTCTTGAAGAGAAACATTGGCCATATTTTTCTAATTTTAAGATTTTCCAAGGATCAGATTTTTTTTATTATGTCCTGATATGTAAAACCATAGAATTGAAAGAGGGTGTACATATTTTTTCTCATAACTGGATATTCCTGTAGTGTATAATGCTACCGTAGGGTGCCATATTCGAGATCAAGTGTGTTCCTTTGGTCACGGTTAGGTTGGTATGCATCTGCGTAATGTTTGTTCAATTGTATAGGGAAAGACTGCAGACTGCTCCTTCCTATTCAGACAACCATACCGAAATAATAACCTTGCGGGAAAATAGTTTTTTTTTTGCAATGGATCAGTATCCTAGACTTATGCCTTAGCATTCATCTAAACTATGGCATACTGAGCATATGTAACTGACAGTGGCCACAAATGCAGTGTGTCGCTATGTGTGTCATATCCATGCAATCTAATTCTTCAGTAGCGAGCACTATTATAATGCACTTATACAGCAGGGAGCCCACGCCTATGCACCTCCCCAAGTTTAGTAGGCCCATTAGCAGCATAAAATCTGTTTCCAGAATGTAAAAAAAAATGTTCCCATTCACTGACAGCAAATAGAGTTCTGGGAGATGGTGGAGAATGGAAACACAATGGATATTAGAAAATGATTAGGCTTCAATTTCCTTTTAAAGGGGTTGTCCACTACTTGGACAACCCCTTCTTGATCTAAATGTTTGGCCCCAATAAAATAAAAAACCTAAACTCACCTCCCATGCAGGCGCTGTTCCTGCGGTGTCAGCACTCGCTCTCCTTGAAGATCCCCCATGCTGTTGTTGCGAGATGTGACCCCGGCGCCCAATTAGCACTGGCGCCACTGTCCCCGCCTTCATACGATTAAGTAATGAAGAGGAAGTGAGGGGCAGCCGCAGCTCTCACTTCATCTTCATTACTTAACCGTACGAAGGCGGGGACGCCATCACTGATTGACGCCAGCATGGGATCTCCAAGGAGAGCGACTGCTGACACCGTGGGAATGGTGCCAGCACGGGAGGTGAGTATAGGCTTTTTATTTTATCAGGGCCAAGCTTTGGATATGACAAGGAGTTGTCCAAGTAGTCATTCCCTTACTTTTATGCTAATCGTTTACTTTTTTTAGCCTTTAAATAGAAACTATACTTTTAGAAACTTTGCATAAAGCAATAGTACATGACACTACAACAAAAATGTCAATATATCTCATGATAAAATTTTGCTTCTTTCTCCAGTTATTTTCCTTCTGCCTCCTGAACTCAATTCCACTCTAAAAAAGCAGCCTAGCTATGTCTTGCTCATGACAAGACAAACTCTCAGCTCACTCTGGTGTCAGGTTACACCTCTATGGAAAAAGGAGTGGGTGGAGGAGTGAGGAGCAGAGTGAGAAACCAAGTAGAGAGAGACACAGAATTATTGTGCTGAGCCTTCTAACAAGTCTTTTGTCATATTCCAGATTTGGATCCACACTTACATTGCTCAGTACTGCTGTATAATTTCCTCATGCTGCTGTTGCTTCTATCTGTATGCTAACTAAGGAAAGAAGAGCAAAAAATAATCCCTGTATTTGGTACAGTATATAGAAGACATCATAGCACTTTACCTCCTCCCACCAGCTAGGAATAAATTGAAAATATGGAGATGGAGCCTGCAGAGGTAAAAACTCTAGAAAATGCAGGATATAATTCATATTTTGGACAGAAATAGTTATTGGTCATGTACACACACAACAAGTTATTCCGAAAAAGTTACTTGAACGTATATTTACTCTTTAAGCCAATAATTTACTTTTTATACTCTTTGAAGATTGTTAACAAAAGCTCAATCTGTTCTGAATAGCTATGTACAGTAGCGCTGATTTGACTGGAACAGCTAGAATACAGCACACAGACCTAAAATTAATGGCCATTAAGTCTAACCTAAACAAAGAGATGAAAGAAGTTTGAACTCTGCAAGGATATGAAATGAAGAATGACCTTTTTACAACATTCACTTCATTATATGTTTATTTTTTAATAATTAATTTCGCAGACACTAAGCTGATGAGTCGAACACAAGCTTAGCCACTATACTCGACCTCCTCATCAGACAATCTACAGCACTAACATGATAAAAATTGCAATAATCCAGTATTAGAGATGAAAATAATCTCCTGAAATTCATTTTGGCCAGATACAATCGAATTGGCAGGCATATTTGATTCAGTCAAAATAAATTTGGTCAGAAACAAAAGTGCCCCCATTACCCTTTAATATGCTCTGAGGTGTCTCCAGACCCCAAATTATAATACGTGGAGGGCCAGAAAAAGGTTAAAAATAATATCCCCACCTGTCCTAGGACTGCCACTGACTAGGCCTTGTGTTGCCCCACACGCATCACCTATCTGAAGTTAGTTGAGAACTAGACGGGGAGCTGCATTGATAGAACATGTGATGGGTGCGCCTTGTACAGGTAAGTACAATATATTTTTTAATCCCCCCAGCTATTATGCTGGATTAGTGCAGATCGAATCCTAAAAAAAAAATTATTCTGTTAAATCTGAATTTTTGAAAGAAATTTGTTTCATTAGAAATCGATTCAGTGATGGTAAGTTCTGGTACATACCTTGGATATGCAATTAGATTAATTAGAAATCGATTCAATAATGGTAAGTTCTGGTACATACCTTGGATATGCAATTAGATTAATTAGAAATCGATTCAATGATGGTAAGTTCTGGTACATACCTTGGATAAGCCTACACTTATCGATTAGGGTCTGACTACTGTAATCCCCACTGATCCTTTGTATTACTCAGCTCTGCACCCCGCCACCTGTGTTACTCAGCACAACGATGCTCCTCCCCATCCTTTGCATAAGGGACTACAAAATATTCATATAAAAGTAGAGTCGTCTGATAAAAATGATACCTTTTTTAACCCCTTCACCCTCGAGGGTGGTTTGCACGTTAATGACCGGGCCAATTTTTACAATTCTGATCACTGTCACTTTATGAGGTAATTACTCTGGAACGCTTCAATGAATCCCCCTGATTCTGAGACTGTTTTTTCGTGACATATTGTATTTCATTATTGTGGTAAAATTTCTTCGATATCACTTGCGTTTATTTGTGAAAAAAACAGAAATTTGGCGAAAATTTTGAAAATTTTGGAATTTTCAAAATTTGAATTTTTATGCCCTTAAATCAGAGACATATGTCACAAAAAATAGTTAATAAATAACATTTCCCACATGTCTACTTTATATCAGCACAATTTTGGAACCCAATTTTTTTTTTATTAGGGAGCTATAAGGGTTAAAATTTAAAAAGCGATTTCTCATTTTTCCAACAACATTTACAAAACCATTTTTTTAAGGGACCACATCACATTTGAAGTCACTTTGAGGGGTCTTTATCACAGAAAATACCCAAAAGTGACACCATTCTAAAAACTGCACCCCTAAAGGTGCCCAAAACCACATTCAAGAACTTTATTAACCCTTCAGGTGCTTCACAGGAATTTTTGGAATGTGTAAGAAAAAAAATGAACATTTAACTTTTTTCACAAAAATGTTACTTTAGATCCAATTTTTTTTTTTCGCAGGGGTAACAGGAAAAAATGGACCCCAAAATTTGTTGTGAAATTTCTCTTGAGCACGCAGATACCCCATACGTGGGAAAAAAACACTGTTTGGGCGCACGGCAGGGTTCGGAAGGGAAGGAATGCCATTTGACTTTTTGATTGTAAAATTTGCTTGAATAATTAGCGGACGCCATGTTGCGTTTGGAGAGCCCCTGATGTGCCTAAACAGTGGAAACCCCCCACAAGTGACACCATTTTGGAAACTAGACCCCTTAGGGAACTTATCTAGATGTGTGGTGTGCACCTTGAACCCCCAGGTGCTTCACAGGAGTTTAGAACATTGAGCCGTAAAAATTAATTTTTCACATTTTTGCAACAAAAATGTTTTTCAGCCCCCAATTTTGCATTTTCATAAGGGTAAGAGGAGAAAATGGACCACAAAAACTGTTGCGCAATTTCTCCTGAGTACGCCAATACCCCATATGTGGGGAAAATACAGTGTTTGGGCTCACAGCAGCGTTCAGAAGGGAAGGAGCACTATGTGACTATTTGAACGCAAAATTGACTGGAATTGAGAGCGGAAGCCATGTCGCATTTGGAGAGCCCCTGATGTGCCTAAATAGTGGAAACCACCCACATGTGACCCCATTTTGGAAACTACACCCCTCAAGGATTGTATCAAGGGGTATAGTGAACATTTTGAACCCAGAGGTACGATACAGAATTTGATAACATTAGGTCATCATATTGAATAAGTTGTCATTAGTCTTGAGCACAAGTGCTCACTACTTGAGTTTGCATCGGGTACTCGGGTATGCACCATGTATCGCGCGTGCTCGAGTGACATGCTCGAGTCCCCGCTCGCATGTTTCACGGTTATTAGACACCCAAAAAAAAACATGCGCGGATCTCTCGTGCATGGCAGGCAATCCCCACGATTTTTTTTTGGCCATGACACATATGGGGCGGGGACTCGAGCATGTTCACTCGAGCACCTGATGCAAACTCAAGTAGCGAGCACTTGCCCTCAACACTGGTCGCCATATCATCATCTTTTTTTTTTTTACTTTTGAAAAAAATCCCAACCCTAACCCCAGCCCCAACCCCAACCGTAACACAATCCTAACCCTAACACAACCATAACCCCAGAGTTTAGTTCCTCGTGCAGTATAAGTGATAAGACGACTTTATTCGGTGCGATTACAGCGATACCAGAATCATATCGGGTTTTTATGATTGACAGCTGTCACACACTAAAAGATGCATTTTTTTGTAAAATCTAGTTTTTGCATCGCCATATTTTGAGAGCTATAATTTTTCCATATTTTGGCCGAAAGAGTCATGTGACAGTTTGTTTTTTGCTGGATGAATTGACGTTTTTATTGTTACCATTTTCAGGCACTTGACATTTTTTGATCACTTTCTATTCTGATTTTTCGGAGGCAGAATAAACAAAAAACAGCAATTTCGGAATTGTTTTTATGTTTTTTTTTATGCTGTTCTGCGTGTGGTAAAATTGATAAGGTAGCTTTATTCTTCGGGTCAGTACGTTTACAGCGATGCCACATTTATATAGTTTTTCTATGTTTTGGCGCTTTTACACAATAAAAGCTATTTTATAGAAAAAATATTTTTTTGCATCGCTTTATTCTGAGAGCTATAACTTTTTTATTTTTCGGCTGATGGAGCACAATTTTGGAACCAACCTTTTTTTTTTGTTAGGAAGGTATAAGGGTTAAAAGTTGACCAGAGATTTCTAATTTTTCCAACAAAATTTACAAAACCATTTTTTTAGGGACCACATCACATGTGAAGTGACTTTGAGGGGCCTTTATGACAGAAAATACCCAAAAGTGACACCATTCTAAAAACAGCACCCCTCAAAGTGCACATAGCCACATTCAAGAAGTTAATAACCCTTCAAGTGATTCACAGGAATTTTTGGAATGTGGAAGAAAAAAATGAACATTTAACATCTTTTCACAAAAAATGTACTTTAGACCCAGTGGAAATCCCCCACATTTGACACCATTTTGGAAACTAGACCCCTCAGGAAACATATCTAGATGTGTGGTGAGCACCTTGAACCCCCAGGTGCTTCACAGAAGTTTATAACATTGAGCCGTAAAAATAAAATGTTTACATTTTTCCGGCAAAAATGTTTTTCAGCCCCAAATTTTTCAATTTCACAAGGGTAACGGGAGAAATTGCACCATACCATTTGTTGTGCAATTTCTCCTGAGTATGCAGATACCCCATATGTGGTGGAAAACCACTGTTTGGGCTCACAGCAGGGCTTAGAAGGGAAGGAGCGCCATTTGACTTTTTGAATGCAAAATGTGCATTTGCTTGAATAATTAGCGGATGCCATGTCACATTTAGAGAGTCCCTGATGTACCTAAACAGTGGAAACCCCCCACAAGTGACACCATTTTGGAAACTAGTCCGCTCAGGAAACTTATTTACATGTGTGGTGAGCACCTTGAACCCCCAAGTCCTTCACTGAAGTTTATAACGTGGAGCCATGAAAATTAAAAAAAAAAACATTTTTCCCACAAAAATGTTTTTTAGTCCCAATTTTTTTTATTTTCACAGAGGTAACAGAAGAAAATGGACCCTAAAATTTGTTGTGCAATTTCTCTTGAGCATGCAGATATCACATATTTTTGGGAAATCTATTGTTTTGGCACATGGCAGGGCTCAGAAAAGAAGGAGTGACATTTTGTAAAGTAGACTTTGATGGAATGGCCTGCGGGTGTCACATCGCGTTTGGAGAGTCCATAATGTGCCTAAACAGTGGAAAACCCCCACAAATTACCCTGTTTTGGAAACTAAAGCCCTCAAGGATTTTATTTCGATGTGTGGTGAGCACCTTGAACCCATAGGTGCTTCACAAAATTTTACAACGTGGATCTGTAAGAGTGAAAAAAATATATTTTCTCAACAAAAAATGTTGTTTTAGCCATTTTTTTTGTCATTTTCACAAGGATAGCAGGAGAAAATTGATCCCCAAATTTGTAATTTTTCCTATGTATGCTGATACCCCAAATCTGGTTGAAAATTACTTTTGATGCACAGTGCAAAGCTAAGAAGGGAAGAAGCACCGTATTGGAGTTCAGATTTTGCTGGACTGGTTTGAGGGTGCCATGTCACATTGGCAGAGCCCCCATAAGAGACCCCATTTTACAAACTACACCTCTCAATGAATTAATTTAGGGGAGCAGTGAGCATATTGACACCACAGGTGGGTCACATAATTGTATACCATTGGGCAGGAAAGAAAAAAATAATTACATTTTTACCAGCAAAATTTTGTTTTAGCCCCAGTTTTTACATTTTCACATTGGGAAATGGGTAAAATGGCACAAAAATGTGTCTCACAATTTCTGCTGAAAGTATAAATACCGCATCTGTGGATGTACAGTACTGCTTAACCATACGGCGAGACTCAGGAGGGACGGAGAGCTATTTGCCACCTGGAGCGCAGATTTTTCTAGTATAGTATGCAGACTCCATATACAGAGTGCCTAAGTTCTAGAATAGCAGAATCCCACCTCAAGTGACCCCATTTTGAAATTATACTCCTTTGGGAATTTACCTACAGTTGTAGTGACGATTTTGACTCCATGGGTCTTTTCCAGAAACAAGCAGTAACGGATGTTGCTGAGTGAAAATTGCAAACTGCCATTGTAGTGTCCAGTAAGTTGTAGTGACCAGTACATTGTGCCCAGTTCATGCTTCTGGAGACATGCACCTGTAAATTAGGCAGGTTCTCATTGCTACAGAAATGCCAAACATATGGATGCTAACTGCGGTTCTGGAGATCAGAAGGGAGGAGGACATTTGTATTTGGGAGTGCTGACTTTGCTCAATTTCTTTTGGGGGCAATGAGCCATGGCACTTTTCCAGAGCCTTTGTGCTACCAGTAATGTGGAATCCCCTATATTTCCAATAATAGATGACGGACCTGAGTGGGGACTTGCTTTTTTTTTGTGGATTGAGTTGAAGGTTTTGTTGGGAACATTTTACATAACATTTTGGACCACATTTATCCTGCACTTTACACTGAGCACTTATATCAGGGTTTCCACCTAAACTTCCGAATGACGTGATTCAGATGAAATCCCCGAGGGATCCATTAACAATAATGAGGCAGCAGAGTTACTGTTCAGCGTTGTTCTTTTCAGAAGTGCACAAAACTGTGGGCGATGGCACTTTTATGCATGCCTACTTAAAAGACGGACGCCAACAGATCATAGGCCAGACAACGTCCACAGTGCCTCCATCTCCCTCATTATAGGGAATTATGCCGGGGGTTCCATCTGAATCACGTATTTCAGAGATTTACATGGAACTCCCGGTTTAAGCGCTAAGCGCAGAATAAATGTGCACTGAGCTTTACTGCGAACTTTGGGTTGCAGAACGAACAAATCAACAGCAGGTGAAGAATTGTTTTTATTTATTTTGTACGCCGTTCCTCATTCGGTTTAGTGATTATTCTACTTTATTTTTCGGGTCAGCGTGATTATAGTGATACCAGATTTATATCGGGTTTTTATTGCAAAAACTAGTTTTTGCATCGCCATATTTTGAGAGCTATCATTTTTACATATTTCGGCCATTTTGTGATGGCTTGTTTTTTGCGGGACAAGTTGTCGTTTTTATTGGTATCATTTTCAGGCACGTGACATTTTTTGATCGCTTTCTATTCTGATTTTTGTGAGGCAGAATGAACAAAAAACAGCAATTGAAGAATTTTTTTTTTTATGTCGTTCCGCATCTGGTAAAATTGATAAGACAGCTTTATTCTTCGGGTCAGTACGATTACAGCGGTACCACATTTATAGCTTTTTTTTTATGTTTTGGCGCTTTTACACAATAAAAACTATTTTATAGAAAAAAGAATTATTTTTGCATCGCTTTATTCTGAGAACTGTAACTTTTTTATTTTTCCACTGATGGAGCTGAATGGCAGTTTGTTTTTTGAGGGACAAGATGATGTTTCAAGAGGTACCATTTTTATTTATATTCGTCTTTTTAATCACATTTTATTCCACTTTTTGTTTGGTGGTATGATGATAAAGCATCGTTTTTTGCCTTGATTTTTATTCATTTTTTTACGGTGTTCACTGAAGGGGTTAACTAATGGGACGGTTTCATAGGTCAGGTTGTTCTGGATGTGGCAATACCAAATATGTTTACTTTTTTTTTTTTTTTTTTTTTTTCATAAAAATATTTAATTGATGGGTACAGTATATTTTTATTTTTTTATTATTATTTTGTGATTTTAAAAAAAATATTTTTACACTTTTTTTTTTTACTTTTATACTTTGTCCCACTATGGCACTTTTACTAATTGCAGGCTAATCGCTTGCATAGCATAGGGATGCAGGAGTGATCACAGCATTTAGCAGGTTAAAGTGCCGGAAGCGGTGCGGGCATTGCATCTAGCACTGAGTGCTGGGTGGTAGCTGACACCTGGCGGCGATCGCGCGCACAGCTTCTGTGAGCACAGAATCGCCGAGATGTATCCATACATCCCTGGTCAATAAGTACCAGGCCACAGGGACATATAGATACGTCTCACGTCTGAAAGGGGTTCACCAAACTATTCTAAATGGCCCACATGGTTCATAACTTTTGTATAAAATAAAAAATACTGTTCATGTATAGCTTTTACCTTTTTGGACCTTTTTAGAGCAAACATTTGCATGTGCTGCTAAAAAATTCAGGCATACAGAAAAAAAACACTCAATGGGGATACTAGAGTGTATTTGTGCAATCATTTAATGACTTTTTAAAAATTCACAATTGATGAATCAGCCATAAACATCTGAAAAACAAAAAAACTATGCCCACATTGGCGAACATAAAAAACAACAAAAAATAAAACAAGCAAACACATAAAATAAACGTTAAAATTCCTGCACAATTTATCATTTATCATTTTTATCGTAAGACAAAGCACACATTAAAGATGAAGGTTCATGTTCTCAGTACTTACGATATTAATGGTAACTATGACAGCAATTTGTGAATCACATATTTATCTCATTCGCTGCTCAGGTCTTTAAGTCCAATATTCCCATGATTTAAAGGAGAATAGGTCCTGGATTTCCAGTATACATGTGGTTCATGGGAATCTACTCTACCAGTGTTGAACTCACACAGAGCATGAGATAATCTCCAATCGGAGGATGATCTGACAACATGTCCGTCAGATCCAGCAGAAGACACTGTTAGAAGCAGCGGCATATACGGTAGTTAATATTAGTTATCACTTACTGATTGGTGGAGAACACAATTTCCACCATCAATCAATGGTGGAATCCCAACACTCCCCCGATAGATAATGAAGGGAAAAGATGGATTCAGCCTGTTGAGTTTCAATGGCCATTCCTTTAGTTCGGCATGGAAATGAACCAGTACCGAAGAAATCTGGTAGAGGCTCTAGAGAACACGCCTTCCTGTGTATGGGGGAGAGATAGCTATCTGCCTAACAATGTGTATGGTTAATGTAATGGAGATATGAATGACCTACCTTCAGGATAGGTCAACAATATAGATGTTCTTTGAATAGAAGCTGTTCTCTAAGAATAGGGGCTGTTCTCTGGAATAAGAGATTTTCTCATGGATATGAGCTGCTCTCTGGAATAGGAGCTGTTCATTGGAATAAGAGATTTTCTCAGGGAAGGAGAAAATGAAAAAGCAAAAATGAAAATCCATAATGCGTTAAAAAGATTGTCCACTTTTAGGAAAAATTGGCTCCACACTATGTAAAATACCTAAAATAAAAATCTCATCAAGTACTCACCCTCTCTAGATCCAGTACCGGCTCCCTGACGTTGCACTGGTCTCAGTGTTTTAGCCGCAGCAGTGACATCACCTCTCTAGTTAATCACTGAGCTCAGTGGATATATGCTGAGGTGTGCTGAGCTCAGTGAACTAGCTGCTGTGCTCAGTAGTTGTTCTTTGTGTTTTTTTCTTAGCTAATTTGTTTTTTTTTTTACAAACTCAAAAAAGCACACTAATAGAATGTCCTCCCATAACGTTGTCCATTGTGTGTGAAACATTAGTCCCCATCTAAAATGGGGCTCACAATCTAATTAACCTATCTATGTACAAGGCTATAACAAAAAATATGCAAACTCCATGTTACTCAGACACCAACTAGCTCCTTCTGCACTAGTCTATACTGGATTCTAGGGTAGCCAGCAAACACCTCTGACAACATCACCCAAGGCCTGCTCAGGCAGCCACGTGCTGTCTGAGTATTGAGAAACCATTGCACTCAGTTTCCATATGTGTCAGTAGTTGCTTTACCTTCTAGTTAGCTCAGCTTCAGGTAGGTATCCTATTATATCATTCAATTCAATTACCAGTGTTCATTTCCAAACTCAATATAGCCTTACCTAGATGTAGTCCACACCTATCATTTCGCAATCAACCAACTTTTTTTAATGTTCTTTGCGCTGTTCACACCTCAATCTCTGCAATCAAGGTAACACATCTCTTCAAGCATATTACTAGTTTTCCAACATAATTCTACTATTCATGTTTGAACCACTTACTGTATATGAAGCAAGCTTGCCAATACAATACTGTCTTGTAGTTAACAATTTCCTTTCTACTAGTCGTTCGCCTGTATCTCTATTATTAATTTTAATTCTGCAAGCAAGTTATCAGTTTGCCCAGTCATGAATTACTCCTGTGTGCAACCACATCTCTATAAAGTAGAATCAGTTTGCCATTTGATCTCTGTGATTAACCATTTGCCTGCTGCAAGTTCTGGATTGTATATTTATCTCCTGTTCCTGTATCCTCACACCTGGCACTGCTACATTCTGTGTTTCCTGCTATGCTTGCCTGTCTGTCATCCTGCATACCCTGCAGTCCTGGTCCATGCTGATCCACTTGCTATCTGGGAAGAATTGCAGAACTGCCCCATCACCTGCAGTCCATGCTTCTCACCCTGATTTACGGCTTAAACAATCCATCTCACGAGGTGAGCCCTAACATATACCCTTCTTTGCCTTAAGGTTCTATGGACACATTTAGTCATAAGATTGGATATACTTAATATCTAGTCTCAATGATTCATCCATTCACATCAAAATTGGGTTGGCCACTAAGAATAAAGGCAAGCCAGGGGCATTCAAGCAATGCCATTCTCATCTCTTCCACCATTATTAATCAGATCTTTCTAAAAATACCATCAGATGGAAAAAAATTCAAACATATATAAGTTTAACAAAGTCATAAAGTTACATTTTATCTCTTTCATGAAACAGGAATACTAGTCACACTGAGGTTATACATTCAACACTGCTCCACTTACAAATTATTTACATCTCTCCTTAATGCAATATGTAAATTTACAATTATGTTTTGATTTTGAAAAGTATAAAGTAAAGAATGGGCCTCTAAATTTTCAAGGATGTTCAGGTGTTCTGTAGAAAATCCTCTTGAAGCATAAAATAAAAAGATATGATTGTGGTGAATATGTACTGAACATCTGGAAATGAACTGCAACAAATTAAAGTTTTAACACTAGGAACTAAAAAGTGCCAAAGTTTCCATTTGTATAAACTTTAAAGGAAAACAGATTTGGAAGTGTGTCTGTCAATAAGCATGATAACTGTTTCCCTTAAACAATAAGCAGAAATGTAAATGACAATCGGGACTATATCAGCCATTGCTACTTTGTATCAGTATAAGATAAATACTACTACAAGGCATTAAAAAACATTTGATTATCATGTATGTAACATCTATAGAAAAAGTGAAGATTGTCAATAATTTCAGGGAGGGCAGAGAAAACCAACTGTATATAAGAGTGAAAGCACATGGAAAGGCAATAATTGCAGGTTAGAAGCTGTGCTGATTTATAAGATAACAAAGACAACATCACACTGAATACAGACAGAGCTCGCATCCAACCTATATTACTGTGAAGGACAATACTACCAAAGAAAGATCTGAAACTTGGATCAGGCGGCAAAGTGCATACCAGGGAATAGAAAATGAGTGAAGAAATGAAAATTGCAGACTGAAAATAAGTGCAGTTTTAAATACAATCAATAACATATAAAAATATTTTTTCAATATCAAAAGTGTTCATAGCCTATAACCCCTTCATGACATCTACCATACATGTACAGCGCAAGTCGGAAGCCGGTGTATGGAGCGGGCCGATGAGGTGAGCTTTCCCATTTCTCAGCAGGTAATGGCTGACAGCAGCAGCAGCAGGTAATGGCTGACAGCAGCAGCAGGTAATGACTGACAGGATTGCGGGTCACCGATGGATTGCTATGACAGTAGAGGATCTGGTGAAGACTTCTGTGCTCGTCATTATAGAGTTCCCTTGAAACCCCGCCTGTGGCCGGGGTTCAAAGGAAACCGTGATTTTTACTATATGCAGCAATACTGTGGCATTGTTGTATATAACACAAGCAAGCAAACGATCATGACTACAATTTAAAAACAATGAAGAGTAAAAAGAAATGTTTTAAAAAATATGAAAATAATCAAAAAAATATAAAAAAATCAAAACACCTCCACTTTTCCTCCATTAAAAATAAAGATAATAAAAAATACACATATGTGGTATTGCCGCATTCAGAAAAGTCCGATCAAAATATAAAAATAATTAACCCAATCGGTAAACACTGTAAATGAAAAAAAATTCCAGGACGACAAAATTCCGTTTCTTTAGTCGCTGCAATATCACAAAAAATGCAAAAAATGCACACAAAAAAAACAAGCGACCAAAACAAAATATCTATCCCAAACTGGTATCAATCAAAACGTTTTCTTGCCCCTCAAAAAATAAGCTCTTACATGGCTCCATTCACTGGAAAATGAAAACGTTATAGGACTCAGAAAATGGCGACACAACCCCCCAATTTTTTTTTTTCAAACTTCTGATTTTTTTTTCACCACTAAAATAATAATAAAAAAAACTGGACATGTTTGATATCACTGAAATTGTAATGATGAGGAGAATGATATTGTGGGGTCATTCTTACCACACAATGTACTCCGAAAAAACAATTCCCAAAAATCAATGTCAAAATTGCATTTTTTTCCACAATTTCTCCCCATTTGGCAAAAAGAATGGTGTCATTCAAAATGACAACTCATTCAGCAAAAAAATAAGCCCTCGTATATCTATGTGGACAGGAAAATTAAAAAGTTGTGGCTCTGGAAAGAAGTTGAGCAAAAACGAAAACAGAAAAATGGAAATTGGCGGCATCATAATCCATTAAGGGTATGATTAGGTGTGAATGATAGCATTCTTTACTCAAAAAAGTGGAAATTCAGCATTATATAACCATATAAAATTTTTCATATTTGATACATACTTTAATTTCCTGCAGATCATAGGATTTCGGGATGTGAGACCCCCACTGATTGCCAAGACTGGATGTAACTTAGGAGACTGGAGTGCACAGCTCTTGCTTGACTGTGCACTCAGAATGGAGTACAGATTCAATAGAAAACATGGGATTTGTAGCCTTACCTTCAATTGAATCTGTACCCAACTCCGTTTGCACGCCCAGGCAGTAGATGTGCATGATCAGGCAGTAGCTATTAACTTTAAGGCAGTAGCTGTGCGGTCAGGCAGGAGCTGTGTGCACAGTCAGGCAGTAGATGTGTGTGGTCAGGCAGTATCTGTGCCCTCTAATGCAGTAGCTGTGCGCGGCCAGGCAGTAGCTGTGTGCACTCAGGCAGTAGATGTGCGCTCTCAGGCAGTAGCTGTGCATGGTCAGGCAGTAGCTGTGCGCGCTCAGGCAGTAGATGTGTGTGGTCAGGCAGTATCTGTGCCCTCTAATGCAGTAGCTGTGCGCGGCCAGGCAGTAGCTGTGCGCGCTCAGGCTGTAGCTGTGCGCTCTCAGGCAGTAGCTGTGCATGGTCAGGCAGTAGCTGTGCGCGCTCAGGCTGTAGCTGTGCGCTCTCAGGCAGTAGCTGTGCATAGTCAGGCAGTAGCTGTGCGCTCTCAAGCTGTAGCTGTGCATGGTCAGGCAGTAGCTGTGCACTCTCAGGCAGTAGCTGTGCATGGTCAGGCAGTAGCTGTACACGCTCAGGCAGTAGCTGTGCGCTCTCATGCTGTAGCTGTGCACAGTCAGGCAGTAGCTGTGCATGGTCAGGCAGTAGCTGTGCACTCTCAGGCTGTAGCTGTGCATGCTCAGGCTGTAGCTGTGCACTCTCAGGCAGTAGCTGTGCATGGTCAGGCAGTAGCTGTGCACGGTCAGGCAGTAGCTGTGCACGGTTAGGCAGTAGCTGTGCGCTCTCAGGCAGTAGCTGTGCACTCTCAGGCAGTAGCTGTGCACGGTCAGGCTGTAGCTGAGCGCTCTCAGGCAGTAGCTGTGCACTCTCAGGCAGTAGCTGTGCACAGTCAGGCAGTAGCTGTGCACTCTCAGGCTGTAGCTGTGCACTCTCGGGCTGTAGCTGTGCGCTCTCAGGCAGTAGCTGTGCACTCTCAGGCAGTAGCTGTGCACTCTCAGGCAGTAGCTGTGCATGGTCAGGCAGTAGCTGTGCACTCTCAGGCAGTAGCTGTGGACTCTCAGGCAGTAGCTGGGCACGGTCAGGCTGTAGCTGTGCGCTCTCAGGCAGTAGCTGTGCACTCTCAGGCAGTAGCTGTGCATGGTCAGGCAGTAGCTTTGCATGGTCAGGCAGTAGCTGTGCACTCTCAGGCAGTAGCTGTGCACTCTCAGGCAGTAGCTGTGCACGGTCAGGCAGTAGCTGTGCATGGTCAGGCAGTAGCTGTGCACTCTCAGGCAGTAGCTGTGCGCTCTCAGGCAGTAGCTGTGCGCTCTCAGGCAGTAGCTGTGCACTCTCAGGCAGTAGCTGTGCACAGTCAGGCAGTAGCTGTGCATGGTCAGGCAGTAGCTGTGCACTCTCAGGCAGTAGCTGTGCGCTCTCAGGCAGTAGCTGTGCGCTCTCATGCTGTAGCTGTGCATGGTCAGGCAGTAGCTATGCACTCTCAGGCAGTAGCTGTGTGCTCTCAGGCAGTAGCTGTGCACTCTCAGGCAGTAGCTGTGCACTCTCAGGCAGTAGCTGTGCACAGTCAGGTAGTAGCTGTGCATGGTCAGGCAGTAGCTGTGCACTCTCAGGCAGTAGCTGTGCATGGTCAGGCAGTAGCTGTGCACTCTCAGGCTGTAGCTGTGCGCTCTCAGGCAGTAGCTGTGTGCGCTCAGGCAGTACCTGTGCACAGTCATGCAGTAGCTGTGCATGGTCAGGCAGTAGCTGTGCACTCTCAGGCAGTAGCTGTGCATGGTCAGGCAGTAGCTGTGCACTCTCAGTCTGTAGCTGTGCGCGCTCAGGCAGTAGCTGTGCACTCTCAGGCAGTAGCTGTGCGCTCTCAGGCAGTAGCTGTGCGCTCTCATGCTGTAGCTGTGCATGGTCAGGCAGTAGCTGTGCACGCTCAGGCTGTAGCTGTGCACTCTCAGGCAGTAGCTGTGCATGCTCAGGCTGTAGCTGTGGGCTCTCAGGCAGTAGCTGTGCACGTTCAGGCTGTAGCTGTGCACGCTCAGGCTGTAGCTGTGCGCTCTCAGGCAGTAGCTGTGCACGCTCAGGCTGTAGCTGTGCGCTCTCAGGCAGTAGCTGTGCACGCTCAGGCTGTAGCTGTGGGCTCTCAAGCAGTAGCTGTGCACGTTCAGGCTGTAGCTGCGCACTCTCAGGCTGTAGCTGTGTGCTCTCAGGCTGTAGCTGTGTGCTCTCAGGCTGTAGCTGTGGACTCTCAGGCTGTAGCTGTGCACGCTCAGGCAGTAGCTGTGTGCTCTCAGGCTGTAGCTGTGCACTCTCAGGCAATAGCTGTGCGCTCTCAGGCAGTAGCTGTGTGCTCTCAGGCTGTAGCTGTGTGCTCTCAGGCTGTAGCTGTGCACGCTCAGGCAGTAGCTGTGTGCTCTCAGGCAGTAGCTGTGTGCTCTCAGGCTGTAGCTGTGGACTCTCAGGCTGTAGCTGTGCACACTCAGGCAGTAGCTGTGTGCTCTCAGGCTGTAGCTGTGCACTCTCAGGCAGTAGCTGTGCGCTCTCAGGCAGTAGCTGTGTGCTCTCAGGCTGTAGCTGTGTGCTCTCAGGCTGTAGCTGTGCACGCTCAGGCAGTAGCTGTGTGCTCTCAGGCTGTAGCTGTGTGCTCTCAGGCTGTAGCTGTGCACTCTCAGGCAGTAGCTGTGTGCTCTCAGGCTGTAGCTGTGTGCTCTCAGGCTGTAGCTGTGCACGCTCAGGCAGTAGCTGTGTGCTCTCAGGCTGTAGCTGTGCACTCTCAGGCAGTAGCTGTGCACGCTCAGGCAGTAGCTGTGTGCTCTCAGGCTGTAGCTGTGTGCTCTCAGGCTGTAGCTGTGCACGCTCAGGCAGTAGCTGTGCGCTTCTGTCTCCTAAGCTGCACATGGTTCGGCAATTAAAATGTCTCAAGGCCCAGAATCCCACCAATCTGCAGGCAATTAAATTGACTGCCAAATAGGAGAAAACCTCTTGACAGTTTAGTTACTTCTATATAGTGTACAGATAAACCCCAAAAAATTAACTGGAGTATAAATAGTTTTACGTGCAATGTATAGGAGCATGTTCACATTGGCCATTAAACAGACATAACTTAAGATAAAGACAAAATGTACATATACCCTGCTTGTTTTTATGGTGTATAGATACTCTGAATTTCAATAGATACAATTGTAAGTTGGCTTTACCAATTGCTTGGCAGCGGCTTCCTGACACTGGTTGCTAAAAGTTGTGTTTTCTATTCCCTTATATCACCGTTTCCACATTTCACTGAACAAAAAAATCTATTATCGCTCCCTTCCATTATTCAAATGATACTACAGGTTCTTAAGTAACCTGGTTCACAGTATGTAATAGAATTTCGTATCCATATGCTGGAGGTTGTATGATCTAGGAATAATAATAATTAAAAGCTAATGTTGGTGTTACAGCCTTATTGCTTTTATTACCTGAAGGACAGCGAGGGGACTATTCATTTTCTTTACATAGATCTTTGATTAACATTGTGCTACGAATTTCATCGCAGTAATAAGTTCTCTGGATTCATATAGCTAATTTAATTGCATGATGTATTCTAGAGACACTTTTTAATCACCTTGAATATTAATATTCCCGTCTTTATTTAATATCTTTCTCTTGTATGTTTATTCTTCCATAATATTCAATCACACGGATATGAAAACAGAGCATTTTACATCTCTGTATTCACTCTGGTTTTATTTCTGGTTTCATAGTAAAGTGCCATGATAGAGTGCTTCTTGTCTTACGGGGGCTTAATACAAGCACAGATGGCCTAAGTATTAGAAGCAACTTCTGGGATGAAAGCATAGGATTTAGAGCATTACAATTGAATGGTTGTTTTTAACTTCTTTTCCTTTTTAAGCAATAGTTGTAAACTGGGTAAAAGCAAGAAAGCCTTTAGAGTTGTAATCTGCCTAGAAGTGATTCTTCACCAATATGTCTGCAGTTTTGTAGGTAAAAAATTCTTTGATATGTGTTTTTCAGAAGCAGAATTCCAAAATATGAGTATTAACTAGTGTTGAGCGAGCACTAAAATGCTCGGGTGCTCGAAGCTCGGGCCGAGCTCGCCGTGATACTCGGGTGCTCGACCCGAGCAACGAGCCCAATGTTAGTCTATGGGAGACTCGAGCATTTTTGCGGCGGCACCCCCGGCAGTCTGTAGAAAGCCTAAATAGTCCCCAAAACGATAGTGACAGTGCTCAAAAGACATGGGGACAGCATGGGCATCGCCCCAGGAAGCATTTCTGACCCCCAGGTCACTGCTGTCAACAACGTGGTCAGAGGTATTAAGCCACTTTTACAGGCTCATAATAAAACGTTCAAAAACTAAACTGAAACGGTTTTCCTGTGAAATATGTTAAGGAACATCCTTTCCAGGGTAAAGACTTGTGTATAAGGTAAAATAAATAACCAAAAACAAAAATACTCCTCCACACCATGGGCTATGTTCACAAGTAGCATTTTTTATGCATTTTTGCACTTTTGTATTGCTTTCAACCGTGACAAATGCATTCACAGGGAAATGTCATTTTAACATTTTACAACCTCAGGTCTCAGGACTCCCTGGTACCGTAAATTACACTGCAATCGGCCCTCGCTCTCTCGATTCCTCGGATCCTCTCTCTCGTCACATCGATTTCTCTGGTCGGCTCTTTCTCAGGTCCCCCTGATTGGCTTCCTCTCTCTCGATTCCTTTGATCGGCTTTTTCTCCGGTCGTCTCAATTTCTGTGGTTAGCTGTCTCTTAGATCCCTCTGATTTGCTCCCTCTCTCTCAATTCCTCTGATCAGCTTTTTCTTGGGTTGTCTCGATTCCTAGTAACATAGTTTGTAAAGCCGAATAAAGACTTGCGTCCATTCCTAGCTACAGAAGTCCTTAATCCTCTTACACTGGGAAGGGTAAGTGACACCTTAGTTTAGTATTTTAACCTAGAATAAGCCAAAGTGGATTATAAACTTACATCTGGAAAACCCTTTAAGGCCATATTGTGACCATGGTGTGCTTATTGCTGTCATGGCTTTTAGAGGTAACAGCTTAAACAATGCAAAGTCATTTTCCATCTCCAGAGTCACTGGATAAGTCTCTCCACTGTAGAGTGTAAGTTCATATGGTCAGCAGGGTCCTCTCTCTCCTGTAGAGTGTAAGCTCTTATGGTCAGCGGGGTCCTCTCTCTCCCCTGTAGAGTGTAAGCTCTTATGGTCAGCGGGGTCTTCTCTCTCTCCTGTAGAGTGTAAGATCTTATGATCAGCAGGGTCCTCTTTCTCCCGTGTAGAGTGTAAGATCTTATGGTCAGCGGGGTCCTCTCTCTCCTGTAGAGTGTAAGCTTTTATGGTCAGTGGGATCCTCTCTCTCCCCCATGTACAGTGTAAGCTCTTATGGTCAGTGGGGTCTTCTCTCTCCCCCCTGAAGAATGTAAGCTCTTATGTTCAGCAGGGTCCTCTCTCTTCCCCCTGTAGAGTGTGAGCTCTTATAATCAACATGGTCGCCTCTCTCCCCCCTGTAGAGTGTAAGTTCTTATTATCAACATGGTAGTCTCTCTCCCCCCTGTAGAGTGTAAGTTCTTATGGTTAGCACGGTACTCTCTCTGTAGTCTCTTATGATCAGATGGGTCCTTGCTCTCTCCTGTAGAAAGTAAGCTCTTATGGTCAGCAGAGTCCTCTCTCTCCTGTACAGTGTAAGCTCTTATGGTCAACGGGGTCCTCTGTCTCTTGTAGAGTGTAAGTGTGGCACCCCAGGGGTCTGGTTGCCACAGTAATAGAAATATTATGTCTGAGAGCAAGTGGGAGGTTTCTCTGGTCAGGAGCCCTAAGCATGCAACACGGCCCACCCAGACCTGGGAGGGGAGGAATCTGCCCTTATAAACTGGGTCTGGGGCGGGATTAGACAGTGAAGTCCCAGACAGAGACGCAGTCAGGTCTGGAGGACAGCAGACACAGGGAAAGTGACAACAGGAGCTCTGTAGGAGCAGGAGCTAGTGCCAGAGGCTGGAAGCTAGAAAGCTCGCCTTGGCTGAAGACACTAAACCCGGACACGGAGTCCGAGGCTGTGGAGACATCCAGGTCCAGCAGCAGAATCCAACCGGCAGGGGATTCCATGTCCTCTGGCCTTAGAAGCCCGGAGGCACGGTCACAAGCAAGGGACCAGCACCGCCATCGTGAAGCGGAGGCTAATGGAAGGCCCCAAGTCACCGGCCATACGGGTGAGCACCACACGGTATACTCAGAGACGTGGGCTACTTCTACCCGCATAGAGCAAGGTAGCCAGGAAAGAGTGCAGATAGTCGGGGAGGCCTACAACTCCACCTGGCCAGGGGAGATCCTGCTAGCTCTCAGACTGACCAGGCCCTTACTGCTAACCGGTACTCCCGGGAGGGTCTGCGTTATACCATCATTAAAGACCCTGAACTGCACCACACGTCTCTGTGTTTCATCGCCGCACCAGCACCATCAGTCCTGGGATGCTCACACCATCACTCCCATCATCCACACTAGCTGCCCTGAGGCAATACTTCTCCCGTGGGGAGTTATCCCATACTTGGCTGCGCATACAACATCAGCCTCAGCGGTCTGCAGCGCAGCGGTGGTCCCCACTGACCGCAATCCACGGGTGGCGTAGTCGGACATTGTTATTACCTAGGACTGCCACTGGTTTGACCGCCCTGGGCACGGACCGGGTCACCGCCACATTGAGACTACAACCCCCAGCGATCCGGCTCCGGGTATCCCCTGCACAGCACAGGCCCAGGGGGCGCGTCAACTTTGGCGTAGTCGGCAGGATTTCGTGACCGCAACCACCGGGTACTGCGTGCCTGAAAAAAGACTTTTATACTTACCTGTGGTGAAGTTTCCCGCCGCCCGGAGCCGTTTCCCGCCATCGGACGCCATCTTGGGTCGTTTCCCGCCGTCTTCCCGCCATCCGCAGCTGCTTCCCGCCTTCGGACGCCATCTTCAGGATGCCGCACGGGAAGAAGAGGGGCGTGGACGCCGAAAGCGCGCGAGATCCGAAGCTCCGCCCCACGCACTGACGCTGCGCAAGGTCCTGGAAGGGAGGAAGAGCGACGCTGACGTCATCGGAGCGCGACGCCAGGTCCTCTACCCCGACGATTGACTGCGGAGCCGCGGCCTACGGAAGAAGAGCATCGCAAGGTAGGCCACGGTCCACTAGGGGGGAAGGAGGATGTCGGACACTGAGGGGAGCTCCACTGCCACACCGGCCGCCAGCGCAACCGCTGCAGCGGTCATGCCATTCACCATGCCCTATATCCCGGGGGCAACCTGGCTACCCCAGTACTCAGGGGAGTCACATACCCTGAGTGACTTTAGGGAAAGACTGGATAGCCTCTTCCAGGTATACCCCCTCACGGAAGAGCAAAAAGTGAGCATCCTGGTGGCCCAGTTAATCGGGGCAGCCCAAAGGGAGGTAAAGTCCTGGTCACCTGGGAAGAAGAGGACTGTCAGAGAAATACTAGCCCGGCTGAAAGACACATTTGATACCCGCACCTCAGCTGAGAAAAAACTCAGATTTTACGGGTGCAAACAACGGGCACATGAAAGTATAAGAGACTATGCTCTAAACCTACAAGAGGCCCTGAGAGCCATTAAGCAGGCAGACCCTGACAGCGTGGGAAATGAAGACAAGCTGTTGACCGAACAATTTATTGAGGGTCTACTGTGCAATGCCCACCGAACCCAGTTGCGGGCAATGGCCTTACAGGACCCTGACCTGGACTTTGCACAGTTCAAGGACAGAGCCATCCGGGTGCTCCGAGAACCGGCACCAGGTGGCGCTGCGACCCACAGGTGCCCTGCTATCACTTATCACCAGGAGACAGCGCCCTTGTCTGCAGGGCCTGTGGGAGCTGATGCGCAGGCTTTGAACAATGACCCGGCAACAGACCTGCACCATCAGGTCCTAGAGCTGACTAAGAGCGTTGCCGCGCTAACCAGAACTGTGCAGTCTTTACAGGTCTCTTCTCCAGGAAAGATCCAGCTGGCATCCGGACCGGAGGACGTCCCGTGGTTCCAACTGAGGAGGACCCCACCGGCCAGAGGAAGACCCAGCGACAGATACAATGAGGACGGACAACCCATCTGCCGCCGCTGCAATCAACCCGGACATATGGCAAGGTACTGTCATTTAAACGGGCACAACCTGGGGTAGAGGGCCAACCCCCAGGCATAAGATCATCAGGCCCATCGAACTGGCGTGACAAGTACGTAGGGGGACGTCCGGTCTTGCCTGTGGTACTGGACGGCATTCCTATGAGTGCCCTACTAGACGCCGGGTCACAGGTCACCACCATCCCGTACGTGCTCTTTAAGCAGTACTGGAATGACTCGGACATAACCCGCTACCCAGATGACGACCTGAGCATTATCGCCAGCAATGGTCAGCCCGTGCCACAGATAGGATTTAAGGAAGTGACCATCAAGGTCGGTAAGGTTGAACTGCCGGCACAAGGACTGATCATTGTGGACATTGACCGTCGCGAGAGTCACCCAAAGATAACCTTAGGTACTAACGTAATCGAAAACTGTCTTGCAGAGGTGATTCTTATTTTGCAACAGGTTGCCAAGAACGCCAGTTCCAGCCAGCAGTGTGTCCTCCAAAAAGAGATCCGGGCACTGATGAAGCGGCAACAGGTGGAACTATCTGGTGGTGTGATAGGTAGCGTGAGAATGTGTGACCCGTTCCCTATTGCCATGCCCCCGAAAAGTAAGATGATGATTTGGTGCCGGGCAGCTATTGGTCTAAGAGGTAGAGACTACCAAGCAATGGTAGAACCCGTCTACTCAGACAGCAGGCTCACCATTTTGACAGCACGGGGGGTGGTCGATGTACGCCATGGGAGGGTGCCCGTCCGCATCATCAATATCGGGGAGAGAGAAGTATACCTGCCCCGGTATGCCACGCTAGCCAAATTGTTCACCATCAACCAGAACTCTGTACAGGCTGTGGAACCCTTGCCTCCATCTCAACCAGAGGAAGGTAACGGCTCTAAGAAACCAATGGAGGACTGGTGTCAGCAACTGCATTTGGGTACTGACTCCACTCCCTCACACCAAAAACAGGGAGTCTACCGGGTGGTTCAAGAGTACGAGAGAGTGTTTAGTAAACACCCGCTAGACTTTTTTGGCGAGTAAAGGGGGTGGAACATCACATCCCCACGGGAGACCATCCTCCCATAAAGGAGAGATACCGACCCGTACCCCCTGCACACTATCAACACGCCAAGGGGATGCTAAAAGACATGAAGGACGCTGGGGTAATTAGGGACAGCTGTAGCCCCTGGGCAGCTCCACTAGTTTTAGTGAAAAAGAAAGACAACACCATGAGAATGTGTGTAGACTACAAGAAGGTCAACCGTATCACACACAAAGATGCGTACCCGTTACCAAGGATAGAAGAGTCCTTAGCTGCATTAAAATCTGCTAACTTCTTCTCTACTTTGGATCTCACTAGCGGGTACTGGCAGGTTCCTGTAGCAGAGGCGGACCGGGAGAAGACCGCATTCACCACCCCGATGGGACTCAGCGAATTTAACTGTATGCCGTTCGGGCTCTGCAACGCACCAGGAACCTTCCAACGGTTGATGGAATGCTGTCTGGAACACCGGAACTTCGAGACGGTCCTATTATACCTGGACGATGTCATCGTCTATTCCAAGACCTATGAGGACCATCTGGAACACCTGGCAGAAGTGTTTGAAGCCCTGGCAAACTATTGCCTAAAGGTAAAACCCTCAAAGTGTCATCTACTGAAGCCAAAGGTACAGTACCTGGGACACGTGGTGAGTGCTGACGGAGTGGCCCCCGACCCTGACAAGATCACCGTGATTAAGGACTGGCCAAGACCATCCAGCATAAAGGAAGTGCGGCAGTTCCTCGGGTTGGTAGGCTACTACCGAAGATTCATTCCCCGTTTTACCAAGAAGGCAGCTCCTATGCAGGACCTCCTGATAGGCCAGTCCAGGAAGGCCAAAAACCAGAAGCCACCCTTCAAATGGGAAAAGCTGGAAGAGGAGTCCTTCCACCAGCTGAAGATGGCCCTCACGGGGGATGAAATCCTGGTGTACCCTGATTACAGCCAGCCCTTTATCCTCCACACGTACGCAAGCAACATCGGGCTAGGAGCCGTACTGTCCCAGATCCAGCAGGGGAGAGAACGGGTAATTGCTTACGCCAGCCGAAAACTGTGACCCACGGAAAGAAACCCTGAGAATTGCAGCTCGTTCAAGCTAGAGTTCCTGGCAGTGGTGTGGGCAGTAACCGAACGTTTCAAGCATTACCTTGCCTCTTCCAGGTTCACCGTGTACACGGACAACAACCCGTTGACACACCTGGACACTGCAAGACTGGGTGCCCTGGAGCAGAGATGGATGGCCCGCCTGTCCAATTTTGAGTTCACGATCAAATACCGGGCAGGACGCTCCAATACCAACGCGGACGCCCTGTCCAGGATGCCAAACCTACCGGACGAAGGGGAGGATCCAGAAGAATTGGAAGAGATCGAACTCCCTGCGTTTCACCGTCATGGGATTACCCAGTATTCCCACCGTGTGAGGGGCCAGCGATCCGCTACGTTCAACCCCTTACCCCACTACAACTGGGCGGAGACACAAGACAGTGACCCCGCAGTCCGTCTGGTAAAGGAGATGCTGACCCAGGCTGACGCCCGCCTGGACCCAGATGCTCCGGAAGAGACCAAGCAACTGTGGATGGAAAAGAGCAGACTGTTTCTCTATAAGGAGAATTTGTGCCGCAGAATGGTCAATTCCCGGACATATGAACTGATCTGGCAGGTTGTGGTACCGAGAAGGGACGCAGCTATGGTGCTGGAGGCCTACCACAATGAGGCAGGGCACTTCGGATGGAAGAAGCTGGAGTTCCTGCTGCGTGAACGGTTCTACTGGATAGGCATGAGAGGAGCCATTGAGAGGTGGTGTAGAGACTGTGGCCCGTGCAATCTAAGAAGAAGGGACCGTGCCAGCAAGAGGACTCCCCTGCAGCCCATCATCACCAGGCAGCCGCTGGAACTGGTCGCTCTGGACCATGTTAAACTGGCTCCAAGCAGAAGCGGGTATGTCTACGCCCTAACCATCGTGGATCACTACTCCCGGTTCCTGGTGGTGGTCCCTGTCAAAGACCCGATGGCTCAGATAGCAGCCAGAGCCTTCCAGCTGCACTTCTGCCGCCCACACGGGTACCCGGATCAAGTGCTGACGGACCAAGGACCAGACTTCGAAGCGGAGGTCTTCCAGGAGTTCTGCAACCTGTATGGCTGCAAGAAGATAAGAACAACGCCCTATCACCCCCAAACCAATGGACTCTGCGAAAAGATGAACCAGGTGGTGATAGATCTGCTAAAAACATTGCCCCTGGAAGAACGCAGTCTGTGGCCTGAGAAACTGCCCGATCTGGTGGACCTGTATAACCACATCCCGGTAGGTTCCACCAACTGTACCCCGGCTTACCTAATGCGAGCAAGACCTGGTAAGCTGCCTGTTGACCTGGATATGGGAGTCCTGACACCTGAGGACACCTCGCCAGAGGCAGACTGGGATACAGAACGGCAGCAGCAGTACCGGAAAGTACAGGAGAGCGTTGAGCGAAGTCTCTGCCAATCAAGAGAAAGGCAGGAGAGGACTTATAACCAACATGCTCCCGCTGTTCCCCTGGTACCTGGAGAGCAGGTCTTGAAAAGAAAAAGGCGGCTCCATAAGTTGGACGACCAGTGGGAAAAGGACCCGTACACCGTACTGCCCTCAAGCCACAATAATCCAAAGGTGTACGTCATCAGCAAGGATGGAGGAGAGACCACAGCCACTGTCTCCAGAGACCACCTGAAAAAGTGCCCCGAGAAGTTGCAAAGCACGGATGAAGATCAGGAAGACCCTCAACCCGTAGAGGAAAAGGAGGAAATGATCACCACCGTACTCGGAGACTTTCCCCGGTCCTGGACACAAGTAAACAACGCTATCGTGGTGCCCGTCCTCACCTTTCTCCAGCCGGCCCCTCAAGTGCCTACAGAAGGCCAGGTAGAGCTGGAAGAGCAGCCGGCCCAGGAGGCAGAAGAGTCCACACCAGCAGCCCAGGAGAATCAACCCTCTGCTAGTAGTGAGCCTGCCGTGCCCCTAGTGAGCCAAAGAGTGCGCAGACAGCTGCCCAGCTTACCCATAACACCTCCTACACCCTGTATTCAGGACCAGTTAGTGAGCTCCGTAGGTCCACTAGAGTCACTAGAGGTCAGATGCCCGCTCGCTGGAAAATCTAAACTAATGCACTGTGAATTCATCTGTTTAACTGTTTTTGGTTTATGTTTGTTGCTTGTCATTAATTATGTTTCTCAGTTACCCTGCAGATTTTTATGGACTAACAGGTTATGGACACTGGATAACCGGAACAATTTTGTAGATAGTTGCAGCTTGGTGCCTCTTGCGAAGACGGCCGCGGAAGAGAAAACCTGTCTGGGATGGCCTCCTTGCGGCTCAAAGTAGTTAGCTTCAGCCTTGCAGCCACGCCCAAGGCCAACGCAAGGGGTTTGCTTTGGACAGGTCCCCTACTTCGCTTAAAGCTTCACCTTGGGTGACATAGACGCCCTCTTGTTTCACAAACTTCACCTTGGGTGATATGGACACCCGGTTACGGACACGCCGTGACCATAAAATGTACTTTTTTCATGTTGACTTGTTATAGTTATACCCTGCATTTATGTTTCTTTAAAAATGTGTTTAGTCCCGGAGAATTTACTAGGGGGGAATGTGGCACCCCAGGGGTCTGGTTGCCACAGTAATAGAAATATTATGTCTGAGAGCAAGTGGGAGGTTTCTCTGGTCAGGAGCCCTAAGCATGCAACACGGCCCACCCAGACCTGGGAGGGGAGGAATCTGCCCTTATAAACTGGGTCTGGGGTGGGATTAGACAGTGAAGTCCCAGACAGAGACGCAGTCAGGTCTGGAGGACAGCAGACACAGGGAAAGTGACAACAGGAGCTCTGTAGGAGCAGGAGCGAGTGCCAGAGGCAGGGAGCTAGAAAGCTCGCCTTGGCTGAAGACACATTAACCCGGACACGGAGTCCGAGGCTGTGGGGACATCCAGGTCCAGCAGCAGAATCCAACCGGCAGGGGATTCCATGTCCTCTGGCCTTAGAAGCCCGGAGGCACGGTCACAAGCAAGGGACCAGCACCGCCATCGTGAAGCGGAGGCTAACGGAAGGCCCCAAGTCACCGGCCATACGGGTGAGCACCACACGGTATACTCAGGGACGTGGGCTACTTCTACCCGCATAGAGCAAGGTAGCCAGGAAAGAGTGCAGATAGTCGGGGAGGCCTACAACTCCACCTGGCCAGGGGAGATCCTGCTAGCTCTCAGACTGACCAGGCCCCTACTGCTAACCAGTACTCCCGGGAGGGTCTGCGTTATACCATCAGTAAAGACCCTGAACTGCACCACACGTCTCTGTGTTTCATCGCCGCACCAGCACCATCAGTCCTGGGACGCTTACACCATCACTCCCATCATCCACACTAGCTGCCCTGAGGCAATACTTCTCCCGTGGGGAGTTATCCCATACTTGGCCGCGCATACAACATCAGCCTCAGCGGTCTGCAGCGCAGCGGCGGTCCCCACTGACCGCAATCCACGGGTGGCGTAGTCGGACATTGTTATTACCTAGGACTGCCACTGGTTTGACCGCCCTGGGCATGGACCGGGTCACCGCCACACTGAGACTACAACCCCCAGCGATCCGGCTCCGGGTATCCCCTGCACAGCACAGGCCCAGGGGGCGCATCATAAGCTCTTATGGTCAGCAATGTCCTCTCTTCTGTAGAGTGTAAGCTCTTATGGTCAGCAGGATCCTTTCTCTTTCTTCCTCTCTCTCCTCTCCCCCCCCATGTATGTTCTGAGCAATAGCAAACTTTCTAATATTGAATTTATTTGCCACAAATCAAATTTTTCCTGGAATAACACAAAATCGGCAAAGTTGAATTTCAAAAGATCCGCTCATCTCTAATTGCAGCATAAGATGAGGATTTTGTACTAGCAAATTCTTCATGCAGCCTATCACTACAATGTGCTGAAGGATCTTCTCCTATCCCCTGGGTGTTTCTGGACTCCTCTATTTTTTCACGAATGCTAATCCATTGTGGTTTTCATGCTCTACGTACTTGTACATCCTGTAGTTTTGCTATATAACTGATTATTATGGGTGTTGCTGATAACTCCAAGGAACAATTTTTCATGTATTCATTGTAATGTTTCATTTAGGAGGGGAACAAAATGAAGCAATCATTTCTCCATCCATCAAAAATGACGTACAGCTGCCGTGAACTGCTTCACTGATGAAGAATTGATCCCTCGACTTACTTAAAAACACATTTATACTAGAAGTATGACCAGTCAGCATTTATTGGGAAGCACAAGCCAAGACCTGTCACGTCTCTATTCATGCATTGAATGGTTCGGGAAGCCAATACTTGAGCTTCATACTGATGGATACAACATTACTGTTGTAGATTTCAGCTTTCAGAATAACCATTCAGCACTCAGACATTGCCAAGGAATCAATTGTTTTATTTGGGTGATACAATGATCATTATCTTCATCATCAAAACAACATGAACTGTCAGAAAAAACCCAGAGAGGTCACTAAGTAGAGTATTAACAAGTTCTACCATTTCACACAACCTCCCTATTGGCAGCATAAGCCTGTAGCTGTTGTAAACTCCAATAATTACAGTACTGAGAATATAGCAGCAGCAAATTTAGAGTACAGGACATTGACTTACGTCACATATTTACTACGTATTGTGCTGAACTCTGTCATTTTGTCTCTAATACATAGATATAAAATACAGTTTACTGAGAAATTGCAACAACTGTCTTAGCAACAATTGAAATCTATGCAGTGCACAATGCTTCATTTTATTTCTACGCAAGAAATTCAATTTAATAGCATGCTTTTATGTCCTCATGTTGAAATACTTTAAAGTCGGGGTTCTCTTATTTTTTAATTTACAAAGTATTAAGAGCCAGACCTCAAATGCAGATCTTATGAACCTGCAAAGAATGAATCATCACTGCTGCAGCCAATCACTCAGCTCAACAGCTACATTGGCATAGCGTAGCCGAGCCAAGTGATTGGTTTCAGTGCTATTGATGTTACAGCACAATTGCAACCTGTGCACAATTACGGGATCAGTGGTAGAGAGCTAGCACTGGACCTGGAGACGGTGAGTACCAGTTGATTTCATTATTTTTAGCACGGTCACTAGAGATATGTAAAGAAGTTAAAAAGAAAAAGCCCCTTCAGCAGACTGTAGTGATAGGCTGCAGGGAGAATTTGCAAATACAAAACCCTTATTTTATGTTGCAATTAGAGTTGAGCAGATCAATTGAAATTCAAATGTGTCTACTTTGAAGGATTTTCAACAAAAATTTGATTTGCAAATTATAAATTTGATTGAATCTCAATATTTGAAAGTTATAATTGTTCAGAAAATACAAGTGGGGAAGAGGAGAGAGAGAGGACCCTGCTGACCATAAGATCTTACACTCTACAGGAGAGAGAGAGGACCCTGCTGACCATAAGATCTTATACTCTACAGGAGAGAGAGAAAGGACCCTGCTGACCATAAGATCTTACACTCTACAGGAGAGAGAGAGGACCCTGCTGACCATAAGATCTTACACTCTACAGGAGAGCAAGAAAGGACCCTGTTGACCATAAGAGCTTACACTCTACAGGAGAGAGAGAAAGGACCCTGCTGATCATAAGAGCTTACACTCTACAGAAGAGAGAGAGGACCCTTCTGATTATAAGAGCTTACACTCTACAGGAGAAAGAGAAAGGACCCTGCTGATTATAAGAGCTTACACTCTACAGGAGAAAGAGAAAGGACCCTGCTGATTATAAGAGCTTATACTCTACAGGAGAGAGAGGACGTCGCTGATTATAAGAGTTTACACTCTACAGGAGAAAGAGAAAGGACCCTGCTGATTATAAGAGCTTACACTCTACAGGAGAGAGAGAGGACCCTGTTGACCATAAGAGCTTACACTCTACAGGAGAGAAAGGACCCTGCTGATTATAAGAGCTTACACTCTACAGGAGAGAAAGGACCCTGCTGATTATAAGAGCTTACACTCTACAGGAGAGAGAGAGAGAGGACCCTGCTGACCATAAGAGCTTACACTCTACAGGAGAGAAAGGACCCTGCTGATTATAAGAGCTTACACTCTACAGGAGAGAAAGGACCCTGCTGATTATAAGAGCTTACACTCTACAGGAGAGAGAGAGAAGACCTTGCTGATTATAAGAGCTTATGTGACACCCCAGGGGTCTGGTTGCCACAGTGATAGAGATATTACGTCTGAGAGCAGGTGGGAGGTCTCTTGGTCAGGAATCCTATGCATGCCACACCTCCTGCCCAGTCCTGGGAGGGGAAGAACTTCCCCTATATAAACCTAGGGCTGAGGCAGGGTTAGTGAGTAGAGAAGAAGTAGAGACAGAGAAAAGAAGCAAATATAGGAACAGAACATCAGGAGCTCTGTGGGAGCAGTGTTACAAGGAGTCAGGGGCTGGAAGCTGCAGAGCTCGCCCTGACTGAGAAGATTTCTTACCGGACCCGGAGTCCGAGGCTGTGGGGACTAACTCCTACCCAGCAGCAGAATCCGTCAGGCAGGGGATTCCAGGTCCTCTGGCCAAGAAACCCGAGTCACCGGCCATACGGGTGAGCACCACACGGTACACTCAGGGACGTGGGCTACTTATACCCGCCTCTAGCAAGGTAGCCAGAAGAGTACAGTTAGTTTGGGAGGCCTACAACTCCGCCTGGCCAGGGGAGATCCCATCTGCTCAAGGACTGACCAGGCCCCAATCGCTAGCCAGTACTCTGGGAGGGTCTATCTTTGTCACCAGTAAAGACCCTGAACTACACCGTACCGTCTCCGAGTGGTTCCTGCTACCCCCATCATCCACGTCGGCTGCCCTGAGGCCATACCCCTCCCGTTGGGGGTTATACTATCACGCTGCACAATCCTACCACCGGCCTCAGCGGTCTGCCCTGCAGCAGCAGCTCCTTAGCTGTACTCAACGGGTGGCTTAGTCGTCCAACATCTACCGCTGATACATCGCCGCTCAGTTTGACTCCCTGGGCACGGACCGGGTCACCGCCACGAGACTACAACCCTCAACAGATCCGGCTCCGGGTAAGCTCCCGCGTGCGCAACGCGACACAGGCCCAGGGGCGCGTCAACTTTTGGCGTAGTCGGCAGGATCTCGTGCCCGCAACCACCGGGTACTGCGTGCCTGAAAAAGACTGTTCAAACTTACCTGTGGTGAAGATTCGCCATCCGGCGCCATCTTCAGCCTTCTTCCCGCCATCGGTGAAGATTCCCGCCATCCGGCGCCATTTCCAGCCTTCTTCCCGCCTTCCGTGGAGTTTTCCCGCGTTGGACGCCATCTTGAAGACGTCGCGCGGGAAGAAGAGGGGCGTGGACTCCAAAAGCGCGCGAGAACTGAAGCCCCGCCTCACGTCCGGACGTCGCGTAAGGTCCTGGAAGGAGCCCAGCAGACGCCGACGTCACAGGAGCGCGACGGAAGGTCCTCAACCCTGACGATCTACTGCGGAGCCGCGGCCTACGGAAGAGGATCATCGCAAGGTAGGCCACGGTCCACTAGGGGGGAGGAGGATGTCGGATATGGAGGAGAGCTTCACTGCCTCAACCCCCGCCAGCGCCACCGCTGCTGCAGTCATGCCTTTCACCATGCCCTATATCCCGGGAGCGGCCTGGCTACCCCAGTACTCAGGGGAGTCACATACCCTGCATGACTTTAGAGAAAAGCTGGATAGCCTCTTCCAGGTGTACCCCCTCACAGAAGAGCAAAAAGTGAGCATCCTGGTGGCCCAATTAACTGGGGCAGCCCGAAGGGAGGTAAAGTCCTGGCCACCTGGGGGGAGGACTGTCGCAGGGATACTAACCCGGCTGAGGGACACCTTTGATACCCGCACCTCAGCCGAGATCAAGCTTAGATTCTACGGGTGCAAACAGCGGGCACATGAGAGTATAAGGGACTATGCCCTGAACCTACAAGAGGCCCTGAGAGCCATTAAGCAGACCGACCCTGACGGCGTGGGAGACGAGGACAGGCTGTTGACTGAACAATTTATAGAGGGTTTATATTGCAATGCCCACCGAACCCAGTTGCGGGCAATGGCCTTACAGGACCCTCATCTGGGATTTGCACAGTTCAAGGACAGAGCCATCCGGGTGCTTCGAGAACCGGCACCAAGTGGCGTTGTGACCCCCAGACGCCCCACTACCACTTACCACCAGGAGGCGGCGCCCTTGTCGGCAGGGCCTGTGGGAGCTGATGCGCAGGCTTTGAACAATGACCCGGCTCCAGACCTGCACCATCAGGTCCAAGAGCTAGCTAAAAGCGTTGCTGCGCTAACCCGAACTGTGCAGTCTTTACAGGTTTCTACTCCAGGGAAGATCCAGCTGGCATCCGGACCGGAGGACATCCCGTGGCGTCGACAAAGGAGGACCCCACCGGCCAGAGGAAGACCCAGCGACCGATACAACGAGGACGGACGACCCATCTGCCGCCGCTGTAATCAACCCGGACATATGGCAAGGTACTGTCCTTTAAACTGGCACAACCTAGGGTAGAGGGCCAACCCCTAGGAAAAAGATCATCAGGCCCATCGAACTGGCGCGACAAATATGTGGGAGGACGTCCAGTCTTGCCTGTGGTACTGGATGGCATTCCTATGAGTGCCCTACTGGACACCGGGTCACAGGTCACCACCATCCCGTACGTGCTCTTCAAGCAGTACTGGAATGACTCGGATATTACCCGCTACCCTGACGACGACTTGAGTATCATCGCCAGCAATGGTCAGCCCGTGCCACAGATCGGATTTAAAGAGGTGACCATTAAAATTGGTAGAGTTGAACTGGCAGCACAGGGACTGATCATTGTAGACGTTGACAAACACGAGAGTCACCCAAAGATAACTCTAGGAACTAATGTAATTGAAAATTGTCTTGCAGAGGTGATTTTCCTTTTACAGCAGGTTGCCAAGAACGCCAGCTCCGGCGAGCAGCGAGTGCTCCAAAAAGAGATCCGGGCACTGATGCGACGGCAACAGGTGGAACTGTCCGGCGGTGAGATTGGTAGCGTGAGAATGTGTGACCCTTTCCCTATTGCCATGCCCCCAAAAAGTGAAATGATGATTTGGTGCCGGGCAGCTATTGGTCTGAGAGGTAGAGATTACCAGGCAATGGTAGAACCAGTTTACTCAGACAGTAGGCCCACCATCTTGACAGCACGGGGGGTGGTTAATGTACGCCATGGGAGGGTGCCCGTTCGCATAATCAATATCGGGAAGAGGGAAGTGTACCTGCCCCGGTATGCCACGCTAGCCAAATTATATACCATTAACCAAAATGCTATACAATCTGTGGAACCCTTGCCTCCATCTCACCCGGAGGAAGGTAACGGCTCTAAGAAAACAATGGAGGACTGGTGTCAGCAACTACATTTGGGTACTGACTCCACTCCCTCACACCAGAAACAGGGAGTCTATCGGGTGGTTCAAGAGTACGAGAGAGTGTTTAGTAAACACCCGTTAGACTTCGGGCGAGTCAAGGGGGTAGAACACCACATCCCCACGGGAGACCATCCTCCCATAAAAGAGAGGTATCGACCCGTACCCCCTGCACACTACCAACACGCCAAGGGGATGCTTAGAGACATGAAGGAGGCTGGGGTGATCAGGGATAGCTGTAGCCCCTGGGCAGCTCCACTAGTCTTAGTCAAAAAGAAAGACAACACCATGAGGATGTGTGTAGATTACCGGAAAATCAACCGTATCACACACAAGGATGCGTACCCCTTACCAAGGATAGAGGAGTCTTTGGCTGCTTTAAGATCTGCTAACTTCTTCTCTACCTTGGATCTCACTAGTGGGTGCTGGCAGGTTCCTGTAGCAGAGGCGGACCGGGAGAAGACCGCATTCACCACCCCGATGGGACTTAGCGAGTTTACCTGTATGCCGTTCGGACTCTGCAATGCACCAGGAACCTTCCAACGATTAATGGAGTGCTGTCTGGGCCACAGAAACTTCGAGACGGTCCTGTTGTACCTGGACGATGTCATCGTATATTCTGAGACTTATGAGGACCACCTGAAACACCTGGCGGAAGTGTTCGAAGCTCTGGCAAGCTACGGCCTAAAGGTGAAACCCTCCAAGTGTCACCTCCTGAAACCAAAGGTGCAGTACCTGGGACACGTGGTGAGCGCTGACGGAGTGGCTCCCGACCCTGATAAGATCACCGCAATTAAGGAATCGCCAATTCCCTCCAGTGTAAAGGAAGTGCGGCAGTTCCTCGGGTTGGTAGGCTACTACCGCAGATTCATCCCCGGTTTCACCAAAAAGGCAGCTCCTATGCAGGACCTCCTGATAGGCCAGTCCCGGAAGGCCAAGAACCAGAAGCCGCCCTTCAGATGGGAGAAGTTGGAAGAAGAGTCCTTCCGCCAGCTGAAGATGGCCCTCACGGGGGATGAAATCCTGGCGTACCCGGATTACAGCCAGCCCTTTATCCTCTACACCGACGCAAGTAACATCGGGCTAGGAGCCGTGCTGTCCCAGATCCAGCAGGGGAAAGAGCGAGTAATCGCTTACGCCAGCCGAAAACTGCGACCCACCGAAAGAAACCCTGAGAATTACAGCTCATTTAAGCTAGAGTTCCTGGCAGTGGTGTGGGCAGTCACCGAACGCTTTAAGCACTACCTCGCTTCTTCCCGGTTCGTCGTGTAGACGGATAACAACCCGTTGACACACCTGGACACGGCAAGACTCGGTGCCCTAGAGCAGAGATGGATGGCCCGTCTGTCCAACTACGAGTTCACCATCAAATACCGGGCAGGACGCTCCAATACCAACGCGGACGCCCTGTCCAGGATGCCAAACCTACCGGACGTAGGAGAAGATCCAGAGGGACTGGAAGAAGTCGAACTCCCCGCGTTTCACCGTCATGGGACTATCCAGTATTCCCATCGGGTAAGGAGTAGAGATGAGCGTTGTTCTACTCGAACTGTTCGCCAATCTCAAATTCGAGCTGTTTTGGGCGGTGTTCGAGCCGGACGGCGAACACGAACAATTTGAGAAAAATTCGGCTGTTCGAGGTTATGTTCGATAACTGTTCGTGCACCAAAATCATAACTGGATTTTTTCTCAGTAATGATGAAAATTAATGTTAATACGCAGTTTGAGTGTACAGCGGGGTGGGGGGAGGGGCAGGGGATGGATCTCTGCAGGAACAATGAAGATCTCCATTTTTTTTTCTCTTTCCCGCATTTGCAGTGGGGAGGTGCAATCTGTCAGCCTATCAGCAGCGCACACACGGAGCGAAGTGCTTTTTTTCACACAAGCAAGGGCATGTGTGATTGGCAGTGTATGTCACATGTCCTTGCCCTATAAGACCAAGCCATTTTCCCCGTCGCCACCATTTTCTCACTGCTGCAGCTGCGTGTTAGACGGCACCGCTGTTGCTGTGTGCGCTATACCTTGTTAATTTCAAGCCAATTTTCGCACAAATCTACAGATAGCTTGGGAGTAGGGAATAGTTGTGATTGCAGTCCTTTTAAGGACTAGGTTACAGCATTTCCTACGACTTTTATCAGGGAGGTCTGTGCTCTTAAATAGATAGGTTGTGGGAGTAAAGACTAATTGTAATTGGAGTCCTTTTCAGGACTAGGTTACATGAGTTCCTATCAGTTTTTGCCAGGCAGGTCTGTGCCAGTGCTGTGCAAGTTTTTTTCACAGCATTTGGCTGAATCTAGCAAAGCTAATCCTTTTTGGCCTATTGCAGAGTGTGTTAGTCAGTGGAGTAGCCTATCTGTGTTGCAAGATATAACACCTGTGTATAGAATACCAATTTTTTTACTGCACCTAGTGAAGTAAAATCTTTTGGGCATAGCATCATTCTATTAGTCCATCTATACTGACCTCCATCAGGTTGCAAACTGAATATATTTTTTTTCTGCATCTAGCTCTGAAAAAATATTTGGGCTTCTAGCAGTGTGTGGGAATTGGTCTATTAGTCCATCTATACTGACCTCCATCAGGTTGCAAATTAAAAATAATTTTTTTCTTCATTTAGCTCTGAAAAAATATTTGGGCTTCTAGCAGTGTGTGGGACTTGTTCTACTAGTCCTTCTATACTGACCTCCAGCAGGTTGCAAATTGAATATAATTTTTTTCTGCATCTAGCTCTGAAAAAATATTTGGGCTTCTAGCGGTGTGTGGGACTTGGTCTATTAGTCCATCTATACTGACCTCCATCAGGTTGCAAATTAAAAATAATTTTTTTCTGCATCTAGCTCTGAAAAAATATTTGGGCTTCTAGCAGTGTGTGGGACTTGGTCTATTAGTCCATCTATACTGACCTCCATCAGGTTGCAAATTAAAAATAATTTTTTTCTGCATCTAGCTCTGAAAAAATATTTGGGCTTCTAGCAGTGTGTGGGACTTGGTCTATTAGTCCATCTATACTGACCTCCATCAGGTTGCAAATTAAAAATAATTTTTTTCTGCATCTAGCTCTGAAAAAATATTTGGGCTTCTAGCAGTGTGTGGGACTTGGTCTATTAGTCCATCTATACTGACCTCCATCAGGTTGCAAATTGAATATAATTTTTTCTGCATCTAGCTCTGAAAAAATAGTTGGGCTTCTAGCGGTGTGTGGGACTTGGTCTATTAGTCCATCTATACTGACCTCCATCAGGTTGCAAATTAAAAATAATTTTTTTCTGCATCTAGCTCTGAAAAAATATTTGGGCTTCTAGCAGTGTGTGGGACTTGGTCTATTAGTCCATCTATACTGACCTCCATCAGGTTGCAAATTAAAAATAATTTTTTTCTGCATCTAGCTCTGAAAAAATATTTGGGCTTCTAGCAGTGTGTGGGACTTGGTCTATTAGTCCATCTATACTGACCTCCATCAGGTTGCAAATTAAAAATAATTTTTTTCTGCATCTAGCTCTGAAAAAATATTTGGGCTTCTAGCAGTGTGTGGGACTTGGTCTATTAGTCCATCTATACTGACCTCCATCAGGTTGCAAATTGAATATAATTTTTTTCTGCATCTAGCTCTGAAAAAATAGTTGGGCTTCTAGCGGTGTGTGGGACTTGGTCTATTAGTCCATCTATACTGACCTCCATCAGGTTGCAAATTAAAAAAAATTTTTTTCTGCATCTAGCTCTGAAAAAATATTTGGGCTTCTAGCAGTGTGTGGGACTTGGTCTATTAGTCCATCTATACTGACCTCCATCAGGTTGCAAATTAAAAATAATTTTTATCTGCATCTACAATACCTCTGAAAAAATATTTGGGCTTCTAGCAGTGTGTGGGACTATTTGTATTAGTCCATCTATACTGACCTCCATCAGGTTGCAAATTCAAAATAATTTTTTTCTGCATCTAACCCAGCCAATAGTTTTGGCCTAATACCACAGTTTGGCCACTCAGCTCTGCTCGGTTACCATCCATTGTTTTTTTGTGCAAACAACTCCAGAGTTGTGAATTAGTTAACCACCAAAATGAGTGGAAAAAGGCCTGCTGTTGGTGGAAAGGGGAATAGGCGTGTTGGGAAGGGGAAAAAAGGTTGTGTCCGTGGGGTAGGTGTTAAAGCAACAGTAACATCTGCAGAAGAAAGACCATCTTCCAGCCAAACTAAAATGTCTACTTCTTTTAGCGGACAATGTGATAAGATCCCTTTCTTACGGCCACGCCAATCGCTACAAATTCCAGATGAGGCACAAAAACAGCAGGTGCTTCAACGGATATCAAGTGCTCCTTTAAGTGGGCTCTCCTCCACATCAACTTCAACATCACAAATACTCCAGCCCTCAAAGGTGTCACCCAAATCGCACTTGCTTCCTCACAGCTCCCAAATCTCCAGCTGCCCGTCTGAGTATGAGGTAGAACAGATGGTTGAGTCTGCAGAGCTGTTTACTCATACTATAGCCTGGGAATCAGAGGTCGACTCCAGCGCTTGTGTGAATCCAGACGAGGAAATGATCTGCACTGATGCCCAGAATCTTTATGAGTCGGATCCAGGACCAGACGCAGAAGGTTCTGACCATAATGTAGACCCTCATTCCCAAACTGTAACTCCTGTTGGTGGAGACAATGAGGAAGACGATGATAAGACTCAAATACCTGATTGGAGCGACAACTTTAGTTTTTTGTCAGGGCAGGAACAGGTTGGCTCTGAGGACGACGGGTGTGATAACGCACAGGGTGATGATGATGAGGTCGGAGATCCCACTTACTGTCAACCCACAGTCAGCCAAGAGATGAGGTCAGCAGAGGAGGTGGAGGAAGATGCTAGTGACGACGAGGTCAGGTTGCGCCTTCCTGGACAGAGACGTAGTACTGGAAGCACGTCAACAACTGCATCCTCAAACACAACTCTGCCTCTCACCACAAGTCGTGGTGGCTCTTCAGGTCGCATGGGTGCTAAGCCTTGCATAGCCTGGGCATTTTTTCAGATCGATAAAGATGACCCAACTCGTGTTATCTGTAACATTTGTCAGCAAAAGCTAAGTAGAGGCCAAAAAATACATAGTTTGAGTACTTCATGCATGAACCGGCACATGGACATGAAGCATAAGTTGCAGTGGGAAGCTCAGTGTGCTACAATGCGGCCTAGCCGGCCGGGCCAATCACCGTCTGCCATATCTTGTGCATCCGCGGCCTCTTCATCCTCTGTGACTGGGGGGACAGCAGTCACACCTGTTTTGGGGCGCAGACCTGCCACCTCTTTACCCGCAACAGCCAGCGTGATTGGCAGGTCATCATTTTCTTTGGAGGTGGTAACACCAGCTGGTGTTGAGCGCTGTCCGACATCGATAGCACCACCTTTGGATCAAGGCAACCTAACATGTCCGCCTGCATCTTCCTCACAGACCGGCAGTTTGCCGGGGACACCCTTATCAACCCCGTCTAAGCACAATAGCCAGCCCTCGGTCCCTCAGATGTGGACAAGTAAAAGACCATTTCCTCCTAGCCATGAGAAAGCTAAGAGGTTGAATTTCACCATCTGCAAGCTCTTGGCTACAGAAATGCTGCCTTTCCGCCTGGTGGACACAGAGGATTTTCGAGACCTTATGTCCGTCGCAGTGCCCCAGTACCAGATGCCCAGTCGGCACTACTTCTCAAAGAAAGGTGTGCCTGCGCTCCACCAGCATGTCGCACACAACATCACCGCTTCTTTGAGAAACTCTGTGTGTGACAGGGTGCATTTCACCACAGACACTTGGACGAGTAGGCATGGACAGGGGCGTTACATGTCGCTGACTGGGCACTGGGTAACTATGGTGACAGCAGGACAAGGGGCTGCTGTCCAAGTCTTGCCGTCCCCACGAGTTGTGCGTCAATCCTCTTTATGTCAAAGTTCCTCCACTGCTTCTGCCTCCTCAACCTCCTCTCGGTCTTCCACCTGCACCCAAAGCCTGTCTGGTCATGCCACAAGCTTTCTAACTGCGCAGAAGGGATCCTGCACACCTCCTTACTATGCTGGCAGTAGGGCTCAACGTCATCAGGCGGTTTTTACATTGAAATGTCTGGGAAATGTGAGTCACACAGCTGAGGAGTTGTGGTCAGCTCTGGAGAACCAATTTCATGAATGGTTGTCTCCACTGGACCTGAAACCAGGGAAGGCCGTGTGCGACAATGCTGCAAACCTGGGTGCGGCCCTTCGCCGGGGCAATGTCACACACGTGCCTTGTATGGCTCACGTGTTGAACCTGGTTGTCCAGCAATTTTTAGCCCACTATCCCAGACTAGATGGCCTTCTGCAGAGGGCACGGTCGCTGTGTGCTCACTTCCGCCGTTCGCATCCCGCAGCTCAGCGACTTACATCTCTACAGAAGTCGTTGGGCCTGCCACTTCACCGGCTAAAATGCGATGTGCCTACCCGGTGGAATTCAACTCTGCACATGTTGCAGCGACTGTGGCAGCACCGACAAGCCCTGGTGCAATACGTTCTGACGTATAGCCTGGGCCAACGAGATCCAGAGGTGGGGCAAATCACGCTGGAGGAGTGGTCTCAGATCAGGGACCTATGCACCCTTCTGCACAGTTTTGAAATGGCGACGAAGATGTTTAGTGCTGACGATGCCATTATCAGCATGACTATTCCGGTGATTTACATGCTGGAGCACATGTTAAACAGAATTCGGAGTCAGGTGGTGGCACAAGAGGAGGTGGAGGAAGTAGAGGAGGAGGAGTTGTATGCGGAAGGGCTAACATCTGCAAGGTCCAGACGGTCGGCAGCACCAAGGCGGCAGGCATGTGAGGGTGGGGGAGATGGTTTTACCAGGGTGCATGGTAGCAGCCAAACTAGTGAGGAAGGTGCAGGAGCCCAGGAAGAAGTGGAGGACGAACTGATGGAAGACTCATCAGATGAGGGAGACCTTGATCACATTTCTGTTGTGCGAGGTTGGGGGGAGAGGACAGAGGAAGGAAGCATGATTGTTACCTCGCCACCAACACAAAAGGGACTTGGTGCTCCTGGAAGCGCAACACACATGAGTGCCTTCTTGCTGCACTACCTGCAACATGACCCTCGAATTGTGAGAATTAGAAATAATCCTGACTACTGGGTTGCCACACTGTTAGATCCCTGGTACAAAAGTAAATTTGCAGAAATTATTCCTGCCATAGAAAGGGATGCACGCATGCAGGAGTATCAGCAGAGACTGTTGAAGAATCTTACATGTGCTTTTCCACAAAACACCAGTGGTGCACGTAGTGAATCTCACAGTTCCAACTTGCCAACCGTGGGACCGTCAAGTGTTCAGCACTCAAACCGTAACAGAACCACAGTATCTGCTGGTAACATCAATTTTGCGGAATCATTTCACCACTTTTTTAGCCCATCCTTTGCAAGGCCACAGGAGACAAGAAGTCTGACACATAGTCAACGCCTAGAGACGATGGTACAGGAGTATCTCCAAGTAAACATTGAAGCCACGACTGTGTCACTGGACCCTTGCTCTTTTTGGGCTTCCAATCTGGATAAATGGCCGGAGCTAGCCACTTACGCCTTGGAGATCTTGTCATGCCCCGCAGCCAGCGTTCTGTCTGAACGTGTGTTCAGCGCTGCTGGTGGTGTGCTGACAGATAAGCGCACGCGGCTCTCCACTGATAATGTAGACAGACTCACGTTCATAAAGATGAACAAATCATGGATCCGAAACGACTTTTCTACCCCTGTGTCATCCTGGGGAGAGTAAAAGCTTGATGATTGGTTAAAATCACCCTACCAACCGTTTTAAGCTTTCAAATTACTAATCATGTTTATCTGTATCTTGACTGGAAAATAATTTGGGCTTTGTAGCAGTGTGCAGCACTGATCCTATTAGGCCATCTATACTAAAGCTTCACCAGATTTAAAATTAAAAATAATTTTTAGCTGCATCTAGCCCGGAAAATAATTTTGGGGCTCCGAGATGCGCAAGGCACATAAGTGCCTTCTTGCTGCACTACCTGCAGCATGACCCTCATATTGTCAGAATTCGAAGTAATCATGACTACTGGGTTGCCACACTCTTAGATCCCCCAAACTTTTCGATCAACCTTTTCATTTTAATAAAGACCAAAAAAATGGTCATTTTTGAAATTATAAGCATTAGCAGGTTGTTAGAAACTGAAATCAAACAGTTTTCAACTCAAAACTTTATTCTAGGTGATGTTACATTTTCACATAGGACCCCTTGTTCGAAAGGAGCTTCTGAACTCTCTCGTCCATTGAATTTGTCAGGTTTTGGATGGTTTCTGCTTCAATTGTTTTGCATGAGGACAGAATACCCTCCCAGAGCTGTTGCTTAGATGTGAACTGCCTCCCGCCATCATAGACACTCCTTTTAATGATGCTTCAAAGGTTCTGAATGGGGTAGAGGTCAGGGGAGCATGGGGGTCACACCATAAGTTTGTCCCCTTTTATGCCCATATCAGCCAGAGATGCAGATGTTTTATGTGCAGCATGAGATGGTGCATTATCATGCAGAAAAATGATCTTGCTGTGAAATACACGGTTCTTCTTCTTGAACCATGGCAGGAAGTGCTGTTTGAGAAAATCCACATACATTATGGAGTTCATCTTTAGCGCCTTCAGGGATCCTAAAGGGGCCGACAATCTCTCTCCCCATGATTCCAGCCCAAAACATTACTCCACCTCCTCCTTGTTGGCGCTGTAGCCGTGTTTGCGTGGGGTGTCCATCAACCAGCCATCCTCCACTCCATCCATCTGGACCATCGAGCGCTGCACGGCACTCATCCGTGAACAAAACAGTTTTGAAATCAGTCTTCATGTAATGTTTGGCCCACTGGAGCCGTTTCTGCTTGTGTGAAGTGGATAGAGGAGGTCGACAGGATGGCGTATGCACAGCTGCAAACCTCTGAAGGACCCTGCATCTTGTTGTTCGGGGGACGTTGGAGGCACAAGCAGCTTCAAAAACTTGTCTGCTGCTATGACAAGGCTTTTTTGCCGCTGCTCTTTCAACCTGACGTAATTGCCTGTAGGAAAGAGTCCTCAATTTGCCCTTATCAGCACACACACGTGTGTACTGTGAATCAGCTACATACTTCTTGATTGCCAAGACACTTCATCCTGATCATCGCACAATGTTGATTGTAGTCATGCCTTGACCTAAACACTCCACAATTTGTTGCTTCTCAGCAGCCGACACATCCTTTTTCTTTCCCATTTTGGCAGAAAATGTAGGCTGCTTAATAATGTGAGAGAGCCTTCTTAAGTAGTCTTGCCTTTCATTGGACACACCTGCCAAACTAATTAGCACAGGTGTCTGCAATTGCTTACAGTGATATAAAGAGCCCTGACACACATCACCATCAATGAGTTTAACTGACAAACAAACAAATTCTTCCCTTATCACTCCTAAACACTTTTTGCATAATAATTTGGAACGCGGTGTACATGTGCTTTTCCACAAAACACCAGTGGTTCACGTAGTGAATCTTACAGTTCTAACTTGCCAACCGTGGTCTGTATGGAATTGTTCAATAAAGGGCCCAAAATTAAGATAACATAGATGGGAGAGGTCTCTATGAATAGGAATTCCTAAGTATTTGATACCCTGTGAGGGCCAGGCAAAGGGAAAGTTGGACTGGATGGAATCCGATATGGATTTAGGGAGGGAGACATCGAGGGCCTCAGACTTCGCTGCATTGATTTTAAAATTTTACCATGTAACAAGTAATCTATTTCAGCCATAACAGCAGGGATGGATATATGTGATTGAGTGATATATACTAGGACATCATCAGCAAATAGAGAGCACTTGTACTCGGTGCCTCCCACCTCAATCCACCTAATATTGGGGTTATGGCGAATTGATGAGAGCAGGTGCTCCGTCACTAGGATGTATAAGAGAGGGGACAGAGGACATCCCTGCCTTGTCCCATTGGTGATTGTGAAAGGTGATGAAAATGTTCTGACGCACCCCCTGGGCCTTGGGACACCCGGAGCCGGACCCTTTTTGGTGGATGCTGGTGGTTGTAGTCTTCGTGGCGGCGATCCGGTTCCGTGGCTCAGGGCGGTCAAACCAGTGGCGGAACTATTTATGTGGTTTTGATGTTTAAATGTCCGACTACGCCACCCGTGGATTGCGGTCAGAGTGAACCGCCGCTACAGGGCAGACCGCTAAGGCTGGTGTTGTGGGTGCAGCAGAGCGTAGCATAACTCCCCACGGGAGGAGTATAGCCTCAGGGCAGTGTATGCGGAGGATGGGGGTGATGGTGCAGGGCAGCAGCAGTAACGACACGGAGTCAGTGATGCAGTTCAGGGCCTTTACTCACAGTTCTTATTATCCAGACCACGTCTGCAGGTAACGGCTGCCCACGTCGTACTGTGCTCACCAGGTGAGGGGCTCAGACAACTCCCAGATAACTTTGGAGCGCTTCACAGGACCCCCTTTGTGTGTCCTTTGTCTGGCCTTTCTTACCAACACTTCTGTCCGGCTGCCTCGGGCCTCCTCTTGGTAAACTTGGCGCCAGTTTCCCTGACCCTATGTGGTGCCTTCCTAGCGGGTGGAGCAAGGGGCTGCGCCACATAAAATGTCAGAGCCTCTGGTTTCTAGCTGAGGGTCGTTTCCTGCCTCCACTAGTTCGGGGACCGGTCTCCCCCTTTGGCCTGACCCCTCCACGCAGGTGGATTCGGGCGAGCGGTGGCGACTCGCCCGTCCGCACCCCTGGGATCCCTTCATTCCTCGTTCCTGGAGCCTTCTCCGCTCCTCTTCCTTCCTTCTCCCTCTTGCAGGCCTGGGCCTCTGTTACTAGGCCCGCCTCCGGAGCAGAGCTCATGCAGAGCCCCTGCTCCCTGCCACTTCTGCTCAGACTTCTCTGCACTGAACTAAGATGGTGCCCACCTTTTATACTCCCTTCTCAATGCACCCAGGAACTGCTTCCTCCCTGCTCCTGCACTGCAGGGTTCCCCTTCCTCAGTGTTCCCTCCCCCCACTCCAGCCAGGGACAGGGACTGTCGTGCCCATCTCAGGGGCATATTGGTCGCCCTGCCCCACGGCAATGTGGTGTAATGCATGCAGGTGTCGGGTCCTGATCCACACTCCATCCTTATCTGAGAGTGAGATATCACACCTCTGGGTGAGGTGCAATACGTCTGTAGCAACCGAGCCCTCGGTGCTACAGTTCCATTTATCTTCAGCCTAGGTGACGTATTGTGATACAGGGCCGTGATTTTGGCTATAAAAGGGTCCCCTAGACCCCTACCCCAAGCTTTTTAAGAGAATCATATATGGCGTGCCAGGAGACTCTATGGAATGCTTTCTCAGCATCCAACGAGAGTATCTACTTACAAATTTTTAACTGCATCTAGCCCAGGAAATACTTTGTGCCTAGTAGCAGTGTCTGCTAGTCAGCGGATTATCCCGGCTGTTAAGCAAGCTACACCACCTGTAGTTTGGACACTTAATTTTTTCAAAGGAAATGCTTCGGGACCACGGGATACTTAGTGAAGAGCATCAGGAGGCACCCCAAGGCATAGGGGCTGGGACTGGCACTAGGATGCCTTGCGGTGGACAGCCGAGCTCGATCCTTATAAAAGCTTTTTAACTGCAGCAGCTTTAGTGGACGCTACTGGAGCTGGAATTACGCGGCTGCTGGCATGAGACTTGCCCTCCAATAGATCCTTGTAAATGGATTTAAAGTGTATTCATTCAAATTAGAGGGACAATTTAAATTAAAAAGCTTAGAGCTGCCTCCACCACAGGGGGGCTCTCTCGACCCACCAGCGGACAGGCACCAGTATTGGGAGAGGGGGGCTGGCCGTCAGGGTTCACCGCGGCTCTGGCACAAACCCGGCGACACGGAGGTGGCACGGGCAGGAGCGGACTGGCCGTCTCGGCTTCTCACTTTTTGGATTTTAGAAGGGCATGACATGCCTATATCTGTGTCTCCCCCTCCTTTTACTCCTCCACCTCTTTTCTTTTCGCATGACTATATGTACTTGTCACTTTTCCATCTGTTAGTTGTGTCTTCTGAGCAGTTTGTCAGCTTTTGGACACCTTTGAAGGTGTTTTCTATGTGTTTCTATGTGTTTTTGTTTGCCTGCCATTGGTTTTAACGGTGTTCGAAGGTGTTCGACGAACAGTTCGACGAACAGTTCGGCGAACACACGGGTGTTCGACGAACCGAACCGAACTCGAACACTACGGGGGTGGCTCAACACTAGTAAGGAGTAAGCAAGGCGCTACGCTTAACCCCTTACCTCACTACAACTGGGCGGAAACGCAAGACAGTGACCCTGCCGTCCGGCTGGTGAAGGAGATGCTGACTCGGCCAGAGGCTCGCCTTGACCCAGACGCTCCAGAGGAAGCCAAGCAACTGTGGGCAGAAAAGAGTAGACTGTTCCTTTACAAGGGGAAGTTGTGCCGCAGGATGGTTAACTCCCGGACGCATGAACTAATCTGGCAAGTAGTGGTGCCACGACGGGACGCAGCCATGGTGATGGAGGCATACCACGATGGAGCTGGGCATTTCGGATGGAAGAAGCTGGAGTTCCTGCTGCGCGGGCGGTTCCATTGGGTAGGCATGAGGGGAACCATCGAGAGGTGGTGCAGAGACTGTGGCCCGTGCAACCTGAGGAGGAAGGACCGTGCCAGCCAGAAGACTCCCCTGCAGTCCATCGTCACCCGGCAGCCGTTGGAACTGGTAGCCTTGGATCATGTAAAACTGACCCCAAGCAGAAGTGGCTACGTCTACGCGTTAACCATCGTGGATCATTACTCCCGGTTCTTGGTTGTCGTCCCCGTCAAGGACTTAACGGCTCAAACAGCAGCTAGAGCCTTCCAGCAGCACTTCTGCCGTCCACACGGGTACCTGGACCAAGTGCTGACGGACCAGGGACCTGCCTTTGAAGCGGAGGTCTTCCAGGAATTCTGCAATCTGTATGGCTGCCGGAAGATAAGGACGACACCCTATCATCCGCAAACTAATGGACTTTGTGAGAAAATGAACCAGGTGGTAATGGATCTTCTGAAAACGTTGCCCCTGGAAGAACGCAGTCTGTGGCCTGAGAAGCTGCCCGATCTGGTGGACCTATACAACCACATCCCGGTAGGTTCCACCAACTGTACCCCGGCTTACCTAATGAGGGCGAGACCTGGTAAGTTACCTGTTGACCTGGAAATGGGAGTCCTGACACCCGAGGACACTTCACCAGAAGCAGACTGGGACACAGAGAGGCAGCAGCAGTACCGGAAAGTACAGGAGAGCGTGGAGCGAAGTCTCTGTCAGGCTAGGGAGAGACAAGAGAAAACTTACAACCAGTATGCTCCCGCTGTTCCCCTGGTGCCCGGAGAGCAGGTCTTGAAGAGGAAAAGACGGCTCCACAAGTTGGACGACCAGTGGGAGAAGGACCCGTACACCGTACTGCCCTCAAGCCACGAGAACCCGAAGGTCTGTACCATCAGTAAAGACGGAGGGGAGACCACAGCCATTGTATCCCGGTATCACCTGAAGAAGTGTCCTGAACAGCTACGGAACCCTGAAGAGGAACAAGAAGAATATCGACCCGTAGAGGAAAGGGAAGATATGGTTAGTACTGTGCTCGGAGACTTCCCTCGGTCTTGGACTCAAGTCAATGGTGCAGTTGTGGTACCTGTACTCACCTTCCTCCAACCAGCATCCCAAGCACCTACGGAGCAACAGGTAGAGCTGGAAGAACAGCCGGTCCAGGAGGCAGAAGATCCCACACCAGCAGATCAGGAGGATCAACCCTCTGCTTGCAGTGAGCCTGCCATATCCCTAGTGAGCCAAAGGGCCCGTAGACAGCTGCCCAATTTACCCTTGACAGCTCCTACACCCTGTAGTTCAGGGCCAGACAGTCAGCTCCGTAGGTCCACTAGGGCCACTAGAGGCCAGTTACCCGCACGTTGGAGGATTTGAAGTGTATAAATTGTTTTATTTGTGGTTACCTGTTTTTCTTGTTGCTTGTGTATAATTATGTGTTTCTAGTTGTTTATAGGAGTCTTTGGTGGATTTACCGGGAATCCTGTGTACATAGTTGGAGCGTAACCCAGGACGGACTAAAGACTGTTAAGGACTCGGGGCAGGACAGACCCCTACCTGGTTACGTCTCCCTGTTTTGGTGAAATGGACACCTTGCTTTCTTCAAAGACTGCACCCGGTTACGGACATGCCGTGACCACCTTTATGTGTTTCTTTATTGTATTGTTATTGTTATATCTTGTTATGTTTTTCTAAAATATGTTTAGTCCCGGAGTACTAAATTTCACTAGGGGGGAATGTGACACCCCAGGGGTCTGGTTGCCACAGTGATAGAGATATTACATCTGAGAGCAGGTGGGAGGTCTCTTGGTCAGGAATCCTATGCATGCCACACCTCCTGCCCAGTCCTGGGAGGGGAAGAACTTCCCCTATATAAACCTAGGGCTGAGGCAGGGTTAGTGAGTAGAGAAGAAGTAGAGACAGAGAAAAGAAGCAAATATAGGAACAGAACATCAGGAGCTCTGTGGGAGCAGTGTTACAAGGAGTCAGGGGCTGGCAGCTGCAGAGCTCGCCCTGACTGAGAAGATTTCTTACCGGACCCGGAGTCCGAGGCTGTGGGGACTAACTCCTACCCAGCAGCAGAATCCGTCAGGCAGGGGATTCCAGGTCCTCTGGCCAAGAAACCCGAGTCACCGGCCATACGGGTGAGCACCACACGGTACACTCAGGGACGTGGGCTACTTATACCCGCCTCTAGCAAGGTAGCCAGAAGAGTACAGTTAGTTTGAGAGGCCTACAACTCCGCCTGGCCAGGGGAGATCCCATCTGCTCAAGGACTGACCAGGCCCCAATCGCTAGCCAGTACTCCGGGAGGGTCTATCTTTGTCACCAGTAAAGACCCTGAACTACACCGTACCGTCTCCGAGTGGTTCCTGCTACCCCCATCATCCACGTCGGCTGCCCTGAGGCCATACCCCTCCCGTTGGGGGTTATACTATCACGCTGCACAATCCTACCACCGGCCTCAGCGGTCTGCCCTGCAGCAGCAGCTCCTTAGCTGTACTCAACGGGTGGCGTAGTCGTCCAACATCTACCGCTGATACATCGCCGCTCAGTTTGACTCCCTGGGCACGGACCGGGTCACCGCCACGAGACTACAACCCTCAACAGATCCGGCTCCGGGTAAGCTCCCGCGTGCGCAACACAGCGCGACACAGGCCCAGGGGCGCGTCACTTACACTAAAGATAACAGAGAGAGGATAATGCTGATCATATGAGCTTACAATCTACATGAGAAAGAGAGGACCCTGCTGACCATAAGAGCTCATACTCTACAGGAGAGAAAGAGAGAGAGAGAAGCGAGGACCCTGCTGACCATAGGAACTTACACTTTATAGGGGAGAGGGAGAGAGGATCCTACTGACCATAAAAGCTTACACTCTACACTGGAAAGAAACAAAACCCCATTAACCATAAGAGCTAAAACTCTTCAAGAGAGAGGGAGAGTGGACCCCGCTGACCATAAGATCTTATACTCTACAGGATAGAAAGCGAGAGGACCCCGCTCACCATAAGAGCTTACAGAAGAGAGCCTTAACCAGTGATTCTAGAGTCGGGAAACGATTCTGCCATACAAGCTATGTTCATAGCTGCAGGGCATTATGGGGATGCCCATGTGGCAACGCAAAATCACTGATGCTTCAGCAGTGTGGGAAATGGTGGTGAGCAAGGCTTTTCTTTTTTCTCAGCAAACTGCGAATCAAACCTCAAAATGTTCGAATTCATGCAAAACCGTGAATTTAAGAAAATTCGACTCAAACTCAATCCTCCACTTATCGATCCGCTTACCTCTAGCTGCGATACTTAAAACAGCACTCAGAAGCTAGAGGTTAAAATTAAGTTGTACAAAGCATTGTTGACTTTGGATAATCCATTTTGGCTAAAAGGGTTTCTTGAAAAAAGATTACTTATGCTGCAGTGTTGCTGTGCTATTATTACGAAAACTGACAAGTGATCAATGCAGCACCACTAGAGGGGGAATAAAGTGCTCACAACGTCCATTAAAACTAAAGTTCTGTATTTGTTTTGTGAGGTCATTCAGAGAGATAGAGGAAGACATTCTTATACAGAGTTTGCCAAAATAGTTACAAAAATAGTTCATAATTAATGATTTCGCACTCTCTTCGCAAAGCTCATCCATTGACCAAGAACTACGTAGAGAGCAGCAGCATTATCCTATTCAAATCAATGGAGCCAAGGCTCAATACCTACACAGTGTCCTGCAGGAAAAAATATGGAATGATCGCTTCACTTTACAACTAGTTTCCCCTATTTATTTCTTGTGATCGGTGGAGGTTTCAGCATTGAAAACCTCAGCTCCCGAGCCACAAGTTGGAGACCACGTTTCTACCCATATATATCATTAGCATAATTTTGTAAGACGTTGACATGTCATAGAAGGACGTTAACAGTCTTTAGCTGTGAGGGGGGCTGTGAGCTGTGATCCATACTGATCATTATGTCTATGACATCAAACATTTGATAAAATCACAGGTAAATTGGATCTGACTAGTTCGAGAGGACAGGTTCTTTTCTTTTACAGGTGAAACCTCATTATGCTTGCTCCAAGAGAAGTAACTTGGTCTAGACTTGATGTGGATTCATATGTAGTAGCTCAATATATGATAATCAGAGCTGACACTAAATCCATAATTTCCAATATCAAATACGTTTCAGGCTGCTCGTTCCGGCACTTATTAGAAAGGTCTTACTCATAGAATCATAGAATCATAGAATGGTAGAGTTGGAAGGGACCTCCTGGGTCATCTGGTCCAACCCCCTGCTGAAAGCAGGATTCACTAGATCATCTCAGACAGATGTCTGTCCAGCCTCTGTTTGAAGACGTCCATTGAAGGGGAACTCACCACCTCTCGTGGCAGCCTGTTCCACTCATTAATCACCCTAACTGTCAAAAAGTTTTTTCTAATATCTAATCTGTGTCTCCTCCCATTTAGTTTCATCCCATTGCTTCTAGTCTTTCCTTGTGCAAATGAGAATAAAGATGATCCTTCTACAATGTGACAGCCCTTGACATATTTGTAGACAGCTATTAAGTCTCCTCTCAGTCTTCTTTTTTGCAAGCTAAACATTCCCAAATCCTGCAACCGTTCCTCATAGGACATGGTTTGCAGACCAGTCACCATTCTGGTCGCTCTTCTCTGAACTTGCTCCAGTTTGTCTATGTCTTTTTTAAAATGTGGTGCCCAAAACTGTACACAGTATTCCAGATGAGGTCTGACCAAAGAGGAGTAAAGACCAATAATGACTTCACGTGATCTAGACTGTATGCTTCTGTTAATACATCCCAGAATTGTATTTGCCTTTTTTGCTGCTGCATCACACTGTTGACTCATGTTTAGTCTATGATCTATTAGTATACCTAAGTCTTTTTCACATGTACTGTTGCTTAGCTCTATTCCTCCCATTCTGTATATGCTTTTTTCATTTTTATTGCCCAGATGTAGTACTTTGCATTTTTCCCTGTTAAAAACCATTCTGTTGGTTGCTGCCCACTGCTCCAGTTTATTTAGGTCTTTTTGAATCCTCTCTCTCTCTTCTCTAGTATTAGCTATCCCTCCTAGCTTTGTGTCATCAGCAAATTTAATCAGTTTACCCTCAATTCCTTCATCTAAATCATTGATAAAGATGTTGAACAATACAGGTCCCAGGACGGAGCCCTGTGGTACCCCACTTGAGACATTCATCCAGCTGGATGTGAAGCCATTTACAATCACCCTTTGAGTCCGATCACTAAGCCAGTTATGAATCCACCTAACAGTTGCCTGGTCCATTGCATACTTGGTCATTTTTTCAATAAGGATGGTGTGAGATACTTTGTCAAATGCTTTGCTGAAGTCAAGATATACTATATCTACAGCATTTCCCTGATCCACCCAGTCAGTGATTCTGTCATAGAAGGAAATTAAGTTAGTCTGACATGACTTGTTAGTTATAAACCCATGGTGACTCTGGTTAATCACTTCATTCTTATCCAGGTACTTACATACATGTTGTTTAATAATTTTTTTCAAAGATCTTTCCTGGTATAGAAGTCAGACTCACCGGCCTATAGTTCCCTGGGTCCACCTTCTTCCCCTTTTTGAAGATAGGAACAACATTTGCTCTTCTCCAGTCTTCTGGGACTTCTCCTGTTCTCCAAGAATTTTCAAAGATTATGGAGAGTGGTTCTAAAATTTCTTCTACGATCTCCTTCAGTACTCTGGGGTGTAATTCATCTGGACCTGGAGACTTGAACTCATTTAGGTTAGCTAAATATTCCCTCACAATCTTTCTGTTTACAGATAACTTGGATTCTTCTATTCCTTTAAAAGGACAGTGAAGATCAGTTGATGTTACATTTTCTTTCTGAGAGAAAACAGATGCAAAATAGGAATTAAAAAGTTTGGCCTTCTCAACATCCTCTCTTACCATTTCTCCATTTTCAGCCTGTAAAAATCCTATAGCATCTTTGACTTTTCTTTTACTTTTGACATACCCCCAAAATCCTTTTTTATTGCTTTTGACATCTCTTGCAAGCCTTAATTCATTGTCAGCTTTAGCTAACCTGATACATGCCCTGCAGGATCTGCAGACTGCATTATAATCTTCTTTAGATATGCCTCCCTCTTTCCATTTAATAAACATTTCTTTCTTTCTTTTTAGCATGTGTTTAAGTTCTGTGTTCATCCATCCTGGTTTCCTTAAATGCTTCCCATTCTTCCTACTTTTCGGGATTGTTAACGATTGTGCTTTGAGAATCTCATTTTTAAAAATTTCCCATCCTTCCTGGACATTTTTGTCCTTAAGGACATCCAGCCATTGGATCCCTCCTATTCTCTTTCTGAGTCTCTTAAAATCTGCCTTTCTAAAATCTAACCTTGAAGTTTGAGTCTTCACATGTCTTCCTCCTCTAGTTATCCAAAATTCTATAATAGCATGATCGCTGCCTCCTAGGGTCCCAGCCACTTTTACCTCCTCAACCATTTCCTCCTTGTTTATAAGGATTAGATCCAAAGTAGCAGATCCCCTTGTTTTCTCCCCTACCTTTTGGAAGATAAAGTTGTCAGCAAGAGAGGATAAGAATTTGCTTGACCTGTTAGTTTTACTTGAGAGAGATTCCCAACAAATGTCTGGATAGTTGAAATCTCCCATGACCACTACGTCATATTTTTTTGAGAACTTGGTCATTTGATACATAAAGAGTTCATCCATATCTTCAGCATGCCCAGGTGGCCTGTAGTAAATGCCTACAATGGTGTCCTTTCCGTTGTTCTCTCCTTGTATTCTTACCCAAACAGTTTCCACAGAACTCCCAGTCTCTGAAGCTTCAATCTCTGTGCAGATATACGCTTTTCTAACATACAATGCGACACCTCCTCCTCGTTTATCAAGTCTGTTTCTTGCAAATAAGTTGTATCCTTTTAGCCTTTTATTCCAATCATGTGTACTGAATGTCAATTAATGTAAAGAAAACTTAGATATGAATATACCTGGACTCCAAGTACAGAATTAAGATGAGACACTACAGAGAAGTCACTGCTCTCCTGTGAGGATTATAGCGAGAACCCGAACCTTAAGACACAAAGCTGAATACATTTTCTTTTCTACAAGAAATCAATAATTACTCCATTGACAGATAAGACACCTGCAGCAGACGAGAGATTAAAATAAGAAGCTTAATGCCAATTCAGAAGAATCTATGTGTCTGGAGGATTTGAGGATTGTCTGTAAGTTGTTTGATGAGATACAATAGCTACAAGCTCAGGATCAGAATAAAATGGGAGGCTAATAACATATTGAACAATGCCTCTCATGTCATACCGGGACCTGTCCGTGCCACGATAGCAGATGGAGCGATGTCTCTAATCAATAATACCATTTCATTGTACAGAACAGATCTCACTGCTGTCCCCAATGACAATCACTAGTTAGGCGCATGGTACCGGGTTATTGTTTAAAGACCAAAAACTTTTAAATGAAAGGAAAAAAAAATCAGCCATGCAAAATGAACACAAATGATCTAAAGTTTCCAAACCCGGGGAGATATCAACAAACTTCAGGGATGACTGGAAATGAACTTTCATCAGCAACATTCTTTGGAAGTGAGATGACAACTGTTAGACACAATTAACTTTTTAGTCCACTGTGCGAAGAACTTTAGCATTAATAATAATAATTCAAGTGAATGGAGCTGAGTTTCAGTATTGCAGAACAAAAAACATCTAAAATGGCCACAACACTATACTACCACTGCTTGACCCCCATGATTAGCATATAAAGTCAAATAGTTGAAAATGGGCCCACCATAATCTAATAAAAACCACAAGAACCTCACTGTTATGTTCTAGGTTGTGCCCTAGTAATTTGGGTAAAAACCTTAATCAGATCAACACAGTTGCCTGAATACTTCCTTAAAGGGGTTGTCCACTACTCGGAAAGTCCCTTCTCAATCACCATGTTTGCCCTCAGTAAAATAGCAACACATATATTCACCTCCGGTGCCAGTGCCCTTTCAGTGGTGTAGGAACTGGCTCTCCCTGGGATCGCGGTCACATTGTTATGTCACATGATCCTTGTGGCCTATCAGTACTGGCTTCACTTCCCTCACTTTCGGACGTACCAGACATCAAGAGTAAGTGAGCGGCCCACCGATGTTCCTCTTGATGTCTGATTCAACTGAAGGTAGGGACATAACAATGTGATGTGATCCCCGGCAGAGCGAGTGCTGACACCACGATCACCGGAGGTGAGTATAAGTGTAGTTATGTTACGGGGGAGGGGCAAAACTATTGATTGAGACATGGTTGGCTGTGTAGTGGACAATCCCTTTAAAGAGATTTTTTTTTAAATATAAATCAATAGTACACATGAAAATAAGAAACTTTGTAATATATTGTTTCAGAGAGATCTGCTTCTTTCTCCTCTTGGACTGATCATGCAATCTCAAAATGTACAATATATGGGTAAGATCTGTCTTAAATGAATACAGACTTTCCCATTACTGAGATGTAGTCTGACATGGTGACACAGAAGATGTGATCAAACAGGGTTCCTCTTGTCCTTTACTGTTAGGTCTTTTAGGCTGCACACTTACTAGACATTAGTGTCCCTGACTATTCAGGTGGTATATTACTAACCACCCCAATAAATTCAACAATGGTAGTAGGTGCTATCTCAAACCAGCAGTAAAAGTCCCACTGAAAAATAGCAGACCTCAGCATTAGACCATAACCATAGAATAAAGACATGGACCACACATCCAAATATTATATACATTGATCTACTGCAGCCAAGCAAACATTTCTAAACCATTGTTGCTGTGGTGCTGTGTCTGTGGGGTGGTGTGGCCATGTGGGTTTTACCTAGCAGTATGAGTGTTATGGGGCACCAGCATTGCTCCAACTTCGTTGTACCTAACAGGTTAGCTACTCATTGAGAGATTCGCCATAATGGGGCAGTGGGCTTAAATATTCTGATCAAAATGTTAACTAACCTGGTTTTCAGCTCTGATAATTTTGCTTTTCCACAATAGCTCAATGTCTTCTATACGGATAAGTGGTCCATTCTTTTTTCTACCGTTATGGTAGACGTCAACATTAGATTCTCTTGGACAGACACGGGTCTTCAGCCAGTTTTCCTCCGGCAAATTCACACACTTTACACCTTCACATTTCTAAATCCAATGATTAGTCAGAGCAACACCTGGACTGACTGAGGGCTACAGAAAAAAACAAGCTAGGTAGTAAATTACCAAAGCTTTAAGCAAAGTAAAAATTGCAGGTTATATGTAGAATGAGACATTCTGGAGTTCAGCATGCATATGAGAGGAACCTGGGAGAAATAAAAAAATCTCCAATCACTTGTAATGTCACTGTCTCACAGCAGAGACTATATCTATGGTCTAGCGTGCATTATTGCTATGTGATGTGTGATGCTACAAAAAGATGTACCATGAAAAGTGGAATATCGCATGAGTTATGCAAGTGAATGACTGTTTTATGGGACAAATGCAGAGACTATATCTATGGTCTAGCGTGCATTATTGCTATGTGATGTGTGATGCTACAAAAAGATGTACCATGAAAAGTGGAATATCGCATGAGTTATGCAAGTGAATGACTGTTTTATGGGACAAATGCTGGATCGATAATGTCCTGGCAGGATGCCACTGTAAAGGGTTGGGAAGTCAAAGGTGTGGTTCATCCGCGTTCTACGACACTTGCGACCAAATGTCACCATCTGATGAGCAAGCCAAATAAGGTGGAATTGGAAGATGGAGGAAGTGTTTCTGAGGGGATGATGTTGAATGGAGAACTGGGTCAGATGGTAGCTGTGGCACAGTTACCAAATATAAAAGGGCGGAGTGGCAAGGAGGGACAGCAGTTGGTGCCAAACAGTGAGAGAGTGAGGACATGTGAGCGGTGGAACGCAGAGGCAGAGCAACCGAAACAAGCGTAACATAGTAGGTCAAGCACCAAAGTCCAGACCATGCTGGTCAAGACCCAGAGCCCAGATTACGCCGGTCAAGAATTGGAGCCAATGTCCAGTCCGCCGCAGATGAAGCACCAAAGGTCAAACTTGGGCCATTGAGTGTGGGACAGGGCTGCATAGGAAAATGGACTGGGGCCAGTCAGTTTGGGGAGTACCTATAAAGTGGTACGTGGCTAACTACTAGCTACTAGGGACTTGTGGCCTAGCAGGAAATACCGGTGACCCCTGTTAGTGCCAGTATAACTACTGTAACAAATTGAAAGACTTGTTGCACTGATGGGCCTACCGTTGTGAGTGGTGCCTGTACAAGCTCGAAACAGAAGAACATTAATATGCCGTTAACACCAAGAGATCGTTAGATAGAATAGTGAATAGGATCTAGAAACTATTAAATTGCTGTTATTTTCATTACTGCAGATATTGTGTGACTTTTTCTTCTGTACCAAATAATTGACTGTTTCCACAATTAACCCCTTCACTTTCATATTAGAAAATAAATATCTTAGCTAGTTAATTCCGCCTGGTTTTCTTCTGCATGTTGCATTTTAGTAACCTGTTCATAACACTAAGGGCAGTTATAGAGGATATGTGTTGCGGGAATATACGAGCTGTCCAATGCAAAAAAGGAAATCACATCTTAAGTATTCAGGGGACACCTTTATTTAAAGTCTTCAAAGAACTACTAGCAGTTAGGAGGTCTGAGACGTTGTGCTGTGTCTTCTAAAGAGTTAATGCATTAAGCTGCTGGTAACATGCCTGGGTCGGAGGACAGCTTTGGGTCAATATTAGAATTTGCACTTACTCCCCTGGAAATGTGACAGACAGCATTAAAGATTCCGGTTTCCTGCCTGCAGACATTATACATATGCAGAAGGAAAAAAAACGATGGTGTCCAGCAGAAAAAAAAAGTGCTAGCAAATAGTGTGAGTGTCTGTGGCACTTGTTATATGTTTTGTACTGGCTCACAGCTATCAAGAGGGCCACAAAGGAGCAAAAAAGGAAGCTCCAGGCTATACTGCTGCCTTTATGTCCTGTGGGAGGAGACCAGACCACCTGCAAGAGAATAATGCAATTATAGAGACAGACAGAATGACCACCACAGAGGAGAACAGAGAGGCTTATTCCTGTAAGAGTGCATCTGCCATAGGGCAAACTTTAGTCACCCATAAGGATGGAGGAGCTAGACTGGTGCCTGTGTATGAAGGACTTAAATGCAGTAACTGGGTAAGCTGCAGGCATGTGCAGGTTTTCCAGGAATGCTGTAGCAGAGCATTTGTGAAAAAAGAGGTGGCTGAGAGAGGGGCTTAGGGCAGTGCTGACAATGACAGTGCTTTGTGCTGCATTGTGAGAGACACAGATATTCTGCCAGAGTGAAGGGGCAGCTGCTGAGGAAATTGCCAGCAGGTTGAGTAAGCATTGAAAGTGCATGCACTGTTGCTGTAAATACACATTTACTATCTCTGTTCAACTTGTTAACTTTTGAAATTACTTTAACCACCAACAAAATTGCCTCTTGGTAGACTATGCAATCATCAAGTTCATTGCCTCTCTGGGAGTAAAGTTATTTCAGAATCATCTCCTATGTATGTCCACATTATTTCCACAGTATACCCCTTCTGCTGAGCACTGAAGCTGAATAAACCCTACCCTCTCCTTTTACTTGGTCAGTGAAAAGATTTAATCCATCTCATGTCAGTGCTGCTCCTCTGCTGAGAGGGGTATGTGTACATATGACGGCAGCTTTTCTTGGCAGTTGAGATACATCTCGAACTTTGTTTCCTCAGCATGCAGCCATCTTGACACATGACTAGGATGGCTGCAGTTTAAATTATGTCACGGATGCCATGTTTATTACATTCTTGGAGAACCTCTTTAAGCATGTGTAACGTGGCGCGGGACAGTAGCCGTGGGCGATGTATTTGTCTCCTGCACCCCAGCATATTACATGAAAATGGTGATCCTGGTTGGGTGTGTGAACTTGTGTCATAAGGGTGGTATGAAACGTGGACGAGGGATGGCCACAGGACAAGAGGTACAGCAGCAATCAGCACACACACAAAGATTAGATTATATTAGGTGTGTCCCAATATGGCAACACTTGACTTTTTTTAATGTAGATGCTTAGTAGCTACAATGGTATACATATTCTCTTCCTTTTGCTTCCCTTTATTTTTGCCTTCCATTACCTCTCTGACGAAGATTCCATACCATCCTGCTAGGATTCCTGCCCCTGACCCCGATATTCTATCTCTCACTCTCTCTGTCCCAATTCCGGACTGCTACTCGCTTCTCTTCTCTGCTATCTCTTCTCTTACAGGATCTTACTATCTGCTCCAGTAGTTTCTCTCTTGCCACAGGCACACCCACCTCATGCAGCACTGCTCCCACTAGACCTGAGGTCTTTACTCTGCACACTCTGGGCTCTTTCTGCCTAACTACCAGGAAGTCCTTTCTGATCCTGTTACTTAGCCCCTCCCTCTCTGGGCTAAACTCTGGACTTAAACCTATCTTACTTATTGCTGCCCAAGGTTCCGGCAGCATGAATCTCACTTTAGGTTCCCCTTAAGTCTGCCATTAGCCACCACTAGATGGAGCTCTTTTATATAAATGTATACATATTTTTTAGCTCTACCATGGGAATGTCGGGAATTGTACTGTATACAGTATGTAGCTTGTTGGCTGTTTTAACTGTTTTTAAACGTATGTGGGCCTTTTGTCTTGTTATTTAATTAATAAATAGTGAATATTTGTTTAGGTGATCCCTTGTTTGGTATACTTCTATTTTCTTTTGTATACACATTGTTAGCGCCCCCATTTGACAGTTCCGGGTATCATTTCTCTCGATGGTGTACAGGAGCCCGAGCTATTCAGTACCTGGTTCTGTATCCCACAGGCTCCATAGCAGTCACTTGCTTTGTCCCTTTGGTAGGCACACACCCCCGGTATCCCTACTGCCATGCTATAGAAGTCAGAATCTTGGAAATGTTTGGTTATTTTCTTTTTCCTTTGCAGATAACATAAACAGTATATGGAGTATATCTAATGAATAAATCACAGTATTTATCTTGTTCTCGGAGTCCTTGACGCTTTCCTGCTTTGTATCCTTGTTCTCTTGTATAAATACATTGACAGCAGCATAAAAGGAAGCATTATTTTGCCGTTATCAAGTTATCCACATTTCAAATAAAAAAGTAATTGGTGCTTCTTCTCACAGTCTCTAATGTCTTATTGAAAAGGATTCATTTGTTCAGACATTTGCGCCCTTCTTCCTATTTATTTCCTTTTTAATCTTCTGAACCTTATCTCCGCTGCTCGGATCTAGCTCGGATCTAGCGAATGTCACAATTCTCCCCCCCTGCTCCATGAATCTTCCATGTCTGCTCCATTCAATGCATTATGCCTCTATATTTAGAACTCTATCTATCTACATAATAGAAATATACTTGTGATCTGCAAACCTGATAACCTCAAATAGCGGCGTGTTGCAAAATCAATGATACTCTATGTATTTTAGGTATCAATTCTTACACCTGGGTTTTAAGATGCAATGTGAACTGAACACAACCGACTTGTAAAGAGAGAACAGATCTAAATCTGGTTATGTTTAATGGGTTATTCTACATCTTTTACCACTGATTTACCATTATCCTTGCTATCCTCATCACCGTGGTAATGGATTTTTAGGTTGAAATTCACGTAAATTAAATTTGTTCATTTCCATGTAAATCCTACCATGGTGAAGAGATACTAAATTCAGAAAATCTGAATAGTATCTGTGTTCATGTTGAAATCGGTAGAGTCATGACTTTTCCAAACCTCAAATGTTAGAGAGTGAACGATGAGACATGTCGAATTTCAATATGTCTGATCCTTTTGTTCTCTGTGGAGATAAGTTGTTACTAGAGGTTACTAGAGGTTTCTGGTAGCTGCTAATTCACGACTTAACTTTAAGAACACATGTACAGTGGAGTGGAGTCTAGTGCTCCATGCAAGACCTCGCCTCATGGAGTAAGGATGATTCTGAGAAAGGTCAGCAATCTGCCCAGAACTACACGGGAAAACTTGGTCAATGACCTGAAAAGAGCTGGGACCACAGTCTCAAACATTACTGTTAGTAACACACAATGCGGTCATGGATTAAAATCCTACAGGGCACACAAGGTCCCCTTGCTCATGCCAGCACATATCCAGGCCCGTTTGAAGTTTGCCAATGACTATCTGGATGATCCAGAGGAGGCATGGGAGAGGTCATGTGGTCAGATGAGATCAAAGTAGAAATTTTTGGTATCAACTCCACTCGCTGTGTTTGGAGGAAAAAGAAGGATGAGTACAACCCCAAGAACAGCATCCAAACTGTGAAGCATGGTGGTGGAAACATCATACCTTGGGGGTGTTTTTCTGCAAAGGAGACAGGACGACTGCACTGTATTGAAGGGAAGATGAATGGGGTCATGTATCGCGAGATTTTGGCCAACAACTCCTTCCCTCAGTAAGAGCATTGACGATGGGTCGTGGTTGGGTCTTCCAGCTTGACAATGACCCAAACACACAGCCAGGGCAACTTAGGAGTGACTCCGTAAGAAGCATTTCAAGTTCCTAGAGTGAGCTAGCCAGTCCCCAGACCTGAACCTAATAGAAAATCTTTGGAGGTAGCTGAAATTCAATGTTGCCCAGGGACAGCCCCAAACCTGAAAGATCTGGAGAAGATCAGTATGGAGGAGTTGGACAAAATCAGCATCTGCTGCAGTGTGTGAAAACTTGGTCAAGAACTACAGAAAACGTCTGACCTCTGTAATTGCAAACAAAGGTTTCTGTACCAAATATTAAGTTCTGTTTTTCTATAGTATCAAATACTTATTTTATTCAATTTATTGCTATCTAAAGTGTATGGCCACCATTATGTGTGTGATCACCACAGGCATCACATTTTGAGCAGATGATCACCACAGGCATCACATTTTGAGCAGATGATCACCACAGGCATCACATTTTGAACAGATCACACCAAATTTTGCATGATCTGCCAGTGGTCTACAGATAAATAAATCGTGTCTATTGGCAGGTGACATTTAAATCTGATTTTGTACAATGAAGAGGCACCAACTATCATATAGGCACTAACTATATTATTCTCTCAGGAAAAGAGATGGACATCATCAGTGGAAGGTGTGGGAGGTAATGTAATTTAGCAATAATATAAGAAAGTTTGTGGATACAGCTAAACCCATCCAATATATGTATGTTGTTTAATCTGGATCCTGGGCAATCCACTCCACTGTGCATGGATAAGGCTTGTATCAAGCTGCTTTGTTCGAAGTGATGAAAAAAAGGTTTTCAATCCAGCAAAGCAATTGAAAAGCAAAAAAATATTTTTTGTTACTTCATTAAAATAGTAACATGGGCATAAAAAAATATGACGCGTTTCTAGTCTGACTCTTCATCGTAAATAAAGTTCCTAAATGCGAAAACTACTGGTATAAAAACACATAAAGATTGGATGACATCACATATTGACAGCACTTGAAAAGCAAAGTATTAATCCTAGAAATGTAAGACTTACACTATAAATTGTTGTGTTTTTTGTTGCATAGTTGTCTATGGGACAAATGCATGTCCACAACTTCCCATTCTAGAGTTCATAATTTGCTTTTCAGGTGCTATCAATGTGTGATGTAATCTAATTAGTGAGCTGCATCTGATTTTATACAAGTAGTTTTGTCATTTTTAAACTTTATTTACGATTAAGAGTCAGACTCGAAACGTGTCAGTATTTTTCTATGCCCATGCAACTATTTTAATGAAGTCACAATAAAGAATTTTTGCTTTTATTCGATTTGCTAGATTGAAAAACTTTTTTTTTTATCACTTCAAATAATGTAATTTAGCTATATATTTTTGTCTAGCACAATGGGATTGGAGCCGGGAGCCAGTAATGCCAAAAGAGCTGGCTTCTGGAGCAAACACTGTATGGGAGCACCCTGTAATTGACTTTGTATAGAGGCACACTGTAGCTGGCACTATGTAGAGAAACATTATTGCCAGCACTGCATGGGGGCACACATGAGGTTGGGTGTGTAATGGGAATAGTAAACCAGGAATAATGATAAAAGGTGAGAAGGAAGACGTACGAGACACACACGTAAAAAAGGTGATATATTAGGCCACTAAAATATTGTAATGTCTGAAATTAGATTAGATTGAGCTTGAGGGATTGGAATAGTTCATGAATTAATGATGGCACAAGGACGAGTATTTTAAAGAAAATAAGAAGTGTACATGAAGCTCTCGAGCATAGGAACATTAGTACAATATTGGTGATGAGACAACCCACTGTCCACTGGTGGAGTTCTGTGTTAAAGGGATTACAGTTCTATAAGCCTTTTTGTTTTTACATTAAAGCTTACCTGTCATATCAGATGTTTGTTTGGAATTTGTAGTGATAAGTACATGAGGAAAAACATTATTTATGCTCATTATATGACTTGCAGCTTACATTTTTCACCAGTTTGCCCCTCTTCAGGTTATATGTATAATGGTCTATCTTCAATGGTCTCTGAACTAGTAGGTGAAGATTTGCTCCTATGAATCGATATCTCTTATAAAAAGGAAACAGAGACTTGAGGGATTGCTGCTCTCCTTTTTCTGTATCACACTCCTTTAGAATGAACAGCAGCATGGAGGACGTTTAACAGTAGTACTGAGCTGTGTTCCTGTGAATCCAGTGCTGCAGTCTGATAAAACCATTTACTAGAAAGCCAAAGCACCATCTGTGTGTTTTTCTGTACCTGTGACTCCCTCCAGTAGTTTCTTACTTGTTCCCCACTATCGTTTCTATAAACTTTAATGGAACTTAATTCCTCAATGAGCTTAAAGTCTATCTTGTCTTTCAAGGTGGATTTTAGCAGCTTTTGAGTGTAAATGATCAGTTTAGAAGCCAGAAAAGTGGGTTAGGGCGGTCATTGGCTGATAAGTGGAGAATAAGGGGTATGTTTTCCCAATTAAAGATATTACACAGTGTCTTAAATTTACTTGATTTATGACCATTTAAATCTGATATTTCCATACTCTATATCTAACTGCTACATGCTTCAATGGCCCAAAACTTTAAAATATCAAATCCATATTCTGTCCTTATTGCTTTTCAATAGTTAGGAAGATTCTTATCTTTTTTATCTATCAGACGTGTTCTTTTATGCTAATACATTAATCAGATATTTCCAGCCTGTAGCTCCTCCACCCCTCTCACAGTCATAGAGAGTGCAGCTGCATCCCCCTCCTCTCTCACTGCATACTGCAAAAACATACTGATTTACTAGTTTGATGACATCCTATAGTGGAACGGTATTTGTGCATGTGTAAGAGATGTGGAATTTAATCAGCAAGCACTATGTCTAGATGTTTTTTTTTTCTTCTATGTATCTATGATGCACGTTGGGCAGTAGGATCTGTGTGTAGGCAGGAATTATCAAGAAAATGAATGAAGTGTCCAATATGACTGCCGCATTAAGGAAAATACATTTCCATAACTCAGGGACATTAGAGATGACATTAGGTTCAAAACAATTACATTTTTTAATGTCATTGTTACTTGAAAAAATATACAATAAGAGCAACTAAAACATATGGTATACTGATCCCTCATCTACCAAAATGAATGATATACATTATACAGCGCAAACACCGGGGATCTTGGGCTCATGTTCTGCCTTTTTCATTGCAGATTAATAATTTACAGTCTATATGCGGCGGCTTGTGTTCCAAGTGATCTGTTTAGTCATGCTGTAAGATCTGACCGGCGGAATTGCTGGAGAAATGCAATTCTGAGCATTTATCTAATATTTTCATACAAATTATTATGTTTGTAGTGCCTCTGTGACTCTTATTTTCCCCACATGCTGTAGGAATATATTGACAAACTAAAACTTGTTATTTTTTGTGGTCATTTTCGAGCATAAACTAATGACCCATACTTAATTAATGACCCGAATATGCTGATCTCCCAGCAAATAACACAATACTGGAGCGCCATGATTATTCGTGGTGACCATTATCCAAGATCTATTACGGTACTATGACTGAGTTGTATATCAGGCGCAGCCTCTCTAAAAACTACAGTTTATATATTTAAGTTGATAGTTTGATGATTGATAGTGATGAGCAGGGTCGGTGTCACCACTCGATGCACCCGGGCAAGTGCCGAGGCCCTGAGCAAGCGGGGGGTCCACTCACCGTTGGGGACACCGACACGCTATGGGGCCCATGAATACTTACCTCTTCCTGTTCCTCCGCAGCTCCGGTCTCTTCCACGTCTTCAAACTTGTGACATCTCAGGCCAGAGTTATACTCAAAGAACAGAAATACATTAACAATGTGCACACCTAAATATAATAAATTAATTTTATACATACACACACATAACAAAATAAAAACACATTAAACCAATAATACCATAATGGCAGGACCTAGATGGTACCATAGAGGTATAAATTCAGAGCAATTCGGATATCACAATATTCCCAAAGGCAAATTATACAACAACAATGGGATAAGGTGCAAGTGCAAAGATCTTTCAATTTATCACAAATCATACATGCAAGAGACATTAGGATTAGTGTTGAGCGAGTACTAAAATGCTCAGGTGCTCGAAGCTCGGGCCGAGCTCGCCGTGATACTCGGGTGCTCGACCCGAGCAACGAGCCCAATGTTAGTCTATGGGAGACTCGAGCATTTTTGCGGTGGCACCCCCGGCAGTCTTTTAAAAGCCTAACAAGTGCCCAAAATGATAGTGACAGTGCTCAAATGACATGGGGACAGCATGGGGATCGCCCCAGGAAGCATTTCTGACCCCCAGGTCACTGCTGTCAACAACGTGGTCAGAGGTATTAAGCCACTTTTACGGGCTCACAATAAAAGGTTCAAAAACGAAAGTGAAACTTTTTTCTTGTGAAATATGTTAAGGAACATCCTTTCCAGGGAAAAGACTTGTGTATAAGTTAAAATAAATGACCAAAACCAAAAATACTCCTCCACACCTTCGGCTATGTTCACAAGTAGCATTTTTTATGCGTTTTTGCACTTTTGTATTGCTTTCAACTATGACAAATGCATTCACCGGGAAATGTCATTTTAACATTTTACAACCTTATCTGGCCATGTGCTGTGTGACACATGCATAAAGTGCTGAAAAGACATGGGAACAGCATGGGAAGACCCATGGAAGCATCTCTGACTCCCAGGTCACTGTCTAAAAGTGTACCCATCATAAGTGATCCTTGCCGCATCAGAAGATGCAGACTTGCAACTATCCCCATGCAAGTTCTAGTCCCAGGGCAGTGTTCAATTGTACTTCCCCCATTCCTTGCAATGCAAGCGCAAGTATGCAGCCTGCCACCCGCCCACCCCCAGGCTGCAATACCATACTGCTTGCTTGCTTGAACTTGAAATTGGGCATTTTAGGCATGTGGAGGCGGAATCTGGCCACCACGTCATGGCTGTGTTGGCGGCCTGGAATCCATACTCAGTCCCCAGCTGCCTGGCGGCCGGGTGTCCATACTCGGTCCCCAGCTGCCCCGCGGCCGGGTGTCCACACACGGTCCCCAGCCGCCTGGGGGCAGCCGGGTGTCCATAAATAGTCCCCAGCCGCCCCTATTTCTCCTTGGAACATCCCCCCACACACTTTTCTTAGCCCGGCCTGCTTTAGGCAGCATTGGACGAGCCCACCAGCACCAGAGAACCAGACTCCTCCGGTGGGAAGTGACTTCTCCATCGGTGGAGTTGAGAGTGCCAAGGTGATGAGCATGATGATGATGACAGAAGTTAGCATCTGCTATGTTTTCTTTTAATGCAAGTGTAAGTGTGCAGCCTGCCACCCACCCACCCCCAGACTGCAATTCCATACTGCTAGCTTGCACTTGAAATGGGGCCTTTTAGTTTGGAGGAGGCCGAAGCTGACCACTACCTCATGGCTGCTTCGGCAGCGAGGTATCCATACTCAGTCCCCAGCCGCCCCTATTTGTCCTGGTGTGCCTTATACATAAGATTAAGCGTGTATACCAAAACATTACCTGTGCCCTCCCCAGTGCATTTAGTGGGAAGGAGAGCCTATTCCGCTGTAGTGTGTGCATGCCAAACCCCTGTTCATGGTACATGCGAAGATGTCTCCCACCTTGCACCTGTCGTTGCAGACTTGCAACTATCCCCATTCAAGTCCTTGTCCCAGGGCAGTGTTCAATTGTACCTCTCCCATTCCTTGCAATGCAAGCGCAAGTATGCAGCCTGCCACCCACCCACCCCCAGGCTGCAATACCATACTGCTTGCTAGCTTGCACTTTAAATTGGGCCTTTTAGGCATGTGGAGGCGGAATCTGGCCACCACGCCATGGCTGTGTCGGCGGCCTGGTATCCATACTCAGTCCCCAGCCGCCTGGTGGCCGGGTGTCCCCGCTTGCTCCCCAGCCTCCAGGGGGTGGCCGGGTGTCCATTCTCGGTCCCCAGCCACCCCTATCTGTCCCGGTAACCTTTCCCACACTTTTCCTAGCCTGGCCTGCTTTAGGGCAGCATTGGCCGAGCCCACCGGACTATCAGACTCCTCCGGTGGGCCCTGGCTTCTCCATCAGGGGAGTTGAGAGTGCCAAGGTGAGGAGCATGATGAGGATGATAGATGTTAGCATCTGCTTTGTTTTGTTGTAATGCAAGCGCATGTATGTAGTAGCGGCTAGGCCTGAGGTGGTTAGCGTTTTGGAGCATATCCTACATCCTCCGAGGATTGCTGGATGTTTTCCTGCTACTATCCAAGTTCTATGACTCCCGTTAAAACAAAGCTTCAGGTGATAAATGATGGATGAGGTAGTGGCAAAGGAGAAAGAGCAGGAGGAACAGGGACCATTCACATCAATATCAGGCCAGTCAACCAGATATGTCTTGTAGGATATGTTTCTGTAACAAAAGGAGCGGTTCGGCTACACAGTTATAGGGCATACAGTGAGTGCAATGCCTACCAAAAATTTTGAGGCACTCCAATGCCCCTTGGAAATGACATGGAGGTCAGAGGGCGTTAACTAAACCTTTTTTTCCATTTATAGCAACTGGGTCTCCTGTGCACTGTTGGCCTAAGCAGTGAATGGAAGGCTTTCCAAAAATTATGAGGAACTGCAATGCCCCTTACAAGAGCCATGTGTGGCACCCCAGGGGTCTGGTCACCACAGTAATAGAGATATTATGTCAGAGAGCAAGTGGGAGGTTTCCTGGTCAGGATCCCTTAAACATGCAACATCCTCCTGCCCCAGTCCTGGGAGGGGAGAATTCTGCCCTTATAAATTGGATCTGGGGCGGGGTTGAGTGAGACAGAGAACAGAGAACAGTCAGAGTCAGAGTGAGAGCAAGGGAAAGTAACAGCAAGGAGCTCTGTAGGAGCTAGGAGCTAAAGACCAGGGGCTGGAAGCTGAGCAGAGCTCGCCCTGGCAGAAGACAATAGGAACCGGACACAGGAGTCCGAAGCTGTGAGGACTTATATATCCAGCAGCAGAAACCAGCCATAGATGCCCGGAGGCTCAGTCACAAGCAAGGGACCAGCACCGCCGTCGTGGAGCGGAGGCTAACAGAAGGCCCCAAGTCACCAGCCATACGGGTGAGCACTACACGGTACACTCAGGGACGTGGGCTACTTCTACCCGCTTACAGCAAGGTAGCCAGGAAGAGTGCAGACAGACGGGGAGGCCTACAACTCCACCTGGCCAGGGGAACTCATGCTTGCTCACAGACTGACCAGGCCTATTATGCTAGCCAGTACTCCCGGGAGGGTCTACCTTATAATCATCAGTAAAGACCCTGAACTGCACTGCAAAGACTCTGAGTCGTTCCTGCTGCGCTCGTGCACCATCACCCCCATCATCCACAGTCACTGCCCTGAGGCTATACTCCCGTGGGGAGTTATCCCATTCTCTGCTGCGCACACAACACCAGCCTCAGCGGTCTGCCACGCAGCGGTGGTACTCCCTGACCGCAATCCACAGGTGGCGCAGTCGGACAATTAGCCTCAAAACCTAAGAAAGACTGCCACTGGTTTGACCAGCCGGGTCACCGCCACGGAGACCACAGACTCCAGAGACCCGGCACCGGGTATCCCACACACGTGTACACCCGGCCCAGGGGGCGCGTCACATGCAGTACAGCATATTACAAACATAAGTCCCATTATTGGGGAGTGGGTGTTGCATTGTATTTGCTTATGCCTTGCAAGCAAAAGCTGCCAAAAATTAGGACGGAGCAACTTGCAATGCCCCTTACAAGAGCCATGCAGTACAGCATATTACAAACATAAGTCCCATTATTGGGGAGTGGGTCTCCCATAGTATTTGCTTATGCTTTCCAAGCAAAAGCTGCCAAAAATTAGGACGGAGCAACTTGCAATGCCCCTTACAAGAGCCATGCAGTACAGCATATTACAAACATAAGTCCCATTATTGGGGAGTGGGTGTCCCATAGTATTTGCTTATGCCTTGCAAGCAAAAGCAGCCAAAAATAAGGATGGAGGAACTTGCAATGCTGGCACCCTGGTGGTATAGTGGTGGTGGAGGCTGAGGATAAGGAGAAGAAGATAAAACAGCTGAAACGAGGAAGCGTATACCCATGTGTGGGTGTGAAGCGGTGCATGTGAATACACCTCCCGAAATAACACAGTGGATTTGACTTTATGTTACTCTGCTGTCATTTGGTGGTGATGAGAAGTCTGGCCCAATCCAGCCCTTGTTCATTTTGATAAGGGTCAGCTTGTCAGCATTGTCAGTTGACAGGCGAGTGCGCTTATCAGTTATAATTCCCCCAGCGGCACTAAAAACACGCTCCGATAACACGCTAGCGGCAGGGCAGGCCAGGACCTCCAAGGCATACAGAGCGAGTTCATTCCAAGTGTCCAGCTTGGATACCCAATAATTAAAAGGCACAGAGGAATCACGGAGGACGCTGGTACGGTCGGCAAGGTACTCCCTCACCATCTTTTGAAACTTTCCACTCCTTGTGAGAGTACCCTCTCTCGCCTGTACGCCTTGGTTGCGCCACTCACCATCTTGGTGGCCTCCTCAAAGTTTGTCAGGATGGTACATATGTCAGACATCCAGGTCCACTCCTGAGGTCTTATGTGTGGAGTCTCACCTGAATATCGACGGCCTTGTTGCAGCTGGTACTCCACAACTGCTCTCTTCTGCTCACAAATCCTTTGCAACATGTGGAGGGTAGAGTTCCAACGTGTGGGGACATCACACACCAGTCGGTGTGCCGGAAGCTGCAAACGCTGCTGCAACACAGCAAGGGCGGCGGAAGCTGTAGCCGACTTGCGAAAATGAGCTGACAGGCGGCGTACTTTCACGAGCAGATCTGGCAACTCGGGGTATGATTTAAGAAACCGCTGAACCACGAGGTTAAGCACATGAGCCAGGCATGGTACGTGTGTGATCTCACCTCGCCTCAGAGCCGCCACCAGGTTACGGCCATTGTCACACACGACCATGCCGGGATGTAGGTTCAGCGGTCTCAGCCACAGATCTGCCTGCTCTTTCACAGCTGTCCACAACTCACAAGCAGTGTGAGGTTTATCACATAAGCTTATGAGTTTCAGCACAGCCTGTTGCCGCTTCGGCGGAGGCAGTACTGCAATGCTTCCAGCTTGTAACTGATGTGGTGATATCTGAGATGGAGGCTGAACATGAGGAGGAGGAGGAGGAGGATGCGCAGGAGCTGTACACTGTGGGGGCAACTCTGACTGACATAGGGCCCGCAATCCTCGGTGTGGGGAGGATGTGTTCCGTCCCAAGGTCCGACTGGGTCCTGGCTTCCACTATGTTTACCCAGTGTGCCGTCAGAGAGATGTACCGTCCCTGGCCACAAGCACTTGTCCACGTGTCCGTTGTCAGGTGGACTCTACCAGTAACTGCGTTGTTGAGGGCACGGCAAATGCTTTGGGACACGTGCTTGTGTAGTGCGGGGATGGCACACCGGGCAAAATAGAGTCGGCTGGGGACCGAGTACCGAGGGACGGCCACCGCCATAAGATTGCGGAAGGATTCCGTCTCCACCAGCCTAAAAGGCAGCATTTCCAATGCAAGCAGTCGTAAAATGTGCGAATTTAGGACTGTGGCCTGTGGGGCGTTAGCTGCGAATTTCCGCTTTCGTTCAAAGGTCTGGAATATGGACAATTGAATGCTGCGGTGGGACGTGGACGTGGACGTTGATGCTGTTTCTTGAGAAACTGCCATAACAAGTGAAGACTGAGAGGAGGGGGCATCTTTACATGCAGTATGGACAGGGGATTGCCTTGCACACACAACAGGGGGTTCTATTGCACGCACAACAGTGGAAGAAGCAGTGGTGACACCCGCTGACACTGGTCGTGGACACTGGGTTTCGCCCCACAAAGTCGGGTGCTTTGCTGCCATGTGCCTGATCATGCTGGTGGTGGTCAGGCTGGTAGTTTTGTCACCCCTGCTGATGCTGGCATGGCAGGTGGAACATATGGCCTTTTTGGGGTTATCAGCAGAGTCTTTAAAAAAATTCCAGACTCTGGAAGACCTACCGCTTGTACTGGCAACGTCCCTCGTGTTGGTGTTACGGGGAACGGTTGCCTGCCTTCTGTCTGCGGCCACCACACTGCTTCTTCCACCTCTTGTGACAGATTGCCAATGTCAACTTCCTGTGGCCGTGGCTGTTCAAATATTTGGGCATCGCAACATGGGATCTCCTCTTCCACCACTTCAAGCGTATCAAGCGAGGGGCCCAAATATGGAAATGGACCAGTGAACAGCTCTTCAGAGTGTCCAAGTGTGGGATCACTTGCTGTCTGACGACACTCGGCATGGTGGGAGGAAGGAGCATCAGGGTGAGGAGGAGTATGTGGTCGAGACTCACGGCTACTAAGAGTTGACCGTGTGGAAGACAGACCGGAGGTGGTGGTGCCCAGGTAACTGGAAGTATTATCTGCTATCCAATTAATAACCTGTTCACACTGATCAGTTCTCAATACTGGTGTTGTTCTGTGCTTCCCTAGTAATTCGGTCAAGAAGTGGGAGCAAGAAGATGTGGCTGTTGGTTGTGGCACATTTTCACCTTGGCCACGGCCCCGCCCTCGGCACGAACCATCACCAGAACGTCCACTTCCACGTCCCTTGCCACGCGCGTTGCCCATTGTAAATGAAGTAAAATAGCTTACACTTGCACTATCAATGGAAAAAGGGTAATAAAGAGTAGATTAGAACCGTGAAAGAGGAAAACCACAGTTATTGTTTACTGGGGTATACCACACTTTTTTAAATAGAGATATTTGCGGCTGAACAGTGAGCGACACACTCAAACTGCTTTTTTTTTAGATACCAAAGGCCCAAAACTGGATAGTACAGCGATTTGACCCGTGGAGCTGCGAAACCACACTGGGATGTCGGGCCTACACAAGACTATTTTCAACAGATATATTTTTGTGTCACAACAGTCAGGAGACACTACTGTTTTTCTTTACGGAAAAAACTACCAAAAGCTGAATAATAGAGATTTTTTACTGTGGGATGGCAAAACCACAGTTATTGTTTACTGGGGTATACCACACTTTTTTAAATAGAGATATTTGAGGCTGAACAGTGAGCGACACACTCAAACTGCTTTTTTTTTAGATACCAAAGGCCCAAAACTGGATAGTACAGCGATTTTACCCGTGGAACTGCGAAACAACACTGGGATGTCGGGCCTACACAAGACTATTTTCAACAGATATATTTTTGTGTCACAACAGTCAGGAGACACTACTGTTTTTCTTTACGGAAAAAACTACCAAAAGCTGAATAATAGAGATTTTTTACTGTGGGATGGCAAAACAACAGTTATTGTTTACTGGGGTATACCACACTTTTTTAAATAGAGATATTTGAGGCTGAACAGTGAGCGACACACTCAAACTGCTTTTTTTTTAGATACCAAAGGCCCAAAACTGGATAGTACAGCGATTTGACCCATGGAACTGCGAACCCACACTGGGATGTCGGGCCTAACAAGACTACTTTCAACAGATATATTTTTGCGTCACAACAGTCCGGAGACACTACTGTTTTTCTTTACGGAAAAAACAACCAAAGCTGAATAATAGAGATTTTTTACCGTGGGATGGCAAAACCACAGTTATTGTTTACTGGGGTATACCACACTTTTTTAAATAGAGATATTTGCGGCTGAACAGTGAGCGACACACTCAAACTGCTTTTTTTTTAGATACCAAAGGCCCAAAACTGGATAGTACAGCGATTTGACCCGTGGAACTGCGAAACCACACTGGGATGTCGGGCCTACACAAGACTATTTTCAACAGATATATTTTTGTGTCACAACAGTCAGGAGACACTACTGTTTTTCTTTACGGAAAAATCTACCAAAAGCTGAATAATAGAGATTTTTTACCGTGGGATGGCAAAACCACAGTTATTGTTTACTGGGGTATACCACACTTTTTTAAATAGAGATATTTGCGGCTGAACAGTGAGCGACACACTCAAACTGCTTTTTTTTAGATACCAAAGGCCCAAAACTGGATAGTACAGCGATTTGACCCGTGGAACTGCGAAACCACACTGGGATGTTGGGCCTACACAAGACTATTTTCAACAGATATATTTTTGTGTCACAACAGTCAGGAGACACTACTGTTTTTCTTTACGGAAAAATCTACCAAAAGCTGAATAATAGAGATTTTTTACCGTGGGATGGCAAAACCACAGTTATTGTTTACTGGGGTATACCACACTTTTTTAAATAGAGATATTTGCGGCTGAACAGTGAGCGACACACTCAAACTGCTTTTTTTTAGATACCAAAGGCCCAAAACTGGATAGTACAGCGATTTGACCCGTGGAACTGCGAAACCACACTGGGATGTCGGGCCTACACAAGACTATTTTCAACAGATATATTTTTTGTGTCACAACAGTCAGGAGACACTACTGTTTTTCTTTACGGAAAAATCTACCAAAAGCTGAATAATAGAGATTTTTTACCGTGGGATGGCAAAACCACAGTTATTGTTTACTGGGGTATACCACACTTTTTTAAATAGAGATATTTGCGGCTGAGCAGTGAGCGACACACTCAAACTGCTTTTTTTTTAGATACCAAAGGCCCAAAACTGGATAGTACAGCGATTTGACCCGTGGAACTGCGAAACCACACTGGGATGTCGGGCCTACACAAGACAATTTTCAACAGTTTTATTATTGTGTCACAACAGTCAGGAGACACTACTGTTTTTCTTTACGGAAAAAACTACCAAAATCTGAATAATAGAGATTTTTTTACCGCGGGATGGCAAAACCACAGTTATTGTTTACTGGGTTATACCACACTTTTTTAAATAGAGATATTTGCGGCTGAACAGTGAGCGACACACTCAAACTGCTTTTTTTTTAGATACCAAAGGCCCAAAACTGGATAGTACAGCGATTTGACCTGTGGTACTGCGAAACCACACTGGGATGTCGGGCCTACACAAGACTATTTTCAACAGATATATTTTTGTGTCACAACAGTCAGGAGACACTACTGTTTTTCTTTACGGAAAAAACTACCAAAAGCTGAATAATAGAGATTTTTTACCGTGGGATGGCAAAACCACAGTTATTGTTTACTGGGGTATACCACACTTTTTTAAATAGAGATATTTGCGGCTGAACAGTGAGCGACACACTCAAACTGCTTTTTTTTTAGATACCAAAGGCCCAAAACTGGATAGTACAGCGATTTGACCCGTGGAACTGCGAAACCACACTGGGATGTCGGGCCTACACAAGACTATTTTCAACAGATATATTTTTGTGTCACAACAGTCAGGAGACACTACTGTTTTTCTTTACGGAAAAAACTACCAAAAGCTGAATAATAGAGATTTTTTACTGTGGGATGGCAAAACCACAGTTATTGTTTACTGGGGTATACCACACTTTTTTAAATAGAGATATTTGAGGCTGAACAGTGAGCGACACACTCAAACTGCTTTTTTTTTAGATACCAAAGGCCCAAAACTGGATAGTACAGCGATTTGACCCGTGGAACTGCGAAACCACACTGGGATGTCGGGCCTACACAAGACTATTTTCAACAGATATATTTTTGTGTCACAACAGTCAGGAGACACTACTGTTTTTCTTTACGGAAAAAACTACCAAAAGCTGAATAATAGAGATTTTTTACCGTGGGATGGCAAAACCACAGTTATTGTTTACTGGGGTATACCACACTTTTTTAAATAGAGATATTTGCGGCTGAACAGTGAGCGACACACTCAAACTGCATTTTTTTTAGATACCAAAGGCCCAAAACTGGATAGTACAGCGATTTGACCCGTGGAACTGCGAAACCACACTGGGATGTCGGGCCTACACAAGACTATTTTCAACAGATATATTTTTGTGTCACAACAGTCAGGAGACACTACTGTTTTTCTTTACGGAAAAATCTACCAAAAGCTGAATAATAGAGATTTTTTACCGTGGGATGGCAAAACCACAGTTATTGTTTACTGGGGTATACCACACTTTTTTAAATAGAGATATTTGCTCCTGAACAGTGAGCGACACACTCAAACTGCTTTTTTTTAGATACCAAAGGCCCAAAACTGGATAGTACAGCGATTTGACCCGTGGAACTGCGAAACCACACTGGGATGTCGGGCCTACACAAGACTATTTTCAACAGATATATTTTTGTGTCACAACAGTCAGGAGACACTACTGTTTTTCTTTACGGAAAAATCTACCAAAAGCTGAATAATAGAGATTTTTTACCGTGGGATGGCAAAACCACAGTTATTGTTTACTGGGGTATACCACACTTTTTTAAATAGAGATATTTGCGGCTGAACAGTGAGCGACACACTCAAACTGCTTTTTTTTAGATACCAAAGGCCCAAAACTGGATAGTACAGCGATTTGACCCGTGGAACTGCGAAACCACACTGGGATGTCGGGCCTACACAAGACTATTTTCAACAGATATATTTTTGTGTCACAACAGTCAGGAGACACTACTGTTTTTCTTTACGGAAAAATCTACCAAAAGCTGAATAATAGAGATTTTTTACCGTGGGATGGCAAAGCCACAGTTATTGTTTACTGGGGTATACCACACTTTTTTAAATAGAGATATTTGCGGCTGAACAGTGAGCGACACACTCAAACTGCTTTTTTTTAGATACCAAAGGCCGAAAACTGGATAGTACAGCGATTTGACCCGTGGAACTGCGAAACCACACTGGGAAGTCGGGCCTACACAAGACTATTTTCAACAGATATATTTTTGTGTCACAACAGTCAGGAGACACTACTGTTTTTCTTTACGGAAAAAACTACTAAAAGCTGAATAATAGAGATTTTTTACCATGGGATGGCAAAACCACAGTTATTGTTTACTGGGGTATACCACACTTTTTTAAATAGAGATATTTGCGGCTGAACAGTGAGCGACACACTCAAACTGCTTTTTTTTTAGATACCAAAGGCCCAAAACTGGATAGTACAGCGATTTGACCCGTGGAACTGCGAAACCACAATGGGATGTCGGGCCTACACAAGACTATTTTCAACAGATATATTTTTTGTGTCACAACAGTCAGGAGACACTACTGTTTTTCTTTACGGAAAAATCTACCAAAAGTTGAATAATAAAGATTTTTTACCGTGGGATGGCAAAACCACAGTTATTGTTTACTGGGGTATACCACACTTTTTTAAATAGAGATATTTGCGTCTGAGCAGTGAGCGACACACTCAAACTGCTTTTTTTTTAGATACCAAAGGCCCAAAACTGGATAGTACAGCGATTTGACCCGTGGAACTGCGAAACCACACTGGGATGTCGGGCCTACACAAGACTATTTTCAATAGTTTTATTATTGTGTCACAACAGTCAGGAGACACTACTGTTTTTCTTTACGGAAAAAACTACCAAAATCTGAATAATAGAGATTTTTTTACCGTGGGATGGCAAAACCACAGTTATTGTTTACTGGGTTATACCACACTTTTTTAAATAGAGATATTTGCGGCTGAACAGTGAGCGACACACTCAAACTGCTTTTTTTTTAGATACCAAAGGCCCAAAACTGGATAGTACAGCGATTTGACCTGTGGTACTGCGAAACCACACTGGGATGTCGGGCCTACACAAGACTATTTTCAACAGATATATTTTTGTGTCACAACAGTTAGGAGACACTACTGTTTTTCTTTACGGAAAAAACTACCAAAAGCTGAATAATAGAGATTTTTTACCGTGGGATGGCAAAACCACAGTTATTGTTTACTGGGGTATACCACACTTTTTTAAATAGAGATATTTGCGGCTGAACAGTGAGCGACACACTCAAACTGCTTTTTTTTTAGATACCAAAGGCCCAAAACTGGATAGTACAGCGATTTGACACATGGAACTGCGAACCCACACTGGGATGTCGGGCCTACCAAGACTACTTTCAACAGATATATTTTTGTGTCACAACAGTCAGGAGACACTACTGTTTTTCTTTACGGAAAAAACTACTAAAAGCTGAATAATAGAGATTTTTTAACGTGGGATGGCAAAACCACAGTTATTGTTTACTGGGGTATACCACACTTTTTTAAATAGAGATATTTGCGGCTGAACAGTGAGCGACACACTCAAACTGGTTTTTTTTAGATACCAAAGGCCCAAAAGTGGATAGTACAGCGATTTGACCTGTGGTACTGCGAAACCACACTGGGATGTCGGGCCTACACAAGACTATTTTCAACAGATATATTTTTGTGTCACAACAGTCAGGAGACACTACTGTTTTTCTTTATGGAAAAAACTACAAAAAGCTGAATAATAGAGATTTTTTACCGTGGGATGGCAAAACCACAGTTATTGTTTACTGGGGTATACCACACTTTTTTAAATAGAGATATTTGCGGCTGAACAGTGAGCGACACACTCAAACTGCTTTTTTTTTAGATACCAAAGGCCCAAAACTGGATAGTACAGCGATTTGACACATGGAACTGCGAACCCACACTGGGATGTCGGGCCTACCAAGACTACTTTCAACAGATATATTTTTGTGTCACAACAGTCCGGAGACACTACTGTTTTTCTTTACAGAAAAAACAACCAAAAGCTGAATAATAGAGATTTTTTTCCGTGGGATGGCGAAACCACAGTTATTGTTTACTGGGGTATACCACACTTTTTTAAATAGAGATATTTGCGGCTGAACAGTGAGCGACACACTCAAACTGCTTTTTTTTTAGATACCAAAGGCCCAAAACTGGATAGTACAGCGATTTGACCCGTGGAACTGCGAAACCACACTGGGATGTCGGGCCTACACAAGACTATTTTCAACAGATATATTTTTGTGTCACAACAGTCAGGAGACACTACTGTTTTTCTTTACGGAAAAATCTACCAAAAGCTGAATAATAGAGATTTTTTACCGTGGGATGGCAAAACCACAGTTATTGTTTACTGGGGTATACCACACTTTTTTAAATAGAGATATTTGCGGCTGAACAGTGAGCGACACACTCAAACTGCTTTTTTTTAGATACCAAAGGCCCAAAACTGGATAGTACAGCGATTTGACCCGTGGAACTGCGAAACCACAGTGGGATGTCGGGCCTACACAAGACTATTTTCAACAGATATATTTTTGTGTCACAACAGTCAGGAGACACTACTGTTTTTCTTTACGGAAAAATCTACCAAAAGCTGAATAATAGAGATTTTTTACCGTGGGATGGCAAAACCACAGTTATTGTTTACTGGGGTATACCACACTTTTTTAAATAGAGATATTTGCGGCTGAACAGTGAGCGACACACTCAAACTGCTTTTTTTTAGATACCAAAGGCCCAAAACTGGATAGTACAGCGATTTGACCCGTGGAACTGCGAAACCACACTGGGATGTCGGGCCTACACAAGACTATTTTCAACAGATATATTTTTGTGTCACAACAGTCAGGAGACACTACTGTTTTTCTTTACGGAAAAAACTACTAAAAGCTGAATAATAGAGATTTTTTACCGTGGGATGGCAAAACCACAGTTATTGTTTACTGGGGTATACCACACTTTTTTAAATAGAGATATTTGCGGCTGAACAGTGAGCGACACACTCAAACTGCTTTTTTTTTAGATACCAAAGGCCCAAAACTGGATAGTACAGCGATTTGACCCGTGGAACTGCGAAACCACACTGGGATGTCGGGCCTACACAAGACTATTTTCAACAGATATATTTTTTGTGTCACAACAGTCAGGAGACACTACTGTTTTTCTTTACGGAAAAATCTACCAAAAGCTGAATAATAGAGATTTTTTACCGTGGGATGGCAAAACCACAGTTATTGTTTACTGGGGTATACCACACTTTTTTAAATAGAGATATTTGCGGCTGAGCAGTGAGCGACACACTCAAACTGCTTTTTTTTTTAGATACCAAAGGCCCAAAACTGGATAGTACAGCGAATTGATCCGTGGAACTGCGAAACCACACTGGGATGTCGGGCCTACACAAGACTATTTTCAACAGTTTTATTATTGTGTCACAACAGTCAGGAGACACTACTGTTTTTCTTTACGGAAAAAACTACCAAAATCTGAATAATAGAGATTTTTTTACCGTGGGATGGCAAAACCACAGTTATTGTTTACTGGGTTATACCACACTTTTTTAAATAGAGATATTTGCGGCTGAACAGTGAGCGACACACTCAAACTGCTTTTTTTTTAGATACCAAAGGCCCAAAACTGGATAGTACAGCGATTTGACCTGTGGAACTGCGAAATCACACTGGGATGTCGGGCCTACACAAGACTATTTTCAACAGATATATTTTTGTGTCACAACAGTCCGGAGACACTACTGTTTTTCTTTACGGAAAAACTACGAAAAGCTGAATAATAGAGGTTTTTTACCGTGGGATCGCAAAACAACAGTTATTGTTTACTGGGGTATACCACACTTTTTTAAATAGAGATATTTGCGGCTGAACAGTGAGCGACACACTCAAACTGCTTTTTTTTTTTAGATACCAAAGGCCCAAAACTGGATAGTACAGCGATTTGACCAGTGGAACTGTGAAACCACACTGGGATGTCGGGCCTACACAAGACAATTTTCAACAGATATATTTTTGTGTCACAACAGTCAGGAGACACTACTGTTTTTCTTTACGGAAAAAACTACCAAAATCTGAATAATAGAGATTTTTTACCATGGGATGGCAAAACCACAGTTATTGTTTACTGGGGTATACCACACTTTTTTAAATAGAGATATTTGCGGCTGAACAGTGAGCGACACACTCAAACTGCTTTTTTTTTAGATACCAAAGGCCCAAAAGTGGATAGTACAGCGATTTGACCTGTGGTACTGCGAAACCACACTGGGATGTCGGGCCTACACAAGACTATTTTCAACAGATATATTTTTGTGTCACAACAGTCAGGAGACACTACTGTTTTTCTTTACGGAAAAAACTACAAAAAGCTGAATAATAGAGATTTTTTACCGTGGGATGGCAAAACCACAGTTATTGTTTACTGGGGTATACCACACTTTTTTAAATAGAGATATTTGCGGCTGAACAGTGAGCGACACACTCAAACTGCTTTTTTTTTAGATACCAAAGGCCCAAAACTGGATAGTACAGCGATTTGACACATGGAACTGCGAACCCACACTGGGATGTCGGGCCTACCAAGACTACTTTCAACAGATATATTTTTGTGTCACAACAGTCCGGAGACACTACTGTTTTTCTTTACAGAAAAAACAACCAAAAGCTGAATAATAGAGATTTTTTTCCGTGGGATGGCGAAACCACAGTTATTGTTTACTGGGGTATACCACACTTTTTTAAATAGAGATATTTGCGGCTGAACAGTGAGCGACACACTCAAACTGCTTTTTTTTTAGATACCAAAGGCCCAAAACTGGATAGTACAGCGATTTGACCCGTGGAACTGCGAAACCACACTGGGATGTCGGGCCTACACAAGACTATTTTCAACAGATATATTTTTGTGTCACAACAGTCAGGAGACACTACTGTTTTTCTTTACGGAAAAATCTACCAAAAGCTGAATAATAGAGATTTTTTACCGTGGGATGGCAAAACCACAGTTATTGTTTACTGGGGTATACCACACTTTTTTAAATAGAGATATTTGCGGCTGAACAGTGAGCGACACACTCAAACTGCTTTTTTTTAGATACCAAAGGCCCAAAACTGGATAGTACAGCGATTTGACCCGTGGAAATGCGAAACCACAGTGGGATGTCGGGCCTACACAAGACTATTTTCAACAGATATATTTTTGTGTCACAACAGTCAGGAGACACTACTGTTTTTCTTTACGGAAAAATCTACCAAAAGCTGAATAATAGAGATTTTTTACCGTGGGATGGCAAAACCACAGTTATTGTTTACTGGGGTATACCACACTTTTTTAAATAGAGATATTTGCGGCTGAACAGTGAGCGACACACTCAAACTGCTTTTTTTTAGATACCAAAGGCCCAAAACTGGATAGTACAGCGATTTGACCCGTGGAACTGCGAAACCACACTGGGATGTCGGGCCTACACAAGACTATTTTCAACAGATATATTTTTGTGTCACAACAGTCAGGAGACACTACTGTTTTTCTTTACGGAAAAAACTACTAAAAGCTGAATAATAGAGATTTTTTACCGTGGGATGGCAAAACCACAGTTATTGTTTACTGGGGTATACCACACTTTTTTAAATAGAGATATTTGCGGCTGAACAGTGAGCGACACACTCAAACTGCTTTTTTTTTAGATACCAAAGGCCCAAAACTGGATAGTACAGCGATTTGACCCGTGGAACTGCGAAACCACACTGGGATGTCGGGCCTACACAAGACTATTTTCAACAGATATATTTTTTGTGTCACAACAGTCAGGAGACACTACTGTTTTTCTTTACGGAAAAATCTACCAAAAGCTGAATAATAGAGATTTTTTACCGTGGGATGGCAAAACCACAGTTATTGTTTACTGGGGTATACCACACTTTTTTAAATAGAGATATTTGCGGCTGAGCAGTGAGCGACACACTCAAACTGCTTTTTTTTTTAGATACCAAAGGCCCAAAACTGGATAGTACAGCGAATTGATCCGTGGAACTGCGAAACCACACTGGGATGTCGGGCCTACACAAGACTATTTTCAACAGTTTTATTATTGTGTCACAACAGTCAGGAGACACTACTGTTTTTCTTTACGGAAAAAACTACCAAAATCTGAATAATAGAGATTTTTTTACCGTGGGATGGCAAAACCACAGTTATTGTTTACTGGGTTATACCACACTTTTTTAAATAGAGATATTTGCGGCTGAACAGTGAGCGACACACTCAAACTGCTTTTTTTTTAGATACCAAAGGCCCAAAACTGGATAGTACAGCGATTTGACCTGTGGAACTGCGAAATCACACTGGGATGTCGGGCCTACACAAGACTATTTTCAACAGATATATTTTTGTGTCACAACAGTCCGGAGACACTACTGTTTTTCTTTACGGAAAAACTGCCAAAAGCTGAATAATAGAGGTTTTTTACCGTGGGATCGCAAAACAACAGTTATTGTTTACTGGGGTATACCACACTTTTTTAAATAGAGATATTTGCGGCTGAACAGTGAGCGACACACTCAAACTGCTTTTTTTTTTTACATACCAAAGGCCCAAAACTGGATAGTACAGCGATTTGACCAGTGGAACTGTGAAACCACACTGGGATGTCGGGCCTACACAAGACAATTTTCAACAGATATATTTTTGTGTCACAACAGTCAGGAGACACTACTGTTTTTCTTTACGGAAAAAACTACCAAAATCTGAATAATAGAGATTTTTTACCGTGGGATGGCAAAACCACAGTTATTGTTTACTGGGGTATACCACACTTTTTTAAATAGAGATATTTGCGGCTGAACAGTGAGCGACACACTCAAACTGCTTTTTTTTTAGATACCAAAGGCCCAAAAGTGGATAGTACAGCGATTTGACCTGTGGTACTGCGAAACCACACTGGGATGTCGGGCCTACACAAGACTATTTTCAACAGATATATTTTTGTGTCACAACAGTCAGGAGACACTACTGTTTTTCTTTACGGAAAAAACTACAAAAAGCTGAATAATAGAGATTTTTTACCGTGGGATGGCAAAACCACAGTTATTGTTTACTGGGGTATACCACACTTTTTTAAATAGAGATATTTGCGGCTGAACAGTGAGCGACACACTCAAACTGCTTTTTTTTTAGATACCAAAGGCCCAAAACTGGATAGTACAGCGATTTGACACATGGAACTGCGAACCCACACTGGGATGTCGGGCCTACCAAGACTACTTTCAACAGATATATTTTTGTGTCACAACAGTCCGGAGACACTACTGTTTTTCTTTACAGAAAAAACAACCAAAAGCTGAATAATAGAGATTTTTTTCCGTGGGATGGCGAAACCACAGTTATTGTTTACTGGGGTATACCACACTTTTTTAAATAGAGATATTTGCGGCTGAACAGTGAGCGACACACTCAAACTGCTTTTTTTTTAGATACCAAAGGCCCAAAACTGGATAGTACAGCGATTTGACCCGTGGAACTGCGAAACCACACTGGGATGTCGGGCCTACACAAGACTATTTTCAACAGATATATTTTTGTGTCACAACAGTCAGGAGACACTACTGTTTTTCTTTACGGAAAAATCTACCAAAAGCTGAATAATAGAGATTTTTTACCGTGGGATGGCAAAACCACAGTTATTGTTTACTGGGGTATACCACACTTTTTTAAATAGAGATATTTGCGGCTGAACAGTGAGCGACACACTCAAACTGCTTTTTTTTAGATACCAAAGGCCCAAAACTGGATAGTACAGCGATTTGACCCGTGGAACTGCGAAACCACACTGGGATGTCGGGCCTACACAAGACTATTTTCAACAGATATATTTTTGTGTCACAACAGTCAGGAGACACTACTGTTTTTCTTTACGGAAAAAACTACTAAAAGCTGAATAATAGAGATTTTTTACCGTGGGATGGCAAAACCACAGTTATTGTTTACTGGGGTATACCACACTTTTTTAAATAGAGATATTTGCGGCTGAACAGTGAGCGACACACTCAAACTGCTTTTTTTTTAGATACCAAAGGCCCAAAACTGGATAGTACAGCGATTTGACCCGTGGAACTGCGAAACCACACTGGGATGTCGGGCCTACACAAGACTATTTTCAACAGATATATTTTTTGTGTCACAACAGTCAGGAGACACTACTGTTTTTCTTTACGGAAAAATCTACCAAAAGCTGAATAATAGAGATTTTTTACCGTGGGATGGCAAAACCACAGTTATTGTTTACTGGGGTATACCACACTTTTTTAAATAGAGATATTTGCGGCTGAGCAGTGAGCGACACACTCAAACTGCTTTTTTTTTTAGATACCAAAGGCCCAAAACTGGATAGTACAGCGAATTGATCCGTGGAACTGCGAAACCACACTGGGATGTCGGGCCTACACAAGACTATTTTCAACAGTTTTATTATTGTGTCACAACAGTCAGGAGACACTACTGTTTTTCTTTACGGAAAAAACTACCAAAATCTGAAAAATAGAGATTTTTTTACCGTGGGATGGCAAAACCACAGTTATTGTTTACTGGGTTATACCACACTTTTTTAAATAGAGATATTTGCGGCTGAACAGTGAGCGACACACTCAAACTGCTTTTTTTTTAGATACCAAAGGCCCAAAACTGGATAGTACAGCGATTTGACCTGTGGAACTGCGAAATCACACTGGGATGTCGGGCCTACACAAGACTATTTTCAACAGATATATTTTTGTGTCACAACAGTCCGGAGACACTACTGTTTTTCTTTACGGAAAAACTACCAAAAGCTGAATAATAGAGGTTTTTTACCGTGGGATCGCAAAACAACAGTTATTGTTTACTGGGGTATACCACACTTTTTTAAATAGAGATATTTGCGGCTGAACAGTGAGCGACACACTCAAACTGCTTTTTTTTTTTAGATACCAAAGGCCCAAAACTGGATAGTACAGCGATTTGACCAGTGGAACTGTGAAACCACACTGGGATGTCGGGCCTACACAAGACAATTTTCAACAGATATATTTTTGTGTCACAACAGTCAGGAGACACTACTGTTTTTCTTTACGGAAAAAACTACCAAAATCTGAATAATAGAGATTTTTTACCATGGGATGGCAAAACCACAGTTATTGTTTACTGGGGTATACCACACTTTTTTAAATAGAGATATTTGCGGCTGAACAGTGAGCGACACACTCAAACTGCTTTTTTTTTAGATACCAAAGGCTCAAAAGTGGATAGTACAGCGATTTGACCTGTGGTACTGCGAAACCACACTGGGATGTCGGGCCTACACAAGACTATTTTCAACAGATATATTTTTGTGTCACAACAGTCAGGAGACACTACTGTTTTTCTTTACGGAAAAAACTACAAAAAGCTGAATAATAGAGATTTTTTACCGTGGGATGGCAAAACCACAGTTATTGTTTACTGGGGTATACCACACTTTTTTAAATAGAGATATTTGCGGCTGAACAGTGAGCGACACACTCAAACTGCTTTTTTTTTAGATACCAAAGGCCCAAAACTGGATAGTACAGCGATTTGACACATGGAACTGCGAACCCACACTGGGATGTCGGGCCTACCAAGACTACTTTCAACAGATATATTTTTGTGTCACAACAGTCCGGAGACACTACTGTTTTTCTTTACAGAAAAAACAACCAAAAGCTGAATAATAGAGATTTTTTTCCGTGGGATGGCGAAACCACAGTTATTGTTTACTGGGGTATACCACACTTTTTTAAATAGAGATATTTGCGGCTGAACAGTGAGCGACACACTCAAACTGCTTTTTTTTTAGATACCAAAGGCCCAAAACTGGATAGTACAGCGATTTGACCCGTGGAACTGCGAAACCACACTGGGATGTCGGGCCTACACAAGACTATTTTCAACAGATATATTTTTGTGTCACAACAGTCAGGAGACACTACTGTTTTTCTTTACGGAAAAATCTACCAAAAGCTGAATAATAGAGATTTTTTACCGTGGGATGGCAAAACCACAGTTATTGTTTACTGGGGTATACCACACTTTTTTAAATAGAGATATTTGCGGCTGAACAGTGAGCGACACACTCAAACTGCTTTTTTTTAGATACCAAAGGCCCAAAACTGGATAGTACAGCGATTTGACCCGTGGAAATGCGAAACCAGAGTGGGATGTCGGGCCTACACAAGACTATTTTCAACAGATATATTTTTGTGTCACAACAGTCAGGAGACACTACTGTTTTTCTTTACGGAAAAATCTACCAAAAGCTGAATAATAGAGATTTTTTACCGTGGGATGGCAAAACCACAGTTATTGTTTACTGGGGTATACCACACTTTTTTAAATAGAGATATTTGCGGCTGAACAGTGAGCGACACACTCAAACTGCTTTTTTTTAGATACCAAAGGCCCAAAACTGGATAGTACAGCGATTTGACCCGTGGAACTGCGAAACCACACTGGGATGTCGGGCCTACACAAGACTATTTTCAACAGATATATTTTTGTGTCACAACAGTCAGGAGACACTACTGTTTTTCTTTACGGAAAAAACTACTAAAAGCTGAATAATAGAGATTTTTTACCGTGGGATGGCAAAACCACAGTTATTGTTTACTGGGGTATACCACACTTTTTTAAATAGAGATATTTGCGGCTGAACAGTGAGCGACACACTCAAACTGCTTTTTTTTTAGATACCAAAGGCCCAAAACTGGATAGTACAGCGATTTGACCCGTGGAACTGCGAAACCACACTGGGATGTCGGGCCTACACAAGACTATTTTCAACAGATATATTTTTTGTGTCACAACAGTCAGGAGACACTACTGTTTTTCTTTACGGAAAAATCTACCAAAAGCTGAATAATAGAGATTTTTTACCGTGGGATGGCAAAACCACAGTTATTGTTTACTGGGGTATACCACACTTTTTTAAATAGAGATATTTGCGGCTGAGCAGTGAGCGACACACTCAAACTGCTTTTTTTTTTAGATACCAAAGGCCCAAAACTGGATAGTACAGCGAATTGATCCGTGGAACTGCGAAACCACACTGGGATGTCGGGCCTACACAAGACTATTTTCAACAGTTTTATTATTGTGTCACAACAGTCAGGAGACACTACTGTTTTTCTTTACGGAAAAAACTACCAAAATCTGAATAATAGAGATTTTTTTACCGTGGGATGGCAAAACCACAGTTATTGTTTACTGGGTTATACCACACTTTTTTAAATAGAGATATTTGCGGCTGAACAGTGAGCGACACACTCAAACTGCTTTTTTTTTAGATACCAAAGGCCCAAAACTGGATAGTACAGCGATTTGACCTGTGGAACTGCGAAATCACACTGGGATGTCGGGCCTACACAAGACTATTTTCAACAGATATATTTTTGTGTCACAACAGTCCGGAGACACTACTGTTTTTCTTTACGGAAAAACTGCCAAAAGCTGAATAATAGAGGTTTTTTACCGTGGGATCGCAAAACAACAGTTATTGTTTACTGGGGTATACCACACTTTTTTAAATAGAGATATTTGCGGCTGAACAGTGAGCGACACACTCAAACTGCTTTTTTTTTTTAGATACCAAAGGCCCAAAACTGGATAGTACAGCGATTTGACCAGTGGAACTGTGAAACCACACTGGGATGTCGGGCCTACACAAGACAATTTTCAACAGATATATTTTTGTGTCACAACAGTCAGGAGACACTACTGTTTTTCTTTACGGAAAAAACTACCAAAATCTGAATAATAGAGATTTTTTACCTTGGGATGGCAAAACCACAGTTATTGTTTACTGGGGTATACCACACTTTTTTAAATAGAGATATTTGCGGCTGAACAGTGAGCGACACACTCAAACTGCTTTTTTTTTAGATACCAAAGGCCCAAAAGTGGATAGTACAGCGATTTGACCTGTGGTACTGCGAAACCACACTGGGATGTCGGGCCTACACAAGACTATTTTCAACAGATATATTTTTGTGTCACAACAGTCAGGAGACACTACTGTTTTTCTTTACGGAAAAAACTACAAAAAGCTGAATAATAGAGATTTTTTACCGTGGGATGGCAAAACCACAGTTATTGTTTACTGGGGTATACCACACTTTTTTAAATAGAGATATTTGCGGCTGAACAGTGAGCGACACACTCAAACTGCTTTTTTTTTAGATACCAAAGGCCCAAAACTGGATAGTACAGCGATTTGACACATGGAACTGCGAACCCACACTGGGATGTCGGGCCTACCAAGACTACTTTCAACAGATATATTTTTGTGTCACAACAGTCCGGAGACACTACTGTTTTTCTTTACAGAAAAAACAACCAAAAGCTGAATAATAGAGATTTTTTTCCGTGGGATGGCGAAACCACAGTTATTGTTTACTGGGGTATACCACACTTTTTTAAATAGAGATATTTGCGGCTGAACAGTGAGCGACACACTCAAACTGCTTTTTTTTTAGATACCAAAGGCCCAAAACTGGATAGTACAGCGATTTGACCCGTGGAACTGCGAAACCACACTGGGATGTCGGGCCTACACAAGACTATTTTCAACAGATATATTTTTGTGTCACAACAGTCAGGAGACACTACTGTTTTTCTTTACGGAAAAATCTACCAAAAGCTGAATAATAGAGATTTTTTACTGTGGGATGGCAAAACCACAGTTATTGTTTACTGGGGTATACCACACTTTTTTAAATAGAGATATTTGCGGCTGAACAGTGAGCGACACACTCAAACTGCTTTTTTTTAGATACCAAAGGCCCAAAACTGGATAGTACAGCGATTTGACCCGTGGAACTGCGAAACCACACTGGGATGTCGGGCCTACACAAGACTATTTTCAACAGATATATTTTTGTGTCACAACAGTCAGGAGACACTACTGTTTTTCTTTACGGAAAAAACTACTAAAAGCTGAATAATAGAGATTTTTTACCGTGGGATGGCAAAACCACAGTTATTGTTTACTGGGGTATACCACACTTTTTTAAATAGAGATATTTGCGGCTGAACAGTGAGCGACACACTCAAACTGCTTTTTTTTTAGATACCAAAGGCCCAAAACTGGATAGTACAGCGATTTGACCCGTGGAACTGCGAAACCACACTGGGATGTCGGGCCTACACAAGACTATTTTCAACAGATATATTTTTTGTGTCACAACAGTCAGGAGACACTACTGTTTTTCTTTACGGAAAAATCTACCAAAAGCTGAATAATAGAGATTTTTTACCGTGGGATGGCAAAACCACAGTTATTGTTTACTGGGGTATACCACACTTTTTTAAATAGAGATATTTGCGGCTGAGCAGTGAGCGACACACTCAAACTGCTTTTTTTTTAGATACCAAAGGCCCAAAACTGGATAGTACAGCGAATTGACCCGTGGAACTGCGAAACCACACTGGGATGTCGGGCCTACACAAGACTATTTTCAACAGTTTTATTATTGTGTCACAACAGTCAGGAGACACTACTGTTTTTCTTTACGGAAAAAACTACCAAAATCTGAATAATAGAGATTTTTTTACCGTGGGATGGCAAAACCACAGTTATTGTTTACTGGGTTATACCACACTTTTTTAAATAGAGATATTTGCGGCTGAACAGTGAGCGACACACTCAAACTGCTTTTTTTTTATATACCAAAGGCCCAAAACTGGATAGTACAGCGATTTGACCTGTGGAACTGCGAAATCACACTGGGATGTCGGTCCTACACAAGACTATTTTCAACAGATATATTTTTGTGTCACAACAGTCCGGAGACACTACTGTTTTTCTTTACGGAAAAACTACCAAAAGCTGAATAATAGAGGTTTTTTACCGTGGGATCGCAAAACAACAGTTATTGTTTACTGGGGTATACCACACTTTTTTAAATAGAGATATTTGCGGCTGAACAGTGAGCGACACACTCAAACTGCTTTTTTTTTTTAGATACCAAAGGCCCAAAACTGGATAGTACAGCGATTTGACCAGTGGAACTGTGAAACCACACTGGGATGTCGGGCCTACACAAGACAATTTTCAACAGATATATTTTTGTGTCACAACAGTCAGGAGACACTACTGTTTTTCTTTACGGAAAAAACTACCAAAAGCTGAATAATAGAGATTTTTTACCGTGGGATGGCAAAACCACAGTTATTGTTTACTGGGGTATACCACACTTTTTTAAATAGAGATATTTGCGGCTGAGCAGTGAGCGACACACTCAAACTGCTTTTTTTTTAGATACCAAAGGCCCAAAACTGGATAGTACAGCGATTTGACCCGTGGAACTGCGAAACCACACTGGGATGTCGGGCCTACACAAGACTATTTTCAATAGTTTTATTATTGTGTCACAACAGTCAGGAGACACTACTGTTTTTCTTTACGGAAAAAACTACCAAAAGCTGAATAATAGAGATTTTTTACCGTGGGATGGCAAAACCACAGTTATTGTTTACTGGGGTATACCACACTTTTTTAAATAGAGATATTTGCGGCTGAACAGTGAGCGACACACTCAAACTGCTTTTTTTTTAGATACCAAAGGCCCAAAACTGGATAGTACAGCGATTTGACACATGGAACTGCGAACCCACACTGGGATGTCGGGCCTACCAAGACTACTTTCAACAGATATATTTTTGTGTCACAACAGTCCGGAGACACTACTGTTTTTCTTTACAGAAAAAACAACCAAAAGCTGAATAATAGAGATTTTTTTCCGTGGGATGGCAAAACCACAGTTATTGTTTACTGGGGTATACCACACTTTTTTAAATAGAGATATTTGCGGCTGAACAGTGAGCGACACACTCAAACTGCTTTTTTTTTAGATACCAAAGGCCCAAAACTGGATAGTACAGCGATTTGACCCGTGGAACTGCGAAACCACACTGGGATGTCGGGCCTACACAAGACTATTTTCAACAGATATATTTTTGTGTCACAACAGTCAGGAGACACTACTGTTTTTCTTTACGGAAAAATCTACCAAAAGCTGAATAATAGAGATTTTTTACCGTGGGATGGCAAAACCACAGTTATTGTTTACTGGGGTATACCACACTTTTTTAAATAGAGATATTTGCGGCTGAACAGTGAGCGACACACTCAAACTGCTTTTTTTTAGATACCAAAGGCCCAAAACTGGATAGTACAGCGATTTGACCCGTGGAACTGCGAAACCACACTGGGATGTCGGGCCTACACAAGACTATTTTCAACAGATATATTTTTGTGTCACAACAGTCAGGAGACACTACTGTTTTTCTTTACGGAAAAATCTACCAAAAGCTGAATAATAGAGATTTTTTACCGTGGGATGGCAAAACCACAGTTATTGTTTACTGGGGTATACCACACTTTTTTAAATAGAGATATTTGCGGCTGAATAGTGAGCGACACACTCAAACTGCTTTTTTTTAGATACCAAAGGCCCAAAACTGGATAGTACAGCGATTTGACCCGTGGAACTGCGAAACCACACTGGGATGTCGGGCCTACACAAGACTATTTTCAACAGATATATTTTTGTGTCACAACAGTCAGGAGACACTACTGTTTTTCTTTACGGAAAAATCTACCAAAAGCTGAATAATAGAGATTTTTTACCGTGGGATGGCAAAACCACAGTTATTGTTTACTGGGGTATACCACACTTTTTTAAATAGAGATATTTGCGGCTGAACAGTGAGCGACACACTCAAACTGCTTTTTTTTAGATACCAAAGGCCGAAAACTGGATAGTACAGCGATTTGACCCGTGGAACTGCGAAACCACACTGGGAAGTCGGGCCTACACAAGACTATTTTCAACAGATATATTTTTTGTCACAACAGTCAGGAGACACTACTGTTTTTCTTTACGGAAAAAACTACTAAAAGCTGAATAATAGAGATTTTTTACCGTGGGATGGCAAAACCACAGTTATTGTTTACTGGGGTATACCACACTTTTTTAAATAGAGATATTTGCGGCTGAACAGTGAGCGACACACTCAAACTGCTTTTTTTTTAGATACCAAAGGCCCAAAACTGGATAGTACAGCGATTTGACCCGTGGAACTGCGAAACCACACTGGGATGTCGGGCCTACACAAGACTATTTTCAACAGATATATTTTTTGTGTCACAACAGTCAGGAGACACTACTGTTTTTCTTTACGGAAAAATCTACCAAAAGCTGAATAATAGAGATTTTTTACCGTGGGATGGCAAAACCACAGTTATTGTTTACTGGGGTATACCACACTTTTTTAAATAGAGATATTTGCGGCTGAGCAGTGAGCGACACACTCAAACTGCTTTTTTTTTAGATACCAAAGGCCCAAAACTGGATAGTACAGCGATTTGACCCGTGGAACTGCGAAACCACACTGGGATGTCGGGCCTACACAAGACTATTTTCAACAGTTTTATTATTGTGTCACAACAGTCAGGAGACACTACTGTTTTTCTTTACGGAAAAAACTACCAAAATCTGAATAATAGAGATTTTTTTACCGTGGGATGGCAAAACCACAGTTATTGTTTACTGGGTTATACCACACTTTTTTAAATAGAGATATTTGCGGCTGAACAGTGAGCGACACACTCAAACTGCTTTTTTTTAGATACCAAAGGCCCAAAACTGGATAGTACAGCGATTTGACCTGTGGAACTGCGAAATCACACTGGGATGTCGGGCCTACACAAGACTATTTTCAACAGATATATTTTTGTGTCACAACAGTCCGGAGACACTACTGTTTTTCTTTACGGAAAAACTACCAAAAGCTGAATAATAGAGGTTTTTTACCGTGGGATCGCAAAACAACAGTTATTGTTTACTGGGGTATACCACACTTTTTTAAATAGAGATATTTGCGGCTGAACAGTGAGCGACACACTCAAACTGCTTTTTTTTTTTAGATACCAAAGGCCCAAAACTGGATAGTACAGCGATTTGACCAGTGGAACTGCGAAACCACACTGGGATGTCGGGCCTACACAAGACAATTTTCAACAGATATATTTTTGTGTCACAACAGTCAGGAGACACTACTGTTTTTCTTTACGGAAAAAACTACCAAAAGCTGAATAATAGAGATTTTTTACCGTGGGATGGCAAAACCACAGTTATTGTTTACTGGGGTATACCACACTTTTTTAAATAGAGATATTTGCGGCTGAACAGTGAGCGACACACTCAAACTGCTTTTTTTTTAGATACCAAAGGCCCAAAACTGGATAGTACAGCGATTTGACCCGTGGAACTGCGAAACCACACTGGGATGTCGGGCCTACACAAGACTATTTTCAACAGATATATTTTTGTGTCACAACAGTCAGGAGACACTACTGTTTTTCTTTATGGAAAAAACTACCAAAAGCTGAATAATAGAGATTTTTTACCGTTGGATGGCAAAACCACAGTTATTGTTTACTGGGGTATACCACACTTTTTTAAATAGAGATATTTGCGGCTGAACAGTGAGCGACACACTCAAACTGCTTTTTTTTTAGATACCAAAGGCCCAAAACTGGATAGTACAGCGATTTGACCCGTGGAACTGCGAAACCACACTGGGATGTCGGGCCTACACAAGACTATTTTCAACAGATATATTTTTGTGTCACAACAGTCAGGAGACACTACTGTTTTTCTTTACGGAAAAAACTACCAAAAGCTGAATAATAGAGATTTTTTACCGTGGGATGGCAAAACCACAGTTATTGTTTACTGGGGTATGCCACACTTTTTTAAATAGAGATATTTGCGACTGAACAGTGAGTGACACACTCAAACTGCTTTTTTTTTAGATACCAAAGGCCCAAAACTGGATAGTACAGCGATTTGACCCGTGGAACTGCGAAACCACACTGGGATGTCGGGCCTACACAAGACTATTTTCAACAGATATATTTTTGTGTCACAACAGTCAGGAGACACTACTGTTTTTCTTTACGGAAAAAACTACCAAAAGCTGAATAATAGAGATTTTTTACCGTGGGATGGCAAAACCACAGTTATTGTTTACTGGGGTATACCACACTTTTTTAAATAGAGATATTTGCGACTGAACAGTGAGTGACACACTCAAACTGCTTTTTTTTTAGATACCAAAGGCCCAAAACTGGATAGTACAGCGATTTGACCCGTGGAACTGCGAAACCACACTGGGATGTCGGGCCTACACAAGACTATTTTCAACAGATATATTTTTGTGTCACAACAGTCAGGAGACACTACTGTTTTTCTTTACGGAAAAAACTACCAAAAGCTGAATAATAGAGATTTTTTACCGTGGGATGGCAAAACCACAGTTATTGTTTACTGAGGTATACCACACTTTTTTAAATAGAGATATTTGCGGCTGAACAGTGAGCCACACACTCAAACTGCTTTTTTTTAGATACCAAAGGCCCAAAACTGGATAGTACAGCGATTTGACCCGTGGAACTGCGAAACCACACTGGGATGTTGGGCCTACACAAGACTATTTTCAACAGATATATTTTTGTGTCACAACAGTCAGGAGACACTACTGTTTTTCTTTACGGAAAAAACTACCAAAAGCTGAATAATAGAGATTTTTTACCGTGGGATGGCAAAACCACAGTTATTGTTTACTGGGGTATACCACACTTTTTTAAATAGAGATATTTGTGACTGAACAGTGAGTGACACACTCAAACTGCTTTTTTTTTAGATACCAAAGGCCCAAAACTGGATAGTACAGCGATTTGACCCGTGGAACTGCGAAACCACACTGGGATGTCGGGCCTACACAAGACTATTTTCAACAGATATATTTTTGTGTCACAACAGTCAGGAGACACTACTGTTTTTCTTTACGGAAAAAACTACCAAAAGCTGAATAATAGAGATTTTTTACCGTGGGATGGCAAAACCACAGTTATTGTTTACTGGGGTATGCCACACTTTTTTAAATAGAGATATTTGCGACTGAACAGTGAGTGACACACTCAAACTGCTTTTTTTTTAGATACCAAAGGCCCAAAACTGGATAGTACAGCGATTTGACCCATGGAACTGCGAAACCACACTGGGATGTCGGGCCTACACAAGACTATTTTCAACAGATATATTTTTGTGTCACAACAGTCAGGAGACACTACTGTTTTTCTTTACGGAAAAAACTACCAAAAGCTGAATAATAGAGATTTTTTACCGTGGGATGGCAAAACCACAGTTATTGTTTACTGGGGTATACCACACTTTTTTAAATAGAGGTATTTGCGACTGAACAGTGAGTGACACACTCAAACTGCTTTTTTTTTAGATACCAAAGGCCCAAAACTGGATAGTACAGCGATTTGACCCGTGGAACTGCGAAACCACACTGGGATGTCGGGCCTACACAAGACTATTTTCAACAGATATATTTTTGTGTCACAACAGTCAGGAGACACTACTGTTTTTCTTTACGGAAAAAACTACCAAAAGCTGAATAATAGAGATTTTTTACCGTGGGATGGCAAAACCACAGTTATTGTTTACTGAGGTATACCACACTTTTTTAAATAGAGATATTTGCGGCTGAACAGTGAGCCACACACTCAAACTGCTTTTTTTTAGATACCAAAGGCCCAAAACTGGATAGTACAGCGATTTGACCCGTGGAACTGCGAAACCACACTGGGATGTTGGGCCTACACAAGACTATTTTCAACAGATATATTTTTGTGTCACAACAGTCAGGAGACACTACTGTTTTTCTTTACGGAAAAAACTACCAAAAGCTGAATAATAGAGATTTTTTACCGTGGGATGGCAAAACCACAGTTATTGTTTACTGGGGTATACCACACTTTTTTAAATAGAGATATTTGTGACTGAACAGTGAGTGACACACTCAAACTGCTTTTTTTTTAGATACCAAAGGCCCAAAACTGGATAGTACAGCGATTTGACCCGTGGAACTGCGAAACCACACTGGGATGTCGGGCCTACACAAGACTATTTTCAACAGATATATTTTTGTGTCACAACAGTCAGGAGACACTACTGTTTTTCTTTACGGAAAAAACTACCAAAAGCTGAATAATAGAGATTTTTTACCGTGGGATGGCAAAACCACAGTTATTGTTTACTGAGGTATAACACACTTTTTTAAATAGAGATATTTGCGGCTGAACAGTGAGCGACACACTCAAACTGCTTTTTTTTTAGATACCAAAGGCCCAAAACTGGATAGTACAGCGATTTGACCCGTGGAACTGCGAAACCACACTGGGATGTTGGGCCTACACAAGACTATTTTCAACAGATATATTTTTGTGTCACAACAGTCAGGAGACACTACTGTTTTTCTTTACGGAAAAAACTACCAAAAGCTGAATAATAGAGATTTTTTACCGTGGGATGGCAAAACCACAGTTATTGTTTACTGGGGTATACCACACTTTTTTAAATAGAGATATTTGCGGCTGAACAGTGAGCGACACACTCAAACTGTTTTTTTTTTAGATACAAATGGCCCAAAATGGATAATACAGAGGTTTGAACCATGGAAGTGCAAAACAACACTTCTGTTTCTCTAGCCTACACCAGACTATTTTCAACAGTTATATTTGTGTCTGAAAAATCAGAGACACGCTTTTTTTTGGGGGGGGACGGGACACACCAAAAGGTTAATAAGACGAGTATTTGTACAGTGTGAAGGAGGAAAAAAAAGGAGGATTTAGATGAAAAAAAATGGATTTTTCCTGGCCCCCGACACCTGGTGCTAAGTCCAGCAATTTCAGCAACAGGAGCACACAGGACAGTAATGCAGCGTTTGCTGGTATAACCGCTGTGTCTCCTATACAGCCTGCCTGCCTGGTATCTGGGATGGATATTAGTCCTGAAAAGGACTGTTTGTTTGTTCTGGCAGCCTTTTCAGACCCTACACTAACTATTTCGCAGTTTATATCTCTCCCTAAATCAGCAGCGCTGTCCCTACACTGTCTAATCCGGAGCGACTGTGTCCAAGATGGCGGCGCCCGGTTTTAAATACTCGAGGTGACGCTGTGCGGCCAGCCAATCACTGTAATGCCCACAACCAACATGGCTGCAGCATTACGGTGACTGGCTGGCAATCCCTGCATGTTCATTGGCTCTGTAAAGAGCGGCAAACATGCAGGGCGGAGACCCGAGCTCCCGCCCGAGTAACCCGGAAATGCTCGGTGCTCGCCGAACATCCCGAGTAGCTTGATGCTCGGGCGAGTACCGAGCAGTGTCGAGCATGTTCGCTCAACACTAATTAGGATATAAAGTGCTAATGCAATGGCATAACATACAAATCAAATCATCCATGTATGAATCAATGGGATACCAAATATAAAGTGCTAATGCAATGACATGACATATTTAAGGTACAGATAGAAAGATTTATAAATCTCCCAATTTATAAATCTCCCAAGATATAACTGCCTATGACCATAGGATACCAGTTATAAAGTACAAATGCAAGATATATTAAACATCTCTCAGGATGCATACGCATAGACCATATACTCCTGGTAGTACACATCCCTTATCCATAAATACACACACATGATTACAAATATTGTGCTGACATCTGTGTGACAGCGTGAGAAACACCAGCTCTGATCGGCAGTAAGTTTGTTACCACCGGCCAAAGCGCTGCAGTTCCCACGCTGTCATACAGATGACAGCATGTGAGCCAGCAGCAGCTGTGACCGCTGGTAACCTTCTTACTGCCAGTCTCAGACGTCGGCTGATGAGAGTACTACTGTCATCAGCATACGCCTGGTCTTGCTGATAGCAGCGAGAGCAGAAGAAGCTGATGAGGCACCTGTGCTATAAATAAATAAATTATGACATTCGGTCCCCTCTATTTTTGCTAACTAGTGCAAGTAAAGCTGAAAGCTGCAGACTGCAGCCCCCATCTGTCAGCTTTATATTGGCTGGTTATCAACAATAGAGGTGCCCCATGCCATTTTTAAATTATTTACATAAATAATTAAGAAAACGGCGTTGGATCTCCCCCATTTTTGACAATCAGCCAAGCTAAAGCAGACAGTTGGGGGCTGGTATTCTCAGACTGGGAAGGGGCCATGATATTGCTTTGTATTTTTACTCTCGGTGTCCTGTCCAACAGGTACTCTACACCCATGTACAGATGCCACATAAATGCCAACTGAGGGGGACAGCTATATTTTCTCAAATGTTGTCCAGCTTGCTATGTATTTAGCTAACAAACCAAAAAGATATTGGTTTTATTTTCATTCTGTAAAAAATGTGGCTTCTTGCAACATTTCGGTAGACTATGAAATAATGAAAAATATTTGTTTTTACAATGCATTATTTTAGTACAGGTTAATGACACTTGTAAGAATTGGCTCACTGGAGCACACAGTCCTTGTAAATTGCTGATCAGGAAGTCAATTGAATCAATAGCTCATTTAAAGGGGTTTTCCAGTACTCTGATATTGGTGACTTATCCATAGGATAATTCATCAATAACAAATAGGTGATCAGCTCTGGCAGTGGCCAGATGTAAAGAGTGTACAGTGCTGCAGTATCTCAAAGCAGCTACTAAACAATGTATAAAGCTACGATGTTCCAGTTTTGTACACCATTAAAATCCATCTGCAACCGGATCTAAAAAGAAGTGGTAGTGGTGAGGTGCCAGGTGTCACACTCCCAGCGATCTGATATTAATGACCTATACTAAGGGTGGGTTATCAATATCAAAGTAATGAACAGCCCCTTTAATGATCACTCATCATTGACCTATATTGGGGAGTACTTGGTATTAAAGCCCAGTTTCTGAGCTTGACTTAATGAACAGGAGGAAAAGTTTTACTTCTTGGTTCTGTGTCTGTGTAGGACAGAGATATGGGACGGAGTAAATTATTGAACGAAGAGTGATCACTGCCTGTCCCAGCCATCTATCCACCCATGCAGCTTTCTATTAACCCAAGGGGATGATACAGGGGCATTTTTTATGTTATTACCCATGTTACTACTTAGAAAGCATACGTATGTGCGCTCTGATTTTTGGTTTGTACAGTTTTTATGGTTTTATGAAGATGTCTAGACATGGACATAAGTAACATGCATGAATTCTGCACATCCTAATATTTTATTTGCCTTTTCTATTATGCTTTTTTTATTTGCAGTCTTGCAGATATCAGGTTTTGATACTAATACAGTGAGCTGGAAGCAAACATTGACTTTAGAGCAGAACAGATTGGGGGCTTGGGAGTAGTTTTCCCACTTAGAAAATTGGTGGAGGGTAAGAAAGCTAGAAAAGTAACTTGGGGCCTTAGCAGAAATTGTTGTGGAGCTCAGGAAGTGTATTCCTGGGCTGTTATGATATAACAAAAGCCTGGAGGAAGCTACTGGTGCTGACCTCAAAACTAGGGGAAGTCATGGCTGGTTCCATTGGATACTGTGATCGAAGCAATGTCAATGGGGACTAGTGAGAAGTTGTAGCAGAGGCTTGGATTCCTGGTGACCAGGGTTGTGGCTAAAATAATTCAGTTGTGAGGCGTTTTTGGTTAATGGAGTTGTTAGCTGGAAGGCTTGGTGTGACAAGGGCTCTAAACTTGGGCCCTGATAGTGCAGTTGTGATGTGTTATGGACTGAGCAGGTTCGTTAGTACACAAGGTGGTGTGGTGAGGGCTCGGGAAAGCAAAGATTGTTTAGGAGGACACATTCATGGGAAAGGGAAGCCAGGATGAAGTTGCATAGACCTCGGGTATAGCTTTTTGGGATTGAACAAGGACCTCAGCTGGAAAATGACACATATATAGAGTATTATACTTTGCATAGTTTAGGTTCTGTTGGGTATAACAATCAGAGCACTATTATACGTGCTTGCTAGCCCATGTGCCAGGCAAACATGACTTTGGACCATATGCCAAAGGTTGCTGACCCCTGTTGTGGTGTATTAAGTACGAACTTGTATCATAAATGAATTTTCTCTTTAATGGTTAAACTAATCCTATCGCACTCTGTGCGGCAGCATGAAATATTTCACTGACTGTTCTCGTACAAAAAGTCATGTGCCTTATGGATAAGTTTCTCATAATTACATTTCTGACAACAGATTTGTTCCTTTAGGTGGCCGCCCTGACTTCACTTTACTTGTGATATGATTAGTTTAGTTCTTAATGGTTTATTGAGTTATCTCGAGTTGCTATGGTTTCAGTGACCAGAACTTATAAAATGTGTGTATTTTAGGATATACAGCATTTTTAAGACTAAAGCTACACTGCAAATATTTTCCAAGTACAAAGTTCTTGTAAATGCCATGATGGAAACACTCAAGTTCAGTGACAATTAAGACACTGAGTGCTTGCGGAGAAATTACACCTATTACCTCTATTAAACCACAGATGAAAAATAAGACTTGGTTTGTAGACCAGTGTGCAGTAAATATCTCACACTCGACAAAGAAATCAGGTGAGCCAGGAGATTTAAGGGATCAGATAAACATCCAATGTGTATGAATAGCACACCTGTTGCATGGCGGTTGTTGAGTGTGTCCATGAAGCGGGCTCAGCAGCTGAATCTGCACCATACACTGTGGATGCTGGCCTGGCTGTGTTCCACAGCCAGCACCTGCCTATGTTTAACCACTTAAATGCCATTGTAAATCTCTGACAGTGACACTTAGGTGTTAGGATCTGGGAGGAAAGTCTATTCCGATGGGTTGCCTTATCAGCCGGGGACCTATTGAAAGCCCCACATGTCAGCGTCATCTTTGTACTCACAGGCTAGGTTTCATAGGAGATTGTTAATTTCATTTTATACTGTAATCCTGAAGTATTGCAGTATATAGTTCATACAATTAAACAAGTTTGAAGTCCCCTGGGAGGACCAAAAAAAGGAAAAAGTAATAAAAAAAAAATTATATAAAGAAATAAAAAAGTTAAAGTTTGAATTATTCCCTTTTCCCAATACAAAACTAAATTAAAAATCCTCAAAAATCCGATATAATTAAAAATCCTCAAAAGTCCGATATATGAAATTATAAAATTAATTAACCCACGTGGTAAGCATCATAAAGACAAACAAAACAAAATGTCAGAATTGCAGTTTTTTGGTCCCCGCACCTAAAAAGTGATCAAAACATTGTTTGTACCATAAAATAGTATTATTAAAACCACAGCTCACCTAACAAAAATAAAACCATATTAACACCTCCATCAATGAAAAAATTAAAAAGTTGCGTGCCTCAGAAAATGGTAACCAAATCAAATCTTTTTTTTGAGAAAGCACAATGATTTTTTTTAAACACTGATAATATCTATAATATAACCGGGGATGCGTGTCTCTGTCTGAAGCTTTTATAGACTGCGCAAGCGCGACACGCCTGCGCAGTCTGGATCCAGACTGAAGCACGCATGAAGCCGTTACAGGTAAGAGGAGTGTGTATGGCACCGGAGATCGCGATATGCATAGACACTGAAAGCATACCGCAATTTCCGGCGCCATACTTACCTGACCAGGAGGAGCGTTGCCGCGGCGCCTCTATTCTCGCCGGAGACCAGGAGCAGAGTGAAGACGTCGGAATTGGCGCATGCGCATAGCGCTATTCGGCTCCATTTTACTGAAGACACATTTGCAGTGTGTCTTCAGCAAAATGGCGCCAGACAGCGCGGTATGAGCACATGCGTACTCCGGCGCCACACTCCTCCCCCGGCCTCCGGCAGAACAGGACTCCACAGCGCTGGAGCCCAAGGAAGAAAGGTGAGTCTAAGTGTTTTTTTTTTTTTTTGTATGTGTGCAGTGTGAAAGGGATGAGGGGTACCATGCATACCAGGAATTGGGTGATGAGGGGGCCACACATACCAGGATTGGGGGATGAGGGAGCCACACATACCAGGATTGGGAAATGAGGGGGCCACACATACAAGGATTGGGGGATGAGGGGGCCACACATACCAGGATTGGGGGTGAGGGGACCCTGCATTCCAGGAATGGGGGTGAGGGGACCCTGCATTCCAGGATTAGGGGATGAGGGGACCATGCATACCAGGATTGGGGGAGAGGGGTACCATGCATACCAGGATTGGGGGAGAGGGGACCATGCATACCAGGATTGGGGGATGAGGGGGCAACACATACCAGGATTGGGGGATGAGGGGTACCATACATACCAGGATGTGGGGATGAGGGGTACCATACATACCAGGATTGGGGGATGAGGGGTACCATACATACCAGGATTGGGGGATGAGGGGTACCATACATACCAGGATTGGGGGATGAGGGGACCATGCATACCCGGATTGGGAGGTGAGGGGGCCACACATACCAGGATTGGGGGGTATGAGGGTACCATACATACCAGGATTGAGGGGTGCCATGCATACCAGGATTGGGGGGATGAGGGGACCATGCATACTAGGATTGGGGGTGAGGGGACCATGCATACCAGGATTGGGGGTGAGGGGACCATGCATACCAGGATTGGGGGTGAGGGGGCCACACATACCAGGATTGGGGGGTGAGGGGTGCCATGCATACCAGGATTGGGGATGAGGGGACCATGCATACCAGGATTGGGGGTGGGGGGACCATACATAGCAGGATTGGGGGTGAGGGGACCACGCATACCAGGATTGGGAGGTGAGGGGGCCACACATACAAGGATTGGGGAATGAGGGGGCCACACATACCAGGATTAGGGGATGAGGGGTCCCATGCATACCAGGATTGGGGGATGAGGGGACCATGTATACCAGGATTGGGGGATGAGGGGACCATGCATACCAGGATTGGGGGATGAGGGGACCATTCATACTAGGATTGGGGGTGAGGGGACCACACATACCAGGATTGGGGGGTCCGGGGTGCCATGCATACCAGGATTGGGGGATGAGGGGACCATGCATACCAAGATTGGGGGTGAGGGGACCACGCATACCAGGATTGGGGGTGAGGGGACCACGCATGCCAGGGTTAAATGATGGGGGTGCCATACATACCAGGATTGGGGGATGAGGGGGCCACACATATCAGGATTGGGGGATGAGGGGTACCATACATACCAGGATTGGGGGACGAGGGGTACCATATATACCAGGATTGGGGGATTCGGGGTACCATATATACCAGGATTGGGGGATGAGGGGAACATGCATACCAGGATTGAGGGTGAGGGGAACATGCATACCAGGATTGGGGGTGAGGGGACCATGCATACCAGGATTGGGGGATGACGCCTACAGGCGTCTGCTGGGGCCAGGAGACCTGCAGTCTCCTGCCCTCCGGTTTCTGCTGCTGGGCCTTCAGTGCCACACAGCCTCAGATTCCCGTGTCCGGTTCCTCTGTGTCGGTTCCTTCTGGGGTGAACTGCCGCGCAGTTCCACTCCCCAGCTCCTCTCTCATTGACATCCTCACTTCAACTCCTCACACTAAGTCTAACTAACCCCACCCCCAGATCCCAGTTGCCAAGGGGAGTGGCTCCCCTTGCTGGTCTGGAGCCAGGAAAGTGTTGCATGCTTAGCAAAACCTAATTAGGGGACCCCTGCTTGCTTCCAGGCATGGCATCACCTCTTGTGAGGGGGGCAATGCCACTGTGGCAACTGGACCCCTGGGGTGCCACACATGCATACCAGGATTGAGGGATGAGGGGTACCATGCATACCAGGATAGGGATCTGGGGGGCATGCATACCAGGATTTGGATGAGGGGCCATGCATACCAGGATAGGGATGAGGGGTACCATGTATACCAGGATAGGGATGAGGGGTACCATGCATACCAGGATGAGGGATGGGGTGCCATGCATACCAAGATAGGGAGGAGGGGTAACCTTGCATACCAGGATGAGGGATACCATACATACCAGGATAGGGATGAGGGATGGGATACATTGCATGCCAGGATTGTTTATGAGGCAGCCATGCATACCATGATTAGGAGCGCCATGCATGCCAGGATTAGGATGAGGGATGCCATGCATACCAGGATTGGGGATGAGGGGTGCCATGCATATCAGAATTGGGGGTGAGGAGTGCCATGCATACCAGGATTGGGGGTGAGGGATGCCATGCATACCAGGATAGAGATGAGGGGTGCCATGCCTACCAGGATAGAGATGAGGGGTGCCATGCATACCATGATAGAGATCTGGGGGGGCCATGCATACCAGGATTCGGATGAGGGGCCATGCATTCCAGGATAGAGATGAGGGGTACCATGCATACCAGGATGAGGGGTACCATACATACCAGGATAGTGATGAGGGGTGCCATGCATACCAGGATTGGGGATGAGGGGTGCCATGCATACCATGATAGGGATGAAGGGTACCATGTATACCAGGATAGGGATAAGTGGTACCATGCATACCAGGATGAGGGATTGGGTGCCAAGAAAACCAGGATAGGGATGAGGGAGCCATGCATACCCAGGATGAGGGGTGCCATGCATACCAGGATTGGGGGATGAGGGGTACAATGCATACAAGGATTGGGGGATAAGGGGTACCATGCATACCAGGATAGGGATCTGGGAGGGGCATGCATACCAGGATTTGGATGGGGTACCATGCATACCAGGATTGGTTAAGAGGGAGCCATGCATACCAGGATGAGGGGTGCCATGCATGCCAGGATTAGAAAAATGGGTGCCATGCATACCAGGATTGGGGATGAGGGGTGCCATGCATACCAGGATTGGGGTCGAGGGGTGCCATGCATACCAGGATTGGGGGTGAGGGGTGCCATGCATGCCAGGATAGGGATGAGGCATTCCATGCATCTCAGGATAGAGATGAGGGGTGCCATGCATACCAGGATAGGGATGAGGAGTATCATGCATACCAGGATAGGGATTTGGGGGGCCATGCATACCAGGATTTGGATGAGGGGTGCCATGCATTCCAAGATAGGGATAAGGGGTACCATGTATACCAGGATAGGGATGAGGGGTGCCATGCATACCAGGATAGAGATGATGGGTGCCATGCATACCAGGATAGGGATGAGGGGTACCATGCAAACCAGGATAGGGATCTGGGGGGGCATGCATACCAGGATTCGGATGAGGGGTGCCATGCATACTAGGATTGAGGGTGAGGGGTGCCATGCATACCAGGATTGGGGGTGAGGGGTGCCATGCATACTAGGATAGGGATGAGGTGTTCCATGCATATCAGGATAGGGATCTGGGAGGGGCATGCATACCAGGATTCGGATGGGGTACCATGCATACCAGGATTGGTTAAGAGGGAGCCATGCATACCAGGATGAGGGGTGCCATGCATGCCAGGATTAGAAAAATGGGTGCCATGCATACCAGGATTGGGGATGAGGGGTGCCATGCATACCAGAATAGAGATGAGGGGTGCCATGCATACCAGGATAGGGATGAGGGGTATCATGCATTCCAAGATAGGGATAAGGGGTACCATGTATACCAGGATAGGGATGAGGGGTACCATGTATACCAGGATAGGGATGAGGGGTACCATGCATACAAAGATTGGGGATGAGGGGTGCCATGCATACCAGGATAGGAATGAAGGGTACCATGTATACCAGAATGGAGATGAGGGGTACAATGCATAAAAGGATGAGGGATGGGGTACCATGCATACCAGGATTGGTTAAGAGGGAGCCATGCATACCAGGATGAGGAGTGCCATCCATGCCAGGATTAGGATAAGGGGTGCCATGCATACCAGGATTGGGGGTGAGGGGTGCCATGCATACCAGGATAAGGATGAGGTGTTCCATGCATACCAGGATATAGATGATGGGTGCCATGCATACCAGGATAGGGATGAGGGGTACCATGCATACCAGGATAGGGATCTGGGGGGGGCATGCATACCAGGATAGGGATGAGGGGTGCGATGCATACCAGGATTCGGATGAGGTGTGCCATGCATTCCAGGATAGGGATAAGGGGTACCATGTATACCAGGATAGGGATGAGGGGTACCATGCATACCAGGATAAGGGATGGGGTGCCATGCATACCAGGATAGGGATGAGGGGTACCATGTATACCAGGATGAGGGGTACCATACATAAAAGGATAAGGGATAAGGGGTGCCATGCATACAAGGATTGGGGATGAGGGGTGCCATGCATACCAGAATAGGGATGAGGGGTACCATGTATACCAGGATAGAGATGAGGGGTACAATGCATACCAGGATGAGGGATGGGGTTCCATGCATACTAGGATAGGGATGAGGGAGCCATGCATACCAGGATGAGGGGCACCTTGCATGCCAGGATTGGGCTGAGGGGTGCCATGCATGCCAGGACTGGGGGTAAGGGGTGCCATGCATACCAGGATAAGGATGAGGCGTTCCATGCATACCAGGATTGGAGGTGAGGGGTGCCATGCATACCAGGATTGGAATGAGGGGTGCCATGCATACCAGGATTAGTGGTGAGAGGTGCCATGCATACCAGGATTGGGGGTGAGGGGTGCCATGCATACCAGGAATGGGGGTGAGGGGTGCCATGCATACCAGGATAGGGATGAGGCGTGCCATGCATACCAGAATAGGGATGAAGGCAGTACATAACAGGATGGGGGAACAGGATGGGGGCAGCACAAATACCAGGATTGGGGCAGCACAAATACCAGGATGGGAGACCATATACAAATAAAAATGCTCGCCACCCGGGCCCAGAAAGGGCTCAATAGCCAGTTGCCTTTAGCAAGCAATCAGATTCCACTTTTCATTCCTCACACACTTTCGAAAATGAAAGATGGAATCTGATTGATTTCTAAGGGCAACTGAGCCAGTTTCACAGATCTAGTTTTCACAGATAGATCTCCCCCAAATCTGTTTTCTTTTCAGATAATTCAGATAACACATAATGGCAAATAATTTAAATACAGATCAAAGAAAATGGATTTTAACAGAGTATTGGAAATCTCAAAATGCTGAAACCGTTAGAGCAAATTAGGTTGAAACATTTGGTACTCAAGTCCCAAAGAGACAAACCATTTACCGCATTCTTGACAAATTCATTGCCACTGGCTCAATCCTTAATGCTCCAAGAACAGGTCGACCCAAAACAGTCTGTCCAGAAGATAATAAACAACTTGTTGCTGAAACATTTGTTCAGAGTCCAAAAAAGTCCACGAGAAGAGTCTCTTTGGATTTGGGAATTTCACGAGCTTCTATCATGCGAATCCTGAAATCTTTTGGGTGGAAAGCTTATCGTCCACGTCTAATTCATGGTTTATTGGAGAATGATCCAGACAGGCGGCTGCAATTTAGTGAGATTATGCTTAACTAAATTGAAGAAAATCCAGTAATTTTAGATAACATTATGTGGAGTGATGAAGCTTCTTTCAAATTATCCGGCCATATTAACAGACATAGTTGTATTTACTGGTATAATGAGAACATGCATTTAACATTAGAGCAACAACTAAATGAGCCTGGTGTCAATGTTTGGGGTGGTATTTCAAGTTTTGGTGTTTTAAGGTTGTTCCCCAGTTACAGCAACAGCCTAATTCAAATTACCTTTATTTCCAACAAGATGGGGCCCCTCCACATTATTCAAGAGTGGTCCGCGAGTATCTTGATGAAACATTTCTTAATAAATGGATTGGCCGAATAGGCCCACTTGATTGGCCGGCACGTTCACCAGACCTGACCCCAATGGATTTTTTCTTTTGGGGAGTACTCAAGGACAAAGTTTATAGTCGAAAACCACAAAGTGTCAGTGATTTGAAAAATTACATAAGAGATGCATTTCAAGAAATTAATACCCAAAGAGACTTGTGCAGAAAAGTTTGTTGAAGCGTAAGAGGCGACTTCAAAGCTGTGCAAATTGTAATGGAAAACAGTTTGAGCACCTGCGTTGATAAAATTTAAGGGCTTTTGTATTATTGTTCAGAATAAAATTTAATTGTCAATGTTATGCTTGTGTTAGTAAATATAATTTTATATATAAATCAAAATAAATGTTATTATTTTCTGGCCACCTACTTTTGGAACACCCTGCATATATATTATAGTATAGTATAGTATAGTATAGTATACTATACTATACATATATATATATATATATTGTAAAAGTTTGGTATCACCATAATCTAACTTTAATCTAACTTTCCTGAAAGATCATTGTGCTGTGTCATTTATACCACACACTGACTGCCGTAAATACATAGTAAAGAAGACATGGAGGAATTGTATTTTTTTCTACCATTTCACCTCACATGGATTTTTTTCCCACATTTTTCAGCACATTAAATTAATGCTTGCTTTCAAAACTGTGAATCGGCCCACAAAAAAAAAAATTCTTATATACCCTATAAGGGATAAAAATACAAAAGTGCAAAACCAATGTCAAGGTTCTGCGAATGGAGTGAACTACAGTGAGATCCATTATACACAAATGGAAAATCCCAATACAGTGGTGAACCTTCCCAGGAGAACCTTCCCGCCTATAAAAATCTCTCTAAGAGGGCAACCATGACTAAACTAAAAGGTCACAAATGAACCCAGAAGGGCATCTATATAACCGCAGCCCTCATCTGCCCCAGTTAATGTCAATGTTCATTATTCCAGAAAACAAAACTCACAAGGCAAAAATAGTTCTCTGAGAGTTACAAGGTGCAAACTGCTGCTGACCAAAAATAATTGATTTGACAAAAACATCTAGATGACGACCAAGACTTTTGTAATAATTTTCTGTGAACTGATAAATCAAAGGTGGAACTTTATGGAAAATATGGATCCCATTACATTTAGAGTAAAGCTAAAACTATATCCTACTGTAAAAACATAGAAAAAAAACAGTCAAACATGGCGGTAGTGTGGTGCATTGCTTCTGCGGGACTTGAAAGACTTGATCCTCCAGGATGTGGACAATTTGCCATAATTGTTGGAACCATGAATTTTGCTCTCTAGTAGAAAACCCTGAAGGAAAATGTGCACCCGTCAACTTGTGGCCTAAGGTGCAGGCACAATTGGGTTATTATGGAAGACAACAAACATCAGATTAGTCAGATGAGCCAAGGTTCAAGTAATAGAAATCTTGAAGATCTTGGTATGGGGTATGGGACAGTCCAAAAAAAATAGTGGGTCCCAAAAGTAAAATACAGGTTCAAATTCAAATATAAAGGCCAAAAAATACAAACCTAACAAAGACCTATGACTGGCTATCAGGCCAATGTACTGCTTTGGGTCAGCCATTTGTTAAACGAGTGTGCTGCCCAGCATCTCCACCAGTCTTGCCATGAGACCTACTGCATCGGGGAGGAATCAGAAATGGTATCTGTATATGGATTGCTGAGTATAGCACTTTGTCCATCACTAGTGTCACTATCCCTCCACACATACTGGTATTTGTTGTGTTTTTTAACTCTTAAAAACTCAATTCCTGGCAAGCCGAATTACTAAGCATTAAGTTGATGAACCTGATCTGTCTTAAGGTATGTGCATACGTTCCATATTTTCAGCAGAAAAATCTAAGCTGTATGTGCATAAGATTTCATACATTTAATTTATTTAGCTGGTACAGTAAAATGCTGTAAAAACACACAAAAACGACCAAAAAAACAACAAAAATACTGGAAAAAAAGGCAAATTGCAAACATATTCTTCAAGTGCAGACTAAAAAAAATTCAGTTAATGGTTCTGTAACTAACGTCTCCAACTTGTATTCCTATAGAAATCAATATAGCTTGCAGCCAAGGGCAAAACTACATTAAAAAAGGTAAAATACTGCATTTTTTATCTAAGCAAAATGTAGCAATTTTAAGGACTTAAACTTAGACCTGGAGGTAGTCTTGTGCAAATCTTTCAAAATAGGGTTTAATGAAACTCTTTATACATCTACGCAGCAAAACTTTATAACAAGTTCCCAAAGTAAGTTTCTAAGTTATTAACGTTGCCTTTCATCCCCTGCCCTTAGCTATTAATTTTGTAAATTCCGAGCTATTTACTGTTGCCCATCCTCATTTACCATGTTGTGGGAGTATCGCTGTTAGAATTTCATGCACTTTGCCTTGTTAAATATACGATGGTGGGTGTTTGACATTTTTAGTCGGTTAATTTGTATTTTTTTTATTGCTGCAGCGAATTTATTGAATAAAAGCCAACATTGCTTTGTGTTGCCTCTAAATTATTTCAAGATCTATGCCTTATAAATTCCAAAATGCTCTTCAATTGTCAACTGGGAGGAAAAAAAGATATAGAAGATTCCTCATTATTTTACAAAAAAAATAAAAATAAACTCCAGTGTGTTTTATGGCAGACATTTATCCAGACTTATCCTGAGTTCAACCTTGTATAATTATAAAAGAAAATCAAAGCCCTCATCTAATGGGAAATATATTAGACAAGCAAGTTTCATAAGAAAAAAATATTAAGTGGCATCTGTCGTAGTAGATAGACTTTGGAGAGGAAAACCTGTCAGATCATGAAATGGATGTTGTGGCATAGATAAGTATTCGGTTTAATTGTAAACTTTTTGCAATTTCTTGTTATTACAAATATTTCCCAAAAATCGGCTGATTATTCTTTTGAGGCCCCTGGCAATTATCTGCAATTTGTGTTGGAACTTGAGCCCCCTACATACAGTGGGGAAAATAAGTATTTGATATCCTGCCGATTTTGCAAGTTTTCCCACCTACAAAGAATGGAGAGGTCTGTACTTTTTATCGTAGGTATACTTCAACTGTGAGAGACAGAATCTAAAAATAAAAAACAGAAAATCACATTGTATGATTTTTAAATAATTAAATTGTATTTTATTGCTTGAAGTAAGTATTTGATCACCTACCAACCAGCTAGAATTCTGGAACTCACAGACCTGTTAGTTTTTCTTTAAGAAGCCCTCCTACTCTACACTCATTACCTGTATTAGTTTGAACTCGTTACCTACCTGTATAAAAGACACCTGTCCACAAACTAAATCACACTGCAACCTTTCCACCATGGCCAAGACCAAAGAGCTGTCTAAGGACATCAGGGACAAAATTGTATACCTTGACAAGGCTGGGATGGGCTACAAGACAATAGGCAAGCAGCTTGGTGAGAAGGCAACAACTCTTGAAGCAATTATTAGAAAATAGAAGAAACACTCTTCCTTGCTTTGGGGCTCCATGCAAATTCTCGCCTCATGGAGTAAGGATGATTCCGAGAAAGGGCAGGAATCAGCCCAGGATGACACAGGAGGACCTGGTCAATGACCTGAAAAGTGCTGGGACAACAAACAGACTGAGTCTCAAATATTACCATTAGTAACACACTATGCTGTTATGGATTCAAATTCTACGCAAGGTCCCCCTGCTCATGCCAGCACATGTTCAGGTCCATTTGAAGTTCACCAGTGACCATCTGGATGATCCAGAGAAGCCATGGGAGAAGATCATGTGGTCAGATGAGACCAAAATAGAACTTTTTGGTATCAACTCCACTCATCATGTTTGGAGGAAGAAGAAGGATGAGTACATCCCCAAGAACACCATCCCAACCGTGAAGCGTGGTGGAGGAAACATAATTCTTTGGGGGTGCTTTCCTGCAAAGGGGACAGGATGACTACACTGTATTGAAGAGAGGATGGATGGGGTCATGTATCGTGAGATTTTGGTCAACAACCTCCTTTACTCAGTATGAGAATTGATGATGGGTCGTGGCTGGGTCTTCCAGCATGACAATGACGCTAAACACACAGCCAGGGCAGCTAAAGAGTGACTCCGTAAGAAGCATTTCAAGGTCATGGAATGGTCTAGCCGGTCTCCAGACCTGAACCCAATAGAAAATCTTTGGAGGGAGCTGAAACTCAATGTTGCACAGCGACAGCCCCGAAACCTGAAAGATCTGGAGAAGATCAGTATGGAGGAGTGGACCAAAATCCCTGTTGCAATGTGTGCAACAAGAACTACAGGAAATGTCTGACCTCTGTAATTGCAAACAAAGTTTTCTGTTTCTGTAAGTTCTGTTTTTCTATTGTATCAAGTACTTATTTCATGCAATAAAATGCAAATTAATTATGTAAAAATCATACAATGTGATTTTCTGCATTTTCTTTTTTGATTTTGTCTCTCACAGGTGAAGTGTACCTATGATAAAAATTACAGACCTCTCCATTCTTTGTAGGTGTGAAAACTTGCAAAATCGGCAGTGTATCAAATACTTATTTTCCCCACTGTACATTACACTAACATTGGCCTATACTGGCGATATCTGTGAGCTTGGCCAACAGTCTAATGTGTATGAAAACCTCCCGACTCTCCCCCTGAAGTGATGCCGGGAAAGATCAGAATTATGTACAATTTTGGACTGCTGATCCTTTTGTCCTCGGCAAAATAAGCTACTGCCAGAAGAGTCTGGCATTGTCTTTTACATAGAGGACACACAAGTTCTCGGCAGAACAAGCGCTGCTGTGTATGGTGAATTCAAGAGAGATATCTGCTGCCTGAATCATTGGCTCAACCATCGGTGGGCCAACAGCTGTCTATTCTGTAGAGGGCCCCTTAGCAGCAACGGATACTCGTCTACCTTCATTAATCCCCTAAACTTTTGACAAAACAATATTGTATATGTTCAACCACTCCTCCTTTCAAACAGTTAATGCAATAGGCCACTCTCATGATTGGTGTGGGTCCTGTGAATATGTGTTACATGTTGCTTCTGGAAAACACCCATAAAGGGAATCTGTCACTAGCTTTAGGGTTACAAAATTGAATACATTGCTGTATAGGGCACTCAAAAAGTTCCAGCAAACCTTTCTAACCACAGAACAATGCACAACAATCACGTTGAGTCGCCTCATTATTACCTGCCTACTACACCCCAAAATTGCAGATTGACATTTAATCAATGACGATGCATCAGGGGTTTCATCTGAGAAATATGCATCGTTTGCATCCAACATATGCTCAGTGCATCACCAATGTCTGCGCATACATAAGCACAAACATTGCATGCACGAGGTTTCAAAGGTTGTATAATACCATATGGTGAGCCATCCACTGCAGTCATGAACAACTCCCTTAATATTTCTGTATGCCAACATGCAAAAATCCAGAATGGACAATGGTCTTACTACTTTAAATTACTACTGAATTGACAAGAGGGATGATTTCCCATTCCAATTATCCCAGAATTCTGGATCAAAATGTGGCATGAAACCAGCCTATTGCCCAATTATGTCTAGTTGGCATTTCTTCTGCCACAATAGTCATTTGTCAAAAGTTTCTAGAAAACGTGGTGCACCAAGAGAAATTGTAAAATGTATTAGACTACAGTCAGCCAGACACACCAATATAAGCGGGACCGACTGACAGTCTAATGTGTATGGGGACCTCCTGACTCTCCCTTGATGGATTTTGTCAGGGAAAAGAAGGAGTCTGCCATTGAAGTTTTAAAGGCTGAGCTTTATGCTCTGCAGTGATGTTCTCATACAGCACACGGGAACAGTTAGCCGAGCCAAGTGGACCTGAATAAAGAGGAGTTGGGGGAGATCGTTGTTGTTCCAAACATTATTTAGCTGACAGCTAATGTGCCGTGGACTCTATGCCAGCCAGGAGATGGCGTAAGAGAAAAGCGCCTTAAAAGATGTGCCAAATCTATCACATAATATGCCCCTCTGTGATAAATCACCATCATATTTTGAATAAGTATTGGCCTTCTTTTTTAAACGAATACAGTGAGATCTCCAAAATATTACCTCTTTGAGATCCCATTCCATTACCCAGACGAGATATAATATGACAGATTTTCAGTTCCTCCATAGAATATGCATGTTGACCATTTACTTTGAAATGACCCCATAGAAGATCACACCTGATAGCACTTTTGGGTGGTCATTTCAAACAAGTGTTTTCACCATATATCCTTCCATTTGATTGCATATTGATAGGGTAATGTGGGTTGGAATTGTCTGATATTTTGGCATCTCCGTGTTGCGGTCAAACTCGTGGAGTTTTAATAACATTACGTGCACTGGACGAGAACAACAAAAAATACCACAGATAGCCAATTCTAAAACAAGACCAAAAGAGAATAATAAAAAATGTTCTTCTCTGCATTGTCTATTCCCTTTGAAGTGACCATGAAAAACTGACAGGGCTTTGAATACATTCAAGTATCCAGCATCCAGACAAGGACTGAACATATTTTATTTGCTTCATAACTGACATAGATTTTATTACAGTAGGCTGTTCTTGGGGTGTTTTTCATCTATCATAATAATTACTGACTACCATAGTGTACAAACAGTTATTCGAAAGCATAGCCTCTTACTTATTGATCCCTTAGCAGGAGATCCCATGGTTATACCAGATGCCTCGCTCGGTTTGTTCTTAGAGATTGACTGTGGCATTTGAGTGGTTAAAGAGCAATGACTGGAACTAGCTCTGGTCGCTGCTTCTGGAGGCAGGTGTTGACTGTATAACATAGCTGGCATCCGCAGCTCAATATACTCACCTCAGACATAGGATGTCATAGTAAGTCCTATGTCAGGTAAAGCAAAGAAACTCGTATTCCACATTCTATTACCTGTTTTAAGGTGGTTTTCCAGTATTTTTGTATTGATAACCTAGCCTTAAGATAGGCTACCAATATCATATCCGTGGAGGTTCAACACCTAGCACCACCACTCCGGGCCACCATCAGTGCATTACTGCCCTTACTGCTGTATGGGACCCCGTGAGCAGCAGTAAAGAGGGTGGGACCGGGCTCAGTCGGGAACTCCCCTCTTGTGCTTCTGCTCACCAGGCCCCATGCTGTAGCAAAGTGCCGAGCGCCGGGGTGCCGCACACCTCGGCGCTAAGTGCGTTGCTGGAGCTGCGCAGCCATGCAGCTCAAGCAGCTCCCTACAACTCCTGACTTCTGGTCAGGTGACAGTGCGTACGCGCCGTCACTTGACAGAAGTCAGGAGAACCCGGCAGTGTACCTCTCCTGGCGCAGGGGCCCTAGGAGCCCTCACAACCTTCAACACTAAAAGGTTGTGCAGCAGCTCCAAGGGGGTCCCTCCTCCCCTATGACACACTGGTGAAGGCGCGTATGCGATGACTCATCGCATACACGCCTGCAGAGAGCGGGAGCTGCGCAAGGATGCCAGCACAGCTGCAGGGATCATATGAGAGGTAAGTATGACAACTTTATTTTTTTAAATAGAATTAATTACATTTCTTGGGGATGAGCACATGGAGGGTGGGAAGAGCGCATGGAGAATTTGGAATGGAGGGTGGGAAGAGCGCATGGGGAATTTGGAGTGGAGGGAGGGAAGAGCATATGGGGAATTTGGAGTGGAGGGGGAGAAGAGTGCACGGGGAATTGGGAGTGGAGGGTGGGTAGAGTGCATGGGGAATTGGTAGTGGAGGGTGGGAAGAGCGCATGGGGAATTGGGAGTGGAGGGTGGGAAGAGCGCATGGGGAATTTGGAGTGGAGAATGGGAAGAGCACATGGGGAATTGGGAGTGGAGGGTGGAAGAGCGCATGGGGAATTGGGAGTGGATGGTGGGAAAAGCACATGGGGAATTTGGAGTGGAGGGTGGGGAGATCACGTGGAGAACTGGGAATGGAGGATGAGGAGAGAACGTGGAGAATTGGGAGTGGAGGGTGGGAAGAGCAATTGGTGAATTAGGGGTGGGGAGAGCACATGATGAATTGGGAGTGGGGGGGAGTAAATGATGATGAATAGATTGTGGAGATGGAGAGAGCATGGACAGGACATAATGAATTGAGGCAGAGGGGGCATGTAAATATAATGAATGGGGGAAGCAGGAGGTACAGAGTAGGGGGCATTGAGGATGCAGGAGTGTAACGGGTAATAAATTGGGGAAAAGAGTACAGATTCTAATTAATTTATATATTTATTAGATGGGGAAGTGGCTATTTACAGTTAGTGGGGGCACAGTGGTGGATTACAATTTATATTTGGAATGGTGGGTTGAATAATAACTAACAATATATTAATGGTGGGTGTACATCTATATTCAGCTGTGTAATGTAAAAGTAGGGGAGCGTGCTCTAGATAACTTATTTTATGCAGTGACGAGTCCTGACTGGGAGAAGTGATGGCGCTCTGTGCTGGATGACGGAGAAAAGCGAAGATGAAGGACTTCACCTAGAGACGTCACCGGTGAGTCAGTGTGTTACCTGTACACTATACAGTACAGAGCTCCTGTGTATAATGTCACTGTATTACCTGTACACTATATACCGAGATCCTGTGTATAATGTCACTGGTGATCACTGTATTACCTGTACACTGGCACTATGTACAGAGCACCTGTGTGTAATGTCACATGTGATCACTGTATTACCTGTACACTATACACTATATACAGAGCTCCTGTGTATAATGTCACTGGTGATCCCTGTATTACCAGTATACTGACACTATATACAGAGTTCCTGTGTATAATGTCACTGGTGATCACGGTATTGCCTGTACACTTACATTATACATTGAATAGTATGTACAGAGTTCCCATGTATAATGGCACTTATGGTAATATTAGTATTGTGTTTTTTTTATTAATGATCAGTATTGTAGTATTCGGTCACTATGTGGTGGTAATATTTGGTCCAGTCATGGTGTGATGGTTTTTGTCCTTTGAATGTGGTATTATTCGGTCACTATATGGTGGTAAAATGTGGTCTAGTCATGGTGTGGCGGTTTTTGTCCCTTTTATGTGGTATTATTCAGTCACTGTAGTGGTAATATGTGGTCCGGTCATGGTGTGGTGGAATTTGATCCTTGTATGTGATATTATTGGACATTTTAAAAAATGTACTGTATATGACACATTTCCTTAAAGAAAAATAAAGAAAATATACCTAAAAAGGAGCATTGGATATTTTAAGAAATGTTTAATAGGTTGGAGTAGAGTAGGATCCAGAAAGCAGAGTCTACCTTACCGTGGTGGCGGCTTTAAAAATATTTTGGCCAAAACAAAAGCTGATGGCTCTGTTTGTGATCTGGTGTTCACTGGAAACTGTTAATGTGTGATTGGTGAGGACGAGGTGCAGAAGTGGAGCTTTTCCAAGAGTGGGCGGTGATACTGTGGAAGGTTCGAGGGATGAAGGTGCAGCCTGGGTGGAGCCTCAAGGGGGCCCAAAAATTTTGCCAGTATGGGGCCCTGAAATTCCTGGTGGCGGTCCTGCCACCACTGATCAGTTGCTTGCAAGTCTTGATGCCATTAAAAGTATACAATGTACAGAACCAGAAAACTACACCTCCATACAAAGTGCAGGGGCCAGTCTTGAATACTGAAGCTCAGCTCCCATTCACATGAATAAGAAATGAGTTGCTGTACCATCATAAGTATAAACCAGGTGTGGGCAATTAATTTTCCCTAGGGGCCACATGAGAGACCATGACTGTTGTGGAGGCCGAACCAATAGGCTAAAATTAATTCTGCTCAATATTAATTTAAACATATTAATTATAATTATTTTATATTAATATTATTTGTATGACTTAATATTGATCAGAATTAAGTATGGTAACATCCCCCTATATACCATATGAGCCGGCACACAGCCCCCTATATACTGTATAAGCATGCCCATAGCCCCCTATATACTGTAAGAGCTCACACACCGTCCCCTATATACCGTAAGAGCCCCCACATAGCCTCCTATATACAGTATGAGCCCTCAAATATTCTCCTATATACAGTAGGAGCCCCCATATTTCCTCCTATATACAGTATGAGCCCCCATATTGCCTCTATTATACAGTATGAGCCCCATGTAGCCTCCCATGTACAGCATGTACCCCACGTAGCCTCCGATATACAGCATGTGTCCCACATGGCCTTTAATATACAACATGGGACCCACATGGCCCCTATATAAAATATATGCCCCATGTAGCCCCCTACATACAACATATTGCACACGTAGCCACCTATATAAAGCATGTCCCTCACATAGCCTCTTATACACAGCATGTGCCCCACATAGCCTTCCTATATACAGTATGAGCCCCCAAATATTCTCCTATATACAGTAGGAGCCCCCATATTGCCTCCTATTTACAGTATGAGTCTCCACATTGCCTCCTATATACAGTATGAGTCCCATGTAGCCTTTCATGTACAGCATGTACCCCACTTAGCCTCTGATATACAGCATATGCCCCACAAGGCCTTTGATATACAACATGGGCCACACATGGCCCCAATATACAGTATATGCCCCATGTAGCCCCCTACATACAACATATGCCCCACGTAGCCACCTATATACAGCATGCAACTCACATAGCCTCTTATATACAGCATGTGCCACACACAGCCCCCTATGTACAGTAGGGGGCTGTGTGTGGGCTTTTGGGGGGCTGTGGGGGCTTATAGCCTTTAATATACGGTATGAGTCACACATAGGCCCCTATGGACAGTATGAGCCGCACATCTTAGATACAGTATGATCTTCACATAGCCTCTTATATACAGCATGAGCCCCCCTGTAAACAGTATGAGCTCTAAATAGCTTATTATATATAGCATGAGCTTCATATAGCCACTTATATTCAGTATGAGCACCTACACAGCCCTGAAAAAAAACATACTCACCTTGCTCCCGTTCTCCCAGAGCTCTGACTCTGCTCTCTCTGATGCACAGAGAATGCAGCTGATGTCTTAATATCAGAATTATGAGCTGTAGACACAGATCACTTATAATCATAATACTCACGGTGGCTCAGTGGTTAACACTTCAGACTTTCAGCACTGGGGTCCTGGGTTCAAATCCCACCAAGGACAACATCTGCAAGGAGTTTGGGGGTTTCCTCTGGGGTCTCTGGTTTCCTCCCACACTCCAAAGACTGATAGGTAATGTAGATTGTGAGCCCCAATGCGGACAGTGCCCATAATGTCTGTAAAGTGCTTCAAAATTCATGGCGCCATATAAGTAAGTAAAATAAATGATTTATTATGGTTTTCCAATGTGTTCGTAAAAAATATTTACTGTTATTTTTTTGATTAGCTGTACAAAAAAAATAAAATATCGAGTTGGTAACACTGATGCCAGCTCTGCACCCCATGTATCTGCGCCCCTGTGTGTAATCATATATGGGCAGTGATGTTGCCTCTCAGCACAATAGACTTTTTCACATGTATAGTTTACTGAAGCTTTGCTTGCCGACTAGACATAAAAAAAAATAGCATCTTCAATGTTTCTTTTGGTCCTAATTTACCTGCGGCATTCAATAAGAACCAACGAACCTAAATATATTTGCTGTCACTTAATTTTGTTATTGTGAGTAATAAGTGCTGTCCCTCTATCGAGTTACGGCCCAGGCTGAGCGAGGCCTACAATAAAATGAAGGGAGGTAACATGAAACGAGGCAGGACATTTGCCCTTGGCATGTTCCACGTGTAATGTTGTTATAGCATTATAACCGTATGAGTTATGCTTTGCATCTGTATGCGGTGGGCTGTTATCATGGAGGAGAGAGGACAAAGGCTCCCTGCTACTTGCGGCCGGCTGTAGGGAGACAGAGAAGAGTAGGAACTGTATACTATGAATGGTATTGCTGGATCTAATGTAAAATTATATGTATATCTCAAGTATATCATCACTTTCCTTTATAATTTTTGATGACTATCACTTTCTATTCTGAATGACCAGAATATGGTGATCTTTGATGGGATCTCACTGATACACCTCATTCAGACTCTGTCCGATGAAATAATTGGACATGTGCACAGCCCCACGATGTTTTGTTGAATTGCACTCGGACCGAAAATACAGTGGTCTGCACCAACCTTTAGGGTGAAACGTTTTGGGTTGCTAATCCGACAATATATTTAGCTGCACTTGGGTATAGCCAGTTATACTGGTGGAGGTAGACGAAGAGGACTGGAAGTAGACCAGGTGAATATTTTATGCAGGGTCAGGGTTAATCTCTTGTTGATCTGATAACTTTTTCCAGTTTTCTACTTCAGAGTTTTAATAGAGTTGGGGATTTAGATACTTCTGATAAGAAGCTAGAAACCTCTTGCTCTGCCACATCTTCCTGATACAATAATATCTTTTGCTTCTGAAATGTTGCATATTCTTTCCAAATCATCCAACAGTTTAGTTCATGCATGCAGAGCCATAGTGTGGTTACAGGGAATGTGTCACGTCTTTTTGACCCCCTAAACTGCCCCAGGTCTTTCTCTGGATGCTCCCTAGCATCCCCAACAGGTGTGTGCAACACCAAAACGATGCAACTTCTAGCGTGGTGGCTAAGCCAGTGTAAGGCCGCATTTATACGAGCTGAATGTGGCTATTACATGACTGCCAATAGGCTAAATGGAGCTAGAGCTTATCAATGGTTTACTTTCCTGTTTAGTCTGATCAAGCTGAATTCTCTTCTATGTGCACAGACAGGTCATTCAAACTTTTTTGTAATTTCACCCCCCCCACATACTCTCTTTTACCAAGTACAATACAATTATTTTCATTTACATAGTCATATGAGAGCTTGGTTTTTTACAGCATAAGTCATAGTTGTTTTTTGTTTCGTTTTAATGGCAACCAGACTGTAGTAAAAATTACCTGACATCTTAGAAGCAGAGGGACGAGCTGTGCATATGAAAAATTATCATGGTGCCTAGACCAGATGGAAACAAAAGGGATGAGAATTCTCCGAACAGAAAAGACATCACCTAAAAGGTACCTGAGTGAATATGTTTACTTATGATACTTACTGCATGTAGTCAATACTTTGATTCCTGTATTGTCCACAGTGTGATGAAGGCTGGTAACAACAACTCCTAGAATCACATTACCAACTGTATATGGCAGAAGCTAACCTGATATCGCTGTACTATGATTGATGATGCATGTGGTGCATGTACTGTATTTATGTACTGATATTGGCCCTAGTGATATATCCCTGTACTAATGATGGTTGTGGTGCTGTATTCATGTATTGGTGATGATTCTGTTGATGTATTCATGTTCTAATGATGGTTCTGGTTATGTACTCCTGTACTCATGACAGTTATTGTGCTGAATTAATGTACTGATGATACAGTGCTGTATTCATGTACTGTCGTTGGCTCTGGCTCTGTATTTCTGTATTTCTGTATTAAAGGTTGTTCTGTTGCTGTAGTCATGTATTGATGGAGGCTCTAGTGATGTATTAATTTACAGATGATGGTTCTCGTGATGTATTCATGTACTGATTAGTGATGAGCGAGCATGCTCACTACTGCTCGGTGCTCGCCCGAGCACCTCACTGCTCGAGATGCTCGGTGCTTACCGAGTATTTCCAGGTTGCTCGGGCGGGAACTTGGGTCCCCTCCCTGCTCTTTAGAGAGTCAATGAACATGCAGGGATTGCCTGCCATGCACTGTAATGCCGTAGCCATGTTGTTTGTGGGCATTACAGTGATTGGCTGGCCGCACAGCGTCATCAGGTCTATATCAGACCTGGCGCCGCCATGCTCGTCACAGTCACTCCGGAATCAGACAGTATAGGGAGAGGTGCTGCTGCGTCAGGGAGAGATTTGCTTGTGTATTAGGTAGTGTAGGGAGAAAAAATGTACATTACATATATCAATCTTAACAAACAGTCCTTCTGAGGGCTAATCTATCTGCAGAGATATCAGGCAGGCAGGGTGTATAGGCAGGCAGGGTATATAGCAGACTCCAGAGCATATAGCACATGAGGCTCCATTCCAATTCTGCCTTCTGCTGCTGTTAGATATTTCTATACAAAGGTCCAGGTGTCAGGGGCCAGGAATATTTTTCTTTGGATCTTAATCCTCATTATTTGCTTAAAAAGCAATCCAGAGAACACCGTTTTTCTGCGCCATTTGCTTGTGTAGGGAGAGGTGCTGCTGCGTCAGGGAGAGATTTGCTTGTGTATTAGGTAGTGTAGGGAGAAAAACTGTACATTACACATATCCATCTTAACAAACAGTCCTTCTGAGGACTAACTAATCCATCTGCAGAGATATCAGGCAGGCAGTGTATACACTGTGTTCCAAATTATTATGCAAATAATATTTTCTCAGATTTTCCCAAATTACCTTTATGAATTGCAGTCATTGTAATTTTCAAGTCAAATAACTATTAGAGTACAATTAAAAGGTTTTTGTACAAACTGCCTATGATAACAGTATATTTTTAAAAAAATAAACTCAAACTGCACTCAAAATGCATGTTCCAAATTATTATGCACAGCAGAGTTTTCAACCTTTTCATTTTAATAAAGAACAAAAAAATGGTCATTTTTGAAATTATAAGCATTAGCAGGTTATTACAAACTGAAATCAAACAGTTTTCAACTCAAAACTTTATTCTAGGTGATGTTACATTTGCACAAAGGACCCCTTGTTCGAAAGGAGCTTCTGAACTCTCTCGTCCATTGAATTTGTCAGGTTTTGGATGGTTTCTGCTTTAATTGTTTTGCATGAGGACAGAATACCCTCCCAGAGCTGTTGCTTAGATGTGAACTGCCTCCCGCCATCATAGACACTCCTTTTGATGATGCTCCTGTTAGAACCTTGCTCTTAGGTTTTTTTCCTTTGCTGGTCACATGACCTTGTTGGCATATTTAATCCTGCTCCGCCCTTCTGGCTTTGCTGGACTTCATTGTATATCTACTTTCTAGCTAGCCTGTGCTCTGTATCTAACTCTGTTAGTTTGCTTGGTCTACGGACCTCTATGTTCTATATATGTTGTTTGTTCGTCTGTCTGCTACTATTTCTGTTAGGAGGTGTCCATTTTCCTCCCAGTCCTTAGTACTTGTAGGGATTCCTTCCCCACATCTATAGGTCTCCGTACAGACTAGCTTAGGACTTTAGCAGGTCTGATCGCAGGATCAGGTCCCCTGTTACATCGTAGGGATTCAGCTGAGTTCTATCATAGGGACAGATCTCCTCTCTTTCCTTAGCTCTGGTAGCAGAACATAACAGTAAGTCCAGCCCGCAAATTCTCTAATGAAAGATTTTTCTGTTCCATCATGGTGTCGGTTCAGGATTTGGCTCATCGCCTGCAGGGACTCTCTCTGGAGGTGGCCGAGCTCCGTCAGCACGTGAGTAGCTGTCCTGGAGCACATTTCTTGGAGCCTAAGGTATGTTTGCCGGATTTATTTTTTGGTGAACACCGAGAATTTTTTTCATTTAAAAATGCTTGCTTATTGTATTTTCGTTTGAGACCTAAGTCCTCTGGGGATGAATCCCAGCGCGTAGGGTTCATAATGTCACTTTTGCGCAAAGAGCCTCAGGAGTGGGCCTTTTCTTTGCAACCTAGTGATACATGCTATAGATCAGTGGATAGTTTTTTTTCTGCTTTGGGACCATTATATGATGATCCTGACCGTGTCGCATCAGCTGAGACTGAGTTGAGACGTTTAAAACAGGGATCAGGTAATGTGGAAAAATATTGTACTCATTTCCGTCGTTGGTCTACTCAAACAGGGTGGAACGATTCTGCTCTGAAAAGTCTATTTCTTGCTGGGCTCAGTGAAAGGGTTAAAGACCTGCTAATTGCTTATCCTACACCTGAAGATTTGCAACAGGCTATGCAATTAGCTATACGGGTGGATAGAAGACTGCGTGCAAGGGTTAATGAGAGAAAATCCTCTGCTATGTCAGTTTCTGGTTATGAGAATGTGTGTACTAACAGTGGTGAACCGATGGAGATTGGATCGGTGGCACCTCGCTTTCAAGAAAAAGACCGTCGATTTTTTGAAGGCTTGTGTTTCTATTGCGGAAAATCTGGTCATTTGATTAAAGGCTGTGAGCTTCGTATGAAGAAAGAAAAAAAAAATGGTCAGTCATGCCCGTATTGCCTGTTTAAATTCCAAGGGTGTATTTTTAGCTGCTTCCACGATTGCTCAGGAAAAATTAATGGAATTTCGGGTGTTTGTCGATTGTGGGTCTACTCTGAATGTAATTGATGGGGGATTCGTGGAAAGACTCAATTTAAAACCTGAACCTTTATCATCCCCCATTGCTGTGGTTTCTGTGGATGGTTCCCCTTTGAAGAATATTACTCTCAAGGTCTGTGAATTTCCTCTCACTATTAATGGTGTTCACCATGAGAAATTGGATTTGGTAGTGTTGAATAACTTGCCTTCTCCAGTAATATTGGGATTGCCCTGGTTAAAATTTCACAATCCTGTACTGGATTGGTCTACCAGTGAAATTAAATCCTGGAGCCATAAATGTTATGACAAGTGTTGTAACGGGCGTATTGCAGCTTTGGATAGGGGAGAATTGCCTGTTCCTATTCAGGATTTTTGGAGAGTTTTTTCTGAGAAGGAATCGCAGGTTTTGCCTCCCCATAGAGACTATGATTGTTCTATTGAATTTGTCCCTAGAGCGACTCTTCCTAAAAGTCGTTTATTTAACCTTACTATTCCTGAGAGGAAGGCTTTGGAGGAATACATACAGACAAGTTTGGCCGCCGGTCACATTAGGCCCTCTAAGTCTCCTGTGGCGGTTGGATTTTTTTTTGTAAAAAAAAAGGACGGCGGTTTACGTCCTTGTCTGGATTTTCGTGAGATTAACAAAATTACTGTACGCAATCCTTACCCACTGCCATTGATTCCTGATCTGTTTAACCAGTTAATGGGGGCCAAGTGGTTCTCTAAAATTGACCTTAAGGGGGCATACAATCTGTTGCGCATGAAGGAGGGTGACGAATGGAAGACTGCTTTTAACACTCCTGTGGGTCATTTTGAGAATCCGGTTATGCCTTTTGGTCTTACTAATGCTCCTGCATTTTTTCAGAATCTGATTAATGACATCCTTAGACCTTTGATCGGTAAAAATGTGGTGGTATATTTGGATGACATTTTGATTTATTCGCCGGATCTGGAGTCTCATTGGCGGAGCGTGCGTGAGGTATTACAGTTATTAATGGACAATTCGCTTTTTGCTAAGCTGGAGAAATGTGAGTTCGCTGTACAGAGAATTAGTTTTTTGGGCTACATTATCTCCAGCAAAGGTTTTGAGATGGATCCGGTTAAGGTTCAGGCTGTGCAGGAATGGCCTAGGCCTATTGGTTTGAAATCGATACAGAGGTTTTTGGGTTTCGCCAATTACTATAGAAAATTCATAAAAAATTTTTCTAGTATTGTCAAACCTCTGACTGATCTCACCAGGAAAGGTGCTGATGCGGTTCAGTGGTCTTCTGAGGCCATTGAAGCTTTTGTGTATCTCAAGGAGAGGTTCACCTCTGCTCCCATCCTTATGCAGCCTGATGTTACTAGGCCGTTTTTGGTTGAGGTTGATGCTTCCTCTGTGGGGGTTGGCGCAGTATTGTCTCAGGATAACGGGGATGGATTACATCCCTGTGCCTTTTTTTCAAAAAAATTTTCGGAGACTGAACTGAATTACGATATTGGTAATCGGGAATTATTGGCTATTAAACTCGCATTTGAACACTGGCGCCACTTCTTGGAAGGTGCGGAATTTCCCGTTCAGGTTCTTACGGATCATAAAAATCTGATATATCTTGATGCTGCCAAGCGCCTGAATGCCCGTCAGGCTAGGTGGGCACTGTTTTTCTCGCGGTTTAATTTCTCCGTTACTTACATCCCTGGTACTAAGAATGTTAAGGCGGATGCCTTGTCTCGCAGTTTTTCTCCCATAGTCGGTGCTGAGAAAGAGGAGAACATTTTACAAGAAGGTGTTGTGATAGCTGCTTTGGACTCCGTTTTGGAAAATGAGATTCTTAAAGCACAGGAGAATGCCCCTTCTAACACTCCTCATGGGAGGTTGTTTGTGCCTGGGACCTTTAGGAGAGATTTGTTTGTTGAGTGTCACGAATCTCGGTTGGCAGGTCATCCTGGAATCTCTGAGACTAAGAGACTGGTGGGTCGCAGTTTTTGGTGGCCTGGATGGCAGAAGGAAGTCATTAAGTGGGTGCGTCAATGTACTATATGTGCTAGATCTAAGTCTTCACATACTCCTGCTGCGGGATTGCTTTGTCCTTTGGAGGTTCCCAGTGCTCCTTGGACACATTTGGCTATGGACTTTATAACTGACCTTCCCCCCTCTGAGGGTTTTACTGTCATCTGGGTGGTCGTGGACCGTTTTAGCAAGATGTGTCACTTGGTTCCTTTCGTCAAACTGCCCTGCGCTAAAACTCTCGCTAAGGCCTTTGTCAAGGAAATTGTCAGACTTCATGGTGTTCCTACTGACATTGTTTCTGATAGGGGTCCTCAGTTCGTGGCTCGTTTTTGGCGTGCCTTTTGTGATAGGTTGGGAGTTCATTTGTCGTTCTCGTCCGGATATCATCCTGAATCTAATGGCCAGACAGAAAGGAAAAACCAGGATGTTGAGCAGTTCTTGCATTGTTTTGTGGCAGACAATCAAGAGGGGTGGTCTGAGTTTCTGCCACTTGTTGAATTTGCTCTGAACAATCATACATCTTCTTCTGCTGGTTGTTCGCCTTTTTTTTGTTGTTCTGGGAGACATCCGTCGTTTGGGTCGTTCTCCAAGTTGGGATCTGCCGTGCCTGAGGAGGAGAATTTTTCCGATGATTTGGAGAGAGTTTAGACGGATGTGCGTGGTAATCTTCAGGAGGCCAACAGAAAATCTAAAGACTACTTTGATAGGAAACGACAGGAGGTTTTGTTTGCTGTTGGTGACATTGTTTGGTTGTCCTCTAGGAATCTGCGGTTGAGGATTCCTTCAAAGAAATTGGGTCCCAAGTTAGTAGGGCCCTTTAAGGTGCTTCAGGTTGTCAACCAATCTGGTGTTAGGTTGGAGGTTCCTACCTCCTGGAGAATTAATCCGGTATTTCATGTCTCTCTGTTGAAAAAAGCTGTTGTATCGGATTGTGACGCCTCTGCCTCTGTTCCTCCGGTGGTGGAGGACGGGGAATATGAAATTTCTCGCATCCTTAACTCTAGACGGTATAGAGGTAGTTTGCAGTATCTTGTGGCCTGGAAAGGGTTCGGTCCCGAGGATAACTCTTGGGTGAGGTCGGATGATGTTTCCGCGTCCAGACTTATCAGAGCGTTTCACAGGAGATTTCCTGATAAGCCTGGTCCTAGGGGATCCGGAGGATCCTCTTAGAAGGGGGGGTACTGTTAGAACCTTGCTCTTAGGTTTTTTTTCCTTTGCTGGTCACATGACCTTGTTGGCATATTTAATCCTGCTCCGCCCTTCTGGATTTGCTGGACTTCATTGTATATCTACTTTCTAGCTAGCCTGTGCTCTGTATCTAACTCTGTTAGTTTGCTTGGTCTACGGACCTCTATGTTCTATATATGTTGTTTGTTCGTCTGTCTGCTACTATTTCTGTTAGGAGGTGTCCATTTTCCTCCCAGTCCTTAGTACTTGTAGGGATTCCTTCCCCACATCTATAGGTCTCCGTACAGACTAGCTTAGGACTTTAGCAGGTCTGATCGCAGGATCAGGTCCCCTGTTACATCGTAGGGATTCAGCTGAGTTCTATCGTAGGGACAGATCTCCTCTCTTTCCTTAGCTCTGGTAGCAGAACATAACAGCTCCAGAGGTTCTCAATGGGGTTGAGGTCAGGGGAGCATGGGTGCCACACCATAAGTTTGTCCCCTTTTATGCCCATGTTTGCATGGGGTATCCATCATCCAGCCATGCTCCACTCCGTCCATCTGGACCATCGAGATCATTTCATGCATGATAATGCCCCGTCTCATGCTGCACATAACACATCTGCATCTCTGGCTGCTATGGGCATAAAAGGGGACAAACTTATGGTGTGGCACCCATTCTCCCCTGACCTCAACCCCATTGAGAACCTCTGGAGCATCATCAAAAGGAGTGTCTATGTTGGCGGGAGGCAGTTCACATCTAAGCTACAGCTCTGGGAGGGTATTCTGTCCTCATGCAAAACAATTAAAGCAGAAACCATCCAAAACCTGACAAATTCAATGGACGAGAGAGTTCAGAAGCTCCTTTCGAACAAGGGGTCCTATGTGCAAATGTAACATCACCTAGAATAAAGTATTGAGTTGAAAACTGTTTGATTTCAGCTTGTAATAACCTGCTAATGCTTATAATTTCAAAAATGACCATTTTTTTTGTTCTTTATTAAAATGAAAAGGTTGAAAACTCTGCTGTGCATAATAATTTGGAACATGCATTTTGAGTGCAGTTTAAGTTTTTTATTTTTTTTAAAAAATATACTGTTATCATAGGCAGTTTGTACAAAAACCTTTCAATTGTACTCTAATAGTTATTTGACTGGAAAATTATAATGACTGCAATTCATATAGGTAATTTGGGAAAATCTGAGAAAATATTATTTGCATAATAATTTGGAACACAGTGTATAGGCATATACTTTTCTTTGGATCTTAATCCTCATTATTTGCTTAAAAAGCAATCCAGAGAACACCGTTTTTCTGCGCCATTTGCTTGTTGGCACAACAGAATACAGCCAGGTCCTTTCCATATTACAGAGCTAGAAATCCAGCTATTTAAAACTGTGTTTTCTCCGTCACACGGGTCACATATACGTTGTCAGAAAATACTGCCAATTCTGGCCTCCATTAAAAATTTCCTTTAGTGTGTCAGTGAAGCAATTCACAGCAGTTTGCTGTTCAAACTACTTACCTACAAGCCAGGTATTTAAAACTCTGTTTTCTCCGTCACACCGATCACATATAAGTTTGCTCGAAACTCAGTCATTTGTAGTGAGCGTAGAAGATACTGTCCTCCATTTAAAATGGGCAAGTCACGTGGCAAGGGACGGGGAACTGGACATGATGGTAATGGTGCTTGCAGCGGCCGAGGACAAGGCCGTGGGCAAGCTGAAATTGTGCCACAACAAACACCCACATCTTCTCGCCTGACCTTCCTGTCCCAATTTCTAGGGGACCACAGCACACCACTACTGAACCCAGAGCAGTGTCAAAAGGTTGTTGGTTGGATAGCGGATAAAGCTTCCAGTCACTTAGCCACCACCACCACCACCCTGTCTTCCACATGGTCAAGTCTCAGTAGCCGTGAGTCTGGACCGCATATTCCTCACTCTGATCCTCCTTCCACCCATCATGCCGAGTAACCAGAGACAACTGATCCCACACTTGGACACTGTGAAGAGCTGTTCACTTTTCCATTTATAGATTCGGGCCTGTCACCCGCTCCACTTGAAGCGGGGCAAGAGGAGATCACGTGTAGCGATGCCTAAATATTTGAGCAGCCACGGTCACACAAAGGCGACGGTGCGAAAGTGTCACAAGAGGAGGACGATGATGAGACACAATTGCTAGAAAGTCAGGAGGAGGACCAGGGTGCGGAAGTGGAAGACGAGGTGGTGGATGATATAGTAACTGACCCAACCTGGCAGGAGGACATGCAGAGTGAGGACAGCAGCACACAGGGGGAGGGAGGCAGAGCACCCCAAAAGGCAGGAAGAAGCAGTGTGGTGGCCGCAGACAGAAGCCAGGCAACTGTTCCCCGTAACACCAACACGAAGGAAGTAGCCAGTACAACTGTTAGGTCTTCCCAAGTCTGGTTGTTTTTTAAAGACTCTGCTGATAACCCCAAAAAGGCCATTTGCACCACCGGCCAGGCCAGCCTCAGCAGGGGTGGCAAAACGACCAGCCTGACGACCACCAGCATGATAAGGCACATGACAGCAATGCACCTGACTTTGTGGGCCGAACCCCAGGGTCCAGGAACAGTGTCTGCGGGTGGCACCATTGCTTCTTCAACTGTTGTGCATGCAAGCCAATCCCCTGTCCATGGTGCATGCGAAGATGCCTCCTGCCCTGCACCTGTCATTGCGCACTCTCAAGTAGCAGCATCAGGAAGCACGTCCATGTCCTTGTTCCAGCACAGCGTTCAGTTGTCCATACCCCAGCCCTTGGAACGCAAGCGCAAATATGCAGCCAATGCCCCACAGGCCACACTACTAAATTCTCACATTTCACAACTGCTTGCGCTCGAAATGTTGCCTTTTAGGCCCGTGGAGACAGAAGCATTCCACAACCTGATGGTGGCGGCCATCCCTCGGTACTCGGTCCCCAGCCGCCACTATTTCTCCCAGTGTGCTGTCCCCGCATTACACAAGCACGTGTCCCAAAACATTAGCCGTGCCCTCAACAACACAGTAACCGGTAAAGTCCACCTAACCACGGACACGTAGACAAGTGCTCATGGGCAGGAACGGTACATCTCGCTGACGGCACACTGGGTTAACATAGTGGAAGCCGGGACCCAGTCGGACCTTGGGACGGAACACGTCCTCCCGACGCCAAGGATTGCGGGCCCTAGGTCAATCAGGGTTACCCCTACAGTCTACAGCTCCTGCACATCATCCTCCTCAGCCTCCTCCTCCTCCTCTTCAGCCTCCATCTCCGAAATGACCACATCAGTCACAAGCTGGAAGCACTGCAGCACTGCCTTGGCCAAGTGGCAACAGGCTGTGCTGAAGCTAATATGCTTAGGAGATAAACCGCACAATGCTGAAGAGTTGTGGACTGCTCTGAAAGAGCAGGCAGATCTGTGGCTCACACCGCTGAACCTACAGCCAGGCATGGTCGTGTGTGACAATGGCCGGAACCTGGTGGCGGCTCTGAGGTGAGGCAAGCTCACACATGTACCATGCCTGACCCATGTGCTTAACCTCATGGTTCAGCGGTTTCTCAAATCCTACCCGGAGCTGCCGGATCTGCTTGTTAAAGTACGCCGCCTGTGTGCTCATTTTAGAAAGTCAGCTACAGCTTCCGCCGCCCTTGCAGTGTTTCAGCAGTGTTTGCAACTTCCGGCTCACAGACTGGTGTGCGATGTCCCCACGCGCTGGAACTCTACACTGCAGATGTTGGGAAGGATTTATGAGCAGAAGAGGGCAGTTGTTGAGTACTGGCATCAACAAGGTCGTCGGTATTCAGTTCAGACTCCACACATAAGACCTCAGGAGTGGACATGGATGTCAGACATATGTACCATCCTCCTAAACTTTGAGGACTCCACCAAGATGGTGAGCAGCGATGACGCCATAATTAGCATCACCATCCCGCTTCTCTGTCTTCTGAAACGCTCTCTGCTCACAATCAAAGAGGATGCATTGCAGGCAGAGCACGATGAGATGGAGCAAGGAACCATACAAGGTGATTACACACAGCCAAGCCTCATCTCATTCCAACGTGGATTGGGTGACAATGAGGAAGAGGAGGAGGAGGAGGAAGGACAGGAGCTAGTTTCATGCACTATAGACGATACTACCTGCACAGCTGTCATACCGTCTGTTCAGTGTGGATGGCCAGAGAACAGAGAGGAGGAGGAGAGCATGGCCAGTCATCCTCTTGGTGAGGACATGGAAGTCTTGCCTGTTAGTAGTCTGGCACGCATGGCTGAGTTTATGTTACGCTGCCTTTCCCATGACACTCGTGTTCTCAAAATTTTGGGTGACAGTCATTACTGGTTGGTGACACTTCTAGACCCACGCTACAAGGAGAACTTTATATCTCTTATTCCTGAGGCGGGCAGGTCTACAAAAATGGGGCTGTACCAGAAGGCCCTTGTTGCGGAACTATTAAAAAAATTCCCATCTGAAAACGCTGGCGGCAGAGGGCATACTTCGTTGGACAACCAAGGAGTACAGGCGAGAGAGACACAACTTCAATCCAGCAGAGGCAGGGGAACACTGTCAAAGTTCTGGGAGAGTTTTCTCAGACCCTCCCATCGCACAGGCCCTGGGGCGCAGCGTACTATCACAAGGAGTGCAAAGTTTGGGAAGATGCTGAGGGAGTACCTTGCCGACCGTACCAACGTCCTCCGTGATTCCGCTGTGCCTTATAATTATTGGGTATCCAAGCTGGATACGTGGAATGAACTGGCTCTCTATGCCTTGGAGGTCCTGGTCTGCCCTTCCGCCAGCGTTTTATCAGAGCGGGTTTTTAGTGCCGCTGGTGGAATTATAACTGATAAGCGCATCTGCCTGTCAACTGACAATGCTGACACGCTGACTCTTATAAAAATGAACAAGGGCTGGATTGGGCCAGACTTCTCAACACCACCGAATGATAGCAGCGTAACAAACTCAAATCCAGTGTCTTTTCCGCCGGCACATGAGGTTGTGAAAAGCTTCCGCCTCCACGAGCTTAAAAGGCCATATTTCAAGTGCAAGCAGCTGCCCAGAAATCTGGCAGTTTAGTGTTGCGGCCTGTGGGTGGGTGGGTGGCTGGCTGCATACTTGCATTCCAAGTAACAGAAAACTAAGCAGATGGTGGCCTCTATCATCATCATGGCCTCACCTCGGCACTATGAACTCTCCTGAAGGAGAAGCCAGGGCCCGCCGGAGTAGTCTCCGGTTCTCTGGTGGGCCCGTCCAACCCTGCCGAAAAGCAGCCCTGGCTAAGAAAAGTGTGGCGGAAGGTTCCCGGACACTCTATGGCTGCTTTTTTAATGTGGATCGGACATGCTAATGCATGTTATTTCTTAAACCGCATTGCAGATCAGGCCATTGTCCAACTCTGTATTTGTGGCGCCCCTGAGGGTTCGGTTGCCACAGGGGTGCTGCATCTCTCCAATGAGGTGTGGTATCTCCTCTCCGAGGTAAGGATGGAGTGCCTTTCAGGACCCCACCTCTGCATTCAACACTACACCTCTCCCACCTGTAGGGGGGCTAATATGCACCAGGGTGCTGCCCCAGCTGGGATAAGAGGAGATGGGGGAACCAAAGATAGGGGGAACCATGTAGTGGGTGAGGGTGGAGGACACACTTAGAGGTTACACTTGCTAATTCATATTTAATCTTCAGCCATCTTGGGCTTATGGTCTTTGATTGTGATCTTCATCACTGAACGTGGCTTTCTGTGTGAACCTGCAGTTCATGGGGACACGGTCCTCGTGCTCTGGCCTTGAGGCGAGGAGCGGGCGGGAGTTAACGGTTGTCTCTACCCGGTCAAGGTCCCTACCTAAGAAGGCCTGGAGGGGAGTAGAAGAGAAAAACTCCACAGGCAAAAGGATCCCAGGAGGATGCAGACGGAGCGGCATACGCCACCTGTCCTCACTATTCTGGCCTAGACAGAGGGACTCCTGCTGCAAAAGGGGTACCAGCCCCCGATATCTGACTCTGTCACTTCAAGTCTTAGTTGGAGAAGCCCGGAGGCTCAGTGGATCCCAGCGGGTAACGGACGAAGCGGAGTCGCCACCCGTACCCTTGTTCTGTGCATAGTCCAGAGGGAGACCTGGCCTTTCCACACACACACGGACAGGATAGGACCTAGTGGGACATTCTAGGAACAGCTGGGTGCTTGGGGTCCTGATTAGCGCACCTGAAGTATCCGGAGTGTACTGAACCCTTTCCTGGTGGCCGCAGAGCACCGTGAGGAGCAGGGAGAAGCCTTGCAGCTGTGCATACTACCGTGAGTAAAGCTTGGAAGACTACCCCTATGGCCTCCGGTCCTTTATTGAAGCGCGGCACTGCACTACACCGCACCTCATCTCCCACTACTACTCCCATCCTCCTCCTGTCCTTTCCTTTGCCCTGAGGCCCTGCTCCGCCTGTTGGAAGGAGTACCATCTTCTGCTGCCACTACATCCCGCCTCAGAGGACTGAATGCAGTGCTGGTGGAAGATCACCAGAAACCACAGGTGACATAATCGTTAATAACCACTCATCCATCCCGAAGCCCATACTTTTGATGTCTGCGCCCTGGGCACGGACCGGGCCAAGGCCGCGACTGCATCCCCTTCCTTTTTCCACCGGCCCGCCGTCCGAGTACACCTTTCCCAGGGAGGGCTGACGCTACCTGAGTAGTGGGTCACACATATTCATGAAATTAAATGCGCAAAGAAAGATGTGTGTGTGTCAAAGCACCACCGACAAGTGCGAGTTGATGTTGGACGGGCTGCCATTGCTTCTGCAGCAAGCTGCATTAGAGGACTTCCTGGGAGAAATGACACCCAGGGTAGATACGGTTACCCTCGGTTCCAGTCCTTTCACTGAGCTAAATACAACTCTCAGCAAAAAAAGTTGTGGACTGGCTCCGTACCGTCCCCGGCCATATTCACGTGTTTGTGGTTAGGCGGTCCTTCCCAGTAAGTGCAACGGGTAATGTTGTGGGACCAGTGCTTGTGGAAGGCGGAGACGATACCTGGAGAAACAGTGGCGGCTGGGGACCGACTATGGACACCCGGCCGCCGCCGGCATGAGGTTGTGAAAAGCTTCCGCCTCCACAAGCTTAAAAGGCCATATTTCAAGTGCAATCAGCTGCTCAGAAATCTGTTAGTTTAGTGTTGCGGCCTGAGGGTGCCTGCATACTTGCACTTGCATTCCAAGGAATGGGGTAGGGACAACTGAACGCTGCAGTGGGACAAGGACGTGGACGGTGATTGTTGCAAGTTTGCAACGACAGGTTCATGGCGGGAGGCATCTTCGCATGCGCCAAGGATCACTTATGATGGGAACATAGCCCAAGGTGTGGAGGAGTATTTTTGTTTTGGGTTATTTATTTTGCCTTATATACAAGTCATTACCCTGGAAAGGATGTTCCTTAACATATTTCCCAGGAAAATCCATTTTGGTTTCGTTTTTGTATGTTTTATTGTGAGTCCGTAAAAGTGGCGTAATACTCTGACAACGTTGTTGACAGCAGTGCTCTGGGAGTCAGAGATGCTTCCAGGGGTCTTCCCCATGCTGTCCCCATGTCATTTGAGCACTGTTCCCATCGATTTGGGCAATTTTTAGGCCCTCTGCAGACCGCCGGGGGGAGCTGCCTGAAAAATGCTCGAGTTTCCCATAGACTTACATTGGGCTCGTTGCTCGGGTCGAGCACCCGAGTATTCCAATTTGCTCGACCCGAGCAATGAGCACCCGAGCATTTTAGTGCTCTCTCATCACTAGTACTGATCATGGTTTTGGTACTGTAAGTCCGTACTGATGTTGACACTGGATCTTTATTCTTGTGCTGATGTTGATTCTGGTTCTACAGTATATTCCTGTACTGCTATTCAATCTGATCCTGTACAATCCATAACTTGTCAGATGGCATACTACATGGCTATGTTAATAAAGTATTGTGCTATTTGATAAGTTAAGGATTACTAAATCTGTATTTAGGTTAGGAACATTAAACCTTTGTATTTAAACCCCCTGTCACTGCCATTTTGGCTTTCTTGTGAAGCACAGCATATGCTGAGCTTCAAAGGAGAACGTTATTTGTCTTATAGAGTATATTCCTGTATACTGTTATACTGTGGTATTGCAGTACATATAAGTGATGAGATAAACACAGATTCAAGTCATTTAAAGGGACTAAAAATTAAAGATAAAAATAAAAAAATTTGAAAAATCTAATAAAAAAATAAAATAAATTACATTCAGTTTCCCTTTTTTTCTTGTTAGAAATAACTCAAATAAATAAATAAACACATTTAGCAATGCCACATCTGTAAAAATCTATCAAAATTAAACATAAAATGAACCAACCCATATGGTAAAGAGAAAAAGATGATGCTGCTCCATAGTTGAAAAAAAAATACTGGTCTCAAAACATGGCATCACAAACAATTTATTTTTTTCATAAAGAAAAATATTATGCAAATATTATTTATAGCGCTCAGGGGCCATGAAATCTGTATTATTAGAACACTGATATCATAACGATGCATTGTTCACTTGTATAACAGTAAATGCATGTCATCTCTACAGTTAGATTGGACTTGTCAAGTGGTTACAATGGTTATATAAGTCCTGACGTAGACCAATGCACAAAATTAACTTCAGACCTTATTCACAACTTGCATATTTTGCAAATTTCCCCTTATATTTTTCTCCAGTTGAACTAATACAAGTGACTTACTGTAGCAAGCTAACCCTTGAGCGATAGATTCATGGTGGGTCTCTTTATGATTCAACTTCTATCACCCACCTAGTATACCATTAACCAATTACAGTGCCAGTGACAATAAAGTTATATGTACACCTTACCATTTTTCTCTTTTGTTAAAAGATACCATATTTTTTGGATTATAAGACGCACTTTTTTCTTCCAAATTTGGGAGGAAAATGGGGGTGAGTCTTATAATTCAAAATGAGCTTACTGGGAGCGGCGGCGGTGGAGAGGGGGAAACAGGAGGCAGGGTCGCTGCTTCAGGAGTCTGGCGGCGGCAGGTGTGGGGTGAGACTGCGGGCCCTGGGCTCTCAGAAGATGTCGGCGCCAGTAAGCGGAGTCCCCTTTCTCGTAGATTTCCCTGCGGTGAGCTTCGGGATTATAGGCGCTGGAGGCGGCGCATGTGCAGATTGAGATCTCGAGAGATGAGATCTCGGGAGGTGATATCTCATCTCCCAAGATCTCAATCTGTGCATGCGCCGCCTCCAGGTGCCATTTTCCCAAAGCTCACTGCAGGGAAATCATTGGGTAAGGGGACTCTGCTCATCGTGCCGACATTTTATGAGAGCCCAGGACCCGCTCCTACTACTGCTGGGCTCCTGAAGCAGCAACCCTGCCTCCTGTGACCTCGCTCCACCGCATCCACCCACCAGGTAAGCTACCATTAAAACGGACTATAAGACGTAATTGGGGTGAGTCTTATTGTCTGGTGCGTCTTATAATCTGCAAAATACGGTAATTAATACATTTTCCAGTAAAGATTATCAGTAGAAGTCTTACAAACCTTACGAAGGTACCAAATGGAGGCACAGTGAGTGCATATTCATCTGTAATATAGACCCATAGATACACCATGTGCCGCCCAACTAGGTCTTTGCATTGAGCAATCACGCACATGAATGCTTGTTATTGAGGACTATGTCCTGTAGTATTGGAGAAAGGAACAAAGTTGAGTTGTACAACTGCAATACATATACTGTACTTGCATTGCACTTTTATTCATTAAGTAAAATCTTCTTTATATGGGATATACTGTATTGTTCAGATTATAAGACACACCAATAATTAGAAGAATAAAAATAGGAAAAATAAATATTTTTATTGTGCATACCCTTTGGGTGACATTAAATTTATTTGTTACTAACGTAGTAAAGTAGAAAATCCAATACTTTTAGATTTCCAGCCACACTTTGTGCCCCATCACATTGACGGCCACAGTACCTCCTTACATTTGTAAGCAGGGTTGCCAACTTGACTTGTTACTTTATTATGGACAGGTTATAGGAAAAATCATGGACGGACTATTTTTTAAGGACAAGGATTGGAAAATTATAATAAATCACTATGACCATAAGTGATACATTTCTACATCCCATAATTCTGAAATGAAGACATCAGCTGCATTCACTGTAAACTGTAAAATTATGATAATTACAGTCAAAATCTGTACAAATTTCTTCAGTTTCAAAAAAATCTTGGTTGCCTAACATTTTTTTTACGGACAGGGCAAAAAAGTGCCCTATTTTTACAGACTTCCTGGACGGTTGGCAACCCTGTTTGTCAGGCTATGTCATCCAAAGTTGCGTTATCTTACCATCATGACCTATCATTTTCCCACTTATATTGCCAGCAATGGTGCCCTGTTATACTGTCTGTCAATGCTTCACAGTATCTTACCATTAGAGTGCATGACTAGAAGTTCCTGGCAGATCACAAACTGCAAAGATTTACTTATACAGGTGCATCTCACTAAATTAGAATATCATCAAAAAGTTCATTTATTTCAGTTCTTCAATACAAAAAGTGAAACTCATATATTATATAGAGTCATTACAAACAGAGTGATCTATTTCAAGTGTTTATTTCTGTTAATGTTGATGATTATGTCTTACAGCCAATGAAAACACAAAAGTCATTATCTCAGTAAATTAAAATAATTAACAAAAGACACCTGCAAAGGCTTCCTAAGAGTTTAAAAAGGTCCCTTAGTATGTTTCAGTAGGCTCCACAATCATGGGGAGGACTGCTGACTTGACAGATGTCCAGAAGGCAGTCACTGACACACTACACAAGGTCTCAGAGTTCCAATTTTCATTTGGAAATATAGGTCCCAGAGTCTGGAGGAAAAGTGGAGAGGCACACAATCCAAGCTGCTTGAGGTCTAGTGTGAAGTTTCCACAATCAGTGATGGTTTGGGGAGCCATGTCATCTGCTGGTGTAGGTCCACTGTGTTTTATCAAGACCAAAGTCAGCGCAGCCGTCTACCAGGAAATTTTAGAGCACTTCATGTTTCCCTCTGCCGACAAGCTTTTTGGAGATGGAAATTTCATTCTCCAGCAGGACTTGGCACCTGTTCACACTGCCAAAAGTACCAATACCTGGTTTAAAAACAAGAGTATCACTGTGCTTGATTGACCAGCAAACTCACCTGACCTTAACCCCATAGAGAATCTATGGGGTATTGTCAAGAGGAAGATAAGAGACATCAGACCCAACAATGTAGACGAGCTGAAGGCAGCTATCAAAGCAACCTGGGCTTCCATAACACCTCAGCAGTGCCACAGGCTGATCACCTCCATGCCACACCGGACAATATTACCATGTGGAGGCACAGATGGAGCATTTTTACTGTATGTAATGTGACAGAGTCACTGGTATGATATATGAGGTGAGGTATGTGTCACGCAGATTGCTAGCCTGTGTGAACTGAAGCCAATAAACTTTCTGCCAGCATGTTATATGCTGGGGGTTAACTCTTTTAAAGGGTGTGGTTTTATGGGAATGACATAGAGATGGGAGGGAAGTCATTCTCCATACCTCCACCTCAGGGTGTGACTGAGCAAGGTTTAAATGTTCAGTCCTGTTTTTTTTTCTCTGTTGTGGTTTGGAGAGGCAAGGTCTCCAGACTGGGAGAGCTTCAGCTCAGGACAGAGTTGAAGGTTGGGACCACAACCTGTGTGGGCGAATTCCATACTCATATGGACTCTGCTATCGTGTATTCTTTTGTTTTGTCATTTTGCCAATAAGGCTATGTTTATTTTGCTGGAGTGCAGAGCTTTATGCTGTTTAATAAAGTTTGCAGAGAAAAAACGGGTTCCTGAGTCTACTTCCGGAAACAGCCGAGCGAGTCGTCTTGCCACAGTTGGTGTGAGATTGCATGCAAGATTCCAGGAACACGCGTACCTTCCACAGAGACCGGTGAATGTCCTGGGTGAAGGCCGCCAGCCAGAGAAGTCCGGCAGCATGGAGGAGCTCATTAAGCACCTGGTGCAGAGCCAACAACAGATTCACCAGCAGCACTTGCAGAGCCAGCAGCAGCACCAGGAGACGACCAAACTGTTGCTTCAACAGATCCAGTTGCAGAAAAAGGTGCAGCAGCACCAGCAGGAGCAGCAACAGCAGATACAGCTTCTGGCGGACGCCATCAAGGGCAGGGCAACCGCCCCACCCCCAGGGCCGACTGATGACTCCCACGTCAGGAAGGCAGTAAGACGGGCCATGCAGAAGATGACCCCCGGGGATAATGTAGAAGCATTTCTAACTGTTTTTGAGAGGGTAGCTGATTGGCAGAGACTCCCACCCGAACAGTAGGCAGAGGTTCTGGAGCCATATTTGTAGGGTGAACTCCAAAAGGCATATTACGACTTGGCACTGCAGGATGCTAAGAAATACGCCAAGCTAAAGACAGATCTTGGCACACCTGGGAATGAATATGGCATTGAGAGCCCAACGTGTCCACCACTGGGCGTATGCCAGCGACAAACTCGCTCGCTCGCTCGCAGATGTTTGACCTACTGCATCTCGTTCAGAAGTGGTTGCAGCCAGAGTCCTCCACTCTGGCCCAGATGGTCGAGCGGGTGGTCATTGATAGATTCGTGCACTCCCTTCCCAAGTCGGTTCAGACTTGGGTTGCCTAGGGCGATCCCCAGAACGCAGATGACTTCATCGGCGTGGTAGAGAGGTACCAGGTGGTTGAGAAATCCTTCGGGAAATCGGATATAGTCACTTCTCCGTACTGGGATACCCAAAAGGGGGCGGGTTCACCACGGAAGGGGTTTAGAGCCACCACTGGGGGACATCCCACTCCCACTGAAGGTGCCACCAGGACTGTTGTTAAAGATATAGTTTTTTGGCGGTGTCATAACCCTGGACACATAGCCGCCAGGTGTCATATGTCCCCTGAGCCCATGGACTGCAGCCTAGGCAGACGGGTCTCCTATTATGCTTATCCAGCCTGCAGTGTGGACTGTCGACACAGGCGTGTGCCGTATCTATTAATGGAGTAAAAGTGCTTAGACTGTTGGTCTCTGGGAGTCTGTTGACCTTAATTAGAACTACCCTTCCCCATCAGTTGATCCCTTCCAAAACTGTGGGCATTTGGTGCATCCATGGCGAGGACTATCCCATGGCCACAGTGACAGTGGGAAAAGACTGTGGTGCCCAGTCCCACGAGGTCGGGGTGGTTAAGGACCTGATACATCCTGTCATCCTGGGCTGTGATTTTTCTTTAATTTGGGACTTATGTGGGAAGGGAACTGGACTAAGTAGCGTGGGCAAAAGCCAGGTTCCTGGAGAAGAACCCCCAACAAGTCCTCAAGTGGATGATTTCCCACTGTGCGTCTTTGCTGGCAATAAGGGCGAGATGGTGACTGAGGAGGCCGACCTCCCTGAGTTAGATGTGTCCGGGGAGAACTTAGGGACTGCTCAAGTTTGGGACCTGACCTTAAAGGGGGAATTTTACCAGGTTACTGTATATAATGGGGATGCCCAAGAGCCTGGGGCCGACACTAGGTTCCCCCACTTTGTAGTTCAGGGGGAGTTGCTATATCAGGTGGCTAAACTAAGGGGTGGTGAGACAGTGGAACAGCTTTTAGTGCCAGGGCCATACAGAAGGAGGATACTGGATATGGCCCATTCACATGTTCTGAGGGGGACACTTAGGGGTCGAGAAAACCCAGGAGAGGATATTAAGAAGATTTTATTGGCCTGGGTGTTACCGAGAAATTCTCAACTATTGTAGGTCCTGCCCCACCTGCCAAATAACCTCCCCCTCTCCCCACTTCCGTAATCCATTAGTGCCACTGTCGGTGATAGAGATCCCCTTTGAGAGGATTACTATGGACCTAGTGGGGCCGTTAGTCAAGTCAGTCCGAGGCCACCAATACATTCTGGTGATCATGGACTATGCAACCCGGTATCCAGAAGCGGTACCGCTAAGAAATTCATCAAGTAAAAGTATAGCCAGGGAACTTGTCCACATCTTTGCCAGGACCAGCCTGCCGAAGGAAATCCTGATGGACCAAGGAACTCCATTCATGAACAAGGTGATGAAGGAGCTGTGTAAAGTGCTTCAAATTACCCAGATGCGAACTTCCATTTACCATCCGCAGACCGATGGCCTGGTGGAGCGCTTTAATAAGACCCTGAAAGTGATGCTCAAAAAGGTCGTCGAGAAAGATGGTTGAGACTGGAACTACCTGCTTCCGTTTCTACTTTTTTCTTTCAGGGATGTTCCCCAAGCCTCCGCTGGCTTCTCTCTGTTTGAGCCCCTGTATGGATGACATCAGCGAGGGCTCCTGGATATCGCTAAAGAAACCTGGGAAGCCAAGGTTATGCCACACCAGAGCATTGTTGAACATGTCGCCAAGATGCAGGAAAGAATAGCAAAAGTGATGCCGATCGTGAAAGCACATCTCCTCCAGGCACAGGAAGCCCAGGCAAGGGTCTATAATCGATCGGCGAGGCTACGGCAGTTTCAGCCTGGGGACCATGTTTTGGGGCTAATCCCTACAGTCGAGAGCAAGTTCGTGGCCAAATGGCAAGGTCCGCACGAGGTAGTAAAGTCAGCGAAGTTAATTATAAAGTCCACCAGTCTGGCCGAAGAAAGTCACACCAAGTATACCATGTGAACTTGCTCAAGCTGTGGCGGGACCGGGAACCGGTGGAAACTCCTTGCCTGGGAGCTGCTCCCGAAGGCAAGGTGGAAGAAGTCACTATAGCAGAGACTCTATTGCTGGCCCAGAAGCAACAGTGTTGAGAAGTACTACAGCGGAATCGGGAGTTGTTCTCAGAGTTGCTGGGGCATACTCAAGTGGTAGAGCATGACATGCTGACAGAGCAACATGTAAGAGTGAATCTGAAGCCGTAACAGATTCCGGAAGCACACCAGGAGGTGATCTCCAATGAGGTGAAGAGGATGTCAAAGAGTGGGTGGTCAAGCCCAATCGTCCTCGTGCCAAAACCCAACGGAGATTGTAGGTTTTGTAATGACTACCGCCAGCTGAATGAGGTGTCCAAGTGTGACGCGTACCCGATGCCCCGCATCGACGAACTCATTGAAAGGCTTGGACCAACAAGATACATTACCACTCTTGAAAAAACTACAAGAAGCAAAATGAAAATTTTCTGATTCATGGCCACTGTGAAACATACATTTACCTGGTGCATTTATACTATCCAAAACCAAGCTCAAATTTTGTTTTTGTTTTTTTTGCATTACCACTCTTGACCTGACGAAGGGCTATTGGCAGATCCCCATGTCCCAGACGACCAAAGAGAAGACGGCTTACTCGACACCTGATGGGTGCTTTCAATACACTAGGAAGTCGTTCGGACTATAGGGGGCCCCAGCCACCTTCCAGAGGGTTATGAATCAGATCCGAGCCCCACATAAGAAGTATGCCACAGCCTACCTTGACGATATTGTGGTCTTTAGCCCAGGCTGGGCTAGTCATCTACCTAAACTGCAGGCCGTTCTGGATGCGCTCAGAAAGGGGGGATTTACTATAAATCTGAGAAAATGTGCCATTGGGAAAGAGGAGGCCAAGTACTTGGGTTATGTCGGGAGAGGCGAAATAAAGCCGCAAGTCAATAAAGTGGAGGCAATCCAGACCTGGCCGCAACCACTCTCCAAGAAGCAAGTAAGAGCATTCCTGGGAATGGTGAGATATTACTGGCGGCTTATCCCGAATTTTGCTATGATTGCCGGGCCCCTGACGGATCTCCTAAAAGACACCAGATCAACCATGGTGAAGTGGACAGAGGAAACAGAGACCACGTTTCAACTGTTGAAGTCAGCACTGTGTAAACATCCGGTTCTGGTCGCACCAGACTTTAAGAAAGAGTTGGTGGTCCAGACAAATGCTTCCGAGGTTGGTCTAGGAGCCGTACTCTCTCAAGAGATAAATGGGGAAGAACATCCCATTCTCTATCAGAGCCAGAAGCTTTCGTCCTATGAGAAAAACTACGCAATAGTAGAAAAGGAGTGTTTAGCCATAAAGTGGGCCGTAGATACACTAAGATACTACCTACTAGGTCGGAAGTTTAAGTTGGTGTCGGACCATGCCCCGTTGAGATGGTTGAGGGAAAAGAGGGGTAAAAATGGCAGGGTAACTAGATGATTCCTAGCTCTTCAGGACTTCAACTTTCACATAGAGCATAGGCCCGCGAAGTTACACGGGAACGCTGATGCCCTTTCTAGAATTCCCTGTCTGGTATCGGAAGGTGCCCAAACTCCCGGCTTTGGGCAGAGGGGGGGAATATGCGACAGAGCCACTGGTATAATATAGGAGGGAAGGTGTGTGTCACACAGGTTGCTAGCCTGTGTGAACTGAAACCAATAAACTTTCTGCCAGCATGTTATATGCTGGGGGTTAACTCTTTTAAAGGGTGTGGTTTTATGCGAATGACATAGAGATGGGAGGGAAGTCATTTCCCATACCTCCACCTCAGGGTGTGGCTGAGCAAGGTTTAAATGTTCAGTCCTGTTTTTTTTCCTCTGTTGTGGTTTGGAGAGGCAAGGTCTCCAGACTGGGAGAGCTTCAGCTCAGGACAGAGCTGAAAGCTGGGACCACAACCTGTGTGGGCGAATTCCATACTCATATGGACTCTGCTATCGTTTATTCTTTTGTTTTGTCGTTTTGCCAGTAAGGCCGTGTTTATTTTGCTGGAGTGCAGAGCTTTATGCTGTTTAATAAAGTCTACAGAGAAAACTCAGGTTCCTGAGTGGCCGAGCGTGTCGTCTTGCCACAGTAGGCACAGAGGGGGGCACCATTATTATTGTATAGAACACTATGCATACTTATAGCACTTTGTGTGCATGATAATTCAGAGATACTTGTATGTATATTTTGCACATTTAAGGTCTTCGTAGAGGCTGTGTATAGCTGATATCTGGTAGAGCTCAGTAAATCAATTTGATGAATTTATGTTGAATTTTGGAAATTCACTCAATCCAGCTAATTTGAACAATCTGAAGTTTGATTGGGGGAAATCACTAAAAATAGCCATTGCTATTTTATATTATGCAGTAGATTGCATCAACCAGAAAAGGCTCACATGATCTCATGTGTGACTGGATGGCTGCCCCATTATGCCTTGCAGCTATCACATCATATAGTATAGGACAGCCATCAAATAGCATAGCACTTCAAATTGTATTGAACAACCTATAATACCCTGTGTAAAAGCCAAGGCAGGGAAGCATCCGTTTACCCATAGCTTTATTAGTGGAGGTTACATTAACATGACTAAGGGCTCATGCAGACATACAGAATCTCAGTCCAGTCGCGGCTGGCTGCAAATCTCTTGACTGGAGCACGACAGCTTCATTTATTTCTATGAGGTTGACACTCTCGGAGTGAGAGAGCCGTGGCCAGTCTGAGCATTGTGGTCACGGTTCCAACAAGATCCATGTACGTCTGTGTAGCACCCCGAGGGCTCGGCTGCTACAGGGGTATTGCACCTCAAACCAGAGGTGTGATATTCCACTCCCGGGTAAGGATGGAGTGTGGACTAGGACTCAGTAGCTGCATGCACCACACACACCCCATTTCCGAGGGACAGCTCAACGGTGCTCCCACAAGATAGAAGTGCAGGCATGACAGCATCTGTTCCTGGCTGGAGTGGGGAGGGGGTGGAATACCCAGTGGTGTAGGAGCAGATAGGGGTGGGTCTCTGGGCATAGGCAAGAGCCCATTGGTTGCTAGTCACCTGGGCTCGGGTGTCAGAAGGAGGTATATAAGGTGGGCACCATCTTAGGACAGTGTTCAGTTCAGAGAGGAGTTCAGCCAGAGAGTGCTGACAGGGTGCTGTGGCTCAGTCTGGGCCCAGCTCCAGAGGCAGGCCTGGAGTGAGGCCGGAAACAGCAGAAAGAGAGAGGAGAAGGAGCGGAAAGGAAAGTAAGAAAGGAACTGGAACAGAGGAGAAAGGAAGCAAGGAACACAGAGAAAGGCCCAGAGACACGAGGACCGAAGGAACCCCATATGCCCAGAGGAGATACAGGGTGAAGGGTTGGCAGAACAGGGTACCGGAACCCAAATTGGTGGAGGCAGCAGATTCCTCAGCCAAAGACCGGAGGTTGTTACCACATCTTGGTGCGACCCCTCACTACATCCACCAGAAAGGCATACCGTATAGGGTCAGGGAAACCGGGAGAGGTTTCGCCAACAGAAGGCCCGAGGAAGCTGGACAAAGGTGGGTCACTGGTGGGGACGGCCAGAGAAAGGTAGAGAAGGGAGCTCTGAACCACACTCTGGAATTACCTGGGAGTTGACCGAGTCCCTTGCCTGGTGGACGCAGCACGGCTCGGGCAGTCATCGCCTGCAGCATTGACATGAACAACAACTGTGAGTAAAGCATTAAAAACTGCAACCGCACGTCTCTGTGGTTCCTCGCCGCACCAGCACCATTAGCACTGGGACGCTCACACCATCACTCCCATCATCATCCACATTAGCTGCCCTGAGGCAATACTTCTCCCGTGGGGAGTCATCCCATACTCAGCTGCGCAAACAACATCGGCCTCAGCGGTCTGCAGCTCGGCGGCGCTCCCCACTGACCGCAATCCACGGGTGGCGTAGTCGGACATTTGCTATACATCAGGACTGCCACTGGTTTGACCACCCTGGGCACGGACCGGGTCACCGCCACACGGAGACTACAACCCCCAGCATTCTACAACAGGCCCGGTTCCGGGTTCCCCTGCACAACACAGGCCCAGGGGGCACGTCATCTGCATGAGCCCCAAGGCTGTGTTTGTGTTTAAGAGCCTGAAAAGGGTTGGATCCAGTAATAAGAGACCATAGAGTGATATATAAGTCTTTTCAGGGCAATTGGAGCACCTGCAATTTGCCAAAGCTTGCAAATTCGAATTTCAAAACATTCGATCATCTCTAACATCTACCACTTTATGGTCACTATGTGGGGGTATAATCAGTCTTAAGATAATGGTTTTTGTTCTTGATCAGTAAGGTGATACTACTTGGGGTTTGGAGTGATGGTATTATTTATCCTTTATATTCCGATATTATTTGTAATATTGGTCTTGCTATACTAGATTTTGCTTAGTATCAGTATGGTGGTATTATTCCTACATTTGTACTTGGAGAAATATTACTGTGTCCTATCTGTGGTGTTACATAGGACTGCAGGTAAACTACTACATTTGAGGAAAGAGTATTGTTCCTTTAATTTTGATTCCCGTTCCTTTTACAATATGGGTGAAAAAGGTGCATGCAAATGGGTGTGGTCTGCAAAAAGGGAAATGGCCAGCAAAAAGAGACGTGGTTTGCCCTGAAAATTTTGACATAGTGCAATGTGCCCGCCACATTACTCAATCTACCTGTCACCCAAGGTGTGGGAAAGACTAAGTGCAACACGAAGGGATAAGGGGAAGGAAGCCCAGACACTAGGGAAAGGGGGAGTGGAGACCTCCTAGACTGATCTGATATCACCCTGTCTCGCCTATTGTCCCTATATTGGTTCCTCACCAATCGCCGCACAGGAACCTAAAATCCTGTATTTCCCTAGAGCTTGGCCCTGGATAGGGAAGGGGGGTGAGTGCTAGTCAGCCCCCTCTAACTAAAGACAACAAGGTAGACAGACACGGGGAAAGAAACTTAGCTTGAGCCGACTTCAGAGAGATTGCACCCACATCCTCTTAGCACCAGAGAGGAAGTAAGAACTGCACTTGCGCCAAGCTTCCACAAGGAAACGTGAATATCACCAGCGCCGCCCTAAAGCAGACTGAAAGTATTTAAACACCCAGGCCAGCGTTTTAATTAGAGCAGGAGCAAGGTGGCCGCTGGGTCCTAGAGTGAGACAGCTTCTAAGAAAGTGTCTATAATGCCAAACGAAGAGATCTCCTACAACCAACTGCAGGGCGACTGTCTGTCACATCTGACACATCCGTGAAACTGTCTGAAGGCAGTTTTCAAAGGTTTGCAATTTGGATGTACTGTGTAATGTGCAAAATGTTTGGGTTTCAGGATTTGCTCAGTAAAAATCACATGTTTTGCCATCATGAGAAAAGTCTATAAAGCACTTGTCCGGCCTTAGGCTACAAATCTGCATTCACTCTATGTGACTGCAGACTTGTGAATCCTCACATCATGCGCACTGCACTCTGTTAGGATTCTCAAGTGCCAGTGCCAAAATCGGGCAGACACATGACCACAAGTATGTGATTTTCATACATGCGGTCCAGTGCCAACCTGATGGGAGCAGCAATGCTCAATGCAAGTGAACTGAATGAGGCCAGACAAGTCTAGTCTGAATGTGGCCGGAAGTATGCATATTACATACTTGCGATCATATGACCGCCCGCTCATGGCACCAGCAATGGAGAATACTCGAAGTGCGTAGTGACTGCAGACATGTAGCCTCCCTCTAATTTGTATCACAGGTAAATGTACCAGCAGCTCAATGCAATCCTATAGAGTGTAACTACCACAGAGCAATAGATGAGAGGTTCACAAAACACTGTTTCTGGTGACTGAAGAGACCCACAGACCCCTCTGCCACATATGGGGCATATGAGGACGTCTATGTTACGAAAAGCAAGGCTGGTTTTTTTTTTCTATAAGTTTGCATTAAAGTTCGAGTCTCTATGCTGCCATGTGACTGCTCATCTTGTAAAAGTCCCATTAGAAGAAGACTTCACGTGAACGCTGTGAAAACATAGTATAATTATAGTATATAACAACCCATATACGATAAACATAATGCTGTATCACTAATAGCCAGGACTGCAGTATCACGCAGAACACATACTGTTAGTGGGAGTATAATTAGAGATATATCACTGCTGCTCTCTACTGGCTAACAATGAAAATTAATTCACCACACTAGAATATTGCTACGGAGGATTAAATCTGCTCATCCATTGTGACTGCAGACAGCACAAATATCCACCTCCTTTATCTCACTCTCACGGCAATCAAGGCTTAGATATGGGACGTTGTAAGGTGCGGGGCTGACAATGCACAACAGTTTTAGCGGTTCCTGCATTTTCTTTCACTGAAAAGTGACGCACCCCCTGGGCCATATTCTTTAGGGGAATACCCGGAGCCGGATCAGATGGGGGTTGTAGTCTCCGAGTGGCTGTGACCCGGTCCGTGCCCAGGGTGTCAAGCTCAGAGTATGTGGCAGTCCTACAGATGTTATAAAGTTCTTTATGTCGACTACGCCACCCGTTGTATTGCGGTCACTACGGCCGCCGCTGCAGCAGGGTCCGCTGAGGCTGATGGTGTTGGTGCAGCTTTTGATAGTATAACCCCCAACGGGTGGGGTATAGCCTCAGGGGGTCAGGTGCAGAGGATGGGGGTTGTGGTGGTGCAGCATAGATGGTAATTAAAGACAGAGTCGGGTTGTGCAGTTTAGGGTATTTACTTACTGCTGATGTTCCGGTCACTCCAGCTTCAAGTGACCACCCGAGCCGTGCTGCGTCCACCAGGTCCTGGATTCAGCCAACCCCCAAGCAAGTCCGGAGCGTGACCCTGAGCCCTCCTTCCTGTCCTGTCTTCTGGCCGTCCCCACCAGGGATCCACCTAGGTCCAGCTCCCTCGGGCCTTCTGTTGGGAGACCCTTGGCCTTGGGTTCCCTGACCCTACACGTGGTTTGCCTTCAGGGTGGATGTGGTGGGTGGCCGTGGCAGATCCTGCCCACGGCCTCCGGTCTCTGACTAGGGTGTGCTTTAGCCCCCACCAGTTTGGGATCCGGTACCCAGTTGCCAACTCTTCACCCGGTGATGGACTTTGGGTTCTCAGAGTCCTTTTCTTTCACCCCCTCTGGGTCTTTCTTCCTTTCTCCTCTCTCTCTCTCTGGGGCTGCTCTGCTCTTCCGCTCTCCTCCTCTGGCTTCTCACAGACTGACCCTGATCTTAGATGGTGCCCACCTTAAATACTCCCTCTATGTGTGAGCTCAGGTGACCAGCACCCAATGAGCTCCTATCTTTACCCAGGCTGCTCCCCCTATCTGCCCCTACACTACTGGGATGTACCACCCCCCTCCCACTCCAGCCAGGAACAGACTCGGTCGTACCTGCACATTTCTAAGTGGGAGTACCGTTGGTCTGTTCCTCGGAAATGGGATGTGTGTAGTGCATGCAGCTCTCTGGGCTCAGTTTCACACTCCATCCTTACCCGGGAGTGGAATATCACACCTCTGGGTTGAGGTGCAATACCCCTGTAGCAGCCGAATCCTCAGGGTGCTACAAAAGCCATACATTATTATATGCATTGTGCGTGTAACATTCAATGATGGAAAAAATAGACAAAATTGGCCATTTTAGACAATTTCTATCGTATGTCTATGGGCAGCTTTAGACTACCGATCATTAGACGTTATAGTAGCTCAACCTGGGGATTAAACTTGACCTTACTAGATAAGGACTTGGGCAGTACAGGAGATTTATATATAAGTACTGTTTTATACGTAACACAACAAACAGAGCAGGTATTCACCCTTCCCGTATCCTGCAAAGGCTCTCTACTGCTGCTCTATCTTCAGTGTTTTGGCTGTAGCACTATTGTCACATGCACAGCTCACAAAAATGCTGCAGCCAATCACTGAGCTCAATGACTCTGCTAATGAGGCAGTAAAAACCACTAAAGTCAGTGATTGGCTGCAGCGGTGATTTGTTTTGTCGATGTGACATCACTGCTGCAGCCAAACCACTGACACCAGAGCAGTGGCAGAGCATAAGCATGGAGGGTAAGTACTTCAATAATTGACAAGCATATCAACATTAGATGAATTTTCCAATTTATTAAATAACCATAAATAAATGATTTGACATGAAGAACAAATGAAGAGTTTCTAAGACGGCAGAATGCTTCCCACAACTGAGAGCAAAATACTGATATGAAATAGATAAAGTAGGAAACAATGAATTCCTTTAATAGCTGTTGTTAAACTTTGATGATAGTGATTCTAATACAAAGGGAGTCTGGAGCCGCTATGGCATACAGAGATGCTCCAGCAGCTGAAACACTTAGGAGAGCACTCGGGAGGTACTGAAGTGGTACAGGTTGGCAGAGTCCAGCAGACTGATCCAGAAGCATGAAGAAGAGTTCAGGCCTTGATAGGGAGAGGAGGAGGTCTGTGTTTCCTGCTTGTAGTCTGCTGAGAGTGATGCTGTGAGATAGTGGCTGTATCTGCAGTGAGGGGTGGGAAGAGAAACTTTATTCCTGTCATTCATGTCATTGAAAGAGAAAGACGGCCTGTGATACTGAAAGAGCAGCCTAAGAGAACTAACGCGCAGATCAGAGCAGCGTCTTTTGGTGTGAACTGTTCCATGACCAAAAACTTGAGTAGTGATCAGAGCAAGTTTGGTACCAGAGCTGATTAAAAGTTTCTTGTATTGCAGAAACAACCAGTGACAGACAGAAACCGGCATATCAAACAACCAGTGACGAAAGGCACCTGGTATATCCTACAGTCAGTGACAAAGAACACCTGATGTGTTGAACAACTAGTGACAAAGGGCACATGATGTATCGACCACCCAGAGACAGAGGGAATGCTATTGTAAGTAAGGTTGAGAGACTATTTTAGAATTTTATTCAAACCCACTTATCATGTGGCTAGTTATATCTGGTTAATTCTGTTCTTTAAAGATAAGACTGGAACGGGCACAGCTAGTGTAATCCTGGACATGACAGGGGTTTGAAAGTAGGAGGCCAGGAAAGGGTTAACTTTCAATTCTGCAAGTACACATGTTAAGGGAGGGGGCATGGGTTTTAGGTAGTGTCACATAGGGGGCAATAGATTAGGATTGGGTAAGAGATTATAGGGGGTAGGTAGGGTATCTTATAAGAAGAGGAAAACCTGTGAGCCAATAACTGCTAACCGGATACAGGACCAGTGAACATCCCTATCACCCTCCCGTATTTTTATGTTTGGTTGCCAACGATCACATTTTGGTGGTGGTGTGTGGGATTTTGGGATCGGATTTTATTTTCATCATGGCAGCTGGAGGTGAGAAGGTCAGAGGTAGCCTTGATTAACGGGGGTTAGTTTCACATCGGAGGTGACTGTTCATTAGTAAGTGTAGTTAGTTACTGCTGGGATGGTTCCAGAGGATCAAAATAATTGTTGTGTGGACAGTACCATGACAGTTTGTCAAACATGAGATGGAGAGGTGCGACTGGGGAGTGTGGTATTCAGTACTGTCTAGTGTTGATGGGCCATCCAGGATCTCCTCTGGAAAGAAATGATGTTTTACGTATGTTTATATTCATTTAGTAAGTAATAAAGGCTGCTGTGGCCATATATTTCCATCATCACTCAGCATTATTTGTTTTATTCATTAATGTCGTAGACACTTTTCAATGCCCAATATCTTTCACCTGGTTTTTACTGCAGCATAAAGGAGTAGCGTCATACATCTAGAACCAAAAATATGGCAGTTGCACTTTAAATTAATAAATTCTACAACTTATTAATATATTGTACACCTGAAAGGTGCCCAAAACTTCAGTTACAAGCTTTAGCCTCACGTTCTGGCAGTTCTTCCAGTTGGTGTCTGACAGAGGTGCGGGCTTCCTTTCGATGTTCATTTCAATAGCAATTCCAGTTCCTTTCTCTCTATATATATTGCCTGTGAGAGTCAAGGGGACTGGTTTAGCTACTGAAATGTGAAGTTAATCTGAACCCTTCCCACACAGTTTTGGTCAAGTGTTGACACCAGATGGACCTTTTCTATAATGGACTATAAAGCATAATGATAATGAGGTCACATACAAGCCAACCTCTCCAACAGAACAGGAGTATGGACAATATATGTAGGATTGTTTGGGCCGGCATTCTAGCAGTCAAACCTTCAAAGTTCTGTCTCTCTAGATTTGACTAGATTTGGTGTGTATCCATGTAATGGATACACACCAAAAGTCAATTGTCTGAAAACTCCTTAAATTTTTGGGAAGTCCGTTTGGTTCGAAAATTCTTGACATGTAAGGCCATACAGTCTTATCTTTGTGTGCAGACATGAACATTGTGGGATGCCCTTCTGTGATATGAAATAATGGACAGAAATCTGCAGGCTACCAACTTTATGAATAATTCTGAATATAAATTTTTCTTATGTGAAGAGTTAATTTATAAAAAAAAGTCAATGAAAATGAAGTCTTTTGATGTTCTGCCAATTATGCTGCCTTAGAAGTTAGATCTATAATGCTCCTTCAGCTCACATGAAAGATTTATTTTGGTAAGCCAGGAGCCCCAAAAAAATCAAGCCGTGAGAATGGCAGTTTGGCAAGCGCTTGCTTTCGTGCTAGGTATGAGATTCGGATACGACAGCCTCTCTAATATTAGGAAATATTTTCCTTTTTGATTAAAGCAAAATCAGTAATAAATCTGAAGTTTGAATTTTCTTGTTCAGTGAAATCTTAGGCTTTTAGACACAAGGATTTCCCAATTTAGATTTTACTCTCAGAGTAACAGAGGCGAAAACTCATGAACTATTAGACCACATAAATTATAGGGCATGAATAAGCCCAGACAAACTATATTAACCCCAAAATGATTTTATTATATTATAGTTAAAATAATGATGTACATATAACAATAAAACAAATAGGTGCTGCTATGTGTACTAACATTGAAATTGTTACACTGACTACCGCAAAGTGTTATGGGGTTAGCTTAGGCTTTGTTAACACTTTTTTTGTACAGAGCATAATTTTTCTCAGATCTCAAATAAAATCCTGACCAGATCCAAATTATATTATCAGCTTTATTCTCATTTGCACAAAGAAAGACTAGACGCAATGGGATGAAACTGAATGTCTTCTTGCGCTAAGTGTCATCAGCGCCAAGTGTGGGCAGTTATTTAATTTGGCAATTGGACTAACACCCATCTTCTATCTTCACACAGGTACAATATCTCTGCTTGCTGTCTGTCATTTACTGCTACTTCTCTAGCACCCCTCCAATTTATCCTAAACTCGGCTGTCTGACCACCTGTCCCCGCGCTATTCCCCGGCCTCTCCTCTCTGTCAAACGCTTCACTGGCTCCCCATTGCACAGAGACTTCAGTTCAAAGCCCTAACTATGGCATTCAAAGCAATCCACAACCTGTCTCCTTCATACATCTGTGACCTAGTCTCCCGGTACACACCTACACCAATCCTCACAAGATCTCCTGCTCTACTCCCCTCTTCTCTTCTCTTCCCACAATTACATATAAGATTTCTCCCGTGCTTCCCCCCTACTCTGGAACTCTCTACCCCAAAGTATCAGACTCTCAGCTACCGTGGAAACCTTCAAAAGGAACCTGGAGAACCACCTCTTCCGACAAGCCTACAACCTGCAGTAACCATTGCTCTGCCACACCGCTGCACGACCAGCTCTACCCTCACCTACTGTATCCTCACCCATCCCTTGTAGACTATGAGCCCTCATGGGCAGGGTCCTCTCTCCTCCTGTACCAGTTTGCCATTGCATTTTTGGTCAAAATTTTTGTAATTGTTTTTGCCATGCATACCCCCTTTTTCACATGTAAAGCGCCATGGAATAAATGGCGCTATAATAATAAATAATAATAATAATAATAATAATATTAGAAAAAACTTTTTGACAGTGAGGGTGATCAATGAGTGGAACAGGCTGCCATGAGAGGTGGTGAGTTCTCCTTCAGTGGAAGTCTTCAAACAGAGGCTGGACAGACATCTATCTGAGATGGTTTCGTGAATCCTGCATTGAGCAGGGGTTGGACCAGATGACCCTGGAGGTCCTCTCCAACTCTAACATTCTAGGATTCTATGATATTAGTAGACACACCAAATAGCTGACATTTCCTCTATTGAAGGGTACCTGTTACCTTGGACGAATCTGCTGGTAAATAGCGTTACAATGCTGCCTAGCCGCTTTATTGAGAGTGTGGCTACTGGGAGAAAATGAACTTATTTCCTCCCGGTAACCACCAGCACTCTCCGACACTTTGATGACAGCTCATTCTGCAGTGCATCTTTCAGACCCGACTATCAATCAAAGTGCTGAGGTGTGCTTAAAGCCTATACTGTGAGCGGTGCTATGAGCGATGACTATAGCCTCCCCGTGCACATTTTGTTTCTTGAAATGCTGTATGACATCCAACAGTCCTACATGGGGTCATCAAGTAATTACATAGAAATATCCAGCAGAATCATGATTGTCCTAGGGCTCCATTGACACAGCCATAATTCAAGTATTTAGGGAGCAACATATGTAAATCCATCAAGTGAAATCAGGAAAACCTTTCCTAAAAAAGCTGAGTACAAAAATATGGACAAGGCAAAAAGTGCCCTATTTTTCGAACTGTCCTAGAATTTCTGGATGGTTGGCAACCCTGCTCCAGGTCTACTGAACACCAAAGACTATTAGATCCCGTACTTCAAGTGGTAAAATGTATAGTTTCTTTCAAAATCACAATTGTCCTGCATAAAAACAAGCCCTCATACTGTTTTGTTAACAGAAAAATAAAATTGTTGCTGCTCTTAGAAGAAGAGGAGGAAAAAACGAAAGCACAAAAACTGAAAATTGCCTGGTCAGGAAGGAGTCACAGGGGTATTCCTGGCTTCCTATATCAATGACATGCTTAGAATTAGAGATGAGCGGATTGCTTCCTGCAACCCCGGTCCATGGTCCAGGTCAGTGCTCTCCGACTGTGGACAGGAACGGTATGAATTTCCTGAGCTTTCGGGTTCCCGTTGAAGTATTAGACTTGTTGGCCTGGCGGGACGTCATCTGTGCGGCATGTGGCGCATAGGTGATCTCTCGCCATCCTGACTAATCAGAAGTTGAGCCTGGGATCCCAGAGTGTAAGGAAATTCATGCAGCTCCTGTCCACAGCTAGAGAGCACTGACCTGGATCGTTGACAAGGGTTGTGCGAAGTAATCTGCTCATCTCTACTTATGAAAGGTCATCAATATTAGATCAATAGGGATCTGACACCTGGCACCCTGTCATTCAACCATTATCCGCTCCTGTAAAGAGAGCCAAACATTACAGCTCTGTACACTGTGTGGTGGCTGTTCTCAGGTATTGAAGTGAATAGGAGCTGAGCTGCAGTACCCAAAGTAAACTACTGCCACAATTAAAGGAGTTGTGCTGCTTGACTCTGTTTGACACTGATAACATCTGGCCAAACAGCTGATGGCAGCTGATCGATGGTGGTGACCCCCTGGACTGATAATGACGACATATCATAATGATAGGTCATCACTAGTGTTGAGCATTCCGATACTGAAATATCGGGTATCGGCCGATATTCGCGGTATCGGAATTCTGATACTTAATTCCGATACTTTTGCAATATCGTATACCGGAATCGGAAGTTCCCATAATGCAATGAGCCATTTTCATTTTATTCAGCCAATGAGGATCCTAAGAAGTGTGGGCACATCCTGTTAGGCATGTAGGCATCTTAACTAATGGCATGGCTGTGATTGGCTGCTGAAATGATGTCATGATGCACTATAAAAGCCGCCGCCGCCATTTTGAGCTCACTCTGCTGTGAATTCAGTTAGGGATAGGATGCTGTTGTTCTGAGGGACAGTTTTAGCTACCTATTTGGTCTATTCTGCTTTACCCAAGCTACTTTATAAATCGCTGTGCCTTGCAGTGCTAGTGCACAGTTCTCTGTGCTGTTCACCGCTTTCTGCAAGGTCTCTATGTGTGAGTGCAGCTCACCCTGTAGTGTGTGCTTCAGCCACGTCTGGTTATAGTGCACTCAGTGTGTGTCACTGCCTCATACATTGTCCTTTTTTGCCAATTCATAATTTTTCCTGATATCTCCTATTAGTGTGGTGGTTCCATCCGTATTCAGCTAAATTTGTTCCAAACACACTATATAGGAGTAGATAGAGAAATTTTTTTAGTCTTGCAGCGCTAGTGCACAGTGCTCTGCATCTGTACTGTTCACCGCTGTCTGCAAGGTCTGGTGTGTGAGTGCAGCTCACCCTGTAGTGTGTGCTTCAACCACGTCTGGTTGTAGTGCACTCAGTGTGTGTCACTGCCTCATACATTGTCCTTTTTTGCCAATTCATAATTTTTCCTGATATCTCCTATTAGTGTGGTGGTTCCATCCGTATTCAGCTAAATTGGTTCCAAACACACTATATAGGAGTAGTTAGAGGAGCCTTTCTGCAGCATTGGGCCATGCAGCCCCAGCCAGATTAGTATTAGCCTATTTTTTGCAGCCTCATCTATTGCATTGTAGGTTACCTTCCTACATTGTAATAGCTACAAAAAGTTTGTGATACTATCGTTATTACATCTTTAGGCACATCCAGTGTCTTTTTGTGACAAAAAAAACCTAAATAAAGTTCACCAAACACTCCACTTTACAGTTGTGTAGGCCATATTAGCTCATATTAAAGTCTAGTCCACACTTTATAAAATTAGTGTTTCTTATACCTGTTAGCAGAGCAGCTGTTCAGGAATAAGCACACTAAGCCCTTAGTACTTTTCTGCCTATCTTTATCAGTCTACCAAGATGAAGAAGGCAGGGAGAAAGGCATGTGGTCGTGGGCATGGGCGTGGGCATGGAGTTTCTGCAGGGAGAGGACGTGAGGATTCTGTGCCTGCAGGGAGAGGACGTGGGGATTCTGTGCCTGCTGCGGGCACCAGTGACTCAGCATCCCCCAGTTTTACCAGGGAACAGTCCTTTAAGCGCAGCTTTGTAGAAGCTAGCCGTACCCCACTGCTGCGGGAGGACCAAATTGAAGCCGTTGTCTGATGGATGGCAGCTAACGCATCGACTTCAATTAGTTCCAGATCCTCTCAGGTCCTGAGCACTGAAGAGCACCCATCTGTCTCTTCACCACCTGCCAAATTGCCCAGGCAGTCAGAGAGCCCTGGACAGGAGCCATCTCTACTTCTGTTCTCTGAATCTCTTGGCTTGAAAGAGGGGGCCAGACAAGCAGAATTCGAGAATTTGAAGAAGAGGTAGTATGCAGTGATGCGCAACCGTTTTGTCTCTCTGAATCTGAAGAGGCGGGTAGGCCAGTGCCTATGGTCAGCAGCACACCTCAGTACGCATCTGATGATGAGACTCAGGTGGCACTTTCTGGTGCGTACTGTGCTGTCGAGACTACCCAGGAGAAGCAGTTGTTTGAAGAGGGTGGTGTAGATGATGAGGTCCTTGACCCATCATAGTGTGAGGGACAGGAAGGTGGTGGGAGCAGCTCTGAGGAAGAGATTCCCCGAACAGCCCAAAAAGGAGGGAGAGGGAGGGGGCAGACTTGGTTGCCTGTAGCCTCCACTTCGGCACCCATTAGGAGCATGGCTCTTCCAAAATCCAAAGCGGGCGCTCCCAAAACTTGCAGTGCCTGGTCCTTTTTTGACACAGTTGCAGATGACATTTGCTTTGTCAAATGCAAGCTGTGTAATCAGAAGGTGAAAAGAGGGAAAAGTGTCAGCAACCTCAATACCACAAATATGTGGAAACATGTGCGGACCAAGCACGTGGTGGAGTTACAAAAACACACTGAAGACCTAGGCCAACCTACAGCGCCACCTACCACCTCATCAGCTCGTGTTGTAGCCTCTTCCTCCAGCTCACACACAGCTGGTTCGGCTTCCTCACAGGATCGCCATGGAAGAATCTCTGGCACTGTTGTACAGAGACACAGTGTAATTCCACCCACAGCACCACTTTCCCAGTCATCCTCACACTCCCAGGCCAGTCTACAGCCATCGTTAGCACAGGCATGGGAGAAAAGGCGCCCATACTCGGCAAACCACCCCCGAGCACAGGCTCTGAATGCTGGCATTGCTAAACTACTGGCCCTTGAAATGCTATCATTCAGGCTGGTGGAGACTGACACATTCCGTAACTTTATGGCATTGGCAGTCCCACAATACAACGTGCCCAGCCGATTTTATTTCAGCAGGCAAGCCGTCCCTGCCCTGCAACATCATGTGGAGGGAAAAATTAAACATGCTCTACAAAACGCCGTCAGTAGCAAGGTCCACCTGACCACCGATGCGTGGACCAGTAAGCATGGACAGGGACGATACCTTTCCCTCACTGCCCATTGGGTAAATGTTGTGGAGCCGGGTACAGATCTTGAGAGTGGCGCTGTACGTGTTCTGCCAACTCCAAGGATTGCAGGAATCCAGTCTGTACACATTGACTCCTCCTCATACTCCAGTTCCTCTGAATCAGCGCTGCAGGAGCCGTCACGGTCTACCTCCACATAGACCCGTGAACGGTTACCTGTTATGGTGACCAATATGAGCACAGTCGAGGCCAAACGTCAACAGGCCATATTAAAATTAATTTCTTTGGGGAATCAAAGCCACACAGCGCAGGAGCTCTGGAATGCCATCAAGCAGCAGAGCGACGTGTGGTTTGTGCCAGCGAATCTCCAGCCAGGCATGGTAGTGTGTGACAATGGCCAAAATCTGGTGGCAGCTCTGGGCCTAGGCAACCTCACTCACATCCCATGTCTGGCACATGTGCTCAACTTGGTCGTGCAGAGTTTTTTGAGGGACTATCCGGATCTTGATGCACTGCTTCACAAGGTCCGCATAGAGTGCGCTCACTTGCGGCGTTCCAGCAATGCAAGATCACGCATTGCAGCTCTGCAGCGCTGATTACGTCTTCCGGAACATCGCATCATATGTGACCTACGCACCAGGTGGAATTCAACGTTACATATGTTGGAGAGGTTGTGTGAGCAGCAGGCAGCAGTAATGGAGTACCAGCTGCAGCAGGCGCAAACAAGTCGCAGTGCGCGCCGTTCACACTTCACCACCACTGAGTGGGCCTCTATGAAGGACATTTGCCACGTTTTGCGTGCCTTCGATTATTCCACTCGGATGGCGAGTGCAGATGATGCACTAGTCAGCATGACTATCCCCCTTATCTGCCTGCTTGAAAAAACACTGCAAGCACTAAGGGACGAGGTTTTGGAAGAGGTGGAGGATGAGGAGTCACAAATGCCATCTGCTTCTCTACAGTCTGCGCAACGTGGTTCCTCACAAAGGCCTAGGCAGGGGACACTTTGTGAGGAGGATGAGGAGGAGTCAATGGATGAGGAAGACATCTGTCCAGAGGAGGGAGGTACACAATGCTCTAGTAGTCAGTATCTTAAGCGAGGGTGGGGTGATGCAGAGCAGGCAGAGATCACGCCTCAAGCAGGGGACAGCGTTTCTTGGCCAGTTGGCAGTATGCAGCACATGGTTGATTTCATGCTGCAGTGCCTGAGAAACGACCGCCGCATCGCCCACATTCTCAACACGGCTGATTATTGGGTGTCCACCCTCCTAGATCCTCGCTACCGGGACAACTTACAAAGCCTCATAACACCGTTGAACCGGGAGCGTAAAATGCGGGAGTACCAAGACGCACTGGTGCATTCCATCATGTTCTCCATTCCAACCGAGAGCAGTGCTGCTAGTGCTTTACAAAGCAGCTCAGTGCGTCGAGGCAGTGGAGGAAGCTCTGCACAAAGAGGGAGCAGAAGCAGCGCCTCAGCACAAGGCAAGACCAGTATGGCCGAAATGTGGCAAAGTTTTGTGTCGCCGCCGCCACAAATGTCTACACCATCACAGACGGCTCCAGTCAGCAGGAGGCAACGTTTCCGTCAGATGGTGACAGACTACATGTCTTGCCCTCTTAGTGTACTCCCAGACGGCTCTTCTCCCTTCAAGTTTTGCGTCTGTAAGCTAGATACATGGCCAGAGCTAAGTCAGTATGCATTGGAGGTGCTAGCTTGCCCTGCTGCTAGTGTATTATCGGAACGCGTCTTTAGTGCCGCAGGTGGTGTACTAACAGACCGTCGCATGCGACTATCCTCCGATAACGTTGACCGGCTTACTTTTCTCAAAATGAACAAGGCCTGGATCTCTCATGAATTTGCCAGTCCTCTTCCAGAATAAATAATTGTTGGCAAAAGTATCCAGGTCTCCTGTTCTGTTCATGTTTCTACCACCTGAACTGTAATCCCTGATCTCCAACACCGCCAGTTGGCGCTCGGAAGTGCCGTCTGCACAGTCAACACTTGCTGCCATGTCATTGGGGTTCAGTAACGTCAGCTGTTCCCCTGCTGTGCGGACGGCAATTTCTCCTGCTCTGTCCACATTCTCACTACTACAGATTTTAAAGTTGCTCCAATTACACCTCTGGCTCCTCTGTTTTCAGTATTATCCCTGAGCTCCAACACCGCCAGTTGGTGCTCGGAAGTGCCGTCTGCACAGTCAACACTTGCTGCCGTGTTATTGGGGTTCAGTAACGTCAGCTGTTCCCCTGCTGTGCGGACGGCAATTTCTCCTGCTCTGTCCACATTCTCACTACTACAGATTTTAAAGTTGCTCCAATTACACCTCTGGCTCCTCTGTTTTCAGTATTATTCCTGAGCTCCAACACCGGCAGTTGGCGCTTGGAAGTGCCGTCTGCACAGTCAACACTTGCTGCCGTGTTATTGGGGTTCAGTAACGTCAGCTGTTCCCCTGCTGTGCGGACGGCAATTTCTCCTGCTCTGTCCACATCCACTGTACTACTGATTTAAAACCTCCTCCAAATACACCTCTGGCTCCTCTGTTTTTAGTATTTACCCTGGGCTCCAATACCGCTACTTGCTGCCGTGTTATTGGGGTTCAGTAACGTCAGCTGTTCCCCTGCTGTGTGTCCGGCAAATTCTCCTGCTTTGTCCACATCCACTGTACTACTGATTTAAAACTTGCTCCAATTACACATGTGGCTCCACTCTATTTTTAGTATTTACCCTGGGTTCCAGCACCGCCAGCTGGTTCTCGGTAGTTCCATTTGCTCTTGTACCTTCTACTACCCATCCGGGTTCCAGTACCGTCAGCTGGTTCTCGGCAGTGCCTTTGGATTAGGTGCCTCCTTCTCGGTATCCAAGTTCCACCAACGTCTGCTGGTTCTTGGTAGTGCTTTCTGGCACAGGTACCTCCTGCTTAGTAACCGAGTTCCAGTACCGTCAACTGGTCTTCGGCAGTTCCATTGGCTCTTGTACCTTCTGCTACCCATCCGGGTTCCAGTACCATCAGCTGGTCCTCGGTAGTTCAATTTGCTCTTGTACCTTCTACTACCCATCCGGGTTCCAGTACCGTCAGCTGGTTCTCGGCAGTGACTTTGGCACGGGTACTCCCTCCTGCCCAGCCTGGTTAAAGCATGCCAGCTGTTTCCGGGTAGTGTTAACGTCACTTTGCCTCCAATGCGTTGTCCTGTCGTGTTGCGGTCGGGTTAGCCGACTCTATGGTGCCTGCAGTTTAGGTGACTCCTATGTGGGCTGCGGGATCTGGCAATGAAGGCTGGTTCCATAGTGCCAATAGGACAAGCACCCCCTGTAGGACTGTGGGTTTTGGTAACTGCGGCCAGCTCGCGGCCTTGAACTTTTTTTTACATGGGTACCTTCTGCTACCCATCCGGGTTCCAGTACCATCAGCTGGTTCTCGGCAGTGCCTTTGGATTAGGTGCCTCCTTCTCGGTATCCAAGTTCCACCAACGTCTGCTGGTCCTTGGTAGTGCTTTCTGGCACAGGTACCTCCTGCTTAGTAACCGAGTTCCAGTACCGTCAGCTGGTCTTCGGCAGTTCCATTGGCTCTTGTACCTTCTACTACCCATCCGGGTTCCAGTACCGTCAGCTGGTTCTCGGCAGTGTCTTTGGCACGGGTACTCCCTCCTGCCCAGCCTGGTTCCAGCACGCCAGCTGTTTCCGGGTAGTGTCAACGTCACTTTGCCTCCAATGCGTTGTCCTGTCGTGCTGCGATAGGGTTAGCCGACTCTATGGTGCCTGCAGTTTAGGTGACTCCTATGTGGGCTGCGGGATCAGGCAATGAAGGCTGGTTCCATAGTGCCAATAGGACAAGCACCCCCTGTAGGACTGTTGGTTTTGGTAACTGCGGCCGGCTCGCGGCCTTGAACTTTTTTTTACATGGGTATCTTCTGCTACCCATCCGGGTTCCAGTACCATCAGCTGGTTCTCGGCAGTGCCTTTGGATTAGGTGCCTCCTTCTCGGTATCCAAGTTCCACCAACGTCTGCTGGTCCTTGGTAGTGCTTTCTGGCACAGGTCCCTCCTGCTTAGTAACCGAGTTCCAGTACCGTCAGCTGGTCTTCGGCAGTTCCATTGGCTCTTGTACCTTCTGCTACCCATCCGGGTTCCAGTACCGTCAGCTGGTCCTCGGTAGTTCCATTTGCTCTTGTACCTTCTACTACCCATCCGGGTTCCAGTACCGTCAGCTGGTTCTCGGCAGTGCCTTTGGATTAGGTGCCTCCTTCTCGGTATCCAAGTTCCACCAACGTCTGCTGGTCCTTGGTAGTGCTTTCTGGCACAGGTACCTCCTGCTTAGTAACCGAGTTCCAGTACCGTCAGCTGGTCTTCGGCAGTTCCATTGGCTCTTGTACCTTCTACTACCCATCCGGGTTCCAGTACCGTCAGCTGGTTCTCGGCAGTGTCTTTGGCACGGGTACTCCCTCCTGCCCAGCCTGGTTCCAGCACGCCAGCTGTTTCCGGGTATTGTCAACGTCACTTTGCCTCCAATGCGTTGTCCTGTCGTGTTGCGGTCGGGTTAGCCGACTCTATGGTGCCTGCAGTTTAGGTGACTCCTATGTGGGCTGCGGGATCAGGCAATGAAGGCTGGTTCCATAGTGCCAATAGGACAAGCACCCCCTGTAGGACTGTGGGTTTTGGTAACTGCGGCCGGCTCGCGGCCTTGAACTTTTTTTTACATGGGTACCTTCTGCTACCCATCCGGGTTCCAGTACCGTCAGCTGGTTCTCGGCAGTGCCTTTGGATTAGGTGCCTCCTTCTCGGTATCCAAGTTCCACCAACGTCTGCTGGTCCTTGGTAGTGCTTTCTGGCACAGGTACCTCCTGGTTAGTAACCGAGTTCCAGTACCGTCAGCTGGTCTTCGGCAGTTCCATTGGCTCTTGTACCTTCTACTACCCATCCGGGTTCCAGTACCGTCAGCTGGTTCTCGGCAGTGTCTTTGGCACGGGTACTCCCTCCTGCCCAGCCTGGTTCCAGCACGCCAGCTGTTTCCGGGTAGTGTCAACGTCACTTTGCCTCCAATGTGTTGTCCTGTCGTGTTGCGGTCGGGTTAGCCGACTCTATGGTGCCTGTAGTTTAGGTGACTCCTATGTGGGCTGCTGGATCAGGCAATGAAGGCTGGTTCCATAGTGCCAATAGGACAAGCACCCCCTGTAGGACTGTGGGTTTTGGTAACTGCGGCCGGCTCGCGGCTTTGAACTTTTTTTTACATGGGTACCTTCTGCTACCCATCCGGGTTCCAGTACCGTCAGCTGGTTCTCGGCAGTGCCTTTGGATTAGGTGCCTCCTTCTCGGTATCCAAGTTCCACCAACGTCTGCTGGTCCTTGGTAGTGCTTTCTGGCACAGGTACCTCCTGCTTAGTAACCGAGTTCCAGTACCGTCAGCTGGTCTTCGGCAGTTCCATTGGCTCTTGTACCTTCTGCTACCTATCCGGGTTCCAGTACCGTCAGCTGGTTCTCGGTAGTTCCTCAGCTTTCTTGTACCTTCTGCTACATTTCCAAGTTCAAGCTTTTTGAAATGGTTCTTGGTAATCACTCTGGATCTCCCTGACGAGGACCCTGAAGACGAGGACCCTGAAGACCAACCCTAAGAAGACGAGGACCCTGAAGACCACCCCGAAGAAGACGAAGACCCTGAAGACCACCCCGAAGAAGACGAGGACCCTGAAGACCACCCCGAAGAAGACGAGGACCCTGAAGACCACCCCGAAGAAGACGAGGACCCCGAAGACGAGGACCCAGAAGACCAACCTGAAGAAGACGAAGACCCCCGAAGACGACGACCCTGAAGACCACCCCGAAGAAGACCAAGAAGATGACCCTGAGGAAGTTGACCAAGAGGACAAAGAAGAGAAGACAAGCACCAAGATACAGAAGAACAAGAGACAGAAAACCAAGAAGCAGAAATACAAGAAGCTGCAGAACAAAAAGCGGAAGAACATTAAGCATAAGAGTAAAAATTAGAGCAAAAGATAATATCTAAATTATAAGCAGAAGATGACTAAGCAGTGTATGGGGGTGAGTCCGTTCCTCCTCGTGGTGCCCCTGGAAAAGACCTGCTGCTGCAGGCCAAACTGAACGCGGACAAATCCTGTTGTAAATCTTTTGTGACTGGCAGAACAAAAGGTGTAATGTCCAACCTTTTATAGATAACAACTACAGGAATTCCTGTCACAAATAAGAATATGATGAAGAAGAAGAATATGAAGAAGATGAAGAAGTAGAATATGAAGAATGTAAAAAAAAAAGAATAATACGAAGAATGTGAAGAAGAAGAAGATGAAGAAGGTGAAGAAGAAGAGGATGAAAAAGATGCTGAGGATGATGAAGGAGAAAGTGTGGGAGAAGTAAAAAAGAAGGTGAAGAGCATGGAAGTAGTGAAACATAAATATCTGACAAAATACTTAACATAGTCAATATTTCCGTAACTCAGAACGTCTTAAAAAAAATATTAATTCCTGCTAATCCATTTGATTGGGCTAAACCTCTATGCCTTTACTGTCTCCCCCACCTCCCCCAATACATTCTACATTATTCTTAGTTGTTTTCCTTCATGTAGAATTAACCTACAAGGAAAGAAAGGGTTTATTTTCATTCCGATATTTCTGTCCCATTGACTTGCATTGGTTTCCGGTATCGGAATCGGCGATATCCGATACTTTTTCGGTATCGGTCCGATCCAATCCGATCCGATATTTCCCGATATCGGAAGGTATCGCTCAACACTAGTCATCACTATTGGAAGCTTGGAAAACCCCTGTAAGGTTTTAATGAGCAGCCGTCACCAGGTTCACTGATCTAAGCTATTGTCACCACTATGTTGCCTAATTAGGGTCCTAGAGATTGGATTCATACAGCCCTGCATACCTGCAGAAATGAGCTTCATACATCATCAAAGGCTCATCATCAAAGGTCCAGATGGAGGGGTGTGCTAGCAGGCTCCAGCAAGTCCAATGATTGGTCTGTAATTTGGTCTGTAATTTCCCATCAGACTGCCAGGGAGAGATGTATAGGGAGAGTGATCTAGAAAGTTCATTTTATCAAGTCTTCAGGGCTGTAAGGAACAAATCTTTAGGATCCAAACTAATAAGCACAGGGAATAAGTACAAAAGAAGCTTAGATCTTGGAAACCTGAAGACATATTACCTTTAGGAGGACCTGTCACCTCACCAGGTAAAAAGTGTCCAGTTTTTGCTTTTGTTTTATTCTCACTGCTTCCGAGTGTTCAGTTTATTTTTTTTAAACCACCAAACTGTTCCAGAGATTTGGGCCTTTTTATTTAGAGCTACATTTAATGGTCTTTTCCAAGTGGGCAGTGCTCACAGTCTAATAATGCAGAGAAGCCTAAATATATACCCACAGGGAATCCTGACGCCCCCTTGGTAAAGACCAAAAAAATAGAACAAAGTAAAAAGATCCATATCACCAGAACTGTAAAGCTGATGTAAAAAAAAAAAGTGTAATATTCAAGGGAGCAGCAAGAATAAAATAAGAGCAAAAAATTACTTCCTTAGTCCTGGTGATAGGTCCTGTCCCAGTGACTCACTAAAGCAACCATAGAGATTGGCATTTCATACACAGAAGTATATCCTGTCACGTCTCCGATGCACCTCTTAAGTGGATCAAATACATAATGGCACCAATTGAAACCAGGTGTGCACTGAAACGTTCTACAAAAGCCTCTCATATTTAATACATCGGGATTCATTATGTTCATTCAATCATTTGAAAATTGCCCATTGCTTCAGTAACAGAAATCTACTTAACTCCTATACACCGTAATGAACTATGGTGATTAGCACGTCTAATGTCTCTCCATTACATGGGAGCGCTTCTCTCACGTCAGCTCTCCGCTCCATCGTTAAGGCTATGTTCCACAATGAGTACTTGGTGAGTTTTATCATTGCAGATTTTCTGCACCCTTTCAACACCTATTAGGTAAATTAGGTTACTTGCTTTTTTTATATGCGTTTTTATTGCATTTTCGATGCTGCGGTTTTCGTCCCTTTTTGGTAATGTCATGTTTTACGTAAAGCTGCTTTGTTTTTGATATTTTCTGGTATTTGACTTTGACAAAACTTAATTGATAAAATCGTGTGTGGACTACATGCATTTTTAATGCGTTTCCATTACAAAAATGCACTAAAAGACATATGTGTTATTTTCCTTGAGGATTTTCAGTATCTAATGCAATTTTATGGGGAAAATCCTTACATAAAACTCAGCGAACCCATAAGAACAATTGACATGTTGTGGATTTCAAACATGCACCGCAGGTCAGTTTACACTGTGTTCCAAATTATTATGCAAATAATATTTTCTCAGATTTTCCCAAATTACCTATATGAATTGCAGTCATTGTAATTTTCCAGTCAAATAACTATTAGAGTACAATTGAAAGGTTTTTGTACAAACTGCCTATGATAACAGTATATTTTTAAAAAATAAAAAACTCAAACTGCACTCAAAATGCATGTTCCAAATTATTATGCACAGCAGAGTTTTCAACCTTTTCATTTTAATAAAGAACAAAAAAATGGTCAATTTTGAAATTATAAGCATTAGCAGGTTATTACAAACTGAAATCAAACAGTTTTCAACTCAAAACTTTATTCTAGGTGATGTTACATTTGCACATAGGACCCCTTGTTCGAAATGAGCTTCTGAACTCTCTCGTCCATTGAATTTGTCAGGTTTTGGATGGTTTCTGCTTTAATTGTTTTGCATGAGGACAGAATACCCTCCCAGAGCTGTTGCTTAGATGTGAACTGCCTCCCGCCATCATAGACACTCCTTTTGATGATGCTCCAGAGGTTCTCAATGGGGTTGAGGTCAGGGGAGTGTGGGTGCCACACCATAAGTTTGTCCCCTTTTATGCCCATAGCAGCCAGAGATGCAAATGTGTTATGTGCAGCATGAGACGGGGCATTATCATGCATGAAATGATCTTGATGGTCCAGATGGATGGAGTGGAGGATGGCTGGTTGATGGACACCCCATGCAAACACGGCTACGGCGCTAACAAGGAGGAGGTGGAGTAATGTTTTGGGCTGGAATCATGGGGAGAGAAATTGTCGGCCCTTTTAGGATCCCTGAAGGGGTAAAGATGAACTCCATAATGTATGTTGAGTTTCTCAAACAGCACTTCCTTCCATGGTTCAAGAAGAAGAACCGTGCATTCCGCAGCAAGATCATTTTCATGCATGATAATGCCCCGTCTCATGCTGCACATAACACATCTGCATCTCTGGCTGCTATGGGCATAAAAGGGGGCAAACTTATGGTGTGGCACCCATGCTCCCCTGACCTCAACCCCATTGAGAACCTCTGGAGAATCATCAAAAGGAGTGTCTATGATGGCGGGAGGCAGTTCACATCTAAGCAACCGCTCTGAGAGGGTATTCTGTCCTCATGCAAAACAATTGAAGCAGAAACCATCCAAAACTTGACAAATTCAATGGACGAGAGAGTTCAGAAGCTCATTTCGAACAAGGGGTCCTATGTGCAAATGTAACATCACCTAGAATAAAGTTTTGAGTTGAAAACTGTTTGATTTTAGTTTGTAATAACCTGCTAATGCTTATAATTTCAAAAATGACCATTTTTTTGTTCTTTATTAAAATGAAAAGGTTGAAAACTCTGCTGTGCATAATAATTTGGAACATGCATTTTGAGTGCAGTTTGAGTTTTTTATTTTTTTAAAAATATACTGTTATCATAGGCAGTTTGTACAAAAACCTTTCAATTGTACTCTAATAGTTATTTGACTGGAAAATTACAATGACTGCAATTCATATAGGTAATTTGGGAAAATCTGAGAAAATATTATTTGCATAATAATTTGGAACACAGTGTATGCTGCTTAAAAAAAATGCACAGTGGGCAGAAGATTTCTATAAATCCCATCCACTTTTCTGGAACTGTAAAATGCTGCGTTTTAAGTGCAGTGAAAATAGGCAGCGTCAAAAACTCATCAAAATCTCATCATGGGAACATAACCTAAAGAGGTTGTCCGATACTTAAATATTGATACCTTTCCTTTGAATAGGTCATCAATATAAGATTAGTTGTAGTCCAAGACCCAGCACTCCCACCCATCAGCTGTAACATGGCGTAATATTAATGGATGCACAGGGTTCAGATTCCTACAAACCCCAGATCCTAGTAGGGAGCAAAAGGTCCCATTGGCCCATATGAGAATACCAATAGTATTAAAAAGCAGTGATAATTTGGGGCCATCTTGGAGACTTTGCATTGTAACCTTCGAACTTCAACTTACTCCGCTGCTTGCTAGTGCTACAGATAGTAGAGATGAGTGGATCAATTCATGGAGAATCGAATTAGAGTTTAATTTTCTGAAATCCACGGTTTCTAGCAAATCCAAACGATTTGAGACTTGATTTGCGATTCACAAAAAAATAAAACTTGCCTGGCACCATTTCCCAGACTATAATTACAAGCTTTCCAGTATTGAAATATGCGTGAATTTATTTGGTACAAATCAAATTTTTGGGGGAAAAGTTGGCAAATTCAAATTCCAAATGTTTTGCTCATGTCTAACAGATAGTAAAAGATTATCAGCAACTGAGTAGAACTTTCCAAGAGAGCCCATTAACTTCCGTCCTGGACCTGAATGTACAGTACATCACAGGAAATATTCTCTCTCTGAAAGCAGAAAGAGGTTGTAATTGAATTGCAGGGCATTTATCTCTATTACCACCTATCAGTAAAGTCATATACACATCCGACAATGTGATGCTTCCAGGAATAATGTAAAGTAAATCTGTATGTGCCAAAAACAGACGGAGCATTAATAATCTAATTCAATTACATGTAATGTGTGACTGCCTACTCATATTGGATTGTATGGCTGAGAGGATAATTCACTTCTGATTATTGCAAGAAATTCATTCATTATTATTGGGAAAAAGAATGAAGTATCGTGTTCATTTGACCTGAATTCCCCATTTTTTTTATTTATTTATATTATAAAACATGCTTAAATATCCTGATAAATCTGGCAGTGAGTAATAGAAGTGATTCCTCAAAAGCAATATATTAGGAAATCCTAGGGACAGACTTAATGTATGATCGTATAATAATCAGAAAAAAATGAATTATTCTGGTGTACAAACAACTATCATCTCCCTAATTTATAACAAAGAGAAAAATGGAGCCTTCAATAGCTTAGAACGATTATTCAAATTTTATTGCATATAAAGATTAAAATCAGTAACAAAAAACACCCATATAGCATTTATGCACAGAAATGTGATCAACACAGACCTCAAGCTGTGAGTAGCCAGTGGCGCCAATTACAGTGTGGTATCATGAATAGTGACTATGCCACAAGGGCATTCCTATACATAGTACATACTGATAGTATCTAATGAGTCCATAAGTTAAACCCTGAGCCAAAGGGAAGGTATAGTACCTAGTACATCTTGGTAGTTATCAATAGGCTCAAGGGAGAATGCATATTAAATAATTGGACTCATCAACATACTCAGCAGTTGGAGATGGACGCCAATGGGACCGTCAGCCTAGTGAGAACATTCCCCACGTCCCCTACGCACGTTTCACTTGTATAAATCACCACTTTATCATGGGGGAATATGCACCTATACCTTCCAGGACCTTCTTATACCATGTGATGAGTCACATGGTGTAGCCTCAGCCAATGGGTGTTAGTTCTGATGGATATTGCTTCTGCCAGCACAGTGGCCGATCCTTCTATATTAAAAACTCTGCCACGACATTTTAGACAGTTCCACAACTGTAATGCGAAGACCTTGGCCATTAAAGGCATTGATGTTGTGCATGATGGCATTAGAGGAGGCAACCTGAAAAAGATATTGGCCCAAAAGGAGACTCGATGGATCACAGGCTCAATGGTACCGCATGGTCTCAATGAGACTATTAGTTTTGTGCCTTTCCTGTAAGCATCCCTATCTCCCCTGGTTGTTTTTTTCTGTACCTTGTTTTTTAATTTATATAATGATATTTTATTATTATTTTTTATGTGTTATTTGTTATTCATTGTTTATTTCTCTACTCTTACCTGACAGCGATATTCCTTTTGAAAGCCAATACAGAGTTGCTTTGGGGCCATCACCTTAGGGAAAACTGCTGCTCCTTATGTTAAGACAATGTATCTACGTTAATAGGACGAATCACCAGGAGAATCCTTTGTGTGAACCTCTAAATTGTTTGTAATATATATATATATGTATATATATATATATATATATGTATATATATATGTATTTGCACATCTTTTTGCTGTATTTGTTCTTAGGGGTGGGATTTATGATATCACATTGTAACTGACGCCACTGGCAACTCACAGCTTGAGGTCTGTGCTGATCACATTTTTGTGCATAAATGTTATATGGGTGTTTTTTGTTACTGATTTTAATCTTTATATGCAATAAAATTTTAATAATCGTTCTAAGCTATTGAAGGCTCCATTTTTCTCTTTGTTATAAATTATGGCATGTATATGGAGTTGTTTTTGGGGGACAAAAGGGGCACTGTTCCCACTTTTGAACCTCTAATCATTATGTTTGTGATCCAAATGGGTTGTTGTATAATATTAACTATCATCTCCCTCCAGTCATTTTCTCTTTCAGGTCGGATTTTTCACTCACAGAGAATTGGAGGTAGTGGTGCTGCTTACCTTGTGAAAGCAATAGGATCATATCACTGTTTCTCCACACATTAGGAATGTGAATGTGTCATGGGAAGAGATGAGCGCATCACTTTACGGAGGATCAAGTTTGAGTCGAATTTCCTGGAATTCGCAGTTCCACGCTAAGTCAACCACTTTAAAATTCGATTTGCAAAAAAAGAAAAAAATTGCCCCACACAATGTACCATACTGCTGAAGTATCAGTGAGTAAACTAATGTTTTTCTACCAAGGCCGTAAGTACCTTCCCATAATGGCCTGCAGAGATCAGTGGTTCCCAGTGAAGAACAATTGGGCACAGGTCTGGCAATTTGTATGGCAGAGTCAATGTCATGATAGTGTAGCAACTCACTCGGGAAAAATAGATAACACACTAAAAACTGCAACTGACCCTGCTCGTTCCTAACCTCGCAGTCCCTAGTTGTTCCTGCATGAGCTGAGATAGCCCTAACCACAGACTAAATGATGGCAACTCGGACCTATGCTGTCTGAAAGTCCATAGGGCGGTTCATGTTCCTCCTAAAGAACCGGAGGGCAGTGTGCAAATTACCTACAGAAGGGAAAATGTGCTGAAATTGAAAAGATCCCAGAGTGAGTAAAACAAACCATGAAATACAAAATAAAGGATTAAAGGGAATCTGTCACCACTTTGGAGTTATCAGACCTCTACTATGGGCATAGAGGGTATAGAAAAGTAAATCTATACATACCTGTATGGCCCATAGTAGAGGTTTGATTGCAGAGAAATCTGTTTTTATAAACTCTGTTTTTCACACCAAGTCCAGGGGACGCCAAGAAATCCCCACCTATGTGCTTATTATTCCCCTAAATCCCCGTCTATCTGCTTAATTATCATATTCCCCCCCTCCCCTGCACGTCACAGGGCCCTATAACGTGGACTGTGCTCGCCGACTTCCCGGGCATACGCAAAGCGCTGCTCACATAGAGCGCGCTTTGCTTCATCCTGGCCCGTCTGCCTATGCACTGCGCCGCAGGTTTCTATTGCGCAGGCGCAAGGGAGTCACTGTCACTTTCCGGGACCCGCGCAATAGACCACATCACATCTGAAGTGAATTTGGGCAGGCCGATATGACAGAAAATACTGAAAAGTGACAACATTCTAAAAACTGCACCCCTCAAAGTCCTCAAAACCACATTCAAGATGTTAATTAACCCTTCAGGTGATTCACAGGAACCAAAGCATTGTGGAAGGAAAAAAGTGAACATTTTACTCTTTTTCACAAAAATGTTAGTTTAGCCCAAAAATTTTTATTTTCATAAGGGAAACAAGAGAAAATAGACCCCAAAATTTCTTGTGCAAATTGTCCTGAGTATGCTGATATGTGGGGGAAAAGTACTGTTTGGGCGCACGGCAAGACTTGGAAGGGAAGGATCACCATTTGCCTTATTGAACGCAAAAATGGCTGGAATCGAGAGCGGACGCCATGTCACGTTTGGAGAGCCCTGATGTACCTAAACAGTGGAAACCCCCCGCAAGTGACAACATTTTGGAAACTAGATCCCTCAAGGAATGTGATAGCCTAGATAGGTCCTATGAGTTTATGGGAGTAACAATAAGTCATAAAGCGAATACCCCCATAAAGAAAAATAAAAAATGATCTTTAAAATGAGAATTTTTTATTCAACATGAATTCAAATAATCAACAGCATACAAACAGGATAAAAAGGTGAATCTACTGCAAAAGACAAGTCATTGGTAGGACCATATGGAGAGATTATATTCATAGATGGGAATAGATAAATATAAATAAATATAAATGATTTTAAGTAACATAAATCAGTATTCTATTGTACAATGTCCCCACCTAATGGAGTCAGGTGGAATTGCAAATTAATGAAAGTGCAAATATAGTGGCTGCCGCAGACCTGTGTTTCTGAGCAGAGAAGATAAATAGTTAAATACTAGTTAGATGACATAGGTAAATCACGTTAGGAAAACAGTTTCCACAGGTAATTATATTGATATAAAGTGCAAAGTGCTCATATACAATCTTTTGGGGACAATTGTTTTCAAACAAAAAGGTTAGACAATGCACCATTACACAGAAAATTAATTACTTCAAATCATAGATGCATACATATTTACCAAGACTTGTACCCCCCTAATGCGCATTTTGCATAGCTGCTTCTTCAGAAAGGGTACAGATTAGAGGCATGTAGGACCTTTTATATGTCAGGGAATATCCTCAAGGAATGTATCTAGATGTGTGGTGAGCACCTTGAACCCCCAGGGGCTTCACAGAAGTTTATAATATAGAGCCATTAAATGAAAAAAATCTAATTTTTCCCACAAAAATTTACTTTTAGCCCCATTTTTTTTATTTTCACAAGGGTAACAAAATTTGTTGTGCAATTTCTCCTGAGTATGCTGATTTCCCATATGTGGGGGAAAACTACTGTTTGGGCGCAAGGCAGCGCTCAGAAAAAAAAAGTGTGACTTTTGGATTGCAGACTTTGATGGAATGGTCTGCGGGTGTCATGTCACGTTTGTAGAGCCCCTAATGTGCCTAAACAGTGGAAACCACCCCTCCAAATGACCCCTTTTTGGAAACTAAACCCCTCAAGAATTTTATCCAGGGGAATAGTGAGAATTTTGAACCCACAGGTACTGCACAGAATTTGAACATTTTCTTTTTTTTTCACAAAATTGTTTTTGTAGCCCCAAATCTGTAATTTTCACAATGGATAATTTATGAAAACAGACCCAATAAGTGGTTATGTAATTTCTCCTAAACACTATGATACCTCATATGTGGTCAAAAACTTCTGTTTGGACACATGGCAGGCCTAAGAAATTAAAGAGTTCTATTTATCTAGAATAGATTATGAATGCCATGTCGCATTTGGAGAGCCCCTGACATGCGAAAACAGCAGAAACTCCTCCCAAAGTGACATTTTGGAAACTAGACCCATCAAGGAATTCATCTAAGGGTGAAGTAGTCAAGCTACTTGGCTTTTAGAACGCAGATTTTGTTTAAATAGATTGTGGGCTCCATTAGCAGAGCCCTTGAGGTGCCAAAACAGCAGAACCCCCCCCCAGATGACCCCATATTGGAAACTTCATTGCTTAAGGAATTCATCTAGGGGTGTAGTGAGTATTTTGAACCCATAGGTGCCTCACAGAATTTTATAACATTGAGACGTGGAAATATGACATTTTAGTGGTAAAAATGCAATTTTTGTATTTGCTGCAAATTTGTCAGCTACATAAGGGTTAATAGGCAAAACTGGACCTTATAATTTATTACACAACTTCTCCCGAATGTGGTGATGCCCCGTATGTCATCAGAAATTACTGTTTGGCAACACATCAGGGCTGAGAAAGAAGAAACGCTATTTGGCTTTTGGAGCACAGATTTTGCTAGAATAGTTTGCAGGCGACATTTGCGGATCCCCAAAGGTGCCAGAACTTCAGAAAAACCCCATTGTAGAAATTGCATCTCTCGATAAATTCATCTACGGCTGCAGTGACTATTTTGTAACATCCACGCCAGGATTTTTTTCTGGATAATTTCATATATGCCAGTGTAATGCCCATACATTGTGGCCCCATAAAGTGTAGAGCCCCCATATATTGTAGCGCCCCCATACACTGTCCCCAGCTTGTGCTTCTGGTGACATGCACCCCATAAATTGTTAAGTGCTCTGTCCCCACTACAAAAATTCCAAACATGGCCGTTTACTGTGGTATAGGCAAAGTGGGGCACACAAGGAGGGGGCATTTGGATTTGGGAGCGCAGAATTCGCAGGATTTTATTTAAGGAGGCGGGAGCCATGTCACTTTTCCAGAGTCTTTGTTCTGCCAGTAACGTGAGAACCTCCTATAGTTTCAGTGACAGGTGACTGACCCGAGTAGGGGCTGGTTTTGTGTGGGATAAATTATGGTTTTTATAGGTAACATTTTGGGGTACATAATCTTTTTAGATAGCTTCCAGAATAAGGCTGTATCACATTCTTGTGTTTTACACTGTGCACTTACTTTGGGTTTCTGTGTAAATCCCACAAAAATGTGATTCAGATGAAACCCCCAATACTTTGGAGTCCATTTGGCATCTGCTCCTGTGTGATCCATCTTATTGGGAGAGCACAGATCTGTGGTCGCCCACACTTGTGCGTTAAAAAGATACCTAAAATGATGTAACACCGACGGAACAGAGACCAGTTCAAAGTGACTCTTTATGCCTCATAAGTGAGTGGTTCCGTCGGGGGTTTTATCTGAATCGCAGTTTTGGGGAATTTACACGGAAACCCTGACATAAGCACTCAGCGCAAGTTAACTGTCCGCCAAGCCTTGTTCTGATTTTTGGGAAGTTGAGTGAACAAATAAACAGCAGTACAAGAATACTTCTTATTTTTATTTTTGAATGGTTTACCGTGCGTATAAGTGATAAGCTGGATTCATTCTTCGGGTCAGTGCGATTACATCAATACCAGATTTACATGGGTTTTTATTAGGTTTTGCTGCTATCATACAGTAATAAGGCTTATCTTTTGCGGGACGAGTTGCAGATTCTTTTTGTACCATTTTGGGGTATATAATATTTTTTGATTGCTTTTTATTCAGATTTTTCAGACACAGAATGAACAAAAAACAGCAATTCAGTTATTATTTTTTTCATTTTTGCGCCATTGACAGTGCCGTAAAACTGATAAGATCAATTTGTCTGTCGAGTCGGTGTGCTTCCAGCGATACCAGATCTATAGTTTTTTTTTGTTTTGCTGCTGTCACACAGTAAAAATGCTTGTTTATGAAAAGTATTTTTTTTGTAGGCGTATTCTGAGAGCAAAAACCAGCAATTCAGTTATTGTTTTATTTTTTATTTTTTTGTGCCGTTCACCATACGATAAAAGTGATAAGACTGATTTGCTTGTTGGGTCAGTGCGATTACAGCGATACCAGATTTATATTATTTTTTTTTTATGCTTTGCTATTTTAACACTCTAAAAATAATATTTTACAAAAATGTATTTGTTTTTGCATCCCCATATTCTGAGAACAGTAGCTTTTTTAATTTATTGTCGAATGAGCCATATTAGGGTTTGTGTTTTGCGGGACAGTTTGGCGTTTTCATTTATGCTATTTTTTTAACATATTTTTTTATCACATTTTAGTAACTTTTTTGTGAATCAGTATGATGAAAAAGCGTCATTTTTGCCTTGTTTTTTATTATTATTTTTACGCCGTTCGCCATACGGAATAAATATTGTGCTAGTTTTAAAGAATGAGTATTATGGACGTGGCAATACTAATTATGAGTACTTTATTTGTTTATTTTTGTTTTATCACAAACACTGCATTTTGCGTGGCAAAACGGTTTTCGTGATTTGTGTGCGCTTTTTCTGTTTTTGTTTTTTTTTACTTTTTTACACATTTTATTTCATTTTTTTTACTATGTGTCCCACCTGTGTGGGACATGTGTGGGACATGTATAATTTTTATTTTGAACTCTGTTCTCATACACTGCAGAGCAATATGGTGATGCCCCGTATGTCATCAGAAATTACGATTCTGATCTAGGGGGTCCGATGGTTACAAAGGGGGTCTTGTAACCCTCTTGCATCCAATTAAATACTGCTGTCGCGATATTTAAGGGGTTAATCGGACCCGATCGGCTTCAAAATCGACTGGGGCTGATACCGTAGGGTGTCAGCTATCAAGTACAGATGACACTCATGGGAATTTCGGCCGCCGGGTGGTGCTATTACCTTTTTCATGATCTCCATTTTAAAACGGCAATGAGGGAATAAGGCACCTTAACGACCGCTGTTTTAATGCATATCGGTGGTTGTTAATGTGTTAAACTACAGCAGTATGACACCAGCAGGACATATTGCACAGGATCAACTGGTTGAAAGTATATAAAGCCGCACCCGACAGGTGATAGGGAAGACAAATGAGCAAATAAAAACACTTGTTACCCTAAAAAGACTGAAAGGATAAGAGAAACTAAACACCCAGAGAAAAGGTGTATTTGCTGTCGCTCGGCGTACAGAGAAACTGACCACAAAGCACAGGCTCAAGGATTGGAACCCAGATGCATAGCAGTCGGTTTCCACCTCCAGATTCCACTGAATAAATGGAATATACAAATCACATGGAAATCGTTCTCACTTCTTTCCAGTACTGACATTGGTGCCAATTTATTTGCAGCAAATCAATTTATGGGGAAAATTCAGCTAAGTCAGCGAATTCAAATTTCAAAAGCTCTCTAGTTATCAGAAATTGATATCCTATCTAAATCACACTTTTTTGTAAATTTATCACTATATTAAAAGAAACCTTAAATATTGTAATTTTCAAACTGGTCACTAAGGCTAATACTAGACTCATGCTTCCTGTTCTACACAGATGACCTTACAGAAGTCATAATCATTACAGGACAGGATTGCAATCACAGGAAAAACCTAAATGTAGATAAAATAGGATCATATTATTTAGAACAGGTGATGGGAAGAGCTCACCTCCTCTTCCATGGAAGCTCCAGCACATTTCTATCACTACAAATACCACAAGTTAGAAATTCGTAAGCACAGACCTTGGCTGAATTCCTATTCTTGCTCAGTATAAATCTTCTACTACTAGGTTGATAGAAAAAATAACTCAAAAGTTGGATTCCGATAATGTGATGAAGGGGTTAGAATTGGCGGCATTTAAAATCAATAATTCTATGTTTACGGATGGTTAGACATGGCAAAGGAATGGAAAACATAATGATTTTGGCAAATGCGCCTCAAAACAAGACAAATTAATGAGCTCCGAAGAAGGAAATAAGTCACACAAATTGCCAAATAGTTAAAACTAAACCAGTTATGGTTGCAGCTCATTTTTTTCAGTTGACGTTTTTAACTAAATGGAAAATAATGCTCGTAAAAAAGAAAAGCTGCTATTAGGGTAAGGGTACCAGGCATCTTTTTTAGGCAGAATTCACTAAGAATCCGCCTGCTAAAGAGCCGCAAAACTGCCCCAGAAAATGAACATAGTGCAAAGTATTGTCGAAATGACACATTTCTGTGCGCATTACATCTTATGTTAACTCTTCGGTTCGGAAACTCTAAAACAGTTAAAAAAAAGTGATTCACTCATTCTTCCAGGCAGAAGCTGGTCACTCTCTCTGCTTAACAACATAGAGTTAAAGCCACCACCGTAAGAACAACAGCAGAACCACTGGTGAAGCTGTTTCAGGAAAACAACCATCAGCAGCTTTGCCTGGGAAAATTTGGGTGCTGTGCCAGAGTCTAAATGACTCAATGTGCACATACCCATAATGAGTTGCTGTTCATTCATGCAGACTAATTACTCTAATGCATGCCTGCACAACATACAGCCCGCCAAAGGATTTTATGCAGCTCGCAGAGAACCGAGAGACTCAGTTTCCCACCTCCCTATATTCAAATGTATTTGCGTCTTTCAGACTCAAATACAGTTAAACATTCCGGCGCCAGGACGGGGCAGAGCAGAGCAATGCTTGTCAGCCCCCATCCCAATGTGCAGCAGTGTGATGAGGTCATCACGCCAAACTGTGACCTCATCATACTGCTGTTATCGTCAGCGTGCAGTGCAGAGGAGGCAAGGGCGCGCCGGAAAAAGTAAGCGCTCCGGGGGAAGCTGGAGATTAAACATCCTATTGTAGGAGGAGAAGAGGGGTTGCTGTTACTATGAGGCCACATTATGTGACAATGCGGGAAGAGGACTGTGAAGAAGGCACAGTATTCAGAGGGGTAGGGTATGGGAGTTATTATTATGTAGAGGAGCTGTGTGTGGGGGGAATTACGGAGAGCTGTGGGAAGGAAATTACAGAGAGGAGCTGTGTGGTTGGAATATTATGAAGTGGAGCTGTGTGTGGGGGAATTATGGAGAGGAGCTGTGTGTGGGAGGAAATTATGGAGAAGAGCTGTGTGTGGGAGGAAATTATGGAGAGGAGCTGTGTATGTGGGGAAATTACAGAGAGGAGCTGTGTGTGGGGGGAAATTACAGAGAGGAGCTGTGTGTGGGGGGAAATTATGGAGCGGAGCTGTGTGGGGGGAAATTACAGAGAGGAGCTGTGTGGGAGGGAATATTAAGGAGTGGAGCTGTGTGGGGGAAATTACAGAGAGGAGCTGTGTGAGAGGGAATATTAAGGAGTGGAGCTGTGGGAGGGGAATATTATGGAGAGAAGCTGTATGGGGGAATGTTAAGGAGAGGAGCTGTGTGGGGAGAGCTAAAAAAATCAAACCACAAATTAATTTAAACCAAATTTAAACAAAAAAAAAATTGAAGGGACACAATTACTGTAGTCTTGACAGCACATATGTAATTATTTTCCATGTGGTATGTGCTCCCAGAACACAGTAGGTAAGATATATTAAGTAACCAAATTTTATTAGCATACAATGCTTTTCGACTCTATATGAGCCTTCTTCAGGTATTACATATAAGCTACTATTGCTTTGTGCATTTTATATATAAAAGAAGTCAGTGCATGTTATTTTTGGGCGTGTGCTTTATCAGGGTTTTAACTCTTTTCATACACTCTAATATCACTCCCATTTTATCAAGAGCTTTACACGCATAAAAGCATAAACACTAAAAATTAATCTAAAAAAAAAATCCATACATAAAATTCATATCTCATTAAAAAAACTTTTATTCTTTCTTTCCCCTTCCTTCTCTCTTTTATGTATATTTATTCTTGCACTTTAGGTATTTAAATGCTACTTTTTTAAAAAACTTTTTAGCTAGACCCCATTCTACCACATCATTTAGCCCATCAGGATATAATTTTCTTAATCAAAAGATCCAAAAGGATTCTTTCCGATTAAGCATTTGTATTCTATTTAAACACTTCAAACTTATTTGTTCAATTGGGGTGACAATAACATTAAATTGTTTATTATGTTTTAAACATAGGTGTCTAGATAGACTATGTTCTAATATTGGATTTTTGGCATTGTGTCTGTGGCCATTCATGCAGGCCCGCAAAGATTGTGTTGTGCGGCCCACATATTGTAGTCCACAGGCACAGGTGATCACATAAATGACAAAGTCCTTATCACATGTTAGATTCTGTGTGATTTCATATGTCTCTCCAGTGCTGTAGGATGTAATGGATCTGCTATTATGTCCAATGATGTTACAACTACAGCATTTCTTAGAATTACATCTATATTGTTATGGATCCGGTTGGTGGAACCTCTGTGCTGAGATGCAAGGAGGGACCAGAGGGGCGTGATAAGTGCCAACTCGGACTGACCCTGGCCACACGGCGGTTTAGTCGACTCCGTGAACCAAGGAGGGACCTGGGCAGGTGAACCAGGTGCCTTTTGGGACCGACCTTGCGGGAGAGCAGGCGACTCCCATGGGTCAGGTGGCTGAGACTGACAGGTACAGCGGATGAGCACGGCAGGTAGCCTGACGGGTGATCCGGGTAGGCAAGCCGGCGGGCACGGCAGGTAGACAGGCTGGCGGGCACGGCTGATAGACAGGCAGGCGGGTATAGCTGATAGGCTGGCGGGCACTGCTGATAGACAGGCAGGTGGGCATGGGTGATAGACAGGCTGGCGGGCATGGGTGATAGACAGGCTGACGGGTACAACTGATAGACAGGCAGGCGAGCACGGCTGATAGGCTGGCAGGCACGGCTGATAGGCAGGCGGGCACGGCTGATAGGCAGGCAGGCGAGCACAGCTGATAGACAGACTGGCGGGTACTGGAACCTGAGGGCTGAGGAGAGTGTTAGCACACAAACAACAACCTTGCACAGGCACCTCCATTTTGGAGGAAGTGCTTTAAATAGGAGTGGTCCTCCGGCCGTTGGCCGGGGACTCCTTAGGATGGCTCGCACGGCCCCTTTAAGTGTTTCTGAGGTCCTGCTGACTAGCCCAGGGGATGGGGGATGACTCGGTTACCCGGGCCTTTAGCCTTAAGGAGGTCGCGGTGGTCGGCTCCCGGGCCCGTACTCTGGGGTCTCTCTTTAAAAAGGCATTGATAGATGTCTAGTTTATAAAAGTTTGTGACGCCACCTATGGTTTCTAATGATATTCACCAGCGCTGCGCAGTCCAATGAGGCCGGTGATAAGGCAGCTAGATGATATGGCTCCCCACAGGTGGAGCTGGGCCTCAGGGCAGTATAAGAACGGGGATGCAGGACAAGGAGACTCAGCCGAATCGGAGCAAGAACAGGGACGGACACAAAAGTCACTTCAGTACCTTTTACTGATGGAAATTCAGGCACTCCCCGGAGCACTGTAGGGTGAAGGGTGTATGTCCGGATCCTCTCCAATGAGCAGGTTTTGGGCCTCCTGGTTCTTGCTGCTGCGTAATAAGTTTCTGACCTGCCTGGAGCTAGGCCTAACTTTGTCTCTGTCCTGCGCTGGCTGACCTTGTGGTAGGGCCTTCTCTTGGAGTGCACGCTCCCGACCTATGGGGCCTATGTGTCTCCTGGCTCTGGTACGTATCAGCACTTTAGCGATTCTGGGACTTGTAGTTCTCCAGGGATTCCGGTTTATCTTACTGGGTCGTGGAGATCCCGGCAAGCTTTGGACCCGGTGTCCGGTAACTGCTTCTTCGGGGTGAGCTAGTTAAGCTCCTCTGCCCCCTATGAACTAACTCTCTACTCTTTTGCCTTCGGCCTACTCGGACCCTCAAAAGGCTACTCACACTAATGGCAGCGTGCCGCTTTTCACCGATCTTATCGCGCCGGCACACCTCTCTGAGCTACACCCGAGTCTGGACTCCACTCTGTATTCAGGCTTGCACCAACTGAACTCTCAGAGGAATTGCTGAGTCACTGAGCTCCACTGCAGACTGACCTGTTTCTGTGTCTCGCTCTGCAGGAACTCATCAACAGACTCCAACTCTGCTGCCTGGCTCCACCTTCCCTTTTATATTTCCCTAAGGAGCTACCTCTTGTGGTCTGAGGTGGAAGGTGGAGATGTGTGAATGGTTATGGGGGCCTCTTGTGGAGGAATCCTTCAATACACCCTTCTAGGATCTGTGATACCAAGCACAGCTGGGTGTCACACTGCACTTTATAGAGCTGTGCAGTTATGGAACAAGCCCCTTACTAATACAATTAGTTACTAATAATCATAGTTTATTTCCCCTTTAAAGTTTGGAATATTATTACCATTAGTTTTAGAAAATGCTGAGCTATGACTTCCTATTAGCCCATGAGACCATAGGAAAATTATATATTTTATTTGCGGGCACCACATGCGCAGGAGAATTCTCCCACGCTGTCAGTGACGTGCATGAGGTGAGCCGAGTTCATCTGGATGCCGCCACAGCCAGACACTGAGGAGCGCAAGGCTTCTCAGTGTCTCTGCGGCATGGCAAGCTGGATGGCAGCGTTCTGCTACGATCCAGCCTGTCATGTGAATGTAGCAGAGGTGGAGCCATCGTGGGAACCATGGAAAGGTAAGGATGAGGTTGGTTAATTATTTAACTTTTCTTGCAGGAGACATTGGCTTCAGCTGGAATGGGTGTGACGGTAAGTATGGTTTAATTTAGAATATTAAAGTATTGTGTGTTTATTTCAAATAAAAGATTTTATCTGGGTGTTTGTGGTTTTTTTTTCACTTTGACTATGGGGTTAGTAATGGGGGTGTCTTATAGACACCTCCCCATTACTAACCTGGGCTTGATGTCAGCTGGTATTATAAGCTGACATCAACCCCAGCCCTATTACCCCACTGCCACCGCTACAGGGCAGTGGGAAGAGCGAGGCTAAGTCTTAGAATTGGCACATCCTACGGATGCGCCATTTCTGGGGCGGCTGACGGCTGGTGTTTCTAGCCTGGGAGGGGGCCAATATTCATGGCACCCTTCCTGGGCTATTAATATCAGCCCCCAGCTGTCTGCCTAGCCTTTGCTAACTATTAAAATAGGGGGACACCACGTCATTATTTTTTGTTCCCCCATTTTAATAGCTAGTAAAGGCTAGGTATTCAGCTGGGGGCTGATATTAGTAGCCTGGGAAGCTCCGTGGGTATTACCCCCTTCCCAGGCTTCAAACATCTGCCAATTATTTTTTTTTTAATAAATCCTTTATTTTTACACTAAATGACAAGTACAGTCAGTAACCAACACTGTCACTGTACTCATTATATATGTGACTGACATGTTTCTATCTATCTAATCTATGTGTGATGCTCTATTCTTTCTGTTCTAAATTGTCGTGTACCGATGTATGCAGCTGATGAATTGCCGGCTTTTTTAATGAGATGGGTGCATGAAAATCGGAGGGCACCAGTGTGTTCCAAGTGCATTGCTATGTTTTTCATGCACCCTCCTATATACCCTGCCTGCCTGTCTGCCTATATATTCTGCCTGCCTGCCTGACATGTTTAATTGAGCAATGTTCCCATTGATTTGGGCAATTTTTGAACTTCTGCAGACCGCCGGAGGGACCGCCAGAAAAATGCTCGAGTTTTCCATAGACTTACATTGGGCTTGTTGCTCGGGTCGAGCACCCGAGTATCACGATGTGCTCGGCCCGAGCTTCGAGCACCTGAGCATTTTAGTGCTCGCTCATCACTAGTCCCTCTCCTTCGGCGTATCATCGCATTAGTCTCAGTTGTGTTTCTCAGCTGCTGATGCTAATGAAAAAGAAAAACATTTGCATGTTAATTCTCCCCTGCACCTTCTGCCTTATTGATTCCCCTGCCAAAATATTGTGTGAAATTATATATCAAAATAGAAGAGAAGCAACGCCATATCTGACAATCTATGAAATGTGCATGACGGCGTGCCTACATCTAGCATGAGAATGGCAACAAATACGCACATGAAGCCGCTGTGTTTTCAGGACTTTGATAAATGAACATCTGTTAGATGAATTTTAGGGAAGATGTAAAATCTGAGCGACCCCTGTGCCCTAGATGCAGGGAGTGAGCCGGGCACAGGCTGGGCACAGACCTGAATTCATCTTCTCCGGTTAATGATTTCTAATGTACAATAATTGCTGGCTCCAGGGTCAAGTCCAGCTGTCACCTGAAGGTCCTGGGTGTGGAAGATGGATCGCTGCTTCACTGCTCAGAATATAAATATGTTATTTGCATAGAGCAGGGCTAAAAATAATCTTCATTTTCTTATCCAACCAATGCATCTGAATTTAGAAGCAAAAAATAATTACAATTATAATTAAATCTTGAAACAATTGAAGCACTTAACTCTTTGTGTAGATATGCTTCTACAGAAAGTCATCACAAGGTCATTTGAGCAACCTATGTCTTTGCTTCGCTGGTGAAAACCAAATAAGTCTACATTCACACATCTAACTGCATTTTACAATCCATTTTTTTTTCTCAAGCGTCACCCTATTTGTATCCATTTTTTTAAATATAAAGAAAGTACTTAAGACTTGGTTTTGTCCCTGACTCTTCCGAATCTAGGAGAGAAAAATTATTTGTATAGTGGCATAACCATCGTAATTGCAGAGGATGCAACTGTAACTGGGCTTGGAGGGGAAGAGAGCTGGCTTCTATCTATGGGTGAACATCGCTTTCAACTATATCTACAGTATGTCTTCAGGACATGGATACTATTAAAATCTAAAGCAAAGACAGCAACTGACTGCCTTAGATCGGTGGTCTGACAAAAGTCAGGAGATCGTAGAGAGCATTGGGTCACTCAGTTACATTACTTTAGGATACCCCTTGCAATGGGCAGTAGAAGAAGTCCCCATCACTCATTGTAGGAGTGGGCTTTGGCGAGTTTTATTGGGGGGAATTATTTTTGTGTGGGTGCACAGTAAGGGAGATTACTGTATGAGGGCACAAAAAAGGCACTGTTACTGTTCAAAGTCTCAAAAGAGGCACTATTACTGTGTGAGTCACTGAGTAGGGTAGATTAATATTGTCTTAGAAAGGTTACGTCACTATCAGCCATAAGTGTTTTTGCATTAAATTCAGTGATGAGTCATAGCAAGAAGTTTTCATGGCGGTTAGAGTCAAATGGAGAAAAAAAAGGGGGAAGGAAGTGTCTATAATCAGTGAAGATGCCACTTGTTAATTGTTGGATTTCTCGTCATTGTTCACTTATACGGACTGCGCTTGTATTGAGCTGGTATCAATTATATGATCGCTGTTTTACCCAATCTGTGCCACATGGATCCATAATATAACAATTGTAAATTAGGCCTCAGACTGAATATGGAAAAAAAAACATTATAGATCCCATAGATCTTTTTTTTTATCATTAAGAAGACCAATCAGGTGAAATCAGAGAACAGGGGTGAGACGTGCACAGACTGGGTACACAATACAATATGGACGTCCATGTACCTTTTTGCCACGGCATGTCTAAAGCCAAGCTCACACTTTTTTTTGCAATATATATTTGTTATATTTGTAAGGCTTTTTAAACTAGAGTTATGGCTTCTGTTTATAATGGGAGCTAAAATACTGTGCCAGATCTGGATCATATGATATATCCAGGCAGTGATCAGCAGACCCCAATCACTGGAGTGTGTGAGCGTTCTGTCAAGGTTTCTGATATTTAGATGACAAAAGTAGTGGTATGTGTTATTATTGCAATCAAAAGTGATGGAAACCCCAACAGAACCCATGATAAAGGCTTGCAACATAAATAGATGTAAAAAATGTACGCATAGCACATGATAGCCAATTCTAGGAATCTTAGTGAATATAAAATGCTCAGAGCCCATGTAGCCTCCATCACAAATTACAGCAGATCTTCAAGATCAGGAACACCAAAGTGGTGCATGGTGGCTCAGTGGTTAGCACTGCAGCTTTGCATCGCTGGGGTCCTGGGTTCAAATCCCACCAAGGACAACATCTGCAAGGAGTTTGCATGTTCTCCCTGTGTTTGCGTGGGTTTCCTCCAGGTTCTCCAATTTCCTCCCACACTCCAAAGACATACTGATAGGGAATCTAGATTGTGTCCCAATGGGGACAGTGATGATGTCTGTAAAGTGCTGTGGAATTAATGGTGCCATATAAGTGAGTAAAATAAATAAATGAAAAGGTGGTGATAACCTCTGTTCAGCCATGACATGTGTATCTTGATGCTTCATCTCAATGCCCTGCTGTATTCTGGGAGCTCATCATTTACAACTGGATGTGGTGGTGATCATAATTTTTCTGCACTATTATTGGCGTCGAATGAGGCAGAATTTTGAACTTCAAGCTTCTGATGACTTTAAGGCACACCAGACTCGGATTTAGGCCCCGGCCCCACTATCTGTATTTGGTCAGTATTTTTTCTCAGGAGTGGGAGCCAAAACCAGGTGAGGAACAATCACAGAAAAGATATAATAGAAACAAGTCACCAATTCTTCATTTATCACCCACACCATTCTATTATACCTTTTCTATGATTGTTCCTCACCTGGTTTTAACTCCCACTCCTGACAAAAAATACTGACTGAATACTGATAGTGGGGCCGTGGCCTTAGACTGCAGAAAATATTATAGGAAGTATAGGTGGTTAGTATATCAGTCCCTGGTGGTAAAGGATAAATGAGGCTGTTAATATTTCACGATCTGTTATTAACCAATGGTCTCGCTAGGCCTCAGTAACATGTCTTACAGAGCCTTGTCTTTGATGCTATTTTTTTTTCTTGGACTGAACAGAGGACAGCGCGGTTCTGGACAGCTATGACGAGCCTCACATTTATTTATTGGGTTGAGCACTTTAGGTCGTTCTTTTGGAGCATCAAGGAAATTATCAGATCACATAAACTATTGTTGGCAGCCAGTGCTGTAACCTGAAGCTAATGTACCTCAATGCAAAAGCTCCAATGGAGCCCCCAGTTATTGCAAGTCTTTAATAGTCTTGGTCTTTTTATATGGGCCAAAGGGACTTTTTGGTGCCCCTAGGCTCCAGGGCCTGGGTGCGATTAAACTCCTGCCCCTTTTGTAGTTATGCCCCTGCTAGGACGCCCTTGGTCATTTCATTAGCTCATAGACAACTTTGGGCTACTTCATGAATATGTTTTTTGGATAAGCTAACTAAGCTATTATTTTAGTAACGTGATCAAGTTACTGAGATTGGCCTATATCATGGGTAAAGAAAGCTGATGAGAATATTAAACAGATACAATCCTGGCTTATGTCTAATATCACATATAGATATTATGCCCACCCATTTACATCCTCATTAATGCTAATATGGCAGATGTTTCTATGGTGGGAGGACAAAATGAGTGGGAAGCCACATAAAAATATATGTAGACAACCGACTTAATACAGTCAATCAATAAGTAAGGAGAAAGGAGATACAGTAGGAGACAGGGAGACAATATTTGGAGGAGCTACGTAATCAATTAACAAGATTGTAGTGCAATATACACAAATATGTGTATGGAGAAAAGAGAACCACCGAATGATAGGTCCAATCATACAAAGGATTATATAAATCACTTTTATTATGTAGAGGTAACAAGTGGCACTACATGCAAAGAGAAAGCCGCATTGTAGAGTCCAAAACACAGAAAAAGATCACACAGTAAAATTTACATGATAAGCTGCATAATACAAAACATGATGGTAATACAACAGGTACAGGTATTAGATCGTATTAGCTAGGAATCTAATTAACATATAGAGTGAATCCCCTGAGAAACCCCTAAGAATCTAAGAAAAAGAGCAGGTAGTATGATCAACCAACATATATAGGAGTACTATGTGTACTATAATACTAGCCATATCTAAATCAGATATATATGTACAGGCAGTACCAAAGGGGCAACATACAGTCAATTGGAGAAAAATGTATAGCGTACCTGTCAGTACAGCAGCTGGTGTGAGTGGCACTCCGCGGCAAACCCCGACGCGCGTTTGGGACAACACGTCCTTCGTCAGGGGGTACCGTCTATATGAACCACCGTGTATATAAAGGGTAATGTGACCAATTAAAAGCCATGACAAGCTTAGTTAATGTGACCCGTAATCGGAATCACATGGGGACACGTGCGCCCAGCTGTATGCCGGTGGATGGGGGCAGGAGGCGTTAATGGTGCGCGCATGCGCTGTCAGGAGGAACCGGAAGCCGCGAGCGCCGCGTCAAGCATCAGCTGACACCGGGTCAGGAAAGACCCGAGTCACATGACACATAGAGACGCACGCATCACAGCTACCCGGAACACAGACAGGGCATGCGCGCGACGCCAGCCAGATCCCCATGGCAACTGACACGCTACGAAAGGGAGCTGCCATGTATACACAGTAACTGGAGACGTACCAGACCAACATAGGATATAATATGGAAAATCGACCAAACAGAAGAAAGGAAAGTGAGTAGGGAATGATAAGACGAGACAGATATATAGGACAATGAGCAGAAGGAATGAAAGATGATGTGATATGTGAAACAATATATGAAGAAAATAGTAGAAGTGTGAGATGCATATGTCACAGTATGAGTAAGATGCTCGCAAGCGAATATGGAGAAGAGTAGATAGTCACAATAAAAAGAGCAGACGTGGGGATGGACGAAAAAGGTGAAGAGAAAAGTAGAATGGTGAGAGAAAGTGAGTGAAAGTGTGTCGTGGACTGAGTAGTCAAAATATATCAAGGTGTAAGAAGAAAAAAGGGGAAAAAAAGAAAGAAAAAAGGAAAAAGAAGAAGGGGAAAAAAAGGAGGGGGAAAGGGGGTAGAAAAGTGGTGAAAAGGTAGGAAAAAAGGGGGGGGCAGTGCAATACTAGTTAAAAAATAATAAATAATGATTAATGAATAGTGAAATGTACATATGTGCACAAATAATGACCACGTATGGGAAAAACGAAAGACAGGAAAGAAAGAAGAAAGGAAGGAGAAAAAGGGGGGGGGAGGGGGAAGAGAAGGGGGGGGGGGGGAAGGAGAATGTGAATAACAAGACAGGTAATGATATAAATAGTAAGCATCATACACGTATAAATTAAATGTGTGAGTATAAGTAAAGACCACTCAAAAGAGTGGAATCATGTGACGTGAGAAAAAATGTAAGCCACAGGATTAGATATATGAATATAATATATCAATGTAACAATAAATCAGTGCATATATTGCGTTAGGGTCATAAAAGATTAAAAAATATTTCACATTTTTACACTATGACAATGAATCAGATCATATAAAAGCGAACCATATAAAGTGACCAAAAAATAACAATGTCATGAAAAAGGACAGAAATATGTGTATGTAGTCGTTAATACAATGCCACCATACATTTCATATTACATGATGCATATTGAGGTCAGTTGGGGATCTGTCAAGGTTTCAGATGTTTTGACAGCAAAAATAGTGATATGTATGTATGCTATTGTTGCTCTCAAAAGTGACGTAAACCCAAAGAGAACCCTTGACGAAGGCTTGGTGGCTCAATCTGAACCTAATTATATAATTCATAACTGCAAGAGAAGGCCATTGTTATAAGTAGCAAACTGTAGATGTAGGTATTCAGAATTGTGGGGGAAGACATGATGAGTTTTTTTGGGAGATTTTCTCTTTATCGCCTCTTGGCGTTTAGTTACCACCAACCGTGCCCCCTGATGATGAAAGAACATGTGATCTAGTAGTGCTGAAAGTGACTGGTCTGGCTGCAGGACTGGTCAAGAGGCGAGACAAAGTGATGTCATTAAGGAGGCAGTCATTAGCCATTAAATCGCCAGTGTTCTGGCCACCAGAGTTAAATATTGTAGACTATGGTGTGAGCCAAATAATGTAAATAGTCTCCTGATATGCACACTGTTAATTAGGTGGGTGAAACGCGTCGAGATTAAACAAATATTAATATCCAGCAACCCATATTAGTGAGTCCTTTATCAATAGTATGTTTGGATAGCAGAATTGGGCTAGGTCAACGTTTAGTGAGAGAGGAATAATTACTATCAATGCCTCTCTGTTGCTAGCGCTATTCTTCTGAACACTAACACTGTGTAGCTTTCACTGTAGGAATATATTGCTGGACAGACTTGTACATAGTACTGTAGAATTGTGAATTTTACCTTTATCAAATAATAATTGTTATATTTTGGCATTTTGATCCACTTAAGTCAATGATATATTATATATTAGTGGGCTCATGTGTATTTAAATACTTTGTACAGTGAGAGATTTCTATTGTGGATTATAAAGCGAAATACATCACAAAAATTGAGGTGGAAAGCACCAAATATATGCGTCTTAGGCCCTGATCCAATCACAATAAGAGCCTTTGATTTGCATATAGAAAAGTTCTTGATGGCGGGAGGAGGCTTACAACATATTGGATAAGTTGCCCATTGGGTACCGTTGTAGAAAAAATAATTCTACTTAGTATATGAGTTATTAATTGGGGGTTGTATAGAATTTCATAGTCTACTCAGCTAATTTCCTCGGAACAATGGCTCGGGCCTACAAAGTCTTCTTATAAAGCAAGATAGTGTTGTGCATGAATGCTTTGTATATCCATTTATAAAACGGTTTGTCTTGCTAAAGTAAAAATAACGTTGACTATTACTCTTCTATTACTGTCATTCAGGATAGAAATAGAGGCACTCACATCGTATGCAAACCTTCTTAATTAACATACTTAATTGAAGCAACATCAAATTTTCAAAAAGCTCGCCATCTGTTATGCCTGAAATGTAAGACTTAAATAGTGTCTATCAAATCTCCTAAATATGAAAAAACACGTGTGAGCCTGTGATAACTCTGACAGCTGCACACAGTAATACGCTGAGACGTGAAGATTTTACCCCGCTCTGTACAATATTTGTCAGACTAATTACCATATGTATTCTGCATACGCTTCATACCGCAATTTTTTCTTGTCTCAGTCCTGTCACACACTTAAATTAGCACCTAAAGTGGATCTTTAGATAAAGGAAACTGAGCTGAGATCACTTATTGTTCTGTTGGTGCGTTCTTCTTATGCTTAAACCTCTTATCAAGCTTGTAGTGGGATCCCGGAAATAAGTACTGTGAGGCAGTGAGGGGAATTATATACGAGAGACGATATGTATCCCCCAGAATGCACATAGAAGCATATTGAACCCGCTGGAGTGCATTGCATTCACAGACATAGCTGTGGTTGCAGTGCAGAATAAAAGTAAGTTTGGACTTGGTCAAGCTATTTGACCAAGGCAGATTTAGTAAAACCCGGCATGGGCTTTTATTCTTGGAGTGGACTACAGGATGGCAGTGGGGTGGTCCACTCAATCCAGCCCGGGTCTTGCATGTGTCTCATGTCCACAGTTTTCATTTAAAAACCTGCAGCAAAGGTTTGGGTGTTTCAGTTTTGTGTTTGCAAGCTGCAAACCTGGAGGCTCTGCAATACTGGCCTGTGTGACAAGAACACAGAGCTCAAGAAGGCAACACTCTGACACACCCCGAAGGGATACAGCGGAGCACTAATCATTTATACAGGGCGATTGGACACCCATTACAGGTAGTGTATAGCTTCAGGGGTGCGGTTTACAGAACAAAAGGAACAGAGCTATTACATTTTATATATTTAATCCTGAAAGGTAGGCAGTGTCTATAAAAAATGTACAAAGATGATAAAAAACGAGAACAAAACAGTATGATATATATACAATTACATAAATTAAAAAGGAATAGCGAAAGAGAATTACTAAACCTGAAGTCATGAAAATGGTTCAGGGCTTAGCGGAGGGAGGTACTCCTTAGGAAAACGGACAGAACACACAGCAAACTGTTCCTTCCAGGACTGAAGAATGATCTAAATTGAAATGCTGCTTTTTATTAGCTCAAGGTTACGCCAACATACTTCCCCTTGATGAGCGCGGGTGGGCGCTCAATGTGGGTTGTGCTGGGTTTGTTAGAATTTCATGAGATCCCCAACTTACAGGAATCTTCACCCCTGGAGGTCCCAGAAGGAAGATATTGTCATCCTGTTTCTTATTTCAATTTAATCTTTAGAGATGAAACATGACGTGGATAGCATCATCCATTGGCCCGTTATTAAGTTGGAGGGATTCTGCTGGCCTTATGGTAATGTGAGTGAATGCGTTCTCTTCGCCCCTTTGCTACGACGCCGAAAATATATCTCCCAGAAATATCGGATTGATGCAAACCCCAATATTCATCACTGGCTCCAACTGGTCTGCAGAGGAAGCCTTATCCCTGGGAATGTACTTCTCCACCTCTGCGAAAACAAATCTCAGCCAGTGCTGTAATTATCTAGTTACCGCAGGGGTCCGCTATTTCAATAGAGGTTGAAGTGTCAGTCAAGTTAACTTGGTGGGGTGTGGTGAGGAGTAACAAATGTTTCAAGGGAACTGTTGCACCACTTTATCACACACCTTTGTTCCCCACGCTCACACAATGGTGGGAACAACATAATATCTGCATAGTCAATTCAAGAGGGGTCTTCACAACCAGGATGAGTCCACATGCTACTCTCTTAATAGCTGTCTACCAAGAGAGTGTGCCCACCGGCTACCACAACAGTGTAAAAGGCTTAATTTCTTACTCGGGTCATTGTATTGACAGTCGTAAGGGCAGGTATGTGGACATACTGTTGCATAGCTGAGAGTTAGGCCACAGCTCCCCTATCAGTATTTGGTCAGTATTCGGTCAGTATTTTTTCTCAGGAGTGGGAGCCAAAACCAGGAGAGGAACAATGAGATAAAAGGTATAATAGAAACAAGTCCCCAATTCTGCATTTATCACCCACTCCTGGTTTTGGCTCCCACTCCTGAGAAAAAACAATGACCGAATACTGACCAAATACTGATAGTGGGGTTTGTCTTCCTTAAAACAATGTACAACCCCTTCAACTCCATTTCTATCTTTCCATGGATCACTGCACCCACCTCACCCTTCCTTAGATTTCTCATAAAACCCTTCTTACAAACCTAAGTAGAAGATTATGCCTGATGCGAGCCTGCTCCCCACTCTGGTCCTCTCGTAACTTATACAAATCTTGAGTGTTGATATATGATGAAAGATTTCCTTCCCTTATACCTTACAGTATACAGCCCACCCCCCATGTATAATATATTGGATCAGTAATCCTATGTATTTTATATGAAATTCAGATAACAGTACAACAATATGTTACTTTACAAATTTGTAAGGATAAAGACACTCAATGTTGACATTTAAGACACTTAAGAAATCATATGGCATTTAGCCTTACATCATCATCATCTGGGAGGGATTGCATTATGGGACCGATGAAATGTCAACTCATTCCACCCTTACGCATGAAGATAAATGTGACTAGTGACTGTCTAGGGCTTTATATGAAGAGCGATCAGATTTATTTAAACATGATGCAAAAGGATAACAATGTGTCACATTTAATTAACACTATGACATAATGGCGCTGGGAGCGGGGCGGTGTATAGCACACTGCTCTTTAGCAATTCTCACTTGTATCAAAGGAGGGAAATAGTAATCATCAGTGGTGCAAAATAAAGTCAACAACACATAGATAAAAGAACATTTCAATCCCCGGTATAATTTACTACTAAATGTATTAGAATAGCCACACAGCTTTGTAATTATCAAAAATGTTATATATGATACTAATTATTTTATTTACTAGCAGGTAATGCTCAACTGACGACTAAGCACTTTATTAATGTGACTGTAAATATGGCCATCCTCCAACATATTACCCTCCATATGTAAATGATTGCAGGGGCTAGTTATTTAAATTAAAGTAATACTTATACTAACTCCATTCCTATGTCCCTCTTCATCCTACTCCCAGCTTAAAAATAGTTCCAAAAGGAGAAGAGTAGAAATATGCTCCACAAGATTGAACACATGCACAAGATCCAACTGGTGATCAATTTAAGCCATTACCTTGGAATATTAAATGTACATTATTGGTGGAGTCTCTTACATGTACAATGTGTAACGGGTGTGGGAGGCGGAACCTCTGAGCAACTATACAAGGGGGCGGTCCTTGTAAGGAAGCGGGTGGCTCCCAGGGAAGACGGGCAGGTAGTCACGGCAAGTGACAGGGACAGTCTCTGGGTAGACTAGCAGACAGGTAGCAGGTGGACGCTCCCAGGTGAACGGGCAAGAGTCTCTGGACAGGCAGGTGGTCACGGCAAGTGACGGCAGAGCCTCCAGGTAGGCTAGCAGGCAGGTAGCAGGTGAGCGCTCCCAGGTGAGCGGGCAAGAGTCTCTGGACAGGCAGGTGGTCACGGCAAGTGACGGCGGAGCCTCCAGGTAGGCTAGCAGGCAGGTAGCAGGTGAGCGCTCCCAGGTGAGCGGGCAAGAGTCTCTGGATAGGCAGGTGGTCACGGCAAGTGACGGCAGAGCCTCCAGGTAGGCTAGCACGCAGGTAGCAGGTGAGCGCTCCCAGGTGAGCGGGCAAGAGTCCCTGGACAGGCAGGTGGTCACGGCAAGTGACGGCGGAGCCTCCAGGTAGGCTAGCAGGCAGGTAGTAGGTGAGCGCTCCCAGGTGAGCGGACAGGCTGGTCCATAGACAGACTGACAGGTCTCGGAAAGCAGACTGTCGGACCGCAGGCTTGCAAGCAGGTAAGCGGATATCAGGCAGGTATCAAGCAGGTATCTGGCAGATGACTGGCAGATAACAGGCAGGAATCTGGCAGGTGACTGGCAGGTAACTGGTAACGGGACCTGAGGGCTGAAGCAGAGTGAAGGCTTTGCAACAACATTGCTCGGGCACCTCCATTTTGGAGGAGGTGCCTTATATATGGTGAGGTCCTCCGGCCATTGGCCGGGGACTCCTTAGGACGGCGCGCGCGGCCCCTTTAAGAGAGGGGGAGCGCGCGCGCCCTAAGCACAGTGGCCGGGAAGCAGCGCGCGCTGCCAGCAGAGAGGGAGGAGGACGCCGGGCATGGAGCGGAGAGGTGAGGGGAACAGCGTCCCTGCCTAGCAGGAGGCAGGGACGCCGACGCTACAGTACCCCCCCCCTTTAGGCCCCCCCTTTTTTAGGCCAGACAGAAATTTATCAAGGATGAGAGAGGCATGGATGTTCTCCCGGGGCTCCCACGTTCTCTCCTCAGGACCAAACCCCTTCCAATCTACCAGAAAAAAGGTTTTTCCTCTTACCCTTTTGGTGGCCAGAATGTTCTCTACCTCAAACTCGTTTTCAGCGGAAACCGGAGCAGGAGGCGTACCTGTAGACTTGGAAAAAGAGTTAAGTACCACGGGTTTGAGGAGAGATACATGGAAGGAGTTAGGGATCTGCAAGTTGGCCGGGAGTTTCAATTTATAGGCCACTGGGTTGATTTGTTTGATAACTTCCAGTGGGCCGATGAACCGAGGCCCTAACTTGTAGGAAGGAATCTTGAGCCGGACATACTTGGACGAGAGCCAGACTTTATCTCCAGGACGGAATTGTGGAGGATCCAGGCGTTTTTTGTCAGCGTGTTTTTTCATCCGCTCGGAAGACTGAAGGAGTGCGGATCGGGTACTCTCCCAAATGGAGGAAAATTTGCTAACGAGAGATTCCGAAGCCGGATTGTCCACCGAGGTGGAGACGGGAAATGGGATCCGAGGATGCTGACCGAAGACTACAAAAAACGGGGATTTGGAGGAAGATTCGCTCTCGTGATTATTGTAAGAGAATTCGGCCCATGGCAGGAGATCCACCCAGTCTGAATGGTGGTCATTAACGAAGTGCCGGAGGTAACTGGTCAGGATCTGATTGATCCGCTCCACTTGACCATTGGACTGTGGGTGGTATGCGGAGGAGAAGTCCAGGGTGACGTCTAGCAGCTTACATGTGGCTCTCCAGAAGCGTGAGGTGAACTGAACCCCACGATCCGACACGATGTGGAGGGGCAGGCCATGGAGACGGAAGATGTGGCGGAAAAAGTCTTTACCCAGCTCGGGTGCAGATGGGAGGCCTGGCAGGGGAATGAAATGAGCCATTTTGGAAAAGCGGTCAGCGACCACCCAAATGACCGTACAACCGGCAGAGACAGGGAGATCTGTTATGAAGTCCATAGCTATATGCTGCCAGGGGGCAGCAGGTACTGGAAGAGGTAGGAGGCGACCGGCTGGCAGGTGTCTCGGAACCTTGTTGCGGGCGCAGGACACACAGGCAGAAACAAAGTCTATTACGTCCTTGTGCAGGGTAGGCCACCAGTAGTGCCGGGTGATAAGCTGGAGGGTCTTTTTCTGACCGGCGTGGCCAGCAAGCTTAGACGAGTGACCCCAGTGTAGGATCTTCTCCTGATCAGGTACTGTTACGAACGTCTTACCGGGAGGGAGACGATTCAGACTCACGGGGGCCACCTGCATTACTCTGGCGGGATCAATGATGTGTTTAGGTTCCTCCTCAAGATCAGACACCAGGAAGGATCGGGACAAGGCGTCAGCTTTGATGTTTTTGTCAGCCGGGCGAAAATGAAGAACAAAATCAAAGCGAGCAAAAAACAAGGACCACCGGGCTTGGCGCGGGTTAAGTCTCTGGGCACTCTGGAGGTAAGCCAAGTTCCTGTGGTCCGTGTAAATTATTACCAGGTGAAGAGCCCCCTCGAGCAGGTAACGCCACTCCTCCAATGCCAGCTTAATGGCCAATAACTCTCGGTCTCCTGTAGAATAGTTGCGCTCGGAAGAGGAGAAGAGTTTGGAGAAGAAGCCGCAAGTTACCATTCTCCCGGAAGACGATTTTTGGGTAAGTACCGCTCCGGCTCCAGAGGAGGAGGCGTCAACTTCCAGGAAGAATTGCTTGTTGCCGCCTGGGCGATGCAGCACCGGGGCGGAAGAGAAAGCCTGTTTTAAGGAAAAAAAGGCTTCCTCTGCTTCGGGCGGCCATTCTCTGGGATTAGTGCCCTTACGGGTGAGCGCAGAGATTGGGGCAGTCCGAGAAGAGAAGTGCGGTATGAAGAGGCGGTAGTAGTTGGCGAAGCCCAGAAACCGCTGAATAGCCTTCAACCCCTCTGGTCGAGGCCACTTCTCGATGGCAGACAGTTTCTCAGGATCCATTCGTAGGCCGGTCTGAGAAATTATGTAGCCCAAAAACAGAAGCGAGGTCTGCTCAAAGAGGCACTTCTCATATTTAGCGTAGAGGTGGTTCTGCCTGAGCCTGAGCAGAACCTGACGAACATCCCTCCGGTGTGTGGGGAGATCCGGAGAGAAGACCAAGATGTCGTCCAGGTACACCACTACGCAGGAGTAGAGAAGGTCCCGGAAGATGTCAATGACCAACTCTTGAAAGACGGCGGGAGCGTTACAGAGACCGAAGGGCATTACCAGTTATTCATAGTGGCCGTCCCGGGTGTTGAATGCCGTCTTCCATTCATCCCCCTGACGGATACGGACCAGGTTATACGCCCCACGGAGGTCCAGCTTGGTGAAGATTCTAGCCCCTCTCAGACGGTCAAATAATTCCGGAATGAGCGGAAGGGGGTATTTATTCTTCACCGTGATCTGGTTAAGGCCTCTATAGTCTATACAGGGACGGAGTGAGCCGTCCTTCTTTTTGACGAAGAAGAAGCCTGCTCCCGCCAGGGAAGTAGATTTCCGGATGAATCCCCGGGCCAGATTCTCCTCAATATATTCTGACATGGATCGGGTCTCAGCAGCGGACAAAGGGTAAATGCGCCCACGGGGAGGAGTAGCGCCGGGCATCAGGTCGATTGGGCAGTCGTATTGTCTATGAGGGGGTAATGTCTCTGCCTCCTTTTTATTAAAGACGTCCGCATGCGACCAATAAGGAGCCAGATGACCAGGTAGATTGGCTGGAGTAGGAGAAGGACGGACAGGATGGACGGGAACTAAACAAGTCTTATGGCAGTCCTGTCCCCAGCGAAGGACTTCTCCGGTCTGCCAATCAAGCACGGGTGCATGTCTCTGAAGCCAAGGTAGGCCTAGTAAGAGGGCGTGAGAGAGTCCAGGCAGAACATGAAAGAAGATGCTCTCAGAGTGCAGCATTCCCACCTGCAGGGTTATGGATTCGGTGATGAGTTGGATGGGATGTGGTAAGAGGCCCCCATCCACGGCAGCGACAGATAAGGGTACAGCTAGAGGTTTGGTGGAAATGCGGTATTTCTCTACCAGAGACTGAGAAATGAGATTTCCGGCAGCTCCAGAGTCAAGTTGGGCTAGTTCAAAATAACGGTTCTCCCCGCAGATGATAGAGACCGACAGCAACAAAGATGGAGAGGGTTTACTCTTGTCTAGGACGACCTCTGTGAGCGATCCTAGACACAGGCGTTTCCCGACCTCTCCGGGCAGGAACGGATCCGGTGCTCCTTACTGCCACAGTAGAAGCAGCTCCCCTCGGCACGGCGTAACTCTTGACGGGTTTTGACCATCTTGGTCTGGTCGACCTGCATAGGCTCAGGTGAGTGCGCTTGGGTAGTAACGGGAGAAGTGACAGGTTTCTGGAAGGTAGGGGCTAGACGTGGAAACCTCCTCTCACAGGTGACCTCTTTGGCGCGCTCCTGGAACTGGATGTCAATCCGGGTGGCAAGTGTTATTAAGTCGTCGAGAGTGGTAGGAATGTCCCGACCGGCGAGTTCATCTTTAATACGGCCGGACAGACCCTCCCAAAAGACAGAAACCAGGGCGTCGTTATCCCAGGCCAGCTCCGAAGCAAGGGTACGGAACCGTATGGCATATTGGCCCACGTTGACATTTCCTTGATGGAGGCGTAGCAGAGATGATGCGGATGAGGTCTTCCGTCCGGGTTCGTCAAAGACTTTCCGGAAAGCCGTGAGAAAGGCTGGCAGGTCGGACACTAGGGGGTCTCCTCTCTCCCATAGAGGATTTAGCCAAGCCAGTGCCTCCCCCGTGAGATGGGACATAATGAAGGCTATTTTGGCCCGGTCGGAGATAAACTGGTGGGACAGGAGTTCAAAGTGCAGGGTGCACTGGTTTATAAAGCCCCGGGCTTGAGCGGGATCGCCTCCGAAGCGAGGAGGTGCAGAAAGCCGGGGTCCGGGGCAGGATACCATGGTATTGGTGGGCAGCGGCGCTGCCGGGTTGCAAGTCATGACACTAGCGGTGGTTACTGGTGGAGCAGTCAGGGTGTCCAGGCGAGAGTTAACATTCCGCAGGTGACTCAGGATGGACTCCTGTTGGGACCTCTGCCGGGACAGTTCATGACATAGGTCTGAGAGCGAGGGAGCTTGGGTGCCACTGGGTTCCATGGCCCGAGCAAACTGCAACGGGTCTGGGAGGCGGAGCCTCTGAGCAACTATACAAGGGGGCGGTCCGTTTAAGTAAGCGGGTGGCTCCCAGGGAAGACGGGCAGGTAGTCACGGCAAGTGACAGGGACAGTCTCTGGGTAGACTAGCAGACAGGTAGCAGGTGGACGCTCCCAGGTGAGCGGGCAAGAGTCTCTGGACAGGCATGTGGTCACGGCAAGTGACGGCAGAGCCTCCAGGTAGGCTAGCAGGCAGGTAGCAGGTGAGCGCTCCCAGGTGAGCGGGCAAGAGTCTCTGGACAGGCAGGTGGTCACGGCAATTGACGGCGGAGCCTCCAGGTAGGCTAGTAGGCAGGTAGCAGGTGAGCACTCCCAGGTGAGCGGGCAAGAGTCTCTGGACAGGCAGGTGGTCACGGCAATTGACGGCGGAGCCTCCAGGTAGGCTAGCAGGCAGGTAGCAGGTGAGCGCTCCCAGGTGAGCGGGCAAGAGTCTCTGGACAGGCAGGTGGTCACGGCAAGTGACGGCAGAGCCTCCAGGTAGGCTAGCAGGCAGGTAGCAGGTGAGCGCTCCCAGGTGAGTGGACAGGCTGGTCCATAGACAGACTGACAGGTCTCGGAAAGCAGACTGTCGGACCGCAGGCTTGCAAGCAGGTAAGCGGATATCAGGCAGGTATCAAGCAGGTATCTGGCAGGTGACTGGCAGGTAACAGGCAGGAATCTGGCAGGTGACTGGCAGGTAACAAGCAGGAATCCTGCAGGTGACTGGCAGGTAACTGGTAACGGGACCTGAGGGCTGAAGCAGAGTGAAGGCTTTGCAGCAACATTGCTCGGGCACCTCCATTTTGGAGGAGGTGCCTTATATATGGTGAGGTCCTCCGGCCATTGGCCGGGGACTCCTTAGGACGGCGTGCGCGGCCCCTTTAAGAGAGGGGGAGCGCGCGCGCCCTAAGAACAGTGGCCGGGAAGCAGCGCGCGCTGCCAGCAGAGAGGGAGGAGGACGCCGGGCATGGAGCGGAGAGGTGAGGGGAACAGCGTCCCTGCCTAGCAGGAGGCAGGGACGCCGACGCTACACAATGCATATCAAGAAACAAAGCTGTGGTGAACACAGGACATAAATAAAGGATTTAAATCATAAATAAAAGACACCACTCCCGCCCATTTCACTATTACAATGCATCAGTTCAATTAAAAGAACTACTACTGTTTAATATTGCATGAGTTTCTGTCTCCAGCTATAGTGTTATATTGCCAATAATGCATTGTTAATAAAACAAAAACAGGAAATTCCTGCTCACTGTGTGTGTAGCTGGAGCATGTTTTACTTTTACTTTGCAAGCTGACAGAAAAGATGCCAAGATCCTAAGCTATGAGAAATACCAGTTGTAAGCTGTGTTATCTTTGTTCCTAAATGTATATTCATTGTTGAATGGTTGGACAGTACAGAGATTAATCCGCTGCTAACAAAAACACATCCCAAATGAGTAAAAGTGATATTGAAACATATAAACCACATATACCTTTACAAATATATTGTTAAAGGAGGTATCATATGCAATATTGAAGTTTATTTGCCTACGTCACCATAAAATGATGATGCTTCTCTACCCATTTCCCACACTCTTCAAGCATCAGTGAGGCAACTGATGTCATTTTGCGTTGCCGCAGGGGCCTCCCCATAATGCCCCACAGTTATGACATCCTACGGATTATCACACCTTGTACAGTGGTGGTCAGTACCGGGGCCATCACAGATCAGCGATTCTCAGTGGAGCGCTGTTTGTTTGATAGAGTCGTTTTCAATCTCCAGAGTCACTGAGTAAGTCTTGTTCCTGTAAAGTGTAAGCTTTTATGCTGAGTAGGGTCCTCTCTCTCTTCTCAATCCCCCGTTTAATTTCCAAATGATTACAAGTTTTCCAGATTTCAACAAAATTCAGCAAAGCCATTGAATTAGAATTTCAAAAGAGCCACTTATCTCTAACAGGCATGATAACCAATAGAGCCATATAATATAACGGAGAACTGAAATAGATTGTTGCTATAATATTAAGATGGACTCAAAAAGCATGTGAAAAAAATCTGAAATAATGGTGCACATCAGAGGAGGAGGTAAGGGCTTCAAATAAACAAGGGAAAGAGAGCTGCGCACCTCAGATGGTTGTGCTAGAATAGGCACAACACCAATGAAGGCAAGACTGTGATATGGCTTGAGTACATTGCTGACCATGATTTTGATTCTCAGCTCAGGTGTGCCAAACTATGCTGGGGAAATGGTTCCAGAAAGGAGATCCAGCTGCCGGCCAATTAAAGCCGTGACAAAGGAATACTAAATGTACTTTATTGGTGGAGTCTCTCAAGTGAACGCAATTTCAGGTTCAAATATACCTTTACTAATTAACAGAGACATGGTAAACACAGCACATACAGAAAGGTATAAAAAGGCACAGTTTCCTCACAATTCACAATTACATTGCATTAAAAACAATTAAAATTTTTTTTTAAAACACATCCTAAATAAGTAAAAATTATATTGAAACATATAAATCAGATATAATGTTAAAAATATAGAGTTAAAGGGAACCTGTCAGCAGGATTGTGCTAAGTAAACTGCAGGCAGTGTCAGGTTGGCGCCGTTACACTGATTAAAATTATACCTGGGTGGATGAAATCCATCCTGTGGTTGTTTAATCTTTATTTGCAGTTTGGAGATAATGAGATGCTCGTGCTCCAGGGTGGCCTGTAGGTGGGGGCTTTCGTTGGTGCTTTGTTCTCATTTATCATTATGGCTTAAATGACAGGTCATTAAACCTTCAGTGACCTGCCTCCTATTTTAAATACTGCTCTTGCATAGTTCATATTGTTGTCTTTTAAAAAATTTTTTTAGCTCCAGCAAAATGGCATGGGTGCATGCGCAGTAGTAGTTATAGTTTGTCGATAGATGCTACTGCGCACGTGCCGCTGCAATTTTGCTGGAGCTAAAAATTTTTTTAGCTCTAACAAAATGGCACCCTTGCCCGAGCATGCACAGTAACATACAGTACAGACCAAAAGTTTGGACACACCTTCTCATTTAAAGATTTTTCTGTATTTTCATGACTATGAAAATTGTACATTCACACTGAAGGCATCAAAACTATGAATTAACACATGTGGAATTATATACTTAACAAAAAAGTGTGAAATAACTGAACATATGTCTTATATTCTAGGTTCTTCAAAGTAGCCACCTTTTGCTTTGATGACTGCTTTGCACACTCTTGGCATTCTCTTGATGAGCTTCAAGAGGTAGTCACCGGAAATGGTCTTCCAACAATCTTGAAGTAGTTCCCAGAGATGCTTAGCACTTGGTCCTTTTACCTTCACTCTGCGGTCTAGCTCACCCCAAACCATCTCAATTGGGTTCAGGTCTGGTGACTGTGGAGGCCAGGTCTTCTGGCGTAGCACCCCATCACTCTCCCTCTTGGTCAAATAGCCCTTACACAGCCTGGAGGTGTGTTTGGGGTCATTGTCCTGTTGAAAAATAAATGATGGTCCAGCTAAACACAAGCCGGATGGAATAGCATGCCGCTGCAAGATGCTGTGGTAGCCATGCTGGTTCAGTATGCCTTCAATTTTGAATAAATCCCCAACAGTGTCACCAGAAAAGCACCCCCACTCCATCACACCTTCTCCTCCATGCTTCATGGTGGGAAAAAGGCATGTAGAGTCCATCCGTTCACCTTTTCTGCGTCGCATAAAGACACGGTGGTTGGAATCAAAGATCTCAAATTTGGACTCATCAGACCAAAGCACAGATTTCCACTGGTCTAATGTCCATTCCTTGTGTTCTTTAGCCCAAACAAGTCTCTTCTGCTTTTTGCCTGTCCTTAGCAGTGGCTTCCTAGCAGCTATTTTACCATGAAGGCCTGCTGCACAAAGTCTCCTCTTAACAGTTGTTGAAGAGATGTGTCTGCTGCTAGAACTCTGTGTGGCATTGACCTGGTCTCTAATCTGAGCTACTGTTAACTTGCGATTTCTGAGGCTGGTGACTCGGATAAAGTTATCCTCAGAAGCAAAGGTGACTCTTGGTCTTCCTTTCCTGGGGCGGTCCTCATGTGAGCCAGTTTCTTTGTAGCACTTGATGGTTTTTGCAACTGTACTTGGGGACACTTTCAACGTTTTCCCAATTTTTCGCAATGACTGACCTTCATTTCTTAAAGTAATGATGGCCACTCGTTTTTCTTTACTCAGCTGCTTTTTTCTTGCCATAATACAAATTCTAACAGTCTATTCAGTAGGACTATCAGCTGTGTATCCACCTGACTTCTGCACAACACAACTGATGGTCCAACCCCATTTATAAGGCAAGAAATCCCACTTATTAAACCTGACAGGGCACACCTGTGAAGTGAAAACCATTTCCGGTGACTACCTCTTGAAGCTCATCAAGAGAATGCCAAGAGTGTGCAAAGCAGTCATCAAAGCAAAAGGTGGCTACTTTGAAGAACCTAGAATATAAGACATATTTTCAGTTGTTTCACACTTTTTTGTTATGTATATAATTCCACATGTATTAATTCATAGTTTTGATGCCTTCAGTGTGAATGTACAATTTTCATAGTCATGAAAATACAGAAAAATCTTTAAATGAGGTGTGTCCAAACTTTTGGTCTGTACTGCATATCACTTGCAGATAGATGCTACTGCACATGTGCCGTGTCCATTTTGAAATAGGAATTTTTTTTTGCTCCAAGAAAATGCCCATGGCACATTCTTAGTAGCATTTATCGGCAAACGAAACGTTTTTTTGGGATAGACTGCAATATGAATGAACGGCGCAAGCACAGTATTTAAAATAGGAGGCAGGTCACTGAAGGATCAGTGACATGTCATTTAAGCAACAATGATGAAGAAAATGACAGAGCACTAACTAAAGCCCTGCCCACAGGTCCACCCCAAAGCACGAGACTAACACGAACCACAGGACGGATTTCATAAACCCAGGTATCATTTTAATCAGTATAACGGCTCCAACCTGACATTGCATGTAGTTTACTTAGCACAATCCTGATGACAGGTTCTCTTTAAAGGAGTTATTGAGTAAAAAAATTAATTGTTTAGGCTAGCATTTGATGTTCTTATGGATACCTTGTGTTGCTCTTTGGGAAGGGCACATTTGCCCCAAGGAGTGTTCACCCCTGAGGAAGCCGAACCTATGGCAATACATGTGAAGTCCTTATTCCCACGTGAGGTTTTCTTATGAGCCAATTGACCTATAGTAGGCGACTAGGCAAATGGCACTTTATTGCACAGTGTTACTGGTTACCTCTTTTATATTCTTTTGATACCACATTATTTATATATTACTAACTGTAGTGTACATGTGCATTGCACTTCTCTTCATTGTTGAATATTTTGCTGCCATAAGGTCTCTGATGGTTGGTGGTACAATTGTCTAATATTACTGTACTTGCACAGTCACTGCCTGGTTTCTTTAGATCAGTAGTGAAGTATGTGATGGTCAGTAATGATCAGTTGTAAAATCTATGGTAACTGATGATCAGGGGTATGGTCATTAGCATTATCTCAGGTGTTTGTATGGTGGACTTCTCTAGGTGCATTTGTGAAAGTGGCCTCTGGGGTTCACTTTATTTTAGCTGGGAATGTGCCATATGTTTTTTATAACTTAAAGGGGTTGTCCAGCCATAGGGTACAAGTCTGCAGTCTCTATGATCATATGAGCCTATAGACTGTACAGTATCAGTAATATCATCTGAGCATAGAGACTGTATTGTATCAGTTATATTTATATATAGGTTATTTATGATTAGCTTGCATGATATCACCCAGGTGGGATCCCTTTTACAATATTAGTCTTCCATCAAGAGAATTTTGCCTTTATGTACCTTTCTGATATGCATTTGCACTTTGATCGCAGGCATCTAGGATATATAGGCTCATATCAAATTAGACATGGAATTATGTAAAGTCTTCTGACTGATTCATGTGACTAATTTTTGCACAATGCACCAGTCACTTTATCTTAAAGAAGTTGAGCACTACTTTATATTACCCCCCCAATGTATCCCCCCGGGGCCCCTAAGACTTTTTGTAAATACCTTATGTTGCAGGTTCTGATTGTTCACAGGCATCACGTGACCCCGCGCTGACTTCACAACAAGTGAGGCGTGACTCAGCGCTGGGGTCCCAGTGGTGGCTGCTGGGTTGTGGGCGGGGTTACCCCCACATCACAGCCAGCATCCACTGCGCGCTTTTCCAATGAATGGGGTGAGGCAGAGCGCGCGGTGGATGCCGGGTGTGATGCGGGGGGGTAACCCTGCCCACAGCCTGGCATCCACCTGGAACGTGGAAGGCAGAGACCCCCGGCTGCTGCCAGCACTTGTCGTGACATCAGCGGATGTCAGAGCCGGCTGCAGCCAGGGGTCACGTGGTAGTGCCGCGCACAGGCATTATCAGCAACATAAGGTAATTACAAAATGTCTTAGAGACCCCGGGGGATACATTGAGGGGGGTAATCTAAAGTAGTGGACAACCCCTTTAATATCATGTTCCGTAATTGATATATATGTATTGGATACTATTTATATGATCATGTTCTGAAATTTATTTGATATTTGGTTGAATTCTTGTGGACTGTCTTTTCCATTATGTGCGGTACTTGGTTATTTTAAACTTTGTCACGTGTGTTTAATAAAATGATTTTGGCTTATTCAATACTCTGGTCTTTTGGGCGTCTTCTAGTATAGGCCCCTATGTGTGTTAATACACTGCTCAAAAAAGTAAAGGGAACACTCAAATAACACATCCTAGATCTGAATGAATGAAATATTCTCATTGAATACTTTGTTCTGTACAAAGTTGAATGTGCTGACAATAAAATCACACAAAAATCATCAATGGAAATCAAATTTATTAACCAATGGAGGCCTGGATTTGGAGTCACCCCCAAAATTAAAGTGGAAAAACACACTACAGGCTGATCCAACTTTGATATAATGTCCTTAAAACAAGTCAAAATGAGGCTCAGTATTGTGTGTGGCCTCCACGTGCCTGTATGACCTCCCTACAATGCCTGGGCATGCTCCTGATGAGGTTGCGGATGGTCTCCTATGGGATCTCCTCCCAGACCTGGACTAAAGCATTCGCAAACTCCTGGACAGTCTGTGGTGCAACGTGACGTTGGTGGATGGAGCTCTCGCTCCCAGATGTACTCAATCGGATTCAGGTCTGGCGAACGGGCGGGCCAGTCCATAGCTTCAATGCCTTCATCTTGCAGGAACTGCTCACACGCTCCAGCCACATGAGGTCTGGCATTGTCCTGCATTAGGAGGAACCCAGGGCCAAGCGCACCAGCATATGGTCTCACAAGGGGTCTGAGGATCTCATCACGGTACCTAATGGCCGTCAGGCTACCTCTGGCGAGCACATGGAGGACTGTGCGGCCCTCCAAAGAAATGCCACCCCACACTATTACTGACACACTGCCAAACCGGTCATGCTGAAGGATGTTGCAGGCAGCAGATCGCTCTCCACGGCGTCTCCAGACTCTGTCACGTCTGTCACATGTGCTCAGTGTGAACCTGCTTTCATCTGTGAAGAGCACAGGGTGCCAGTGGCAACTTTGCCAATCCTGGTGTTCTGTGGCAAGTGACAAGCATCCTGCACGGTGTTGGGCTATAAGCACAACCCCCATCTGTGGATGTCGGGCCCTCATACCACCCTCATGGAGCCGGTTTCTAACTATTTGTGCAGACACATGCACATTTGTGGCCTGCTGGAGGTCAATATGCAGGGCTCTGGCAGTGCTCCTCCTGTTCCTCCTTGCACATAGGCGGAGGTAGCGGTCCTGCTGCTGGGTTGTTGCCCTCCTACGGCCCCCTTCACATCTCCTGGTGTACTGGCTTGTGTCCTGGTAGCGCCTCCAGCCTCTGGACACTACGCTGACAGACACAGCAAACCTTCTTGACACAGCTCGCATTGATGTGCCATCCTGGATGAGCTGCACTACCTGAGCAACTTCTGTGGGTTATAGAGTCCATCTCATGCTACCACGAGTGTGAAAGCACAACCAACATTCAAAAGTAACCAAAACATCAGCCAGAAAGCATTAATACTGAGATGTGGTCTGTGGTCCCCACCTGCAGAAACACTCCTTTATTGAGGGTGTCTTGATAATTGCCAAAAATTTCCATCTGTTGCCTATTCTATTTGCACATCAGCATGTGAAATTGATTGTCAATCAGTGTTGCTTCCTAAGTGGACAGTTTGATTTCACAGAAGTTTGATTTACTTGGAGTTATATTCTGTTGTTTAAGTGGTCCCTTTATTTTTTTGAGCAGTGTATATTGCTGTTGAGTTCTGGATAGGACAATACAGTTGATTCCTTTATGAGTATATTGATATAGCCTTCATGAAATCTGTCAGGATTTTTATTTTACTTTCTAAGATTTTTTTTTTAAAAGCTACAAAGCAACAGCAGGAAGCAAAATAACAAGCAAGCAACGACGGCTCAGACTGCTTTACACTATCATTCCAGGTTAAAACCTAAGGAAGAATACTTTCCCATTATTTCAATCAAATATTTTCACTGAGTCTATAATTAAATCATATTTAACTTGAATAATGTTATTAAGTAGAGGGTGCCATGGCTTGTGACATAATCAAAGATAGCCATGTCTCTTTTTAAGTTGTTTTTTTTTAGCAAAATGAGCAAAAACGGCAGTAATGGCAAAGTGTTAATTTTTGCTAAATGGTGTTACGTACGAGATGAAATAGGATTTAGTTTTATAGTATAGATTGTTACAAAATTAACGGCACCAAAAATGTGTTGATTTTTTCAAAGGTTGTTTTTTTTTTAACAAATTAACAGTTTTCATTGTAAAAGCTGTGATTTTATTTTTTCTTCTTTTTACATTGATCTCATTAATAATACACTTTACAAAGTATGTTATGCACTACATTATCATTATCTAAGGATATGGCAGACAAGGTGGCCGTTGTCAGGCCTCTGGATTTCATATGCGACCCATAATACTGACCAAGTAGACGGCAAAAAATAATCTTTATTGAAACATACAGCACTGCAAAATTTTCAGTTTCTCTGATTTTTTATAGGTATATTTTTGAGTAAAATGTACATTGTTGTTTTAGTCTATAAACTACTGACAACATGTCTCCGAAATTCAAAGCTAAAAATTTTGTATTTATTTGCAGCAAATGAGAAATCGTCAAAATACTAAAAAAGAAACATTGCTTTCAGACCTCAAATTACTCATGTTTTAACTCAGGAAGAGTTCAGAAATCAATATTTGGTGGACTAACCATGATTTTTAATCACAGCTTTCATGCGTCTTGCCATGCTTTCCACCAGTCTTTCTTCCATGCTTTCCAATAGAAAACTGTTCAGTTGTCTCTTAATTTTTGCCAGAGCTGTATATAAGAAATGTAAAAACATGTAAAAATGAAACGGCAAAGAGTGAGGCTGAAGGTGGGAACACAGAATCCACCTGAAAAAAATGTTGCCTGCAGATGACCCAACGGTATTTGCATATGGTGTCCTTTTGCAGGGTTTTTAGAGTAGAAACTGAGCTGACATTGAGCGAAAACTCTCCAAATCCTCCTCAAAACACCTCAAAAACTTGAAGCATCTGCTCAGCTTGTGCTTTGAAAACTCTGCAAAAAGCTTTGTGTGCACATACCCATGAAGGTGCCCGACTGCTGCACTGAACTTTATTCCTCCTGGAGGTGGTCGGCTTTCAGTCATAGAGACGAGGCCGGTGTGGCTTCAGTTATCGCTCACTATACTGACAGCTCGCTTGGCATTGAAGCAGTAGAGAACCAGCTGGCAGTCAAAGTGCTGGGGCGTGTGTACAGCCAACACTAATAGAATAGTGAGCAATGATTGAAGTCGTGCCGGCACACCTGTATGACTGAAAGCCAGTGGCTCACAGGAGGAATAAAGTTAATTTTCCTATGGCTACCACACTCTCAGTACAATGGCCAGACAACTTCATAACACTATTAACATGCAGATTCGCCCTATATTTGCAGGTTAATAGTGTTATCTGATCTAACAAGTTTCCTTTGAAAATAGCAAGTGGGTTTCCAGCTGAAACCACCCAAAGAATAAACATGCTACTGATTTTAAAGGGAATGTGTCACCAGGTTTTGGCTACCCCATTTGAGAGCGGCATAATCTATGGGCAGAGACCCTGATTCCAGTAATATATCACTTATATTATATTATACACTGCTCAAAAAATAAAGGGAACACTAAAACAACAGAATATAACTCCAAGTAAATCAAACTTCTGTGAAATCAAACTGTCCACTTAGGAAGCAACACTGATTGACAATCAATTTCACATGCTGTTGTGCAAATGGAATAGACAATAGATGGAAATTATTGGCAACTATCAAGACACCCTCAATAAAGGAGTGGTTCTGCAGGTGGGGACCACAGACCACATCTCAGGACAAATGCTTTCTGGTGATGTTTTGGTCACTTTTGAATGTTGGTTGTGCTTTCACACTCGTGGTAGCATGAGACGGACTACACAACCCATAGAAGTTGCTCAGGTAGTGCAGCTCAACCAAGATGGCACATCAATGCGAGCTGTGTCAAGAAGGTTTGCTGTGTCTGTCAGCGTAGTGTCCAGAGGCTGGAGGCGCTACCAGGAGACAGGCCAGTACATCAGGAGACGTGGAGGGGGCCGTAGGAAGACAACAACCCAGCAGGAGGACCGCTACCTCTGCCTTTGTGCAAGGAGGAACAGGAGGAGCATTGCCAGAGCCCTGCAAAATGACCTCCAGCAGGCCACAAATGTGCATGTGTCTACACAAACGGTTAGAAACCGACTCCATGAGGGTGGTATGAGGGCCCGACGGCCACAGATGGGGGTTGTGCTCACAGTCCAACACCGTGCAGGACGCTTGGCATTTGCCACAGAGCACCAGGATTGGCAAAGTCGCCACTGGTTCCCTGTGCTCTTCACAGATGAAAGCAGGTTCACACTGAGCACATGTGACAGACGTGACAGAGTCTGGAGACGCCGTGGAGAGCGATCTACTGCCTGCAACATCCTTCAGCATGACCGGTTTGGCAGTGGGTCAGTAATGGTGTGGGGTGGCATTTCTCTGGAGGGCCGCACAGCCCTCCATGTGCTCGCCAGAGGTAGCCTGACGGCCATTAGGTACCGAGATGAGATCCTCAGACCCCTTGTAAGACTATATAATGGTGCGGTTGACCCTGGGTTCCTCCTAATGCAGGACAATGCCAGACCTCATGTGGCTGGAGCGTGTCAGCATTTCCTGCAAGATGAAGGCATTGAATCTATGGACTGGCCCGCCCGTTCCCCAGACCTGAATCCGATTGAGCACATCTGGGACATCATGTCTCGCTCCATCCACCATGTGTACACATAAAACTGACAATCAGTGGTGGGCGCAGGGCTGGACTACCTGGCAGCAGGTTTACTAGTCCTATAGTGATAATCTCCTGCTGATAAATCAGTGATTTTATTAAAACTTCAGCAAGCAGCCCAGTAAGTGACACGTCACTAGAATCTGGGTCTCTGCCCCAACATCATGCTGCTCTCAGATGGCAAAAACCTGGTGACAGATTCCATTTAACCGCTTACTGGCTTTTAAAGTCTGGAGAGTTAAAAAGAAGTAACTTTTTTTCAAGCCGGTTCCAGGCAAAATTCACCTGAAAAGGATGTTGTGTTTACATATCCTAAGAGTGCATACACATTATCTTTTGCACCTTTTTTGCACAGAAAACACCAAAATAAATGATCAAACTATTAAACATATTAGTCTCTATATAAAAACAACTCACTCTTCATATGTTCAGGCTTTTGAATGTCTTTTAAATGCTTTGTGCATTCACAAGATGCCAAGCATTTAAAAGAAGGGACATGCACACTCTTCAAGCATTTTACGTTAGAAAGATTGTTAATTTTTAATGTAAGTTATTGGGAAGGCTAAAAAGATGCACGTGAGACACCCGACTGTTCTTTTTGCATGATTGTTAGCATTTCTGCCTTTCAGAGCAGATTTAACTCTAACCTGAAAGTTTCTGGGATTCATTCAGCTTTTGACGACCAAGAAAATACACCGACATGTGATTTCCAAGTTACTCCATCGAAGAAATGAAGATTTTGTTAATTTATACCCTTAATTAATATGGATGAATTGTGCATAAATGTAGTTGTTTCATAAATTACAATAAATAGCAGAATAAATAGCTGCATAATAAAGTAGACACTCCCTGTATCCACCCAGCTTAGTCACACCCCGTAGAAAGTCTTTGCTTCACTAGCGATTTCTTCATTGCTTAATAGAGTTTAAAACAAGAATGAAAAATAGCAGAATAAAAAACCTTGAAAAAATGCTGGTACAAAAAAATACCAAAATATGCTAAAAAGAAAGCTCAAAAAGCCCCTTCCCATCACCACCACTGCCCAGAAAGGTATACCTATAGACCCTCCTATTTCTGTTAGACCAATTAACCCAATAATAGACTCATTACTAGTGATGAGAAATCACTAAAATGCTCAGGTACTCGTTGCTCAGGTAGAGCAAATTGGAATACTCGAGTGCTCGGTCCGAGTAATGAGCCCAATGTAAGTTTACGGGAAACTCGAGCATTTTTCCGGCGGCCCCCTCCCCCCGGCGGTTGGCAGAGGGCCTAAAAATTGCCCAAATCGATGGGAACAGTGCTCAAATGACATGGGAACAACATGGGGAAGACCCCTGGAAGCATTTCTGACTCCCAGGTCACTGCTGTCAACCACGTTTATGGACTAACAATAAAACATACAAAAACAAAACCAAAATGGATTTTCCTGGGAAAAATGTTAAGGAACATCCTTTCCAGGGTAATGACTTGTATATAAGGCTAAATAAATAACCAAACACAAAAATGCTCCTCCACACCTTGGGCTATGTTCACAGTGTTTTTTCTGCGTTTTTTGACTTTTGCATTGCTTTCAACGGTGAAAAATACATTCACCGGTAAATGTCATTTTAACATTCTACTACCTTATCTTGCAATGTGGTGTGTGAGACGTGATCAGACACATCCTGTTTCATTTATGAAGGAGGGACTCTGAAAGTCACAAACACTATTTTTATAGGGCCATCAGGTGGCCCTTACTATTTTTAAAGGACCAGCAGTCGGCTATGCGTTGTTGTTCCCATTATTAAAGAGTGGGTCTCCTATACTGTTATTGGGCATGCAGTGACTGCAAGGGCTGCCAAAAATTCTGACACACCCCAATATCCCTTTGAAGAGACATAGAGGAGGGCCTCAGTAAAAACAATGTTCCCATTATAAAGGAGTGGGTCTCCTATTGTGGTAATGCCCATGCAGTGACTGCAGGGGCTGCCAAAATTTAGGAAAAACCCCAATACCAATTTAAAGACACAGAGCTGGGCCACAGTAAAGACATGTTCCCTTTAGAAAGGAGCGGGCCTGCTATACAGTTATAGGGTATGCAGTGAGTCCAATGGCGGCAAAAGGCAGTGTAACATAAAACTCAGCCATGTGTGCGAGCCTGCAAAGAGGCAAGACTTCCATGCCCTCACCAAGAGGACGACTGACCATGCTCTCCTCCTCATCCTCCTCCTCCCTGTCCTCAGGCCATCCACGCTGAACAGACGGTATGACAGTTGTGCAGGTAGCACCGTCTATAGAGCCGGAAATTAGATCCTGTTCATCCTCCTTCTCCTTTTCCTCATTGTCACCCAATCCACATTGGGATGAGAGAAGGCTGGGTTGTGTGGAATCACATTGTATGGTTCCTTGCTCCATCTCATTGTGCTCCGCCTGCAATGCATCCTCTTTGATTGTGAGCAGAGAACATTTCAGAAGACAGAGAAGCAAGATGGTGACGCTAATTATGGTGTCATTGCCGCTCACCATCTTGGTGGAGTCCTCAAAATTTTGGAATATGATAGAGATGTCTGACATACATGTCGACTCCTGAAGTCTTATGTGTGGAGTCTGACCGGAATACCAACGGACATGTTGATGCTGGTAGTCAACAACTGCCCTCTTCTGCTCACAAATCCTTCCTAACATCTGCAATGTAGAGTTTCAATGCGTGGGGACATCGCACACCAGTCAGTGAGCTGGCAGCTGCAAACGCTGCAAGGGCGGCGGAAGCTCTAGCCGACTTTCTAAAATGGGCACACACTCGGCGTACTTTGACAAGCAGATGAGACAGATCTGGGTAGTTTTTGAGAAACTGCTGAACCACAAGGTGAAGCACATAGGCCAGGCTGTCACGGGTGTGTCAGAGGTGACAGACAGACGCCCTGCAATTGGTTGCAGGAGATCTCTATGTTTGGCATTACAGACATCTTCTTAGAGGCTGGCTGTCTCTAGGACCCAGTGGCTACCTCCCTTTGGCTAATTAGCTCCCTTGCCTGAGTGTATAAATACCTGGAGTATCTGAGTAGGAGGTGCCGGCAATATTCATTACTACTTGTGAGGCATTAGCAAGAGCAGTACTTTGTCCTCTCTGGAGCTTGAGGCCGTGTGTGCATTTGTCTGGAGTCGTCTAAAGCTAAGCAATCCCCCCTGTTTGTCTACCCTTGTCGTCTATAGAGTTTAGTGGAGATTGACTAGTACTCATCTCCTCCCTTCCCTAGCCTTAGCCATATGCCTGGGAAAGTAAGGGCGAGGCACACGTGACGGCGATTGGTGACGATCCAATATTGGGACGGTAGTTGAGACAGGGTGACTCTAGACCAGATTAGGAGGTGTCCACTCCACTCTTTCCCTAATGTCTGGGCTCCCTTTCCCTCTTCCCTCTGTGTTGCACTAAGTCTTTCCCACACCCTGCGTGACACAGGCATTGTATGTGTGTGAGCTCACCTTGCTTCAGAGCCGCCACCGGGTAACGGCCATTGCCATACACGATCATGCCTGGCTGTAGGTTCAGCGGTGTCAGCCACAGATCTGCCTGCTCTTTCAGAGCTGTCCACAACCCTTCAGCGGTGTGCAGCTTGTCACCTAAGCATATTAGCTTCAGCACAGCCTGTTGCCGCTTGGCCGAGGCAATGTTGCAGTGCTTCCAGCTTCTGACTGATGTGCTCATTTCGGAGATGGAGGCTGAAGAGGAGGAGGAGGAGGTGCAGAAGCTGTTGAATGTGGGGGCAACCCTGATTGATCCAGGGTCCGCAATCCTCAGCGTCAGGAGGATGTGTTCCGTCCCAAGGTCCGACTGGGTCCCGTCTTCCACTATATTAACCCAGTGTGCCATCAGCGAGATGTACCATCCCTGCCCACAAGTACTTGTCCACGTGTCTGTGGTTAGGTGGTTTCCCGGTAACTGCGTTGTTGAGGGCACGGCTAATGTTGTGGGACACGTGCTCATGTAATGCTGGGACGGCACACCGGGAGAAATAGTGGAGGCTGGGACCAAGTACAGAGGGATGGCTGCCACCATCAGGTTGCGAAAAGCTTCCGTTTCCATTAGTCTAAAAGGCGACATTTAGAGCTCAAGCAGTCGCAAAATGTGTGAATTTAGTAGTGTGGCCTGTGGGGCATTGGCTGCGTATTTGCGCTTACATTTCAGGTACTGGGGTAGGGACAAATGAATGCTGCGCTGGGACAAGGACGTGGACGTGCTTGCTGATGGTGCTAGCTGAAAGTGTGCAACAACACGTGCAGGACGGGAGGCATCTTTGCATGCACCGTGGAAAGGGGAATGGCGTGCACACACAACATCGGAAGAAGCAGTGGTGTCAACCGCAAACACTGTTTCTGGACCCTGGGGTTCAGCCCACTTAGTAGGGTGCTTTACTGCAATGTGCCTGATCATGCTGTTGGTGGTCAGGCTGATTATTTTGCTACCACTGCTGATGCTGGCCTGGCAGGTGGTGCAAATGGCCTTTTTGGGGTTATCTGCAGAGTCTTTAAAAAACAACCAGACTCAGGAAGACCTAATAGTTGTACTGGCAAGTCTTTCCCACACCCTGCGTGACACAGGCATTGTATGTGTGTGAGCTCACCTTGCTTCAGAGCCGCCACCAGGTAACGGCCATTGCCATACACGATCATGCCTGGCTGTAGGTTCAGCGGTGTCAGCCACAGATCTGCCTGCTCTTTCAGAGCTGTCCACAACCCTTCAGCGGTGTGCAGCTTGTCACCTAATCATATTAGCTTCAGCACAGCCTGTTGCCGCTTGGCCGAGGCAGTGTTGCAGTGCTTCCAGTTTCTGACTGATGTGCTCATTTCGGAGATGGAGGCTGAAGAGGAGGAGGAGGAGGTGCAGAAGCTGTTGAATGTGGGGGCAACCCTGATTGATCCAGGGCCCGCAATCCTCAGCGTCAGTAGGATGTGTTCCGTCCCAAGGTCCGACTGGGTCCCGGCTTCCACTATATTAACCCAGTGTGCCGTCAGCGAGATGTACCATCCCTGCCCACAAGTACTTGTCCACGTGTCTGTGGTTAGGTGGTTTCCCGGTAACTGCGTTGTTGAGGGCACGGCTAATGTTGTGGGACACGTGCTCATGTAATGCTGGGATGGCACACCGGGAGAAATAGTGGAGGCTGGGACCAAGTACAGAGGGATGGCTGCCACCATCAGGTTGCAAAAAGCTTCCGTTTCCATTAGTCTAAAAGGCAACATTTAGAGCTCAAGCAGTCGCAAAATGTGTGAATTTAGTAGTGTGGCCTGTGGGGCATTGGCTGCGTATTTGCGCTTACGTTTCAGGTACTGGGGTAGGGACAAATGAATGCTGCGCTGGGACAAGGACGTGGACGTGCTTGCTGATGGTGCTAGCTGAAAGTGTGCAACAACACATGCAGGACGGGAGGCATCTTTGCATGCACCGTGGAAAGGGGAATGGCGTGCACACACAACATCGGAAGCAGTGGTGTCAACCGCAAACACTGTTTCTGGACCCTGGGGTTCAGCCCACTTAGTAGGGTGCTTTACTGCAATGTGCCTGATCATGCTGTTGGTGGTCAGGCTGATTATTTTGCTACCACTGCTGATGCTGGCCTGGCAGGTGGTGCAAATGGCCTTTTTGGGGTTATCTGCAGAGTCTTTAAAAAACAACCAGACTCAGGAAGACCTAATAGTTGTACTGGCAACTTCTGTCTTGTTGGTGTTACGGGGAACGCTTTCCCGTTTTGTGTCTGTGGCCACCGCATTGCTTCTTCCTGCCTGTTGTGGTGCTAACCCTCCTTCCCCCTGTGTGCTGCTGTCCTCGCTCTGCATGTCCCCCTGCCAGGTTGGGCCAGTTACTATATCATCCACCACCTCATCTTCCACTTCCGCTCCCTGGTCCTCCTCCTTACTTTCTGGCAATTGTGTCTCATCATCATCATCCACCTCTTGCGACAGTAATTGCACTTTCCCACCGTTGCCTTCGTGTGACCTTTACTGCTCAAATATTTGGGCATTGCTACACGCGTTCTCCTCTTGACTCGCTTGAAGCTGGCCGAGCGAGAGGCCCGAATCTACAAATGGAAAAATAAACAGCTCTACTGAGTGTCCAAGTGTGGGATCAGTTGTCTCCGGGCACTCGGCATGGTGGGAGGAAGGAGGATCAGGGTGAAGAATATGCGGTCCAAACTCACGGCTACTGAGACTTGACCGTGCGGTAGACAGGGTGATAGTGGTGGTGGCAAAGTGACTGGAAGCATTATCTTCTATCCAACCAACAACTTTTTAACATTGCTCTGGGTTCAATAGTGGTGTGCTGCGGTCCCCTAGCATTTGGGACAGGAAGTTTGGGTGACAAGATGTGGGTGTTTGTTGTGTACAATTTCAGCTTGCCCAGCTTGCCCACGGCCTCAGCCTCTGCATGCACCATCACCATCACGTCCACTTCCCCATCCCTTGCCACGCACGTTGCCCATTTTAAATGGAGGACAATATTTTCCACGTTCACTAGAAATGGCTGATTTTGGAACACAGTTATCTGTGATACGTCTGACAGAGAACCACAGTTTTAAATAGCAGGCCTATAATTTAGTAATACTATTCTTCACAGAGACCTAGTGTTAATAGCTTGACTGACACACTGCAACGAAATGGAGATCAGAAATGGTAGATTTTGGAACACTGTTATATGTGATACGTCTGACAGAGAACCACTGTTTTAAAAGGGGGCCTGTAATTTACTAATATTATTCTTCACAGAGACCTAGTATGAATAGCTTGACTGACACACTGCAATGAAATGCAAGGCAGAAATGGCTGATTTTGGAACACAGTTATATATGAGATACGTTTAACAGAGAACCACAGTTTTAAATAGCAGGCCTGTAGTTTAGTAATACTATTCTTCTCAGAGACTTAGTGTGAATAGCTTGACCGCAACTGCAACAAAATGAAAATGTTAGCCAATATTTTCCACATTTAGTTCAAATTTCTGGATTTTTATCGCTGTAATATGGAAAAGATCTGGCTGTATTATGCAGTGCTAACAAGCAAATGGAGCAGAAGAAATGTGTACTCTGGATTACATTTTAAGCAAATAATCAGGATTAAGATAAAAAAAAATTGGCCCTGGCTCCTGATATATGGGTCTATGTCTACAAATATATGTGAGAACAGCAGCAGCAGGTAGAACGTTCAATGGACCATCTTGTGCTGTATCATGCTCTGCAGTCTGCCACATACACTGCCTGCCTGCCTAAATCCTGCTATCACCTTCGCCAATGAAAATATGCACCTGGATTAGTCCTCAGAAGCACTGTTAGTTCAGATGGATATATAGATATATGTTTTGGAATACCTATACTAACTCTAAACAAGCAAATCTCTCCCTAGTTCAGCAGCATCTCTCCCTACTCTGCCTGATTCTGGGGTTGACTGGAACGAGCATAGCGGCACCAGGTCTTATATACACCTGATGATGCTGTGCGGCCAGCCAATCACTGTAATGCCCATAACCAACATGGCTACAGCATTACAATGTGTGGCAAGCAATCCCTGCATGTTCATTGACTCTCTAAAGAGCGCCAAACATGCAGTCGGGCAACCCGGAAATACTCGCCGAGCTTGTCGAGCACCGTGATGCTCGGGAGAGTACCAAGTAGTGACGAGCACGTTTGCTCATCACTACTCATTACCTGTTAAGCTCTTCACCATTTAAGAAAATAAGAAATTCTATACCTAGAGCATAAATTTAAATTTCTTTCCCCATCTTGAGTTCACCTCTCTCTTCTCCCCAAATAGCTGCCAGCCTTGCTTTTCCACCCCTTTTTATGACCAATATCCTTCCCCATCGTTTATACCCTACCCCTTCTGAAAATTAACCCTTTCAAAAATCCATTAAAAAATATGCAGTATGAACATACCCAAAGGGTAAAGAAGCACTTCTCCTATCAAAGATTTTATCCTCTTCATATATAGCAATCATCATATTATATCCTGACCAAGGATTAGCTCCTGACCCAGCTGCTTGGTTCTTCCCCACTCTTCCAGGGACCTTTGCAATGATGACTCATGCAGGAAAAATAGACCTCCTGTTTCTACATAGAGCTTAGACGGATTCAGTTTTTATTCATGTGATGTCATAGACCCAATGGAAAACTGAAGAATTAACTGTGTAGGAAGGCAAAATGAGCAATTGTAAGTACATAGTGCTATATATGATGACTGCAGTGTATTAAAAAATGATTGGCGTGCTTCTTTAGGCTCTCACTAGGAGTTTTTGAAGCATTCATTTTTGCTGCACAAAAAATGAAGTGACTTACAGTTTCAGAAAAGTGGATGGGATTTCTAGAAATCTCATACATTTTGTGCTTTTTTATACAACATAAACAGACCTGCGGTGCGTGTTTAAAATCTGCAACATGTCAGTTTCTCTGTCAGGTACGCTGAGTTTTATGTGCAGTTTTTACCCATAGAATTGCCATTTGATGCAATAAATCCACAGAGAGAAAAATTCCTGTAATCCACCCAAGTTTTGTCAAAGCCAAAGTCACAGAAGCATCAAAATATGATAAAAATGCATGCAGAAAACAAAATAAAAAAACCCAAGTAACCTAACTTACCTATAAGGTGCAGAAATTCTGTTGAAAATACGCAGCATCAAAAACTCAGAAATTCCAGTGCAGTCTATAAAAATTGGTCACTTCTTTGCCCTGTCCGTAAAAAAATTTAAGTGGTCCGAAATTTTTTTGAAGTTGAAGAAACATATACAGATTATTTTGACTGTAATTATCGTAATTTTAGAGTTTACAGTGAATGCAACCAATGTATTTATATCAGAATTATGGGCTGTAGACATGGATCACTTGTAATCTAAATGATGTATTTTGGTTTTCCAATGTGCAGGTAAAAAATATTGTCTGTCCGTGATTTTTTGATAAACTGTCAAGAAACAATAAAAAGTCAAGTTGGCGACCTTGCTAAATACTCATAATGGGAACATAGCCTAAAAGTTTGTTACACAGGGTAAAACATCAGACTGAGAAGTAGCTGATGGGCGACTCTGCCTTTTCTTGACTTGACCTTTGATTAATAGATCTTACCCTCAAAATGAATATGGAAAGATCTATCAATCCCAAGGAGCAGTTGTAGGTGACCTTGTAAGTGATAAATGATGACACTGTTCTGCATTATATTATACTTTTTTCTTCTCTTCTTCACAATCCCGCTTCTCAGTATCAGATTCTCAGTTTCTCATTTCTGGTGTGCTGGAGTTGTAAAATATCACGTTTTGTAATTAAGCCTCATGAAAGATGAAGTTGTTAACTTGTTAAAAGAAATATAACAAAATGTGTTTTGCCCTGTGGTCTGTAACATATGGTACAAGCATTGACGCCGTCATAACAGCATTGAATATGTGTGTGACACGCAGGCAGTTCCAAGCTGTGAGGCGTCTTCTAACAGATGGGTAATTCAAACAATTTTTGGTCACCATTGCCATGGCTTGACAGATGACAAACTGCTTAATTTGTTGCCAAATTGTCCATAATCATGCGCCGAATGCAGTGCATTAAAACAGCTACGAGCGCATACATAGCACTATAACTTACAGAGATTATCATTATGTTACAAAATAAAATGTATCGCGGTAAATGATGGGTGCTCAGACTGCCTTCAATTTACACTTAATTGGTTTTGAATAGTGTGGCTGGGAACTTTTTATTTTATTTTGGAGACAGATTGAAAAGTATGGTAATTTTAATAAATCAAATCTATCTAATAGTTTTTAAAGGAAGAGTGAATATCATAAAAATTACCAATTTCATGGTCAATCTTTAAAAGCAATTTACTCAGAGTGAAGGCAAAAACAAATAACTTTAGAAGCATTGGAAAGCATGAAATATTGTAGTGAGGATAGAGCAAAATGTGATTAAAAGTCACAAATGGTGACATGCAAAAATATCACCTGCCGCATCATTGCATGCTATGACCCCGATTCTTAAAGATTGCCATTTTGTATGCCGATCTTAATGATGAGCGTGCCGAGATAAGACGTGCTTAATTCATTAAGAGACACATGCAATTTAATGAATTCAACGCATCTTATCACCGGCATGTGTCTGCATGCGCCTTACCAGAAATGTTTCCTCAATCAGGGACTTGATAAATATTTTTGGTGAAAGGTACACCACACTCACATACATAAAAAAAACCTCTAGTTGCCTTGAAAATATGTGTATAACATTCTGATGATTTCTTTTTGTAGTCTACTGAGCTCTAATGCCTGGTGACCTCGATCTATCTGGCCAGGGAAATACAGATGGTAACTGGTGGTACCTAGCAGCCTATTTAACCACACATTACATTTTGAGACTTTGTAGGCTACTTATATTGTTTAAAGGGAACCTGTCATGTCAGGTGGAGCATATAAACTGCCCCCATTGCGTTGCTAGTGATGCAATGTGCATCACTAACACGCTTTTTGCATTTAAATCAGAACTATAATCATTTGTAAAAAAGCACTTTATGTACTTATATCATACCTGCTCGATTAGTCATAAGGGTGTTCATTGCTGTGTTCAGTCCGGCTTGTCCCCGCCCACTCAATTTGAATATTCCCCTAGTTTGCGCCGACATCACACGAACAGTCTTTTTTTAAATCCCGCGCTCGCACACTGTATATGTTCACCCACGCTTGCGCAATGTATAAAGTTGCGTGTTGCGCCACATGCACGATGACGAGCGGATCCCACGCGTGCGCAGTGACAAGCGGCTCCTGCGCGTGCACAGTGATGAACGGCTCCCGCGTGTGCGCAGTGATGAGCCGCTCCCACTTGCGTGCACGGGAGCCACTCGTCACTGCGCACACGCAGAAGCCGCTGCGTACATTGTTTTACACATTGCGCAAGCGTGGGTGAACATATCTAGTGCGCAAGCATGGGTGAACATGTACAGTGTGCGAGCGCGAGATTTAAAAAAAAGACTGTTCGTGTGACGTCGGCGCAAACCCGGGGAAAATTCAAATTGAGTGGGCGGGGACAAGCCGGACCGAATACAGCAATGAACACCCCTATGACTAAATGGGGCGCCCTAGCTATCCCTGCTCCCCGGATTACTTCTGATGGTGAAGTTGCAGGTGCCACATACCTTGCTGAGCTCCTGAGTCAGCCCTATACACTGTGTGCAGAATTATTAGGCAAGTTGTATTTTAGAGGATTATTTTTATTATTGATCAACAACTATGTTCTCAATCAACCGAAAAGACTCATAAATATCCAAGCTTAATATTTTTGGAAGTTGGAGTGTTTTTTTTTTAGATTTGGCTATCTTAGGAGGATATCTGTTTCTGCAGGTAACTATTACTGTGCAGAATTATTAGGCAACTTAATAAAAACCAAATATAATCCCATCTCACTTGTTTATTTTCACCAGGTAAACCAATATCAGTGCACAAAATTTAGAAATAAACATTTCTGACATGCAAAAACAAAAACAAAAAAAATTAGTGATCAATATAGCAACCTTTCTTTATGATGACACTCAACAGCCTTCCATTCATAGATTCTGTCAGTTGCTTGATCTGTTTTCGATCAACATTGTGTGCAGCAGTCACCACAGCCTCCCAGACACTGTTCCGAGAGGTGTACTGTTTTCCCTCCCTGTAGATCTCACATTTTATGATGGACCACAGGTTCTCTATGGGGTTCAGATCAGGTGGACAAGGCGGCCATGTCATTATTTTTTCTTCTTTTAGACCTTTACTGGCCAGCCACACTGTGGAGTAGTTGGATGCATGTGATGGAGCATTGTCCTGCATGAAAATCATGTTTTTCTTGAACGATACCGACTTTTTACTTACCACTGCTTGAAGTTGTCTTCCAGAAACTGGCAGTAGGTCTGGGAGTTGAGCTTCACTCCATCCTCAACCAGCCCATACCAGTACCCAACCTCCACCTTGCTGGCGTCTGAGTCGGAGTGGAGCTCTCTGCCCTTTATTGATCCAGGCTCTGGCCCATCAAGAGTCACTCTCATTTCATCAGTCCATAAAACCTTTGAAAAATCAGTCTTAAGATATTTCTTGACCCATTCTTGACGTTTTATCTTATGTTTCTTGTTCAAAGGTGGTCGTTTTTCAGCCTTCCTTACCTTGGCCATGTCCCTGAGTATCGCACACCTTGTGCTTTTTGATACTCCAGTAACGTTGCAGCTCTGAAATATGGCAAAACTGTTGGCGAATGGCATCTTGGCAGCTTAACGCTTGATTTTCCTCAATTCATGGACAGTTATTTTGCGCCTTTTTTGGCCAACACGCTTCTTGCGACCCTTTTGGCTATTTGCCATGAAACGCTTGATTGTTCGGTGATCACGCTTCAAAAGTTTGGAAATTTCAAGACTGCTGCATCCCTCTGCAAGACATCTCACAATTTTGGACTTTTCAGAGCCCGTCAAATCTCTCTTCTGACCCATTTTGCCAAAGGAAAGGAAGTTGCCTAATAATTAAGCACACCTTATATAGGGTGTTGATGTCATTAGTCAAGACCCCTCCTCATTACAGAGATGCACATCATCAGATTTACTTAATTGGTAGTTGGCTCTCAAGCCTATGCAGCTTGGAGTAGGACAACTTGTATAAAAAGTAACATGTGATCAAAATACTCATTTGCCTAATAATTCTGCATGCGGTGTATCTGTGCCCCCCTCCATCCAGGGAAGTGGAGAATAATTGTGCATGAATATACCCAAACCACACTAACAAGGGAGAAAGTACAGGAATAACTGAAAACAGCAGGAAAAAAATGAAGTAAAACAAAATTGGAAAGGGTGAGGATTTGCACACAGCTGGAACACCAAGCAACAGTCACAGATCAACACTCCAAACGTCTCAAGCAACAACCCACACCTCCACTCCACACCATGCACTACGAAACTAACACTGGCAATCCAGATTGCCAGAGGCGAGTATACATAGGAGAGGGAGTGGCCAATACTGAACAGCTGAGATCATCCAAACATGAAAGCGTCAAAGACTGAAAGCTGAACAGATTTAACTCCTGCATTGCTAGCAGAAACCTGCACCATTTAATATGAAGAAATGCTTCTGCTCAGTGAGGAGTACGTGAAATCAGACGCTGCGGTCTTTTGGTCCCTCTCTGTTGCGGTGAACTCGTGACAGTGACATGGTGATGGTTTCCCTCTTGGATTATTACAATTCAAGCTGACTTATTTTTCAGAATGAATTATTTTTATTAGACAACCCCTTTAAAGAGACAGTCGAATTGAAGTCAGTTTTATAGGGTATATTATTTGAAAGCATTGTCCACTACTGGCCGACCCCTTATTAAATGCTAAAGTTCCTCATAAAAAAAACATACACTCACCTCCTATACAGACGCCATTCCAGTAATGTTGGTGATGTTACATAGTTACATAGGTTGAAAAAAGACCTAGGTCCATCAAGTTCAGCCTTCCTCTACCAAATGTACATTTTGTCATTAGTTTAACTGTAAACCACAATGTTATGTGTATCGAGGAAATCATACAGCCCTTTTTTAAAAGCTGTTATAGTGTCTGCCATTACTACCTCTTGTGGTCGGCATTCTACAGTCTGCTCTAATTGTAAAGAACCCTTTCCTATTTAGCTGCCGGAATCACCTTTCTTCCACCCATAATGAGTGCCCCCTGGAGCTTAGAATGGTCTTAGGAAGGAATAAGTCATGTGCTAGTCCTTTGTACTGACCACACATATATTTATACATGTAAATAAAATCTCCTCTGAGGCGTCTTTTTTCTAAGCTAAACAAGCGCAACTTTTTTAACCTTTAATCATATGAGAGGCCTCCATCCCTTGTAATAATCTAGTTGCCCGCCTTTGAACTGACTCTAACTTCTGAATATCCTTTTTAAAATGTGGAGCCCAAAACTGGATCCCATATTCTAGATGTGGCCTCACCAGAGATTTATAAAGGGGTAACAATATGTTGGGATCGCGGGATTTTATCTCTTTTTAGACATCCTAAAATCTTGTTTGCTTTTGCGGCTGCTGCTTGACATTGAGCACTGCTGCTCAGCTTACTTGTAACCAGAATACCCAAATCCTTCTCCTGTTCTGTAGTCCCGAGTATACTCCCATTTAATGTATATGCAGCAATAGGATGACTCCGTCCTAGGTGCATTACTCTACATTTATCTACATTAAACCTCATCTGCCAAGTGTTTGCCCATTCAGTCATCTTATCCAGATCGTTTTGCTATATTGTAATGTCAAGGTCAGATTTTAATATCCTACATATTTTGGTGTCATCAGCAAAGACTGACACTTTACTCTCAATCCCATCCACTAGGTCATTAATAAAGAGGTTAAAAAGAATCGATCCTAGTACAGATCCCTGTGGCACCCACTGCTGACTATATCCCATTTAGAGAACGCACCATTTATGACAACTCTTTATTTCCTATCATTTAGCCAATTGCTTTCCCATCTACATATAGTTCCCCCATTTCCTTTCTTCTGGGGCTTCAGTATAAGGCTGTTATGTGGTACAGTATCAAATACCTTTGCAAAGCCCAGATAAATCACATCAGCTGCATTACCAACATCCAGATTTGCACTTACCTCCTCATAGAACACCATGAATCAGAGGCTGCTGATTGTCTGCAGCCTTCACACCTCCATCAGGCAAAACAGTGCAGATATCAGTAAAAGAGCGCCAGTCTGGGAGGTGTTTATTTTTTTATTTTATTTTTTTCTGAGCAACTTTAGCATTTAAGAAAAGGTTTTCCAGTAATGGACAGCCCCTTTAAGAAGAAATCTTCTTCCAAATGTTATTATTGGAATGTTTCCTTTAGCGGCTGATGCATTCTAATAATATCCTTCAAAACTAAAAAGCATTCATATTCCCAGAATTTGTCCCACCAATCCATCAGTTGACTATGAGATGCTATTTGCAGCAGTCTGTGGTCAGTAACTCGGAACAGTATCAATAACGTATCACATACTTCATCTCATTACTTTGCTAGAATTGTTTTTATATTAATTAGCATGCGTGTGCCTTTTGCTATGTGCTTTTTTTCATTTATTTAAATCTTATATTCTGACCTAAAACTATTGACAATATGGAAAGGAGTATGCCGCTCACTGGGGTAGATGTGGGGGAGGGTGGTAGTAGGGAGCTGCAGGACAGTGAGGCAGCTAGCTGGGTGACAGTTAGAAGGGGGGATAGAGAGAAGAGTGCCAGGGAGGCTAGTCCTGATCTGGCACACCCCAATAAGTTTGCAAAGTTGGCAGATGAGGGGGGTGACGGTACAGGGGTAGCACTGCTGCAGCAAGGCATGTCCCCTGAAAGCCAGAGGAGTGTCACCTCCAGTAAGGAGGGAAATAGGAGAACAGGGCAGGCCAGGCAGGTGCTGGTAGTGGGGGACTCAATTATTAGGGGAACAGATAGGGCAATCTGTCACAAACACAGGGATCGTCGAACAGTGTGCTGCCTACCTGACGCTCGAGTCTGGCACATCGCTGATCGTGTTGACAGATTACTGGGAGGGGCTGATGAGGACCCAGCGGTCACATTGACACAAATGACAAAGTTAGAGGTAGGTGGAAGGTCCTTAAAGATGATTCCAGGGAATTAGGCTGCAAGCTGAAAGCAAGGACCTCCAAGGTGGTATTCTCTGAAATACTACCGGTACCACGTGCCACGTCAGAGAGGCAACGGGAGATTAGGGAGATAAATAAGTGTCTAAAGAACTGGAGTAAGAAGGAGGGATTTGGGTTCCTGGAGAACTGGGCCGACTTCTCAGTTGGCTACAGATTCTATGCTAGGGACCAGCTGCACCTCAATGGGGAGGGTGCAGCTGTGCTGGGGGAGAAAATGGCTAGAAGGTTGGAGGAGTGTTTAAACTAGGGATTGGGGTGGAGGGTACTCATTTTATAGGTGGGGAAGATAGTGCAGATAGTGACCTGGGCACAAATAAAGAAATTAGGGGTGGGGTTAGAACAGTCAATAAAGTAAGAAGGAATAGAGGTACAGAGAGATACATAAAATGCATGTACACTAATGCCAGAAGCCTCACCAACAAAATGGAGGAATTAGAATTAATTTTGTTGGAAAATAATTATGGCATGGTGGGGATATCTGAGACGTGGCTGGACGAGAGCCATGGACTGGGCAGTTAATTTACAGGGCTATAGTCTGTTCAGAAATGACCGTACAAACAAGCGAGGGGGGGTGTGTGTGTTTATATGTAAAATCATCTTTAAAAGCCATCTTGCGGGAGGATATATGTGAATCTAATGGAAATGTCCCTGTGGGTGGAGATAAGGGGAGGGGGAAAAAATAATAAATTACTGATAGGGGTTTGTTATAAGTCTCCAAAAGTAATGGAAGCAGCGGAGAATATCCTCGTAAAGCAAATAGATGAAGCAGTGACTCAAGGAGAAGTCATTATTATGGGGGACTTCAACTACCCTGAAATATATTGGGGGACAGAAACCTGTAATTCAAACAAAGGTAATAGGTTTTTGACAACTATGAGAGACAATTACCTTTCACAACTGGTTCAGGACCCAACAAGAAGGGGGGCACTGCTAGACCTAATATTAACCAATAGGCCAGACCGCATATCAAATATACGAGTTGGGGGTCACTTGGGTAATAGTGATCACAAAATAATAATTTTTCATGTAACCTTTAATAAGATGTGTAGTAGAGGGGTTACAAGGACACTAATCTTCAGAAAGGCAAATTTCCAACTGTTCAGAGATGATCTTAGTGCAATAAACTGGGACGATATCCTGAGACAGAAAGCTACACAAAGCAAATGGGAGACATTTATTAGCATCCTGAATAGGACCTGTGCACAATATATACTCTATGGGAATAAACATGCTAGAAATGGGAGGAAACCACTATGGCTAAATAGAGCTGTAAGGGGCGCAATAAGTGACAAAAAGAAAGCATTTAAAGAACTAAAGCAAGTAGGTAGTGATGAGGCATTAAATAAATACAGAAAATTAAATAAATTCTGTAAAAATCAAATCAAGGCAGCAAAGATTGAGACAGAGAGATTCATTGCCAGAGAAAGTAAAAATAACCCCAAAATACTCTTTAACTACATAAATAGTAAAAAACTAAAAAATGATAGTGTTGGCCCCCTTAAAAATAGTCTGGGTGAATGGTGGATGAGGATGAGGAAAAAGCCAATATGTTAAATGATTTTTTTTCAACCGTATTTACACAAGAAAATCGCATGACAGAAAACATGATTAGTGATAACAAAAATTCTCCATTAAATGTCACTTGCTTAACCCAGCAGGAAGTACGGCGGCATCTAAAAATCACTAAAGTTGACAAATCCCCGGGCCCGGATGGGATACACCCGCGAGTCCTGCAGGAATGTTACTTCATAGATAGACCATTATTTTTAATCTTTAAAGATTCCATAATAACAGGGTTTTACCACAGGACTGGCGTATAGCAAATGTGGTGCCAATATTCAAAAAGGGGACAAAAACTGAACTGGGAAATTATAGGCCAGTAAGCTTAACCTCTACTGTGAGTAAAATCCTGGAGGGTTTCCTAAGAGATGCTATAATAGAGTATCTGAAGAAGAATAACCTTATGACCCAATATCAACATGGGTTTACGAGGGACCGTTCCTGTCAAACTAATCTGATCAGCTTTTATGAGGAGGCAAGTTCCGGACAGGACCAAGGAAATGCAGTGGATGTTGTGTATATGGACTTTTCAAAAGCTTTTGATACAGTTCCACACAAAAGGTTGATACATAAAATGAGAACAATGGGGATAGGGGAAAATATATGTGTGTGGGTTAAGAATTGGCTCAGTGATAGGAAACAAAGGGTGGTTATTAATGGAAAACACTCAGACTGGGTCTCAGTTAACAGTGGGGTACCACAGGGGTCAGTATTGGGCCCCCTTCTTTTTAACATATTTATTAATGACCTTGTAAGGGGCATACAGAGTAATATTTCAATATTTGCAGATGACACTAAACTCTGCAGGGTAATCAATACAGAGGAGGACAATTTTATATTACAGGAGGGTCTATGTAAACAAGAAACCTGGGCTGATAAATGGCAAATGAGCTTTAATGGGGATAAATGTAAGGTAATGCACTTGAGCAGAGGAAATAAAATGTATGATTATATGCTTCATTGTAAAACACTGGGCAAAACTGTAACTGAAAAAGACCTGGGTGTATTGGTGGACGACAAGCTTACATTTAGTGGCCAGTGTTAGGCAGCTGCTGCAAAGGCAAATAAAATAATGGGATGCATTAAAAGAGGCATAGATGCTGATGAGGAGAACATAATTTTACCTCTATACAAGTCATTAGTGCGACCACACTTACAATACTGAGTACAGTTCTGGTCTCCGTTGTATAAGAAAGACATAGCTGAACTAGAGCGGGTGCAGAGAAGAGCGACCAAGGTTATTAGAGGACTGGGGGTCTGCAATACAAAGACAGGTTATTACACTTGGGGTTATTTACTGTGGAAAAACGAAGGCTTAGGGGTGATCTTATTACTATGTACAAGTATATGAGGGGACAGTACAAAGACCTTTCTACTGATCTTTTTACTCTGAGGCCAGAGACCGGGACAAGGGGGCATCTTCTACGTCTGGAGGAAAGAAGGTTTAATCAAAATCACAGACGGGGATTCTTTACTGTAAGAGCAGTGAGACTATGGAGCTCTCTGCCGCATGATGTTGTAATGAGTGATTCACTACTAAAATTTAAGAAGGGCATGGATGCCTTTCTTGAAAAGTATAATATTACAGGTTATATGTACTAGATTCCTTGATAGGGCGTTTATCCAGGGAACTAGTCTGATTGTCGTATGGAGTCGGGAAGGAATTTTTTTCCCCAATGTGGAGCTTAGTGTTTGCCACATGGGTTTTTTTTTCCTTCCTCTGGATCAACATGTTAGGCTATGGGTTGAACTAGATGGACTTAGTCTTCCTTCAACCTTAAAAACTATGTTACTATGTTAAAAACTATGTCTCAAGAAAATCAAGAAATTATATTCCACAAAAAAGAAGAGTCATGTGAATAGCCTCATAGATTATAATGTGTCCATGTGATGTGCATGGAAAAAAGGAGAGCATATGGATGACCAACACTGATGTCTGAATAGTAAGTAAATTCCTGTTATTCAGCATTTGATCCTGTATAGGAGTATACATTTTTTTGCATCAAGTTAAGTTCATAATAGCATAATAGTCTACACTATTCTACACAGCAGAAAAAAGGAATGCCAATGTACACCGGCCCGATGAAGACAGAAAGACTCTTTAGTTTCTATCAAGTGAATTTGTGGAATTAGAGAAAGTTCTGAAAAAGAAAATCAATATTTGCCAATGAATCCCTTGGCACTCCACTTCTGTAAATATGATGGTCCCCTCTGGTCCCTGCCAGTCCGAAAGTGATGATGTCCTGTCCATCATTCGTGTGACTGCTGCAGCCAATCACTAGGCTTGGTAGGGACAGCCGGATAAAATTCTTGGCTTCAGCAGTCAGGCGACTTATGGATGGGATGTTATCACTGCAAGATCAGCAAGGACCAGTAGTATTTTATAAAATTCTCTACTCTTAGACAAATCTTCCCAGGAGTGCAGTAGTGCCTATAGTATTTGGTAATAAAAAGTATAAAAATGTATACGGTCCCTGTGAGGGAGGGCTTGGGAATACTGCAAAATAGAGATAGGTGGATCAGGCAAAATTAGATTTTTCCTTTTCGCAGGGATTTTATTGGTTTAATTCGATTCACCGAGAATTTATTTTCCGATGATCTAATATCTCTCTCCAGACCCCAGAGCATAATAAACGTAATATGTAAAAAATTAAGAAGAAATACTTATATACTCACCTGACTGCTCATCTCTCTGGCCCCTCCGCTCCTCACCATCACTCATCTGCTCCGTGTCTCATCTTCTGATCCCCGCTGCTTGCGCTACGTTTTCCAAGTCATTCATGCAAAGCTGGAACTTCTGGCTCTGATAAAGCCTAGGAGGGTTCTTTTCAAGAGTGCAGAAGATCACAACATCTTGAAGTCACAAGTTGCGCCATTACCTTGTATGTACTAGCGAAAGTCCCGGCTCAGTGTGAGAGACCTGGGGATTTATGCGTGAGCCGTGGGGATCAGAAAATGTGACAAGGGTCGGAGAGGTGACGGTGAGGAGCAGAGGGGCTAGAGAAGTGAGCGGTGACTGTGAGATGAGTATAAGTATTTTTTAATTTTTTAACCTTTTGATGGCCCTTTACAGCTCAGAAAAACAGCGGCCTTTTTGCCGAATCTGAACAGAAGCAAATTACCAAAATATCTGCATTTTGGAGAATATGGATTCTTGACAAATTTGAGTAATTACTGCAGAACAGGGGTGGATATACCATTGGTGTAACTTAGGCAGCCGCCAATGGTAAAAAATCATTTTTGCAATTGCGTTTCATTCTAAATTAAGAAAAAAAAAATCAAGAGTTGCAAACTCTTCAGTCATTAAAAACTTTGCTACGATTGGCTTTTACAAGGGGCACAAGAGGTACGGGGGTCCACTGCCGCCTCCAAAGCAGGTGGGTTTGTGCATTATGATGAGCTATTGGACTGCAAAGGGTCCATATATTGTTTTTGCACAGGGGTCCCTCTACTGATTGTGTCTGCTACTGCTGCAGAATAACCCTTTATGTGTGTTTTTTTTAGGGTAATTGTATTTTCCAGGTGTGATTTTTCGTTCTGATTTTTCTTTTGCGATAATTGGCGTCACAGCTGTCTGGCAGTCGCTTACCCCTTTCTTCCCCATGGAGATTAATATGAATGTTTGATTGATCTCAATGCTTATGCATTGATCAGGGGAGGGAGAAAAATATTTTTTATGATAGTTCTCTGGCATGTGTTGTCGGCGTCATTTATGCTGTATGTAGCCATATGTCTGCTGTCACCTGCTATAAGTCCCCACTGTCCCTGTACACGTATCCTATTTGGCAGCACCTCCCAGGGCATATGTCCTGATGAAATTAGATTGTTTACACGCTGTAATTAAATATTTCACTTTCTGATAGCTATTTAGCACCAGATTACACATTGGAGTAAACATTTTTTACAGTCTTTATTTTAGCCTCTAAACAGTTTAGTATCAGCATTGCCATCCATATTGTATATGAAAGAAAAAGAGACTGCTCATCACAATTCCCAAGTGAGACTCGGCATTTTCATAGACTCAGCATTGACTTCTGCTAATAATCGCCACTTTCTAATATAGATGATAGACTTGCAAATAAAGTCAAAACTTATTAGCATACAATCAACTTGGCATACATATTCCATGAAACTGCTCTGTGAATGTCTAAGCAGCAGAGCCTTATTGGACTTATCTAGTATATAGATAACTTCTAGAGCTAAAATATTACATTAAAGGGAATTGGTCAGCAGGCTTTTGCTGTGTATTCTGAGGACAGCATGAGGTAGGGGTTAAAGCACAGAATGCAACCATGTGTCTCATGTCAAGCTGTGTGCTGTTTTTCACTTACGCTAAAGGTTTTATTACCTGGTGATTATCATTGATGAAACTAGCTGGCACACTTGTCCAACTCCGCCTCCTCCCGTGATAAGTAGCTCAATGTCTATAGATTATGTACATATAGAGCCTGATGTGGGTGGGGTTAGCTTCCTCAGCTCTGCTGCATTGCTAAATCTTAAAACTCTGATTGTGTCGGAACAGCTGCACCCAGTAATCTAAGTGATACATCGTTGGTTTCAGCTTCTCTTTGCCTACATCAGATGAGGTAGCAAAAAACTTCTGACATATTTCCTTTAAAATTCTGTATTAAAAGGGTAGCCCAGGACTTAAAAGTGAACCTGATATGACATCTGATACATTATGCGCAATCCATGGGGCATAATGTATCAGGCTCTGACTGTGTGATCCCATCCACGTATATTTGACTCTGAAAAGCTGTGGCGTTTCAGAGGAAAATATACTTTTAATAGCCACTGGGGATCGAGTCACATTATAGACTTGTCGCATATACGGGTCCCGGGTGTATTCTCCCCGCCCACTGCCCTGGATTGATAGGTCTATGTCTAAGTGCGTGTATAAGTAGAGGCTTGTCAGTCAAAGTCAGTGTGTTGGGAGAAGCCACCGGGGACCTGCCTGTACAACTAGTCTATACCGCAGCGTTTCAGTTGAACATAGCTGTCCGGGATCGCACAGCCAGTGCCTGATACATGTTGCCCACAGATTGGGCAGCATGTATCAGCTGTCAGGTTCACTTTAACAATTGATGACCTATCCATTTCATAGGTCATCAATATGAGATCTGTGGGTGTCCGACACCCAGAACCCCCACCGACAAATCTGATCGCAATAGCCGAATATAAGCAATGTACGGGGCGTAACACTGCAGTCTCATACATTACTTAAAGGGCTATTACTACAATATCAATCACAAATTGCTCATTGCTCCACATATCACCCCCTTAAAACCAGCATGTCAGAGGCTTTTGCGAATCTAGTTGCCCTTGGACACGTCCTGTAGTTCTTCCAAGACAGACTGCCCATGCTCAGTAGACACCTGCTGTTCTTCTATAATGGGTATCCTCTTCTATTTTGCAGTGACATATCACATATGTGATTGCACCGACCTCACTGCACAGGGTGAACATGGGCATTGTGCCCGTTTTTTGCCGAATGAGGAGCACCTATCCTTCTCTCCGACTGCCTTTGTGATAGACGAAGCAGAGCAAGAGCTGGATTACTAGTCACTAAACTACAGAAGGTTTTCTCATAAAAAGCATGAATATTTCTCTCCATATTTGTTATAATGGACGCCTGCCTACCTGTAAATGCAATATAAATATACCTGGGCCTTTATCTACACTATCTAAAAAGAGGAACCATCTTTGTTGCCCACAGCAACCAATCACAGCTCAGCTTTAATTTTGTAAACAGCTCTGGTAAAATGAAAGCTGCAATGTGATTGGTTGCTATTTGTAACAACGACAGCCTTTGGAACTGGAAGAGGACAGATGGGGGAATATATATGAAATGCATACAAAATTGTAGAATCAAGGATTAAAAACATTTTACACAGGGGACGGGGTGTGGACAGAATAGAGTGAATTTATTAATATATTTTAGAAATTATGCTCAGCACCATGTCTCTTCCAATCAGCTCTGTCCCGGTGGGCACTTGCATGGCGGAGAGCATGGAGTCTGTAGAAGATGCAGGGGGTTGTGTGAAATGTAGTTTTACAGTGGTCACATGGGCAGCAATGGAGTTGCTGGAGGAGTTGGAGGCAGAAAAGGATGTAAAAAATTAGCCAGTAAAGATGTGAAGGCATGGCTGAGTTACTTTAGAGAGATTATTGGACTACAGAGAGTTTGAAAAAGTTTTAAATTCTTCAAAAAACCCTTTAATGACTTCAGCCGGGTATTGCACTTTAGCTCCCATTGATTTGAATGGTTTGGGCCTGTGCAAAAATAGACAACCGCTGGTTTGTACACCCATTGTTGTTGCAGACACCCGAGAAGAAAATTATGAGAAACCCGAAGAAATCAACATGAAAATTATCCCAGCAGATGTACGTCAGCAGAACAACATGGCGCCGTGTACAAAAATCACATCACAAGAAATTACTGAGAGTCAGTTCAAGAGTTGAAGCACTATAATCAGAAGTGTGCGGTCTATTGTTATTAGCTGCTGGATATGATCATAGCCAAACACTTGAACACATTGTGATACATTATATCTGAAGACGTCCCGTTCTATCTAATCCGGCATAGAACTAAAAGAACTGGAACACGGAAAATTTACACAAGTTGCACCAACAGCCACTTCATGAGCTAAAAAATTGGACTTTTTCAGATTACGGGTTTAAAATTATTTTATTAAAATGATCGCAGCTGCATACATGGACATCTTCCAGCAACTCTAGGCACATTTACCTTATGAACAGGGTTCTGTTTTCCTTGGCTCACTTTGTACAAGAAAGCACTAGTGGAAATTAGAGAGCGAGAAAGAAGGGGTTTCACAGCGCACTTCCAAGCACCATAGTTCTTCAAGATATAGTCAAGACATTTCAGAATATCTAATCCATGCTGAGGAGCTTTCCTCTGATTTCAATGCAGATCTTAAAGCACAACTGAAGCATTTATTTTATTGCACCACTGGAGTGGTGCTTTAAATCTAAGTCCCCTGCCCCCTATCTGATACTCACCTGCCACCACCTTCATCCTTTTCCAGCCTTGCTCCCGTCGGTCTCCAGTGAAAAGTGATCTGCCTGCAGCTCCAGTGTTTCATGGAGAGCGCCCAAAGTCAATTTTCAATAAATCTCTATGAAAGCCTCATTCTGGCTCTCATAGAGATGCATTGAGCTCTTGTGACAAGATGGCGCCGTGGGACCGGACTGGCGCCGGTAAATGTTGAAGTCCAGTAAGGTGAGTATAAGAACAGGGGCAGGGAAATTCCATTTAAAGCGCCACTCCAGCACTGAAAAAAGATAGCGCTGGAGTGGTGCTTTAAGTGAATTGATATCTATAGAGATAAGGAGTTTTGAGAGCTATAAACAATAGAGGAATAGAAGCTCGCACCCACACTGATAATATCTTCTGACAGCTAGATAAAAAATGTGGCAATTACAGTAAGCTATGTAACATTTTAAAACTTAATATATTTTACATTATCTAATTACTGTAAGTTATCTCTACTGCTGTGTCATACAGAGTACAACAGAGTTAATAGCCCCAATGAACAACACCAGTCTTGAGGGAGTGTTGTAGTCAGACGCTCGTGATTCATTAAAAGACACGTCTGAAAATTGACGTGCACCTTCATGCACCATGCCACAAATCTTACTCCAGTCTGGGACTGGAGTAAGATTTTTTTGCATAAGGTGCGCAACAGATTGTCATGAATTAGACGAGCTGTGGCATCACGTACCTGCAGCGGCCGTGAGGGCCTAGGGTACTCGGTAGCCGGGCCGGCAGTTTTCCAAGGAGGTCACGGTGGCAGTGGCCCAGCTCCGTGGCCTTGGCCGAGCAGATGAAGGGAGTATTTACAGGGGATTTGTAGTCTTTATGTGATGCCACCTGTGGTGCCTGGTGCCAGGGATGACCAGCACTGCTGTGTGGACCCTGGGGGATAGATGGTATAGAAGCTGAGATGAAACACTTCCCACAGGAGAAGCGGGCCCCGAAGGACTGAGAAAGCTGATATGAAGGATGGCGGCAGGGGAAACAGGGTGCAGAGAGCAGGGTGGCAGCAGTGATGATAGTCACGGTGGTAGCACAGCTGCGGGGAGGTGCAGAAGAAGAAGACAGACACGAGGAATGCAGTCCGGTTACCTTTACTGCAGAGAAAGCTGTGGAGTCCGGGGCACTGGTCACTAGGTCCAGGAGGGTCCGATCAGCCTGCAAGCAGTAGGAGTCCGCACTGTCAGGTGGGTTTGGAGGCCTGCCTACTGCGCTTCTCCGTTGTGGGCCCCGTAGCCTGTGAGCTACTCTGCGGTCCCTCTTCTTCACTCCTGCTCTAAGCTCCGTACTAGCAGGCGGTGCGAACCTATAATGGGTACTGCCGTCTTGGGTGCAGCTCCAGGCTCTAGTTATGCCGCTGTGCTGCTGGGCTTCTGCTTGTGGCCAGAAAACTTGCAGTCTCCTGTCCCCCAGATTCGGTTGCTGGGACGTGCAATCCCCGTACAACCCAGGACTCTGGCATCCTCTGCTCCGCTCCCTGGGGTGAGCTCTTCACGTGCTCTGCTCCCCAGAACTTTCTCCTTCTCCCTCTGCTACTTTCTCCCCCTCTCCCTTCCCTCTCACACTCACTGACTAACTCCTCCCCCCAACCAGAAAAGCCAGCTCCCCAAAATAGGGTGTAGAGCTTCCTCTTCAGGTCTGGGATCAGAACTTGTGTGTGCATATGGGGTTTACCTGACGTGGGGGCTCCTCCTGCTTCCAAGCGTAATATCACCTCCGGTGAAGGAGGCAGCACTACTGTGGCAACCAGTCCATGGGGCGCCACATACCCATTCTGCCCATCTTGGCTGAGCTGGGCACAATTGGTGTAAAAATGGCTAAAGTTGCTAATTTTTTCCCTAGCCTCAAGTTGCACAAAAATGTTGCAGCTTATCAAAGTCTTTTACGCCAGATTTCTCGTGAAAACACTTTGATGAGTCGGGGCCAATGTGTTTATAACAAGGGAGTAAACAGGGCTTTTGGTGATATAAAAGCAAGATTAAAAAATACAGTAAATGACGGTAAGAAGTGTACTCCAAGGTAAAAACAAAATAGCTCTCTATCTTTCTAAAATATCCTACAAAGAGGAGAATTTATAGGACTAAAATTCTAAACTATTCTGCTTTAAGTTCAAAATTATGTGCTAGTTAAATTCATTATCATTTGTATAAGGGAACTCTAATGTTCTTCATACGTTATATAATTCAGGCTGCCTGCAGACACCACTTGAGGGAGCTAACTGCATATGGATGTATAAAGCTAGTATTAAAAGCGCTGTCCACCTTTTTGCTCTTGCATGCATGTATTTGGTGCTAAAAATCATTTTTACAATTTGGTTTTATAACTCTCTGGCAGACAATTGTAGTGGGCTGACTGGTGGATTCTCAATTAACACATTCTGCAGCCAACAATAGACAGTACAATACAGAAGCAGAAGTAGGCAAATGGTGCAAAACTTTTAATGAAACACAACTGCAAAAAAATTATTTTTAGCCCCCATTACAAGCATTTAACTGAAAAAAATACCTTCCTGTTACAGAGATATTAGCAATCAAAGGATTTGGCACCTAATGAGTTAATTTTTGCTAGGTTGTAGACGTGATCAGAGAGATTTTACTAGGGGCATGTACTTTTTCCTCCTGTATAACTTTGAACAATCATAAGCTGGTACCAACACTTAAGGGAAGGAATTACATGCCTCCGCCATAGCTTAGAGCAGGTTTCGCACTGTGAGGCATGTAATGACAAACAGTCCTAATCTCATTGATAGACCTGTGTCATTATTAAAAACCTTTGAGCTTTCTTCACCACTAGGCAGTCCATGTGGGTGGAAGGGCAGCACAGCTGAGTTTATCTGTGTCACATTACAAGCACTCTCCTCTTCTCATGGTACTGTCATCTTTGGTGTACTGCCCCTCACTGATAGACCTGTGTCATTACTAAGAACCTTTGAGATTTCTTCACTAGGCAAATATAAGTTAAAATAGTCGATACTCCATTGAAAATGTGGTGCACGTGGAGAAGTAACAGCATGTAGAAACCAGGATCCCAGCACTCACATGTTGATTAATGCTCTTTTTAATGAAAGTACACACACAAGACGTTTCAGCCCATGCCAGGCTTTTGTCAATTTGCCATAGCTTAAAGCAGGTTTTGCACTGGGAGGCATATAATGACAGACAGTTCTAATCTCACTGATAGACCTGTGTCATTATTAAGAACTTTTGAGCTTTCTTCACCACTAGGCAGTCCATGTGGGTGGAGGGGCAGTACAGCTGAGTTTAGCTGTGTCACATTACAAGCACTCTCCTCCTCTCATAGTACTGTTGTCATCTTTGGTGTACTGACCCTCCACCACACTGACTGTTCGGGGCTGTGTCCGTAATCACACTTATGTCTGTTGTACTAAACTTGTAATCATTCTGCAGTGAGAGCAGAGCAGGCTCTTTTACACAGGAGGAGCCTGATCTGAGTTATGGTCGAGGCGTCTTCTTTTTTCTCCTGAATGTTCCTGCCTGCTTATGATTTGTCAACCTCCTACAGGGGGAAGAAGTACACACCCTCAGTGAAACCTCTCTGATAATCCACTTGAACCTAACAAAAATTAACTTATTAGGGGCCAATTAGTTTTCTAATATCTCCACAACAGACATTAATTAAATAACAAAACATTTTATTCTGCTCTGCAGCCACTATTACATCCTGTGTCCAGTTGAACATGAAACATTTGGTGAAACGTCCTCTTTAAACTCAATCATTTAGGGTACCTGCAAACACCTCTAGGGAAAGCAATCCGCATATGGATGTATAAACCTAGCACCCGTTGTCTGGTACTTTAAGATTGATAATTTAATATTGATAATTTAATATTGATAAGTGACTTTAATAGTGATTTAGGATAGGTCATCGTTATCAGATCGGAGGGGTGCCTTTCATCTGTTCTTATTACCCGCAGCTGAGAGATGTGATCAGTTTCAGAGCTCCATCGCACAGTTCTGTCAACTGCATGGTGGACGCAGCCGGATACTACACAACCACCCTTATTGAAATGAATAGGGGTGGATCTGTAGTACCCTGCTGTGACTCTTATGCAGTTGATGTTGCCATGCTTTCCACTAAGCACATCCGCCAGCCTCTGTATATCCTAAGGATATTCCATCAATATTAACGTAACAAACAAACCCTTTGATAGCATTGTTCAGCTAAAAATCATTTTTGCAGCTAAAAATCATTTTTGCAATTGGGTTTCAAACTCATAGCAGGCTGAATGACCATCTCTCAGTTAACTCATTCCGCAGCCAGCAATAAACTGTACATTACTGAGTACAGTACAGAGGCGCTTGAGGGCAAAAGGTGCAAAACTTTTAATGAAACCAAATTGCAAAAAAAAAAAAATGTAGCCCCCATTACAACAATTAAGTAAAAAAAAGTTTTCCCTCAAGGTGGACAACCCCTTTAAACTCAATGTAGCAGCTGTAACAACGTTTAGTTTTCTCGCAAGCAGGGATAGCAGGATAATGTAGGGTCCCCTTTTTTCTTTTGCTTATGAGACTTTGATATTTTGATGCACCATGTCACAGTGTTTTTTACCCTGCCGTTTCACCGGTTCATCTAAATCACTTTGTGTGCCGGCAGGCTGCGTAATGTGGCAGACGTATAGTAATTGTGTTTCGTGTGGGGAAGATTGTTCAATTTGCTAGGATGTTTTAGAGCCCAATTCACTTACAATTGATTGCTAAATGGATTATAGTAAAAGAGCATCAATGAAATTGACGTAGCGTCTCTGAAAAGATAGATAATGTGAAGCTATTATTATAAATACTAAAATAAAGCAAGTATTCTTCTCTGCGCATTGCATGTCTGAAGCTCTTGAATTACAAATGAGCAAATCTTTTGAAATTCAAATTGGCCAGCTTTGAAAAATTTTGCCAGGAAATTTGTTTTGCAGCAAATAAATTTGCTGCAAATCAAAAGTACTCAAAAATCTCCAATTGCTCGGAAAAGATGTGCATAATACTACCAAGCCTCCTTGGACTGAATTCAACTCTTTTCAAGTTATTGTAAGTAAATACAGTCTAAGGCTTCTTTCACACGTCAGTGTGTCCAGTACATGTGGTGGCAGTTTCCACACGTACCGGAGACACTGACACAAGTAGACTCATTCAAATTAATGGGTCTGCGCACACATCAGTGTTTCCACAGACCATGTGTCCGTGTGATCCACATGTAGAAATGTTCGCTTTTGACCGGCAGCACGGATCACCCAGATCCATTCAAGTCAATGGGTCCGTGTGACACGTACTGGCGATTGGAAATCAGTGTACAGTTAGCGGTGATCCCAAGCGCCAGGTGCTGAACGCTGCCCTCATCATAGTCCCCTGCCGGCACTGCGATCAGAACCAGCAGGGGTTAATGATGAGAGTAGTAGTCTGCTCCCACAGTGTCCACCTGTAAAAATAAGAATAAAATAAAAAAATCCATATACTCACCTGTCCTAAGTGTCCCCCGCTGTAATCCATGTGACCGCTCAGCAGAGGAGTCAGGAAGAATGACTCCTGCAGTGAGCAGGCCCGGAGCTGCAGGAGTCATTCTCCCCAGCTCCTTTTATTCTGGTAATTTGCCAGTTTGGACTCACACATGGAAGCTGGAAGAAATTAGAAATTCCCCATTTTTCTTTTAAAGCAAGGGTTTAAAAGCATATAGCTGTCTAATAGCCATTCCTTTGCTTGATGCCTAACAGTACTCCTGTCAGTCCACAATCAATCTAGCATGTAGGATACCAAGGTTGCCAGCATGAATAAGGGTAGAATGGGTGTGTGCTATCCAGCAGTTCAGTAGGAGTAATAATATCACTTCAGTGGCCAAAGCGACAGCACCACATCCTACTTAAACTCCCAGTTATAAGTTTATACTGACCCTGGTCTATATTCTTATGTTACCCAGCTACCTTACCTGCCTTATTTGATTCCCTTAACCGAACGACCCTCTGTTTACCGTATGATTCTGCCACTGACTCCATCCTCCTGATTCTGACCTTGGCTACCTCCTGGCTTTGACTCTGTCTCCTGAATCTGCCCTCTTTAGTTTTGACCCATCTAGTTGACCATGCTCTTCCAGCTTGCTCCAGTGGCCGGTAAATATTTCATGGAAGCTACTTTTTCAATTTTTGTTACTGACATATTCCAAAACATAAGTAATTAATATGTGGATATGTGGTTGTCTATTTAGATGACATCTTGGCTTATTCTCCTGATTATGAGTCACACATGTATCCACTGTGCTTCACAGACTCAGAAAAATCTTAATTTACTAAAGTTTAGGAATATGTTTTCTTGTTGAGGACGTAAACTATCTGGGGTATATCTTTCTCAATAGATCTCGCAAAGATCCAATCATGTTATGCACTGGATGCGACCCAAATCTCTGAAGGCTTTGCTCCATTTTTAGGGTTTAATAATCACTATTATACATTAAACATTAAAAATATATATTGCGAAACCTTTGACTGACCTGATTGAGCAAGGAGCTGATGTTGACAAATGGAAACTTGAGGATGTTTTTGCCTTCACAGAGTTAGGCTGTGTGCCCACGATGCGTTTTTGGTGAATATTTTGGTGCGTATTTTCAGCGCGTAAATGCTCCAGAAACGCATTGCATACTTTATCCCATGACTTCCTATGACATTCTGCAAGTTCTGTGCACATGGTCCGTATTTTTTCTGCGCAGATTTTACTCGCAGAAAAAATACGGACATGACCAATTCTTGTGCATTTCTGCATGCGTATTTGCCTATACAATGCATTGGAAAAACGCATGGCAAATACGCATGCAAATACGCGTCAAATACGCGTCAAAAACGCATGTAAAAAACGCATGCGTTTTTCTGCCAAGGAGATGCAGAAATGCTCAGGAAAATTTCTGCTTCATTTCTGTATCGTGGGCACTAAGCCTAAAAGGAATGTTTCTCATCCGACCCTGTATTATTTAAGCTTGACCTACAGCATCCTTTTGTAGTGGAGGTTAATGCCTCAGATGTTGGAGTTGGTGCTGAGTTATTACAAGGTTCACTATCTCTTACTCAGCTACAAAATGTTTCACCTCCCGTGAGAAACTATGATGTCAGTGATCATGAATTGTTGGCAATCAAGTGGAACCACAAGGATTGGCATGATTTCCTAGATGCAAAACATAAAATCACTGTCATCACAGACCACAATAATCTTACATATTTAGAATCAGCCAAGAGACTAACCCTAGACAATCTAGATGGGCTTTGTTCTTTTCTATATTTAATTTTGTGTTATATTCAGACCTAATACTAAACCGTAAGAGCAGATACATTCCAGAAGTTTTTGTTTGTTTCAGACAGAGAATTCTAAACAGGTTATAATTCTTGTTGAGGGGATAGCTGTGTCCTTCTCTAGGTCTGAAGAAAGAGATCCGTAGATATCTAAATCTAGACCAAGACCATATCTTTACCCAATAATTACTCCATATTTGACTGTAGGAAGGGTTTCTCTGTAAGGAGAAAAAGGAGACCAGCGGAGCCGATCTAAGACTAGCTGTTAAGGATAACAGAATCAATTCACCAAGTGTTTTACTCACCTGGTATCCAGTATATTGAGGCTTCAATTGAAATCTTATGTCATAGGAAAATTTGGGGGATCCAATAATAATCATTTGACTGATACAGTAATTCTATATTTTAGAACTCGATCACCCTTCAGGTCAGAAATGTTAGGAAAAATGCAGCCGTTTTTACCAACACCAAGTCAATATACACTGTGTGCACAATTATTGGACAGGTGAGTATTTTCCCCTTATCATCATATTTATGCAGATTTTCAAATTCCAAGCTGTATGAACTTGAATACTTATTGAATGAAGCAGATTTAACTGACTCTGAAAGGACAAAACCTGTCTTACAGAGGGATGAAGCACTCCGAGATTTCATAGATATTGGAGCGCGATCTCAGAAACAGCAAAAGTTTCTCTGCAAATTGTCCACAGGGTCGCACTTTTATTAAGTTTTTTTAATTCATTAAATGTGTGTATATGCGCCTGTAGCGTAGTGTGTGTATTAACACCTTCAAGACATATAACGTAAACATACGTCATATGTTGTGTCCCTGCCTTTAATATGGTCTCGCAAGCCGAGCATGCATCTTTCCCCACACATGAAGGCTGACATTAACTGGAAAAGATCTGAGAAGAATCAAATGTGACGCAACCAGAAACCCATTATCTTTCAGTGCCATCATATTTCAGACCTGCAACCTCCCTGGAGGATCAAGAAGTACAAGGTGTTCAGTGCTCAGAGACATGGCTGACATAAGGGAGGCTGAGACCCAACCACCACTGAACAAGATATAGAAGTGGAATCCTCAAGACTGGGCCAATAAATATGCAAGGATGGATTTTTTAAAGGTTTTATACACTGATGAGATGAGAGTTATGGACCAGATAGATGGACATGTGGTTGGATCAGTAACGGGCACAGACAGCCAGCAAGGTGGAGGTGGGGCACTGCTGTGGGCTGGTATTATTAAAATTGAACTAGTTGGACCTTTTTGAACCTACTGACAGTTTTTATAAGAGACGCTCTTCAAGCATTGGTACAGGAAAAAGTCTATATCTTTTAAGAAAATCATGTGTGACATGCAGAAGTAGTGCTGTTGTTTTAAAAGCATTCAGCAACTATTAGAAGTAGCACAAGCACATGAGACAGGAAGTGTTGTGCTCCAGAAGCATCTGTGGCGCCCCTGCGGGTTCAGTCGCCACAGGGGTACTGCATCTCACCCAGAGGTGTGGTATCTCACTCTCAGGTAAGAAAGGAGTACTGCCCAGGACCCTAACACCTGCATCCAACACTACACTACTTCAGACCAGCAGGAGGGGCAAGATGCGTCACTTTCCTGCTGAGCCCTGTCCCTGGCTTGAGTGGGGGGAACCAAAGTAGGGGGAACCATGTAGTAGGTGTGGGTGGAGGAAGTAAATCAGGGGAGCACTTGTTGGGAATAGTATAAGAGGGAAGCCATCTTGGGAGTTCAGTGTAGTCAGAGGAGGACAGTGAGAGGATCAGGAGCTCTGTAGGAGCTCTGCTCAGGAGGAGGGCCTGACCAGAGAGGCCCAAGACTGAAGAGAGAGAGAGGGGAGCAGGAGAAAGGCTCCAGGAGTGAAGAAAGGATTCCAGGAGTGCCGGCAGTGCTGGAGGCCACCCATACGCCCGAGTCTACTAGGCGGTGGAGGGGTCAGGTAGCACAGAGGGGACCGATCCCTAAACTAGCGGAGTTCTTTAAACCTCTACTAGGAAACCGGAGGCTGCAGTATTTCAGGTACTGCAGCCAAAAGCCACATCTGTCTCACCAAGAAGGTGGCCATAGAGGACCCAGGGGACAGAGAAGACCTCGCCCGGCAAGGTCCCCGGTCACTGGATTGGGACACTAGGTGTGAGGTGCAGGGAGACGGCCAGAAGGAGTACACAGAAGGGGGTCCTGTTATGTACTCCGGAGGTACCTGAGGGTTGGCTGAGCCCTTGCCTGGTGAGCGCAGCACGACGTGGGAAGTTATGATCTGCAGTTGTAACCAGGAGCAAAGTGAGAACTGTGAGTAAATCCGGAAGACTGCACCCCACTGTCTCGGTCAATTATTACTGCTGCGCCATCACCCCCTGCACTACACTGCACCACGAGCACTACTTTCATAACAGCAACATCTACACTGCCCTGGAGCTAAGCTCTATCTGTGGAGAGCTAAACCAACTCTGCTGCATTAACAACAGCTCCAGAGGCTCCTTTTAGCCACATACCACAGGTGGCATCACGAAATGTATATGAGAACTTTAATTCCCCTGTAAATATCTCTTTTTATTGATCACCCTGGGTCACGGACCGGGTCACCGCCACTGTGACATCTCCCCTAGCAATGACCAGCCCGGCTACTGAGTACCCCACGACCCAGGGGGCGCGTCATACATCCAGTAACTAGAGGGGTTAACACAGTCACAGGAGAAGGGGAGTGTTTTAGCAGAGCCCCAGTGGAATTGTGGAGAAATTGTTTAGTGTCTGGCTGGAGCAGAAGAGAAAGGTGGTGTGTGTGTTCTGTATCTCACAGAAGCGCCCCTGCAAATGAAAAGGATTCAAGTCAGGAGTGAAGCTAAGCACAGGTAGAGTTCCTGAACTAACAGTGCAGAGTATTGTCAGGCAGAAAGATAAGGACTGGAAGAAATGGTGTCACAGGGATCATCTCCCTCAGCAAACCCTACCCCCTTCCTCCATCTCACTGTGCTGTAAAGAATGCTGTGTTCATTAATGTGCCTTTGCATTATAACTGTGCTGTCCTGTACTACTGGGAAGACTGTGAACTTCTGTGCTGCTAAGGAAACTGTACTGTTTGTCACTGGAGCCTGTTGCTCATAAGACTTAATTTGCACTGGCTGTACAGCTTCTTATTAAAAACTACTGTTCTACGGTTTATGAGGACTCTTGTCAAATGTGTCTGGTCAGCAAGTGAAACAACCTACGTGTCTGTGCCTGAGGGTCAATACCCCTGTGTGCCTGACAGAAGCGGCAGCACATGGTCTATGGTCACCCTGAGTAATGGTTCCCCCAGGATTCCAAAGAATTCATGTAACCTGTCTCGCCCCTATCTGAACCTAGCGGCGTGCGTGTAACACATGATTGTTATGCAGGACAATGCTCCATCAGAGCTTCGAAGTCTCCACTTTTTGGCAGCCAGTAAAGGTCTTAAAGATGAAAGAATAATGACATGGCCCCTTCCTCACTTGACTTAAACTTTATTAAGAACTCGTGAGTCCTTCTTAAATGGAAGATTTACAGTGAAGGAAAGTCATCTCTCTGAACAGTTTCTGGGGGTTCAGAAAGGTGCTGCCCACAAAGTTGTGGTTGGTGCTTCCCAAAACGTTGATCATCAACAGATTAAGAAACTGACAGACTCCATGTATGGAAGGCTTATGACTGTTATTGAAAAGAAGGATGGCCATATTGCTTATTGATATTTATTTGAAATGTGAGAAATGTATTTTCATACATTTTGAGTTGTTTGATTATTCTCACTTTAACAGATAAAAATAAACAACTGAGATGGGAAAAATTAAGTTTTTCATTTAGTTGCATAATAATTCTGCACTCTAATAGTTGACCATTAATTATGCACACATTGATATGCTGTTAAGAAAGACAAAATCTCACTTTTATTTTCTAAAATTTTCTAAAATTCTCATGTTTCTGGTTTATTAACCTTTTGAATTGTCTGAAAGCGGTGTAGTTGTTCAGTAATAGAATTAATCATCAAAAAATACATATTGCCTAATAATTGCACACACAATGTACTAATGCATTTAAAAGGGGGACTACTGTTATATCTCCACCTGGATCTGAGCCAACAACTTCTGCTTTGGACCAGGCACCACTGTATGTATTCTGCACACAGAGCTGGTGATGGAGGAGACATAATGGCCACCAAAATAAGCCACCAAATCATGCTGCTCATACAGTCACTCTTAATATATGCAGTATTAAATTCCAATGTAACATTGCAAGTCAGGCAGTGCTCAGGCAAACTTTTATTTCTACAAAGCCTGGAGGCTGTGCCTCATCATATGAGAACAGTTGAAAAGCTCAGACACTATCCACATTGTTTAAGCTGGAGTATCTAAAAATGATCAAATCTGCCAAGATTTGAATTTACCAAATGACACAGATTTTATAGTGCTGCAAATTGAAATTTTCACATTATGCTCTTTTTTTCGCTTTCCCCCACATCATCAACACAGCTCGGACTTTGAGTCAATTCTTCCACCTTCTCCAACCCCATCCCATGCAAGTCCAAACACTGACTGTTCATCTCATCTAATACATCCACTAGAAGAAGTTGTGAAATATCTTCCATAGCATCTGAGGTGCTGTGACTAGTGATGAGCGAGCATGCTCGCTACTGCTCGGTGCTCGCCCAAGCATCTCACTGCTTGAGATGCTCGGCGGGAGCTCGGGTCCCCTCCCTGCATGTTTGGCACTCTTTAGAGCACCAATCAACATGCAGGGATTGCCTACCACTCATTGTAATGCCGCAGCCATGGTGGTTGTGGCATTACATTGATTGGATGGCCGCACAGCGTCATCAGTTCTATATCAGACCTGGCGCCGCTGTGCTCGTCACAGTCACTCCGGAATCAGGCAGAGTAGGGAGAGGTGCTGCTGCGTCACGGAGAGATTTGATAGTGTATTAGGTAGTGTAGGGAGAAAAACCGTACATTACACATATCCATCTTAACAAACAATCCTTTTGAGGACTAACTAATCCATCTGCAGAGATATCAGGCAGGCAGTGTATATAGGCAGGCAGGTAGGGTATATAGCAGACTGCAGTGCATATAGCACAAGAGGCTTCATTCCAATTCTGCCTTCTGCTGCTGTTAGATATTTCTTTACAAAGGCCCAGGTCTCAGGGGCCAGGAATACTTTTTTTGGATCTTAATCCTCATCATTTGCTTAAAAAGCAATCCAGAGAACACCGTTTTTCTGCGCCATTTGCTTGTTGGCACTGCAGAATACAGCCAGGTCCTTTCCATATTACAGCGCTAGAAATCCGGCTATTTAAAACTGTGTTTTCTCCACCACATGGATCACGTATACGTTTTCTGAAAATACTGCCATTTTTGGCCTCCATTCCAATTTTTTTTCACTATGTCAGCGAAGTTTTTGACACCGGTTTCCTGTTCAAACTAGTTACCTACAGGCCAGGTATTTAAAACTCTGTTTTCTCCGTCACACGGATCACATATACGTGTCAGAAAATACTGCCATTTCTGGCCTCCATTAAAAATTTCTTTCAGCGTGTCAGTGAAGCAATTTACTCCAGTTTACTGTTCAAACTACTTACCTACAGGCCAGGTATTTAAAACTCTGCTTTCTCCATGACACGGATCACATATACGTTGTCAGAAAATACTGTCATTTTTGGCCTCCATTAAAAATTTCCTTCAGTGTGTCAGTGAAGCAATTCACACCAGTTTGATGTTCAAGCTAGTTACCTACAGGCCAGGTATTTAAAACTCTGTTTTCTCCGTCACACGGATCACATATAAGTTCGCTCCAAACTCAGTCATTTGTAATGAGCGTGGAAGATACTGTCCTCCATTTAAAATGGGCAAGGCACATGGCAAGGGACGGGGAACTGGACCTGATGGTGATGGTGCATGCAGAGACCGAGGACAAGGCCGTGGGCAAGCTGAAATTGTGCCACAACAAACACCCACATCTTCTCGCCCGACCTTCCTGTCCCAATTCCTAGGGGACCGCAGCACAGCACTATTGAACCCAGAGCAGTGTCAAAAGGTTGTTGGTTGGATAGCGGATAAAGCTTCCAGTCACTTAGCCACCGCCACCACCACCCTGTCTTCCACATGGTCAAGTCTCAGTAGCCGTGAGTCTGGACCGCATATTCCTCACCCTGATCCTCCTTCCTCCCACCATGCCGAGTGCCCGGAGACAACTGATCCCACACTTGGACACTCTGAAGAGCTGCTCACTTTTCCATTTATAGATTCGGGCTTCTCGCCCGGTCCACTTGAAGCGGGCCAAGAGGATATCGCGTGTAGCGATGTATAAATATTTGAGCAGCCATGGTCACACGAATACGACGGTGGGAAAGTGTCACAAGAGGTGGATGATGATGAGACTCAATTGCCAGAAAGTCAGGAGGAGGACCAGGGAGCGGAAGTGGAAGACGAGGTGGTGGATGATATAGTAACTGACTCAACCTGGCAGGAGGACATGCAGAGCGAGGACAGCAGACACAGGGGGAGGGAGGCAGAGCACCCCAACAGGCAGGAAGAAGCAGTGTGGTGGCCGCAGACAGAAGGCAGGCAACCGTTCCCCGTAACACAAACACGAAGGAAGTTGCCAGAAAAACTGTTAGGTCTTCCCAAGTCTGGTTGCTTTTTAAAGACTCTGCCAATAACCCCAAAAAGGCCATTTGCACCACTGGCCAGGCCAGCCTCAGCAGGGGTGGCAAAACGACCAGCCTGGCCACCACCAGCATGATCAGGCACATGGCAGCAAAGCACCCAACTTTGTGGGCAGAACCCCAGGGTCCAGGAATAGTGTCTGCAGGTGGCACCATTGCTTCTTCCGCTGTTGTGCATGCAAGACAATCCCTTGTCCATGGTGCATGCGAAGATGCCTCCTGCCCTGCACCTGTCATTGTGCACTCTCAAGTAGCAGCATCAGTAAGCACGTCCATATCCTTGTCCCAGAGCAGCGTTCAGTTGTCCATACCCCAGTCCATGGAACGCAAGCGCAAATATGCAGCCAAAGCCCCACAGGCCACACTACTAAATTCTCACATTTCACGACTGCTTGCGCTCGAAATGTTGCCTTTTAGGCTTGTGGAGACAGAAGCATTCCGCAACCTGATGGCGGCGGTCGTCCCTCGGTACTCGGTCCCCAGCCGCCACTATTTCTCCCATTGTGCCGTCCTCACATTACACAAGCACATGTCCCAAAACATTAGCCGTGCCCTCAACAACGCAGTTACCGGGAAAGTCCACCTAACCACGGACAAATGGACAAATGCTTGTGGAAAGGGATGGTACATCTCGCAGACGGCACACTGGGTTAACATAGTGGAAGCCGGAACCCAGTCGGTCCTTGGGATGGAACACGTCCTCCCAACGCCAAGGATTGCGGGCCCTAGGTCAATCAGGGTTGCCCCCACGGTCTACAGCTCCTGCACCTCATCCTCCTCAGCCTCCTCCTCTTCAGCCTCCAACTCCGTAATGACCACATCAGTCACAAGCTGGAAGCACTGCAGCACTGCCTTGGCCAAGTGGAAACAGGCAGTGCTAAAGCTAACAAACTGCACAATGCTGAAGAGTTGTGGACAGCTCTGAAAGAGCAGGCAGATCTGTGGCTCACACCGTTGAACCTACAGCAAGGCATGGTGGTGTGTGACAATGGCCGGAACCTGGTGGCGGCTCTGAGGCAAGGTGAGCTCACACATGTACCATGCCTGGCCCATGTGCTTAACCTCGTGGTTCAGCGGTTTTCTCAAATCCTACCCGGAGCTGCCGGATCTGCTTGTTAAAGTACGCTGCCTGTGTGCCCATTTTAGAAAGTCAGCTACAGCTTCCGTCGCCCTTGCCGTGCTTCAGCAGTGTTTGCAGCTTCCAGCTCACAGACTTGTGTGTGATGTCCCCACGCATTGGAACTCTACACTGCAGATGTTGGGAAGGATTTGTGAGCAGAAGAGGGCAGTTGTTGAGTACCAGCATCAACAAGGCCATCGGTATTTAGTTCAGACTCCACACATAAGACCTCAGGAGTGGACATGGATGTCAGACATATGTACCATCCTCCAAAACTTTGAGGACTCAACCAAGATGGTGAGCAGCGATGACGCCATAATTAGCATCACCATCCCGCTTCTCTGTCTTCTGAAACGCTCTCTGCTCACAATCAAAGAGGATGCATTGCAGGCGGAGCACGATGAGATGGAGCAAGGAACCATACAGGGTGATTACACACAGCCCAGCCTCATCTCATCCCAATGTGGATTGGGTGACAGTGAGGAAGAGGAGGAGGAGGAAGGACAGGAGCTAGTTTCATGCGCTATAGACGGTACTACCTGCACAGCTGTCATACCGTCTGTTCAGCATGGATGGCCTGAAGACAGAGTGGAGGAGGAGGAGAGCATGGTCAATTATCGTCTTGGTGACAACACTGAAGTTGTACCTGTTAGTAGTCTGGTATACATGGCTGATTTTATGTTATGCTGCCTTTCCCATGACCCTCACGTTCTCAAAATTTTGGGTGACAGTCATTACTGGTTGGTGACACTTCCAGACCCACGCTACAAGGAGAATTTTATATCTCTTATTCCTGAGGCAGACATGTCTACAAAAATGGGGCTGTACCAGAAGGCCCTTGTTGTGGAACTATTAAAAAAATTCCCATCTGAAAATGCTGGTGGCAGAGGGCACACTTCATTGGATAACCAAGGAGTACAGGCGAGAGAGACACAACTTCAATCCAGCAGAGGCAGGGGAACACTCTCAAAGTTCTGGGAGAGTTTTCTCAGCCTCTCACATCGCACAGGTCATGAGGCGCGAGGTAGTCTCAGAAGGAGTGCAAAGTTTGGGAAGATGCTGAGGGATTACCTTGCCGACCGTACCAACATCCTCCGTGATTCATCTTTGTCTTATAATTATTGGGTATCCAAGCTGGATACGTGGAATGAACTGGCTCTCTATGCCTTAGAGGTCCTGGCCTGCCCTGCCACCAGCGTTTTATCAGAGTGGGTTTTTAGTGCCGCTGGTGGAATTATAACTGATAAGCGCATCCGCCTGTCAACTGAAAATGCTGACAGGCTGACTCTTATAAAAATGAACAAGGGCTGGATTGGGCCAGACTTCTCAACACCACCGAATGATAGCAGCGTAACATAAACTCAAATCCAGTGTCTTTTCTTGGGAGGTGTATTCCCATGCACCTTTTCACACCCACACATGGGTATACGCTTCCTGATTTTGGCTATTTGCTCTTGTCCTCCTCCTTTTCCTCATGCTCCACCACCATATCACCAGGGTGACAGTTGTCCGTGATGCAACACCCACATAATTTTTTTAAAGAGTGTTTATGATGCCCGTAAAAAAAAATTTTTATACAGTATGTTCATGTATACCCCCCAGGGGTAAATGTTTGTCAGCCCATACACTTAGTGCATGGGAATTACAAGTATAGGAGGCCCGCTCCTTTCTAATGGCAACATTTTTTTATGAGGCCCTCCTCCACGTCTCTTCCAAAGGGCATTGAAGTGCCTCCAAATTTTTGGAAAGCCTTGCATTCACAGCAAAGGCCAACACTATAGGAGACCCTCTCCTTTCTAATGGGAATTTGTCATTACTGTGGCCCTGTTCTATGTGTCTTTAAATTCTTAGTGGGGTTTTTCCTAAATTTGGTCAGTCGTTGGACTCACTGCATACCCTATAACTGTATAGCAGACCCTCTCCTTTCTAATGGGAATTTGTCATTACTGTGGCCCTGTTATATGTGTCTTTAATTTCTTATTGGGGTTTTTCTTAAATTTGGTCAGCCATTGGACTCATTGCATACCCTATAACTGTATAGCAGACTCTCTCTTTTCTAATGGGAACATGTCATACTTGTTACTGTGGCCCTGCTCTATGTGTCTTTAAATTCTTAGGGGGATTTTCCTAAATTTGGTCAGCCGTTAGAATCACTGCATGCCCTATAACTGTATAGCAGTCTCTCTTCTTTGTAATGGGAATTTGTCATTACTGTGGCCCAGCTCTATGTATCTTTAATTTCTTAGTGGGGTTTTTCCTAAATTTGGTCAGCCGTTGGACTCACGGCATACCCTATAACTGTATAGCAGACTCTCTCCTTTGTAATGGGAATTTGTCGTTACTGTGGCTTTGCTCTATGTGTCTTTAATTTCTTAGTGGGGTTTTTATTAAACTTTATCAGCCGTTGGACTCACTGCATTCCCTATAACTGTGTAGCAGACCCTCTCGCCTCTAATGGGAACAAGTCGTACTTGTTACTGTGGCCCTGCTCTATGTGTCTTTAAATTCTTAGTGGGGTGTTTCCTAAATTTGGTCAGCCGTTGGACTCACTGCATACCCAATAACTGTATAACAGACTCTCTCCTTTCTAATGGGAACATGTCGTATTCATTATGGTTGCCCTGCTCTATGTGTCTTTAAATTCTTATTGGGGTCTTTCCTAAATTTGGTCAGCCGTTAGACTCACTGCATACCCTATAACTGTATAGCAGACTCTCTCCTTTGTAATGTGAATTTGTCATTACTGTGGCCCTGCTCTATGTGTCTTTAATTTCTTAGTGGGGTTTTTCCTAAATTTGGTCATCCGTTGGACTCACGGCATACCCTATACCTGTATAGCAGACTCTCTCCTTTGTAATGGCAATTTGTCATTACTGTGGCTCTGCTATATGTGTCTTTAAATTCTTAGTGGGGTTTTTCCTAAATTTGGTCAGCCGTTAGACTCACTGCATACCCTATAACTGTATAGCAGACTCTCTCCTTTGTAATCGGAATTTGTCATTACTGTGACCCTGCTCTATGTGTCTTTAATTTCTTAGTGGGGTTTTTCCTAAATTTGGTCATCCGTTGGACACACTACACACCCTATAACTGTATAGCAGATGCTCTCCTTAGTAATGGAAACTTGTCGCTACTGTGGCTCTGCTCTATGTGTCTTTAATTTCTTAGTGCGGTTTTTCCTAAATTTTGTCAGCCGTTAGACTCACTGCATACCCTATAACTGTATAGCAGATCCTCTAGTTTCTAATGGGAACATGTCGTACTTATTACTGTGGCCCTGCTCTATGTGTCTTTAAATTCTTATTGTGGTTTTTCCTAAATTTGGTTAGCCTTTGGACTCACTGCATACCCTATAACTGTATAGCAGACCTTCTCGTTTCTAATGGGAACATGTCGTACTTGTAACTGTGGCCTTGCTCTATGTGTCTTTAAATTTTTGGTGGGGTTTTTCCTAAATTTGGTCAGCCGTTGGACTCACTGCATACCCTATAACTGTATAGCAGACTTTCTCCTTTCTAATGGGAATTTGTCATTACTGTGGCCCAGCTCTATTTGTTTTTAAATTATTAGTGGGGTTTTTCCTAAATTTTGTCAGCCGTTAGCATCACTGCATACCCTATAACTGTATAGCAGACCCTCTCGTTTCTAATGGCAAGATGTCGTACTTGTTACTGTGGCCCTGCTCTATGTATCTTTAAATTCTTAGCGGGGTTTTTCCTAAATTTGGTCAGCCGTTGGACTCACTGCATACCCAATAACTTTATAACAGATTCTCTCCTTTCTAATGGGAACATGTCATACTCATTACTGTGGCCCTGCTCTATGTGTCTTTAAATTCTTAGTGGAGTTTTTCCTAAATTTGGTCAGCCGTTAGACTCTATGCATACCCTATAACTGTATAGCAGACCCTCTCCTTTCTAATGGGAACATGTCGTAATTGTTACTGTGGCCTTGCTCTATGTGTCTTTAAATTCTTGGTGCGGTTTTTCCTAAATTTGGTCAGCCGTTGGACTCACGGCATACCCTATAACTGTATAGCAGACTCTCTCCTTTGTAATGGGAATTTGTCATTACTGTGGCTTTGCTCTATGTGTCTTTAATTTCTTAGTGGGGTTTTTATTAAACTTTATCAGCCGTTGGACTCACTGCATTCCCTATAACTGTGTAGCAGACCCTCTCGCCTCTAATGGGAACAAGTCGTACTTGTTACTGTGGCCCTGCTCTATGTGTCTTTAAATTCTTAGTGGGGTGTTTCCTAAATTTGGTCAGCCATTGGACTCACTGCATACCCAATAACTGTATAACAGACTCTCTCCTTTCTAATGGGAACATGTCGTATTCATTATGGTTGCCCTGCTCTATGTGTCTTTAAATTCTTATTGGGGTCTTTCCTAAATTTGGTCAGCCGTTAGACTCACTGCATACCCTATAACTGTATAGCAGACTCTCTCCTTTGTAATGTGAATTTGTCATTACTGTGGCCCTGCTCTATGTGTCTTTAATTTCTTAGTGGGGTTTTTCCTAAATTTGGTCATCCGTTGGACTCACGGCATACCCTATACCTGTATAGCAGACTCTCTCCTTTGTAATGGCAATTTGTCATTACTGTGGCTCTGCTATATGTGTCTTTAAATTCTTAGTGGGGTTTTTCCTAAATTTGGTCAGCCGTTAGACTCACTGCATACCCTATAACTGTATAGCAGACTCTCTCCTTTGTAATCGGAATTTGTCATTACTGTGACCCTGCTCTATGTGTCTTTAATTTCTTAGTGGGGTTTTTCCTAAATTTGGTCATCCGTTGGACACACTACACACCCTATAACTGTATAGCAGATGCTCTCCTTAGTAATGGAAACTTGTCGCTACTGTGGCTCTGCTCTATGTGTCTTTAATTTCTTAGTGCGGTTTTTCCTAAATTTTGTCAGCCGTTAGACTCACTGCATACCCTATAACTGTATAGCAGATCCTCTAGTTTCTAATGGGAACATGTCGTACTTATTACTGTGGCCCTGCTCTATGTGTCTTTAAATTCTTATTGTGGTTTTTCCTAAATTTGGTTAGCCTTTGGACTCACTGCATACCCTATAACTGTATAGCAGACCTTCTCGTTTCTAATGGGAACATGTCGTACTTGTAACTGTGGCCTTGCTCTATGTGTCTTTAAATTTTTGGTGGGGTTTTTCCTAAATTTGGTCAGCCGTTGGACTCACTGCATACCCTATAACTGTATAGCAGACTTTCTCCTTTCTAATGGGAATTTGTCATTACTGTGGCCCAGCTCTATTTGTTTTTAAATTATTAGTGGGGTTTTTCCTAAATTTTGTCAGCCGTTAGCATCACTGCATACCCTATAACTGTATAGCAGACCCTCTCGTTTCTAATGGCAAGATGTCGTACTTGTTACTGTGGCCCTGCTCTATGTATCTTTAAATTCTTAGCGGGGTTTTTCCTAAATTTGGTCAGCCGTTGGACTCACTGCATACCCAATAACTTTATAACAGATTCTCTCCTTTCTAATGGGAACATGTCATACTCATTACTGTGGCCCTGCTCTATGTGTCTTTAAATTCTTAGTGGAGTTTTTCCTAAATTTGGTCAGCCGTTAGACTCTATGCATACCCTATAACTGTATAGCAGACCCTCTCCTTTCTAATGGGAACATGTCGTAATTGTTACTGTGGCCTTGCTCTATGTGTCTTTAAATTCTTGGTGCGGTTTTTCCTAAATTTGGTCAGCCGTTGGACTCACTGCATACCCTATAACTGTATAGCAGACTTTCTCCTTTCTAATCGGAATTTGTTGCTACTGTGGCCATGCTCTATGTGTCTTTAAATTCTTAGTGGGGTTTTTCCTAAATTTGGTCAGCCGTTGGACTCACTGCATGTTAGGAGGGCGGTTGCAGACAACTTTATTTTAATGGAACGCAACCGACCCCGGGGTCCGCGATGCAGCCTGAAAGACTGCTGCCGAACACTTTCCGGGTGGAAAGGCAATGAGAACTTAAATGTTAAACCCTTCCGTGTTAATTCACACAGGAACGGGTAAAGCGGTACGCTCTATCTCCGTTAACTGCACGGAGGAGAGAGCGACCGGCAACCACTTAACATATATCTTAACCCTTCATGTTAAGGCACACGGAAGGGTAAGACGGTTCGCACAATCTCCAAGAAACGCAGGGAGACGTGCGACCGTGGGAACAGCAGTAGCCCTGTCTTTGATACAGGCGCTACGCTATGGGGATTGGCGCTAAAGTGCTTCACACAATCTCCAAGAACCGCAGGGAGACGTGTGACCGGACTAGGAGCAGTAGCCCTGTCTTCGGTACAGGTTCTACTCTATAGGAGACGGCACTAGTATGTGGGTGTGATACCAGCCGAGTATTCGTGCACTCAGCCGGTGAGCTACCGGATTGAGCAGACCCGCTCTATATGGCTCAAGCTACCTGCCTGCATAAAGCTATGGCTCTGAGAGGGTTTAAGCGTGCACACCACAAACAACCAGCTCAAATGATCTGAGCGCGTCGCCATGTTTGTGGGCGGGCCTTTTAAAGACTAAGCCCTGCCCAACGACGCGCCATTGGTGACCTTACCCGTGGACCAATCAGGCGGTGCTAGGTCACCGGGTCAGGTGGGTGCCAAACCACCAATCATGATCCGCCAGGTCACGGACATGTTCAGTACGGCAAACTCTGGACTTAGACTCCGCAAGTACTGTCACTTTCTGCAATCCAGGCTTAACATTGTTAGGCACAACTAACTGGAAGATAAACAGTGCTCGCGGACCAGCTAGGCGTTGGAGCTGATGATGATGCTGAGCAGCATCACCCCTGGCTGCACTGAGATGGGAGACTACAGAACGTCCTGGACCCATTTCGGATCCAACAACAGACTAACACTATAACTGTATAGCAGACCCTCTCCTTTCTAATGGGAACATGTTGTACTTGTTACTGTGGCCGTGCTCTATGTGTCTTTAAAGTCTTAGTGGGGTTTTTCCTAAATTTGGTCAGCCATTGGACTCACTGCATAACCTATAACTGTATAGCAGACTCTCTCATTTCTAATGGGAACATGTCGTACTCATTACTGTGGCCCTGCTCTATGTGTCTTTAAAGTCTTAGTGGGGTTTTTCCTAAATTTGGTCAGCCGTTAGACTCACTGCATACCCTATAACTGTATAGCAGACTCTCTCCTTTGTAATCGGAATTTGTCGTTACTGTGACCCTGCTCTATGTGTCTTTAATTTCTTAGTGGAGTTTTTCCTAAATTTGGTCATCCGTTGGACTCACTGCATACCCTATAACTGTATAGCAGACGCTCTCCTTTGTAATGGGAATTTGACTTTACTGTGGCTCTGCTTTATCTGTCTTTAAGTTCTTAGAGGGGTTTTTCCTAAATTTTGTCAGCCGTTAGACTCACTGCATACCCTATAACTGTAAAGCAGACCCTCTCGTTTCTAATGGGAACATGTCGTACTTGTTAAATTTCAGCAGAATTCAGAGAACAATGGGAAAGTTCTAAAGCCTTATTTAAAAAAACAATAACATTCCGAGAACAATGGAAGAGTTCCAAAGCATTTTTAAACTTCAACAGAATTCCGAGAACAATGGGAAAGTTCTAAAGACTTATTCAAAAAAACAATAACATTCCGAGAACAATCGGAGAATTCTAAAGCTTTTTGAAATTTCAGCAGAATTCAGAGAACAATGGGAGAGTTCCAAAGCATTTTAAATTTCAGCAGAATTCAGAAAACAATAGGAAAGTTCTAAAGACTTATTTAAAAAAACAATAACATTCCGAGAAAAGTGGGAGAGTTCCAAAGCATTTTTAAACTTCAGCAGAATTCCGAGAACAATGGGAAAGTTCTACAGACTTATTTATAAAAACTATAGCATTCCGAGTACAATGGGAGAATTGAAAAGCATTTTTAAATTCAGCAGAATTCCGAGAACAATGGGAGAGTTCCAAAGCATTTTGAAACTTCAGCAGAATTCCGAGAACAATGGGAGAGTTCCATAGCATTTTGAAACTTCAGCAGAATTCCGAGAAAAATGGGAGAGTTCCATAGCATTTTGAAACTTCAGCAGAAGTCCGAGAGCAATGAGAAAATTCTACAGACTTATTTAAAAAAACAATAACATTTTGAGAACAATGGGAGAGTTCCAAAGCATTTTTAAACTTCAGCAGAATTCCGAGAACAATGGGAAAGTTCTATAGACTTATTTGAAAAAACAATAACTTTCTGAGAACAATGGGAGAGTTCCAAAGCAATTTTAAACTTCAGCCGTATTCAGAGAACATTGGGAGAGTTCCAAAGCATTTTTAAAAATCAGCACAACTCCAAGAACAATGGGAAAGTTCTACAGACTTTTTTTAAAAAAAAACAATAACATTCCGAGAACAATCGGAGAATTCCAAAGCATTCTGAAACTTCAGCAGAATTCGGAAAACAATGGGAGATTTCCAAATCATTTTAAATTTCAGCAGAATTCCGAGAGCAATTGGAAAATTCTACAGACTTATTTAAAAAAACAATAACATTCCAAGAACAATGGGAGAGCTCCAAAGCATTTTTAAACTTCGGCAGAATTCCGAGAACAACGGGAAAGTACTACAGACTTATTTTAAAAAAACAATAACATTCCGAGAACAATGGGAGAGTTCCAAAGCATTTTTAAAATTCAGCACAACTCCAAGAACAATGGGAAAGTTCTAAAGACTTATTTAAAAAAACAATAACATTCCGAGAACAAAGGGTGTCTTCCAAAGCATTTCTAAACTTCAGCAGAATTCAGTGAACAATAAGAAAAGTTCTACAGACTTATTTGAAAAAACAATAACATTCCGAGAACAAAGGGAGGGTTCCACAGCTTTTTTAAACTTCAGCAGAATTCAGCGAACAATGGGAGAGTTCCAAAGCATTTTTATACTTCAGCAGAATTCCGAGAACAATGGGAAAGTTCTATAGCATTTTGAAACTTCAGCAGGATTCCGAGAAAAATGGGAGAGTTCCATAGCATTTTGAAACTTCAGCAGAAGTCCGAGAGCAATGGGAAAATTCTACAGACTTATTTAAAAAAACAATAACATTCCGAGGACATTGGGAGAGTTCCAACGCATTTTTAAACTTCACCAGAATTCCGAGAACAAAGGGAAAGTTCTACAGACTTATTTAAAAAACAATAATATTCTGAGAACAATGGGAGAGTTCCAACGCATTTTTAAACTTCAGCAGAACTCCGAGAACAATGGAAAAGTTCTATAGACTTATTTGAAAAAACAATAACTTTCTGAGAACAATGGGAGAGTTCCAAAGCAATTTTAAACTTCAGCAGAATTCCGAGAACAATGGAAAAGTTCTACAGACTTTTTTTTAAAAAAAACAATAACATTCCGAGAACAATCGGAGAATTCCAAAGCATTCTGAAACTTCAGCAGAATTAAGAGAACAATGGGAGAGTTCCATAGCATTTTTAAACTTCAGCAGAATTCTGAGAACAATGGGAAAGTTCTACAGGCTTATTTAAAAAAACAATAACATTCCAAGAACAATGGGAGAGTTCCAAAGCATTTTTAAACTTCATCAGAATTCCGAAAACAATGGGAAAGTTCTACAGACTTAATTAGAAAAACAATAACATTCCGAGAACAATGGGAGAGTTCCAAAGCATTTTTAAACTTCAGCAGAATTCCGAGAACAATGGGAAAGTTCTACAGACTTATTTGAATAAACAATAACATTCTGAGAACAATGGGAGAGTTCCAAAGCATTTTTACACTTCAGCAGACTTCCAAGAACAATGGGAAAGTTCTACAGACATTTTTAAAAAAAACAATAACATTCCGAGAATAATCTGAGAAATCCAAAGCATTTTGAAACTTCAGCAGAATTAAGAGTGCAATGACAGAGTTCCATAGCATTTTTAAACTTCAGGAGAATTCCGAGAACAATGGGAGAGTTCCAAAGTATTTTAAATTTCAGCAGAATTCCGAGAACATTGGGAGATTTCTAAAGACTTAATTGACAAAACAATAACATTCTGACAAAAATGGGAGAGTTCCAAAGCATTTTTAAACTTCAGCAGAATTCCGAGAACAATGGGAGAGTTCTAAAGACTTATTTAAAAAAACAACAACATTCCAAGAACAATGGAAGATTTCAAAAGCATTTTTAAACTTCAGCAGAATTCCGAGAACAATGGGAGAGTTCCAAAGCATTTTTAAACTTCAGCAGAATTCCGAGAAAAAGGGGAAAGTTCTACAGACTTATTTAAAAAAAACAATAACATTCCGAGAACAATGGGAGAGTTCCAAAGCATTTTTAAACTTCAGCATAATTTCGAGAACAATGGGAGAGTTCCAAAGCATTTTTAAACTTCAGCAGAATTCCGAGAAAAATGGGAGAGTTCCAGAGCATTTTTAAACTTCAGCAGAAATCCAAGACAAATGGGAAAGTTCTAAAGACTTATTTGAAAAAACAATAACATTCCGAGAACAATGGGAAAGTTCCAAAGCATTTTTAAACTTCAGCAGAATTCCGAGAAGAATGGGAGATTTCTAAAGACTTAATTGAAAAAACAATAAGATTCTGACAAAAATGGGAGAGTTCCAAAGCATTTTTAAACTTCAGCAGAATTCCAAGAACAATGGGAGAGTTCTAAATCATTTTGAAACTTCAGCAGAATTCCGAGAATAATGGGAGAGTTCCAAAGCATTTTAAATTTCAGCAGAATTCCGAGAGCAATTGCAAAATTCTACAGATTTATTTAAAAAAATAATAACATTCCGAGAACAAAGGGAGAGTTCCAAAGCATTTCTAAACTTCAGCAGAATTCAGAGAACAATAAGAAAGTTCTACAGACTCATTTGAAAAAACAATAACATTCCGAGAACAAAGGGAGAGTTCCAAAGCATTTTTAAACTTCAGCAGAATTCTAAGAACAATGTGAGAGTTCCAAAGCATTTTTATACTTCAGCAGAATTCCGAGAACAATGGGAAAGTTCTAAAGACTTATCTAAAAAAACAATAACATTCTGAGAACAAAGGAAAAATTACAAAGCATTTTTAAACTTCAGCAGAATTCTGAGAAAAATGGGAGATTTCCATAGCATTTTGAAATTTCAGCAGAATTCCGAGAAAAATGGGAAAGTTCCATAGCATTTTGAAACTTCAGCAGAATTCCGAGAGCAATGGGAAAATTCTACAGACTTATTTAAAAAAGCAATAACATTCCGAGGACATTGGGAGAGTTCCAAAGCATTTTTAAACTTCAGCAGAATACCGAGAACAATGGGAACGTTCTACAGACTTATTTAAAAAAACAATAACATTCCGAGAACAATGGGAGTGTTCCAAAGCATTTTTAAACTTCAGCAGAATTCCGAGAACAATGGTAAAGTTCTACAGACTTATTTGAAAAAACAATAACTTTCTGAGAACAATGGGAGAGTTCCAAAGCAATTTTAAACTTCAGCAAAATTCCGAGAGCAATGGGAATGTTCTACAGACTTTTTTTAAAAAAACAATAACATTCCGAGAACAATCGGAAAATTCCAAAGCATTTTGAAACTTCAGCAGAATTAAGAGAACAATGTGAGAGTTCCATAGCATTTTTAAACTTCAGCTGAATTCCGAGAACAATGGGAGAGTTCCAAAGGATTTTAAATTTCAGCAGAATTACGAGAACAATGGGAAAGTTCTACAGACTTATTTAAAAAAACAATAACATTCCGAGAACAATGGGAGAGTTCCAAAGCATTTTTAAACTTCATCAGAATTCCGAGAACAATGGGAAAGTTCTACAGACTTAATTAAAAAACAATAACATTCGGAGATCAATGGGAGTGTTCCATAACATTTTTAAACTTCAGCAGAATTCCGAAAACAATGGGAGAGTTACGAAAGTATTTTAAATTTCAGCAGAATTCTGAGAACAATGTGTAAGTTCAACAGACTTATTTGAAAAAACAATAACATTCTGAGAACAATCAGAGAATTCCAAAGCATTTTGAAACTTCAGCAGAATGAAGAGAACAATGGGAGAGCTCCATAGCATTTTTAAACTTCAGCAGAAATCCGAGAACAATGGAAGATTTCCAAAGTATTTTAAATTTCAGCAGAATTCCGAGAACAATGGGAAAGTTCTAAAGACTTATTTAATGTGGCCCTGCTCTATGTGTCTTTATATTCTTAGTGGGTTTTTTCTAAATTTGATCAGCCATTGGACTCACTGCATACCCTATAAATGTATAGCAGACCCTCTCCTTTATAATGGGAACATGTCGTACTCGTTACTGTGGCCTTGCTCTATGTTTCTTTAAATTCTTGGTGGGGTTTTTCCTAAATTTTGTCAGCCGTTGGATTCACTTCATACCCTATAACTGTATAGCAGACTTTCTCCTTTCTAATGGGAATTTGTCGTTACTGTGGCCCTACTCTATATGTCTTTAAATTATTAGTGGGGTTTTTCCTAAATTTGGTCAGCCGTTAGACTCACTGCATACCCCATAACTGTATAGCAGACCCTCTCGTTTCTAATGGGAACATGTCGTACTTGTTACTGTGGCCCTGCTCTATGTGTCTTTAAATTCTTAGTGGGGTTTTTCCTAAATTTGGTCAGCCGTTGGACTCACTGCATACCCTATAACTGTATAGCAGACTCTCTCCTTTCTAATGGGAACATGTCGTACTCATTATTGTGGCCCTGCTCTATGTGTCTTTAAATTCTTAGTGGGGTTTTTCCTAAATTTGGTCAGCCGTTAGACTCACTGCATACTCTATAAGTGTATAGCAGACTCTCTCCTTTGTAATGGGAATTTATGGTTTCTGTGACCCTGCTCTATGTGTCTTTAATTTCTTAATGGGGTTTTTCCTAAATTTGGTCATCCGTTGGACTCAGGGCATACCCTATAACTGTAGAGCAGACTCTCTCCTTTGTAATGGGAATTTATAGTTTCTGTGACCCTGCTCTATGTGTCTTTCATTTCTTAGTGGGGTTTTTCCTAAATTTTGTCAGCCGTTAGGCTCACTGCATACCCTATAACTGTATAGCAGACCCTCTCGTTTCTATTGGGAACATGTCATACTTGATAAATTTCAGCAGAATTCAGATAGCAATGGGACAGTTCTAAAGACTTATTTAAAAAAACAATAACATTCCGAGAACAACGGAAGAGTTCCAAAGCATTTTAAATTTCAGCAGAATTCAAAGAAAAATGGGAAAGTTTTAAAGACTTATTTAAAAAAACAATAACATTCCGAGAACAATGGGAGAGTTGCAAAGCATTTTAGATTTCAGCAGAATTCCGAGAACAATGAGAAAGTTCTTAAGACTTATTTAAAAAAACTATAACATTGCGAGAACAGTTGAAGAATTCCAAAGCATTTTTAAACTTCAGCAGAATTCCGAGAACAATGGGAAAGTTCTACAGATTTATTTGAAAAAACAATAACTTTCTGAGAACAATGGGAGAGTTACAAAGCAATTATAAACATCATCAGAATTCCGAGAACAATGGGAAAGTTCTACAGACTTTTTTAAAAAAGCAATAACATTCCGAGAACAATCAGAGAATTCCAAAGCATTTTGAAACTTCAGCAGAATTCTGAGATCAGTGGGAGAGTTCCATAGCATTTTTAAACGTCAGCAGAATTCAGAGAACAATGGGAGAGTTCCAAAGGAGTTTAAATTTCAGCAGAATTCTGAGAACAATGGGAAGGTTCTACAGACTTATTTAAAAAAACAATAACATTCCGAGAACAATGGGAGAGTTCAAAAGCATTTTTAAACTTCATCAGAATTCCGAGAACAATGGGAAAGTTCTACAGACTTAATTAAAGAAACAATAACATTCGAATAACAATGGGAGAGTTCCATAGCATTTTTAAACTTCAGCAGAATTCCGAGAACAATAGGAGAGTTCGAAAGTATGTTAAATTTCAACAGACTAATTTAAAAAAACAATAACATTCAGAGAACAATGGGAGAGTTCCAAAGCATTTTTAAACTACAGCAGAATTCCGAGAACAAAGGGAAAGTTCTCCAGACTTATTTGAAAAACAATAACATTCTGAGAACAATCAGAGAATTCCAAAGCATTTTGAAACTTCAGCTGAATTAAGAGAACAATGGGAGAGTTCCATAGCATTTTTAAACTTCAGCAGAATTCCGAGAACAATGGGAGAGTTCCAAAGCATTTTAAAATTCAGCAGAAATCCGAGAACAATGGGAAAGTTCTACAGACTTATTTAATGTGGCCCTGATGCATCTGTCTTTAAATTCTTAGTGGGGTTTTTCCTAAATTTGGTCAGCCATTGGACTCACTGCATACCCTATAACTGTAAAGCAGACTTTCCACTTTCTGATGGGAATTTGTCATTACTGTGGCCCTGCTCTATGTGTCGTTAAATTCTTAGTGGGATTTTTCCTAAATTTGGTCATCCGTTGGACTCATGGCATACCCTATAACTGTATAGCATACTCTCTCCTTTTTAATGGGAATTTGTTGTTACTGTGGCTCTGCTCTATGTGTCTTTAATTTCTTAGTGGGGATTTTCTTAAATTTTGTCAGCCGTTAGACTCACTGCATACCCTATAACTGTATAGCAGACCCTCTCGTTTCTATTGGGAACATGTCATACTTGATAAAATTCAGCAGAATTCAGATAGCAATGGGACAGTTCTAAAGACTTATTTAAAAAAACAATAACATTCCGAGAACAACGGAAGAGTTCCAAAGCATTTTAAATTTCAGCAGAATTCAAAGAAAAATGGGAAAGTTTTAAAGACTTATTTAAAAAAACAATAACATTCCGAGAACAATGGGAGAGTTGCAAAGCATTTTAGATTTCAGCAGAATTCCGAGAACAATGAGAAATTTCTTAAGACTTATTTAAAAAAACTATAACATTGCGAGAACAGTTGAAGAATTCCAAAGCATTTTTAAACTTCAGCAGAATTCCGAGAACAATGGGAAAGTTCTACAGATTTATTTGAAAAAACAATAACTTTCTGAGAACAATGGGAGAGTTACAAAGCAATTATAAACATCATCAGAATTCCGAGAACAATGGGAAAGTTCTACAGACTTTTTTAAAAAAGCAATAACATTCTGAGAACAATCAGAGAATTCCAAAGCATTTTGAAACTTCAGCAGAATTCTGAGATCAGTGGGAGAGTTCCATAGCATTTTTAAACGTCAGCAGAATTCAGAGAACAATGGGAGAGTTCCAAAGGAGTTTAAATTTCAGCAGAATTCTGAGAACAATGGGAAGGTTCTACAGACTTATTTAAAAAAACAATAACATTCCGAGAACAATGGGAGAGTTCAAAAGCATTTTTAAACTTCATCAGAATTCCGAGAACAATGGGAAAGTTCTACAGACTTAATTAAAGAAACAATAACATTCGAATAACAATGGGAGAGTTCCATAGCATTTTTAAACTTCAGCAGAATTCCGAGAACAATAGGAGAGTTCGAAAGTATGTTAAATTTCAACAGACTAATTTAAAAAAACAATAACATTCAGAGAACAATGGGAGAGTTCCAAAGCATTTTTAAACTACAGCAGAATTCCGAGAACAAAGGGAAAGTTCTCCAGACTTATTTGAAAAACAATAACATTCTGAGAACAATCAGAGAATTCCAAAGCATTTTGAAACTTCAGCTGAATTAAGAGAACAATGGGAGAGTTCCATAGCATTTTTAAACTTCAGCAGAATTCCGAGAACAATGGGAGAGTTCCAAAGCATTTTAAAATTCAGCAGAAATCCGAGAACAATGGGAAAGTTCTACAGACTTATTTAATGTGGCCCTGATGCATGTGTCTTTAAATTCTTAGTGGGGTTTTTCCTAAATTTGGTCAGCCATTGGACTCACTGCATACCCTATAACTGTAAAGCAGACTTTCCACTTTCTGATGGGAATTTGTCATTACTGTGGCCCTGCTCTATGTGTCGTTAAATTCTTAGTGGGATTTTTCCTAAATTTGGTCATCCGTTGGACTCACGGCATACCCTATAACTGTATAGCATACTCTCTCCTTTTTAATGGGAATTTGTTGTTACTGTGGCTCTGCTCTATGTGTCTTTAATTTCTTATTGGGGATTTTCTTAAATTTTGTCAGCCGTTAGACTCACTGCATACCCTATAACTGTATAGCAGAACCTCTCGTTTCTAATGGGAACATATCGTACTTGTTAAATTTCAGAAGAATTCAGAGAGCAATGAGACAGTTCTAAAGACTTATTTAAAAAAACAAAAACTTTCTGAGAACAATGGAAGAGTTCCAAAGCATTTTTAAACTTCATCAGAATTCCGAGAACAATGAGAAAGTACTACAGACTTATTCAAAAAAACAATAACATTCCGAAAACAATCGGAGTATTCCAAAGCATTTTGAAACTTCAGCAGAATTCCGAGAACAATACAAGCGTTGCAAAGCATATTAAATTTCAGCAGAATTCAGAGAACAATGGGAAAGTTCTAAAGACTTATTTAAAAAAACAATAACATTCTGAGAACAATGGGAGAATTCCAAAGCATTTTTAAACTTCAGCAGAATTCAGAGAAAAATGGGAGAGTTCCAAAGCATTTTAAATTTCAGCAGAATTCCGAGAACAATGGGAAAGTTCTAAAGACTTATTTAAAAAAACTATAACATTCCGAGAGCAGTTGAAGAATTCCAAAGCATTTTTAAACTTCACCAGAATTCTGAGAACAATGGTTGAGTTCCATAGCATTTTGAAACTTCAGCAGAATTCCGAGAACAATGGGAAAATTATACAGACTTATTTAGAAATCAATAACATTCCGAGAACAATGGGAGAGTTCCAAAGCATTTTTAAACTTCAGCAGAATTACGAGAACAATGGGAAAGTTCTACAGACTTATTTGAAAAAACAATAACTTTCTGAGAACAATGGGAGAGTTCCAAAGCAATTTTAAACTTCAGCAGAATTCCGAAAACAATGGGAAAGTTCTACAGATTTTTTAAAAAAAAACAATAACATTCCGAGAACAATCAGAGAATTCCAAAGCATTTTGAAACTTCAGCAGAATTAAGAGAAAAATAGGAAAGTTCCATAGCATTTTTAAACTTCAGCAGAATTCCAAAAACAATGGGAGAGATCCAAAGGATTTTAAATTTCAGCAGAATTCCGAGAACAATGGGAAGGTTCTACAGACTTATTTAAAAAAAACAATAACATTCCGAGAACAATGGGAGAGTTCCATAGCATTTTTAAACTTCAGCAGAATTCCGAGAACAATGGGAGAGTTCGAAAGTATTTTAAATTTCAGCAGAATTCTGAGAACAATGGGAAAGTTCTACAGACTTATTTAATAAAACAATAACATTCCGAGAACAATGGGAGAGTTCCAAAGCATTTTTAAACTTCAGCAGAATTCCGAGAACAAAGGGAAAGTTCTACAGACTTATTTGAAAAAACAATAACATTCTGAGAACAATCGGAAAATTCCAAAGCATTTTGAAACTTCAGCAGAATTAAGAGAACGAAGGGAGAGTTCCATAGCATTTTTAAACTTCTGCAGAATTCCGCGAACAATGGGAGAATTACAAAGTATTTTAAATTTCGGCAGAATTCCGAAAAGAATGGGAAAGATCTACAGACTTAATTAATGTGGCCCTGCTCTATGTGTCTTTAAATTCTTAGTGGGGTTTTTCCTAAATTTTGTCAGCCATTGGACTCACTGCATACCCTATAACTGTATAGCAGACCATCTCCTTTCTAATGGGAACATGTCGTACTTGTTACTGTGGCCTTGGTCTATGTGTCTTTAAAATATTGGTGGGGTTTTTCCTAAATTTGGTCAGCCGTTGGACTCACTGCATACCCTATAACTGTATAGTAGACTTTCTCCTTTCTAATGGGAATTTGTCGTTACTGTGGCCCTGCTCTGTGTGTCTTTAAATTATTAGTGGGGTTTTTCCTAAATTTGGTCAGCCGTTAGACTCACTGCATACCCCATAACTGTATAGCAGACCCTTTCGTTTCTAATGGGACCATGTCGTACTTGTTACTGTGGCCCTGCTCTATGTGTCTTTAAATTCTTAGTGGAGTTTTTCCTAAATTTGGTCAGCCGTTGGACTCACTGCATACTCTATAACTGTATAATAGACTCTCTCCTTTCTAATGGGAACATGTCGTACTCATTACTGTGGCCCTGCTCTATGTGTCTTTAAATTCTTAGTGGGAGTTTTCCTAAATTTGGTCAGCCGTTAGACTCACTGCATACCCTATAAGTGTATAACAGACTCCCTCCATTGTAATGGGAATTTGTCGTTACTGTGACCCTGCTCTATGTGTCTTTAATTTCTTAGTGGGGTTTTTACTAAATTTGGTCATCCGTTGGACTTACGGCATACCCTATAACTGTATAGCAGACTCTGTCCTTTGTAATGGGAATTTGTTGTTACTGTGGCTCTGCTCTATGTGTCTTTAATTTCTTAGAGGTGTTTTTCCTAAAATTTTGTCAGCCGTTAGACTCACTGAATACCCTATAACTGTATAGCAGACCCTCTCGTTTCTAATGGGAACATGTCGTACTTGTTAAATTTCAGTAGAAGTCAGAGAGCAATGGGAAAGTTCTAAAGACTTATTTAAAAACACAATAACATTCCGAGAACAATGGAAGAGTTCCAAAGCATTTTTACGCTTCAGCAGAATTCCGAGAACAAAGGGAAAGTTCTACAGACTTATTCAAAAAAACAATAACATTCCGAGAACAATCGGAGAATTCCAAAGCATTTTAAATTTCAGGAGAATTCAGAGAACAATGGGAAAGTTCTAAAGACATATTTAAAAAAACAATAACATTCCGAGAACAATGGGAGAGTTCCAAAGCAATTTTAAACTTCATAAGAATTCCGAGAACAATGGGAGAGTTCTAAAGTATTTTAAATTCAGTAGAATTCTGAGAACAATGGGAAAGTTCTACAGACTTATTTAAAAAAACAATAACATTCCGAGAACAATGGGAGAGTTCCGTAGCATTTTTAAACTTCAGCAGAATTGCGAGAACAATGGGAGAGTTCTAAAGTATTTTAAATTTCAGCAGAATTCTGAGAACAATGGGAAAGTTCTACAGACATATTAAAAAAACAATAACATTCCAAGAACAATGGCTTAGTTCCAAAGCATTTTTAAACTTCAGCAGAATTCCGAGAACAATGGGAAAGTTCTACAGACTTAATTAATGTGGCCCTGCTCTATGTGTCTTTAAATTCTTAGTGGGGTTTTTCCTAAATTTTGTCAGCCATTGGACTCACTGCATACCCTATAACTGTATAGCAGACCCTCTCCTTTCTAATGGGAACATGTCGTACTTGTTACTGTGGCCTTGGTCTATGTGTCTTTAAATTATTGGTGGGGTTTTTCCTAAATTTGGTCAGCCGTTGGACTCACTGCATACCCTATAACTGTATAGTAGACTTTCTCCTTTCTAATGGGAATTTGTCGTTACTGTGGCCCTGCTCTGTGTGTCTTTAAATTATTAGTGGGGTTTTTCCTAAATTTGGTCAGCCGTTAGACTCACTGCATACCCCATAACTGTATAGCAGACCCTCTCGTTTCTAATGGCACCATGTCGTACTTGTTACTGTGGCCCTGCTCTATGTGTCTTTAAATTCTTAGTGGGGTTTTTCCTAAATTTGGTCAGCCGTTGGACTCACTGCATACTCTATAACTGTATAACAGACTCTCTCCTTTCTAATGGGAACATGTCGTACTCATTACTGTGGCCCTGCTCTATGTGTCTTTAAATTCTTAGTGGGGGTTTTCCTAAATTTGGTCAGCCGTTAGACTCACTGCATACCCTATAAATGTATAACAGACTCTCTCCATTATAATGGGAATTTGTCGTTACTGTGACCCTGCTCTATGTGTCTTTAATTTCTTAGTGGGGTTTTTACTAAATTTGGTCATCCGTTGGACTCACGGCATACCCTATAACTGTATAGCAGACTATGTCCTTTGTAATGGGAATTTGTTGTTACTGTGGCTCTGCTCTATGTGTCTTTAATTTCTTAGTGGGGTTTTTCCTAAATTTTGTCAGCCATTAGACTCACTGCATACCCTATAACTCTATAGCAGACCCTCTCGTTTCTAATGGGAACATATCGTACTTTTTAAATTTCAGCAGAATTCAGAGAGCAATGGGACAGTTCTAAAGACTTATTTAAAAAAACAAAAACATTCCGAGAACAATCGAGAGTTCCAAAGCATTTTTAAACTTCAGCAGAATTCCGAGAACAATGAGAAAGTTCTACAGACTTATTTAAAAAAACAATAACATTCCGAGAACAATTGGAGAATTCCAAAGCATTTTGAAACTTCAGCAGAATTCCGAGAACAATGCGAGAGTTCCAAAGCATTTTAAATTTCATTAGAATTCAGAGAACAGTGGGAAAGTTCTAAAGACTTATTTTAAAAAACAATAACATTCTGAGAAAAATGTGAGAATTCCAAAGCATTTTTAAACTTCAGCAGAATTCAGAGAACAATGGGAGAGTTCCAAAGCATTTTAAATTTCAGCAGAATTCCGAGAACAATGAGAAAGTTCTAAAGACTTATTTAAAAAAACTATAACATTCCGAGAGAAGTTGAAGAATTCCAAAGCATTTTTAAACTTCACCAGAATTCTGATAACAATGGGTGAGTTCCATAGCATTTTGAAACTTCAGCAGAATTCCGAGAACAATGGGAAAATTCTACAGACTTATTTAAAAATCAATAACATTCCGAGAACAATGGGAGAGTTCCAAAGCATTTTGAAACTTCAGCAGAATTAAGAGAACAATGGGAAGGTTCCATAGCATTTTTAAACTTCAGCAGAATTCCGAAAACAATGGGAGAGTTCCAAAGGATTTTAAATTTCAGCAGAATTCCGAGAACAATGAGAAGGTTCTACAGACTTATGTAAAAAAACAATAACATTCCGAGAACAATGGGAGAGTTCCAAAGAATTTTTAAACTTCAGGAGAATTCTGAGAACAATGGGAAAGTTCTAAAGACTTATTAAAAAAAAACAATAACATGCTGAGAACCATGGGAGAATTCCAAACCATTTTAAATTTCAGCAGAATTCTGAGAACAATGGGAAAATTCTAAAGACTTATTTAAAAAAACTATAACATTCCGAGAACAGTTGAAGAATTCCAAAGCATTTTTAAACTTCACCAGAATTCTGAGAACAATGGGTGAGTTCCATAGCATTTTGAAACTTCAGCAGAATTCCGAGAACAATGGGAAAATTCTACAGACTTATTTAAAAAAACAATAACATTCCGAGAGCAATAGGAGAGTTCCAAAGCATTTTTAAACTTCAGCAGAATTACGAGAACAATGAAACAGTTCTACAGACTTATTTGAAAAAACAATAACTTTCTGAGAACAATGGGAGAGTTCCAAAGCAATTTTAAACTTCAGCAGAATTCCGAGAACAAAGGGAAAGTTCTACAGACTTTTTTAAAAAAAACAATAACATTCCGAGATCAATCAGAGAATTCCAAAGCATTTAGAAAATTCAGCAGAATTTTACAGACTTTTTAAAAAAAACAATAACATTCTGAGAACAATGGAAGAGTTCCAAAGGATTTTAAATTTCAGCAGAATTCCGAGAACAATGGGAAGGTTCTACAGACTTATTTAAAAAAACAATAACATTCCGAGAACAATGGGAGAGTTCCAAAGCATTTTTAAACTTCAGCAGAATTCCGAGAACAAAGGGAAAGTTCAACAGACTTATTTGAAAAACAATAACATTCTGAGAACAATCAGAGAATTCCAAAGCATTTTGAAACTTCAGCTGAATTCCGAGAACAATGGGAGAGTTCCATAGCATTTTTAAACTTCAACAGAATTCCGAGAACAATGGGAGAGTTCGAAAGTATTTTAAATTTCAGCAGAATTCTGAGAACAATGGGAAAGTTCTACAGACTTATTTAAAAAAACAATAACATTCCGAGAACAATGGGAGAGTTCCAATGCATTTTTAAACTTCAGCAGAATTCCGAGAACAAAGGGAAAGTTCTACAGACTTATTTGAAAAACAATAACATTCTGAGAACAATCAGAGAATTCCAAAGCATTTTGAAACTTCAGCTGAATTAAGAGAACAATGGGAGAGTTCCATAGCATTTTTAAACTTCAGCAGAATTCCGAGAACAATGGGAGAGTTCCAAAGCATTTTAAAATTCAGCAGAAATCCGAGAACAATGGGAAAGTTCTACAGACTTAATTAATGTGGCGCTGCTCTATGTGTCTTTAAATTCTTAGTGGGGTTTTCCTAAATTTGGTCAGCCATTGGACTCACTGCATACCTGTAGCGGGTCTGGGAGGTGGAACCTCTGAGCAACTATGCAAGGGGGCGGTCCTTGTAAGGAAGCGGGTGGCTCCCAGGGAAGACGGGCAGGTAGTCACAGCAAGTGACAGGGACAGTCTCTGGGTAGAAGGGCAGGTAGTCACAGCAAGTGACAGGGACAGTCTCTGGGTAGAAGTGCAGGTAGTCACGGCAAGTGACAGGGACAGTCTCTGGGTAGAAGGACAGGTAGTCACGGCAAGTGACAGGGACAGTCTCTGGGTAGAAGGACAGCAGGCAGGTGGCTGGTGAGCGCTCCCAGGTGAGCGGGCGAGAGTCTCTGGACAGGCAGGTGGTCACGGCAAGTGACGGCAGAACCTCCAGGTAGACTAGCAGACAGGTAGCAGGTGGATGCTCCCAGGTGAGCGGGCAAGAGTCTCTGGACGGGCAGGTGGTCACGGCAAGCGACGGCAGAGCCTCCAGGTAGGCTAGCAGGCAGGTAGCAGGTGAGCGCTCCCAGGTGAGCGGGCAGGCTGGTCCATAGACAGACTGACAGGTGTCGGAAGGCAGACCGTCGGACCGCAGGCTTGCAAGCAGGTAAGCGGATATCAGGCAGGTATCAAGCAGGAATCTGGCAGGTAACAGGCAGGAATCTGGCAGGTGACTGGCAGGTAACTGGTAACGGGACCTGAGGGCTGAAGCAGAGTGAAGGCTTTGCAACAACATTGCTCGGGCACCTCCATTTTGGAGGAGGTGCCTTATATATGGGAGGTCCTCCGGCAATTGGCCGGGGACTCCTTAGTAGTGTTGAGCCACCCCCGTAGTGTTCGAGTTCGGTTCGGTTCGTCGAACACCCGTGTGTTCGCCGAACTGTTTGTCGAACTGTTCGTCGAACACCTTCGAACACCGTTAAAACCAATGGCAGGCAAACAAAAACACATAGAAACACATAGAAAACACCTTCAAAGGTGTCCAAAAGCTGACAAACTGCTCAGAAGACATAACTAACACATGGAAAAGTGACAAGTACATATAGTCATGCGAAAATAAAAGAGGTGGAGGAGTAAAAGGAGGGGGAGACACAGATATAGGCATGTCATGCCCTTCTAAAATCCAAAAAGTGAGAAGCCGACACGGCCAGTCCGCTCCTGCCTGTGCCACCTCCGTGTCGCCGGGTTTGTGCCAGAGCCGCGGTGAACCCTGACGGCCAGCCCCCCTCTCCCAATACTGGTGCCTGTCCGCTGGTGGGTCGAGCGAGCCCCCCTGTGGTGGAGGCAGCTCTAAGCTTTTTAATTTAAATTGTCTCTCTAATTTGAATGAATACACTTTAAATCCATTTACAAGGATCTATTGGAGGGCAAGTCTCATGCCAGCAGCCGCGGTAATTCCAGCTCCAGTAGCATCCACTAAAGCTGCTGCAGTTAAAAAGCTTTTATAAGGATCGAGCTCGGCTGTCCACCGCAAGGCATCCTACTGCCAGTCCCAGCCCCTATGCCTTGGGGTGCCTCCTGATGCTCTTCACTAAGTATCCCATGGTCCCGAAGCATTTCCTTTGAAAAGATTAAGTGTCTAAACTACAGGTGGTGCAGCTTGCTTAACAGCCGGGATAATCCGCTCACTAGCAGACACTGCTACTAGGCACAAAGTATTTCCTGGGCTAGATGCAGTTAAAAATTTGTAATTAGATACTCTCGTTGGATGCTGAGAAAGCATTCCATAGAGTCTCCTGGCACGCCATATATGATTCTCTTAAAAAGCTTGGGGTAGGGGTCTAGGGGACCCTTTTATAGCCAAAATCACGGCCCTGTATCGCAATACGTCACCTAGGCTGAAGATAAATGGAACTGTAGCACCCTGAGGGCTCGGTTGCTACAGACGTATTGCACCTCACCCAGAGGTGTGATATCTCACTCTCAGGTAAGGATGGAGTGTGGATCAGGACCCGACACCTGCATGCATTACACCACATTGCCGTGGGGCAGGGCGACCAATATGCCCCTGAGATGGGCACGACAGTCCCTGTCCCTGGCTGGAGTGGGGGGAGGGAACACTGAGGAAGGGGAACCCTGTAGTGCAGGAGCAGGGAGGAAGCAGTTCCTGGGTGCATTGAGAAGGGAGTATAAAAGGTGGGCACCATCTTAGTTCAGTGCAGAGAAGTCTGAGCAGAAGTGGCAGGGAGCAGGGGCTCTGCATGAGCTCTGCTCCGGAGGCGAGCCTAGTAACAGAGGCCCAGGCCTGGAAGAGGGAGAAGGAAGGAAGAGGAGCGGAGAAGGCTCCAGGAACGAGGAATGAAGGGATCCCAGGGGTGCGGACGGGCGAGTCGCCACCGCACGCCGAATCCACCTGCGTGGAGGGGTCAGGCCAAAGGGGGAGACCGGTCCCCGAACTAGTGGAGGCAGGAAATGACCCTCAGCTAGAAACCGGAGGCTCTGACATTTTATGTGGCGCAGCCCCTCGCTACACCCGCTAGGAAGGCACCACATAGGGTCAGGGAAACTGGCGCCAAGTTTACCAAGAGGAGGCCCGAGGCAGCCGGACAGAAGTGTTGGTAAGAAAGGCCAGACAAAGGACACACAAAGGGGGTCCTGTGAAGTGCTCCAAAGTTATCTGGGAGTTGTCTGAGCCCCTCACCTGGTGAGCACAGTACGACGTGGGCAGCCGTTACCTGCAGACGTGGTCTGGATAATAAGAACTGTGAGTAAAGGCCCTGAACTGCATCACTGACTCCGTGTCGTTACTGCTGCTGCCCTGCACCATCACCCCCATCCTCCGCATACACTGCCCTGAGTCTATACTCCTCCCGTGGGGAGTTATGCTACACTCTGCTGCACCCACAACACCAGCCTCAGCGGTCTGCCCTGTAGCGGCGGTTCACTCTGACCGCAATCCACGGGTGGCGTAGTCGGACATTTAAACATGAAAACCACATAAATAGTTCCGCCACTGGTTTGACCGCCCTGAGCCACGGAACTGGGTCGCCGCCACGAAGACTACAACCACCAGCATCCACCAAAAAGGGTCCGGCTCCGGGTGTCCCAAGTCCCAGGGGGTGCGTCAGAACATTTTCATCACCTTTCACAATCACCAATGGGACAAGGCAGTGATGTCCTCTGTCCCCTCTCTTATACATCCTAGTGACGGAGCACCTGCTCTCATCAATTCGCCATAACCCCAATATTAGGTGGATTGAGGTGGGAGGCACCGAGTATAAGTGCTCTCTATTTGCTGATGATGTCCTAGTATATATCACTCAATCACATATATCCATCCATGCTGTTATGGCTGAAATAGATCACTTTGTTACATGGTAAAATTTTAAAATCAATGCAGCGAAGTCTGAGGCCCTCGATGTCTCCCTCCCCAAATCCATATAGGATTCCATCCAGTCCAACTTTCCCTTTGCCTGGCCCTCACAGGGTATCAAATACTTAGGAATTCCTATTCATAGAGACCTCTCCCATCTATGTTATCTTAATTTTGGGCCCTTTATTGAACAACTCCATACAGACCACGGTTGGCAAGTTAGAACTGTAAGATTCACTACGTGAACCACTGGTGTTTTGTGGAAAAGCACATGTACACTGCGTTCCAAATTATTATACAAAAAGTGTTTAGGAGTGATAAGGGAAGAATTTGTTTGTTTGTCAGTTAAACTCATTGATGGTGATGTGTGTCAGGGCTCTTTATATCACTGTAAGCAATTGCAGACACCTGTGCTAATTAGTTTGGCAGGTGTGTCCAATGAAAGGCAAGACTACTTAAGAAGGCTCTCTCACATTATTAAGCAGCCTACATTTTCTGCCAAAATGGGAAAGAAAAAGGATGTGTCGGCTGCTGAGAAGCAACAAATTGTGGAGTGTTTAGGTCAAGGCATGACTACAATCAACATTGTGCGATGATCAGGATGAAGTGTCTTGGCAATCAAGAAGTATGTAGCTGATTCACAGTACACACGTGTGCGTGCTGATAAGGGCAAATTGAGGACTCTTTCCTACAGGCAATTACGTCAGGTTGAAAGAGCAGCGGCAAAAAAGCCTTGCCATAGCAGCAGACAAGTTTTTGAAGCTGCTTGTGCCTCCAACGTCCCCCGAACAACAAGATGCAGGGTCCTTCAGAGGTTTGCAGCTGTGCATGCGCCATCCTGTCGACCTCCTCTATCCACTTCACACAAGCAGAAACGGCTCCAGTGGGCCAAACATTACATGAAGACTGATTTTAAAACTGTTTTTTTCATGGATGAGTGCCGTGCAGCGCTCGATGGTCCAGATGGATGGAGTGGAGGATGGCTGGTTGATGGACACCCCACGCAAACACGGCTACAGTGCCAACAAGGAGGAGGTGGAGCAATGTTTTGGGCTGGAATCATGGGGAGAGAGATTGTCGGCCCCTTTAGGATCCCTGAAGGCGCTAAAGATGAACTCCATAATGTATGTGGATTTTCTCAAACAGCACTTCCTGCCATGGTTCAAGAAGAAGAACCGTGTATTTCACAGCAAGATCATTTTTCTGCATGATAATGCACCATCTCATGCTGCACATAAAACATCTGCATCTCTGGCTGATATGGGCATAAAAGGGGACAAACTTATGGTGTGACCCCCATGCTCCCCTGACCTCTACCCCATTCAGAACCTTTGGAGCATCATTAAAAGCAGTGTCTATGATGGCGGGAGGCAGTTCACATCTAAGCAACAGCTCTGGGAGGGTATTCTGTCCTCATGCAAAACAATTGAAGCAGAAACCATCCAAAACCTGACAAATTCAATGGACGAGAGAGTTCAGAAGCTCCTTTCGAACAAGGGGTCCTATGTGAAAATGTAACATCACCTAGAATAAAGTTTTGAGTTGAAAACTGTTTGATTTCAGTTTCTAACAACCTGCTAATGCTTATAATTTCAAAAATGACCATTTTTTTGGTCTTTATTAAAATGAAAAGGTTGATCGAAAAGTTTGGGGGATCTAAGAGTGTGGCAACCCAGTAGTCATGATTACTTCGAATTCTGACAATATGAGGGTCATGCTGCAGGTAGTGCAGCAAGAAGGCACTTATGTGCCTTGCGCATCTCGGAGCCCCAAAATTATTTTCCGGGCTAGATGCAGCTAAAAATTATTTTTAATTTTAAATCTGGTGAAGCTTTAGTATAGATGGCCTAATAGGATCAGTGCTGCACACTGCTACAAAGCCCAAATTATTTTCCAGTCAAGATACAGATAAACATGATTAGTAATTTGAAAGCTTAAAACGGTTGGTAGGGTGATTTTAACCAATCATCAAGCTTTTACTCTCCCCAGGATGACACAGGGGTAGAAAAGTCGTTTCGGATCCATGATTTGTTCATCTTTATGAACGTGAGTCTGTCTACATTATCAGTGGAGAGCCGCGTGCGCTTATCTGTCAGCACACCACCAGCAGCGCTGAACACACGTTCAGACAGAACGCTGGCTGCGGGGCATGACAAGATCTCCAAGGCGTAAGTGGCTAGCTCCGGCCATTTATCCAGATTGGAAGCCCAAAAAGAGCAAGGGTCCAGTGACACAGTCGTGGCTTCAATGTTTACTTGGAGATACTCCTGTACCATCGTCTCTAGGCGTTGACTATGTGTCAGACTTCTTGTCTCCTGTGGCCTTGCAAAGGATGGGCTAAAAAAGTGGTGAAATGATTCCGCAAAATTGATGTTACCAGCAGATACTGTGGTTCTGTTACGGTTTGAGTGCTGAACACTTGACGGTCCCACGGTTGGCAAGTTGGAACTGTGAGATTCACTACGTGCACCACTGGTATTTTGTGGAAAAGCACATGTAAGATTCTGCAACAGTCTCTGCTGATACTCCTGCATGCGTGCATCCCTTTCTATGGCAGGAATAATTTCTGCAAATTTACTTTTGTACCGGGGATCTAACAGTGTGGCAACCCAGTAGTCAGGATTATTTCTAATTCTCACAATTCGAGGGTCATGTTGCAGGTAGTGCAGCAAGAAGGCACTCATGTGTGTTGCGCATCCAGGAGCACCAAGTCCCTGTTGTGTTGGTGGCGAGGTAACAATCATGCTTCCTTCCTCTGTCCTCTCCCCCCAACCTCGCACAACAGAAATGTGATCAAGGTCTCCCTCATCTGATGAGTCTTCCATCAGTTCGTCCTCCACTTCTTCCTGGGCTCCTGCACCTTCCTCACTAGTTTGGCTGCTACCATGCGCCCTGGTAAAACCATCTTCCCCACCCTCACATGCCTGCTGCCTTGGTGCTGCCGACCGTCTGGACCTTGCAGATGTTAGCCCTTCCGCGTACAACTCCTCCTCCTCTACTTCCTCCACCTCCTCTTGTGCCACCACCTGACTCCGAATTCTGTTTAACATGTGCTCCAGCATGTAAATCACCGGAATAGTCATGCTGATAATGGCATCGTCAGCACTAAACATCTTCGTCGCCATTTCAAAACTGTGCAGAAGGGTGCATAGGTCCCTGATCTGAGACCACTCCTCCAGCGTGATTTGCCCCACCTCTGAATCTCGTTGGCCCAGGCTATACGTCAGAACGTATTGCACCAGGGCTTGTCGGTGCTGCCACAGTCGCTGCAACATGTGCAGAGTTGAATTCCACCGGGTAGGCACATCGCATTTTAGCCGGTGAAGTGGCAGGCCCAACGACTTCTGTAGAGATGTAAGTCGCTGAGCTGCGGGATGCGAACGGCGGAAGTGAGCACACAGCGACCGTGCCCTCTGCAGAAGGCCATCTAGTCTGGGATAGTGGGCTAAAAATTGCTGGACAACCAGGTTCAACACGTGAGCCATACAAGGCACGTGTGTGACATTGCCCCGGCGAAGGGCCGCACCCAGGTTTGCAGCATTGTCGCACACGGCCTTCCCTGGTTTCAGGTCCAGTGGAGACAACCATTCATGAAATTGGTTCTCCAGAGCTGACCACAACTCCTCAGCTGTGTGACTCACATTTCCCAGACATTTCAATGTAAAAACCGCCTGATGACGTTGAGCCCTACTGCCAGCATAGTAAGGAGGTGTGCAGGATCCCTTCTGCGCAGTTAGAAAGCTTGTGGCATGACCAGACAGGCTTTGGGTGCAGGTGGAAGACCGAGAGGAGGTTGAGGAGGCAGAAGCAGTGGAGGAATTTTGACATAAAGAGGATTGACGCACAACTCGTGGGGACGGCAAGACTTGGACAGCAGCCCCTTGTCCTGCTGTCACCATAGTTACCCAGTGCCCAGTCAGCGACATGTAAGACCCCTGTCCATGCCTACTCGTCCAAGTGTCTGTGGTGAAATGCACCCTGTCACACACAGAGTTTCTCAAAGAAGCGGTGATGTTGTGTGCGACATGCTGGTGGAGAGCAGGCACACCTTTCTTTGAGAAGTAGTGCCGACTGGGCATCTGGTACTGGGGCACTGCGACGGACATAAGGTCTCGAAAATCCTCTGTGTCCACCAGGCGGAAAGGCAGCATTTCTGTAGCCAAGAGCTTGTAGATGGTGAAATTCAACCTCTTAGCTTTCTCATGGCTAGGAGGAAATGGTCTTTTACTTGTCCACATCTGAGGGACCGAGGGCTGGCTATTGTGCTTAGACGGGGTTGATAAGGGTGTCCCCGGCAAACTGCCGGTCTGTGAGGAAGATGCAGGCGGACATGTTAGGTTGCCTTGATCCAAAGGTGGTGCTATCGATGTCGGACAGCGCTCAACACCAGCTGGTGTTACCACCTCCAAAGAAAATGATGACCTGCCAATCACGCTGGCTGTTGCGGGTAAAGAGGTGGCAGGTCTGCGCCCCAAAACAGGTGTGACTGCTGTCCCCCCAGTCACAGAGGATGAAGAGGCCGCGGATGCACAAGATATGGCAGACGGTGATTGGCCCGGCCGGCTAGGCCGCATTGTAGCACACTGAGCTTCCCACTGCAACTTATGCTTCATGTCCATGTGCCGGTTCATGCATGAAGTACTCAAACTATGTATTTTTTGGCCTCTACTTAGCTTTTGCTGACAAATGTTACAGATAACACGAGTTGGGTCATCTTTATCGATCTGAAAAAATGCCCAGGCTATGCAAGGCTTAGCACCCATGCGACCTGAAGAGCCACCACGACTTGTGGTGAGAGGCAGAGTTGTGTTTGAGGATGCAGTTGTTGACGTGCTTCCAGTACTACGTCTCTGTCCAGGAAGGCGCAACCTGACCTCGTCGTCACTAGCATCTTCCTCCACCTCCTCTGCTGACCTCATCTCTTGGCTGACTGTGGGTTGACAGTAAGTGGGATCTCCGGCCTCATCATCATCACCCTGTGCGTTATCACACCCGTCGTCCTCAGAGCCAACCTGTTCCTGCCCTGACAAAAAACTAAAGTTGTCGCTCCAATCAGGTATTTGAGTCTTATCATCGTCTTCCTCATTGTCTCCACCAATAGGAGTTACAGTTTCGGAATGAGGGTCTACATTATGGTCAGAACCTTCTGCGTCTGGTCCTGGATCCGACTCATAAAGATTCTGGGCATCAGTGCAGATCATTTCCTCGTCTGGATTCACAGAAGCGCTGGAGTCGACCTCTGATTCCCAGGCTATAGTATGAGTAAACAGCTCTGCAGACTCAACCATCTGTTCTACCTCATACTCAGACGGGCAGCTGGAGATTTGGGAGCTGTGAGGAAGCAAGTGCGATTTGGGTGACACCTTTGAGGACTGGAGTATTTGTGATGTTGAAGTTGATGTGGAGGAGAGCCCACTTAAAGGAGCACTTGATATCCGTTGAAGCACCTGCTGTTTTTGTGCCTCATCTGGAATTTGTAGCGATTGGCGTGGCCGTAAGAAAGGGATCTTATCACATTGTCCGCTAAAAGAAGTAGACATTTTAGTTTGGCTGGAAGATGGTCTTTCTTCTGCAGATGTTACTGTTGCTTTAACACCTACCCCACGGACACAACCTTTTTTCCCCTTCCCAACACGCCTATTCCCCTTTCCACCAGCAGCAGGCCTTTTTCCACTCATTTTGGTGGTTAACTAATTCACAACTCTGGAGTTGTTTGCACAAAAAAACAATGGATGGTAACCGAGCAGAGCTGAGTGGCCAAACTGTGGTATTAGGCCAAAACTATTGGCTGGGTTAGATGCAGAAAAAAATTATTTTGAATTTGCAACCTGATGGAGGTCAGTATAGATGGACTAATAGACCAAGTCCCACACACTGCTAGAAGCCCAAATATTTTTTCAGAGCTAGATGCAGAAAAAAAATATTTTTAATTTGCAACCTGATGGAGGTCAGTATAGATGGACTAATAGACCAAGTCCCACACACCGCTAGAAGCCCAAATATTTTTTCAGAGCTAGATGCAGAAAAAAATTATTTTTAATTTGCAACCTGATGGAGGTCAGTATAGATGGACTAATAGACCAAGTCCCACACACTGCTGGAAGCCCAAATATTTTTTCAGAGCTAGATGCAGAAAAAAATTATTTTTAATTTGCAACCTGATGGAGGTCAGTATAGATGGACTAATAGACCAAGTCCCACACACCGCTAGAAGCCCAACTATTTTTTCAGAGCTAGATGCAGAAAAAAATTATATTCAATTTGCAACCTGCTGGAGGTCAGTATAGAAGGACTAATAGAACAAGTCCCACACACTGCTAGAAGCCCAAATATTTTTTCAGAGCTAAATGAAGAAAAAAATTATTTTTAATTTGCAACCTGATGGAGGTCAGTATAGATGGACTAATAGACCAAGTCCCACACACTGCTAGAAGCCCAAATATTTTTTCAGAGCTAGATGCAGAAAAAAATTATTTTTAATTTGCAACCTGATGGAGGTCAGTATAGATGGACTAATAGACCAAGTCCCACACACTGCTAGAAGCCCAAATATTTTTTCAGAGCTAGATGCAGAAAAAAATTATTTTTAATTTGCAACCTGATGGAGGTCAGTATAGATGGACTAATAGACCAAGTCCCACACACTGCTAGAAGCCCAAATATTTTTTCAGAGCTAGATGCAGAAAAAAATTATTTTTAATTTGCAACCTGATGGAGGTCAGTATAGATGGACTAATAGAATGATGCTATGCCCAAAAGATTTTACTTCACTAGGTGCAGTAAAAAAATTGGTATTCTATACACAGGTGGTATATCTTGCAACACAGATAGGCTACTCCACTGACTAACACACTCTGCAATAGGCCAAAAAGGATTAGCTTTGCTAGATTCAGCCAAATGCTGTGAAAAAAACTTGCACAGCACTGGCACAGACCTGCCTGGCAAAAACTGATAGGAACTCATGTAACCTAGTCCTGAAAAGGACTCCAATTACAATTAGTCTTTACTCCCACAACCTATCTATTTAAGAGCACAGACCTCCCTGATAAAAGTCGTAGGAAATGCTGTAACCTAGTCCTTAAAAGGACTGCAATCACAACTATTCCCTACTCCCAAGCTATCTGTATATTTGTGCGAAAATTGGCTTGAAATTAACAAGGTATAGCGCACACAGCAACAGCGGTGCCGTCTAACACGCAGCTGCAGCAGTGAGAAAATGGTGGCGACGGGGAAAATGGCTTGGTCTTATAGGGCAAGGACATGTGACATACACTGCCAATGACACATGCCCTTGCTTGTGTGAAAAAAAGCACTTCGCTCCGTGTGTGCGCTGCTGATAGGCTGACAGATTGCACCTCCCCACTGCAAATGCGGGAAAGAGAAAAAAAAATGGAGATCTTCATTGTTCCTGCAGAGATCCATCCCCTGCCCCTCCCCCCACCCCGCTGTACACTCAAACTGCGTATTAACATTAATTTTCATCATTACTGAGAAAAAATCCAGTTATGATTTTGGTGCACGAACAGTTATCGAACATAACCTCGAACAGCCGAATTTTTCTCAAATTCTTCGTGTTCGCCGAACGGCTCGAACACCGCCCAAAACAGCTCGAATTTGAGATTGGCGAACAGTTCGAGTAGAACAACGCTCATCTCTACTCCTTAGGATGGCGCGCGCGGTCCCTTTAAGAGAGGGGGAGCGCGCGCGCGCGCCCTAAGCACACTGCCGGGGAAGGAGCGCGTGCCGGAGGCAGCGGGGAGAGAAGCGCTGGAGGACGCCACGCCAGGAGCGGGGAGGTGAGAGGGACGACGTCTCTGCCTAGTATGGGGCAGAGACGCCGATGCTACAGTACCCCCCCCTTTAGGCCCCCTCTTTTTTTGGCCAGATAGAAATTTTTCAAGTAGAAGCGGGGCGTTGATGTTCTCCCTGGGTTCCCAAGTTCTCTCCTCAGGACCAAACCCCTTCCAATCTACCAGAAAAAAGGTCTTTCCTCTTACCCTCTTGGAGGCCAGAATACTCTCTACCTCAAAGACGTCATCAGCGGAAACCGGAGCAGGAGGGGCACCTGGATTATTGGAAAAAGAGTTAAAGACAACGGGTTTGAGGAGAGATACGTGGAAGGAGTTGGGAATCCGTAGGGTGGCCGGGAGTTTTAATTTGTAGGCCACAAGGTTAATTTGCCTGAGGACTTCGAAGGGACCGATGAATCGAGGACACAACTTGAAGGAGGGTACTTTGAGCCGCACATGTTTGGACGAGAGCCAAACCTTGTCTCCTGGACGGAATTGAGGCGGATCCAGACGTCTCTTATCAGCATATCTCTTCATCCGCTCAGAGGACAGAAGAAGAGCGGACCTGGTACTCTCCCAAATAGTAGAAAATTCGCTGACAAGAGATTCCGCAGCAGTGTTGTCCACAGACACGGAGACAGGAAGTGGAATCCGGGGATGTTGGCCACCGACTATAAAGAACGGGGATTTGGAAGAGGATTCGCTCTCATGGTTATTGTAAGAGAACTCGGCCCATGGTAGGAGATCCACCCAGTCCGAATAGTGTGCATTAACGAAGTGCCAGAGGAAACTGGTCAGGATCTGATTGATCCGCTCCGCTTGACCATTGGACTGTGGGTGGTAAGCGGAGGAGAAGTCCAGGGTGATGTCTAGCAGCTTACATGTGGCTCTCCAGAAGCGTGAGGTGAACTAAACCCCACGATCCGATACGATGTGGAGGGGCAGGCCATGGAGACGGAAGATGTGGCGGATAAAGTTTTTAGCCAGCTCGGGTGCAGATGGGAGACCAGGCAGGGGAATGAAGTGGGCCATCTTAGAAAAGCGGTCAGCGACAACCCAAATGACTGTACAAACGGCAGAAATAGGAAGATCAGTGATAAAGTCCATAGCAATGTGCTGCCAAGGGGCAGCAGGTACGGGAAGGGGCAGGAGATGGCCGGCTGGTAGATGTCTGGGAACTTTGTTACGGGCACAGGAAGAGCAGGCAGCGACGAAGTCTACCACGTCCTTACGCAGGGTAGGCCACCAGTAATGCCGGGTAATGAGTTGGAAGGTCTTCTTTTGGCCAGCATGGCCAGCTAGTTTAGAAAAATGTCCCCAGCGAAGAACCCTCTCCCGATCTGGTACAGCTACAAACGTCTTACCGGGTGGGAGACGAGTCAGATCCAAGGGGGCCACATTCATCACCTTGGAGGAGTCGATGATGTGCGTAGGCTCCTCCTCTTGATCGGAGGACAGGAAGGACCGGGACAAGGCATCAACTTTGACGTTCTTGTCCGCCGGACGGAAATGAAGAATGAAGTCGAAGCGGGCAAAAAACAATGACCACCGGGCCTGGCGAGTATTGAGTCTCTGGGCATTTTGGAGATATGCCAGTTTTTTGTGATCCGTGTAGATAATTACCGGATAAAGGGCCCCTTCAAGCAGATAGCGCCACTCCCCCAGAGCCAATTTGATGGCTAGCAATTCACGGTCTCCTATGGAGTAGTTGCGCTCAGACGAGGAGAAGATTTTGGAGAAGAAGCCGCAGGTTACCATTCTCCCGGTAGAAGATTTTTGGGTGAGTACCGCTCCGGCTCCGGAGGAGGAGGCATCAACCTCCAGGTAGAATTGTTTATTACAGTCCGGACAGTGCAGGACGGGAGCAGAGGCGAAGGCTTTCTTTAAGGAAAGGAAGGCCTCCTCGGCTTCAGGCGACCATGTCCTGGGATTTGCACCCTTACGGGTAAGCGCAGATATGGGAGCAGTCCGAGACGAGAAGTGTGGGATGAAAAGACGATAGTAATTAGCGAAGCCCAGGAATCGCTGTATCGCCTTCAAACCTTCAGGACGAGGCCATTTTAGAACGAAAGAGAGCTTCTCGGTATCCATTTGCAGACCTGTCTGGGAGATGACATAGCCCAAGAACGGTAGGGAGGTCTGGTCGAAGAGGCACTTCTCGTATTTGGCATAGAGGTGGTTCTGCCGAAGCCTAAGCAGGACCTGACGAACATCCCTTCGGTGTGTGGGGAGATCTGGAGAGAAGACCAAGATATCGTCCAAGTATACCACTACGCAGGGGTACAGGAGGTCACGGAAGATGTCGTTGACTAGTTCTTGAAAGACAGCGCGAGCATTACAGAGACCGAAGGGCATCACAAGGTACTCATAGTGACCGTCCCGGGTATTGAATGCCGTCTTCCACTCGTCTCCTTGACGGATACGGACCAGGTTATATGCTCCTCGTAGTTCCAACTTGGAGAAGATCCAGGCGTCCTTGAGACGGTCAAACATTTCGGAGATGAGCGGCAGGGGGTATTTGTTTTTTACTGTGATGAGATTGAGTCCTCTGTAGTCAATACAGGGACGTAGCGAGCCGTCTTTCTTTTTGACAAAGAAGAATCCAGCTCCAGCCGGGGAGGTAGATTTTTGGATAAATCCCCTAGCCAGATTCTCTTCAATGTACTCAGACATGGCCCGGGTCTCGGCTGCAGACAACGGGTAGATACGCCCACGGGGAGGAGTGGTGCCAGGTACCAGGTCGATCGGGCAGTCATATGGCCTATGGGGTGGCAACGTCTCTGCTTCCTTCTTACCGAAGACGTCCGCATAGGGCCAGTAAGGAGTCGGGAGACCTGGTAAATTAGCTGGAGTAGGCGGAGGGCGAGCTGGGTGGACCGGAACCAGGCAGGTCCTATGGCAGTCTGGACCCCATCGGAGTACTTCACCGGATCGCCAGTTCAATACGGGTTCGTGTGTCTGGAGCCAAGGAAGACCTAGCAACAGGGAGTGAGAAAGTCCGGACAGCACATGGAATGAGATTTCCTCAGAGTGTAGCATTCCCACCTGCAGGGTTATGGGTTCAGTGATGAGCAGGATGGTCTCCGAGAGAAGTCTTCCATCCACGGAGGCGACTGACAATGGTTCAGCCAGGGACTTGGTGGGAATACAGTATCTCTCTACCAGAGAGTGGGAGATGAGGTTTCCAGCAGCTCCAGAATCCAGGTGGGCGAGTTCAAAGTGACGGTTTTCTCTCCAAGCAATAGAGACCGGTAAAGTCAGAGACGGAGAGGGCTTACTTTTGTCTAGGACGACCTCTCCGAGCGGTCCTAGACACTGGCATTTCCTGGCTTTTCCAGGCAGGAATGGATGAAGTGCTCCATACTGCCACAATAGAAACAGCTTCCCTCGGCTCGGCGAGATTTTTGGCGAGATCTGACCATCTTGGTCTGGTCGATCTGCATAGGTTCAGGTGAGTGTGCCCGCGGAGTGACTGGTTGAGAGGCAGGTCTCAGGGAAGTAGGAGCAGAGCAAGAAAAGTCTTTCTCCCAGGCAGTCTCTTTGGCACGTTCTTGGAACCGGATGCCAATCCGGGTAGCTAGTGACACCAGGTCATCCAGAGTGGTAGGAATGTCCCGACCAGCTATCTCGTCCTTAATCCGACCGGAAAGACCCTCCCAGAAGATGGACACCAGAGCCTCATTTTCCCAGGCAAGCTCAGAAGCGAGGGTGGGGAACCGTATGGCATATTGGCCCACGCTGAGACTCCCTTGGCGGAGACGTAGCAGAGAGGAGGCAGAAGAGGTTTTCCGTCCAGGTTCATCGAAGACTTTCCGGAAAGCAGCGAGGAAAGAGGGCAGGTCGGACACCAGGGGATCTCCTCTCTCCCACAGGGGATTTAGCCATGCCAGTGCCTCCCTAGTGAGATGGGACATGATGAAGGCCACCTTGGCCCGGTCGGAGATGAACTGGTATGCCAATAGCTCAAAGTGCAGGGTGCACTGGTTTATGAAACCCCGAGCTAAAGTAGGTTCGCCGGCAAAGCGTGGAGGTGCCAGAAGCCGAGGTCCATAGTCGGGTACCATGAAGGGACTGGATTGCGGTGCCGCAGGAATGGGCACGGCTGGACCAGAGGTAGACAAAGACGAGTCACACAATGCGCCTAGACGAGAGTTAACGGACCGTAGATAGGACAGTACCACCTCCTGCTGAGTTTTCTGACGTAAGACTTCCTGGTGCAGATCGGAGATCTGGGGGCCACCGGGTTCCATGGCCCGAGCAAACTGTAACGGGTCTGGAAGGTGGAACCTCTGAGCAACTATACAAGGGGGCGGTCCTTGTAAGGAAGCGGGTGGCTCCCAGGGAAGACGGGCAGGTAGTCACGGCAAGTGACAGGGACAGTCTCTGGGTAGAAGGGCAGGTAGTCACAGCAAGTGACAGGGACAGTCTCTGGGTAGAAGGGCAGGTAGTCACGGCAAGTGACAGGGACAGTCTCTGGGTAGAAGGACAGGTAGTCACGGCAAGTGACAGGGACAGTCTCTGGGTAGAAGGACAGCAGGCTGGTGGCTGGTGAGCGCTCCCAGGTGAGCGGGCGAGAGTCTCTGGACAGGCAGGTGGTCACGGCAAGTGACGGCAGAACCTCCAGGTAGACTAGCAGACAGGTAGCAGGTGGACGCTCCCAGGTGAGCGGGCAAGAGTCTCTGGATGGGCAGGTGGTCACGGCAAGTGACGGCAGAGCCTCCAGGTAGGCTAGCAGGCAGGTAGCAGGTGAGCGCTCCCAGGTGAGCGGGCAGGCTGGTCCATAGACAGACTGACAGGTGTCGGAAGGCAGACCATCGGACCGCAGGCTTGCAAGCAGGTAAGCGGATATCAGGCCGGTATCAAGCAGGAATCTGGCAGGTAACAGGCAGGAATCAGGCAGGTGACTGGCTGACTGGCAGGTAACTGGTAACGGGACCTGAGGGCTGAAGCAGAGTGAAGGCTTTGCAACAACATTGCTCGGGCACCTCCATTTTGGAGGAGGTGCCTTATATATGGGAGGTCCTCCGGCAATTGGCCGGGGACTACTTAGGACGGCGCGCGCGGTCCCTTTAAGAGAGGGGGAGCGCACGCGTGCGCGCCCTAGGCACACTGCCGCGCCAGGAGCGGGGAGGTGAGAGGGACGGCGTCTCTGCCTAGTACGGGGCAGAGACGCCGATGCTACAATACCCTATAACTGTAAAGCAGACTTTCTCCTTTCTAATGGGAATTTGTCATTACTGTGGCCCTGCTCTATGTGTCTTTAAATTCTTAGTGGTATTTTTCCTCAATTTGGTCAGCCATTAGACTCACTGCATACCCTATAAGTGTATAGCAGACTCTCTCCTTTGTAATGGGATGTTTTTGTTACTGAGACCCTGCTCTATGTGTCTTTAATTACTTAGTGGGGTCTTTCCTAACTTTGGTCATCCGTTGGACTCACGGCATACCCTATAACTGTATAGCAGACTCTCTCCTCTGTAATGGGAATTTGTTGTTACTGTGGCTCTGCTCTATGTGTCTTTAATTTCTTAGTGGGGTTTTTCCTAAATTTTGTCAGCCGTTAGACTCACTGCATACCCTATAACTGTATAGCAGACCCTCTCGCTTCTAATGTGAACATATCGTACTTGTTAAATTTCAGCAGAATTCAGAGAGCAAAGAGACAGTTCTAAAGACTTATTTAAAAAAACAAAAACATTCTGAGAACAATGGAAGAGTTCCAAAGCATTTTTAAACTTCAGCAGAATTCCGAGACGAATGAGAAAGTTCTACAGACTTATTCAAAAAAATAATAACATTCCGAAAACAATCGGAGAATTCCAAAGCATTTTGAAACTTCAGCAGAATTCCGAGAAAAATGCGAGAGTTCCAAAGCATTTTAAATTTCAACAGAATTCAGAGAACAATGGGAAAGTTCTAAAGACTTGTTTAAAAAAACAATAACATCCTGAGAACAATGGGAGAATTAAAAAGCATTTTTAAACTTCAGCAGAATTCAGAGAGCAATGGGAGAGTTCCAAAGCATTTTAAATTTCAGCAGAAGTCCGAGAACAATGGGAAAGTTCTAAAGACTTATTTAAAAAAACTATAACATTCCGAGAGCAGTTGAAGAATTCCAAAACATTTTTAAACTTCAAAAGAATTCTGAGAACAATGGGTGAGATCCATAGCATTTTGAAACGTCAGCAGAATTCCGAGACCAATGGGAAAATTATACAGACTTATTTAAAAATCAATAACATTCAGAGAACAATGGGAGAGTTCCAAAGCATTTTTAAACTTCAGCAGAATTACGAGAACAATGGGAAAGTTCTACAGACTTATTTGAAAAAACAATAACTTTCTGAGAACAATGGGAGAGTTCCAAAACAATTTTAAACTTCAGCAGAATTCCGAAAACAATGGGAAAGTTCTACAGATTAAAAAAAAAAAAACAATAACATTCCGAGAGCAATCAGAGAATTCCAAAGCATTTTGAAACTTCAGCAGAATTCCGAGAACAATGGAAAAGTTCCATAGCATTTTTAAACTTCAGCAGAATTCCGAAAACAATGGGAGAGTTCCAAAGGATTTTAAATTACAGCAGAATTCCGAGAACAATGGGAAGGTTCTACAGACTTATTTAAAAAAACAATAACATTGCGAGAACAATGGGAGAGTTCCAAAGAATTTTTAAACTTCAGGAGAAGTCCGAGAACAATGGGAAAGTTCTAAAGACTTATTTAAAAAAAACAATAACATTCTGAGAACAATGGGAGAATTCCAAAGCATTTTTAAACTTCAGCAGATTTCCGAGAACAAAGTGAGAGTTCTAAAGCATTTTTAAACTTCACCAGAATTCTGAGAACAATGGGTGAGTTCCATAGCATTTTGAAACTTCAGCAGAATTCCGAGAACAATGGGAAAATTCTACAGACTTATTTAAAAAAACAATAACATTCCGAGAACAAAAGGAGAGTTCCAAAACATTTTTAAACTTCAGCAGAATTACGAGAACAATGAAACAGTTCTACAGACTTATTTGAAAAAACAATAACTTTCTGAGAATAATGGGAGAGTTCCAAAGCAATTTTAAGCTTCAGCAGAATTCCGAGAACAATGGGAAAGTTCTACAGACTATTTTAAAAAAAACAATAACATTCCGAGAACAATCAGAGAATTCCAAAGCATTTAGAAAATTCAGCAGAATTAAGAGAACAATGGGAAAGTTGCTCTATGTGTCTTTAAATTCTTAGTGGGGGTTTTCCTAAATTTGGTCAGCCGTTAGACTCACTGCATACCCTACAAGTGTATAACAGACTCTGTCCTTTGTAATGGGAATTTGTCATTAATGTGATCCTGCTCTATGTGTCTTTAATTTCTTAGTGGGGTTTTTATTAAATTTGGTCTTCCGCTGGACTCACGGCATACCCTATAACTGTATAGCAGACTCTGTCCTTTGTAATGGGAATTTGTTGTTACTGTGGCTCTGCTCTATGTGTCTTTAATTTCATAGTGGGGTTTTTCCTAAATTTTGTCAGCCGTTAGACTCACTGCTTACCCTATAACTGTATAGCAGACCCTCTTGTTTCTAATGGGAACATGTCGTACTTGTTAAATTTCAGTAGAATTCAGAGAGCAATGGGAAAGTTCTAAAGACTTATTTAAAAAAACAATAACATTTCGATAACAATGGAAGAGTTCCAAAGCATTTTTAAGCTTCAGCAGAATTCCGAGAACAATGGGAAAGTTCTACAGACTTATTTAAAAAAACAATAACATTCCAAGAACAATGGGAGAGTTCCAAAGAATTTTTAAACTTCAGGAGAAGTCCGAGAACAATGGGAAAGTTCTAAAGACTTATTTAAAAAAAACAATAACATTCTGAGAACAATGGGAGAATTCCAAAGCATTTTTAAACTTCAGCAGATTTCCGAGAACAAAGGGAGAGTTCTAAAGCATTTTAAATTTCAGCAGAATTCCGAGAACAATGGGAAAGTTCTAAAGACTTATTTAAAAAAATTATAACATTCCGAGAACAGTTGAAGAATTCCAAAACATTTTTAAACTTCACCAGAATTCTGAGAACAATGGGTGAGTTCCATAGCATTTTGAAACTTCAGCAGAATTCCGAGAACAATGGGAAAATTCTACAGACTTATTTAAAAAAACAATAACATTCCGAGAACAAAAGGAGAGTTCCAAAACATTTTTAAACTTCAGCAGAATTACGAGAACAATGAAACAGTTCTACAGACTTATTTGAAAAAACAATAACTTTCTGAGAATAATGGGAGAGTTCCAAAGCAATTTTAAGCTTCAGCAGAATTCCGAGAACAATGGGAAAGTTCTACAGACTATTTTAAAAAAAACAATAACATTCCGAGAACAATCAGAGAATTCCAAAGCATTTAGAAAATTCAGCAGAATTAAGAGAACAATGGGAAAGTTGCTCTATGTGTCTTTAAATTCTTAGTGGGGGTTTTCCTAAATTTGGTCAGCCGTTAGACTCACTGCATACCCTATAAGTGTATAACAGACTCTGTCCTTTGTAATGGGAATTTGTCATTAATGTGATCCTGCTCTATGTGTCTTTAATTTCTTAGTGGGGTTTTTATTAAATTTGGTCTTCCGCTGGACTCACGGCATACCCTATAACTGTATAGCAGACTCTGTCCTTTGTAATGGGAATTTGTTGTTACTGTGGCTCTGCTCTATGTGTCTTTAATTTCATAGTGGGGTTTTTCCTAAATTTTGTCAGCCGTTAGACTCACTGCTTACCCTATAACTGTATAGCAGACCCTCTCGTTTCTAATGGGAACATGTCGTACTTGTTAAATTTCAGTAGAATTCAGAGAGCAATGGGAAAGTTCTAAAGACTTATTTAAAAAAACAATAACATTTCGAGAACAATGGAAGAGTTCCAAAGCATTTTTAAGCTTCAGCAGAATTCCGAGAACAATGGGAAAGTTCTACAGACTTATTCAAAAAAACAATAACATTCCGAGAACAATCGGAGAATTCCAAAGCATTTTAAATTTCAGGAGAATTCAGAGAACAATGGGAAAGTTCTAAAGACATATTTAAAAAAACAATAACATTCCGAGAACAGTTAAAGAATTCCAAAGCATTTTTAAACTTCAGCAGAATTCTGAGAACAATTGGTGAGTTCCATAACATTTTGAAATTTAAACAGAATTCCGAGAAAAATGGGAAAATTCTACAGACTTATTTAAAAAAACAATAACATTCCGAGGACATTGGGAGAGTTCCAAAGCATTTTTAAACTTCAGCAGAATTCCGAGAACAATGGGAAAATTTTACAGACTTTTTTAAAAAAACAATAACATTCTGAGAACAATGGGAGAGTTCCAAAGCATTTTTAAAATTCATCAGAATTCCGATAACAATGGGAAAGTTCTACAGACTTATTTAAAAAAACAATACCATTCCGAGAACAATGGTAGAGTTCCATAGCATTTTTAAACTTCAGCAGAATTCCGAGAACAATGGGAGAGTTCTAAAGTATTTTAAATTTTAGCAGAATTCTGAAACAATGGGAAAGTTCTACAGACTTATTTAAAAAAACAATAACATTCCGAGAACAATGGGAGAGTTCCATAGCATTTTTAAACTTCAGCAGAATTGTGAGAACAATGGGAGAGTTCTAAAGTATTTTAAATTTCAGCAGAATTCTGAGAACAATGGGAAAGTTCTTCAGACTTATTTGAAAAAACAATAACATTCTGAGAACAATGGGAGAGTTCCAAAGCATTTTTAAACTTCAGCAGAATTCCGAGAACAATGGGAGAGTTTTAAAGACAATTTAAAAAAAGTAATATTCCAAGAACAATGGAACATTTCCAAAGCATTTTTAAACTTCAGCAGAATTCCGAGAACAATGGGAGAGTTCCAAAGTATTTTAAAATTCAGCAGAATTCCGAGAACAATGGGAGAGTTCGAAAGTATTTTGAATTTCAGCAGAATTCTGAGAACAATGGGAAAGTTCTACAGACTTATTTGATAAAACAATAACATTCTGAGAAAAATCGGAGAATTCCAAAGCATAATGAAACATCAGCAGAATTAATAGAACAATGGGAGAGTTCCATAACATTTTTATACCTCAGAAGAATTCCGAGAACAATGGGAGAGTTCTACATTAATATAACTGTATTGCAGACCCTCTCGTTTCTAATGGGAACATATCGCACTTGTTAAATTTCAGCAGAATTCAGAGAGCAATGAGACAGTTCTAAAGACTTATTTAAAAAAACAATAACATTCCGAGAACAACGGAAGAGTTCCAAAGCATTTTAAATTTCAGCAGAATTCATAGAACAATGGGAAAGTTCTAAAGACTTATTTAAAAAAAACAATAACATTCCGAGAACAATGGGAGAGTTCCAAAGCATTTTAAATTTCAGCAGAATTCCGAGAACAATGAGAAAGTTCTAAAGACTTATTTAAAAAAACTAAAACATTGCGAGAACAGTTGAAGAATTCCAAAGCATTTTTAAACTTCAGCAGAATTCCGAGAACAATGGGAAAGTTCTACAGACTTATTTGAAAAAACAATAACTTTCTGAGAACAGTGGGAGAGTTCCAAAGCAATTTTAAACTTCAGCAGAATTCCGAGAACAATGGGAAAGTTCTACAGAATTTTTTTAAAAAAACAATAACATTCCGAGAACAATCAGAGAATTCCAAAGCATTTTGAAACTTCAGCAGAATTTTGAGATCAATGGGAGAGTTCCATAGCATTTTTAAACTTCAGCAGAATTCACAGAACAATGGGAGAGTTCCAAAGGATTTTAAATTTCAGCAGAATTCCGAGAACAATGGGAAGGTTCTACAGACTTAATTAAAGAAACAATAACATTCGAAGAACAATGGGAGAGTTCCATAGCATTTTTAAACTTCAGCAGAATTCCGAGAACAATAGGAGAGTTCGACAGTATGTTAAATTTCAACAGACTTATTTAAAAAAACAATAACATTCTGAGAACAATGGGAGAGTTCCAAAGCATTTTTAAGCTTCAACAGAATTACGAGAACAAAGGGAAAGTTCTACAGATTTATTTGAAAAAGAATAACATTCTGAGAACAATCAGACAATTCCAAAGCATTTTGAAACTTAAGCTGAATTAAGAGAACAATGAGAGAGTTCCATAGCATTTTTAAACTTCAGCAGAATACCGAGAACAATGGGAGGGTTCCAAAGCATTTTAAAATTCAGCAGAAATCCGAGAACAATGGGAAAGTTCTTCAGACTTATTTAATGTGGCCCTGCTCTATGTGTCTTTAAATTCTAAGTGGGGTTTTTCCTAAATTTGGTCAGCCATTGGACTCACTGCATACCCTATAACTGTAAAGCAGACTTTCTCCTTTCTAATGGGAATTTGTCATTACTGTGGCCCTGCTCTATGTGTTTTTAAATTCTTAGTGGGATTTTTCCTAAATTTGGTCAGCCGTTAGACGCACTGCATACCCTATAAGTGTATAGCAGACTCTCTCTTTTGTAATGGGAATTTTTCATTACTGAGACCCTGCTCTATGTGTCTTTAATTTCTTAGTGGGGTCTTTCCTAAATTTGGTCATCCGTTGGACTCACGGCATACCCTATAACTGTATAGCAGACTCTCTCCTTTGTAATGGGAATTTGTTGTTACTGTGGCTCTGCTCTATGTGTCTTTAATTTCTTAGTGGGGTTTTTCCTAAATTTGGTCAGCCGTTGGACTCACTGCATACCCTATAACTGTACAGCAGACCCTCTCGTTTCTAATGGGAACATATCGTACTTGTAAATTTCAGCAGAATTCAGAGAGCAATGGGACAGTTCTAAAAACTTATTTAAAAAAACAAAAACATTCCGAGAACAATGGAAGATTTCCAAAGCATTTTTAAACTTCAGCAGAATTCCGAGAAGAAGGAGAAAGTTCTACAGACTTATTCAAAAAAACAATAACATTCCGAGAACAATCGGAGAATTCCAAAGCATTTTGAAATTTCAGCAGAATTCCGAGAACAGTGCAAGAGTTCCAAAGCATTTTAAATTTCAGCAGAATTCAGAGAACAATGGGAAAGTTCTAAAGACTTATTTAAAAAACAATAACATTCTGAGAACAATGGGAGAATTTCAAAGTATTTTTAAACTTCAGCAGAATTCCGAGAACAATGGGAAAGTTCTACAGACTTATATGAAAAAATAATAACATTCTGAGAACAATGGGAGAGTTCCAAAGTATTTTTAAACTTCAGTAGAATTCCGAGAACAATGGGAAAGTTCTACAGACTTTTTTTTTAAAAAAACTATAACATTCCGAGAACAATCAGAGAATTCCAAAGCATTTTGAAACTTCAGCAGAATTCCAAGAACAATGGGAGAGAGTTCCAAAGTATTTTAAATTTCAGAAGAATTCCGAGAACAATGGGAAAGTTCTACAGACTTATTTGAAAAAACAATAACATTCTGAGAACAATGGGAGAGTTCCAAAGCATTTTTAAACTTCAGCAGAATTCCGAGAACAATGCGAGAGTTCCAAAGCATTTTAAATTTCAGCAGAATTCAGAGAACAATGGGAAAGTTCTAAAGACTTATTTAAAAAAACAATAACATTCTGAGAACAATGGGAGAATTCCAAAGCATTTTTAAACTTCAGCAGAATTCAGAGAACAATGGGAGAGTTCCAAAGCATTTTAAATTTCAGCAGAATTCCGAGAACAATGGGAAAGTTCTAAAGACTTATTTAAAAAAACTTTAACATTCCAAGAGCAGTTGAAGAATTCCAATGCATTTTTAAACTTCACCAGAATTCTGAGAGCAATGGGTGAGTTCCATAGCATTTTGAAACTTCAGCAGAATTCCGAAACAATGGGAAAATTCTACAGACTTATTTAAAAATCAATAACATTCCGAGAACAATGGGAGAGTTCCAAAGCATTTCTAAACTTCAGCAGAATTACGAGAACAATGGGAAAGTTCTACAGACTTATTTGAAAAAACAATAACTTTCTGAGAACAATGGGAGAGTTCCAAAGCAATTTTAAACTTCAGCAGAATTCCGAAAACAAAGGGGAAGTTCTGCAGATTTTTAAAAAAAAAACAATAACATTCCGAGAACAATCAGAGAATTCCAAAGAATTTTGAAACTTCAGCAGAATTAAGAGAACAATGGGAAAGTTCCATAGCATTTTTAAATTTCAGCAGAATTCCGAAAACAATGGGAGAGCTCCAAAGGATTTTAAATTTCAGCAGAATTCAAAGAACAATGGGAAGGTTCTACAGACTTATTTAAAAAAACAATAACATTCCGAGAACAATGGGAGAGTTCCAAAGAATTTTTAAACTTCAGGAGAATTCCGAGAACAATGGGAAAGTTGTAAAGACTTATGGAAAAAAAACTATAACATTCTGAGAACAGTTGAAGAATTCCAAAGCATTTTTAAACTTCACCAGAATTCTGAGAATAATGGGTGAGTTCCATGGCATTTTGAAACTTCAGCAGGATTACGAGAACAATGAAACAGTTCTACAGACTATTTTGAAAAAACAATAACTTTCTGAGAACAATGGGAGAGTTCCAAAGCAATTTTAAACTTCAGCAGAATTCCGAGAACAATGGGAAAGTTCTACAGACTTTTTTTAAAAAAAACAATAACATTCCGAGAACAATCAGAGAATTCCAAAGCATTTAGAAAATTCAGCAGAATTAAGAGAACAATGGGAAAGTTCCATAGCATTTTTAAACTTCAGCAGAATTACGAGAACAATATGAGAGTTCTAAAGGATTTTAAATTTCAGCAGAATTCCGAGAACAATGGGAAGGTTCTACAGACTTATTTAAAAAAACAATAACATTCCGAGAACAATGGGAGAGTTCCATAGCATTTTTAAACTTCAGCAGAATTCCGAGAACAATGGGATAGTTCGAAAGTATTTTAAATTTCAGCAGAATTCTGAGAACAATGGGAAAGTTCTACAGACTTATTTAAAAAAACAATAACATTCCGAGAACAATGGGAGCGTTCCAAAGCATTTTTAAACTTCAGCAGAATTCCGAGAACAAAGGGAAAGTTCTACAGACTTATTTGAAAAAACAATAACATTCTGAGAACAATCGGAGAATTCCAAAGCATTTTGAAAAATCAGCAGAATTAAGAGAACAATGGGAGAGTTCCATAGCATTTTTAAACTTCAGCAGAATCCTGAGAACAATGGGAGAATTCCAAAGTATTTTACATTTCAGCAGAATTCCGAAAACAATGGGAAAGATCTACAGACTTAATTAATGTGGCCCTGCTCTATGTGTCTTTAAATTCTTAGTGGGGTTTTTCCTAAATTTGGTCAGCCATTGGACTCACTGCATACCCTATAACTGTATAGCAGACCCTCTCCTTTCTAATGGGAACATGTCATACTTGTTACTGTGGCCTTGCTCTATGTGTCTTTAAATTATTGGTGGGGTTTTTCCTAAATTTGGTCAGCCGTTGGACTCACTGCATACCCTATAACTGTATAGTAGACATTCTCCCTTCTAGTGGGAATTTGTCGTTACTGTGGCCCTGCTCTGTGTGTTTTTAAATTATTAGTGGGGTTTTTCCTAAATTTGGTCAGCCGTTAGACTCACTGCATACCCCATAACTGTATAGCAGACCCTCTTGTTTCTAATGGGAACATGTCGTACTTGTTACTGTGGTCCTGCTCTATGTGTCTTTAAATTTTTAGTGGGGTTTTTCCTAAATTTGGTCAGCCGTTGGACTCACTGCATACCCTATAAGTGTATAACAGACTCTCTCCTTTGTAATGCGAATTTGTCGTTACTGTGACCCTGCTCTATGTGTCTTTAATTTCTAAGTGGGGTTTTTACTAAATTTGGTCATCCGTTGGACTCACGGCAAACCTATAACTGTATAGCAGACTCTGTCCTTTGTAAAGGGAATTTGTTGTTACTGTGGCTCTGCTCTATGTGTCTTTAATTTCTTAGTGGGGTTTTTCCTATATTTTGTCAGCCGTTAGACTCACTGCATCCCCTATAACTGTATAACAGACCCTCTCGTTTCTAATGGGAACATGTCGTACTTGTTAAATTTCAGTAGAATTCAGAGAGCAAAGGGAAAGTTCTAAAAACTTATTTAAAAAAACAATAACATTCCGAGAACAATGGAAGAGTTCCAAAGCATTTTTAAGCTTCAGCAGAATTCTGAGAACAATGGGAAAGTTCTACAGACTTATTCAGAAAAACAATAACATTCCGAGAACAATCGGAGAATTCCAAAGCATTTTAAATTTCAGGAGAATTCAGAGAACAATGGGAAAGTTCTAAAGACTTATTTAAAAAAACAATAACATTCCGAGAACAATGGGAGAGTTCCAAAGCATTTTTAAGCTTCAGCAGAATTCCGAGAACAATGGGAAAGTTCTAAAGACTTATTTAAAAAAACAACAACATTCCGAGAACAATGGGAGAATTCCAAAGCTTTTTTAAACTTCAGCAGACTTCAGAAAACAATGGGAGAGTTCCAAAGCATTTTAAATTTCAGCAGAATTCCGAGAACAATGGCAAAGTTCTAAAGACTTATTTAAAAAACTATAACATTCCGAGAACAGTTGAAGAATTCCAAAGCATTTTTAAACTTCAGCAGAATTCTGAGAACAATGGGTGAGTTCCATAGCATTTTGAAATTTCAACAGAATTCCGAGAACAATGGGAACATTCTACAGACTTATTTAAAAAAACAATAACATTCTGAGGACATTGGGAGAGTTCCAAAGCATTTTTAAACTTCAGCAGAATTCCGAGAACAATGGGAAAGTTTTACAGACTTTTTAAAAAAAACAATAACATTCCGAGAACAATGGGAGAGTTCCAAAGCATTTTTAAACTTCATCAGAATTCCGAGAACAATGGGAAAGTTCTACAGACTTATTTAAAAAAACAATAACATTCCGAGAACAATGGTAGAGTTCCATAGCATTTTTAAACTTCAGCAGTATTCCGAGAACAATGGGAGAGTTCTAAAGTATTTTAAATTTCAGGAGAATTCTGAGAACAATGGGAAAGTTCTACAGACTTATTTAAAAAAACAATAACATTCCAAGAACAATGGCTGAGTTCCAAAGCATTTTTAAACTTCATCAGAATTCCGAGAACAATGGGAAAGTTCTACAGACTTATTTGAAAAAACAATAACATTCTGAGAATAATCAGAGAATTCCAAAGCATTTTGAAACTTCAGCAGAATTCCGAGAACAATGGGAGAGTTCCAAAGTATTTTAAATTTCAGAAGAATTCCGAGAACAATGGGAAAGTTCTACAGACTTATTTGAAAAAACAATAATATTCTGAGAACAATGGGAGAGTTCCAAAGCATTTTTAAACTTCAGCAGAATTCCGAGAACAATGGGAGAGTTTTAAAGACTTATTTATAAAAAAGTAACATTCCAAGAACAATGGAACATTTCCAAAGCATTTTTAAACTTCAGCAGAATTCCGAGAACAATGGGAGAGTTCCAAAGTATTTTAAACTTCAGCAGAATTCCGAGAACAATGGCAGAGTTCCAAAGTATTTTGAATTTCAGCAGAATTCTGAGAACAATGGGAAAGTTCTACAGACTTATTTGAAAAACAATAACATTCTTTGAACAATCGGAGAATTCCAAAGCATATTGAAACATCAGCAGAATTAAGAGAACACTGGGAGAGTTCCATAACATTTTTAAACTTCAGCAGAATTCCGAGAGCAATGGGAGAGTTCTCCAGACTTATTTAAGAAAACAATAACATTCCGAGAACAATGGGAGAGTTCCAAATCATTTTTAAACTTCAGCAGAATTCCGAGAACAATGGGAAAGTTCTACAGACTTATTTGAAAAAACAATAACATTCTGAGAACAATCGGAGAATTCCAAAGCATATTGAAACATCAGCAGAATTAAGAGAACAGTGGGAGAGTTCCATAACATTTTTAAACTTCAGCAGAATTCCGAGAACAGTGGGAGAGTTCTCAAGATTTATTTAATGTGGCCCTGCTCTATGTGTCTTTAATTTCTTATTGGGGTTTTTCCTAAATTTGGTCAGCCATTGGACTCACTGCATACCCTATAACTGTATAGCAGACCCTCTCCTTTCTAATGGGAACATGTCGTACTTGTTACAGTGGCCTTGCTCTATGTGTCTTTAAATTCTTGGTGGGGTTTTTCCTAAATTTGGACAGCCGTTGGACTCACTGCACACCCTATAACTGTAAAGCAGACTTTCTCCTTTCTAATGGGAATTTGTCGTTACTGTGGCCCTGCTCTATGTGTCTTTAAATTATTAGTGGGGTTTTTCTTAAATTTGGTCAGCCATTAGACTCACTGCATACCCCATAACTGTATAGCAGACCCTCTTGTTTCTAATGGGAACATGTCGTACTTGTTAAATTTCAGTAGAATTCAGAGAGCAATGGGAAAGTTCTAAAGACTTATTTAAAAAAACAATAACATTTCGATAACAATGGAAGAGTTCCAAAGCATTTTTAAGCTTCAGCAGAATTCCGAGAACAATGGGAAAGTTCTACAGACTTATTTAAAAAAACAATAACATTCCAAGAACAATGGGAGAGTTCCAAAGAATTTTTAAACTTCAGGAGAAGTCCGAGAACAATGGGAAAGTTCTAAAGACTTATTTAAAAAAAACAATAACATTCTGAGAACAATGGGAGAATTCCAAAGCATTTTTAAACTTCAGCAGATTTCCGAGAACAAAGGGAGAGTTCTAAAGCATTTTTAAACTTCAGCAGAATTCCGAGAACAATGGGAAAGTTTTACAGACTTTTTAAAAAAAACAATAACATTCCGAGAACAATGGGAGAGTTCCAAAGCATTTTTAAACTTCATCAGAATTCCGAGAACAATGGGAAAGTTCTACAGACTTATTTAAAAAAACAATAACATTCCGAGAACAATGGTAGAGTTCCATAGCATTTTTAAACTTCAGCAGTATTCCGAGAACAATGGGAGAGTTCTAAAGTATTTTAAATTTCAGGAGAATTCTGAGAACAATGGGAAAGTTCTACAGACTTATTTAAAAAAACAATAACATTCCAAGAACAATGGCTGAGTTCCAAAGCATTTTTAAACTTCATCAGAATTCCGAGAACAATGGGAAAGTTCTACAGACTTATTTGAAAAAACAATAACATTCTGAGAATAATCAGAGAATTCCAAAGCATTTTGAAACTTCAGCAGAATTCCGAGAACAATGGGAGAGTTCCAAAGTATTTTAAATTTCAGAAGAATTCCGAGAACAATGGGAAAGTTCTACAGACTTATTTGAAAAAACAATAATATTCTGAGAACAATGGGAGAGTTCCAAAGCATTTTTAAACTTCAGCAGAATTCCGAGAACAATGGGAGAGTTTTAAAGACTTATTTATAAAAAAGTAACATTCCAAGAACAATGGAACATTTCCAAAGCATTTTTAAACTTCAGCAGAATTCCGAGAACAATGGGAGAGTTCCAAAGTATTTTAAACTTCAGCAGAATTCCGAGAACAATGGCAGAGTTCCAAAGTATTTTGAATTTCAGCAGAATTCTGAGAACAATGGGAAAGTTCTACAGACTTATTTGAAAAACAATAACATTCTTTGAACAATCGGAGAATTCCAAAGCATATTGAAACATCAGCAGAATTAAGAGAACACTGGGAGAGTTCCATAACATTTTTAAACTTCAGCAGAATTCCGAGAGCAATGGGAGAGTTCTCCAGACTTATTTAAGAAAACAATAACATTCCGAGAACAATGGGAGAGTTCCAAATCATTTTTAAACTTCAGCAGAATTCCGAGAACAATGGGAAAGTTCTACAGACTTATTTGAAAAAACAATAACATTCTGAGAACAATCGGAGAATTCCAAAGCATATTGAAACATCAGCAGAATTAAGAGAACAGTGGGAGAGTTCCATAACATTTTTAAACTTCAGCAGAATTCCGAGAACAGTGGGAGAGTTCTCAAGATTTATTTAATGTGGCCCTGCTCTATGTGTCTTTAATTTCTTATTGGGGTTTTTCCTAAATTTGGTCAGCCATTGGACTCACTGCATACCCTATAACTGTATAGCAGACCCTCTCCTTTCTAATGGGAACATGTCGTACTTGTTACAGTGGCCTTGCTCTATGTGTCTTTAAATTCTTGGTGGGGTTTTTCCTAAATTTGGACAGCCGTTGGACTCACTGCACACCCTATAACTGTAAAGCAGACTTTCTCCTTTCTAATGGGAATTTGTCGTTACTGTGGCCCTGCTCTATGTGTCTTTAAATTATTAGTGGGGTTTTTCTTAAATTTGGTCAGCCATTAGACTCACTGCATACCCCATAACTGTATAGCAGACCCTCTTGTTTCTAATGGGAACATGTCGTACTTGTTAAATTTCAGTAGAATTCAGAGAGCAATGGGAAAGTTCTAAAGACTTATTTAAAAAAACAATAACATTTCGATAACAATGGAAGAGTTCCAAAGCATTTTTAAGCTTCAGCAGAATTCCGAGAACAATGGGAAAGTTCTACAGACTTATTTAAAAAAACAATAACATTCCAAGAACAATGGGAGAGTTCCAAAGAATTTTTAAACTTCAGGAGAAGTCCGAGAACAATGGGAAAGTTCTAAAGACTTATTTAAAAAAAACAATAACATTCTGAGAACAATGGGAGAATTCCAAAGCATTTTTAAACTTCAGCAGATTTCCGAGAACAAAGGGAGAGTTCTAAAGCATTTTTAAACTTCAGCAGAATTCCGAGAACAATGGGAAAGTTTTACAGACTTTTTAAAAAAAACAATAACATTCCGAGAACAATGGGAGAGTTCCAAAGCATTTTTAAACTTCATCAGAATTCCGAGAACAATGGGAAAGTTCTACAGACTTATTTAAAAAAACAATAACATTCCGAGAACAATGGTAGAGTTCCATAGCATTTTTAAACTTCAGCAGTATTCCGAGAACAATGGGAGAGTTCTAAAGTATTTTAAATTTCAGGAGAATTCTGAGAACAATGGGAAAGTTCTACAGACTTATTTAAAAAAACAATAACATTCCAAGAACAATGGCTGAGTTCCAAAGCATTTTTAAACTTCATCAGAATTCCGAGAACAATGGGAAAGTTCTACAGACTTATTTGAAAAAACAATAACATTCTGAGAATAATCAGAGAATTCCAAAGCATTTTGAAACTTCAGCAGAATTCCGAGAACAATGGGAGAGTTCCAAAGTATTTTAAATTTCAGAAGAATTCCGAGAACAATGGGAAAGTTCTACAGACTTATTTGAAAAAACAATAATATTCTGAGAACAATGGGAGAGTTCCAAAGCATTTTTAAACTTCAGCAGAATTCCGAGAACAATGGGAGAGTTTTAAAGACTTATTTATAAAAAAGTAACATTCCAAGAACAATGGAACATTTCCAAAGCATTTTTAAACTTCAGCAGAATTCCGAGAACAATGGGAGAGTTCCAAAGTATTTTAAACTTCAGCAGAATTCCGAGAACAATGGCAGAGTTCCAAAGTATTTTGAATTTCAGCAGAATTCTGAGAACAATGGGAAAGTTCTACAGACTTATTTGAAAAACAATAACATTCTTTGAACAATCGGAGAATTCCAAAGCATATTGAAACATCAGCAGAATTAAGAGAACACTGGGAGAGTTCCATAACATTTTTAAACTTCAGCAGAATTCCGAGAGCAATGGGAGAGTTCTCCAGACTTATTTAAGAAAACAATAACATTCCGAGAACAATGGGAGAGTTCCAAATCATTTTTAAACTTCAGCAGAATTCCAAGAACAATGGGAAAGTTCTACAGACTTATTTGAAAAAACAATAACATTCTGAGAACAATCGGAGAATTCCAAAGCATATTGAAACATCAGCAGAATTAAGAGAACAGTGGGAGAGTTCCATAACATTTTTAAACTTCAGCAGAATTCCGAGAACAGTGGGAGAGTTCTCAAGATTTATTTAATGTGGCCCTGCTCTATGTGTCTTTAATTTCTTATTGGGGTTTTTCCTAAATTTGGTCAGCCATTGGACTCACTGCATACCCTATAACTGTATAGCAGACCCTCTCCTTTCTAATGGGAACATGTCGTACTTGTTACAGTGGCCTTGCTCTATGTGTCTTTAAATTCTTGGTGGGGTTTTTCCTAAATTTGGACAGCCGTTGGACTCACTGCACACCCTATAACTGTAAAGCAGACTTTCTCCTTTCTAATGGGAATTTGTCGTTACTGTGGCCCTGCTCTATGTGTCTTTAAATTATTAGTGGGGTTTTTCTTAAATTTGGTCAGCCATTAGACTCACTGCATACCCCATAACTGTATAGCAGACCCTCTTGTTTCTAATGGGAACATGTCGTACTTGTTAAATTTCAGTAGAATTCAGAGAGCAATGGGAAAGTTCTAAAGACTTATTTAAAAAAACAATAACATTTCGATAACAATGGAAGAGTTCCAAAGCATTTTTAAGCTTCAGCAGAATTCCGAGAACAATGGGAAAGTTCTACAGACTTATTTAAAAAAACAATAACATTCCAAGAACAATGGGAGAGTTCCAAAGAATTTTTAAACTTCAGGAGAAGTCCGAGAACAATGGGAAAGTTCTAAAGACTTATTTAAAAAAAACAATAACATTCTGAGAACAATGGGAGAATTCCAAAGCATTTTTAAACTTCAGCAGATTTCCGAGAACAAAGGGAGAGTTCTAAAGCATTTTTAAACTTCAGCAGAATTCCGAGAACAATGGGAAAGTTTTACAGACTTTTTAAAAAAAACAATAACATTCCGAGAACAATGGGAGAGTTCCAAAGCATTTTTAAACTTCATCAGAATTCCGAGAACAATGGGAAAGTTCTACAGACTTATTTAAAAAAACAATAACATTCCGAGAACAATGGTAGAGTTCCATAGCATTTTTAAACTTCAGCAGTATTCCGAGAACAATGGGAGAGTTCTAAAGTATTTTAAATTTCAGGAGAATTCTGAGAACAATGGGAAAGTTCTACAGACTTATTTAAAAAAACAATAACATTCCAAGAACAATGGCTGAGTTCCAAAGCATTTTTAAACTTCATCAGAATTCCGAGAACAATGGGAAAGTTCTACAGACTTATTTGAAAAAACAATAACATTCTGAGAATAATCAGAGAATTCCAAAGCATTTTGAAACTTCAGCAGAATTCCGAGAACAATGGGAGAGTTCCAAAGTATTTTAAATTTCAGAAGAATTCCGAGAACAATGGGAAAGTTCTACAGACTTATTTGAAAAAACAATAATATTCTGAGAACAATGGGAGAGTTCCAAAGCATTTTTAAACTTCAGCAGAATTCCGAGAACAATGGGAGAGTTTTAAAGACTTATTTATAAAAAAGTAACATTCCAAGAACAATGGAACATTTCCAAAGCATTTTTAAACTTCAGCAGAATTCCGAGAACAATGGGAGAGTTCCAAAGTATTTTAAACTTCAGCAGAATTCCGAGAACAATGGCAGAGTTCCAAAGTATTTTGAATTTCAGCAGAATTCTGAGAACAATGGGAAAGTTCTACAGACTTATTTGAAAAACAATAACATTCTTTGAACAATCGGAGAATTCCAAAGCATATTGAAACATCAGCAGAATTAAGAGAACACTGGGAGAGTTCCATAACATTTTTAAACTTCAGCAGAATTCCGAGAGCAATGGGAGAGTTCTCCAGACTTATTTAAGAAAACAATAACATTCCGAGAAGAATGGGAGAGTTCCAAATCATTTTTAAACTTCAGCAGAATTCCGAGAACAATGGGAAAGTTCTACAGACTTATTTGAAAAAACAATAACATTCTGAGAACAATCGGAGAATTCCAAAGCATATTGAAACATCAGCAGAATTAAGAGAACAGTGGGAGAGTTCCATAACATTTTTAAACTTCAGCAGAATTCCGAGAACAGTGGGAGAGTTCTCAAGATTTATTTAATGTGGCCCTGCTCTATGTGTCTTTAATTTCTTATTGGGGTTTTTCCTAAATTTGGTCAGCCATTGGACTCACTGCATACCCTATAACTGTATAGCAGACCCTCTCCTTTCTAATGGGAACATGTCGTACTTGTTACAGTGGCCTTGCTCTATGTGTCTTTAAATTCTTGGTGGGGTTTTTCCTAAATTTGGACAGCCGTTGGACTCACTGCACACCCTATAACTGTAAAGCAGACTTTCTCCTTTCTAATGGGAATTTGTCGTTACTGTGGCCCTGCTCTATGTGTCTTTAAATTATTAGTGGGGTTTTTCTTAAATTTGGTCAGCCATTAGACTCACTGCATACCCCATAACTGTATAGCAGACCCTCTCGTTTCTAATGGGAACATGTCGTACTTGTTACTGTGGCCCTGCTCTATGTGTCTTTAAATTCTTAGTGGGGTTTTTCCTAAATTTGGTCAGCCGTTGGACTCACTGCATACCCTATAACTGTATAGCAGACTCTGTCCTTTGTAATGGGAATTTGTTGTTACTGTGGCTCTGCTCTATGTTTTCTTAATTTCTTAGTGGGGTTTTTCCTAAATTTTGTCAGCCGTTAGACTCACTGCTTACCCTATAACTGTATAGCAGACCCTCTCGTTTCTAATGGGAACATGTCGTACTTGTTAAATTTCAGTAGAATTCAGAGAGCAATGGGAAAGTTCTAAAGACTTATTTAAAAAAACAATAACATTCCGAGAACAATGGAAGAGTTCCAAAGCATTTTTAAGCTTCAGCAGAATTCCGAGAACAATGGGAAAGTTCTACAGACTTATTCAATAAAACAATAACATTCCGAGAACAATCGGAGAATTCCAAAGCATTTTAAATTTCAGGAGAATTCAGAGAACAATGGGAAAGTTCTAAAGACATATTTAAAAAAACAATAACATTCCAAGAACAATGGGAGAGTTCCAAAGCATTTTTAAACTTCAGCAGAATTCCGAGAACAATGGGAAAGTTCTAAAGACTTATTTAAAAAAACAACAACATTCCGAGAACAATGGGAGAATTCCAAAGCATTTCTAAACTTCAGCAGAATTCAGACAACAATGGGAGAGTTCCAAAGCATTTTAAATTTCAGCAGAATTCCAAGAACAATGGGAAAGTTCTAAAGACTTATTTAAGAAAACTATAACATTCCGAGAACAGTTGAAGAATTCCAAAGCATTTTTAAACTTCAGCAGAATTCTGAGAAAATGGGTGTGTTCCATAGCATTTTGAAATTTCAACAGAATTCCGAGAACAATGGGAAAATTCTACAGACTTATTTAAAAAAACAATAACATTCCGAGGACATTGGGAGAGTTCCAAAGCATTTTTAAACTTCATCAGAATTCCGAGAACAATGGGAAAGATTTACAGACTTTTTAAAAAAAAACAATAACATTCCGAGAACAATGGGAGAGTTCCTAAGCATTTTTAAACTTCATCAGAATTCCGAGAACAATGGGAAAGTTCTACAGACTTATTTGAAAAATCAATAACATTCTGAGAACAATGGGAGAGTTCCAAAGTATTTTTAAACTTCAGTAGAATTCCGAGAACAATGGGAAAGTTCTACAGACTTTTAAAAAAAAACAATAACATTCCGAGAACAATCATAGAATTCCAAAGCATTTCGAAACTTCAGCAGAATTCCGAGAACAATGGGAGCGTTCCAAAGTATTTTAAATTTCAGAAGAATCCCGAGAACAATGGGAAAGTTCTAGAGACTTATTTGAAAAAACAATAACATTCTGAGAACAATGGGAGAGTTCCAATGCATTTTTAAACTTCAGCAGAATTCCGAGAACAATGGGAGAGTTTTAAAGACTTATTTAAAAAAAAAACAACATTCCGAGAACAATGGGAGAATTCCAAAGCATTTTTAAACTTCAGCAGAATTCAGACAACAATGCGAGAGTTCCAAAGCATTTTAAATTTCAGCAGAATTCCGAGAACAATGGGAAAGTTCTAAAGACTTATTTAAAAAAACTATAACATTCCGAGAACAGTTGAAGAATTTCAAAGCATTTTAAAACTTCAGCAGAATTCTGAGAACAATGGGTGAGTTCCATAGCATTTTGAAATTTCAACAGAATTCCGAGAACAATGGGAAAATTCTACAGACTTATTTTAAAAAAACAATAACATTCCGAGGACATTGGGAGAGTTCCAAAGCATTTTTAAACTTCAGCAGAATTCCGAGAACAATGGGAAAGCTTTACAGACTTTTTAAAAAAAACAATAACATTCCGAGAACAATGGGAGAGTTCCAAAGCATTTTTAAACTTCATCAGAATTCCGACAACAATGGGAAAGTTCTACAGACTTATTTAAAAAAACAATAACATTCCGAGAACAATGGCAGAGTTCCATAGCATTTTTAAACTTCAGCAGAATTCCGAGAACAATGGGAGAGTTCTAAAGTATTTTAAATTTTAGCAGAATTCTGAGAACAATGGGAAAGTTCTACAGACTTATTAACATTCCGAGAACAATGGGAGAGTTCCATAGCATTTTTAAACTTCAGCAAAATTGCGAGAGCAATGGGAGAGTTCTAAAGTATTTTAAATTTCAGCAGAATTCTGAGAACAATGGGAAAGTTCTACAGACTTATTTAAAAAAACAATAACATTCCGAGAATAATCAGAGAATTCCAAAGCATTTTGAAACTTCAGCAGAATTCCGAGAACAATGGGAGAGTTCCAAAGTATTTTAAGTTTCAGAAGAATTCCGAGAACAATGGGAAAGTTCTACAGACTTATTTGAAAAAACAATAACATTCTGAGAACAATGGGAGAGTTCCAAATCATTTTTAAACTTCAGCAGAATTCTGAGAACAATGGGAGAGTTTTAAAGACTTATTTAAAAAAAAGTAACATTCCAAGAACAATGGAACATTTCCAAAGCATTTTTAAACTTCAGCAGAATTCCGAGAACAATGGGAGAGTTCCAAAGTATTTTAAACTTCAGCAGAATTCCGAGAACAATGGCAGAGTTCCAAAGTATTTTGAATTTCAGCAGAATTCTGAGAACAATGGGAAAGTTCTACAGACTTATTTGAAAAACAATAACATTCTTTGAACAATCGGAGAATTCCAAAGCATATTGAAACATCAGCAGAATTAAGAGAACACTGGGAGAGTTCCATAACATTTTTAAACTTCAGCAGAATTCCGAGAGCAATGGGAGAGTTCTACAGACTTATTTAAGAAAACAATAACATTCCGAGAACAATGGGAGAGTTCCAAATCATTTTTAAACTTCAGCAGAATTCCGAGAACAATGGGAAAGTTCTACAGACTTATTTGAAAAAACAATAACATTCTGAGAACAATCGGAGAATTCCAAAGCATATTGAAACATCAGCAGAATTAAGAGAACAGTGGGAGAGTTCCATAACATTTTTAAACTTCAGCAGAATTCCGAGAACAGTGGGAGAGTTCTAAAGATTTATTTAATGTGGCCCTGCTCTATGTGTCTTTAATTTCTTATTGGGGTTTTTCCTAAATTTGGTCAGCCATTGGACTCACTGCATACCCTATAACTGTATAGCAGACCCTCTCCTTTCTAATGGGAACATGTCGTACTTGTTACAGTGGCCTTGCTCTATGTGTCTTTAAATTCTTGGTGGGGTTTTTCCTAAATTTGGACAGCCGTTGGACTCACTGCACACCCTATAACTGTAAAGCAGACTTTCTCCTTTCTAATGGGAATTTGTCGTTACTGTGGCCCTGCCCTATGTGTCTTTAAATTATTAGTGGGGTTTTTCTTAAATTTGGTCAGCCATTAGACTCACTGCATACCCCATAACTGTATAGCAGACCCTCTCGTTTCTAATGGGAACATGTCGTACTTGTTACTGTGGCCCTGCTCTATGTGTCTTTAAATTCTTAGTGGGGTTTTTCCTAAATTTGGTCAGCCGTTGGACTCACTGCATACCCTATAACTGTATAGCAGACTCTGTCCTTTGTAATGGGAATTTGTTGTTACTGTGGCTCTGCTCTATGTTTTCTTAATTTCTTAGTGGGGTTTTTCCTAAATTTTGTCAGCCGTTAGACTCACTGCTTACCCTATAACTGTATAGCAGACCCTCTCGTTTCTAATGGGAACATGTCGTACTTGTTAAATTTCAGTAGAATTCAGAGAGCAATGGGAAAGTTCTAAAGACTTATTTAAAAAAACAATAACATTCCGAGAACAATGGAAGAGTTCCAAAGCATTTTTAAGCTTCAGCAGAATTCCGAGAACAATGGGAAAGTTCTACAGACTTATTCAATAAAACAATAACATTCCGAGAACAATCGGAGAATTCCAAAGCATTTTAAATTTCAGGAGAATTCAGAGAACAATGGGAAAGTTCTAAAAACATATTTAAAAAAACAATAACATTCCAAGAACAATGGGAGAGTTCCAAAGCATTTTTAAACTTCAGCAGAATTCCGAGAACAATGGGAAAGTTCTAAAGACTTATTTAAAAAATCAACAACATTCCGAGAACAATGGGAGAATTCCAAAGCATTTTTAAACTTCAGCAGAATTCAGACAACAATGGGAGAGTTCCAAAGCATTTTAAATTTCAGCAGAATTCCAAGAACAATGGGAAAGTTCTAAAGACTTATTTAAGAAAACTATAACATTCCGAGAACAGTTGAAGAATTCCAAAGCATTTTTAAACTTCAGCAGAATTCTGAGAACAATGGGTGTGTTCCATAGCATTTTGAAATTTCAACAGAATTCCGAGAACAATGGGAAAATTCTACAGACTTATTTAAAAAAACAATAACATTCCGAGGACATTGGGAGAGTTCCAAAGCATTTTTAAACTTCATCAGAATTCCGAGAACAATGGGAAAGATTTACAGACTTTTTAAAAAAAAAACAATAACATTCCGAGAACAATGGGAGAGTTCCAAAGCATTTTTAAACTTCATCAGAATTCCGAGAACAATGGGAAAGTTCTACAGACTTATTTGAAAAATCAATAACATTCTGAGAACAATGGGAGAGTTCCAAAGTATTTTTAAACTTCAGTAGAATTCCGAGAACAATGGGAAAGTTCTACAGACTTTTAAAAAAAAAAAATAACATTCCGAGAACAATCAGAGAATTCCAAAGCATTTTGAAACTTCAGCAGAATTCCGAGAACAATGGGAGCGTTCCAAAGTATTTTAAATTTCAAAAGAATTCCGAGAACAATGGGAAAGTTCTAGAGACTTATTTGAAAAAACAGTAACATTCTGAGAACAATGGGAGAGTTCCAAAGCATTTTTAAACTTCAGCAGAATTCCGAGAACAATGGGAGAGTTTTAAAGACTTATTTAAAAAAAAAACAACATTCCGAGAACAATGGGAGAATTCCAAAGCATTTTTAAACTTCAGCAGAATTCAGACAACAATGCGAGAGTTCCAAAGCATTTTAAATTTCAGCAGAATTCCGAGAACAATGGGAAAGTTCTAAAGACTTATTTAAAAAAACTATAACATTCCGAGAACTGTTGAAGAATTTCAAAGCATTTTAAAACTTCAGCAGAATTCTGAGAACAATGGGTGAGTTCCATAGCATTTTGAAATTTCAACAGAATTCCGAGAACAATGGGAAAATTCTACAGACTTATTTTAAAAAAACAATAACATTCCGAGGACATTGGGAGAGTTCCAAAGCATTTTTAAACTTCAGCAGAATTCCGAGAACAAGGGGAAAGCTTTACAGACTTTTTAAAAAAAACAATAACATTCCGAGAACAATGGGAGAGTTCCAAAGCATTTTTAAACTTCATCAGAATTCCGACAACAATGGGAAAGTTCTACAGACTTATTTAAAAAAACAATAACATTCCGAGAACAATGGCAGAGTTCCATAGCATTTTTAAACTTCAGCAGAATTCCGAGAACAATGGGAGAGTTCTAAAGTATTTTAAATTTTAGCAGAATTCTGAGAACAATGGGAAAGTTCTACAGACTTATTTAAAAAAACAATAACATTCCGAGAACAATGGGAGAGTTCCATAGCATTTTTAAACTTCAGCAAAATTGCGAGAGCAATGGGAGAGTTCTAAAGTATTTTAAATTTCAGCAGAATTCTGAGAACAATGGGTAAGTTCTACAGACTTATTTAAAAAAACAATAACATTCCGAGAATAATCAGAGAATTACAAAGCATTTTGAAACTTCAGCAGAATTCCGAGAACAATGGGAGAGTTCCAAAGTATTTTAAATTTCAGAAGAATTCCGAGAACAATTGGAAAGTTCTACAGACTTATGTGAAAAAACAATAACATTCTGAGAACAATGGGAGAGTTCCAAATCGTTTTTAAACTTCAGCAGAATTCCGAGAACAATGGGAGAGTTTTAAAGACTTATTTAAAAAAAAGTAACATTCCAAGAACAATGGAACATTTCCAAAGCATTTTTAAACTTCAGCAGAATTCCGAGAACAATGGGAGAGTTCCAAAGTATTTTAAACTTCAGCAGAATTCCGAGAACAATGGGAGAGTTCGAAAGTATTTTGAATCTCAGCAGAATTCTGAGAACAATGGGAAAGTTCTACAGACTTATTTGAAAAAACAATAACATTCTGAGAACAATCGGAGAATTCCAAAGCATATTGAAACATCAGCAGAATTAAGAGAACAATGGGAGAGTTCCATAACATTTTTAAACTTCAGCAGAATTCCGAGAACAATGGGAGACTTCTACAGACTTATTTAAGATAACAATAACATTCCGAGAACAATGGGAGAGTTCCAAAGCATTTTTAAACTTCATCAGAATTCCGAGAACAATGGGAAAGTTCTACAGACTTATTTGAAAAAACAATAACATTCTGAGAACAATCGGAGAATTCCAAAGCATATTGAAACATCAGCAGAGTTAAGAGAACAATGGGAGAGTTCCATAACATTTTTAAACTTCAGCAGAATTCCGAGAACAATGGGAGAGTTCTAAAGACTTATTTAATGTGGCCCTGCTCTATGTGTCTTTAATTTCTTATTGGGGTTTTTCCTAAATTTGGTCAGCCGTTGGACTCACTGCATACCCTATAACTGTATAGCAGACTTTCTCCTTTCTAATGGGAATTTGTCGTTACTGTGGCACTGCTCTATGTGTTTTTAAATTATTAGTGGGGTTTTTCCTAAATTTTGTCAGCCGTTAGACTCACTGCATACCCTATAACTGTATAGCAGACTCTCTCCTTTGTAATGGGAATATGTCGTACTTGTTACTGTGGCCCTGCTCTATGTGTCTTTAAATTCTTAGTGGGGTTTTTCCTAAATTTGGTCAGCCGTTGGACTCACTGCATACCCTATAACTGTATAGCAGACTCTCTCCTTTGTAATGGGAATTTGTCGTTACTGTGGCTCTGCTCTATGTGTCTTTAATTTCTTTGTGGGGTTTTTCCTAAATTTTGTCAGCCGTTAGACTCACTGCATACCCTATAACTGTATAGCAGACTCTCTCCTTTGTAATGGGAATTTGTCGCTACTGTGACCCTGCTCTATGTGTCTTTAATTTCTTAGTGGGGTTTTTCTTAAATTTGGTCAGCCGTTAGACTCAATGCATACCCTATAGCTGTATAGCAGACTCTCTCCTTTGTAAAGGGAATTTGTCGTTACTGTGACCCTGCTCTATGTGTCCTTAATTTCTTAGTGGGGTCTTTCCTCAATGTGGTCAGCCATTGGACTCACGGCATACCCTATTACTGTATAGCAGACTCTCTCCTTTGTAATGGGAATTTGTCATTACTGTGACCTCGCTCTATATGTCTCTAATTTTTTAGTAGGGTTTTTCCTAAATGTTGTCATCCGTTGGACTCACGGCATACCCTATAACTGTATAGCAGACTCTCTCCTTTGTAATGGAAATTTGTCGTTACTGTGGCTCTGCTCTATGTGTCTTTAATTTCTTAGTGGGGTTTTTCCTAAATTTTGTCAGCCATTAGACTCACTGCGTACCCTATAACTGTATAGCAGACCCTCTTGTTTCTAATGGGAACATGTCCTACTTGTTACTGTGGCCCTGCTTTATGTGTCCTTAATTTCTTAGTGGGGTTTTTCCTAAATTTCGTCAGCCGTTGGACTCACTGCATACCGTATAACTGTATAGCAGACCCTCTCCTTTCTAATGAAAACATGTCGTACTTGTTAATGTGGCCCTGCTCTATGTGTCTTTAAATTCTTAGTGGGGTTTTTCCTAAATTTGGTCAGCCGTTAGACTCACTGCAAACCCCATAACTGTATAGCAGACCCTCTAGTTTCTAATGGGAACATGTCGTACTTGTTACTGTGGCCCTGCTCTATGTGTCTTAAAATTCTTAGTGGGGTTTTTCCTAAATTTGGTCAGCCGTTGGACTCACTGCATATCCTATAACTGTATAGCAGACTCTCTCCTTTGTAATGGGAATTTGTCGTTACTGTGACCCTGCTCTATATGTCTTTAATTTCTTAGTGGGGTTTTTCCTAAATTTGGTCATCCGTTGGACTCACGGCATACCCTATAACTGTATAGCAGACTCTCTCCTTTGTAATGGGAATTTGTCGTTACTGTGGCTCTGCTCTATGTGTCTTTAATTTCTTTGTGGGGTTTTTCTTAAATTTTGTCAGCCGTTAGACTCACTGCATACCCTATAACTGTATAGCAGACTCTCTCCTTTGTAATGGGAATTTGTCGCTACTGTGACCCTGCTCTATGTGTCTTTAATTTCTTAGTGGGGTTTTTCTTAAATTTGGTCAGCCGTTAGACTCACTGCATACCCTATAGCTGTATAGCAGACTCTCTCCTTTGTAATGGAAATTTGTCGTTACTGTGGCTCTGCTCTATGTGTCTTTAATTTCTTAGTGGGGTTTTTCCTAAATATTGTCAGCCATTAGACTCACTGCGTACCCTATAACTGTATAGCAGACCCTCTTGTTTCTAATGGGAACATGTCCTACTTGTTACTGTGGCCCTGCTCTATGTGTCTTTAATTTCTTAGTGGGGTTTTTCCTAAATTTCGTCAGCCGTTGGACTCACTGCATACCCTATAACTGTATAGCAGACCCTCTCCTTTCTAATGGGAACATGTCGTACTTGTTATTGTGGCCCTGCTCTATGTGTCTTTAAATTCTTAGTGGGGTTTTTCCTAAATTTGGTCAGCCGTTAGACTCACTGTAAACCCCGTAACTGTATAGCAGACCATCTCGTTTCTAATGGGAACATGTCGTACCTGTTACTGTGGCCCTGCTCCATGTGTCTTTAAATTCTTAGTGGGGTTTTTCCTAAATTTGGTCAGCCGTTAGACTCACTGCATACCCTATAACTGTATAGCAGACTCTCTCCTTTGTAATGGGAATTTGTCGCTACTGTGACCCTGCTTTATGTGTCTTTAATTTCTTAGTGGGATTTTTCTTAAATTTGGTCAGCCGTTAGACTCACTGCATACCCTATAGCTGTATAGCAGACTCTCTCCTTTGTAAAGGGAATTTGTCGTTACTGTGAACTCGCTCTATATGTCTCTAATTTTTTAGTGGGGTTTTTCCTAAATGTGGTCAGCCATTGGACTCACGGCATTCCCTATAACTGTATAGCAGACTCTCTCCTTTGTAATGGGAATTTGTCATTACTGTGACCTCGCTCTATATGTCTCTAATTTTTTAGTGGGGTTTTTCCTAAATGTTGTCATCTGTTGGACTCACGGCATACCCTATAACTGTATAGCAGACTCTCTCCTTTGTAATGGAAATTTGTCGTTACTGTGGCTCTGCTCTATGTGTCTTTACTTTCTTAGTGGGGTTTTTCCTAAATTTTGTCAGCCATTAGACTCACTGCGTACCCTATAACTGTATAGCAGACCCTCTTGTTTCTAATGGGAACATGTCCTACTTGTTACTGTGGCCCTGCTCTATGTGTCTTTAATTTCTTAGTGGGGTTTTTCCTAAATTTCGTCAGCCGTTGGACTCACTGCATACCCTATAACTGTATAGCAGACCCTCTCCTTTCTAATGGGAACATGTCATACTTGTTATTGTGGCCGTGCTCTATGTGTCTTTAAATTCTTAGTGGGGTTTTTCCTAAATTTGGTCAGCCGTTAGACTCACTGCATACCCTATAACTGTATAGCAGACTCTCTCCTTTGTAATGGGAATTTGTCATTACTGTGACCCTGCTCTACGTGTCTTTAATTTCTTAGTGGGGTGTTTCCTAAATTTGGTCAGCCTTTGGACTCTCGGCATACCCTACAACTGTATAGCAGACTATCTCCTTTGTAATGGGAATTTGTCGTTACTTTAGCCCTGCTCTATGTGTCTTTAATTTCTTAGTGGGGTTTTTCCTAAATTTTGTCAGCTGTTGGACTCACTGCATACCCTATAACTGTATAGCAGACCCTCTCGTTTCTAATGGGAACATGTCATACGTGTTACTGTGGCCCTGCTCTATGTGTCATTAAATTCTTAGTGGGGTTTTTCCTAAATTTGGTCAGCCATTGGACTCACTGCATACCCTATAACTGTATAGCAGACCCTCTCCTTTCTAATGGGAACATGTCATACTTGTTACTGTTGCCCTGCTCTATGTGTCTTTAAATTTTTAGTGGGGTTTTTCCTAAATTTGGTCAGCCATTAGACTCACTGCATACCCTATAACTGTATTGCAGACTCTCTCCTTTGTAATGGGAATTTGTCATTACTGTGACCCTGCTCTATGTGTCTTTAATTTCTTATTGGGGTTTTTCCTAAATTTTGTCAGCCATTAGACTCACTGCAAACCCCGTAACTGTATAGCAGACCCTCTCGTTTCTAATGGGAACATGTCATACCTGTTACTGTGGCCCTGCTCTATGTGTCTTTAAATTCTTAGTGGGGTTTTTCCTAAATTTGGTCATCCGTTGGACTCACGGCATACCCTATAACTGTATAGTAGACTCTCTCCTTTGTAATGGGAATTTGTCGTTACTGTGGCTCTGCTCTATGTGTCTTTAATTTCTTTGTGGGGTTTTTCCTAAATTTTGTCAGCCGTTAGACTCACTGCATACCCTATAACTGTATAGCAGACTCTCTCCTTTGTAATGGGAATTTGTCGCTACTGTGACCCTGCTCTATGTGTCTTTAATTTCTTAGTGGGGTTTTTCTTAAATTTGGTCAGCCGTTAGACTCACTGCATACCCTATAGCTGTATAGCAGACTCTCTCCTTTGTAAAGGGAATTTGTCATTACTGTGACCTCGCTCTATATGTCTCTAATTTTTTAGTGGGGTTTTTCCTAAATGTGGTCAGCCATTGGACTCACGGCATACCCTATAACTGTATAGCAGACTCTCTCCTTTGTAATGGGAATTTGTCATTACTGTGACCTCGCTCTATATGTCTCTAATTTTTTAGTAGGGTTTTTCCTAAATGTTGTCATCTGTTGGACTCACGGCATACCCTATAACTGTCTAGCAGACTCTCTCCTTTGTAATGGAAATTTGTCGTTACTGTGGCCCTGTTCTATGTGTCTTTAATTTCTTATTGGGGTTTTTCCTAAATTTGGTCAGCCATTGGACTCACTGCATACCCTATAACTGTATAACAGACCCTCTCCTTATTAATGGGAACATGTCGTACTTGTTATTGTGGCCTTGCTCTATGTGTCTTTAAATTCTTGGTGGGGTTTTTCCTAAATTTGGTCAGCCGTTGTACTCACTGCATACCCTATAACTGTATAGCAGACTTTCTCCTTTCTAATGGGAATTTGTCATTACTGTGGCCCTGCTCTATGTGTCTTTAAATTCTTAGTGGGGTTTTTCATAAATTTGGTCAGCCTTTGGACTCACTGCATACCCTATAACTTTATAGTAGACTCTCTCCTTTCTAATGAGAACATGTCGTACTCGTTACTGTGGCCCTGCTCCATGTGTCTTTCAGAGTCCCTCCATCATCAATGAAACAGGATGTGTCTGATGATGTGTCACACACCACATTGCCAGTTAAGGCTGTAAAATGTTAAAATGACATTTCCCGGTGAATGCATTTGCTTAAAAAATAATGTAAAAAAAACAGTAGGATCTTTCTTTAGTATAAAAACAGAGTCACCAATGTAACCTCATTGTAATCACATTGTTCAGCTCCTGCACCTCCTCCATCTGTCCAAATGACTACATCAGTCACAAGCTGAAAGCACTGCAGCACTGCCTTGGCCAAGTGGCAACAGGCAGTGCTAAAGATAACATGCTTAAAGCTTAGGTGACAAACCGCTCAGCGCGGCAGAGTTGTTGAAAGCTGTAACACAGCAGCTTGATCTGTGGTTCTCATCGCTGAACATACAGCCAGGCATGGTCATGTGTAACAATGGGCGGAACATGGTGATGGAGAAATGACAGCCGGAGTAGATACGGTTTCCCTCTATGCCAGTCCTTTCACTGAGCTAAAGAATATGGCTGTGGTGAAATACAACTCCCAGTGAGAAGCTGTTTCAGATTGAAAAACATTGTGCCCACCAGAGGATTTGATTCTGAGGGCTAACCTTTCTCTCCCGCTCAAGAGCCCCATAGCAGCTGCAAAGTTAGCACTATCATGAACTCTCCTGATGAAGAAGCCAGGGCACACCAGAGGATTCTCTGGTGGGACCGTCCAACCCTGCCGAGAAGCAGTCCTGGCTAAGAAAAGTGTGTGGGAAGGTTCCCGTACACTCTATGGCTGCTTTTTTACTGAGATGGAAACCCACGCAAACATGGGGAAAACATACAAAGTACTTGCGGATGTTGTCCTTGCTGGGATTTGAACCCAGGATCCCAGTGTTGCAAGGCTTCAGTGCTAACCACTGATCCAATATGCTGCCGTTCACCCTCTAATATCTAACAGGCTGAAGAAACTTGCACCTACTGCCACTCTATCTTCAGCTCCTTTGTGAGAAAATGTATTTGGGCAGCCACTCAGTCTACCAAATAAAATTCCTGAGAAGGAAATTGTGGATGGCTTCGCTACTGTTACTGGGGGCAGTGCTAATACCATGGCATCTTACCATAGTTTACTGGAAATATTCCAGGCTGGTAGGAGGCAAGCAAATTCCCACAGAAAAGTACAAGCAGTAATGCTCAGGGACCTGCGTTTGTAGAAGGTGGAGACAACAACGGGAGAAATAATGACGGCTGGGGACCGGGTATGGACACGAGGCATGAGGCATGAGGCTGTGAAAAGCTCCCGCCTCCATGAGCCTAAAAGGCCACATTTCAAGTGCAAGCAGCTGCCCAGAAATCTGGCAGTTTAGTATTGCAGCCTGTGGGTGGGTGGCTGGCTGCATACTTGCGCTTGCATTCCAAGTAGCAGAAAACTAAGCAGATAGTGGCCTCTATCGTCATCATGGCCTCACCTTGGCACTATGAACTCTCCTGAAGGAGAAGCCAGGGCCCACCAGAGGAGTCTCCGGTTTTCTGATGGGTCCATGCAACCCTGCCGGGAAGCAGCCCTGGCTAAGAAAAGTGTGGGGGAAGGTTCCTGTACACTCTATGGCTGTTTTTTTAATGTGGATAGGACGTGCTTATGCATGTTATTTCTCAAACCGAATTGCAGATCAGGCCATTGCCTAACTATGGAAGTCATGAAATTAAATGCGCAAAGAAAGATGTTTGTGTGTCAAAGCACCACCGAAAAGTGGGAGTTGATGTTGGACTGGCTGCCATTGCATCTGCAAAAGCTGCTTTAGAGGACTTCCTGGGAGAAATGACACCCAGAGTAGATACTGTTTCCCTCTATGCCAGTCCTTTCACCGAGCTAAAGAATATGGCTGTGGTGAAATACAACTCTCAACAAAAAAAGCTGTGGACTGGCTCCTTACCGTCCCTGGCCCCATTCACCTGTCCACGTGTTTGTGGTTAGGTGGTCCTTCCCAGTAAGTGCACTGGGGAGGGCACGGGTAATGTTGTGGGACCCATGCTTGTGGAAGGCGGAGATGATACCGGGAGAAACAGTGGCGACTGGGGACCGAGTATGGACACCCGGCCGCTGCTTGCTTGTTATGAAAAGCTTCCGCCTCCACGAGCCTAAAAGGACACATTTCAAGTGAAAGCAGCTTTAGAGGACTTCCTGGGAGAAATGACAGCTGGGTAGATATGGTTTCCCAAGTCCTTTCACCAAGCTAAGGCATATGGCTGTGGTAAAATACAACTCAGCAAAAAAAGCTGTGGACTGGCTAGGTACCGTCCCTGGCCACATTCACCTGTCCACGTGTTTGTGGTTAGGCGGTCCTTCCCGGTAAGTGCACTGGGGAGGGCACGGGTAATGTTGTGGGACCCGTGCTTGTGGAAGGTGGAGATGACACTGGGACAAATAGTGGCGGCTGGGGACCGAGTATGGATACCCGGTCGCCGCCATAAGATTGTGGACAGCTTCCGCCTCCACGAGCCTAAAAGGCCACATTTCAAGTGCAAGCAGCTGTCAAAAATTTGGCAGTATAGTATTGCAGCAGCCTGTGGGTTGGTGGGTGGCTTGCTGCATACTTGCGCTTGCATTCCAAGGAATGGGGTAGGGACAACTGAACGCTGCACTGGGACAAGGACATGGACGGTGATTGTTGCAAGTCGGCAACGACAGGTGCATGGCGGGAGGCATCTTCGCATGCGCCAAGGATCACTTATGATGGGCAAACTTTTAGGCAGTGACCTGGGAGTCAGAGATGCTTCCAGAGGTCTTCCCCATGCTGTTCCCATGTCTTTTCAGCACAGTATGCATGTGTCTGATTATGTGTCACACACCACAAGGCCAGATAAGGTTGTAAAATGTTAAAATTACATTTCCTGATGAATGCATTTGTCTTGGTTAAAAGCAATGCAAAAGTGCAAAAATGCATCAAAAACGCTACGTGTGAACATAGCCCAAGGTGTAGAGGAGTATCTTTGTTTTTGATTATTTATTTTGCCTTATATACAAGTCATTACCCTGGAAAGGATGTTCCTTAACATATTTCCCAGGAAAATCCATTTTGGTTTAGTTTTTGTATGTTTTATTGTGAGTCCGTAAAAGTGGCGTAATACTCTGACAATGTTGTTGACAGCAGTGACCTGGGAATCAAAAATACTTCCAGTGGTCTTCCCCATGCTGTTCCCATGTCATTTGAGCACTGTTCCCATCGATTTGGGCAATTTTTAGGCCCTCTGCAGACCGCCGGGGGCGAGCCGCCTGAAAAATGCTTGAGTTTTCCATAGACTTACATTGGGCTCGTTGCTCGGATCGAGCACCCGAGTATTCCAATGTGCTCGACCCGAGCAATGAGTACCCGAGCATTTTAGTGCTCGCTCATCACTAGCTGTGACTTTGGTGACTAGTGGTCAGAAAAGACAGAGATTTCATTGGTAGAATAGAAAATCTACAATCGAAAAGATTACCCACTACAGTGGCAGAGGAGGAGGAATGTGACAAACACTTACTCAAACTGATGGTGTCACTAACAGAGGTAATATTATCCAGATGTGAATGAGTGATGTGCCTTAGAGTTCAAAGTGTCCACTGCTTCACCCCCAGTCAAAGGAGGATAATTACAACCTGCTTTTTGGTAGTACTAGTGCCTGGATGGCTGGTGCCAATGGTGGTGCTATTGCTTCTACTTTGTGGCTCTCATATTGTTTTTACCAGATGCTGTATGTTTTTTTTCTTTTACATCACCCTATCTATTGTCATTGCCAATTTTTACTACAGTAGACTTAACTTTGATTTTATAATATAATTCCTTTCTTCCTCAAAAGGAGAGACCAATAAATGCTAAGTAAACGTCAAAAAAGTAACAGCTACAACTGGCCACAGTCTTGGCATGGTGTGGGTGAATATCAAATTAGACTAAATGGGTGTGCAAAAACTCAGTACTGTTTGAGACACACAAACTTTGAGATAATTGTGTGAGATATTGTCTGTATTCTTTACTTATCTTTTTGCATTTTTTAACACAATTTCCCCATTCTTATAAAAGAGTGACTAATAAATGTTCGGTAAAGGGTAAAAAAAATAACAGCATAAATGGGCCATATTATTGGTATAGCATGTGTCTACATTAAACTAGACAAATGTAACAAATGTACAAAAAACCAGTACTGTTTGCGACATTGTATTTTTTTTAGCACAGCTTTCCCAAAAAAAGAGCAAAAAAGAAATGTTACGTTAATGCAAAAAAAAAATAACAGTGCCACCAGACCACAGTATTAGTGTGGGGTGCACGTATGTCTACTTAGACTAATTAAACAGCTGTGGGAAAATTCCATAGTTTGTGAAGTCACATAGTCACTGTGAAGTAATAGTACTGGTAAGGCATTATGAGGAAGCCTATCGCGCTGTGCCTGAGGTCATGTGAGAATTTTCTTCTTCAATGTGTAAAATGAAGTGGTGTCAGCTATCTCTTCGCAATTGATTTGAATCGGATGTTGTTCAGCTACACTGGGTTCAGCGAATTCTTAAAATGTCTACACAAATTCAATTTTCATCAAATCGATTTGCTCATCTCTATTGTGAATTATTCTACGTTACGTCCATTTTATGGGTTAGGGGAAATGTATACAGCATCTAATCAAAATGTAGAAAATTACTTTTAGGTCATAGGTTACCGGTAATTTAATATTGTGTATTTTCTGCTGATGGAAAACTGCGATGCCCATCATGCTCGAGCAGTCCCAATACTGCCATTTTTCTTTTATTTCAGGTCTAGAAAAGGGTTAAAAGAAATCAATAAACTATCATACTCTTCTCTCCTTGGCCCTCATTTACCAGTTCTTGGATCACTCCCATTTGGCCTTCTTCTTTTTTTCTGTCAGGTGTCATGCTGATTATACATCACACGGTCACATAGGGTGCAATGCACATCCCTGATGACAATTACCGTATTTTGCGGATTATTAGACGCATCGGTTAATAAGATACACCCCAAATTTTGGCAATCAAAATAGGAAAACATTTTTTTTTCTAAAATGGTGTTGTGAGTTATAATCTTTTACGCTAGCTTACCTGGGGGCGGCAGCGGTGTAGTGGGGTACCAGGTGGCAGGGTTGCTGCTGCAGGAAGCTGTTGGAGGCAGAAGATGCTCCGGGCCCCAGACTGGCAGGACGAGGTGTTCAGGGGTGGCAGGAGTGGGGCGATTCTGCTGGACCAGGCTGGTAGGACGGGGTGTTCGGCGATGTGGGGGCTCCACTGACATTTTGTGAAAGCCCAGAGCCCCACTCCTTCCATACTTTTTAATGTGGTGGACCCTGGGAAAATGGCCTCTGGAGGCGGTGTATGCGCAATTGAGATTTCAGAAGACGAGATCTCTGGAAAGAGATCTCGGTGCCAAGATTTCAACCTGCGCATGTGGCCATTTCTTCCGGAGTCCACTGCATTGAAGAGTATGGAGGCTCCTTGCTTGGCTCCTTGCTTTTAGAAAATATCGGTGGAGCCCCTGCACTGCCAAACACCCCATCCTACCAGCCTGGGCATCACTTCACTCCTGCCTCCACTGCCGCCAGAAACTTCCTGCAGCAGTGACCCTGGAACCCACTGCAGCTACAATTCGGATTATAAGAAGAACCCCCATTTTCCCCCCAAATTTGGGGGGGAAGGTGCGTCTTGTAATCCGAAAAATACGGTACATCCATCTCATCACACATGACCTCATAGAGCCTTATCAACAGTAGTGCCAGAAAAGAGAAGATCAGTGCCCGGAAGGAGAAGAAGCTCAAAAAAGAGTTGATCAGAGTACCAGGATGGGTATGGGGAGGGTCCAGGAAAAGTGACAATTTTTTTTACTCTGAATTGAATCCACCCCACCGCTATATCAATCCTCAATTGACTGAATCTGCCAAAATTTAATTTATGGAAATTATCTATTACTGATGTAACGGGGGCAGGGTGGTAGTCATGGGCGAGGGTCGCAGTGTTTTCTTTATCACCCTGGTCCGTTACAGAAAAAGGGGGAAGTGGTTGTCCCTGGGTGTGTGTGGGGTGCTCTACTTTGGGCTGTATGCTGTGGAAGTCTTTACTCACTACCATCCTTGGTTCAGACGGGTGCAGATCTTCTGCGCTTTAAATGAAAGACGACACCGTTCTTTAAAAACAAAACAGTCCAGTTTACTTGTTCAGCACGGCCTTAGAAACAGGGGATTACAGGTACAACATAGCATTCACAGATGGTAAAACACAGTCTCAATCCCCACACGGTGCTAATCACGGTGTGACTCGGACCTAGGGGCAACTGCCTCTGGACTTTCTCTTGAAGAAGCTCCTGCTTCACTCCATGGCTCCCAATACCTGACTCTAGCAGGGACTACCTCACTTTTGAGGCTCCCTAGTCCAGGCACGTCCGTTACTGCCTATCAGTAGGAAGAGGCCAGGATCCACAAATTGACCTTAAGGCTATGTGCCCACGATGCAGAAATGCTCAGGAATTTTTCCTGAGCGTTTCTGCATCTCCCTGGCAGAAGAAACGAATGCGGATTGTACATGCATTTTTCCTGCCAGGGACATGCAGATGTGAAGCGTTCTTCACATGCATTTCCGCATGCGGGTTGACAAACACTTTCCAAGCGATTTTAGCATCACTTGGAAAGTGCTTGTCAACTTGGTCACACTATATAAATCCATGCAAACGGCATGGATTTATATACTGTGACCGAAAGAATGGTAAAAAATAAGAAAATAAATGTATACTTACCTTCTGATGGCCCCCGGAGTCTTGCTTCGCTCCGTCCTCCCTTGCCGGCAGCTCGCGGTACACTACACTGAAGGACCTGCCATCACATGACTATGACGTCAGCGCAGGTCCTTCAGTGTACCGAGAGCTGCCGGCAAGTGAAGACAAGCGCACCGCGGGCCATCAGAAGGTAAGTATCATATTTATTTTTTATTTTGTTCTTTTTTTTTACAGGTTCTGTGGTACCCGGGTCTGGAGGAGAGTCTCCTCTCCTCCAGACCCGGGAACCATCCGCACATTGAAACGCTTGGATTCCGCATCTACAGATCCAGTGATGCGGAATCCATGCATTCCAATGAAAGTCAATGGTGGCGAAAACGCCGAGCTTCCGCAAAATAATTAGTAGTGCTGCGTTTTTTCCGCAATGATAACCCGCAGCGGAAATTTCCGCAGCATGTGCACAGCATATGCGGATTATTATTGGGGAACATGGCAGGCCTTCTACCATGCATTTTTTAAGCGTTTCTGCAGCGTTTTTGCCGTTGCGGAAATGTTTAAAAAAGGCATCGTGGGCACACAGCCTTGGAGTATAGATTGGCTGTGGTGTGCCCATTGCTGTTAATCCTCATGGTTTCTCCCACACACACCCGTCTCTCTTCTTCCCTGTGCTCTTTGCACGTCTGTCCTTACTCACTGTTACTTCTTAACTAACAAAGATGGCCGAATGTCACTCCCAAAGATCCCTTAGTCTCTAGCTTGTCACTGAGGGTGGCCCCCAAACTTGTTAACCCTGTGTCTCACTGACATAAGGGTAATGTAGTATCAAACAGTACCTCTCCTGCCATCTAATGGCCGTACCTGAAAATAACACATTTTCAGATGACTAAAACATACATATAATTACTAAAACTGTAAAGTTCTACAGACGAGTGGAGTAGACATTCTCCACACATCCCTCTCACTGATACCAACAGTTGATCGCTGGAAGTTACCAATCAAAATGTGATGGTCTTGGTAAAGGCTGGGGGCATATTGTCTCCAGTAATAGGCACCCTACTAGTCAGAGTTAATTTTACACATCGTATATTTGTAAGTGCTGATTCCACAGCAAAAACCCACTTAGTACAATGCATGCCCATGGGATTTTCAACTTCAAGTTCACTGAATTCATAACATTCTGTGAACTTCCAAAATCTGCTGGCTTGTCATGGAGTTTCACCACACATTATACTTTTTTTTTTAACAAATTTGCTGCATAATTACAACCTCATTGTCAAGAAAATGGTAATACCTAGTTCAAATTATTCATGTTTCCAGGAAGAATAACAGAGGAACTGTGTGACACAGAGCTTTAACAAATGATGCTTCAGATTTGTTATTTTATTGGGAATAGGAGAGCTGACAGGTACTGCTGAGATATGACACGATTGTGGTCAACAAGACTCATCCTGTCTGGGCATCAAACACTGTGACTTAGCTGTGCCAGTCTTTTCTTCCTCGTCTCCTCAATCATTCCTACCTGAATAGATGAATGCAGCTCACTCACATTATCTCTTGATTTCAGTTTGATCTAATCCAATATATTCATGAGAAACATCTGTTTAGAAAGTGATGCTGTGTCCTACCCCATATGCTGTCACGATGACATCTGGGCTCGGGCTGTTTAGATCATCTCTGTGTACTTCTGTGTCATTCCGCTTTCTATCCCATCTAGTTTGCCTGGTATCTCCCTGGTATCTCAGTTCCTCATAAATAAAATGCTGTTTTCCGAATGTGATGCCAATGTCTCTTCTGCCCATTCTGACAAGTGTGTAATGTATCGGTATAAACAAAAGCAGCTATCTGAGCACAGGCCCAACTTTATTTGAAGGAGTTGTTCACTACTTGGACAACCCCTTCTCATTCCCCATGTTTGGTCCCATTGTATGCAAATCACATGACCGTCTACTTTAACCAGCAATACTGGAAAATCTTGACAGCATGTGCACTACACGCTGTCAGGATTCAGGAGGCTTAAGTTTAGCCTACAAGAGATGTACTTTCTGGGTTCCGAAATAAGTCCTCACACCGATCAGGATATGATGGCAGACTCCATTTATGTTTTGCAATGAATACTCGCATGCTGTATAGAAGAAGAGTATTGCTCTACCACATGTGTAAGCTGCTCCAATCCTTAAAGGGATTGTCCATAAATTGGACAACCCCTTCTCATTCCCCATGTTTGGCCTCATTAAAATAAAGCTTATACTCACCTCCCATGCCGGTGTCATTCCAGCGGAGTCGGCACTCTGATTCCCGAGGCTCACATGAGGTTGTTATGACACATGAGCCCTGCGCCCAATCAGCACTGGCGTAGCTGTCCCCACCTTCTGGCGTATAAGTAATTAACAGGAAGTGAGCGGCTAGCCACAGCCCTCACTTCCTCTTGATTGATTCCTGTTAACTAGTTTTATAATTTGATAGATCGGACTAATATGGATGTGGTGATACCACATATGTGTATTTTTTTTTATTTCATTTATTTTTAAATAGCTTTATTTACAATGTGGGATAAGAAAAGGTTTTTTTTTCCATATTTTTAAAAAACTTTTTTAAACTTTTCAATGTATTTGTTAGTCCCCTTAGGATACTTGAACCTGTGATCATCTGATCTCCTTTAATATATATACTGTGTGCAGGCCCGTATTTGCCACTGACCGGCACTTCTGATTGTATGTATAGGCTTTGACTGAGCACTCCGCCTCTAGGCCACAGGCGGTTTTAATTGCAGCAGGAACTTGCTTTCCCACACACAATCAGACTTTTGTCCTTTAAAGAGGAGTTCACATTCGCAGGTTCCTGGTATAACAAAAAAACGCCTTAACTTGGCTACCAGGTACACATGAATTGGCCAATTTATGCGCTGAGATTTCTCTTTTATTACTATTTTCTAGAGCAGTATTCAAATTTCATATATTTCATGTTCACATACTTAGCCTTGTAGAGTGCTACTTTGTTTTTTAGGTTTTTTTGCAGTGTATAAGTTTATTGTTTTTAGCATATATTTTAAGGGCGGATTACAGAGCGGATCTGCCTGAAAAAGAAGCTGTGTGCACATACCCTTATTCTGACTGATCAGTAGGGGGTGTACCACTTAAAGTGCCTATGGCAGCATGAATGCCAAATACGGCCATGGATACACTCACATAACAAATAAACTGAGTTGCGATTCATTTATGAACATGAAGTAGTTAAGTGGTTGATTACATTATATGAAGGCTATTTGCATCAGCATTATGCTTGTACAGCTATTTTCAATTTGCATACTTTATAGTTTCTATGTTTAGCTGCAACTTTCTAAATGGTAATCCAATTTATCCTCTACTTACGTTTTAATTATTTTGTAAAGTTTTCAAACGGGGGCTAGGATTTTCATGAGTACAAAAACTTAGTTTCACGTTTCTATATAAATATCAAAACTGAGCTCTCTATGCCAATCTTAGATGTTAATGGTCATGTAGTCTATGAAATGTTATGTCAAATCTCTAAACACAGTTTAAAGCAGCGCAGGCAAAATGGTGGATCACTTAAAGGGAATCTGTCACCAGATTTTAGCAGTGCAGCATGATGTAGGGATAGAGACACTGATTCCAGTGATGTATCACTTACTGCGCTGCTTGTTGCACTTTTGAAAAACTCCATTGTATCTTCTGTAGATCTAGTAGTTCTCTGAATATTGAGCTCTGTATAACCCTGCCCTCACCACTGATTGGCAGCTTTCGGTGTACACTGTGCATAGGCAGAAAGCTGCCAATCAGTGGTGTTGGCAGGGTTATACAGATCTTATGAATATGGAGGAATACATAGCAGCAGGTTTATTAGTTCTTTAGTGATAATCTCCTGCTGATAAAATTGTGATTTTTTTTTTAAAAAAATACATAAGGCAGACTAGTAAGTGACACATTGCAGGAATCAGGGTTTCTGACTCTATCTACATCATGCAGCTTTCAGATTAGGTGGTAAAAACCTAGTCATAAATTCCCTTTAACTGTGTACCGAAATTAGAACTGAGAAGCTACAATCAGAGAAAAAAACAGATTAGAAAAAAATAATGGGGCAAAGTTATCAATACAGTGTGATTTTAGATAGTATAAACAGACTACACAGTCTTAAAATGGGCCAGATTTATCATACTAGTTCAGATTGTCTAGTCTAAGTTTATACCACTTATTAGTTGACTTACTTTGCACCAGAATATTGCGCCACTATTTTGGTACATTTTTGGTGCGCAGAGTTGCTTGTTAGACAACACCCCTTTTCTGCTACACCCCAACTCTTTCCAGTGCGACTATGCCCCCATGTCGGCCAAGGTGCAGAAATAGGGTCATTTGTGTCTTTTTTTTAAGTCATCTTTCTTTTTTGTGTTGTGGTATTCGTTGACTTTTTATTTGCGCCAAAATTCTTCAAAATGGCGCGAGTGATTCATAAATTTTGAGCCAAATAAAAACTGTTCTTTATTATTGTCTGTTAGGTTTTGCACCTTTTTAGAACATAAAGTCATAAGTTCCACTAAAATGTTGCAAAATTTGTGCACATGCGTATATAAAATAACTCAGAGGGAGACTGGAATACATTAGCATCAATATTTTGTTAATTTTTAAAAAGAATAGAGGGACCAGTTTAGTGCTGTATCTCCTAAGTTTTCATTGCACAGTTGGATGCCAATATTCGAAACCCTTTCACTTGAACAGAGTTGTTTTGCCGTTCCCAGCACAGTGGGCGGCCAGGAGTGCTGCAGTGCAGGTAAAAGCAGCTAGAAAGATGCTGTGCTGCGACCCCATCCTACTAAGGATCACTGGGGTTCCAAGAGATCAGACTTTTTCAATGATTTTCCTAGCGTTATGCCATCACTTTTGAATGGATGATGTCATACAGTCCGGCATCAAGTGGGAATGTAGTTTTCAGGCTGGCACATCCTATGCTGCGTGCCGTTCTGTGCCGCAGGACACTGGAGCAGTGGGATGTTTTATTTCCAAGCAATACATAAAATATATGTCGGCTCCCGGGCCCAGAGTACGGGCCCGGGAGCCGACCACCGCGACATCCCTAAAGGCCAGGCAAAAGGCCCGGGTACCGAGTTATCCCCATTCCTCTGGGCTAGTCAGGTAATTGTATTCCTTTTTTGAGGCACATTAACCTGAATGTTGCAAAAACTAATTTACAGTCTTTCTGCAGGAAAGTCTTTGTTTAGACATGCACAGGGCTTCTATGGACTCAATCTGTAAAATACTGACCGAATACTGAACACGTGAATGGGGCCTCAGATCCAAACTTTGATATATGTCCTGACAAAACTCACATCAGTCACACATCACTTACACCTCAGGCCCTTGTCTCCAGCAGAGGCACACTTTCCAATTGAAGTACAATCTCTTCAGAGTCTCGACCTTTCAGCTCCTCAAGATATGATTTTGACTTTCCCCAACTCTCACTCACTACATGAGCAGCTTCTTCATCAGCATGGATCGTTTCCTCTACTCCTTGCAGGCAGACCCAGAACAGTCACAGAGGCAATCTCCCCATTGTGACGTAGTTTGGGGTGGCACACCTTAACTGCTAGATGTGTCCAACCTACAAGCCCGGGAATGACTAGGGCATGACACCCGACATTTCTCACTAGCCCTGCATCAATGTTCATCTGGTTCCCACAATGCATTGGGAAGTACAGGAAAATCAGCATATTACAGAAACATATACATATACAAGTACATGAGCGAACCATCCAATAGATGGTTGAATAACACAATGAGAGATATTTACCGAAAGAGTTTAAATGCCAACAGTCCATTTTTAACCCTCATACAAGCAACTTTGCAAAAAAATCTAAATAAAAAATCCTGGGGCATATTTACCAAAACTATCTTAAAATACATCAGATTTATCAAAATGGTTTACGCTGTTTGATAAATCTAATTTTAAGACTGTCTTGTCTAGGGGCTACATCTCCTCATTGGACAAGTCGAAGAAAGAGTCTAAAACATCTGTTGCAAGTCATAAAAGACAGTTTTTGCTTCAAGTTACAGCAGAATTATGGTGCATTTAGCTTGATAAATATGTCCCAACATAATGTGGTTATAGACAACAAATAAGCAATTGTATATTCTAAAGAGGTTGTCCACAACTCAGACATCTCCTTCTCAATCACTATGTTTCGCCCAAGTAAAATAATAACACCTATTTTCACCTCCACTGCCGGCGCCGTTCTCAGCAGTGTCGACACCGGGTCTCCCTGGCTTTGCGTGACATTATGCTGTGCAATCCCTGAGGACAATCAGTGCTGGCTTCACTCTTCACTTGTTCAGACAAATCAGACATTCAAAGGAAGTAAGAGAGCCACTGCTGCCCCCACAGAAGTGGTTGCTGATTGGCAGCATGGATTGCATGACATAACAATGTCATGGGAGCCTCGGGAAACCTAGTGCAAATGTGTCACCCCAGGCCTGGATGCCACAAATAATAAAGGCTGTGTCTGAGAGCAGGAGGGAGGTTCCCTGGTTAGGGACAATTAGCATACAGCACCTCCTGTCCCAGGCCAGTAGGGGGAGCAGGCTGCCCCTATAAAAGCTGGAACTGGGGGCAGGGTTAGGGAGAACTGGACGACCTAGCTCAGGACTGAGACTAGTCCCAGAGAAGGAGGGACAGTTCAGCTGTAGCTGAGGAGTCCGTGAGGCTGAGGAGAAACTGCAAGCCAGGGACAGAGGCGACGAGAGCCGGTCCTGACAGAGAACCACACAACCGGACATTGGCATCCGAGGCTGTAAGGGTTGTAAGCCCAGCAGCAGAGAACCAATCCACGAGGGATTTCATGTCCTTTGGCCTAAGAAGCCTGGAGGCTCCGCCACAACAGAAGGGACCAGCAAGGCCAAGAGAGGCCAAAGGTAAAAGGAACCCAAGTTGCAAGCCATACTGGCGAGAAGTACACGGCCAGCTCAGGGACGTGGGCTATTACACCACGAAGAGGGGGAATAGTCAGAAAGAGCATAGAGAGAACGGTAGGCCTACACACTCACCCTGACCAGTGGGGCTCGCCCGAATGCTCTCAGACACCCAGGCCCATTCCTAACTGGTACTACTGTTGGGTCATTAATAATTCCTACAATAAAGACCCTGGACTGTTTGAAGTGGACTCCGAACTCTTACTATTGCGGCCTGCACTATCACCCCCAGCATCCACCTACACTGCCCTGAGGCTACACTCTTCCCGTGGGGAGTTATCCTACCCCTGTGCTGCACACCAACACCAGCCTCAGCGGTCTGCCTTGCAGCGGCGGTTATCCCTGACCGCAATCCACGGGAGGCGTAGTCGGACATTCAAAACACTGATAAATAGACTGCCACAATTTGGTCTGACCACCCTGAGCCACGGGATCGGGTTGCCACTACTACCCCCAGCATCGTACAGAAGCCCGGTTCCGGGTACCTCACGGCCCAGGAGGCGAGTCACAGACACCGCTGGAATGGTGCCAGCAATGGGAGTGATGCTCACCTACCAGCAACCACCTGGATCAACTGAGCAGCCTGCACTGACGCAGGAAGAGGAGACATCACTGTTCCAACTCCTGCAGGACAACTGTAGCATGTAATTGGTTAAATTTGACAGGTGATTTAAAGAGCATGTTATGAGAAAAACATCCAATAATGCACTGCTCAAGATGCATGACTACTGCAGCCAATCACAGGCCATCATGCTTTTGGTGGAACGGTGACATTACCTCCTTCTGTATCAGCACAGACAACAGCTGGATCCAGGTGGGTGCTGGTAGATGAGTATTACTTAGTTTGTTATCTGTTATAGCTCCATGCCACTTGGGAACTTTTCTTTCTAAAACCTCTTTAAAATTTGTTCAAGAGGTCTATACAACTGGGGTTTTAATTTTGTCACAATGACATTTATTACTTTACTTAAAAAATAAACGTAATATAAAATTTAAACAAAATGAAAGATAAATGTGACACTTTAAGGTGGAAAAAAAGCCATACCATCATCTATGCCTCTGTCAAAGCATCGCACTATGTTAGGTGTACTGTCCACTAATATCCCAAGGTCTCTTTTGATGGCAGTTTTACTCAGTGTTTTACTATTTAATACATAATTGTAAAATCTGTTTTCCACCCCAAGACAATAAGCTTAAAGGGGATAACTGGGACTTTGTTAAAAACAAAAAAGTGCCTACTAAGCCCCAACAGGCAGGTAGTTGCTACTTACAGGTTAATAACACAATTTGATAAACAGATCCATTTAGCAATTCAAAGGGAGTACCCAAATCGAATTCAAGGCTATTAATGTACCCCCATCTAATATATATAATAGTCTTATCCCGTCTGTCTGTCTGTCCTTCTGTCCAGGAAATCCCGCGTCGCTGATTGGTCCGGCCGCGGCCAATCAGCGACGCGGGATTTCAGAAAATGATGGCTGCCGTTAGTGACTCATCTGCCGCACGAAGGTCAGCGGCGATGCAGCTGGGAGATGACCAGCGCTAGCCGGTCATCTCCCGGCTGCTCACAGCAGAACTACCCCGACCGGCGGCGGCGCTGACCTCCATGCGACTACCGTCAGGAGTAGTGTTGAGCCACCCCCGTAGTGTTCGAGTTCGGTTCGGTTCGTCGAACACCCGTGTGTTCGCCGAACTGTTCGTCGAACTGTTCGTCGAACACCTTCGAACACCGTTAAAACCAATGGCAGGCAAACAAAAACACATAGAAACACATAGAAAACACCTTCAAAGGTGTCCAAAAGCTGACAAACTGCTCAGAAGACATAACTAACACATGGAAAAGTGACAAGTACATATAGTCATGCGAAAATAAAAGAGGTGGAGGAGTAAAAGGAGGGGGAGACACAGATATAGGCATGTCATGCCCTTCTAAAATCCAAAAAGTGAGAAGCCGACACGGCCAGTCCGCTCCTGCCCGTGCCACCTCCGTGTCGCCGGGTTTGTGCCAGAGCCGCGGTGAACCCTGACGGCCAGCCCCCCTCTCCCAATACTGGTGCCTGTCCGCTGGTGGGTCGAGCGAGCCCCCCTGTGGTGGAGGCAGCTCTAAGCTTTTTAATTTAAATTGTCTCTCTAATTTGAATGAATACACTTTAAATCCATTTACAAGGATCTATTGGAGGGCAAGTCTCATGCCAGCAGCCGCGGTAATTCCAGCTCCAGTAGCGTCCACTAAAGCTGCTGCAGTTAAAAAGCTTTTATAAGGATCGAGCTCGGCTGTCCACCGCAAGGCATTCTACTGCCAGTCCCAGCCCCTATGCCTTGGGGTGCCTCCTGATGCTCTTCACTAAGTATCCCATGGTCCCGAAGCATTTCCTTTGAAAAAATTAAGTGTCTAAACTACAGGTGGTGCAGCTTGCTTAACAGCCGGGATAATCCGCTTACTAGCAGACACTGCTACTAGGCACAAAGTATTTCCTGGGCTAGATGCAGTTAAAAATTTGTAATTAGATACTCTCGTTGGATGCTGAGAAAGCATTCCATAGAGTCTCCTGGCACGCCATATATGATTCTCTTAAAAAGCTTGGGGTAGGGGTCTAGGGGACCCTTTTATAGCCAAAATCACGGCCCTGTATCGCAATACGTCACCTAGGCTGAAGATAAATGGAACTGTAGCACCCTGAGGGCTCGGTTGCTAAAGACGTATTGCACCTCACCCAGAGGTGTGATATCTCACTCTCAGGTAAGGATGGAGTGTGGATCAGGACCTGACACCTGCATGCATTACACCACATTGCCGTGGGGCAGGGCGACCAATATGCCCCTGAGATGGGCACGACAGTCCCTGTCCCTGGCTGGAGTGGGGGGAGGGAACACTGAGGAAGGGGAACCCTGTAGTGCAGGAGCAGGGAGGAAGCAGTTCCTGGGTGCATTGAGAAGGGAATATAAAAGGTGGGCACCATCTTAGTTCAGTGCAGAGAAGTCTGAGCAGAAGTGGCAGGGAGCAGGGGCTCTGCATGAGCTCTGCTCCGGAGGCGGGCCTAGTAACAGAGGCCCAGGCCTGGAAGAGGGAGAAGGAAGGAAGAGGAGCGGAGAAGGCTCCAGGAACGAGGAATGAAGGGATCCCAGGGGTGCGGACGGGCGAGTCGCCACCGCACGCCCGAATCCACCTGCGTGGAGGGGTCAGGCCAAAGGGGGAGACCGGTCCCCGAACTAGTGGAGGCAGGAAACGACCCTCAGCTAGAAACCGGAGGCTCTGACATTTTATGTGGCGCAGCCCCTCGCTACACCCGCTAGGAAGGCACCACATAGGGTCAGGGAAACTGGCGCCAAGTTTACCAAGAGGAGGCCCGAGGCAGCCGGACAGAAGTGTTGGTAAGAAAGGCCAGACAAAGGACACACAAAGGGGGTCCTGTGAAGTGCTCCAAAGTTATCTGGGAGTTGTCTGAGCCCCTCACCTGGTGAGCACAGTACGACGTGGGCAGCCGTTACCTGCAGACGTGGTCTGGATAATAAGAACTGTGAGTAAAGGCCCTGAACTGCATCACTGACTCCGTGTCGTTACTGCTGCTGCCCTGCACCATCACCCCCATCCTCCGCATACACTGCCCTGAGGCTATACTCCTCCCGTGGGGAGTTATGCTACGCTCTGCTGCACCCACAACACCAGCCTCAGTGGTCTGCCCTGTAGCGGCGGTTCACTCTGACCGCAATCCACGGGTGGCGTAGTCGGACATTTAAACATGAAAACCACATAAATAGTTCCGCCACTGGTTTGACCGCCCTGAGCCACGGAACTGGGTCGCCGCCACGAAGACTACAACCACCAGCATCCACCAAAAAGGGTCCGGCTCCGGGTGTCCCAAGGCCCAGGGGGTGCGTCAGAACATTTTCATCACCTTTCACAATCACCAATGGGACAAGGCAGTGATGTCCTCTGTCCCCTCTCTTATACATCCTAGTGACGGAGCACCTGCTCTCATCAATTCGCCATAACCCCAATATTAGGTGGATTGAGGTGGGAGGCACCGAGTACAAGTGCTCTCTATTTGCTGATGATGTCCTAGTATATATCACTCAATCACATATATCCATCCATGCTGTTATGGCTGAAATAGATCACTTTGTTACATGGTAAAATTTTAAAATCAATGCAGCGAAGTCTGAGGCCCTCGATGTCTCCCTCCCCAAATCCATATAGGATTCCATCCAGTCCAACTTTCCCTTTGCCTGGCCCTCACAGGGTATCAAATACTTAGGAATTCCTATTCATAGAGACCTCTCCCATCTATGTTATCTTAATTTTGGGCCCTTTATTGAACAACTCCATACAGACCACGGTTGGCAAGTTAGAACTGTAAGATTCACTACGTGAACCACTGGTGTTTTGTGGAAAAGCACATGTACACTGCGTTCCAAATTATTATACAAAAAGTGTTTAGGAGTGATAAGGGAAGAATTTGTTTGTTTGTCAGTTAAACTCATTGATGGTGATGTGTGTCAGGGCTCTTTATATCACTGTAAGCAATTGCAGACACCTGTGCTAATTAGTTTGGCAGGTGTGTCCAATGAAAGGCAAGACTACTTAAGAAGGCTCTCTCACATTATTAAGCAGCCTACATTTTCTGCCAAAATGGGAAAGAAAAAGGATGTGTCGGCTGCTGAGAAGCAACAAATTGTGGAGTGTTTAGGTCAAGGCATGACTACAATCAACATTGTGCGATGATCAGGATGAAGTGTCTTGGCAATCAAGAAGTATGTAGCTGATTCACAGTACACACGTGTGCGTGCTGATAAGGGCAAATTGGGGACTCTTTCCTACAGGCAATTACGTCAGGTTGAAAGAGCAGCGGCAAAAAAGCCTTGTCATAGCAGCAGACAAGTTTTTGAAGCTGCTTGTGCCTCCAACGTCCCCCGAACAACAAGATGCAGGGTCCTTCAGAGGTTTGCAGCTGTGCATGCGCCATCCTGTCGACCTCCTCTATCCACTTCACACAAGCAGAAACGGCTCCAGTGGGCCAAACATTACATGAAGACTGATTTCAAAACTGTTTTGTTCACGGATGAGTGCCGTGCAGCGCTCGATGGTCCAGATGGATGGAGTGGAGGATGGCTGGTTGATGGACACCCCACGCAAACACGGCTACAGCGCCAACAAGGAGGAGGTGGAGTAATGTTTTGGGCTGGAATCATGGGGAGAGAGATTGTCGGCCCCTTTAGGATCCCTGAAGGCGCTAAAGATGAACTCCATAATGTATGTGGATTTTCTCAAACAGCACTTCCTGCCATGGTTCAAGAAGAAGAACCGTGTATTTCACAGCAAGATCATTTTTCTGCATGATAATGCACCATCTCATGCTGCACATAAAACATCTGCATCTCTGGCTGATATGGGCATAAAAGGGGACAAACTTATGGTGTGACCCCCATGCTCCCCTGACCTCTACCCCATTCAGAACCTTTGGAGCATCATTAAAAGGAGTGTCTATGATGGCGGGAGGCAGTTCACATCTAAGCAACAGCTCTGGGAGGGTATTCTGTCCTCATGCAAAACAATTGAAGCAGAAACCATCCAAAACCTGACAAATTCAATGGACGAGAGAGTTCAGAAGCTCCTTTCGAACAAGGGGTCCTATGTGAAAATGTAACATCACCTAGAATAAAGTTTTGAGTTGAAAACTGTTTGATTTCAGTTTCTAACAACCTGCTAATGCTTATAATTTCAAAAATGACCATTTTTTTGGTTTTTATTAAAATGAAAAGGTTGATCGAAAAGTTTGGGGGATCTAAGAGTGTGGCAACCCAGTAGTCATGATTACTTCGAATTCTGACAATATGAGGGTCATGCTGCAGGTAGTGCAGCAAGAAGGCACTTATGTGCCTTGCGCATCTCGGAGCCCCAAAATTATTTTCCGGGCTAGATGCAGCTAAAAATTATTTTTAATTTTAAATCTGGTGAAGCTTTAGTATAGATGGCCTAATAGGATCAGTGCTGCACACTGCTACAAAGCCCAAATTATTTTCCAGTCAAGATACAGATAAACATGATTAGTAATTTGAAAGCTTAAAACGGTTGGTAGGGTGATTTTAACCAATCATCAAGCTTTTACTCTCCCCAGGATGACACAGGGGTAGAAAAGTCGTTTCGGATCCATGATTTGTTCATCTTTATGAACGTGAGTCTGTCTACATTATCAGTGGAGAGCCGCGTGCGCTTATCTGTCAGCACACCACCAGCAGCGCTGAACACACGTTCAGACAGAACGCTGGCTGCGGGGCATGACAAGATCTCCAAGGCGTAAGTGGCTAGCTCCGGCCATTTATCCAGATTGGAAGCCCAAAAAGAGCAAGGGTCCAGTGACACAGTCGTGGCTTCAATGTTTACTTGGAGATACTCCTGTACCATCGTCTCTAGGCGTTGACTATGTGTCAGACTTCTTGTCTCCTGTGGCCTTGCAAAGGATGGGCTAAAAAAGTGGTGAAATGATTCCGCAAAATTGATGTTACCAGCAGATACTGTGGTTCTGTCACGGTTTGAGTGCTGAACACTTGACGGTCCCACGGTTGGCAAGTTGGAACTGTGAGATTCACTACGTGCACCACTGGTATTTTGTGGAAAAGCACATGTAAGATTCTGCAACAGTCTCTGCTGATACTCCTGCATGCGTGCATCCCTTTCTATGGCAGGAATAATTTCTGCAAATTTACTTTTGTACCGGGGATCTAACAGTGTGGCAACCCAGTAGTCAGGATTATTTCTAATTCTCACAATTCGAGGGTCATGTTGCAGGTAGTGCAGCAAGAAGGCACTCATGTGTGTTGCGCATCCAGGAGCACCAAGTCCCTGTTGTGTTGGTGGCGAGGTAACAATCATGCTTCCTTCCTCTGTCCTCTCCCCCCAACCTCGCACAACAGAAATGTGATCAAGGTCTCCCTCATCTGATGAGTCTTCCATCAGTTCGTCCTCCACTTCTTCCTGGGCTCCTGCACCTTCCTCACTAGTTTGGCTGCTACCATGCGCCCTGGTAAAACCATCTCCCCCACCCTCACATGCCTGCCGCCTTGGTGCTGCCGACCGTCTGGACCTTGCAGATGTTAGCCCTTCCGCATACAACTCCTTCTCCTCTACTTCCTCCACCTCCTCTTGTGCCACCACCTGACTCCGAATTCTGTTTAACATGTGCTCCAGCATGTAAATCACCGGAATAGTCATGCTGATAATGGCATCGTCAGCACTAAACATCTTCGTCGCCATTTCAAAACTGTGCAGAAGGGTGCATAGGTCCCTGATCTGAGACCACTCCTCCAGCGTGATTTGCCCCACCTCTGAATCTCGTTGGCCCAGGCTATACGTCAAAACGTATTGCACCAGGGCTTGTCGGTGCTGCCACAGTCGCTGCAACATGTGCAGAGTTGAATTCCACCGGGTAGGCACATCGCATTTTAGCCGGTGAAGTGGCAGGCCCAACGACTTCTGTAGAGATGTAAGTCGCTGAGCTGCGGGATGCGAACGGCGGAAGTGAGCACACAGCGACCGTGCCCTCTGCAGAAGGCCATCTAGTCTGGGATAGTGGGCTAAAAATTGCTGGACAACCAGGTTCAACACGTGAGCCATACAAGGCACGTGTGTGACATTGCCCCGGCGAAGGGCCGCACCTAGGTTTGCAGCATTGTCGCACACGGCCTTCCCTGGTTTCAGGTCCAGTGGAGACAACCATTCATGAAATTGGTTCTCCAGAGCTGACCACAACTCCTCAGCTGTGTGACTCACATTTCCCAGACATTTCAATGTAAAAACCGCCTGATGACGTTGAGCCCTACTGCCAGCATAGTAAGGAGGTGTGCAGGATCCCTTCTGCCCAGTTAGAAAGCTTGTGGCATGACCAGACAGGCTTTGGGTGCAGGTGGAAGACCGAGAGGAGGGTGAGGAGGCAGAAGCAGTGGTGGAACTTTGACATAAAGAGGATTGACGCACAACTCGTGGGGACGGCAAGACTTGGACAGCAGCCCCTTGTCCTGCTGTCACCATAGTTACCCAGTGCCCAGTCAGCGACATGTAACGCCCCTGTCCATGCCTACTCGTCCAAGTGTCTGTGGTGAAATGCACCCTGTCACACACAGAGTTTCTCAAAGAAGCGGTGATGTTGTGTGCGACATGCTGGTGGAGCGCAGCCACACCTTTCTTTGAGAAGTAGTGCCGACTGGGCATCTGGTACTGGGGCACTGCGACGGACATAAGGTCTCGAAAATCCTCTGTGTCCACCAGGCGGAAAGGCAGCATTTCTGTAGCCAAGAGCTTGCAGATGGTTAAATTCAACCTCTTAGCTTTCTCATGGCTAGGAGGAAATGGTCTTTTACTTGTCCACATCTGAGGGACCGAGGGCTGGCTATTGTACTTAGACGGGGTTGATAAGGGTGTCCCCGGCAAACTGCCGGTCTGTGAGGAAGATGCAGGCGGACATGTTAGGTTGCCTTGATCCAAAGGTGGTGCTATCGATGTCGGACAGCGCTCAAGACCAGCTGGTGTTACCACCTCCAAAGAAAATGATGACCTGCCAATCACGCTGGCTGTTGCGGGTAAAGAGGTGGCAGGTCTGCGCCCCAAAACAGGTGTGACTGCTGTCCCCCCAGTCACAGAGGATGAAGAGGCCGCGGATGCACAAGATATGGCAGACGGTGGTTGGCCCGGCCGGCTAGACCGCATTGTAGCACACTGAGCTTCCCACTGCAACTTATGCTTCATGTCCATGTGCCGGTTCATGCATGAAGTACTCAAACTATGTATTTTTTGGCCTCTACTTAGCTTTTGCTGACAAATGTTACAGATAACACGAGTTGGGTCATCTTTATCGATCTGAAAAAATGCCCAGGCTATGCAAGGCATAGCACCCATGCGACCTGAAGAGCCACCACGACTTGTGGTGAGAGGCAGAGTTGTGTTTGAGGATGCAGTTGTTGACGTGCTTCCAGTACTACGTCTCTGTCCAGGAAGGCGCAACCTGACCTCGTCGTCACTAGCATCTTCCTCCACCTCCTCTGCTGACCTCATCTCTTGGCTGACTGTGGGTTGACAGTAAGTGGGATCTCCGACCTCATCATCATCACCCTGTGCGTTATCACACCCGTCGTCCTCAGAGCCAACCTGTTCCTGCCCTGACAAAAAACTAAAGTTGTCGCTCCAATCAGGTATTTGAGTCTTATCATCGTCTTCCTCATTGTCTCCACCAACAGGAGTTACAGTTTGGGAATGAGGGTCTACATTATGGTCAGAACCTTCTGCGTCTGGTCCTGGATCCGACTCATAAAGATTCTGGGCATCAGTGCAGATCATTTCCTCGTCTTGATTCACAGAAGCGCTGGAGTCGACCTCTGATTCCCAGGCTATAGTATGAGTAAACAGCTCTGCAGACTCAACCATCTGTTCTACCTCGTACTCAGACGGGCAGCTGGAGATTTGGGAGCTGTGAGGAAGCAAGTGCGATTTGGGTGACACCTTTGAGGACTGGAGTATTTGTGATGTTGAAGTTGATGTGGAGGAGAGCCCACTTAAAGGAGCACTTGATATCCGTTGAAGCACCTGCTGTTTTTGTGCCTCATCTGGAATTTGTAGCGATTGGCGTGGCCGTAAGAAAGGGATCTTATCACATTGTCCGCTAAAAGAAGTAGACATTTTAGTTTGGCTGGAAGATGGTCTTTCTTCTGCACCTACCCCACGGACACAACCTTTTTTCCCCTTCCCAACACGCCTATTCCCCTTTCCACCAGCAGCAGGTCTTTTTCCACTCATTTTGGTGGTTAACTAATTCACAACTCTGGAGTTGTTTGCACAAAAAAACAATGGATGGTAACTGAGCAGAGCTGAGTGGCCAAACTGTGGTATTAGGCCAAAACTATTGGCTGGGTTAGATGCAGAAAAAAATTATTTTTAATTTGCAACCTGATGGAGGTCAGTATAGATGGACTAATAGACCAAGTCCCACACACCGCTAGAAGCCCAAATATTTTTTCAGAGCTAGATGCAGAAAAAAATTATTTTTAATTTGCAACCTGATGTAGGTCAGTATAGATGGACTAATAGACCAAGTCCCACACACTGCTAGAAGCCCAAATATTTTTTCAGAGCTAGATGCAGAAAAAAAATATTTTTAATTTGCAACCTGATGGAGGTCAGTATAGATGGACTAATAGACCAAGTCACACACACCGCTAGAAGCCCAAATATTTTTTCAGAGCTAGATGCAGAAAAAAATTATTTTTAATTTGCAACCTGATGTAGGTCAGTATAGATGGACTAATAGACCAAGTCCCACACACTGCTAGAAGCCCAAATATTTTTTCAGAGCTAGATGCAGAAAAAAATTATTTTTAATTTGCAACCTGATGGAGGTCAGTATAGATGGACTAATAGACCAAGTCCCACACACCGCTAGAAGCCCAAATATTTTTTCAGAGCTAGATGCAGAAAAAAATTATTTTTAATTTGCAACCTGATGGAGGTCAGTATAGATGGACTAATAGACCAAGTCCCACACACCGCTAGAAGCCCAAATATTTTTTCAGAGCTAGATGCAGAAAAAAATTATTTTTAATTTGCAACCTGATGGAGGTCAGTATAGATGGACTAATAGACCAAGTCCCACACACTGCTAGAAGCCCAAATATTTTTTCAGAGCTAGATGCAGAAAAAAATTATTTTTAATTTGCAACCTGATGTAGGTCAGTATAGATGGACTAATAGACCAAGTCCCACACACTGCTAGAAGCCCAAATATTTTTTCAGAGCTAGATGCAGAAAAAAATTATTTTTAATTTGCAACCTGATGGAGGTCAGTATAGATGGACTAATAGACCAAGTCCCACACACCGCTAGAAGCCCAAATATTTTTTCAGAGCTAGATGCAGAAAAAAATTATTTTTAATTTGCAACCTGATGTAGGTTAGTATAGATGGACTAATAGACCAAGTCCCACACACTGCTAGAAGCCCAAATATTTTTTCAGAGCTAGATGCAGAAAAAAATTATTTTTAATTTGCAACCTGATGGAGGTCAGTATAGATGGACTAATAGACCAAGTCCCACACACCGCTAGAAGCCCAAATATTTTTTCAGAGCTAGATGCAGAAAAAAATTATTTTTAATTTGCAACCTGATGGAGGTCAGTATAGATGGACTAATAGACCAAGTCCCACACACTGCTAGAAGCCCAAATATTTTTTCAGAGCTAGATGCAGAAAAAAATTATTTTTAATTTGCAACCTGATGGAGGTCAGTATAGATGGACTAATAGACCAAGTCCCACACACTGCTAGAAGCCCAAATATTTTTTCAGAGCTAGATGCAGAAAAAAATTATTTTTAATTTGCAACCTGATGGAGGTCAGTATAGATGGACTAATAGACCAAGTCCCACACACCGCTAGAAGCCCAAATATTTTTTCAGAGCTAGATGCAGAAAAAAAATATTTTTAATTTGCAACCTGATGGAGGTCAGTATAGATGGACTAATAGACCAAGTCCCACACACCGCTAGAAGCCCAAATATTTTTTCAGAGCTAGATGCAGAAAAAAATTATTTTTAATTTGCAACCTGATGTAGGTCAGTATAGATGGACTAATAGACCAAGTCCCACACACTGCTAGAAGCCCAAATATTTTTTCAGAGGTAGATGCAGAAAAAAATTATTTTTAATTTGCAACCTGATGGAGGTCAGTATAGATGGACTAATAGACCAAGTCCCACACACCGCTAGAAGCCCAAATATTTTTTCAGAGCTAGATGCAGAAAAAAATTATATTCAGTTTGCAACCTGATGGAGGTCAGTATAGATGGACTAATAGAATGATGCTATGCCCAAAAGATTTTACTTCACTAGGTGCAGTAAAAAAATTGGTATTCTATACACAGGTGTTATATCTTGCAACACAGATAGGCTACTCCACTGACTAACACACTCTGCAATAGGCCAAAAAGGATTAGCTTTGCTAGATTCAGCCAAATGCTGTGAAAAAAACTTGCACAGCACTGGCACAGACCTGCCTGGCAAAAACTGATAGGAACTCATGTAACCTAGTCCTGAAAAGGACTCCAATTACAATTAGTCTTTACTCCCACAACCTATCTATTTAAGAGCACAGACCTCCCTGATAAAAGTTGTAGGAAATGCTGTAACCTAGTCCTTAAAAGGACTGCAATCACAACTATTCCCTACTCCCAAGCTATCTGTATATTTGTGCGAAAATTGGCTTGAAATTAACAAGGTATAGCACACACAGCAACAGCGGTGCCGTCTAACACGCAGCTGCAGCAGTGAGAAAATGGTGGCGACGGGGAAAATGGCTTGGTCTTATAGGGCAAGGACATGTGACATACACTGCCAATCACACATGCCCTTGCTTGTGTGAAAAAAAGCACTTCGCTCCGTGTGTGCGCTGCTGATAGGCTGACAGATTGCACCTCCCCACTGCAAATGCGGGAAAGAGAAAAAAAAATGGAGATCTTCATTGTTCCTGCAGAGATCCATCCCCTGCCCCTCCCCCCGCCCCGCTGTACACTCAAACTGCGTATTAACATTAATTTTCATCATTACTGAGAAAAAATCCAGTTATGATTTTGGTGCACGAACAGTTATCGAACATAACCTCGAACAGCCGAATTTTTCTCAAATTGTTCGTGTTCGCCGACCGGCTCGAACACCGCCCAAAACAGCTCGAATTTGAGATTGGCGAACAGTTCGAGTAGAACAACGCTCATCTCTAGTCTTTACTCCCACAATCTATCTATTTAAGAGCACAGACCTGCCTGATAAAAGTCGTAGGAAATGCTGTAACCTAGTCCTTAAAAGGACTGCAATCACAACTATTCCCTACTCCCAAGCTATCTGTATATTTGTGCGAAAATTGGCTTGAAATTAACAAGGTATAGCACACACAGCAACAGCGGTGCCGTCTAACACGCAGCTGCAGCAGTGAGAAAATGGTGGCGACGGGGAAAATGGCTTGGTCTTATAGGGCAAGGACATGTGACATACACTGCCAATCACACATGCCCTTGCTTGTGTGAAAAAAAGCACTTCGCTCCGTGTGTGCGCTGCTGATAGGCTGACAGATTGCACCTCCCCACTGCAAATGCGGGAAAGAGAAAAAAAAATGGAGATCTTCATTGTTCCTGCAGAGATCCATCCCCTGCCCCTCCCCCCACCCCGCTGTACACTCAAACTGCGTATTAACATTAATTTTCATCATTACTGAGAAAAAATCCAGTTATGATTTTGTTGCACGAACAGTTATCGAACATAACCTCGAACAGCCGAATTTTTCTCAAATTGTTCGTGTTCGCCGACCGGCTCGAACACCGCCCAAAACAGCTCGAATTTGAGATTGGCGAACAGTTCGAGTAGAACAACGCTCATCTCTAGTCAGGAGATCAGCGGCTAGGGCCGCTGATCTCCCAACGGCAAGTGTGAGGGGAGGACCGGGGAGTGGCGCTGCCAGTCGGGATACTTCTGCTGCTCGCAGCCGCTCATCTCCCGGGAGCTCGCAGCGGAAGTACCCGCACAGGCAGCGCAGCTCCCCGGTCCTCACTAATATGATTCGCTGATTGGTCTGTACTTTTGGTCTGTACTGTATATTTTAGGAGTCGGAGTCAGCCCATTTTATACTGACTCCAACTCAGACTCTGACTCCACCAAAATGGACACCGACTTCGACTCCACAGCCCTGGTTCTACCCCTGTGTTATTCTTCCCGAGAATTGTACTAAATGTGGGTTATTAAATTGACTACTTAATGTCCAGTTGTCAATTTATTCATACATTTCTACTAAGAAATTCAGAGGAATGATACAAGGCTGAGTTCTAAGAAAAGATTGACAAATACCTTCGTACACATTTTCACACACACCGCTCAATATATGTTCAGTGATTTCAGAATATTAAATCAGTGTGACAGTCGTAGGATGAATAAACAACACATAAGTCATCAATTTTCAAAAAGTAAAAGTTTATGGTTACACCTTGTGATTCCTAGAGTGACATCTTATGATGGACAGTATATCTGTTTATCCCTTCAAAAGTAAAATGTGCATACGAGTACCGTATACCGTCATTATGCAGAATTCTGATCACAAGTCATATGATGCATATAAATCAAATATAGAGCCAGAATAACAGGCCATAGTATACCCCTGGTCCAGACGATACACAGGGTTAAAGCAGCCTAGGCTTGATTATACCCCGGGTATATTATGGCCTAGGCAAATTTATACTGTACTCCGGGGTATAAATAGGCCTAGGCCATTTCATACCCCCTCAAGCCAGATTATACCCCCCTTGATATCAGCAGCGTTGTGATATACTCAAGAATTGCTTAATTTTTCAACATCTTATTGGGGAATCAGGTTTGTCAGGTAAGTTATGTGAGAAGATAACAGATTTAAATCTTAAAGTTCTAAGCACATAGACTTTTATTGCTAGAACTTCAAATCAGTAAAAATATTAGACTTCCACAAAGATATAATGAGGAGAAGAAATCTACCGCACTTCTCAGTAGTTACACATTAAAAGCACCTGTGTGTCTGAGTATGATAGAAAGAGATCTGCACAGTTTTCTACCAATCAGAGACAAGATGAGAAAAGCAGTGAAGTGATAAGATCCAGTTACAATTGCATTCTAAGGTAAAAGCACTTTTCTTAATGGACAACAGTGTAATCTCAGATATAATGATTGTTGTCCGTTACCAGTCACATTATATTATAAGATCAATCATCATCATGTGATTGACAACAGAAATACTTTCCCACTATGTGTAAGTCAGGTTTAAGTTATTAAAAAATGGCATCTAAAATCTATTTACAAGGGTTCAAAAAATATAGGGATACATTGTAGCCAGGAGGGGTATAGTTTGGCCTAGGACTGTTTATCCCTCGGGTTATACTCTGGCCTGGGCCAAACTATACCTGGGTTTAGTCTGGACATGGGGTTAATTTGGCCTGTTACACCGGGACCTACAGTATCACATACAGTATCACTTTGATGTTATGCAGGTCAGACCTAAAAATATTTTTAGCACAATCTACGTTGGTACCTAGTCGGAGAATAAGCCTAAAAATATGTTATGTTTGCTGGAAAAAGGGACTTTGTCACCAGGTTTTGGCTATGTAATTTGTAACTTACTGGGTTGTGTTTTGCTGTTTCAATACAATTAGTGTTTTATCAGCAGGATATTATCACTAGAGGACTACTGCCCTCGTGCTTTCTGGTCCAACCATGCCCCCAGCACTGATTAGCAGCTTTCTGTCACTATACAAATGTAAGAAGATAGAAGTTGTGCCCACGTTCTCCCTTGTTGATATGTGCTGTGATGAATTATAATGTTCTGCATTGTTATGTAATAGAGTTATGTTCTGCTCGGTAACAGATAGTGAGTAGGTATGGATAGAGTTAAGAATTGGGACTAGCCCAGAGAGAAAGGGACTATGTAGCAAGATCAGAGATGACTTCCTGGTAGTGAATGAGACAGGGCCTAGCTTGCAGCTAGAGCAGACCTTTGGTTTGAGTACTCAACAGTGTCCCTGATGTGGGTGGGGACCGAGGTAGTGGATAGCGAGATCTGGAGTAGAGACGGGGAAAAGGAACAGAAAGACAGTGTGATGCACTGGAGATGGGTCCTGGGACAGGATGCCTAGCAGGACGGCCCTGAGTTAGCAATTCAGAGAGGTAACAGGCCAGGATGGAACAGGGAACGTGAGATGAAGAGAGTGCCAGGGTTGGGAGTTCCAAGGCGTCAGCAAGCAGAGAAGCGAAGTAACAGCCATACTGGCAAAATAACTCCCCTATGAAGAAAAAGGACACGGAACCACAGGTTGAGGACAGGGCTCTCACTTACTGGACTGTACTACTGTGCTGGGTTGTGGTGAAGGTAGAGCAACTTGGAGGCAGAAGCAAGTAGTGTTGAGCCACCCCCATAGTGTTCGAGTTCGGTTCGGTTCGTCGAACACCCGTGTGTTCGCCGAACTGTTCGTCGAACTGTTCGTCGAACACCTTCGAACACCGTTAAAACCAATGGCAGGCAAACAAAAACACATAGAAACACATAGAAAACACCTTCAAAGGTGTCCAAAAGCTGACAAACTGCTCAGAAGACACAACTAACACATGGAAAAGTGACAAGTACATATAGTCATGCGAAAAGAAAAGAGGTGGAGGAGTAAAAGGAGGGGGAGACACAAATATAGGCATGTCATGCCCTTCTAAAATCCAAAAAGTGAGAAGCCGACACGTTCAGTCCGCTCCTTCCCGTGCCACTTCCGTGTCGCCGGGTTTGTGCCAGAGCCGCGGTGAACCCTGACGGCCAGCCCCCCTCTCCCAATACTGGTGCCTGTCCGCTGGTGGGTCGAGCGAGCCCCCCTGTGGTGGAGGCAGCTCTAAGCTTTTTAATTTAAATTGTCTCTCTAATTTGAATGAATACACTTTAAATCCATTTACAAGGATCTATTGGAGGGCAAGTCTCATGCCAGCAGCCGCGTAATTCCAGCTCCAGTAGCGTCCACTAAAGCTGCTGCAGTTAAAAAGCTTTTATAAGGATCGAGCTCGGCTGTCCACCGCAAGGCATCCTACTGCCAGTCCCAGCCCCTATGCCTTGGGGTGCCTCCTGATGCTCTTCACTGAGTATCCCGTGGTCCCGAAGTATTTCCTTTGAAAAAATTAAGTGTCCAAACTACAGGTGGTGTAGCTTGCTTAACAGCCGGGATAATCCGCTGACTAGCAGACACTGCTACTAGGCACAAAGTATTTCCTGGGCTAGATGCAGTTAAAAATTTGTAATTAGGTACTCTCGTTGGATGCTGAGAAAGCATTCCATAGAGTCTCCTGGCACGCCATATATGATTCTCTTAAAAAGCTTGGGGTAGGGGTCTAGGGGACCCTTTATAGCCAAAATAACGGCCCTGTAACACAATACGTCACCTAGGCTGAAGATAAATGGAACTGTAGCACCCTGAGGGCTCGGTTGCTACAGAGGTATTGCACCTCACCCAGAGGTGTGATATCTCACTCTCAGGTAAGGATGGAGTGTGGATCAGGACCCGACACCTGCATGCATTACACCACATTGCCGTGGGGCAGGGCGAACAATATGCCTCTGAGATGGGCACGACAGTCCCTGTCCCTGGCTGGAGTGGGGGGAGGGAACACTGAGGAAGGGGAACCCTGTAGTGCAGGAGCAGGGAGGAAGCAGTTCCTGGGTGCATTGAGAAGGGAGTATAAAAGGTGGGCACCATCTTAGTTCAGTGCAGAGAAGTCTGAGCAGAAGTGGCAGGGAGCAGGGGCTCTGCAAGAGCTCTGCTCCGGAGGCGGGCCTAGTAACAGAGGCCCAGGCCTGGAAGAGGGAGAAGGAAGGAAGAGGAGCGGAGAAGGCTCCAGGAACGAGGAATGAAGGGATCCCAGGGGTGCGGACGGGCGAGTCGCCACCGCACGCCCGAATCCACCTGCGTGGAGGGGTCAGGCCAAAGGGGGAGACCGGTCCCCGAAACTAGTGGAGGCAGGAAACGACCCTCAGCTAGAAACCGGAGGCTCTGACATTTTATGTGGCGCAGCCCCTCGCTACACCCGCTAGGAAGGCACCACATAGGGTCAGGGAAACTGGCGCCAAGTTTACCAAGAGGAGGCCCGAGGCAGCCGGACAGAAGGGTTGGTAAGAAAAGCCAGACAAAGGACACACAAAGGGGGTCCTGTGAAGCGCTCCAAAGTTATCTGGGAGTTGTCTGAGCCCCTCACCTGGTGAGCACAGTACGACGTGGGCAGCTGTTACCTGCAGACGTGGTCTGGATAATAAGAACTGTGAGTAAAGGCCCTGGACTGCATCACTGACTCCGTGTCGTTACTGCTGCTGCCCTGCACCATCACCCCCATCCTCCGCATACACTGCCCTGAGGCTATACTCCTCCCGTGGGAAGTTATGCTACGCTCTGCTGCACCCACAACACCAGCCTCAGCGGTCTGCCCTGCAGCGGCGGTTCACTCTGACCGCAATCCACGGGTGGCGTAGTCGGACATTTAAACATCAAAACCACATAAATAGTTCCGCCACTGGTTTGACCACCCTGAGCCACGGAACAGGGTCGCCGCCACGAAGACTACAACCACCAGCATCCACCAAAAAGGGTCCGGCTCCGGGTGTCCCAAGTCCCAGGGGGTGCATCAGAACATTTTCATCACCTTTCACAATCACCAATGGGACAAGGCAGGGATGTCCTCTGTCCCCTCTCTTATACATCCTAGTGACGGAGCACCTGCTCTCATCAATTCGCCATAACCCCAATATTAGGTGGATTGAGGTGGGAGGCACCGAGTACAAGTGCTCTCTATTTGCTGATGATGTCCTAGTATATATCACTCAATCACATATATCCATCCATGCTGTTATGGCTGAAATAGATCACTTTGTTACATGGTCAAATTTTAAAATCAATGCAGCGAAGTCTGAGGCCCTCGATGTCTCCCTCGCCAAATCCATATAGGATTCCATCCAGTCCAACTTTCCCTTTGCCTGGCCCTCACAGGGTATCAAATACTTAGGAATTCCTATTCATAGAGACCTCTCCCATCTATGTTATCTTAATTTTGGGCCCTTTATTGAACAACTCCATACAGACCACGGTTGGCAAGTTAGAACTGTAAGATTGACTACGTGAACCACTGGTGTTTTGTGGAAAAGCACATGTACACTGTGTTCCAAATTATTATGCAAAAAGTGTTTAGGAGTGATAAGGGAAGAATTTGTTTGTTTGTCAGTTAAACTCATTGATGGTGATGTGTGTCAGGGCTCTTTATATCACTGTAAGCAATTGCAGACACCTGTGCTAATTAGTTTGGCAGGTGTGTCCAATGAAAGGCAAGACTACTTAAGAAGGCTGTCTCACATTATTAAGCAGCCTACATTTTCTGCCAAAATGGGAAAGAAAAAGGATGTGTCGGCTGCTGAGAAGCAACAAATTGTGGAGTGTTTAGGTCAAGGCATGACTACAATCAACATTGTGCAATGATCAGGATGAAGTGTCTTGGCAATCAAGAAGTATGTAGCTGATTCACAGTACACACGTGTGCGTGCTGATAAGGGCAAATTGAGGACTCTTTCCTACAGGCAATTACGTCAGGTTAAAAGAGCAGCGGCAAAAAAGCCTTGTCATAGCAGCAGACAAGTTTTTGAAGCTGCTGTTGCATCCAACGTCCCCCGAACAACAAGATGCAGGGTCCTTCAGAGGTTTGCAGCTGTGCATACGCCATCCTGTCGACCTCCTCTATCCACTTCACACAAGCAGAAACGGCTCCAGTGGGCTAAACATTACATGAAGACTGATTTCAAAACTGTTTTGTTCACGGATGAGTGCCGTGCAGCGCTCGATGGTCCAGATGGATGGAGTGGAGGATGGCTGGTTGATGGACACCCCACGCAAACACGGCTACAGCGCCAACAAGGAGGAGGTGGAGTAATGTTTTGGGCTGGAATCATGGGGAGAGAGATTGTCGGCCCCTTTAGGATCCCTGAAGGCGCTAAAGATGAACTCCATAATGTATGTGGATTTTCTCAAACAGCACTTCCTGCCATGGTTCAAGAAGAAGAACCGTGTATTTCACAGCAAGATCATTTTTTTGCATGATAATGCACCATCTCATGCTGCACATAAAACATCTGCATCTCTGGCTGATATGGGCATAAAAGGGGACAAACTTATGGTGTGACCCCCATGCTCCCCTGACCTCTACCACATTCAGAACCTCTGGAGCATCATCAAAAGGAGTGTCTATGATGGCGGGAGGCAGTTCACATCTAAGCAACACCTCTGGGAGGGTATTCTGTCCTCATGCAAAACAATTGAAGCAGAAACCATCCAAAACCTGACAAATTCAGTGGACGAGAGAGTTCAGAAGCTCCTTTCGAACAAGGGGTCCTATGTGAAAATGTAACATCACCTAGAATAAAGTTTTGAGTTGAAAACTGTTTGATTTCAGTTTCTAATAACCTGCTAATGCTTATAATTTCAAAAATGACCATTTTTTTGGTCTTTATTAAAATGAAAAGGTTGATCGAAAAGTTTGGGGGATCTAAGAGTGTGGCAACCCAGTAGTCATGATTACTTCGAATTCTGACAATATGAGGGTCATGTTGCAGGTAGTGCAGCAAGAAGGCACTTATGTGTCTTGCGCATCTCGGAGCCCCAAAATTATTTTAAGGGCTAGATGCAGCTAAAAATTATTATTAATTTTAAATCTGGTGGAGCTTAGTATAGATGGCCTAATAGGATCAGTGCTGCACACTGCTACAAAGCCCAAATTATTTTCCAGCCAAGATACAGATAAACATGATTAGTAATTTTAAATCTGGTGGAGCTTATTATAGATGGCCTAATAGAATCAGTGCTGCACACTGCTACAAAGCCCAAATTATTTTCCAGCCAAGATACAGATAAACATGATTAGTAATTTGAAAGCTTAAAACGGTTGGTAGGGTGATTTTAACCAATCATCAAGCTTTCACTCTCCCCAGGAAGACACAGGGGTAGAAAAGTCATTTCGGATCCATGATTTGTTCATCTTTATGAACGTGAGTCTGTCTACATTATCAGTGGAGAGCCGCGTGCGCTTATCTGTCAGCACACCACCAGCAGCGCTGAACACACGTTCAGACAGAACGCTGGCTGCGGGGCATGACAAGATCTCCAAGGCGTAAGTGGCTAGTTCCGGACATTTATCCAGATTGGAAGCCCAAAAAGAGCAAGGGTCCAGTGACACAGTCATGGCTTCAATGTTTACTTGGAGATACTCCTGTACCATCGTCTCTAGGCGTTGACTATGTGTCAGACTTCTTGTCTCCTGTGGCCTTGCAAAGGATGGGCTAAAAAAGTGGTGAAATGATTCCGCAAAATTGATGTTACCAGCAGATACTGTGGTTCTGTTACGGTTTGAGTGCTGAACACTTGACGGTCCCACGGTTGGCAAGTTGGAACTGTGAGATTCACTACGTGCACCACTGGTGTTTTGTGGAAAAGCACATGTAAGATTCTGCAACAGTCTCTGCTGATACTCCTGCATGCGTGCATCCCTTTCTATGGCAGGAATAATTTCGGCAAATTTACTTTTGTACCGGGGATCTAACAGTGTGGCAACCCAGTAGTCAGGATTATTTCTAATTCTCACAATTCGAGGGTCATGTTGCAGGTAGTGCAGCAAGAAGGCACTCATGTGTGTTGCGCATCCAGGAGCACCAAGTCCCTGTTGTGTTGGTGGCGAGGTAACAATCATGCTTCCTTCCTCTGTCCTTTCCCCCCAACCTCGCACAACAGAAATGTGATCAAGGTCTCCCTCATCTGATGAGTCTTCCATCAGTTCGTCCTCCACTTCTTCCTGGGCTCCTGCACCTTCCTCACTAGTTTGGCTGCTACCATGCGCCCTGGTAAAACCATCTCCCCCACCCTCACATGCCTGCCGCCTTGGTGCTGCCGACCGTCTGGACCTTGCAGATGTTAGCCCTTCCGCATACAACTCCTCCTCCTCTACTTCCTCCACCTCCTCTTGTGCCACCACCTGACTCCGAATTCTGTTTAACATGTGCTCCAGCATGTAAATCACCGGAATAGTCATGCTGATAATGGCATCATCAGCACTAAACATCTTCGTCGCCATTTCAAAACTGTGCAGAAGGGTGCATAGGTCCCTGATCTGAGACCACTCCTCCAGCGTGATTTGCCCCACCTCTGGATCTCGTTGGCCCAGGCTATACGTCAAAACGTATTGCACCAGGGCTTGTCGGTGCTGCCACAGTCGCTGCAACATGTGCAGAGTTGAATTCCACCGGGTAGGCACATCGCATTTTAGCCGGTGAAGTGGCAGGCCCAACGACTTCTGTAGAGATGTAAGTCACTGAGCTGCGGGATGCGAACGGCGGAAGTGAGCACACAGCGACCGTGCCCTCTGCAGAAGGCCATCTAGTCTGGGATAGTGGGCTAAAAATTGCTGGACAACCAGGTTCAACACGTGAGCCATACAAGGCACGTGTGTGACATAGCCCCGGCGAAGGGCCGCACCCAGGTTTGCAGCATTGTCGCACACGGCCTTCCCTGGTTTCAGGTCCAGTGGAGACAGCCATTCATGAAATTGGTTCTCCAGAGCTGACCACAACTCCTCAGCTGTGTGACTCACATTTCCCAGACATTTCAAAGTAGAAACCGCCTGATGACGTTGAGCCCTACTGCCAGCATAGTAAGGAGGTGTGCAGGATCCCTTCTGCGCAGTTAGAAAGCTTGTGGCATGACCAGACAGGCTTTGGGTGCAGGTGGAAGACCAAGAGGAGGTTGAGGAGGCAGAAGCAGTGGAGGAACTTTGACATAAAGAGGATTGACGCACAACTCATGGGGACGGCAAGACTTGGACAGCAGCCCCTTGTCCTGCTGTCACCATAGTTACCCAGTGCCCAGTCAGCGACATGTAACGCCCCTGTCCATGCCTACTCGTCCAAGTGTCTGTGGTGAAATGCACCCTGTCACACACAGAGTTTCTCAAAGAAGCGGTGATGTTGTGTGCGACATGCTGGTGGAGCGCAGGCACACCTTTCTTTGAGAAGTAGTGCCGACTGGGCATCTGGTACTGGGGCACTGCGACGGACATAAGGTCTCGAAAATCCTCTGTGTCCACCAGGCGGAAAGGCAGCATTTCTGTAGCCAAGAGCTTGCAGATGGTGAAATTCAACCTCTTAGCTTTCTCATGGCTAGGAGGAAATGGTCTTTTACTTGTCCACATCTGAGGGACCGAGGGCTGGCTATTGTGCTTAGACGGGGTTGATAAGGGTGTCCCCGGCAAACTGCCGGTCTGTGAGGAAGATGCAGGCGGACATGTTAGGTTGCCTTGATCCAAAGGTGGTGCTATCGATGTCGGACAGCGCTCAACACCAGCTGGTGTTACCACCTCCAAAGAAAATGATGACCTGCCAATCACGCTGGCTGTTGCGGGTAAAGAGGTGGCAGGTCTGCGCCCCAAAACAGGTGTGACTGCTGTCCCCCCAGTCACAGAGGATGAAGAGGCCGCGGATGCACAAGATATGGCAGACGGTGGTTGGCCCGGCCGGCTAGGCCGCATTGTAGCACACTGAGCTTCCCACTGCAACTTATGCTTCATGTCCATGTGCCGGTTCATGCATGAAGTACTCAAACTATGTATTTTTTGGCCTCTACTTAGCTTTTGCTGACAAATGTTACAGATAACACGAGTTGGGTCATCTTTATCGATCTGAAAAAATGCCCAGGCTATGCAAGGCTTAGCACCCATGCGACCTGAAGAGCCACCACGACTTGTGGTGAGAGGCAGAGTTGTGTTTGAGGATGCAGTTGTTGACGTGCTTCCAGTACTACGTCTCTGTCCAGGAAGGCGCAACCTGACCTCGTCGTCACTAGCATCTTCCTCCACCTCCTCTGCTGACCTCATCTCTTGGCTGACTGTGGGTTGACAGTAAGTGGGATCTCCAACCTCATCATCATCACCCTGTGTGTTATCACACCTGTCGTCCTCAGAGCCAACCTGTTCCTGCCCTGACAAAAAACTAAAGTTGTCGCTCCAATCAGGTATTTGAGTCTTATCATCATCTTCCTCATTGTCTCCACCAACAGGAGTTACAGTTTGGGAATGAGGGTCTACATTATGGTCAGAACCTTCTGCGTCTGGTCCTGGATCCGACTCATAAAGATTCTGGGCATCAGTGCAGATCATTTCCTCGTCTGGATTCACAGAAGCGCTGGAGTCGACCTCTGATTCCCAGGCTATAGTATGAGGAAACAGCTCTGCAGACTCAACCATCTGTTCTACCTCATACTCAGACGGGCAGCTGGAGATTTGGGAGCTGTGAGGAAGCAAGTGCGATTTGGGTGACACCTTTGAGGACTGGAGTATTTGTGATGTTGAAGTTGATGTGGAGGAGAGCCCACTTAAAGGAGCACTTGATATCCGTTGAAGCACCTGCTGTTTTTGTGCCTCATCTGGAATTTGTAGCGATTGGCGTGGCCGTAAGAAAGGGATCTTATCACATTGTCGGCTAAAAGAAGTAGACATTTTAGTTTGGCTGGAAGATGGTCTTTCTTCTGCAGATGTTACTGTTGCTTTAACACCTACCCCACGGACACAACCTTTTTTCCCCTTCCCAACACGCCTATTCCCCTTTCCACCAGCAGCAGGCCTTTTTCCACTCATTTTGGTGGTTAACTAATTCACAACTCTGGAGTTGTTTGCACAAAAAAACAATGGATGGTAACCGAGCAGAGCTGAGTGGCCAAACTGTGGTATTAGGCCAAAACTATTGGCTGGGTTAGATGCAGAAAAAAATTATATTCAATTTGCAACCTGATGGAGGTCAGTATAGATGGACTAATAGAGAAAGTCCGACACACTGCTAGAAGGCCAAATATTTTTTCAGAGCTAGATGCAGAAAAAAATTAGATTCAGTTTGCAACCTGATGGTATAGATGGACTAACAGAGAAAGTCCCACACACTGCTAGAAGGCCAAATATTTTTTCAGAGCTAGATGCATACAAAAAATTATTTTGAATTTGCAACCTGATGGAGGTCAGTATAGGTGGACTAATACAACAAGTACCACACACTGCTAGAAGGCCAAATATTTTTTCAGAGCTAGATGCAGAAAAAAATTATATTCAGTTTGCAACCTGATGGAGGTCTGTATAGATGGATTAATAGAACAAGACCCACACACAGCTAGAAGCCCAATATTTTTTCAGAGGTAGATGCAGAAAAAAATATATTCAGTTTGCAACCTGATGGAGGTCAGTATAGATGGACTAATACAACAAGTCCCACACACAGCTAGAAGCCCAATATTTTTTCAGAGGTAGATGCAGAAAAAAATATATTCAGTTTGCAACCTGATGGAGGTCAGTATAGATGGACTAATACAACAAGTCCCACACACAGCTAGAAGCCCAAATATTTTTTCAGAGGTACTGTAGATGCAGATAAAAATTATTTTTAATTTGCAACCTGATGGAGGTCAGTATAGATGGACTAATAGAGAAAGTCCGACACACTGCTAGAAGGCCAAATATTTTTTCAGAGCTAGATGCAGAAAAAAATTAGATTCAGTTTGCAACCTGATGGAGGTCTGTATAGATGGATTAATAGAACAAGACCCACACACAGCTAGAAGCCCAATATTTTTTCAGAGGTAGATGCAGAAAAAAATATATTCAGTTTGCAACCTGATGGAGGTCAGTATAGATGGACTAATACAACAAGTCCCACACACAGCTAGAAGCCCAATATTTTTTCAGAGGTAGATGCAGAAAAAAATATATTCAGTTTGCAACCTGATGGAGGTCAGTATAGATGGACTAATACAACAAGTCCCACACACAGCTAGAAGCCCAAATATTTTTTCAGAGGTACTGTAGATGCAGATAAAAAATATTTTTAATTTGCAACCTGATGGAGGTCAGTATATATGGACTAATAGAGAAAGTCCGACACACTACTAGAAGGCCAAATATTTTTTCAGAGCTAGATGCAGAAAAAAATTATATTCAGTTTGCAACCTGATGGAGGTCAGTATAGATGGATTAATAGAACAAGACCCACACACAGCTAGAAGCCCAATATTTTTTCAGAGGTAGATGCAGATAAAAATGTATTCAGTTTGCAACCTGATGGAGGTCAGTATAGATGGACTAACAGAGAAAGTCCCACACAATACTAGAAGGCCAAATATTTTTTCAGAGCTAGATGCAGAAAAAAATTATATTCAGTTTGCAACCTGATGGAGGTCTGTATAGATGGATTAATAGAACAAGACCCACACACAGCTAGAAGCCCAATATTTTTTCAGAGGTAGATGCAGAAAAAAATATATTCAGTTTGCAACCTGATGGAGGTCAGTATAGATGGACTAATACAACAAGTCCCACACACAGCTAGAAGCCCAATATTTTTTCAGAGGTAGATGCAGAAAAAAATATATTCAGTTTGCAACCTGATGGAGGTCAGTATAGATGGACTAATACAACAAGTCCCACACACAGCTAGAAGCCCAAATATTTTTTCAGAGGTACTGTAGATGCAGATAAAAATTATTTTTAATTTGCAACCTGATGGAGGTCAGTATACATGGACTAATAGAGAAAGTCCGACACACTACTAGAAGGCCAAATATTTTTTCAGAGCTAGATGCATACAAAAAATTATTTTGAATTTGCAACCTGATGGAGGTCAGTATAGGTGGACTAATAGAACAAGTCCCACACACAGCTAGAAGCCAAACATTTTTTCAGAGCTAGATGCAGAAAAACATTAGATTCAGTTTGCAACCTGATGGAGGTCAGTATAGATGGATTAATAGAACAAGACCCACACACAGCTAGAAGCCAAATATTTTTTCAGAGGTAGATGCAGAAAAAAATTATATTCAGTTTGCAACCTGATGGAGGTCAGTATAGATGGACTAATAGAACAAGTCCCACACACAGCTAGAAGCCCAAATATTTTTTCAGAGGTAGATGCAGAAAAAAATTATATTCAGTTTGCAACCTGATGGAGGTCTGTATAGATGGATTAATAGAACAAGTCCCACACACAGCTAGAAGCCCAATATTTTTTGAGAGGTAGATGCAGAAAAAAAATTATTTTTAATTTGCAACCTGATGGAGGTCAGTATAGATGGACTAATAGAGAAAGTCCCACACACTGCTAGAAGGCCAAATATTTTTTCAGAGATAGATGCAGAAAAAAATTATATTCAGTTTGCAACCTGATGGAGGTCAGTATAGATGGACTAATAGAAAAAGTCCCACACACAGCTAGAAGCCCAAATATTTTTTCAGAGGTAGATGCAGATGAAAATTATTTTTAATTTGCAACCTGATGGAGGTCAGTATAGATGGACTAATAGAGAAAGTCCCACACACTACTAGAAGGCCAAATATTTTTTCAGAGCTAGATGCAGAAAAAAATTATATTCAGTTTGCAACCTGATGGAGGTCAGTATAGATGGACTAATAGAACAAGTCCCACACACAGCTAGAAGCCCAAATATTTTTTCAGAGGTAGATGCAGATAAAAATTATTTTTAATTTGCAACCTGATTGAGGTCAGTATAGATGGACTAATAGAGAAAGTCCCACACACTGCTAGAAGGCCAAATATTTTTTCAGAGCTAGATGCAGATAAAAATTATTTTTAATTTGCAACCTGATGGAGGTCAGTATAGATGGACTAATAGAGAAAGTCCCACACACTACTAGAAGGCCAAATATTTTTTCAGAGCTAGATGCAGAAAAAAATTATATTCAGTTTGCAACCTGATGGAGGTCAGTATAGATGGACTAATAGAACAAGTCCCACACACAGCTAGAAGCCCAAATATTTTTTCAGAGGTAGATGCAGATAAAAATTATTTTTAATTTGCAACCTGATTGAGGTCAGTATAGATGGACTAATAGAGAAAGTCCCACACACTGCTAGAAGGCCAAATATTTTTTCAGAGCTAGATGCAGATAAAAATTATTTTTAATTTGCAACCTGATGGAGGTCAGTATAGATGGACTAATAGAGAAAGTCCCACACACTACTAGAAGGCCAAATATTTTTTCAGAGCTAGATGCAGAAAAAAATTATATTCAGTTTGCAACCTGATGGAGGTCAGTATAGATGGACTAATAGAACAAGTCCCACACACAGCTAGAAGCCCAAATATTTTTTCAGAGGTAGATGCAGATAAAAATTATTTTCAATTTGCAACCTGATGGAGGTCAGTATAGATGGACTAATAGAGAAAGTCCCACACACTGCTAGAAGGCCAAATATTTTTTCAGAGCTAGATGCAGATAATAATTATTTTTAATTTGCAACCTGATGGAGGTCAGTATAGATGGACTAATAGAGAAAGTCCACCACACTGCTAGAGGGCCAAATATTTTTTCAGAGCTAGATGCAGAAAAAAATTATATTCAGTTTGCAACCTGATGGAGGTCAGTATAGATGGACTAATAGAACAAGTCACACACACTGCTAGAAGCCCAAATATTTTTTCAGAGCTAGATGCAGAAAAAAATTATATTCAATTTGCAACCTGATGGAGGTCAGTATAGATGGACTAATAGAATGATGCTATGCCCAAAAGATTTTACTTCACTAGGTGCAGTAAAAAAATTGGTATTCTATACACAGGTGGTATATCTTGCAACACAGATAGGCTACTCCACTGACTAACACACTCTGCAATAGGCCAAAAAGGATTAGCTTTGCTAGATTCAGCCAAATGCTGTGAAAAAAACTTGCACAGCACTGGCACAGACCTGCCTGGCAAAAACTGATAGGAACTGATGTAACCTAGTCCTGAAAAGGACTGCAATTACAATTAGTCTTTACTCCCACAATCTATCTATTTAAGAGCACAGACCTGCCTGATAAAAGTCGTAGGAAATGCTGTAACCTAGTCCTTAAAAGGACTGCAATCACAACTATTCCCTACTCCCAAGCTATCTGTAGATTTGTGCGAAAATTGGCTTGAAATTAACAAGGTATAGTGCACACAGCAACAGCGGTGCCGTCTAACACGCAGCTGCAGCAGTGAGAAAATGGTGGCGACGGGGAAAATGGCTTGGTCTTATAGGGCAAGGACATGTGACATACACTGCCAATGACACATGCCCTTGCTTGTGTGAAAAACAGCAGTTCGCTCCGTGTGTGCGCTGCTGATAGGCTGACAGACTGCACCTCCCCACTGCAAATGCGGGAAAGAGAAAAAAAAATGGAGATCTTCATTATTCCTGCAGAGATCCATCCCCTGCCCCTCCCCCCACCCCGCTGTACACTCAAACTGCGTATTAACATTAATTTTCATCATTACTGAGAAAAAATCCAGTTATGATTTTGGTGCACGAACAGTTATCGAACATAACCTCGAACAGCCGAATTTTTCTCAAATCGTTCGTGTTCGCCGAACGGCTCGAACACCGCCCAAAACAGCTCGAATTTGAGATTGGCGAACAGTTCGAATAGAACAACGCTCATCTCTAGAAACAAGTAATCCTGAAGGAGGTAGAGAGACCATCTGTGAAGATGCTCCGTGTTGTAAAAGAAATGTTTGTGAAGTTATGCACTCGCTATCTATTGTACAAAGTTCCCGTTTAGTAAAAAACTGTTTATTGTTGGCTGGTGGTTGTCCCTCATTGAACCTCTCAATACCTGATCCTGGTCAGCCAAGGTCACTGGCATCATGTGACCTGCAAGGGCGTAACGCCCCCATAGACGAAGACCACAAACCCAGCCAGAACCCCCATCTTCATGTAGCATGTCGGGGCATAGAAGACGAGTACCTTGCCCATGGCTCCTGCCTCGCACCACATTACACAAGGTACACAGAAATATGTGGTGAGGGCAGGGTTATACACAGCTCAAGAACTGAGCGCTGCTCAATCTACAAAAGAGAAAACTGAGTCTATCATAAATGCTGCATCCAGTAAACTAAGTGATACATCGCTGACTGGAATTAACGTCTCTGTCCCTACATCGTGCTGCTGTCAAATTACAAAACAAAGACCTGCTGACAGATTCCCTTTAAAGTGGTTGTACTAAGTAAATTAGTTATCCCCTCTCGATAGGACAGTTGATAATTTACTGATGAGTGGGAGTGCGATCACTGGTGCCCCCACCAATCCCAAAAACAGGGCTCTCTAGATCCCAGTTTGAATAGAGCCTGGCTATGCTGTATTCTCTATGGGAGTGCTGGAGATCGCCGAACACAGCGCTCGGCAGTTTTTGTCTGTCCCATAGAGAATAAATAGAGCAGTGATGCACATGTTCGACCGCTGCTCCTCTCAGATGGTGCTCTTGTTCTTGGTGTTGATAAGATCCCCAAAGGATAGAGATCCAGCAATCAATAAGTTTTCCCCTATCTTATTGAGTATAGATACATGTTTACTTGGAACTGTCACCCATTTTCATAATACAGATTGAATATTGTACATTATTAAGTAGGTCGCTTAAACTGGTGTCTTTATTTTGAAAATCCATGTCAAAATGATTCCTTATATTGAAATGAGTCTAGCTTTAAAGGGGTAGAGCTTATGAGTCCTTGTATATCCAGCAGCAGCGTATCCTCAGCAGTGTTAGATCTCAGCAGCAGGGAGGAGGGGCACTGAGAAGCAGTCAATCAGGCTAAAGAGGCAGAGGCTGATTGTAAACTTTGAAAGAGGTTTATACAGCCCCATTAACATGGATTTTCATAGGAAGTACACCAGCCTTATCAGGTCTAAAAGGTCTATTTAATAATCTATGCAGTTTATGTTGGTAAATCTGGTGACTGACCTGCTTTAAACAAACAGAAACAAGCACATGCACAACTGAATGATGGAGAATAATTAGGCACTACATGGTATATTTGTGCACTGTATGGCAGACAATCATGAGGTCTGTAAAGGTATACTATCCATTGTAAGGCTATGTGCCCACGTTGCATTTATGAAGCAGAAAATTTCTGCTGCATAAATGCAAGTCCTCTCCCGGAAAAACGCATGCGGAATTCAGCACGCGTTTATCGCGCATTTTTCGCGCGTTTATCACGCGTTTTCCACCTGCGGAATTGCCTTGCGTTTTTTATGCATTGGACAAAGGCAATTCCGCTTGCGGAAACGCAAAATTAAATGACATGCTGAGGATTTTTGAACGCGGCATAAACGCTGCGGAAAAATCCGCAGCATGTGCATAGAACTTGCGGAATCCCATTGGGGACCATGGGGTGCGGATATACATGCGTTTTTCAAGCGTTTACGCTGCGGAAATTCCGCAGCATATACGCTTGAAAAATGCTACGTGGGCACACAGCCTGAGGCTAGACTTGATCATGCAAAACACAGTACTCTTTATTGAAGAGAAAAGGAGCAGCAAGAGATTATATATTTTTTCACCTGTTGCATTTCATGAATATTAAAAATAGTTTTACTGTGCAGCAATGTTCAATACATAACAGAGGGGAAAAGCAAATGCTTTCCTTCTTGTAGAATGTGAAAAAGCGAAATCATTAAAATGATCGTTATCTGCCATCAGTGGAGTTATGAGCAAGAAATTCAAGGTGAACTCACTGACTATTATTCATTGGAAAACTTACCGTGGCTGCCGCGTTTCTACATTTATCCTACTGGCTGATTTTTTTTTCCAAGTTTCAAATGGATGTAAATGTGAAGGGGTGAATTTGTGCTTATTACTTGGTTCTAATTATCAACTGGAAAACAAACCCTAAAATCCTAATGAAGAAGAAGAAACGAAGTGTGGAAATTCCATAGTGACTGGAAATAAAAGTCCACTTTCATAGAGTCAGTGTACTTGTGGGTGTACTTGTCCCCCTTTGGACCGACAATGAATTTTAGTGATGATTAGAAGCCCAGTGATCAATGTCGGACCATCCTTGTAAAATACCTAACAATCCAGATTTTTGGAAACTTGTCTAACTTTTTGTTATAAGCTAAAAGGTTTTTTTTTTTTTACTGTACAGGTTTGGAGATGTTTACAAAAAAACAGACCCACCACAAGGTAGTCCTTCAGCATCTTCCAAAGCTTTTCCCTACTTGTCAGAGTACCTCGCGTATCAGGGCCTGGGCGCTGGGAGGGTCTGAGAAAACCCAGAGAAAGTCCAGAGGTGCCTCTCTTGACCTCTGCAGACCAATCACTTGGCACAGCAGTGATGCCAGGGTAATTGGCACAAAACTGTTGAACCCAGTGATTTGCTGCACTGTAGTCATGATGGTACCACTGCAGCTTGTCAACAAAGACTGGAGCAGCAGCGGATATTCCAAAAAATATTGGAAAACACCTTTAGGTTTTGTGTGAGACCCAGTAATAACGCAATTTTATGTTTTATTAAGTGAAAATATCATGACGTCTCAGCCTATAAGTTACATTTTCAGATCAGTTTGTACCTTTTGCATTCATGCATCAATCATTCTTCTTGGTCTCATGCTGAGCATGGTGGGCTGGCTGGCTCTCAGAAAATCCAGCAATATAATGGAACGTCCTCGGTGCATATAATCACGTAGGACGGCAGCTGCGGATGTCCAATGAATTCTTAGTTCTTCATTAAGTGTTCATCCATTTTCTTTATTGAATTACTATACTCAGCTTATGCATTAGCGCCTCCCGTAGTGTCTGAACTTAGCACCAAGCTCCTGCAGACCAGCAGGAAAGCTCATCTGACCAAATAACACTTTTACTGTATCAGAACAATTGGGCAACTTTGCAAACACTTTGTTATACTTATGTCAGGCTTCTCCAGAGCCACATTCACAATTCTGCTGTTTACTACTGGAGCAAGTGAACACCTCTTCATTAACTTCTCTGTGCTTTAATAATGTCGCATTGCATTTTGGAAGATGTAGTGTTTTGTGTAAATCAGACCAATAAAATATCATGTCAAATTAAGACAATGAGGGGAAGAGGGGAATTTATGAACGTCCAACAGTTTTTATGGTGGAAGCAAGAAAGTAAATTATGGTGCATCTCATATTTGTGCAATCATTTGCAACTTTCTTCTGTGCTAATGTAATGCAGGTACCGGAATGCAACGCACAGAGCCACAAGGCGAGAACAGTCAGAGATGTTTGTAAACAGTTTTATACAACAGGTATACTGAAACAAGGGATTAGCAACAAGGGTAATGAACAGTGGTTTGAAACATCAGAAAAATACGAAATTTCTCAAAGTAAGGCGCAGTCTCTTAAAATAAGGCGCAGTCTCTTAAAATAAGGCGCAGTCTCTTAAAGTAAGGTGATGCCCTCAAGCATGAGAAGCACCACACAAGTTCTTTAACCGTGAATTTGGCCCTAGCGGGGGCCACCGGTTGTTCCCGCTAGGCCGTGAGTCTCTTTCCGGATGAATTCAATTAAATCACGTTGTGCTACTTTAGCCCCAACCGTCCCCCTCCCAACCTGAGTACTTAAACCCAATTGTCCCCGGTACCGTGGGTGAGCAGTGGAAGTGACGGCCCTGCTCACGTATGCAGCTGCTCTCTGCTTGGCTGTTGGGGGCAGTCTCTCGAGCCTTGGATAGGGGGGTCCAGGCCTCGTCTGTCGGCGGCCGACGTCGGGTTCCGTGAACTCACTCAGCACCGCGATCAGGTTCCTAGTATCCTCAGCAGGCACAGCACTTGAGTCACAACTGTGAGGGATCCGGAGCTCTTTTACCGGTGCCCGGCTGGAGCACCTCTCAGGCCTCTGGATTTGTCCTGTCATGCGGGGTTTCTCAGGACGCAGGGAGCACGTCTGCTCCTCTCTGCTGCTTGGCGCCAAAGACCCCTCAGGTTTGGTGCGCTGGCCTCTTATCTCTCTGAACTCCTTCCTGGAAGTCACCTGATCGGGTCCAGCCTCTGAATCTGCCATCCCTGCAACTTCCTTTGTATATTTTGGTTCTGCTTGACTGTCTCTGGCCAGTAGATGGCAGTCTCGCTCCATCCTTGAAACGTCATGTTGAAGTTCTTTTACAAGCTTTTTTGCTCGTTCTACACTTCCACTGTTTTATAAAGTGAGTGGGGCTTAGAGGCAGTGTTTAGAATGTAGTAAACTTACCTGCATTGACACTCATGCTGGACCATCACCCTATTTACATGGGGCACTTCAGAGGCCCTATTTTTTGTATTGTTGGGGTCCTGGCAATGGGAGTGCCATCAATCAATAAGTTATCACTTATCTTATGTAGAGTTGCTAATTTGTATTTTTGGTGCAACCCCTTTAAGGATGGGTTCAGATGATCACATTAATAATCGGGTCTGTCGTGCCCGCAAATTGCATCCATGATTGGTTCCACGTGCACCTCCGCATGTTCATCTGCATCACAGATGGTCCTAAAGGTTCTCTCATTTCATAATCAACTTTTTCAGGGGAAGACGGTTCACAATCAACTGTTATTGGGGAAGCTGTTGTATACATTTCCTCTTTAGCGGATATTATTGGGAAAAGGTATTATACAGTGGTGATTCAAACTGCTAGCTAATAGAGTTGGTGCAAATCTAGTCACTGGACCCCGGCCATTTGTTACGGCATCAATCTGTGGCTGCTGGATAGGAGCCCTCAGAACTGCCTCTTACCAAACGGCATTCCCAGTTCCATTTTTGATTAGGGGGTCTGGCGCAACATCACGTGTACGTCATGCCACTACGATGACGTTTCACCAAACCGGCAATTCAAAAGAGCTGCTCGTAAGAGACGGTTCTTGTGGCTCTTATCCAGGGGCCACAGATTACTGATATGGCCGATGGACTAGGCTCTGCAAATTGATTTTCATCAGCTTCACTAGCCAACCATCATGGTATACTAATTTTTAAATACTGATTAAAATAACTTGTTATAATGTTTCAATTAAGTGTTGATTTTCCCATAATAGTCCTGTGTCCCATCTAGTAAGCACTCCCCTCTTTCCGCAATTTATAGAATTTGCAAAAGCGATATCACCATGTGCTCTTTGCAAATCAAATGCATGCATGCGACATAATACCTCCCTTGGCATTGTGCAGTGCTTTGATGAAGCACAGGTGCATATACCTAGCTTCATTGTGCATTATGAGGGAAACAGAACACCGTGCGCAAGGGTCTGATCTAGGGTCTCGAGCAAAATATATATATTACGGAAAGAGGGGTGTGCTTAAAATATGGGTGGCAGAACTAATCCAGGAAAATCAACCCCCATCCGGACTAGTCCTGAGATATTTGCATAGAAAGAGTGCAGAATAAGTATATAGTGGTCAGAAAGTCACAAGAAGGGGTAGGTAGAATGCAGAAATGGCATGGAATAAATCCATGGTGGTGGTTTAGGGAAGCTAGAACAATATATAGGTTTACGTTTAATTCATAAACTAAACTAGCCCCCCTCTTTGTCATTGTATTAGCCATAAAAGAGAAGGGTGATAGCTTAGCTATTGAAATCAGCAGTTAGCGGTACCGCTCTACACAATGCATACAGACAGACCAAAAGTGAAGCTCCTGAACCTGCATACAGGTAGACTGAAAGTGAAGCTCTTTGACCTACATACAGGTAGGGTAAAAGTGAAGCTCCTAGACCATAAGTGAAGCTCTTGGACCTGCATGCAGGTAACCTGAAAGTGAAGCTCCTGGACCTGCATACAGGTAGACTGTAAGTGAAGCTCCTGAACCTGCATACAGGTAAAGTAAATGTGAAGCTCTTGGACCTGCATACAGGTAAACTGAAAATGAAGCTCTTTGACCTACATACAGGTAGGGTAAAAGTGAAGCTGCAGGACCATAAGTGAAGCACTTGGACCTGCATACAGGTAGAGAAAAAGTGAAGCTCCTGGACCTGCATACAGGTAGACCGTAAGTGAAGCTCCAGGACCTTCATGCAGGTAAAGTAAATGTGAAGCTCCTGGACCTGCATACAGGTAGACTGAAAGTGAAACTCTTTGACCTATATACAGGCAGGGTAAAGGTGAAGCTCCTGGACCATAAGTACAGCTCTTGGACTGGCACACAGGTAGACCATAAGTGAAACTCCTGGAAAGGCATACAGGTAGAGTAAAAGTGAAGCCCCCCAGACTGGCATACAGGAATAGTAAAAGTGAAGCTCCTGGACCTGCATACAGGTAGACCATAAGTGAAGCTCCCGGGCCTGCATACAGGTAGACCATAAGTGAAGCTCCCGGGCCTGCATACAGGTATACCACAAGTGAAGCTCCTGCACCTGCATACAGGTAGAGTAAAAGTGAAGCTCCTGGACCTACATACAGGTAGACTGAAAGTGAAGCTCCAGGACTCTTGATGAAGCATTTAACAGAAGGTTGGGACTCCTGACCTAATTAACTAAGTCTGTAAATTATATATCTTACTATTTACTAGTCAGCACAAAATGACTGTTCAAACCAAGCACGGGCACTGGATGCACCCTTGGAGTGGTCAAATAGTTTGGTACACTTTCCTACCTACTTGTTCTCCATCTAAATTTGGCCTTCTCTGGATCCTGTAAATCCAGAGTTGTCAATCAAGTAAGAGGAGGGTGGAGAATCAGTAGGTTTGAACAGTCATTTTATGATGATAGATAGCTTTAAAGTGTATTTATTTTTTGGGGTTAAAAACTCCTTTAATCATACCTCAAGAACATTTTAAAGCATCCCAGAGAGATTAACCCTTAACTAGTAATGCATACACGGCATGAGTTCACAACAAATTTTTGTATACTTAAAAAGAAATCATCAATGTGAAAAAGAAGTAATAAAGCTAGAAATAAATGTTTCTTGCCACACAAAGTGTAAAATAGCAATATTCCCTAAGCAATTATCAGTGCTATGAAAACATTGTGGCACGTCCACCTTTACGCTCGGAGATGTGATTAAACAACTTCCACAGGTATTGTTCAAAGAGCAGCAATAATGAAGCAACACGACTGATAAAATGTTACGTGATCACACAGTGAACCCAACCAACTAATGAAGGAGAAAACAGCTTTTATCTTACACTGAGATTACGCCGTCTCTGGTGCCCCTGGCATTTATAAAAATAAATCTCGAAATGAGAATTTTCTAATCTTGAAACTGTAACATCAAAACATATTTACAGGACAGAATCGGCAATTCCTAATCAAGCAGATGTAGCAGAGCTGCATTAATCTGGGTTGTGATAACTCTCGGAGTTAAGAAAAGTCATTCTGCAAAGCCACAACTAATGCAGCATTAATGACACAAATGACAAACTGACTTCTGCTGCATCACTATTAGCAAGATGACGTTCAAATATAAAGCATGGAAGCAACTTATCTACACCTTTTATTAGAGAAGATACTTTATTTCCGAGTGTGATGTCTTCAGCCTCTGCGTATTTAAACCTCATCTAACTATATTACTGGAGACAATGCATTAAGAGTTTAGAACATGTAACTACTACACATTATTGCAATCTATAGGAATGCAATGAATATTGGGATGTTCCTGATCCAATCATATAGAATCATGGTCTGGTAGCAAACAAATTAAGAGGGTGTAAAAATGTAACATAAAAAAAAAGATTAAAAAAAAGTTAAATAATGTATATTACATATAACAATAATATTAGAAAAAGGAGAAAAGAACAATATGAATAAAAAATATCATATAAATAAAAGTGATCTAGATAGATATAGAAGGTAGATATAGATGATAGATATGCATATCACACATTATATATATATATATATATATATATACATGCATACACATAGTATGGGTGTATATATATATAGTATATATATATCTGTATATATGTGACGTATATATATATATATAAATATACTGTATATATATGAAGTCACTTTTAATATTATGCTTATATATATCTGTATCTATATATGCATATAGGTATAGATATATAAATACTAATATAATATAGACAAAAATATATAAATAAAAGTGATATATATATACACGCACATACGTCACTCTTATTATATATATCCATTGAATAAGTATATATACATGTGTGTTTAAATATATATATATATACACACACACACACATATATACGCATATATATATATTATACACACATAAATAAATATATATACACAAATATATATACACAAAATAAATATATATTGCATAAGCCATTTACGTCAGCGATGGATGCGACATAATATAAGGTGATACCTCTCCAAGGTAAAATGTCCTGTATCGTGAGTAGTGACAAACTCCGCTCTGCTACATGAGCATTCGTACATTAGCAAACAACACACACAAACTGCAGAAAACTTTGGGCAAGTGGTGAAAGATGATCAGCAGCACAGCAGAAAGGAGCGAGAAAGTTCCAAAGGAGATGTCTCCCTTACCTTCTACACCTGCTTCAATAAGCCCAAACTGTTCCAATAATTTCACGAAAAGGACAATGACGATCAGTACGGCGATCATTTCAAGACCTTCCAAGTTCATGGCGAGCTAGGTCATGGTCTGACCACAGCCAGCTAGTTCACAGCTCTGCTCACTGGCTTTCTTTGTGAAGCCATTAAACTACATTAGGATGACTACTGCCAGTCAGCGAGGGAGAGGGAGAAAGAGGGAGAGGGAGAGCGAGCGTGTCTGTGTGCGCACACTGCCGCCTGTCTATACTAGCAGAGGCCAGAAGTGGCAGACGGAGAAACTCAGGCCTGTCAGGATTTATCCGTATGCTCGTTATCACTCGTACACAGAGAGACAGCCATGCATTAAAGAAAGTGACGATCACCCAAGGACCCAGGAGGTCACACAAGCAAACGTCCTCTCTGAAAAGTGACAGCAAAACACCTGGGATTTTTTTTCTTCTCCCACTTTCTTCATTTACTTGTGTTATGGTTGGCAGTTGCCTTGGTAACCACATCTAGCATCCATAAGAAATGTAGGTTTGATACTTAGGTAAAGCTCTGCTCGTGGCTCAATGGTTAAATGCTCTGACTGACAATGACATTGAGAGACCCCTCATAGAGGGAGGACATTGTGAGCCCCCATAATCACTTTCATGCACTGTGTAGATGTCAGACGTCTTCACTAGCGTTGAGCGAGCACTAAAATGCTCGGGTGCTCGAAGCTCTGGCCGAGCTCACCGTGATACTCGGGTGCTCGACCCGAGCAACGAGCCCAATGTTAGTCTATGGGAGACCCAAGCATTTTTGCGGCGGCACCCCCGGCAGTCTTTTAAAAGCCTAACAAGTGCCCAAAACGATAGTGACAGTGCTCAAATGACATGGGGACAGTATGGGGATCGCCCCAGGAAGCATTTCTGACCCCCGGGTCACTGCTGTCAACAACGTGGTCAGAGGTATTAAACCACTTTTAAGGGCTCACAATAAAACGTTCAAAAACGAAACTGAAACTGCTTTCCTGTGAAATATGTTAAGGAACATCCTTTCCAGGGTAAAGACTTGTGTATAAGGTAAAATAAATAGCCCCCCCAAAAAATACTCCTCCACACCTTGGGCTATGTTCACAAGTAGCATTTTTTATGCGTTTTTGCACTTTTGTATTGCTTTCAACCGTAACAAATGTATTCACCTGGTAATGTCATTTTAACATTTTACAACCTTATCTGGCCATGTGCTGTGTGACACATGCATACAGTGCTGAAAAGACATGGTAACAGCATGGGGAAGACCCCTGGAAGCATCTCTGACACTCAAGTCACTGCCTAAAAGTGTGCCCATCAGAAGTCATCCTTGCCGCATCAGAAGATGCAGACTTGCAACTATCCCCGTGCAAGTCAGGGCAGTGTTCAATTGTACCTAACCCATTCCTTGCAATGGAAGCGCAAATATGCAGCCAACCACCCACCCATCCCCAGGCTGCAATAACATATTGCTTGCTTGCACTTGATATTGGGCCTTTTAGGCATGTGGAGGCGGAATCTGGCCACCACGTCATGGCTGCGTTGGCGGCCTGGAATCCATACTCAGTCCCCAGCTGCCCGGCGGCCGGGTGTCCACACTCGGTCCCCAGCCGCCAGGGGGCGGCTGGGTGTCCATACTCGGTCCCCAGCCGCCCCGCTGCCGGGTGTCCACACACAGTCCCCAGCTGCCTGGGGGCAGCCGGGTGTCCATAAATGGTTCCCCAGCCGCCCCTATTTCTCCTTTGAACATCCCCCCACACACTTTTCTTAGCCTGGCCTGCTTTAGGGCAGCATTGGACGAGCCCACCAGAGAACCAGACTCCTCTGGTGGGCCCTGGCTTCTCCATCAGGGGAGTTGAGAGTGCCAAAGTGAGGACCATGATGATGATGATACAAGTTAGCATCTGCTTTGTTTTCGTGGAATGCAAGCGTAAGTGTGCAGCCTGCCACCCACCCACCCCCAGGCTGCAATACCATACTGCTTGCTTGCTTGCACTTGAAATTGGACCTTTTAGGCATGTGGAGGCGGAATCTGGCCACCAAGTCATGGCTGCGTTGGCGGCCTGGAATCCATACTCAGTCTCCAGCCGCCCGGCGGCCGGGTGTCCACACTCGGTCCCCAGCCGACAGGGAGCAGCCGGGTGTCCATACTTGGTCCCCAGCCGCCCCACGGCCGGGTGTCCACACACGGTCCCCAGCTGCCTGGGGGCAGCCGGGTGTCCATAAACGGTCGCCAGCCGCCCCTATTTCTCCTTGGAACATCCCCCCACACACTTTTCTAAGCCCGGCCTCCTTTAGGGCAGCATTGGACGAGCCCACAAGAGAACCAGACTCCTCCGGTGGGCCCTGGCTTCTCCATCAGGGGAGTTGAGAGTGCCAAAGTGAGGACCATGATGATGATGATACAAGATAGCATCTGCTTTGTTTTCTTGGAATGCAAGTGCATGTATGTAGTAGCGGCTAGGCCTGAGGTGGTCAGCGTTTTGGCGTATATCCTACCTCCTCCGAGGATTGCTGGATGTTTTCCTGCTACTATCCCAGTTCTATGACTCCCGTTAAAACAAAGCTTCAGGTGATAAATGATGGATGAGGCAGTGGCAAAGGAGAAAGAGCAGGAGGAACAGGGACCATTCACATCAATATCAGGCCAGTCAACCACATATGTCTTGTAGGATATGTTTCTGTAACAAAAGGAGCAGTTTGGCTACACAGTTATAGGGCATACAGTGAGTGCAATGCCTACCAAAAATTTTGAGGCACTCCAATGCCCCTTGGAAATGACATGGAGGTCAGAGGGCCTTAACTAAACCTTTTTTTCCATTTATAGCAACTGGGTCTCCTGTACACTGTTGGCCTAAGCAGTGAATGGAAGGCTTTCCAAAAATTATGAGGAACTGCAATGCCCCTTGAAACAGACGTGGATTTCAGCATACTAAAAACCTTCTACCCATTATTGGGGAGTGGGTCTCCCATAGTCTTTGCTTATGCCTTCCAAGCAAAAGCTGCCAAAAATTAGCACGGAGGAACTTGCAATGCCCCTTACAAGAGCCATGCAGTACAGCATATTACAAACATTATTCCCATTATTGGGGAGTAGGTCTCCCATAGTCTTTGCTTATGCCTTCCAAGCAAAAGCTGCCAAAAATTAGGACGGAGGAACTTGCAATGCCCCTTACAAGAGCCATGCAGTACAGCATATTACAAACATTATTCCCATTATTGGGGAGTGGGTCTCCCATAGTATTTGCTTATGCCTTCCAAGCAAAAGCTGCCAAAAATTAGGATGGAAGAACTTGCAATGCCCCTTACAAGAGCCATACAGTACAGCATATTACAAATATTATTCCCATTATTGGGGAGTGTGTCTCCCATAGTCTTTGCTTATGCCTTCCAAGCAAAAGCTGCCAAAAATTAGGACGGAGGAACTTGCAATGCCCCTTACAAGAGCCATGCAGTACAGCATATTACAATCATTATTCCCATTATTGGGGAGTAGGTCTCCCATAGTCTTTGCTTATGCCTTCCAAGCAAAAGCTGCCAAAAATTAGGAGGAAATGCAATGCCCGTTCGAAGAGTCATGGAGGTTAGAGTTAATTAAAAACAACATTTCAATGCCCCTTGGAAGAGCTGTGGAGTTCAGAGTGGTTTAACAAGATGCTTTTAATGCCTCTCGGAAAAGTGGTGGAGGTCCCAGTAGCTTAACAAGATGCTTTTAATTCCCCCCAGAAAAGTGGTGGAGGTCCCAGTAGCTTAACAAGACTGTTTTAATGCCCCTTGGAAAAGTGGTGGAGGTCCCAGTAGCTTAACAAGACGCTTTAAATGCCCATCGGAAAAGTGGTGGAGGTCACAGTAGCTTAACAAGACGCTTTTAATGCCCCTCAGTAGAGACGTGGAGGTCCCAGTAGCTTTCAAGACGGTTTTAATGCCCCTTGGAAAAGTGGTGGAGGTCCCAGTAGCTTAACAAGACGCTTTTAATGCCTCTCGGAAATGTGGTGTTGGTCACAGTAGCTTAACAAGACGCTTTTAATGCCCCTCAGAAGAGACGTGGAGGTCCCAGTAGCTTAACAAGATGGTTTTAATGCCCCTCGGAAAAGTGGTGGAGGTCACAGTAGCTTAACAAGACGCTTTCAATGCCCCTCGCAAAAGTGGTGGAGGTCACAGTAGCTTAACAAGATGCTTTTAATGCCCCTCAGAAGAAACGTGGATTTCCCAGTAGCTTAACAAGACGGTTTTAATGCCCATCGGAAAAGTGGTGGAGGTCCCAGTAGCTTAACAAGACGCTTTTAATGCCCATCGGAAAAGTGGTGGAGGTCACAGTAGCTTAACAAGACGCTTTTAATGCCCCTCAGTAGAGACGTGGAGGTCCCAGTAGCTTAACAAGACTGTTTTAATGCCCCTTGGAAAAGTGGTGGAGGTCCCAGTAGCTTAACAAGACGCTTTTAATGCCCATCGGAAAAGTGGTGGAGGTCACAGTAGCTTAACAAGACGCTTTTAATGCCCCTCAGTAGAGACGTGGAGGTCCCAGTAGCTTTCAAGACGGTTTTAATGCCCCTTGGAAAAGTGGTGGAGGTCCCAGTAGCTTAACAAGACGCTTTTAATGCCTCTCGGAAATGTGGTGTTGGTCACAGTAGCTTAACAAGACGCTTTTAATGCCCCTCAGAAGAGACGTGGAGGTCCCAGTAGCTTAACAAGATGGTTTTAATGCCCCTCGGAAAAGTGGTGGAGGTCCCAGTAGCTTAACAAGACGCTTTAAATGCCCCTTGGAAAAGTGGTGGAGGTCCCAGTAGCTTAACAAGATGCTTTTAATGCCCCTCAGAAAAGTGGTGGAGGTCACAGTAGCTTAACAAGACGCTTTTAATGCACCTTACAAGAGCCATACAGTACAGCATCTTAAAAATATTATTCCCATTATTGGGGAGTGGGTCTCCTACAGTCTTTGCTTCTGCCTTCCAAGCAAAAGCTGACAAAAATACTTTCAATAATAGCAACATGGACCACGGTCACCCTGGTGGTATAGTGGTGGTGGAGGCTGAGGATAAGGAGAAGAACATAAAACAGCTGAAATGAGGAAGTGTATACCCATGTGTGGGTGTGAAGCGGTGCATGTGAATACACCTCACGAAATAACATAGTGGATTTGACTTTATGTTACTCTGCTGTCATTTGGTGGTGATGAGAAGTCAGGCCCAATCCAGCCCTTGTTCATTTTGATAAGGGTCAGCTTGTCAGCATTGTCAGTTGACAGGCGAGTGCGCTTATCAGTTATAATTCCCCCAGCGGCACTAAAAACATGCTCAGACAACACGCTAGCGGCGGGGCAGGCACGGACCTCCAAGGCGTACAGAGCGAGTTCATTCCAAGTGTCCAGCTTGGATACCCAATAATTAAAAGGCACAGAGGAATCACGGAGGACGCTGGTACGGTCGGCAAGGTACTCCCTCACCATCTTTTTCAACTTTCCACTCCTTGTGAGAGTACCCCGCGCCTCAGGGCCTGTAAGCTGGACAGAAAACTGTCCCAGAACATTGACAGTGTTCCCCTGCCTCTGCTGGATTGGAGTTGCCTCTCTCTTGCTTGTACGCTTTGGTTGGTCAACGAACTGTGACCTCTGCCGCTAGCGTGTTCAGATGGGAATTTTTTTAACAGTTCTGCAGCAAGGGCCTTCTGGTACTGCCCCATTTTTGCAGACCTCTCCACCTCAGGAATAAGAGAGTGAAAGTTCTCCTTGTAGCGGGGGTCTAAAAGTGTCACCAACCAGTAATGACTGTCACCCAACATTTTGACAACGCGAGGGTCACGGTTAAGGCAGCGCATCATAAAGTCAGCCATGTGTGCCAGACTGGTAACGGGCAAGACTTCCGTGTCCTCACCAAGATGATGACTGACCATGCTCTCCTCCTCCTCCTCCTCCCCCCTGTCCTCAGGCCACCCACGCTGAACCGACGGTATGACACTTGTACAGGTACTACCGTCTACAGCGCATGATACAAGCTCCTGTTCTTCCTCCTCCTCCTCCTCTCCCTCATAGTCCCCCAATGCACGTTGGGATGAGATGAGGCTGGGCTGTGTGTAATCGACCGCTACGGCTTCTTCATCCATCTCTTCATACTCTGGCTGCAATGCCTCCTCTTTAATTCTCTGCAGAGAGCGTTACAAAAGACAGACAAGTGGAATGCTGACTCTAATGATGGCGTCATCGCCACTCACCATCTTGGTGGACTCCTCAAAGTTTGTCAAGATGGTGCATATGTCAGACATCCAGGTCCACTCCTGAGGTCTTATTTGTGGAGTCTGACCTGAATATCGATGGCCTTGTTGCAGCTGGTACTCCACAACTGCTCTCTTCTGTTCACAAATCCTTTGCAACATGTGGAGGGTAGAGTTCCAACGTGTGGGGACATCACACACCAGTCGGTGTGATGAAAGCTGCAAACGCTGCTGCAACACAGCAAGGGCTGCGGAAGCTGTAGCCGACTTCCGAAAATGAGCTGACAGGCGGCGTACTTTGACGAGCAGATCTGGCAACTCGGGGTACGATTTAAGAAACCGCTGAACCACGAGGTTAAGCACATGAGCCAGGCATGGTACGTGTGTGGTCTCTCCTCGCCTCAGAGCCGCCACCAGGTTACGGCCATTGTCACACACGACCTTGCCTGGATGTAGGTTCTGCGGTCTCAGCCACAGATCTGCCTGCTCTTTCACAGCTGTCCACAACTCACAAGCAGTGTGAGGTTTCTCACCTAAGCTTATGAGTTTCAGCACAGCCTGTTGCCACTTGGCGGAGGCAGTACTGCAGTGCTTCCAGCTTGTAACTGATGTGGTGATATCTGAGATGGAGGCTGAACATGAGGAGGAGGAGGAGGATGATGCGCAGGAGCTGTACACTGTGGGGGCAACTCTGACTGACATAGGGCCCGCAATCCTCGGTGTGGGGAGGATGTGTTCCGTCCCAAGGTCCGACTGGGTCCCGGCTTCCACTATGTTTACCCAGTGTGCCGTCAGGGAGACGTACCGTCCCTGGCCACAAGCACTTGTCCACGTGTCCGTTGTCAGGTGGACTCTCCCAGTAACTGCGTTGTTGAGGGCATGGCAGATGTTTTGAGACACGTGCTTGTGTAGTGGGGGATGGCACACTGGGCAAAATAGTGTCGGCTGGGGACCGAGTACCGAGGGACGGCCACCGCCATAAAGTTGCAGAAGGATTCCGTCTCAACCAGCCTAAAAGGCAGCATTTCCAACGCAAGCAGTCGTGAAATGTGCGAATTTAGAACTGTGGGGCATTAGCTGCGAATTTCCGCTTTTGTTCAAAGGTCTGGGATATGGACAATTGAACGCTGCGGTGGGACGTGGACGTTGATGCTGTTTCTTGAGAAACTGCCATAACAAGTGAAGACTGAGAGGAGGGGGCATCTTTGCATGCAGTATGGACAGGGGATTGCCTTGCACAGACAACAGGGGGTTCTATTGCATGCACAACAGCGGAAGAAGCAGTGGTGACACCCGCTGACACTGGTGGTGGACCCTGGGGTTCGCCCCACAAAGTCGGGTGCTTTGCTGCCATGTGCCTGATCATGCTGGTGGTGGTCAGGCAGGTAGTTTTGTCACCCCTGCTGATGCTGGCATGGCAGGTGGTACAAATTGCTTCTTGGGGTTATCAGCAGAGTCTTTAAAAAAATTCTAGACTCTGGAAGACCTACCGGTTGTACTGGCCACGTCCCTCGTGTTGGTGTTACGGGGAACTGTTGCCCTCCTTCTGTGTGCGGCCACCACACTGCTTCTTCCAGCTTGTTGGGGTACTCTGCCTCCCTCACCCTGTGTGCTGCTGGCCTCGCTCTGCATGTCCTCCTGCCACGTTGGGTCAGTTACTAGATCATCTACCACCTCCTCTTCCTCCACTTGCGCACCACGATCCTCCTCCTCACTTCCTGGCAATTGTGTCTCGTCATCGTCCACCTCTTGTGACAAATTGCCAGCGTCGACTTCCTGTGGCCGTGGCTGTTCAAATATTTGGGCATCGCTACATGGAATCTCCTCTTCCACCACTTCAAGTGGAGCAGGCGAGGGGCACAAATGTGGAAATAGACCAGTGAACAGCTCTTCAGAGTGTCCAAGTGTGGGATCAGTTGCTGTCTGACGACACTCGGCATGGTGGGAGTATGCGGTCGAGACTCACGGCTACTAAGAGTTGAACGTGTGGAAGACAGACCGGAGGTGGTGGTGCCCAGTTAACTGGAGGTATCTTCTGCTATCCAATTAATAACCTGTTCATACTGATCAGTTCGCAATACTAGTGTTGTTCCGTGCTACCCTAGTAATTCGGTCAAGAAGTGGGAGCGAGAAGATGTGGCTGTTGGTTGTGGCACATTTTCACTTTGGCCACGGCCCCGTCTTCTGCACGCACCATCAACAGAACGTCCAGTTTCACGTCTCTTGCCACGCGCCTTGCCCATTGTAAAGGAAGTAAAATAGCTTACACTCGCACTATCAATGGAAAAAGGGTAACAAAAAGTAGATTAGAACTGTGGAAGAGGAAAACCACAGTTCTATTTCTCTGGCATACACCCGACTCTTTTAAACAATCTGAACAATCAGGGAAACTATTACTGTTTTTCTCTAAGGAAAAAATACCAAAAGCTGAATAATAGAGATTTTTTACCGTGGAATGGCAAAACCACAGTTATTGTTTACTAGGGTATACTAGAAAATTTTAAATAGATATATTTGCGGCTGAACAGTGAGCGACACACTCAAAATGTTTTTTTTTAGGTAAAAATGGCCCAAAAGTGGATAATACAGAAATTTGACTCGTGGAACTGCAAATTCACACTTGTATTTCTCGGGCCTACACCAGACTATTTTCAACAGATATATTTGTGTCTGAACAATCAGGAGACACTACTGTTTTTCTTTACAGCAAAAAATGCAAAAAGCAGGATAATACAGAGATTTGACCCGTGGAACTGCAAAACCACACTTGTATTTCTCGGGCCTACACCAGACTATTTTCAACAGATATATTTGTGTCTGAACAATCAGGAGACACTACTGTTTTTCTTTACAGCAAAAAATGCAAAAAAGCAGGATAATACAGAGATTTGACCAGTGGAACTGCAAAACCACACTTGCATTTCTTGGGCGTACACCAGACTTTTTTCAACAGATATATTTGTGTCTGAACAATCAGGAGACACTACTGTTTTTCTTTACAGCAAAAAATGCAAAAAAGCAGGATAATACAGAGATTTGACCCGTGGAACTGCAAAGCCACACTTGTATTTCTCAGGCCTACACCAGACTATTTTCAACAGATATATTTGTGTCTGAACAATCAGGAGACACTACTGTTTTTCTTTACAGCAAAAAATGCAAAAAATCAGGATAATACAGAGATTTGACCCGTGGAACTGCAAAACCACACTTGTATTTCTCGGGCCTACACCAGACTATTTTCAACAGATATATTTGTGTCTGAACAATCAGGAGACACTACTGTTTTTCTTTACAGCAAAAAATGCAAAAAAGCAGGATAATACAGAGATTTGACCCGTGGAACTGCAAAACCACACTTGCATTTCTTGGGCCTACACCAGACTATTATCAACAGATATATTTGTGTCTGAACAATCAGGAGACACTACTGTTTTTCTTTACAGCAAAAAATGCAAAAAAGCAGGATAATACAGAGATTTGACACGTGGAACTGCAAAACCACACTTGTATTTCTCTGGCCTACACCAGACTATTTTCAAAAGATATATTTGTGTCTGAACAATCAGGAGACACTACTGTTTTTCTTTACAGCAAAAAATGCAAAAAAGCAGGATAATACAGAGATTTGACCCGTGGAACTGCAAAACCACACTTGCATTTCTTGGGCCTACACCAGACTATTTTCAACAGATATATTTGTGTCTGAACAATCAGGAGACACTATTGTTTTTCTTTACAGCAAAAAATGCAAAAAAGCAGGATAATACAGAGATTTGACCAGTGGAACTGCAGAACCACACTTGTATTTCTTGAGCCTGCACCAAACTATTTTCAACAGATATATATGTGTCTGAACAATCAGCAGACACTACTGTTTTTCTTTACAGCAAAAAATGCAAAAAAGCAGGATAATACAGAGATTTGACCCGTGGAACTGCAAAACCACACTTGTATTTCTCTGGCCTACACCAGACTATTTTCAACAGATATATTTTGTGTCTGAACAATCAGGAGACACTACTGTTTTTCTTTACAGCAAAAAATGCAAAAAGGCAGGATAATACAGAGATTTGACCAGTGGAACTGCAAAACCACACTTGTATTTCTTGGGCCTACACCAGACTATTTTCAACAGATATATTTGTGTCTGAACAATCAGGAGACACTACTGTTTTTCTTTACAGCAAAAAATGCAAAAAAGCAGGATAATACAGAGATTTGACCCGTGGAACTGCAAAACCACACTTGTATTTCTCGGGCCTACACCAGATTATTTTCAACAGATATATTTGTGTCTGAACAATCAGGAGACACTATTGTTTTTCTTTACAGCAAAAAATGCAAAAAATCAGGATAATACAGAGATTTGACCCATGGAACTGCAGAACCACACTTGTATTTCTTGAGCCTGCACCAAACTATTTTCAACAGATATATTTGTGTCTGAACAATCAGGAGACACTACTGTTTTTCTTTACAGCAAAAAATGCAAAAAAGCAGGATAATACAGAGATTTGACCAGTGGAACTGCAAAATGACACTTGTATTTCTCGGGCCTACACCAGACAATTTTCAACAGATATATTTGTGTCTGAACAATCAGGAGACAATACTGTTTTTCTTTACAGCAAAAAATGCAAAAAAGCAGGATAATACAGAGATTTGACCCATGGAGCTGCAAAACCACACTTGCATTTCTTGGGCCTACACCAGACTATTTTCAACAGATATATTTGTGTCTGAACAATCAGGAGACACTATTGTTTTTCTTTACAGCAAAAAATGCAAAAAAGCAGGATAATACAGAGATTTGACCCGTGGAACTGCAAAACCACACTTGCATTTCTTGGGCCTACACCAGACGATTTTCAACAGATATATTTGTGTCTGAACAATCAGGAGACACTATTTTTTTTCTTTACAGCAAAAAATGCAAAAAAGCAGGATAATACAGAGATTTGACTTGTGGAACTGCAGAACCACACTTGTATTTCTTAAGCCTGCACCAAACTATTTTCAACAGATATATTTGTGTCTGAACAATCAGGAGACACTACTGTTTTTCTTTACAGAAAAAAATGCAAAAAAGCAGGATAATACAGAGATTTGACACGTGGAACTGCAAAACCACACTTGTATTTCTCGGGCCTACACCAGACTTTTTTCAACAGATATATTTGTGTCTGAACAATCAGGAGACACTACTGTTTTTCTTTACAGCAAAAAATGCAAAAAAGCAGGATAATACAGAGATTTGACCCATGGAACTGCAAAACCACGCTTGCATTTCTTGGGCCTACACCAGACTATTTTCAACAGATATATTTGTGTCTGAACAATCAGGAGACACTATTGTTTTTCTTTACAGCAAAAAATGCAAAAAAGCAGGATAATACAGAGATTTGACCCGTGGAACTGCAAAACCACACTTGCATTTCTTGGGCCTACACCCGACTATTTTCAACAGATATATTTGTGTCTGAACAATCAGGAGACGCTATTTTTTTTCTTTACAGCAAAAAATGCAAAAAAGCAGGATAATACAGAGATTTGACTTGTGGAACTGCAGAACCACACTTGTATTTCTTAAGCCTGCACCAAACTATTTTCAACAGATATATTTGTGTCTGAACAATCAGGAGATACTACTGTTTTTCTTTACAGCAAAAAATGCAAAAAAGCAGGATAATACAGAGATTTGACACGTGGAACTGCAAAACCACACTTGTATTTCTCGGGCCTACACCAGACTTTTTTCAACAGATATATTTGTGTCTGAACAAGCAGGAGACACTACTGTTTTTCTTTACAGCAAAAAATGCAAAAAAGCAGGATAATACAGAGATTTGACCCATGGAACTGCAAAACCACGCTTGCATTTCTTGGGCCTACACCAGACTATTTTCAACAGATATATTTGTGTCTGAACAATCAGGAGACAATACTGTTTTTCTTTACAGCAAAAAATGCAAAAAAGCAGGATAATACAGAGATTTGACCCGTGAAACTGCAAAACCACACTTGTATTTCTCCGGCCTACACCAGACTATTTTCAACAGATATATTTGTGTCTGAAAAATCAGGGAGACACTATTATTTTTTTTTTACAGCAAAAAATGCCAAAAGCAGAATAATAAAGATTTTTTACCGTGGAACAGCAAAACCACAGTTATAATTTACTGGTGTATGCCAGACTATTTTCAACAGATATATGTTAAAACTCTCCTGTTAGGTTTTTTCTATTTTGCTGGTCACATGACCTTTCTCGCCTATTTAATCCTGCTCCGCCCTTCTGGCCATGCTGGACTTCATTGTAATTTCTACTCTTAAGCTAGCCAGGTGCCTTGTTACCTTTCTCAGTCAGTTTAGCTAGGTCTTTTGACCTCTATGTTCTATGTTGTTTGTTTGTCTTTTTACTGCTACAATTTCTGCTAGGAGGTGTCCATCTTTCTCCCAGTCCCTAGTTCTTGTAGGGATCCCTCCCTCACATCTATAGGTCTTCGTTCAGACTAGCTGAGGACTTTAGCGGGTCTGATCGCAGGATCAGGTTCCCCGTTACATCGTAGGGATCTAGCTTAGTTCTATTGTAGGGACAGATCTCCTGTCTTTCCTTAGTGCTTGTAGCCTATCATAACAGTACGTCCAGCCTAAAAAATTCTCTAAGGAAAGACCTCCAGTTTCCATCATGGTGTCGGTTCAGGATTTGGCTCAACGCCTGCAGGGACTCTCTCTGGAGGTGGCCGAGCTTCAACAACACGTGAGTAGCTGTTCTGGAGCACATTTTGTGGAGCCAAAGGTGCGATTGCCTGATTTATTTTTTGGTGAACAACAAGATTTTTTTTCCTTTAAAAATGCTTGTTTATTGTATTATCGTTTGAGACCCAGATCCCCTGGTGATGAATCATAGTGCATAGGGTTCATAATGTCACTTTTGCACAAAGAACCTCAGGGATGGGCCTTTTCTCTCCAACCTAGTGATCCGTGCTTTAGATCAGTGGATAGTTTTTTTTCTGCTTTGGGGTTGTTGTATGATGATCCTGATCGTGTCTCATCAGCTGAGACGGAATTGAGACTTTTGAGGCTGGGATCAGGTAATGTGTAAAATTATTGTACTCACTTCCGTCGGTGGTCTGCTCAGGTGGGGTGGAACGATTCAGCTCTGAAAAGTTTGTTTCTTGCTGGGCAAGGTGAAAGGGTTAAGGATCTGCTTATTGCTTATCCTACACCTGGAAACTTGCAGGAGCAATGCAATTAGCTATACGGGTGGACAGGAGACTGCGTGCAAGGGTTAATGAGAGTAAATCCTTTGCCATGTCAGCTCCTAGTCTTGATAGGGTCTGTACTGACATTGGAGAGCCGATGGAGATTGGGGCGATGTCACCCCGCTCTCAGGTTTTCTGAAGGTTTGTGCTTTTATTGCGGAAAATCTGACCATTTCATTAAGAACTGTGTGCTTCGTATGAACAAAGAAGAAAAAAAAAAGGTCAGTTACGCCCGTATAGCCTGTTTAAACACTAAGGGGGTATTTCTTTCTGCTACTACTGCAGCTCAGGAAGAATCAATTGAATTTCGGGTATTTGTGGATTGTGGTTCTACTCTGAATGTGATTGATGGGGGATTCTTGGAAAAACTTAAATTAAAACCCAAACCTTTGTCATCCCCTATTGCCGTGGTTTCTGTCGATGGCTCTCCCTTGAAATGTGTTACTCACAAGGTTTATGAATTTCCCCTCACTATTAATGGTATTCACCAAGAAAATTTGGGTTTGGTAGTATTAAATAATTTGCCTTCTCCAGTAGTTTTGGGGTTACCCTGGTTAAAATTGCACAATCCTGTACTGGATTGGTCTACTAATGAAATTAAGTCCTGGAGCCCTAAGTGTTATGACAAGTGTTGTAACGGGTGCATTGCTGCTGTGGATAAAGGGGAATTACCTGTACCTATTCAGGATTTTTGGAAAGTTTTTTCTGAGGAGGAGTCGCAAATTTTGCCTCCCCATAGAGACTATGATTGTACCATTGAATTTGTCCCTGGAGCGACTCTTCCTAAAAGTCGTTTATTTAATCTTACTATTCCTGAGAGAAAGGCTTTGGAGGAATACATACAGACGAGCTTGGCCGCCGGTCATATCAGACCCTCTAAGTCACCTGTGGCTGTTGGATTTTTTTTTGTTAAAAAAAAGGACGGCGGTTTACGTCCTTGTCTGGACTTTTGCGAGATTAATAAAATTACTGTACGCAATCCCTACCCACTTCCATTGATTCCTGATTTGTTTAACCAGTTAGTGGGGGCCAAGTGGTTCTCTAAAATTGATGCGCATGAAGGAGGGTGATGAATGGAGGACTGCTTTTAACACTCCTGTGGGTCATTTTGAGAATCTGGTTATGCCTTTTGGTCTTACCAATGCGCCAGCATTTTTTCAGAATCTTATTAATGACATCCTTAGACCTTTGATTGGCAAAAATGTGGTTGTGTATTTGGATGACATTTTGATTTATTTGCCTGATCTGGAGTCTCATTGGCGGAGCGTACGTGAGGTATTACAGTTATTAATTGACAATTTGCTTTTTGCTAAGCTAGAGAAATGTGAGTTCGCTGTACAGAGAATTAGTTTTTTGGGCTACATTATGTCCAGCGAGGGCTTTGAGATGGACCCGGTGAAAGTTCAAGCTGTGCAGGAATGGCCTAGGCCTATTGGTTTGAAATCGATACAGAGGTTTTTGGGTTTCGCCAACTATTACAGAAAATTCATTAAAAAATTTTCTATTATTGTTAAACCACTGACCGATCTCACCAGGAAAGGTGCTAATACGGTTCAGTGGACTACTGAGGCCATTGAAGTGTTTGTGTTTCTAAAGGAGAGGTTCAGCTCTGCCCCCATCCTTATGCAGCCTGATGTGACTAAGCCGTTTTTGGTTGAGGTTGATGCTTCTTCTGTGGGGGTCGGTGCGGTGTTGTCTCAGGAAAACAAGGATGGAGTACATCCCTGTGCCTTTTTTTCCAAAAAAATTTCTGAGACTGGACTTAATTACGATGTTGGTAATTGGGAATGGCTGGCTATTAAACTCGCATTTGAACACTGGCGTCATCTCTTGGAAGGTGCTGAATTTCCCATTCAGGTTTTCACTGATCATAAAAATCTGATCTATCTTGATGCTGCCAAGCGCTTGAATGCCCGTCAGGCTAGGTGGGCACTTTTTTTTTCGCGGTTTAATTTTTCCGTTACTTACATCCCGGGTACCAAGAATGTTAAAGCTGATGCATTGTCTCGCAGCTTTTCTCCCATGGTCGGTGCTGAGGAGGAGGAGAGCATTTTACAAGAAGGTGTTGTGATTGCTGCATTGGACTCCGTTTTGGAAGATGAGATTCTTAAAGCACAGGAGAATGCCCCATCTAACACTCCCCATGGGAGGTTGTTTGTGCCTAGGACCTTTAGGAGAGATTTGTTTGTTGAGTGTCATGAGTTTCGGTTGGCAGGTCATCCAGGAATTTCTGAGACCAAGAGACTTGTGGGTCGCAGTTTTTGGTGGCCTGGATGGCAGAAGGAAGTCATTAAGTGGGTGCGTCAATGTACTGTGTGTGCTAGATCTAATTCTTCTCATACTCCTGCTGCGGGGTTGCTTTGCCCTCTGGAGGTTCCTAGTGCACCTTGGACACATCTGGCTATGGACTTTATTACTGACCTTCCCTCCTCTGAGGGTTTCACGGTCATCTAGGTGGTCGTGGACCGTTTTAGCAAGATGTGTCACTTGGTTCCCTTCATCAAACTGCCCTGCGCTAAAACACTCGCTAAGGCCTTTGTCAAGGAAATTGTCAGACTCCATGGTGTTCCTACTGACATTGTTTCTGATAGGGGACCTCAGTTCGTGGCTCGTTTTTGGCGTGCCTTTTGTGACAGGTTGGGAGTTCATTTGTCGTTTTCATCTGGATATGATCCTGAGTCTAATGGCCAGACAGAAAGGAAGAATCAGGATGTTGAGCAGTTCTTGCGTTGTTTTGTGGCAGACAATCAAGAGGGGTGGTCTGAGTTTCTGCCGCTTGCTGAATTTGCTCTTAACAACCATACATCCTCTTCTGCTGGGTGTTCGCCTTTTTTTTGTTGTTCTGGGAGACATCCGTCTTTTGGGTCATTCTCCAAATTGGTATCGGCTGTGCCTGAGGAGGAGAGTTTTTCCGGTGATTCGGAGAGAGTTTGGACGGATGTGCATGGTAATCTTCAGGAGGCTAACAAGAAATCTAAGAGGTACTTTGACAGGAAACGTCAAGAGGTTTTGTTTACGGTTGGTGACATGGTTTGGTTGTCCTCTAAGAATCTACGGTTGAGGATTCCTTCTAAAAAATTGGGTCCCAAGTTTGTAGGGCCATTTAAGGTGCTTCAGGTAGTTAACCAATCTGCTGTTAGGTTGGAGGTTCCTACCTCCTGGAAGATTAATCCGGTGTTTCATGTTTCTCTATTGAAAAAACCTGATGTATCAGATAGAGACGCCACTGCCACTGTTCCTCCGGTGGTGGAGGACGGGGAATATGAAATTTCCTGCATCCTTAATTCTAGACGGTATAGGGGGAGTTTGCAGTATCTCATCGCTTGGAAGGGTTTCGGTCCCGAGGATAACTCATGGGTGAGGACGGATGATATTTCTGCTTCCAGACTTGTCAGAGCGTTTTACAAGAGGTTTCCTGATAATCCTGGGCCTAGTGGATCCGGAGGATCCTCATAGAAGAGGGGGTACTGTTAGAACTCTCCTGTTAGGTTTTTTCTATTTTGCTGGTCACATGACCTTTTTTGCCTATTTAATCCTGCTCCGACCTTCTGGCCATGCTGGACTTCATTGTAATTTCTACTCTTAAGCTAGCCAGGTGCCTTGTTACCTTTCTCAGTCAGTTTAGCTAGGTCTTTTGACCTCTATGTTCTATGTTGTTTGTTTGTCTTTTTACTGCTACAATTTCTGCTAGGAGGTGTCCATCTTTCTCCCAGTCCCTAGTTCTTGTTGGGATCCCTCCCTCACATCTATAGGTCTTCGTTCAGACTAGCTGAGGACTTTAGCGGGTCTGATCGCAAGATCAGGTTCCCCATTACATCGTAGGGATCTAGCTTAGTTCTATTGTAGGGACAGATCTCCTGTCTTTCCTTAGTGCTTGTAGCCTATCATAACAATATATTTGAGTCTGAACAATCAGGAGACACTACTACTGTTTTTCTTTACGGCAAAAAATTCCAAAAGCAGGATAATAGAGATTTTTTACCGAGGAACAGCAAAACCACAGTTATAATTTACTGGTGTATACCAGACTATTTTCAACAGATATATTTGTGTCTGAACAATCAGGAGACACTATTATTTTTTTTTTACGGCAAAAAATGCCAAAAGCAGGATAATAGAGATTTTTTACCGTGGAACAGCAAAACCACAGTTATAATTTACTGGTGTATACCAGACTATTTTCAACAGATATATTTGTGTCTGAACAATCAGGAGACACTGCTACTGTTTTTCTTTACAGCAAAAAATGCAAAAAAGCAGGATAATACAGAGATTTGACCCATGGAACTGCAAAACCACACTTGTATTTCTCGGGCCTACATCAGACTATTTTCAACAGATATATTTGTGTCTGAAAAATCAGGGAGACACTATTATTTTTTTTTTACGGCAAAAAATGCCAAAAGCAGGATAATAGATGTAACATACCTGGCGGTGCCCTTGCATGGTGGTCCATCTCCCACTGTGCAAGAGCGCGCACTTGATCTCCAGTCCAGAATGTCTCTCTGGCTTCCCTCCATGCTGTCTGTTTGTGTCTGTTTCTGCTGCTTAAGGGCGGCGCCCGATCACTTCCTGCTTTTTGTACCTGCTGTGGGTCACACCCCTTGTGCGTCCTCAGCCTATTGCTGTCTGTCACCTGGTATATAACCCAGCTGCTCCAATCAATCCCTGCCTGAGCATTGTGTTTCATTCAGTGTGTGCTTGCACTCTGAAGGTGCCAGGTCCCGTTCTGTGTTCTCTTGTCTGCCTATCCTGGAGGCTGTATTTCCAGGCCTGTCTGAACACGCTCCTAGCCTGTTCTTCCCGCCTTCTAGGGGCTGATTACCTAGACCCGCTCCTGTATCTTGTCTGTCCTGTCTGAACTCGCTCCTAGCCTGTTTCTCCCGCCATCTAGGGGCCGATTACCTAGACCCGCTCCTGTATCTTGTCTGTCCTGTCTGAACTCGCTCCTAGCCTGTTCCTCCCGCCTTCTAGGGGCCGATTACCTAGACCCGCTCCTGTATCTTGTCTGTCCTGTCTGAACACGCTCTTTGCCTGTTCGTCCCGCCTCTCTGGGGGCCGTATTCCCAGACCCGCTCCTGTATCCCGCTGCAGTGTCGGTCTCTTCCGTACACTCAGTTCCAGTCTGAACTCTCTCCTATCCTTTACCTGTTTTGCCTCTATGTCCGTTCCTTTCCTTTTTCTGCAGAGTCTGAACTCGTACCTAACTCCTGCTTGATGTCTCTGTACTCCCGCTTGTGTGTTTGTGGTCCACTCGCTACTTCACTGCAAGTACCTTGTGGGTATCTGGCTCTGCCTTTCCCTTCCTGTCTGTTCCGTGTGAACAGAGCCCTGTTCCTCCTGCTCAGTCTCGCTCCGCTCTGACTCCTTTGCTCACTGCTCCGGCAGTGTCGCTCCGCTCTGACTCCTTTGCTCACTGCTCCGGCAGTCTCGCTCCGCTCTGACTCCTTTGCTCACTGCTCCGGCAGTCTCGCTCCGCTCTGACTCCTTTGCTCACTGCTCCGGCAGTCTCGCTCTGCTCTGACTCCTTTGCTCACTGCTCCGGCAGTCTCGCTCCGCTCTGCTCTTGATCACCGCTCCTGACGGTCTCGTCCTGCTCTGCTCTTGCTTACCGCTCCAGGCGGTCTCGTCCTGCTCTGCTCTTGCTCACCGCTCCAGGCGGTCTCGTCCTGCTCTGCTCTTGCTTACCGCTCCAGGCGGTCTCGTCCTGCTCTGCTCTTGCTCACCGCTCCAGGCGGTCTCGTCCTGCTCTGCTCTTGCTCACCGCTCCAGGCGGTCTCGTCCTGCTCTGCTCTTGCTCACCGCTCCTGGCGGTCTCGTCCTGCTCTGCTCTTGCTCACCGCTCCAGGCGGTCTCGTCCTGCTCTGCTCTTGCTCACCGCTCCAGGCGGTCTCGTCCTGCTCTGCTCTTGCTCACCGCTCCAGGCGGTCTCGTCCTGCTCTGCTCTTGCTCACCGCTCCAGGCGGTCTCGTCCTGCTCTGCTCTTGCTCACCGCTCCAGGCGGTCTCGTCCTGCTCTGCTCTTACTCACTGCTCCAGGCGGTCTCGTCCTGCCCTGCTCTCGCTCACCTCTCTGGGCGGCCTCACTCTGCTGTGTTTGTCTGCCACATCTGTGGTTCTGTTCCAGAGTCCCAGTGTGTACTGTGTCCTATCCCACCTGTGTTCCTACCTGCTAGTGCCTTCCTGTCTGAACTCTAGCCGTGCTTGCCTGTACCCCCCTGCCTGCATACCCGCCTGCCCGCATACCAGTCGTGCCTGCCTATTCCCACCAGTCTGTGTGCCAGCCTAACCAGTCTGTTCCTGTATTCCCCTGTGTGGGTCAACAGCCGTGTCCGGGGTATGTCCTGGAGTAGCACCTGGTCCCTCTGCTCGGTTCCTCCTGGGTGCACTGGCGTCGTATGCCGTCGTGCGACCCTGGTCGGATCGGGTGAATACCTAGTTACGCCCCTCCAGGCATTCACTCTCCGGCACGGTCCAGTGGAATCACACGCACACGCCGCTCAGCCCGGGCGTGTGCATTACAGCATGCTCAGGCCATGGTTCCCGTTGAGCCCCACGGCCTTCGCTCTCTGAGACGTTTTCCAGCGAATACATGCATTAAAAATAAATAAATAAAAAATTTTTTTCTCTAGCTGAGTTCCTGGCTAATTACGCACCCGTCCAGATGGATCTATCTGCTCTCGTTCCTGCGGATCCGCCACGTTACTATGGGGATCCAAGACAAAGTCGTGCATTTGTGGAGCAATGCATGCTACACTTCAAGTTCTACCCTCTATGTTTTCCCACCGATCGGGTTAAGGTGGCATTCATTATGTCTAACCTAGCGGGTGATGCCTTGGAATGGATCAACCCCCTATGGGAAACACAGGATCCTATCGTCCTGGACATAATGGCCTTCCTGGTGGCCTTTCTAATGGTCTTCGATGATCCTAACCCGGAGGCTCCTGCTGAAGCTTCACTTCCCAATATCCCGGAGCAGCCCCGATGGGTAATGTGTGTGGGTAGCGCAATAGTCCTCCAGCCCAATGAGACTACTGCCCACCCAGAATCCTCACAGGGTGACTACGCTCTCCGGAATACTTCTCCCAACCTCAAGAGGCAGTCCAGACGTGCTAGACGTAGAGGCAAGCCGTCACGCCAGGGTCTGTCCTCCCTGAGACCTCCTGACCCCAACCTTGAAGTCCCTACTGAAGCTTCATCTCCCTGTATCCCGGAGAAGCCCCAACAGGTAATGTGCGTGGGTAGTGCACCAGTTCTCCTGCCCGAAGAGACTACTGCCCATCCAGACTCCACACAGGAGAACTTCCTGCACCCGGCATCAGATGCTTCACCCACTTTAACCGGTGTGCATGTCCAAGGATGCTCCGAAGCTGTGATTACCTCAGAGTCTGTGCACCTCTACTACCTGGCGGAGGACCCCCAGTTGCCTCCTGAATCCTCCGGGATACCACTCGATGACAAATGGAGAGAGACTTCTCTACACCTGGTACTTGATACTTTGTCCGCTCCGTCCTGTGAGCCTGACAATGGGTACCCCAAAGTGGTAGTTACCCCCGAGTCTCTACACCCCTCCGACCAGGCGGAGGACCTCCAATTGTCTCCAGAACCCTTCGGGGTGCTACCTGGTAGCGAAAGGACAGAGACTCTCCTATACACTGTACCTGATACCTCGCGCGCTTCGTCCAGTGAGTCCAACCTAGTGTACTCTGAAGCAGAGGTTACCCATGAGTCTCTACACCCCTCCAACCAGGCGGAGGACCTCCAGTTGTCTCCAGAACCCTTCGGGGTGCTACCTGGTAGCGAAAGGACAGAGACTCTCCTATACTCTGTACCTGATACCTCGCTCGCTTCGTCCAGTGAGTCCAACCTAGTGTACTCTGAAGCAGGGGTTACCCATGAGTCTCTACACCCCTCCGACCAGGCGGAGGACCTCCAGTTGTCTCCGGAACCCTTCGGGGTGCTACCTGGTAGCGAAAGGACAGAGACTCTCCTATACTCTGTACCTGATACCTCGCTCGCTTCGTCCAGTGAGTCCAACCTAGTGTACTCTGAAGCAGAGGTTACCCATGAGTCTCTACACCCCTCTGACCAGGCGGAGGACCTCCAGTTGTCTCCAGAACCTTTCGGGGTGCTACCTGGTAGCGAAAGGACAGAGACTCTCCTATACTCTGTACCTGATACCTCGCTCGCTTCGTTCAGTAAGTCCAACCTAGTGTACTCCGAAGCAGAGGTTACTCCCGAGTCTCTACACCCCTCCGACCGGGCGGAGGACCTCCAGTTGTCTCCAGAACCCTTCGGGGTGCCACCTGGTGGTGAATGGACAGAGACTTTCCTATACTCGGTACCCGATACCTCGCCTGCTTCGTCCAGTGAGTCCGACCTAGTGTACTCTGAAGCAGATGTTTTCTCTGAGCCTCTGCACTCTTCTGACCCGGCGGAGGACCTCCAGTTGTTTCCTGAATCCTCTGGGGTACCACCAGATAACAAAGAGACAGTGACTTTTCCTCATCCTGTACCTGATAACCCGTCTATTTCTTCCTGTGAGCTTGACAAGATGTACCTCGAAGCAGAGTTTACCCCCAAGTCTCTGCTCCCCTCCAACCCGGTGGAGGACTTCCAGTTGTCTCCTGTACCCTCTGGGGTGCCACCTGAAAATATGTGGAGAGAGACTTCCTTGTGTGCTGTTCCTGGTACTCCACCCGTTTCGTCTGTTGCTGAGGATGGCTGGATAGGAGGTAGCATCCTAGCTAACCAGATGAGACCAGTTTTTCCTGTGGACAGTGGGAGTGATCTCCTTGAAGTGAAGGATTGGCCCTCGAATTCCCTGCGGAAGATTCTGGCAGGCCTGAAGAAGAGGGGGCATAAGGGGGGGGTACTGTAACATACCTGGCGGTGCCCTTGCATGGTGGTCCATCTCCCACTGTGCAAGAGCGCGCACTTGATCTCCAGTCTAGAATGTCTCTCTGGCTTCCCTCCATGCTGTCTGTTTGTGTCTGCTTCTGCTGCTTAAGGGCGGCGCCCGATCACTTCCTGCTTTTTGTACCTGCTGTGGGTCACACCCCTTGTGCGTCCTCAGCCTATTGCTGTCTGTCACCTGGTATATAACCCAGCTGCTCCAATCAATCCCTGCCTGAGCATTGTGTTTCATTCAGTGTGTGCTTGCACTCTGAAGGTGCCAGGTCCCGTTCTGTGTTCTCTTGTCTGCCTATCCTGGAGGCTGTATTTCCAGGCCTGTCTGAACACGCTCCTAGCCTGTTCCTCCCGCCTTCTAGGGGCCGATTACCTAGACCCGCTCCTGTATCTTGTCTGTCCTGTCTGAACTCGCTCCTAGCCTGTTCCTCCCGCCATCTAGGGGCCGATTACCTAGACGCGCTCCTGTATCTTGTCTGTCCTGTCTGAACTCGCTCCTAGCCTGTTCCTCCCACCATCTAGGGGCCGATTACCTAGACCCGGTCCTGTATCTTGTCTGTCCTGTCGGAACTCGCTTCTAGCCTGCTCCTCTCGCCTTCTAGGGGCCGATTACCTAGACCCGCTGCTTTATCTTGTCTGTCCTGCCTGAAAACGCTCCTTGCCTGTTCGTCCCGCCTCTCTGGGGGTCGTATTCCCAGACCCGCTCCTGTATCCCGCTGCAGTGTCGGTCTCTTCCGTACACTCAGTTCCAGTCTGAACTCTCTCCTATCCTTTACCTGTTTTGCCTCTATGTCCGTTCCTTTCTTTTTTCTGCAGAGTCTGAATTCGCACCTAACTCCTGCTTGTTGTCTCTGTACTCCCGTTTGTGTCTTTGTGGTCCACTCGCTACTTCACTGCAAGTACCTTGTGGGTATCTGGCTCTGCCTTTCCCTTCCTGTCTGTTCCGTGTGAACAGAGCCCTGTTCCCCCTGCTCAGTCTCGCTCCGCTCTGACTCCTTTGCTCACTGCTCCGGCAGTCTCGCTCCGCTCTGACTCCTTTGCTCACTGCTCCGGCAGTCTCGCTCCGCTCTGACTCCTTTGCTCACTGCTCCGGCAGTCTCGCTCCGCTCTGACTCCTTTGCTCACTGCTCCGGCAGTCTCGCTCCGCTCTGACTCCTTTGCTCACTGCTCCGGCAGTCTCGCTCCGCTCTGACTCCTTTGCTCACTGCTCCGGCAGTCTCGCTCCGCTCTGCTCTTGCTCACCGCTCCTGGCGGTCTCGTCCTACTCTGCTCTTGCTCACCGCTCCTGGCGGTCTCGTCCTGCTCTGCTCTTGCTCACCGCTCCAGGCGGTCTCGTCCTGCTCTGCTCTTGCTCACCGCTCCAGGCGCTCTCGTCCTGCTCTGCTCTTTCTCACCGCTCCAGGCGGTCTCGTCCTGCTCTGCTCTTGCTCACCGCTCCAGGCGGTCTCGTCCTGCTCTGCTCTTGATCACCGCTCCAGGCGGTCTCGTCCTGCTCTGCTCTTGCTCACCGCTCCAGGCGGTCTCGTCCTGCTCTGCTCTTGCTCACCGCTCCAGGCGGTCTCGTCCTGCTCTGCTTTTGCTCACATCTCCAGGCGGTCTCGTCCTGCTCTGCTCTTGCTCACCGCTCCAGGCGGTCTCGTCCTGCTCTGCTCTTGCTCACCGCTCCAGGCGGTCTCATCCTGCTCTGCTCTTGCTCACCGCTCCAGGCGGTCTCGTCCTGCTCTGCTCTTACTCACCGCTCCAGGCGGTCTCGTCCTGCCCTGCTCTCGCTCACCTCTCTGGGCGGCCTCACTCTGCTGTGTTTGTCTGCCACATCTGTGGTTCTGTTCCAGAGTCCCAGTGTGTACTGTGTCCTATCCCACCTGTGTTCCTACCTGCTAGTGCCTTCCTGTCTGCACTCTAGCCGTGCTTGCCTGTACCCCCCTGCCTGCATACCCGCCTGCCCGCATACCAGTCGTGCCTGCCTATTCCCACCAGTCTGTGTGCCAGCCTAACCAGTCTGTTCCTGTATTCCCCTGTGTGGGTCAACAGCCGTGTCCGGGGTCTGTCCTGGAGTAGCACCTGGTCCCTCTGCTCGGTTCCTCCTGGGTGCACTGGCGTCGTATGCCGTCGTGCGACCCTGGTCGGATCGGGTGAATACCTAGTTACGCCCCTCCAGGCATTCACTCTCCGGCACGGTCCAGTGGAATCACACGCACACGCCGCTCAGCCCGGGCGTGTGCATTACAATAGAGATTTTTACCGTGGAACAGCAAAATCACAGTTATAATTTACTGGTGTATACCAGACTATTTTCAACAGATATATTTGTGTCTGAGCAATCAGGAGACGCAATTATTTTTTTTTTTTACGGCAAAAAATGCCAAAAGCAGGATAATAGAGATTTTTTACCGTGGAACAGCAAAACCACAGTTATAATTTACTGGTGTATACCAGACTATTTTCAACAGATATATTTGTGTCTGAACAATCAAGAGACACTACTACTGTTTTTCTTTACGGCAAAAAATGCCAAAAGCAGGATAATAGAGATTTTTTACCATGGAACAGCAAAACCACAGTTATAATTTACTGGTGTATACCAGACTATTTTCAACAGATAAATTTGTGTCTGAACAATCAGGAGACACTACTACTGTTTTACTTTACGGCAAAAAATGCCAAAAGCAGGATAATAGAGATTTTTTACCGTGAAACAGCAAAACCACAGTTATAAGTTACTGGTGTATACCAGACTTTTTTAAATATATATATTTGCGGCTGAACAGTGAGCGACACACTGAAACAGTTTTTTTCAGATACAAATGGCCCAAAACTGGATAATACAGAGGTTTGAACCGGGGAACTGCAAAACCACACTTCTATTTCTCTAGCCTACACCAGACTATTTTCAACAGATATATTTGTGTCTGAAAAATCAGGGAGACACTATTAGTATTTTTTGTTATTGCAAAAAATGCCAAAAGCAGGATAATAGAGATTTTTTACCGTGGAATAGCAAAACCACAGTTATAATTTACTGGTGTATACCAGACTTTTTTAAATATATATATTTGCGGCTGAACAGTGAGCGACTCACTCAAACTGTTTTTTTTAGATACAAATGGCCCAAAACTGGATAATACAGAGGCTTGAACCGTGGAACTGCAAAACCACACCTGTATTTCTCTAGCCTACACCAGTCTATTTTCAACAGATATATTTGTGTCTGAAAAATCAGAGACACACTTTTTTTGGGGGGGGAGGGTGGGGGGGCACCAAAAGGTTAATAAGACGGGTATTTGTACAGTGTGAAGGAGGAAAAAAAAAAGAGGATTTAGATGAAAAAAAAAGGATTTTTCCTGGCCCCCGAGGCCTGGAGCTAAGTCCAGCAATTTCAGCAACAGGAGCACACAGGACTGTAATGCAGCGTTTGCTGGTATAACCACTGCGTCTCCTATACAGCCTGCCTGCCTGCCTGCCTGATATCTGGGATGGATATTAGTCCTGAGAAGGACTGTTTGTTTGATCTGGCAGCCTTTACAGACCCTACACTAACTATTTTGCAGGATATATCTCTCCCTAAATCAACAGCGCTGTCCCTACACTGTCTGATCCGGAGCGACTGTGTTACGCTCGCGCCCGGACTGACTGGCGTGAGCGTGATTAGTGATCCCACTGTACCATGAACCGAGGAGTGCCTGGAGGGGCGTAGCTAAGTATCTACCCAATCCGACCTAGGTCGCACGGCGGCTAACGACTCCGTGAACCAAGGAGGAACCGAGCAGAGGGACCAGGTGCGACTCCAGGTCAAACCCCAGTCACAGCTGTTGACCCACACCGGGGAATGCAGGAACAGGCAGGCTAGACTGGCATACAGACAGGTGGGCACTGGCAGGCACGACTGATATGCAAACAGGTGGGCACTGATAAGCATGGCTGATATGCAGACAGGTGGCTACTGGCGAGCACGGCTGGAGTGCAGACAGGTGGGTACTGGCAAACACGGCTGGTATGCAGACAGGGAGATACCAGCAGGTTGAAGCGCAAGCTGGATAGAGTCCAGTACAGACTGGGATACAGGAACAGAGCCGCAGATGCGGTAGACAAGCAAAGCAGAGCAAAACCGCAGACGTGGCGAACAAGCAAAGCAGAGCAAAACCACAGACGCGGTGAACAAGTGGAGCAGAGCAAAACCGCAGACGCGGCGGACAAGGCAGAGCAGAGAGGAAACCCCGTAGCGGTGAGCAAGGCAGAGCAAAGAGGAACCGCCAGAGCGGTGAGCAAGGCAGTGCAGAGAGGAACCGCCGAAGCAGTGAGCAAGGCAGAGCAGAGAGGAACCGCCGGAGCGGTGAGCAAGGCGGAGCAGAGAGGAACCGCCGAAGCGGTGAGCAAGGCGGAGCAGAGAGGAACCGCCGAAGCAGTGAGCAAAGCAGAGCAGAGAGGACGGGGCTCTGTTCACATGGAACAGACTGGAAGGGACAAGCAGAACCAGATACACACAAGGTACTTGCAATGAAGTAGCGAGTGGACTCCAAACTTACAAACAGAAGTACAAAGACAACGAGTTGGAGTTAGGTGCAGGTTCAGACACTGCAAGAAAAGGGAAAATACGAACATAAAGACAAACAGGCTAGGAGAGTGTTCAGACAGGAACAAACACTGCAACAAGATACAGGAGCGGGTCTGGGCATACGACCCCCAGAGAGGTGGACAAACAGGCCAGGAGATAGCCCAGACAGGCCTGGGAATACAGCCCCCAGGTTGGCGGACAGGCAAGAAACAGAACGGGACGGGACCTGGCACATCAGAGGCAAGGAGCCCTCTGAAGGTAAGAGTTGCTCAGGCACCTCCTACAGGGTGAAGGGGGTTTAAATATCCAGTGACTCACAGCAATAGGCTGGAGACACATAAGGGGTGCGCCCACAGCAGCTACAAGAATCAGGAAGGAACCGGGCCGCCGCCCTACGCAGTCAGTCAAGGGATAAGCACACAGCAAGAACTGGAGCAGGAATAGCAGACTGGACAGACAGGTAAGATTCCGATCTTGCATAGTGGGAGGTGGTGCACTATGCAAGCACACCGCCAGGGATGTTACAGACTGTGTTCAAGATGGCGGCGTCTGGTTTTAAATACTCGAGGTGACGCTGTGCGGCCAGCCAATCACTGTAATGCCCACAAACAACATGGCTGTGGCATTACAGTGACTGGCTGACAATCCCTGCATGTTCATTGGCTCTGTAAAGAGTGCCAAACATGCAGGGCGGAGACCCGAGCTCCCGCCCGAGTAACCCGGAAATGCTCGGTGCTCGCCGAACATGCAGAGTAGCGTGATGCTCGGGCGAGTACCGAGCAGTGTCGAGCATGCTCGCTCAACACTAGTCTTCACTAAACTTAGGCCTGATGAAAGAAATAAGAAATAGTGTCATGAGCGGCGTGCACAAGACTGCTGATGGGGGGCCACGCTTACTCTATATTTGCACGCACAAACTTCTGCCACTACTGACGCGCCCCCTGGGACATATTCCTTTTTGAGGGGAATACCCGGCACCGGATCAGATGGGGGGTTGTAGTCTCCGAGCGGCTGTGACCCGGTCCCGTGCCCAGGGCGTCAAGCTCAGTGTGATGTGGCAGTTCTACAGATGTTACTAAAGTTCTTTTGTGTCGACTACGCCACCCGTTGTGATGCGGTCACTGTGGCCGCCGCTGCAGCAGGGTCCGCTGAGGCTGATGGTGGGTGCGCAGCTTGGTGAGATAACCCCCAACGGGAGGGGTATAGCCTCAGAGGGGACAGGCGCAGAGGATGGGGGTTGTGGTGGTGTAGTGCAGACGGCAGTGAAGACAGAGTCGGGTTGTGCAGTTAAGGGTGTTTACTTACTGCAGATGTTGTACCGGTCACTCCAGCTGCTAGTGACCACCCGAGCCGTGCTGCGTCCACCAGGTACTGGATCCAGCCAACCCCCAAACAAGTCCGGAGCGTGGCCCTGAGCTCTCCCTCTGTCCTTTCTTCAGCCGTCCCCACCAGTGATCCACCTAGGTCCAGCTCCCTCGGGCCTTCTGTTGGGACACCCTTGGCCTTGGGTTCCCTGACCCTTCATGTGGTGTGCCTTCGGGATGAATGTGGTGGGTGACCGTGACAGACACTGCCCACGGTCTCCGGTCTCTGGCTGGGGATTGTTTTTACCCCCACCAGTTTGGGTTCCGGTACCCTTTTGCTGACTCCTCACCCGGTGCTCTGATTTGGGTTCTTGGGTCCCTTCTCTTCTGTGCTCTGGGTCTTTCTCTTTTCTCCTCTCTCACTCTGGGTCTTGGTCTTTCTTCTCTCCTCTCCTAACTTGTTTTCTGCAGCTGATCCTCTCTGCATCTGACTCTCTGCGTCTGACCCTGATTCTAGTTGGTGTCCACCTTATATATCCCTCTATGTGTGAGCTCAGGTGACCAGCACCCAATGAGCTCCTATCTTTACCCAGGCTGCTCCCCCTATCTGCCCCTACACTACATGGGATGTTCCACCCCCCTCCCACTCCAGCCAGGAACAGACTCGGTCATACCTGCACATTTCTAAGTGGGAGTACCGTCGGCCTGTTCCTCGGAAATGGGATGTATGTAGTGCATGCAGCCTAACGAGCTCAGTTCCACACTCCATCCTTACCCGGGAGTGGAATATCACACCTCTGGGTTGAGGTGCAATACCCCTGTAGCAGCCGAATCCTCAGGGTGCTACATTCCCCCCTGGTAAATCACAGCACGTCCTCGGGCTGTAAAGACAAAAACACCAAAACATACAAAATTTTTCATATAAACATATAAAACATATAAAACATTATATATATAAAACTTTTCATATAAACATTCTCGTCGTCTCTTGTTTCAGGTTCCTCCTCCGGACACTGTGCAACGTGTGTCCGGGAAAAGTGCGACAGTCTCTTAGAAAACTGGTTTTCTATAAAACCGGTAGGGGGCGCTTTAGGAAGCGCAACTATATACAGGGGAAGTTGGCCGCTCTCAGTCCTCGGCCAGGTAGAGGGAAGGGAATGGCTGCTCACAGTCCTCAGCCTGTAGGATGAAGGGGTTAACGGGTAAACAGTTCACTGGTCCCAGCGGGGACTATTTTAGCAGCAACGGTTCACTGTGCCCCGACGGGCAACTATATACAGTCTCTACTCCCGTCCTCAACGACGGCTCCCTCCTGCTTTTTCTTGGTGATATGGTGTTGCTTCAGACCCGTCCGGGTCCTCTGGCTCCTCCTCCCCGTACCGCAACTCCTCCTCCGTCAAGCGGTGTACGTGGAGGGCGTAAGGTCCTTTGGCACACTTGTGCCGGGTGAAAGTGACCTCGTCTCCGACGTAGAGGTCACGGCCTTTGTGACCTTCCGGCAGGTGGGACTCGACGTCTCTGCGAGTCACAAATACGTCACCGCGGTTGTTACGGTCCCGAATAAAGCCCCACCCATGCTGCGGGTTGAACTTTATCACCGTCCCGATGGTGCGGGGACAGTGCGCTGCACGGGGGTTCCTCCTAGTCCGGCTCTTCTGCTCCGCGCTCTGGATTTGGGCCTGTTGTTCTCTGACCCGCCTCTCCTCCCGTTCTCTCGCAAACTCTGCTAGCTGCTGACGACAACACTCAGTACGCTCAGCGGCGACTGCCCGAGTTTCCTGAGTGAACCCCATTAGATCTTCTCCGGTGGGGTCCCACTCAAACTGTGCTTCCGCTAGCGGGGGCGAGATCCGTGCCACGGGCTTCGGAGCCGGAATCAGGGGTTCATCCAGGGGTCTTAGTCTCTGCTGCCGTTCCAGCTCATGGTATCCTTCGGGCCAGATGAAGGGCCGCCCGTCCGGCCATGTGAGCTGGCTGAACAAGTCCTCCCCCAGGTGTGGCACCCTTGGTTTTACGGGCGCGGGCGCGGTGGTGGTGGCGCCCGGGTTGCCCAGGCCTTGCGGCCAGGCCTGGGGCACCTGGAAGGTGAAGGGCACCGTTAGGACGGCGGCGCCCTGGGCTACCTGGCCTTGCGGCCAGGCCGGAGGCTCCGCGGAGGTAGGGGGCGCTGTTGGTGATGCGGCGCCCGGGGGTACTAGGCCTTGCGACCAGGCTGGTGGTGTTTCCTGCTTTGTCACGCTCCGGGTCGAGGCGCGTGACGTCACAGGGGTCGCGGCGGCGGCTTCCGGTCGGGGCCTAGTCCATAGCGGTGACATGGCGGCTACGGGCACAGCAGGGGGACTTTCGGGCTCTGCGACGGGGAGCTAGGGCAGGTAAGCGGTGTCACGGCTTGGGGTATAGGCGTCCCCTTTACCTGCCTCCATGCGTTCGGCTCCCTTCTCGGCGCCGTCTCCGGCCTTGGGTCCTCCCGCGCCATCCTCAGAGGCGGTCTGCTTCCTCTTCCAGGGTAGCGTGCTCCGTTGACTGGTCTCTGCTTGCTGGGTCATCTCCCGGCTCCACTCCGCCAGTATCTCGCGCTGTACCCGGGCCATCCTCCTTGCGAGGCCCTCCAAGGCAGTTTGTGCACACTCCCGGTCTCGGGGGAGCTGCGCTAAGATCTCCGCTAGACCTAGCGGGGTTGTGGACTCTAGCAGGCTCCTGACCATCGGGTCGGTGCTGCTCTGCTCTTCTTCCGGCAGGCTCCTGGCCAGCGGGCCGGTGCTGCTCTGCCCTCCTCCCTCGGTCTCTAGCAGACTCCTGGCCAGCGGGCCGGTGCTGTTCTGCTTTCTCTCCATCTCCGGGTGAGCTCCTCCGCTACTCCTCGTTAGACCTCTTGCCTCCGGGTGCGCTCGCTCTACACTGCTCCAAGCGACACCCATCTTTTCTCTTCTCTTTCGTCTCCTCCCACTTCGAGGGCGGTCCCGGGGCAACTCGGTGACTGTCAGCTCCAGGGGTAGTTCTTTCACGCTGACAGACACCTCCAGCATCACAGTCTCTGTTGGTGGGGGCGGTTTCCACTTTTGGCGCCATTTTCTGTCCTGGCCCACGATGGGAGGTGGCCTCTTGCCCTCCTTTGGCACGCCCATAATGGCGTCCGCTGCTCTTCCAAGGCGGGAAATCTGCGGTTTTGGCGGGAAGCGTCGCCCAGTGGCGGGAAACTCTGCAGATGGCGGGAACAAGTTGGAAATGGCGGACAATCGGCGGGAAACGACTGGTGATGGAGTCCGATGGCATGGACCCTCCGGAACCGGCGGGAGACTTCTTTCTGAGGTAAACTTGCACTTTTCTTCAGGCACGCAGTACCCGGGTGTTGCGGGCACGTAATCCTGCCGACTACGCCAAAGTTGACGCGCCCCCTGGGACATATTCCTTTTTGAGGGGAATACCCGGCACCGGATCAGATGGGGGGTTGTAGTCTCCGAGCGGCTGTGACCCGGTCCCGTGCCCAGGGCGTCAAGCTCAGTGTGATGTGGCAGTTCTACAGATGTTACTAAAGTTCTTTTGTGTCGACTACGCCACCCGTTGTGATGCGGTCACTGTGGCCGCCGCTGCAGCAGGGTCCGCTGAGGCTGATGGTGGGTGCGCAGCTTGGTGAGATAACCCCCAACGGGAGGGGTATAGCCTCAGAGGGGACAGGCGCAGAGGATGGGGGTTGTGGTGGTGTAGTGCAGACGGCAGTGAAGACAGAGTCGGGTTGTGCAGTTAAGGGTGTTTACTTACTGCAGATGTTGTACCGGTCACTCCAGCTGCTAGTGACCACCCGAGCCGTGCTGCGTCCACCAGGTACTGGATCCAGCCAACCCCCAAACAAGTCCGGAGCGTGGCCCTGAGCTCTCCCTCTGTCCTTTCTTCAGCCGTCCCCACCAGTGATCCACCTAGGTCTAGCTCCCTCGGGCCTTCTGTTGGGACACCCTTGGCCTTGGGTTCCCTGACCCTTCATGTGGTGTGCCTTCGGGGTGAATGTGGTGGGTGACCGTGACAGACACTGCCCACGGTCTCCGGTCTCTGGCTGGGGATTGTTTTTACCCCCACCAGTTTGGGTTCCGGTACCCTTTTGCTGACTCCTCACCCGGTGCTCTGATTTGGGTTCTTGGGTCCCTTCTCTTCTGTGCTCTGGGTCTTTCTCTTTTCTCCTCTCTCACTCTGGGTCTTGGTCTTTCTTCTCTCCTCTCCTAACTTGTTTTCTGCAGCTGATCCTCTCTGCATCTGACTCTCTGCGTCTGACCCTGATTCTAGTTGGTTCCCACCTTATATATCCCTCTATGTGTGAGCTCAGGTGACCAGCACCCAATGAGCTCCTATCTTTACCCAGGCTGCTCCCCCTATCTGCCCCTACACTACATGGGATGTTCCACCCCCCTCCCACTCCAGCCAGGAACAGACTCGGTCGTACCTGCACATTTCTAAGTGGGAGTACCGTCGGCCTGTTCCTCGGAAATGGGATGTATGTAGTGCATGCAGCCTAACGAGCTCAGTTCCACACTCCATCCTTACCCGGGAGTGGAATATCACACCTCTGGGTTGAGGTGCAATACCCCTGTAGCAGCCGAATCCTCAGGGTGCTACACTACCTTTTACCAAAATAAAGCTGGCAGAAATCTATGTTGCTGTGGAAATAATCCTATTCATTCACAGAACTTTCTGCAAGAAACCTGCCACGTGTGAATAGACTCTTAAGGGAATCTGTCAGCAGGTTTTCGCTATATAATCTGAGAGCAGCATGATGTAGGGGCAGAGACCCTGATTCCAGCGATGTGTCACTTACTGGGCTGCTTGGTGGAGTTTTCATAGAATACCTATTTTGTCTGCTGTAGATGTAGCAGAGCTATGAATGCTGAGCTGTGTTTAACCCCGTCGACATCCCTGCCTGGCAGCTTCCTGCATACACTGTGCATTGTCAGCAAGCTGCTACTCAGTGGTGGGAGCGGGGTTACACAGATTAGCTGGACTGTTGGTCACGTGAGCTGAAGTCCTGATAATCTCCTGCTGATAAAACACTTTATTGAAACTGCAACACAAAACCTAATAAGTGACATATCCCAGGAATCATGGTTCCTCTCTGCTCCAAATCGCTGTCCTACACCTCTGATTGATGTGGATGACATGTCCTGTGTCATCCACATACCTTAATGGAATCTTGCTCCTGCGCAGTAGCATTGCCAGCCGGCGCAGGTGCACTTTGCTCTCCCATTCTGTGGGCATGCGCAGGGGATACCTTTGCTCTGCATGCAGTAGGGCAGAGCAAAGTGCACAGCGATGCTACTGAACAGGTGCCAGATCTTGTTGAGGTATGTGTGCATGCCCGCAGGACGCATCATCCACATCAATCAGGGTCAGAGGACGGCTATTTGGAGCAGAGAGTGAGCACAGACGCTGCAGCGATGACTCTCATTGGACCAGATCATCCTCATTTAAATACATTGTGAGCCCAAATCAAATAGTATTTTTGGGGTGTACGGGGGAGTCAGGAGACAATGTAAATGTATGTGGAATGCTGCAGTATAGGAGCAGATAAAGGTCGTCCCATTTGTTGAGAGACTCAAAAACTGGTCACAGATTCCCTTTAATATGTAAATTGCCTCTTCAGAGAGGAAGAAGACATGAACTCTATAGCGCCACATGTTGGTAGCAGCAATCCTATAAGTCACTATTGACTCTTTAGCGAGCCTTGCAATATGATTTAGGATAAAAGCCAAATCAGAATCTCATTATGCAGACACGGTGTGGTGTTGCCCATCATCAGTACAAGGTAAGAGAAATGATTTGGCTAGGTGAAAGGCTATGGACTGAGGTGTAAGGGGTAACGTTTCTCGTTGTGGAGAGTGATATACTGGCTATGGCATGTTGATGTAAGGAGGCTTATTAGCCGTGCAATACTCCTCTGGGAAATTTAATATGCAAATTGCTTCTTCAGAGAGGAAGAGGAGCTGAACTCTAAAGCGCCACCTATTGGAAGCAGCAATCCTACAAGTCACAATCAACCCTTTAACGAGCCTTACAATATGACTTAGGATAAAAGCCAAATCAGAATCTCAATTCACAGACAAGATTACCTTTAAGAAATCTCATGAACATGCTGGGAAAAATACCCGCAGTGTAAACTGACAAGAGGTGCGGATTTGAGATCTGCAATGTGTCAATTTATGCTGCGGATATAAGTGAGAGTTTAACCCCTTGCCAATGCATAGGGTGAAATGTGCGTCTTCCACTCACCTTTTTATGGACTCCTTCAGGGGCATACTTTTTTTTTTCACTTAATTGCATGTGTGTCACCCTGGCCTGGATGCCACAAAATATATTAAAGCTGTGTCTGAGAGCAAGGGGGAGGTTCTCTGGTCAGGGGAACATTAGCATGCAATGCCTCCTGTCTCAGGCCAGTAGGGGGAGCAGGCTGCCCCTATAAAAGCTGGTACTGGGGGCAGGGTTAGGGAGAACTTGATGGCCTGTCTCAGCACTGAGACTTGTCCCAGAGCAGAGCAGGGACAGACAGTTGCACTGCACCTAAGAGGAAGTGTGGCAGGAGGAGAGCCACAAGCCAGAGACAAGAGGCGAAGCAAGCCTGTCTTGGCAGATAAGAGACTGACTTTACCAGACTTTGGTGTCTGAGGCTGGGAGGATTCTACATCCTCCAGCAGAGAACCAGTCCACAAGGGACTGTATCTTCCTTGGCCTAAGAAGCCTGGAGGCCCTGCCACAACCGAAGGGACCAGTAAAGCCGTACAAGGCTGGGAGCAGAAAGGAACCCACGTCGCAGGCCATACAGGCGAGAATACACGGAAAGCTCGGAAACGTGGGCTGTTACCCTATAACGAGGAGATAGCCAGAAGGATCGCAGAAAGCACGGTAGGCCTACACCCTCACCCTGACCAGGGCCAATTTCCCCGTTGCTCTCAGACATCCAGGTCCCCTCCTAGCTGGGACTGTTTATGGGTCAGTTTACCTGTTTCAGTAAAGACCCTGGACTGCAACCTATTGTCTGTGTGCTCCTTCGCGCCTCTAGCACTACCGGTACTGGGACTCTCACCACCATCACTCCCACCATCCACTACACTGCCCTGGGGCTGCACTCTTCCCGTGGGGAGTCACACCATCTCAGCTGCACACCTCATCAGCCCCAGCGGTCTGCCTTGCAGCGGCGGTACCTAATGACCGCAAATCCACGGGTGGCGTAGTCGGACATAATCAATAGCACATAACGGACTACCCCTGGCCTGACCACCCTGAGCCACGGAACCGGGTTGCCACTACTACCCCCATCGTCTCCCTATTGCCCGGATCCGAGTGCCCCACGGCCCAGGGGGCGAGTCACATGCTTTGTATGTTCTTGGCCAAAAAATAATTTTTGCACTTGGTTTCATTAAAAATGTAATTTTTAATTTAATTTTTTGGTTCCCTGCCCATTGCTGACTGCTGAACGAGTTAACCGAGAATCCTTCGGTGATGGAGAATTTGTAATCCTTTCATTTGTGTTTTCCTGAAGTCCTCTGTGCTGATTTAGTCCATCAGCCTCCTCCAATAGAAAAGCAGCTTTCCCGTGTGAGGTGTTTTATAATTAGAGGAAGCTGATGGATAAGAAGGGTCACTGCTCTCCTATCAGCAGCCATCATATGGACAGAAGTGCTGGTAGGTCTGTGAGGAAAGCTGCACTAAAAAGAGAAAGTAGCCGACCTCCTTACCTAAGAATCAGTCAGTGAGCTCGTCCTGACAGTCTAACAGGGGAGCTTGTAACTCTTATCTGTCTTTTGTATAGCTCCTCTCAGCTGATTTATGGCCAACGTTCAGAGAAACAGAGGCTGTAAAAGCCAAACAGTGCAAAATTTGTAATGAAACCCAACTGCCCAAAATACATTAGTTTGCAAAAGTATTCACCCCCTTGACTTTTTACCTGTTTTGCTACATTTCAACCTGTGTTTAAATATTTTTTGTAACCCAATTTGTGTGTGATACATCAGCACTAAATAGTCTAAGTTGGTGAAGTGAGAAAAATATAGGCAAAAATTTAATTTATGGTGATAAAGTAAATAAAAATTGGTATTGCATATGCATATGTATTCACCCCTTTTGCTATGAAGCCCCTACAAAGTTCTGATGCAAGCAATTACTTCCATAAGTCACATGCTTAGTGAAAGGAAGTCCACCTGTGTGCAATCTAAGTGTCACATGGTCTGTCAGTATATACACACCTTTTCTGAAAGGCCACAGAGGCTGCAACACCATTAAACAAGAGGCACCACTAACCAAACAACACCATGAAGACCAAGGAGATCTCCAAACAAGTCAGGGACAAAGTTGTTGAGAAGTACAAGTCAGGGTTGGGTTATAAAAAAAATCACAAACTCTGTTAATCCCTCGGAGCAACATCAAATCCGTTATCCTCAAAGGCAAGGGGGGCATTAAATCAGAGAGGCAGCACAGAGACCAAAGGTAATCCTGCAGAGTTCCCAAGCAGAGACTGGATACTTGTCCATATAACCACAATAAGCCGTACACTCCATAGAGGTGGCTTTTATGGAAGAGTGGGCACAATAAAGCCTTTACTTACACACAAAAATTGTAAGGCTCTTTTCGAGTTTGCCAAAAGACATGTGGGAGACTCCCCAAATATATGGAGGAAGGTGCTGTGGTCAGATGAGACCAAAATTGAACTTTTTGACCACCAAGGTAAACGATATGTCTGACGCAAAACCAACACAGCTCATCACCCTAAGAACACCATCCTCACAGTGAGACATGGTGGTGGCAGCATCACGCTGTGGGGATGGTTTTCGGGAGCAGGTACAGAGAAAATGGTCCAAGTTGAGGGGAAGATGGATGGTGCGAAATACAGGGATATTCTTAAGCAAAACCTGTTTCAGTCTGTCAGTGATTTGAGACTGGGATGGAGGTTCACCTTCCAAGAAGACAATGACCTAAAGCATACTGTTAAAGCAACACTCAAGTGGTTTAAGGGGAAACATGTAAATGATTTGGAGTGGGCTAGTCAAAGCCCGGACCTTAGTACTCTTTCACACGTCAGCATATCTCTGGTACGAGTGGTGACAGTTTCCACACGTACCAGAGACACTGACACATGTAGACCCATTCAAATCAATGGGTCTGTGCACATCTCAGTGTGTTTTCACGGACCATGTGTCCGTGTGCTCCACACGGAGACAAGTCAGTTTTTTTTTGCAGACTCACGGTCCGCAAAAGTGCCACACGCTGAACACACATGGATGACATCCATGTGTCATCTGTGTGACACGGACCGGCGCCTGTGAAAATTATGGAGTGCTCTTTGCAAAAAATGCTCCTGCTTTAACTCCTTTACCACTGAAGTCTGTTTTCACCTTCCTGAACATGGCTAATTTTTACAATTCTGACCACTGTCAGAATTGATTGCCTGAAACACTGAGAAACGCTGCGATTGGCTGTTCAAAACTGAACAGCTAATCACAGCGATCGTAGGTGTGGGGGGGCGTCGCCACCCACTGGGATGACGCCGCTGTCTACCCAGAGGTAAGATGGCACCGTAATTTTAATGGGATCACCGCCACTGCGGTCAGGGTGCCGCATTAAAGATGAGATGTTTCCATACATCCCTGGTCAATAAGTATCAGGCCACAGGGACGTATGGATATATCTCATGTCATAAAGGGGTAAAGGACTGTCCAAATAACGTTTTCACTGGATTAAAACTTTACTTACTCATAATATTGTAATGTCTTAAAGTTGGGGGTTACATTAAAGTTTTGATTATATTCAGCACTGGTAGATTTCCCCTTTATTCTTTAAGTTGCTGTACTGTTTAATGCAAATATCTGTATTATTTTATGGTTATTGTATAAGCTACTTTAAAAGGATCCTGTCTCCATCGCAGCCTTTGCCCCTGATGACAACTTTACTATCCCTGCATGCACAGAGATTTTCAAAGTGTCTTCAGAAGAGGAAGTAGTAAAAAAAAAAAAAAACAACTTCAATCTGTTAGTTTAGTTAGGGGAGGAAAGGGAATTTTTAATTAAAGTATATTAAAAAAAAGATTAGATTATGACATTAAATAAATACTATAGGCATTTGGAATTAAAATACATTTTAGCTTCGGACCACCCCATTAACCCTTGGTTTGATCTGATATCATTCTTCCAGATTAATATTTTCCTAGGTTTCTTGCAAAAACTAAATAAAAAAAAATATTAAAACAATAAAATACAGAATATCATTGACCGCTTAGATCAGACCATGTACTGGCTCCCCGCGGTGTCAGGATAGATCTGCAGCAGGACACCTGCAGGGACGAATAACTTACAGCATGAGTTCTGCGGGCTAAACTAATGTCCAGAAGGAAAAAAGGATCATTGAATGAAGCTGGATTTTCTGTGAGGGCAAATGAAGTGATAAAACTAGCGCTTTTCTCTAGAAGTAAACATCAACTCCTATTACAAAGGAAAAATACAACCTAAAAAGCCAAAGGTTCAAGTCCGATTGAGGGATTACTAGTCTAGTAATCTATCGTGCCATGAAAAAGTATTCATACCCAGTGAACTTTTCCACATTTTTATACGTTACACCCACAAACTTAAATATAAATTATTGGGATTTTATGCGATATATCAACACAAAGTACCAATGTTTATGAAGTGTACTGGCTACTTTGTGTTGGTATATAACATAAAATCCATTTAAGAATGTGAGTGTAATGTGAAAAAACTTGGAAAAGATATGAATACTTTTTCAAGACACCGTATCTATCTATCTATTATGCAACATTTTTTCTCCTAAATATATGCTTGAAATATCATTGCTTGAAAAAAGCTAAGACATATTTGGGATCTGAAACACTCATGACACGGCGGTGAATAAACCATTGCTATTTTTTACCACAATACTTTACTACTGCCATCAGGGCCAGCATCAGCACTCGGTGCACCCGGGCAAGTGCCGGGGCCCTGAGCAGGCGGGAGGGCCCACTCGCCGTCGGCCACCCCGGCGCACTATGGGACCCGTGAGCAGAGGAGAGCGGTGTCAGCCCCCGTGCTCTCCCCCCGGTTGCCGGCCCCGGTAGTCGGCGAAACAATATTTACCTCTCCCCGTGCCTCCGCAGCAGCTCCGGTCTCTTCCGCATCCTCTGACTGTGACGTCTCAGGTCAGAGGGCATGGTGACGTCATTCCACCACGCTCTCTCCTGTGCCGTCACAGCGCAGAGCGGGAAGACGGCGGCGACACTGAGGAGTCCAGAGCAGCAGCAGCAGGTGAGAAGTGAGGTGAGTATTTGATTTTTTTTTTTATGCATGGAGGAGGCGTGGGGCATTATAAGGGAGGGAGTGTGTCACATCTTGCATGGGGCATTAAAAGGGGGGAAGTGAAATCTTGCATGGTGCATTTAAAGTGGGGAGGAGTGACATCCTGCATGGGGCATTATAAGGGAGGGGGGTGTGACATCCTGCATGGGGCATTATAAGGGAGGGGGTGTGACATCCTGCTTGGGGCATGATAAGGGGGGGAGTGACATACTGCATGGGTCATTATAAGGGAGGGGGAGTGTGACATCCTGCATGGGGCATTAAAGGGGGGTGACATCCTGCATGGGTCATTATAAGGGATGGGGAGTGTGACATCCTGCATGGGGCATTAAAGGGGGGGTGACATCCTGCATGGGGCATTAGAAGGGAGGGGGGTGTAACATGCTGCATGGGGCATTAAAAGGGGGGGAGTGACATCCTGCATGGGGCATTATAAGCGGGGAGTGACATCCTGCATGGAGCATTATAAAGGGGGGAAGTGACATCCTTCATGGGGCATTATATGGGGGGGGAGTGACATCCTGCATGGGGCATTATAAGGGAGGGGAAGTGACATCCTGCATGGGGCATTATATGGGTGGGGAGTGACATCCTGCATGGGGCATTAGAAGGGAGGGGAGTGACATCCTGAAGGGGGATTATAAGGGAGGAGAAGTGATATCCTGCATGGGGCATTATAAGGGAGGGGAAGTGACATCCTGCATGGGGCATTATATGGGGGGGAGTGACATCCTGCATGGGGCATTATAAGGGAAGGGAAGTGACATCCTGAAGGGGGATTATAAGGGAGGAGAAGTGATATCCTGCATGGGGCATTATAAAGGAGGGGAAGTGACACCCTGCATGGGGCATTATAAGGGAGGGGAAGTGACATCCTGGATGGGACATTATAAGGGAGGGGGGTGTGACATCGGGCATTGAAAGGGGGGGAAGTGACATCCTGCATGGGGCATTACATGTGGGGCGAAGTGACATCCTGCATGGGGCATTTTAAGGGATGGGGTGTGTGACATCCTGCATTGGGCATTAAAAGGGGGTGACATCCTGCATGGAGCATTATAGGGGGAATGACATCCTGCATGCGGCATTAAAAAGGGGGGAAGTGACATCTTGCATGGGGCATTATAAGGGGGGTGACATCCTGCATGGGGCATTATAAGGGGAATGACATCCTGCATGAGCATTAAAAAGGGGGAAAGTGACATCTTGCATGGGGCATTATATGGAGGGGAGTGACATCCTGCATGGGTCATTATAAGGGAGGGGTGTGTGTTACATCCTGCATGGGGCATTATAACGGGGGGTGACATCTTGCATGGGGCATTATAAGGGGGGTGACATCCTGCATGGGGCATTATAAGAGGGGGTTACATAATGCATGGTGCATTATAAAGGGGGAACAGCCTGCGTGGGACATTATGTGGGGGGAACAGCCTGCATGAGGCATTATGTGGGGTGAACAGCCTGCATGGAGCATTATGTGGGGGTACAGCCTGCATGGAGCGTTATATGGGGGTCAGTATCCTGTATGGAGCGTTATATGGGGGCCAGTATCCTGTATGGAGTATTTAATGGGGGCTAGTATTCTGTATTAGGCGATTCGCCGGTTTCTGAGCTATTGTAGAATTTAGAATAGATATCGGTCGTGTAATGTAAGAAGTGAAATCTTGGCACTGTACTATATATATATATTTCTCTGCGGTATCTGTGCATCATGAATCATGGTATGTGTTAAAGGGGCCCACAAAAACCAAGAGCTGGCCCTGACTGCCATTATCTTGGATCATAAAAATGGAGAGTCAGTAACCTGAAGCTTGCACTCTGTTCATCCTTTCACACTTTAAGGGCCAGTGCAGACGACCATATTTCTGGTCAAAGTGCGGATCGCACTTGGAGCAATGTTATTCTATGGGGCCATGCATTTTATCTTCAAACCGAGCCAGTCTGAGGGGAAAAAAAAATCGCTGCATGCCTGAGTTTAATCCAATATTCAGATCACCATGCAAATCAATGAGTCAGTTGAAACCATCAGACTGCACTCGGATGACATCTAAGTGCAGCCCGATTTTTCTCACCATTGGGCACTATGCTAATCTGTCAGGCCTAGTGATGAGTGCGTGTGCTTGCCACTGCTCGAGCATCAGGGGTGCTAGGGCACGCTTGTTACTCAATTGAGTATTGCAGGTGATTGAGTGCAATGCTTGAGTCACTGACCTGCATCACGGCTCTTAGACAGTAAAATAACATGCGGGGACTGCCCGCCATACTCGGTAATGCCATAGACTTTTTGGCTACTTGCATTACTGTGAATGGCTGGCCGCATCGCGTGATCAGGTCTTAAATGAGCCCAGGTGATCGCAATGCTCGGCACACTCTACTCTGGAAGCTGTTCAGGGAAAGTTGTTGCAGGGGATAGAGCGTAAGTTTAACATAATAAACAATTTAAAACAATTATGTGGGGTCTCTCCCATTTTTGCTAACCTGCCAAGGTAAAGCAGACAGCTGGGGTCTGAAATAATTTACTTCCCAGCAGCAACCTGGGAGTCAGAAATCTGTCCAGGCATCTTTCCTATGCTGTTCCTATTCCATTTGAGCGCTTTTTCCATCCATTTCAGTGATTTTCCTGCCCCCCAGCTCTTCCAAGGTGAGGAGGAACAATTGAAAGTGAAGCGGGGCCAACTGCGATACTGTCACCCAAGAGCCTGCGCAAACCTGGAGATGGTCCTGATTGGAGTCTGTCTATCATGTCGGCCTGCCTGTCTTGTTATTTCTTCCAGAGGAGTAAAAGATTTACGTTGGTTTATCTAGATTTGTTACACATGTTTCACATATAGGAAGCAATCTTACATTATATAACATCACTTCATAAGTGACCTTGTAATTGGGTTTTCACTGTGGGTGATGTGAATTGATTAAATTAATTAATGTACGGCTGTAGGATAATTAGTAGGGGCTCTCTGGTGACTTTATTGAATGAATTAACCTCTTTATTGTTATTTGCCGTCTATGTTTATGTAGACAAGCACATGGATGCCACAGCGCAGAGAATGAGGACTCAAGAGTAATCTAACCAACAGATATTTATTTGGTTAACGCAGATATATGTGGTACCTATGGCACAATATCAATGGGTAAAGACGCACATTGGAAATATAGTAAATTATTATACAATGAGAATACAGCAATTCGGCTCTACTGGGTAAAGGTATAGCCATCAGATGGCCATATAACATGGATGACGATCACATCACAATGCTTGGACTGCCCGGTGGCTCTCTTGACCCGAGCTTGACAGGATGTATTTCTATGCAGCTGTCACGCTTGGGTCAGGAGACTCAACAGTCAGTCCGATCGTCTTCCATGTTATACGGCCATCTCACTGTGCCCTAACAGTGGTCCCCTACCAGCGGCTTTGGAACAACATGTGGTTTGTGACTCCCTTCTGTGTGTCCCATCATGGGACTCTGCAATTATATGATTTTTAGATGAGAGATTACTCAATGTGATGTTCATTATAGCAGATTAATTGGATTGCCCTTGCACGAGTCCACCTGGTCCAGATATGTCTCTGCAAGGCCATTTCTGATTATCATTGCATGCTTTTCTCAGAGCTGCAGGAGTCAGTGGGTTTTGATCCTGAGCTGTGTATACAGTTTAGGAAGATGTGATGAGGCATCCTGCTCCTGTTCTCAGAAATAACCTGATCGCCCATTGTTGGGTAGCTGCTGTGGCAGTAGACCCCAAGACCCTGTATTGTGCATGTTAGCAGGTTGTCCATGTAATGGAAGCTACTATGTAAGCAACTTCTAGTCCCAGCTTCTGATAGGTCTAAACTATATAAAATTTTGGTAGAAAGTTGTTTTATGAAAATAGAAAAAAAATGTGGAAAATTGACTTCTCCATTTTTTCCAAGAAAAATACTAAATTTAAAATTAAGTTTACAAAAAGTCCCATGTGTCACAAAAAAGATAAAAAAACATTATTTGAAAATTGCTTGTACTTACAAAAGAAATATGTCTAGTCTTGAACAGGAGAAAATGGTCCGACTTTGAATAAATGAAATGTAGCTCCAGACAACCAAGTTGAATGTGTTATAAAAGGAACAGTAAAAAAAAACAGAAACCTCTGAAATATAAGGCTATATTCACATTAGTTTAGGAATCTAATTTTTCTGTTCCATTTTAACTGACGTAAATTTGTAATGTCTTTAAGGAGCTGCCGTCCAAAATGGCTACTGTGAAGACCCAGGGTCTTCCGTGGGCGTAACGCTACCCAGACAACACAGGGTGAGGGTAAAACAGCATGGCAATACTTTATTGAACCACAAAACGGACAATAAACACATAGAACAGTCCCAGAAAATACCCAAGATGGTACAATATTACACAGTCCTCACCCTTCCGCTCTGCCCGCCTGGGATAGATGAGCTGCGACTTTGGGACTTCCAGGGCCAACTACCTCAACCAGTGACCCCCCCCCCACTTCTGGCGGGCCCCCACAGAGAGAAGGTAGCGGCAAGCTTAGGAAGCTAGCAGTCCATCGAGGTACAAAGCCTGGAAACCCAATGGTCTCACCCTGGCCTGTCAGAGAGTTTTCATGGGGCCAGATGACCAGCTGGTCCCAATCTGGCTTCTCCGAATGTCTCCATGAGTTCCAGGCAACCGGTGGGTCCCTCCTGGCAAGCCCAAACAACATATCCATGGGGCCAGGTGACTTCATCGTCCCAACCGGGTCTCTCAAATGTATCCATGGTCTCTCTGATGGTCAATGAAGCAGATCCGTATCTTTTCAGTCAGGGCTATATACCCTTAGGCTAGAATTATGTAGAATCCAAATCTGTGTCTCTGTGGTTAAATCCATGCTTCCAAGCTAATTGTGTGACAGAGTCTGAACCTTGACTTTCCCTGTAAAGTCTCTTTCCAATTTCTGTTCCAAGTCTCTCTTCAGCAGGAAGATAAACCCTTTTTCTATTTACATATAAAAGGGTCATCAGTCACAGGTCGGGGTTAGAGGTAAAGGTGCAGGACTCACTCAGGTCTCATTGTTTGAGCCAATCAATTTACATCGCTGGTATAGCAGGGGCTCTTTAAATCAACATTCAGCTGACTTAGTATAATATGCAGAAAAAACTGACGCCACTTCCAAAACAAGAAATAGGTGTGAACAGGTGCTTACTTTACTTTCCCACACATAAGCAGACATATGTCCCTTAGAGAGGTATTCACATTGGTAGGGTCCTGGTATTTTGAGAGACGCCTAAATGTGGCTACCAGGTACACATGAATTTGCCAATTTATTTGCTAAGATTTCTCATTTATTTCTATTTTCTACAGCAGTAATGTTATTCAAATTTCATATATTTCATGTTCGCATACTTAGCGTTACAGTGTGCTGCTTTGTTTGTTATTAGTATAATATGCATCATTGTTTCCAAACCCAAGAGGAGATAACAATCAGGGTTATACAAATTCTGTTCTTATTGACCAGGCACATAAATACACAAACATAATGGTGTATTTCTCTTGGATTAACAAATCTAAACGTATGGCTTATTAAGATTATAGGATTTATCGCCACAGGTACCTTGGATAGATTTGATGATCACCACTCAATCTAGCCTGTCCCAGAGGAATTTCACCCATTAACACCTTTATAGGGATCTGTATTTACAGCGGGGCCCCCTGGGTCGCATTCATTGAGTAGCTCTTGGCTACGGAAGAGAGTTTGAGGCAGGGTTGATCAAACTAAGCTCGGTCATTATCAGAATAGATAAAACCAAAGACAAAATGAATAGACAAACCATAGTCTGGTAAACAGCCAAGGTCAGATACAAGGTGGTCAGTTAAAGTGAATTCGGAATAGCAGGGGTCTAAAGCAGGAAGGATTATAGAGCAAATAGATTGTGACAAGCTGGATCAGGAATAGAACAACAGGAGTATTTATTGTAAGGAGACAAAACACTGTGGAACCAGAACAGTGAAGAAGCGTAGCAGAGGGGACAAGATTAATCAGGATTCCGGGTCGAGTGACATCAGAGAAACCAGCTCAGGAGATAAAAAGCAAATGCGCAAGGTCTGAGGTGATTTTGGCATCAAGGAGAGAGACAGGTTTAACCACAGCAGCGTTCGGAGCTCCAGTCAGGAAGAAAAGTGGCATGCATCTGCCCAGACGTCAATGGTCAAGTCCCGAAGACTCGAGTGACGCAGGTCAAGGTTCCCAGCTCAGATGTCGACGGTCAAGTCCCGAAGACTGGAGCAATGCCGGTCAAGGTTCCCAGGTTATATGTCGACGGTCAAGCCCCGAAGACTCGAGCGACACCAGTCAAGGTTCCTCACCCAAGTGACATTGGTCAACAGGATGGGAGCAGACTGTGGTGGCACAGTTTTCAGATGTGTGCGGCAGCAACAGAACTTCGCCGAAGTTCTGGAGGTGTCAGAATGGTGATACGTGGTCGGGCCGGTGATCAGAAAGGATGTGCAAGATGGGCCGTTACCTCTAACAGAGACATACAGTATCGGGCACAAATGGAGGGAAAGACAATAGTTAGACGGGGACCAGCAGATGCCAGAGCGGCATCGCGAAAGTGGATAGATGGTGACGGAGGAAACGGGCAGCAATTTGTGTCAGGAACAGAGTACTGCCAAGGCTTTCAAAGGCCAGCCCTTGCTCAGTATAGTGAATGACAATCTAGTTCCCCTCCCCCTCAGTGTATTCTTATAATTTATTCTGTTGTGTGATTTCCTGCTTATTTTACTGTCAAATATTGTAAAAAAATATTAACGTATAATACGTGTTTATAATTAATATTAGTTTATTAAATAAAAGAAATATACTGTTTTTCCGCCTGTGTCTCCGCTGTTGCATTCTGCTACCTGTATATAAGTATCACCAGAGTACATGGACTGATGTCTAAGGGGTAGCGTTTCTCCTTATGGAGAGTGACACACCAGCTCTGGCATGTCAAGGTAAGGAGGCATATTCGCCATGCAATGCTCCTCTGGGAAATGTAATATGCAAATTGCCTCTTCGGAGAAAAAGAGGACTTGTACTCTATAGCGCCACCTATTGGAAGTAGCAATCCTACAAGTCACAATCAACCCTTTAACGAGTTGTGCAATATGACTTAGGATAAAAGCCAAATCAGAATCTCAATTTGCAGACACGGTGTTTCGGGCTGTTGGCCCTCGTCAGTGCAAAGTATGAGAACTGATTTGGCTAGGTGAGAGGCTCTGGACAGAGGTCTAAGGGGTAGCATTTCTCCTTATGGAGAGTTGGAAAAAGCCAAGCAATAACATCCTTCTCCAGCACCACATTTCAAAGGCTTTGATTCTTCTTCTGTCTTGTTCCTTTATCGTCCAGGTTTCGGATCCATACAAAAAAGACCAAACTATGTACAAACTGTGTCTTCGTCGCCAGTGAAATGTTTCTCAATTTGAAGACCTTGTCCAGTGACTTCATTGTTGATTTGCGCATAGCTATTCTCCTATTGACTTCCGTTGTCGTCACTGCATCTTGAATGATCATTGATCAGAGCAGGATGAAGTCATTTACAACTTACAATTCGTCGTCCATTTCAAATGTGTCCTGGTCGTACCTAGCAGTAGTCAATATCTTTATCTTTTTTGTATTGGGTAGGAGACCCATGTTCAAGCTTGCCACCTTGACACTACGTAAGTCCAGCCTTTCTGAAAATAGCTTCTGTATATAAATTGAAAAGAAAAGGTGACAGGATGCACCTTGTCTGACGTCTCGCTCTACTTTGAACTATGCAGTGCTCCATTCAGACTGTTGCCTCTTGGTCGATGTAAAGATTCCTAATGAGGCTGACCAGATCGATCGGTACACCCATATCCTTCATGGTGTTCCAAAGTTTCTGGTGATCAAAACAGTTGAAGGCTTTGCTGTAGTTGAAGCAAAAATAGATCTCCTTGTTGTATTCTTTGGCCTTTTCTACTGTATTATCCATTTAATGTTAACAATTACATCTCTTGTTCCTCTGCCAGCTCTTTGTCAGAGTAAGGCTGCGTTCACACATTGCGTATTTGCTGCTTTTTTTACGCGTGCGTATTTTCCTGCAGTTTTTAACTGCGTTTTTTTAACCAGGTAAAACAGCACCTCCATTCACACACTGCGTTTTTGCTGCGTCTTTTTACGCATGCGTTTTTTTCCGCAATGTACACTACAAAGACAGACAAAGTTTGTTGGAAAAAAAAAGAGAAAAAAAAAGTGTTGTTGATGTCATTTCCTGTCTTTCCTTCCCTTTTTTTTATTTCTTGAATTTCATGAAATAATTTAAAAAAAATTGGCGTGGGGCTTCACCCTATTTTTGTGTCCAGCCAGGTACAACTAGGCAGCTGGGGGCTGGAATCTGCAGCGCAGGGAGGCCCAAGCTTTCTGGCCCCCCCTCGCTGCAAATTGCAGTCCGCAGCCACCCCAGAAAATGGCGCGTTCATAGAAGCACCATCTTCTGGCGCTGTACCCAACTCATCCAGGGCCCTGGTGCGGTGGCTCATTTTGTAATAAAGGGGTTAGGGCCAGCTTGGCATTATCAGCTGGCCCTAAGCCCGAAATTCATGGGGTCACGCCAATATTAGACATGACCGCCATGAATTTCTAGTAAAGTATTTAAAAAAAACACAACACCCAGAATAAAGTCCTTTAATTGAAACAAACACACAATTTTTTAATGTTCTAAATTAAACCATACTTACCATCACGCCCATTCCAGCTGAAGCCAACGATCTCCTGCAATAAAAGAAAAATAATAAAGCAACATCATCCTTACCTTTCCATGGTTCCCAGGACAGCTCCAGCTTCCCAAAATAGTGGGATTTCCTGTTCCTGTTTTCCTTAGGGCTGCCCCCGTGTGACGTCACATCCTTCATTTCTCCTGCACCTCCTTAAAAAAGCGCTGGAATTACGCAGTGTGCGAACACCGCTGCGTAATTCCATCGCTTATAATGGGCACAATATCGGAGAAAGCGCAGGCCGCGGTGCGTAAAGAATTGACATGTCAATTCTTTACGCAGCTGCGCTTTCGCGCTGCGTAAAATTAAACAGTATCTGAACGGCAAAGTGAATTTCCCATTCACTTTGCCGGCAGACACAAGGCACATTGCGTATTTTGAAAAAGCGTGCGCAAAAAAGCGCGCAAAAATACGCAATGTGTGAACGCAGCCTAAGTCAGTAGAACTTTGCTGGCATGAGGTATGAACGCAATTATCCGATAGTTTCCACAGTCAGTAGCATCTCCCTTCTTCGGAATAGGAATAAACATAGATCTTGTCCAGCCCTTGGTCATTTTACCAGTTGTCCATATCTGTTGACTCAGGCATGTGATGACATCAACTGCTGTTTCAGAAAACTTTATTAGCTCTATTGGGATATTGTCACATCCAGGTGCTTTGTTTTTTGACAGAAGCTTTATCGCAGCAAAGACTTTGTCTTTTAAGATGTTCGGTTCACTATCATTTCCAGTCTCAATTTCTTTCCATATCACTGAGTCATTCTTGTAGAGGTGCTCCATTTATTCTTTACATCTTTCCTTTATCTATTCTGGCTCAGTTAGATTGTTCCCATTGGCGTCTTTCAACATTCCCACTCTTAGGCTATGTTCACACACGTTGTGTTTTTTTCTGCTGCAAATCTGCTGGAAATCTGCTGCTAACTTATCTTTGGCAGGAAAACAGCTGCACATAAAACGCGCGTATTTGCTGCGTATTTGCTACGTATTTTGCTGCGTATTTTGCTGCATATTTTTGACCACCTATTACTTCCTATGGGTGAAAAAAATGCAGCAAAATACGCAGCAAAATACGCAGCAAATACACTGAAAAAAGTGACATGCTCTATTTTCCACATTCGCAAGCAAGGCAGAAAATACGCAGAAAACAAAAAGCAACATGTGTGAACAGAGAATCCCGGTTTCTCATAGACTTTGATGGTACTGCTAGACGTAGCTTAAATTTTGCAGAAAAATCTGCTGCAAAATACTCAGCAAAATACAACATGTGTGAACATACCCTTAGTTGAAACTTTCGTTGTATCTCTTTGATCTTTTAGTATGTCTTAAGCCCCCGTCTCACATAGCGAGATCGCTAGCGAGATCGCTGCTGAGTCACGGTTTTGGTGACGCAACAGCGACCTCACCAGCGATGTCGCTATGTGTGACACTTTGCAGCGATCAGGCCCCTGCTGTGAGGTCGCTGAACGCTGCAGAATGTCCTGGACCATTTTTTGGTCTTTGCCCTCCCGCTGGTCAGCACACATTGCTGTGTGTGACCAGCGGGACCAGCGATCAGGCTGGTAACCATGATAAACAGCGGGTTACTAGGGGCGCACGCGCACTTAGTAACCCGCTGTTTATCATGGTTACCACTCTGCTACGTGAGCGGTAACCTCCCGCTCACCGTAGCAGAGTGGTAACCATGATAAACAGCGGGTTACTAGGTGCGCGTGTGCCCCTAGTAACCCGATGTTTATCATGGTTACCAGCCTGCTCCTGCTTCAGCAGGCTGGTAACCAGGAGCAGGACATCGTGGAAAGATTCTTTCCACGATGTCGCTGCTCCCCTGATCGCTGGTGAGCCTGCCTGTTTGACAGCTCACCAGCGATCACATAGTGACGCAGCAACGATCCCTGATAGGTCGTATCATTGTCGGGATCGCGGTAGCGTCGCTAAGTGTGACGGGGCCTTTACTGGTCTTGCCCTTCAGATGTTCGCTTTCTATCTCTGTACATATCTTTTGGTAATAAAGTTCTTTGTCTGCTCAAATGGCTCTCTTCAGTCTTTTATTTATGTTGTCTGGGTCCTGCTTGTCGTCTTTTGCTTTTGACATTTGTCTTTCTTTGATGATCTTTAGGGTCTATTCTGTTAAACAATGGACAATTGGGGGAAGAAGGTTGAACTTGATGGACCTAGGTCTTTATTCAACCTATGCTACTATTTTACTAAACATGGCTCCGGGGGTCTCGTCTGCCTCTTGTTTATTGTGTTTCTGGCTTCTTCAGTAATAATAGTCTTTATGTGTACATAATTCCTCAGACTTTCTTTTATACTTGTCTAGTGAAATAAATCGTCTGTGCAGACCGTTCAGAAGAACTTCAGGTACGTTGGTCAAATCGAAGTTGGAAACAACCTGTTGTCTAGTCCGTTTGCGCAGCTTGACACTAATCATTGCTGTCTTAAGTTCATGATCAGTTCCACAGTCAGCTTCTGGCCTTGTTTTCGTGGTAATGACTGACGAACTCCATCTTTGGCGAACACATATATAGTCAATATGATTCTTATAGGCCCCATTCTGTGATGTCCACGTGTAGAGTCTCCCTTTATGGTTGTGGAAGAATGTGTTCATGATGGACAGTTGATTTGTTGTACAATAGTTAATGAATCTTCCTCCAGCCTCGCTTCTTTCACGAAGTCCAAAGTTTCCAGCATGAATTCCATGTTTGCCGTGACCCACTTTGGCTTTCAAGTCTCCCATGATAATGAGCAAATTTTGTTTTGGCATCTTGTCGATTTCTTCTTGAACTTGATCATAGGATAGTTCAATGTCCCCTCCTTGGCATCTGTTGCTAGTGAGTAGACTTGTATAGCTAACATGAATTGGCGCTTCTTGTAGCTGTATCGAGACAACTACCACTAACTGCATTATACTTTAGGGCAGTGCCAGCCAATCTCTGTTTGAGAATGAAAGAGACACTGTTTCTTCTTCAGTTATCATTGTCAGAATAGAAGTACCAATGTTCGTTTGACTGGAAATGTCTGGACTGAGTCCATCTCAGTTCGCTAATTCCGAGTAAGTCGAATTCTGTTCTGTCCATTTCGACTTTGACAATGTCGAGTTTGCCTTGGTTCATGGTTCGTACATTCCAAGTTCCAAACTTTATGATATCTCTGCAGCTTTTGATCTTCCCTATCGTCTACTAAACTATTATGTCCATTACATTTTGGCCGACTCTTAACTGTCGGTTTTAGAACACCGACTAAGCAATCTCTACTGATAATTAGTTTATTGGGTGCCAGTCAGACATTACACAATGATAACACTATTATGTCATGTTCACTGCAGAAACAGGAGATGTGAATGGCATCGCTCCCATGGGAGAAGCACCAATTTACTGCCTGCATTATTTCTATTACACATTTTCATTTAACACCTCATAGAAATGTAAATAGGTCACCAAATATTTCCTTTCCAACAAAAAATCCCATATGATCCTCCCAGCAGTGACAGCTTCTCATAGCAGGACTCTAGAAGCTGTTAATTACATCTTAAGAAGTGTGACCAAGTATGTAGAGATGACAGTCTCTTGTTCTCACACATTACGTGATGCCACTGAGCAAAGTGATATCACACAAATAAGACTGCTCGCTTTATATGTGCCAATCTAGATTATCATGTGTGTTCAAATAACAGCATCAGATTTGTATCATTGACACAGTCCAGTCTGAAAACATACTGTAAATGGAGCCTAATTATGTATTACTTAAGGGTGAATAATGAGTAGGACTTCCATGCAGGTCTTGAGTCTTGCCCCCCCCAATCCTTTTCCTTCATATACGCATATACACATACAGGTGAGGGAGACGATGGGAAATCGCCTAAATGATGGATCAAAAACGTCCATAGTGAGCAAAAATAGATAAACTTTATTATTAAAATAATAGCAGGTTAATGTGGGATAAAAAAACACCAACAATGATTGCCATGTGGAAAAGACACACAAGGGGACTGAATACATATGTATATAATTACTATATATGACACCTAAATAAAATGAAATCGTATCTATTTCAAAATACATATGTACACATAATGAGGAAACTCCAGAACCGGTATGGCTTAAAACGGGAGAGAAACAATCTATATGTACATATACACAATCACAGCTGAGACTGAGTGCAGCACATGAAAAGGCCTATGAACTTATTGCCTGTGACAAGTGTCAGTACCCGAAAGATCGTCACCCTGTGTGCGCAACCCCGATGCGTATTTCGGCGTGGGCCTTTAAACATATAGGTGCATCTCACAAAATTAAAATATCATCAAAAAGTTAATTTATTTCAGTTCTTCAATACAAAAAGTGAAACTCATATACTCTATCTTATTACAAACAGAGTGATCTATTTCAAGTGTTTATTTCTGTTAATCTTGATGATTATGGCTTACAGCCAATGAAAACACAAAAGTCATTATCTCAGTAAATTAAAATAAATATCAAAAAACACCTGCAAAGGCTGCCTAAGTGTTTAAAAACGTCCCTTAGTCTTTTTCAGTAGGCTCCACAATTATGGGGAAGACTGTTGACTTGACAGATGTCCAGAAGGCAGTCATTGACACACTAAATAAATACAAAGCAAATTTTTCATTTCATTTCTAAATCAAGGTCCCAGAGTCTGGAGGAAGAGTGGAGAGACCACAATCCAAGCTGCTTGAGGTCTAGTGTGACGTTTCCACAATCAGTCCACTGTGTTTTATCAAGACCAAAGTCAGCACAGCCGTCTACCAGGAAATTTTAGAGCACTTCATGTTTCCCCCTGCCGACAAGCTTTTTGGAGATGGAAATATCATTCTCCAGCAGGACTTGGCACCTGTCCACACTGCCAAAAGTACCAATACCTGGTTTAAAAACAACAGTATAACTGTGCTTGATTGGCCAGCAAACTCGCCTGACCTTAATCTATGGGGTATTGTCAAGAGGAAGATGAGAGACACCAGACCCAACAACTGACAGGTATCACAATGATAGCACCTCTTCCCTGTCCATACTTTTAAGAGTTTAAGGATGGCCGTGCTTTGTGAATTATGGTCATATCTGTCATCCTGTAAATATATTACCTATTCCACACATGTCAAACTCTGGCCCGCATGGTGAGTATATTTAGCCTGTGATGCCAGTCGGGGCCATTATACTGTATGGAGCACTATGTAGTGCCCATTATACTATATGAAGGACTATGTGGGGCCATTATACTGTATGGAGGGCTATGTGGGGCCATTATTCTGTATGGAGAACTGTGTAGGACCATTATTCTGTATGGAGGACTATGTGAGGCCATTATACTGTATGGATGGCTATGTGGGACCATTATTCTGGATGGAGGACTATGTGGGGCCATTATACTGCATGGAGGGCTATGTGGGGCCATTATACTGTATTGAGGGCTATTTGGGGCCATTATACTGTATGGAGCGGTATGTGGGGCCATTATACTGTATGGTGCACTATGTGGGGCCCATTATACTGTATGGAACACTATGTGGGGCCATTATACTGTATGGTGCACTATGTGGGGCCCATTATACTGTATGGGGGTTGGCCCTTGACTTTATCCAAGCTTTTAATTTTGGCCCTCTGTATTTTGAGTTTGGAATCCCTGGCCTATTCCCTCATAAACACATTGACCTGTTTCTGAAGATGCAGGAAAGCTACAATTCTTATTAGGCTGCACTGAATTTAACCTTTAGTTTTGTTAAGTTTATTTTGTAGCCCTAAGCCAAAAAAGTGAGTTAATTTAGGAAAGGTTCCTATCTGTATGAGGTCGCCTTGTTGGGGCAGGTGGGCTCACACACTTTGAAATGTGCACTAAATACAAATTTATATATTGAGTGTTTGCGTATATCATAGGCCTCATTCAGACATGGGTGCTGGATATGTTTTCATCCATTTCTTGCCTATAGAATGGGCTCTGTATACTCTGTATGAGGTTAAACAGATCTTCAACCCTTAAAACAATATATTAAATGTGAAATATATGAAATTAATCAAGGCTGTAATGCTAAATGATATCCATAGCTCGAAGACTCCCTGATTATTAGCCATTTGCCTTGCAGGGTTTAACACATTCTTGATTTTTACTTTGCAAACCCCTAAGAGAGTCGGAACCGTAGTGTAATATGTAATGAAGCACTGATTATAATGTATGACATGTGTGATGTGTTGCTGTAATAAATCGCTATTCATTAGTACATAGTCATTTCATGAAAGTTTATTCACTGGAAATTTCAATTCTGTTCCTGCAGCTGCTCATGAATTTTCTCAGCCTTTCCTGGCGTATCTTTGACCAATGATTATGACAGGTCTGTAATTTTATAAATTGGATTTGAAATGATATTATTTTTTTTTTTTACCTCAGAACAGGCTGAAATTACAGGATCTACATACAATACCCGGCTATCATAAATTACATTTATGACCAGGTATGAAAATAGTAATTGGAATAGATCATTTACATTAGTTTACAGCAAATTATTTTCTTTTTGCCTGACTAAAAGGATTGTATAAATTATATTCACTTTGGTAAAAGTTATACTTCTAAACAGGGCAGGATCTAGGGTCTCCCGCTCTGACGCGGGTTCTGGCGATGAGCCCGCACTTTTCTGGGGACATGATAGCTGATCTGATCAGATGTCATGTGGCCCTAACAGCCGCGTGTGAAATCGCGATCCACCTGTGGCTATTAACATGTTAAATGCCGCTGTCAATCTGACAAAGGTGTGGCGCCCCTGAGGGTTCGGCCGCCACAGAGGTATTGCATCTCACCCAGAGGTGTGGTATCTCACTCTCAGGTAAGGAAGGAGTATGGCTCAGGACCCTAACACTACATCCACTACACCACATTTCCGGGGGACAGGGCAACAATGCTGTCCCTGATCCCTGGCTGAAGTGGGGAGGAACCACTTAGAGAGGGGGAACTAAGTAGTGGATGGGTGGAGGACGTAGATCCTTGGCGCACTGAGTAGGAGCATATGAAAGAGAGTAGCCATCTTAGATCAGTGTTCAGTCAGAGGAGGAGAGTGAGAGGAGCAGAGCCTCTGCAGGGGCTCTGCTCCAGAGGCGGGCCTAGCCACTGAGGCCCAAGTCTGAGAGGAGAGGGAGCAGGAAAGGCTCCAGAAATGAAGAGAGAAGGGACCCTAGGGGTACGGGCCGTGCAGCAAGCCACCCGTACGCCCGCCGCTGCCAGGAGGTAGGGGGGTCAGGCCAAAGAAGGGGAAACGGGTCCCCCAACCAGCAGAGACTACAGGGCTCAACTGGGAACCGGAGGCTGCAGCACTTCAAGTACAGCAGGCCGCCCACACCAGCCACTAGGAAAGTAGCCACATAGGGCCAGGGGACGGAACATACGTCGCCCACCAAGGCCCGAGGACACTGGACAGAGGTGCCGCTAGGTGTGAGGTACAAGGAGAGAGGCCAGAGAGGACACACAGAAGGGGGTCCTGTAATATGCTCCGGAGTTACCTGAGGGTCGACCGAGCCCCTCACTGCGTGAACACAGGATGCCGTGGGCCTTGCACTGGCGCCTGAACTGTTTTAACCGTGAGTAAAGACCCTGGGACTGCACCATCTTGTCTCTGTGTTCCTTGCGGCGCCAGCACTCACTGCACTAGAACGCCCGGCACTATCACCACCATCATCCATACACGCTGCCCTGAAGCTACACTCTTCCTGTGGGGAGTTACATCACCTTGATGCATATACCACCAGCTTCAGCGGACTGCTCCGCAGCGGCGGTTACTAATAACCGCATTCCACAGGTGGCGTAGTCGGACTATATATAACAGAGACACATAGACTACCCTGGTTTGACCGCCCTGGGTCACAGACCGGGTCGCCGCCATGGTGACTACAACCCCCAGCATCTGCAAGGCCCGGCTCCGGGTACCCCACGGCCCAGGGGGCGCGTCAACGGCATTTAACATGGCCACAGCGGAAGGACATTACTGGTCCCACCCATTGACGATTGTGTCACATGACTGCAGGTCGCCAATGGTTTGGCATGACAACCCGGTTCTGCAGGAGATCCCTGTGGTTGTCATTGCCGGGAGGCTATGAGCACAGCCCAACGGTCGGAGCTCATAGCAAGTGAGCAATTCTGCTACACACAGGCTATAAGAACATCGCAGCTTCTAGTGTCCCGTGGAAACTATTGAAGAATGTGTAAAGTAAAAAATAAGGTTTTTAAATATATTTTAAAAAATGTAAAAAAATAAATAAAGTTTAAAACACCTCCATTTTGCCCCATTCACAATAAAACAATAATAAAAATCAAATATACACATATTTGGTATCGCCGCTTTCAGAATCGCCCAGTCTAGGGGTTAGCACTGCAGCCTTACAGCGCTGGGGTCCTGGGTTCAAATCCCACCAAGGACAACATCTGCAAGGAGTTTGTATGTTTTCCCCGTGTTTGCGTGGATTTCCTCCGGGTTCTCCGGTTTCCTCCCACATTCCAAAGGCATACTGATAGGGAATCTAGATTGTGAGCCCCAGTGGGGACAGAGACAATAATGTCTGTAAATTGTCTGAATTGTAAAGCACTGCGGAATATGCTGGCGCTATATAAATAAAAAGATTATTATCTGGAACCCCTCTAATTTTGATAACCAGACAATTTTGATAACCCGCAGTTGTCAGCCTTACTTGCACTGATTAGCAAAAATACAGGGACCGCATGTCATTTTTTAAAAAAAAATGTATTTATTGCACAGGCGCTGACTGGTGAATACTCTCATCAACCTCACCTGCTCTCACTGCTATCAGTGAGGCTAGGTGTACACTGATGAGAGTAGTACTCTCATAAGCCAACGCCTGTGACTGGCGGTAACCTTTTTACCGCCGGTCAGAGCTGCTGGCTCACACGCTGTCATCTGTGTAACAGCATAGAAACTGCAGCTCTCTGACCGGCGGTAATAAACTTACCACCAATCAGAGCCTATGTTTTCTGCACTGTCACACAGATGACAGCGCGGAAAACGCCAGATGTTTGGGCCTCCGATTCAGGTTCGAGTTCAGGTACCTGAACCAAACTTTTTTTCAAATGTTCAGCCAAACCCGAAGGGCCCGAATAGCCATGGGTCTGCCCATCACTATTTGAGTTGAATCATATGTGTTTTTTATTTTTTTGTTACCCGATTCACTCCAATTATACAACATAGCAACCTTCTGGTGTCCACTTTGCTTGATGTTTTTAGGGTCTCTAAAGGGATAAAAACATTATACTCACTTTTTTCTCACTTGTCTTGGCATCGTAGCTCCCCATCCAGTCCTCTACTTGCTCAAATCCTCCCACTGGTGCCAGTTTTCTCTTCTGTTTTCACTCTTCAGCTCCTACAGTAAGCCTCTAGTGACCTCATGACAGCGCACAGCGCCTAATGAACGCCAGTGGGACAAAGGGCGAAGAAAACTGAAAATAAAAGGGAAGACTAAAGGAAGAAGCAAGCTATGAGAGGATGGAGCAAAAAGCTGCGGCATCAGAGCTGGTGAAGGGCAAGGTTAAAATTTTTTTTTTTTATTCTTTAACTTATTCATTTATTGAAGTGAACCTGGCACCTGTACACTGGCTGCACAAGCTCAGCCATACTTAATAACCGCTGGAGACCAAGTTGCGAGGCAGACTAGTCGGACAGGCGGATCCCCAGCGTCTTCTCCCCACCCACTGTCCAGGATTAACAGGTATCCACCTACATGCCGCGTATAGGCAGAGACCTGTCAATCCTAGTTAGCGGGCGGGGAGAAGCCACCAGAGACCTCCTGTCAGACTAGTCTGCCACATATAAGATGTCAGGTTCTCTTTAAATTCTAGGGTCTGAAACCTAGATAAAGTTGTCGCAAATTGAATTTCTCGGGCAAATAAGCGAATCTAGCTAATTGAATTTAGTCAGATTTGCTCATCTCTAATTGCTAGTGCTGCCAGTGTCAAATATGGAGATTTGCTTATTAGGTTAAGTTCTCAGGATGAGTTTTTGACATTACGTATTTTCGCTACACAAACGGTGCAGCATATTCCAGTTCCAGTAAAGTAGATGGGATTTATAGAAATCTCATGCCCACTGTGCTTTTTTTAATTTTTTTGCATAGCATAAACTGACCTGCGGTGCGTCTTTGAAATCCACAACTTGTCAATTTCTCTTGCGAGTACTCCGAGTTATGTGCAGATTTTTCCCATAGAATTGAATTAGATGCAGAAAATTTTCAGGTAAAAATCATATATACGTTTTTAGAGCGTTTTCCACATTAAAAAACGCATGAAATGTGCACACAATTGTATCAAAAAAAGTATGGTCAAAGCCAAATACCAGGAAGTATGAAAAGCAAAGCAGCTTTTTTAAAACATGACCGCAATGTTAAAAATGCATGTAAAAAAAAAAGTACTAAAAAACACAATGAAAAAACGCAAGTTATCTAATTTACCCTATAGGTGCAGAAGTGCTGTAGAAAATCTGCAACATCAAAAATTTAGCAAATACTCATCGTTGGAAAGTAGTCTTGGAGGAATACTATACGACAGATCAAAAGTGAACAAAACAGTTAATTAAATGATTACTTTTCTGACAGCAATTCCCAGACACTTGGTTTTTTTTGTGGTTCGGTTTAACTGTTAATTATTAAAGCGTCCAAATTAAACATTGCCATGTTGCCATTTGGTACTATTTTAAATACTTATCAAATGACTGGACATTAGAAATTAGTGGTTTGTGATTGGAGTGAATGGACCATCTGTTGGCATGTCTGAATACTGTTGTTGAGCATTCGGACATACCCTCTCCCCCTCAAAGTGGTCAGTGTAGGGCACTTTCATAATGTGAATATAGCCATGAAAACACAGCTGAGACGTAAAGTAGGATGGGAACAAGTAGACAGACGCAGTATGTGTTACCACTGTAGGCCTCATTCAGACGTCAGTGATTTTTGCAAAAAAAAAGTCCGATTTATATCAGTGTTCCGTCATTATGTCAATTTTTACCATCAGTGTTTCACCAGTGATTTTCTAGTATGAAAAAATAAATAATTAGATTGCAAAGCTTCCTATTCATTACAATGTTAATTCGGGAAACGGGATTTCTGAACTATCAAAACATGGTTGGCTGGAGACTCAATATTAAATAAACCTACAGAGAACCAAAAATGAGTCGCTATCAACAAGACATGCCAGAATTAAAAAATTTATCAAAAAAGACATACCTTTTAAAGATTAAAAAGAGCCGTGCTATTTAGCACCGGCACGGAAAGATAATTCTTCCACAGTATCAATTGGTTGAGGTGACGGAATGAGCTCACAAAAGAAAAAATCAGTGTTCGGTTTATATCAGTGTTTGGCCATCAATTTTTACCGTCAGTGTTTCAACAGTGATATTCAAGTATGAAAAAAAAAAATTAGGTTGCAAAGCTTCCTATTCATTACAATGTTAATTCTGGACAGTAAACAGATTGCACACTTATGGCAGTGATTTTTCACTGAACCATAGACTTGTATGGGTAATTTTGATCTGTGACTCGGATCAAAATCAGACATGTCTCCGTTATTTTTCATGAACCACTCAGTCTGCAAAAAAAACATAGACATGTGAACAGCCCCATAGACGATAAGGCTGTGTGACTATGATGAGCTTATGGTGAGTTTTTGACGCGGCTTATTTTTCCTGTAGCGTCTTACAGCTCCAGCAAAGTGGATGGGATTTACAGAAATGCACCTGTCCCCCCGCTATTCCCCGGCCTCTCCCGTTGTCAATCCCTTCACTGGCTCCCCATTGCCCAGAGAGTCAAGTTCAAAACCCTAACCCTGGCATACAAAGCCATCCACAACCTGTCTTCTCCATACATCTGTGATCTAGTCTCCTGGTACTTACCTACACGCAACCTCCGATCCTCACAAGCTCTCCTTCACTACTCCCCTCTTCTCTCCTCTTCCCACAATCGCATACAAGATTTCTCCCGCACATCCCCCCGACTCTGGAACTCTCTACCCCAACACATCAAACTCTCGCCTACCATGGAAGCCTTCAAAAGAAACCTGAAGACCTTCCTCTTCCGACAAGCCTACAACCTGCAGTAACCACCGCCCCACCACACTACTGCATGACCTCCTCTACCCCCACCTACTGTATCCTCACCCATCCCTTGTAGATTGTGAACCCTCGTGGGCAGGGTCCTATCTCCTCCTATACCAGTCGGTGACTTGTTTTGTTAAGATTATGTAAATGTATTTGCTATGAATATCCCTATCACATGTAAAGCGCCATGGAATAAATGGCGCTATAATAATAAATAATAACAATAATAGAAACCTCCTGCCCACTGTGCTTGTCCTTACTCAGTGCAAACCGACCTGCGGTGCTGGTTTCAAATCTGCAACAGGGCAATTTATTTTGCTGAGACACTGAGTTTTATGTGCAGATATTTCCCATAAACTTGCATTAGATGCAAGTAAAAAAAACACACGTGCGTTTTAAGTGTGGAAACGCATCAAAAAACGCATGTAATCTGCACTTGACTATCAATGAAGTTTTGTCAAAGCCAAAAATGCAACAAATAAAAAGCACATAAAAAAACGCACTCAAAATCACAATGAAAAAATGCAAGTAACCAAATTTACTTAATAGGAGCCTAATGGTTATGTGAAAAACAGGGAAGAACATATACATGATTCACGGACATCTGAATAAGGCCTTAAATATATGCACCACAGTTTTTATAGAGGGGTTTTATAAAGAAGGAGGATGATATCTTCATTAGTGAGCAGAAGACGAGCTATCAAGTTATAGAAATGATGGCCTTAGGCAATTTTAGACATTTGCAAAGTAAAGCAAAATTATAAAAAGCAAAACTAGTATAAAAATGATTCCAGTGATAATAAGGATAAAAAAGAAAATGCCTCTTCAAACATAATGTAATTAAACAAAATGAAACAATGAGAATAAAGGGGCTGGAAAGATAAAAGAACAGAGCGGCAAAAGAAAAGTAAAAGGTAAACAATGAAGTGGCTGAGAAACACAGGAACAAAGAAGATAAGTGGAAGCCTCCTCCAATAGAAAAGCAGCTTTCCTATGTGAGGCATTTTATAATTGGAGGAGGCTGATGGACGTCTGGTCACATAATCGTCCACCAGCAGCCATTGTATGGACAGAAGTGATGGTCAGTCCATGAGTCAAGCTGCAGTAAAAATGAGAAAGTATCCAACTGCTTTAAAAGGGTTTTCACATGAACAAAGTTAATTTTAAAGTTGATTGTAATCAATACATCTTGGAATAATAATAATTTCCACAATTGGATGTGGATCCCATGCTGTTCTGCCTGTATACTCTTTAGCTTCCTCCCCTGGCTAGGAGATGTGGTATGATCACACCATATTCCTGCACGGTCAGACACAGCCATTACACAGTACACAGCAGGGGCACATTTATAAGATTATCTCAGCACAGGAACATTTTTTTAAACACATCCAATTGTGCAATTTATTATTATTCCAAGATCTATTGATTAAAATGAACTTTGTTCATGGGAAAACCCCTTTAATGACTGCAATATTTGTGTAAGGAGGGAAGCAGAACAGTTAACGGGCATTTATAACGCGTAATACACAGCATTAAAGATCGGTGACCTATAATAAATATTTCAATACACCTAAGCTGACGTTGTTTCATAGCTTCATAGTTTTAAGGTTGAAAGAAGACAGGTCCATTGAGTTAAATTCATAGCTTAACATGTTGATCCAGAAGAAGGCAAAACCCTCATGAGGCAGATGCTAATTGTGCCACAATAGGGAAAAAATGATTTCCTGACTCCACATATACAGCAACCAGACTTGTTCCCTGGATCAAGGTCCCATCTCCAAACCCTATTACCTGAAATGAAACAAAACAGGTGTATAGCCAGCTCATCTAGGGAGCAGGTGCATGGATACGATGCAACATCATTGGTAGTGAGAAAAAAAATAGTAGAAAACCAGCACTCTTGCAAATTCAGTAGATGAATAACTTCACTTCTTTAATTTTCAAATAAAAATTATTAAATAATCCAGAACATGGAATAGGGAAGAGATTCTTACGCATTTCAAGCACATAGTGTGCTCTTCCTAGCATAGCATACAATTCCCAAATGACACACATACATGTGCTTCTCACTAAATTAGAAAATCATCAAAAAGTTAACTTATTTCAGTTCTTCAATACAAAAAGTGAAACTCATATATTATATAGAGTCATTACAGAGTGATCTATTTCAAGTGTTTATTTCTATTAATGTTGATGATTATGGCTTAGAGCCAATGAAAACACAGAAGTCATTATCTCAGTTAATTAGAATAATTAACACAAACACATTCAAAGGCTTCCTATGCCTTTAAAAATGTCCCTTAGCCTGTTTCAGTAGGCTCCACAATCATGAGGAAGACTGCTGACTTGACAGATGTCCAGAAGGCAGTCATTGACACACTCCACAAGGAAGGTAAGCCACAAAAGGTCATTGCTAAAGAAGCTGGCTGTTCACAGAGTGCTGTATCCAAGAATATTAATGGAAAGTTGCTTGGAAGGAAAAAGTGTAGTAGAAAAAGGTGCACAAGCAGCTGGGATAACCGCAGCCTTGAAAGGATTGTTAATAAAAGGCCATTCAAAAATTTGGGGGAGATTCACAAGGAGTGGACTGATGCTGGAGTCATTGCTTCAAGAGCCAGCACACACAGACGTATCCAGGACATGGGCTACAAGTGTCGCATTTCTTGTGTCAAGCCATTCATGACCAATAGACAACGCCAGAAGCGTCTTACCTGGGCCAAGGAGAAAAAGACCTGGACTGTTGCTCAGTGGTCCAAGGTGTTGTTTTCAGATGAAAGTAAATTTTGCAATGCATTTGGAAATCAAGGTCCCAGAGTCTGGAGGAAGAGTGGAGAGGCCACAATCCAGTGATGGTTTGGGGAGCCAGAGCCATGTCATCTGCTGGTGTAGGTCCACTGTGTTTTATCAAGACCAAAGTCAGCGCAGCCGTCTACCAGGAAATTTTAGAGCACTTCATGCTTCCCTCTGCCGACAAGCTTTTTGGAGATGGAAATTTCATTCTCCAGCAGGACTTGGCACCCGTTCACACTGCCACAAACAGAGTCGGTTGAGGTATGCAAAAGCACATTTGGAGAAGCCAATTTCTTTTTGGAAGAAGGTCCTGTGGACTGATGAAACCAAGATTGAGTTGTTTGGTCATACAAAAAGGCGTTATGCATGGCGGCAAAAAAACACAGCATTCCAAGAAAAACACTTGCTACCCACAGTAAAATTTGGTGGAGGTTCCATCATGCTTTGGGGCTGTGTGGCCAATGCCGGCACCGGGAATCTTGTTAAAGTTGAAGGACACATGGATTCCACTCAGTATCAGCAGATTCTTGACAATAATGTTCAAGAATCAGTGACAAAGTTGAAGTTACGCAGGGGATGGATCTTTCAGCAAGACAATGATCCAAAACACCGCTCCAAATCTACTCAGGCATTCATGCAGAGGAACAATTACAATGTTCTGGAATGGCCATCCCAGTCCCCAGACCTGAATATCATTGAACATCTGTGGGATCATTTGAAGAGGGCTGTCCATGCTCGGCGACCATCAAACTTAACTGAACTGGAATTGTTTTGTAAAGAGGAATGGTCAAAAATACCTTCATCCAGGATCCAGGAACTCATTAGAAGCTACAGGAAGCGACTAGAGGCTGTTATTTTGCAAAAGGAGGATCTACTAAATATTAATGTCACTTTTCTGGTGAGGTGCCCATACTTATGCACCTGTCAAATTTTGTTTGAATGCAGATTGCACATTTTCTGTTAGTACAATAAACCTCATTTCAAGGCAGAAACATTACTGTGTCCAACAGTTATTACATATATCAAACTGAAATAGCTGTTGCAAAAACACCAATTTTTATAAAACATTAAGCTTAAGATTAATAGGGGTGCCCAAACTTTTTCATATAACTGTACAGTTAGATCCAGAAATATTTGGATAGTGACGCAAGTTTTTTCATTTTAGCTGTTTACCAAAACATGCAGTTATATAATCAATATGGGCTTAAAGGGGTATTCCCATCTCCAAGATCCTATCCCAATATGTGGTAGGTGTAATAATAATAATACCTCCAATTAGAAATGTAGTATAGATCTTCTGATTCACTATGTTGCTTACCTGATGTGCGGGGCATTGTTATCTGTGGTTACGACCACTAACAGCTAGCTAACTAACTGTCACAATATGAGTAGTCATAACCATGGATTACTAAGCTACTGCAATGTCCTGCACATGGGGTAAGCTATTCTAACTTTTTTGAAAAACAATAGTGTGGGAAGCAAAGTGAATCTCAGGATTAATAATGCTATTTAAAATAGGTAACTCATGGAAAATATTTTAATATTCTACAAAAATATCTTGGTTTATTGTGAATTTCTTCAACTTACTAGAATACAACTATATAGAGTATCTCATGATGCAGTTATTATAAAACATTATAATGTATACCTCGCGGGCAGAGTCCTCTCTCCTCCTGTACCAGTCACTTACTCGTTTTTGATCAAGATTACTGTAATTGTTTTTGCTAGGTATACTCCTTTTCACATGTAAAGCGCCATGGAATAAATGGTGCTATAATAATAATAAATAATAATAATGTACACCTCAGAACATCCACCTAATGTCACCAGTGCTGGTGGTCACACATGCTCAGTATCTCAGTCTCACTATCTGGATCCTCTTGTGCACAGGCAGTGGTGTGATTCCTGCTTTTTGTGCACACCCATCAATAAGAATCCGCACACTAGAAAAGACTTCTTGCCAGCACTTGATATCTTAGGCTGACCTTTTTTGAAGGAATCCTGAGAACACCAGTGAGCACCATAAGAACCTTTAACAGCCACATAATGGAAAATTTCCCTTCTTTGTGAGATTCAACAGAGAAATTTAAAATTCAAATATGGAACAACCTCTATTAAAGTTAACTCCAACTAAGGTAGGTAAGAAAGAGGCTAGTCTGGGAAATATGTTATTCTCATTGTTTTCTTTTTCTTAAGAATTGTCCCAAGATCAAAAAATATAAATAATTAGCTCTGTGTCTATACAGAATGGATGAAATATTAGAATATATATTCTTTTAACCCCTTACTTACCGGGGACGTATTAGTACGCATATTTGCTGCTGCGCTGAGCCCTCACTGAACGGAGCACATGTCAGCTGATTCTTACAGCTGACATGTGCCCGCAACAGCCGCGGGTGGAATCGCGATCCACCCGCGGCTGTTAACATGTTAAATGCCGCTGTCAATCTCCGACAGCAGCATTTAACGCGCGCTTCCGGGTAGCGCGTCATAAGCCCCGCCCACCGGCGACCCCGTCACGTGATCGCGGGTCGCCGATGAGCGTGCATGACAACCCAGGGTCTGCAGCAGACGCCTGTGGTTGTCATGATCTTGTCGCTATGAGCGCCACCTAGTGGTCCGCGCTCATAGCACAGGACCATTTCTGCTGCATGCAGGGGACCTGCTCGTCCCCTGTATGTAGCAGAGGCGATCGGATAGTTGCTGCTTCTAGTCTCCTATGGAGACTATAGAAGCATGCAAAAAGTAAAAAAAAAGTTTTTAAAAATATAAAAAAAATAAAAAAATATAAAAGTTTAAATCACCCCCCTTTCGCCCCATTCAAAATAAAATATATAAAAAAAAAACCCACATACACATTTGGTATCGCCGCGTTCAGAATCGCCCGATCTATCAATATAAAAAAAGAATTATTCCGATCGGTAAACGGCGTAGCGAGAAAAAAATTCTAAACACCAGAATTACGTTTTTTGGTCGCCGCAAAATTGCAATAAAATGCAATAACGGGCGATCAAAACATCGGATCTACCCCAAATGTTATCAATAAAAACGTCAGCCTGGCACGCAAAAAATAAGCCATCAACCAGTCCCAGATCACGAAAAATGGAGACGCTACGGGTCTTAGAAAATGGCGCTATTTTTTAATTTTTTTTTTTACCAAATTTTGGAATTTTTTTTCACCAATTAAATATAAAAGAACCTATACATGTTTGGTGTCTATGAACTCGTAATGACCTGTAGAATAAGAAGGGCAGGTCAGTTTTAGCATTCAGTGAACATGGTAAAAAAAATAAATAAAAAACAACTGTGGTATTGCACTTTTTTTGCAATTTTACCGCACTTGGAATTTTTTTCCCGTTTTCCCGTACAGGATATGATAAAACTAGTAATGGCGTTGAAAAGTACAACTCGTCCCGCAAAAAATAAGCCCTCACATGGCCATATTGACCAAAAAATAAAAACGCTATGGCTCTGGGAACAAGGGGAGCAAAAACGAAAATGCAAAAACGAAAAATGCTCCGGGGCTTAAGGGGTTAAAGGTTATTTCATGCACACAATGGATGCTACATATTTCCCAGTGGCTGCAAGATGACATTCAAATGCCTTTAAAGTACTTCAAATGTAGAATCATCATCCATAACAATATTATATATATGTATATATATATATACAGTACAGACCAAAAGTTTGGACACACCTTCTCATTTAAAGATTTTCTGTATTTTCATGACTATGAAAATTGTACATTCACACTGAAGGCATCAAAACTATGAATTAACACATGTGGAATTATATACTTAACAAAAATGTGTGAAACAACTGAAAATATGTCTTATATTCTAAGTTCTTCAAAGTAGCCACCTTTTGCTTTAATGACTGCTTTGCACACTCTTGGCATTCTCTTGATGAGCTTCAAGAGGTAGTCACCGGAAATGGTCTTCCAACAATCTTGAAGGAGTTCCCAGAGATGCTTAGCACTTGTTGGCCCTTTTGCCTCCACTATGCGGTCCAGCTCACCCCAAACCATCTCGATTGGGTTCAGGTCTGGTGACTGTGGAGGCCAGGTCATCTGGCGTAGCACCCCATCACTCTCCTTCTTGGTCAAATAGCCCTTACACAGCCTGGAGGTGTGTTTGGGGTCATTGTCCTGTTGAAAAATAAATGATGGTCCAACTAAACGCAAACTGGATGGAATAGCATGCCGCTGCAAGATGCTGTGGTAGCCATACTGGTTCAGTATGCCTTCAATTTTGAATAACTCCCCAACAGTGTCACCAGCAAAACACCCCCACACCATCAAACCTCCTCCTCCATGCTTCACGGTGGGAACCAGGCATGTAGAGTCCATCCGTTCACCTTTTCTGCGTCGCACAAAGACACGGTGGTTGGAACCAAAGATCTCAAATTTGGACTCATCAGACCAAAACACAGATTTCCACTGGTCTAATGTCCATTCCTTGTGTTCTTTAGCCCAAACTTGTCTCTTCTGCTTGTTGCCTGTCCTTAGCCATGGTTTCCTAGCAGATATTTTACCATGAAAGCCTGCTGCACAAAGTTTTCTCTTAACAGTTGTTGAAGAGATGTGTCTGCTGCTAGAACTCTGTGTGGCGTTGACCTGGTCTCTAATCTGAGCTCCTGTTAACCTGCGATTTCTGAGGCTGGTTACTCGGATAAACTTATCCTCAGAAGCAGAGGTGACTCTTGGTCTTCCTTTCCTGGGGCAGTCCTCATGTGAGCCAGTTTCTTTGTAGCGCTTGATGGTTTTTTGCAACTGCACTTGGGGACACTTTCAAAGTTTTCCCAATTTTTCAGCCTGACTGACCTTCATTTCTTAAAGTAATGATGGCAACTCGTTTTTATTTACTTAGCTGCTTCTTTCTTGCCATAATACAAATTCTAACAGTCTATTCAGTAGGACTATCAGCTGTGTATCCACCAGACTTCTGCAAAACACAACTGATGGTCCCAACCCCATTTATAAGCCAAGAAATCCCACTTATTAAACCTGACAGGGCACACCTGTGAAGTGAAAACCATTTCCGGTGACTACCTTTTGAAGCTCATCAAGAGAATGCCAAGAGTGTGCAAAGCAGTCATCAAAGCAAAAGGTGGCTACTTTGAAGAACCTAGAATATAAGACATATTTTCAGTTGTTTCACACTTTTTGTTAAGTATATAATTCCACATGTGTTAATTCATAGCTTTGATGCCTTCAGTGTGAATGTACAATTTTCATAGTCATGAAAATACAGAAAAATCTTTAAATGAGAAGGTGTGTCCAAACTTTTGGTCTGTACTGTATATATATATATATATATATATATATATATATATATATATATTTATATATAATATAATACAAGAGTATGAAAGACATCCCTTTGCAGATATAAACTAAACTAGGACAACTTATTTTTTTTAATACGGTTAAATCGTTCTTGTGGGAATTATAAATTAATATGCCTCCTCTTCCACTTGTTACCTGGCACCTGTATTAATAGAGCAGCTTATTTAGGACAGGCATCAACCAAGGTGTCCTCATAAATCCCATAGCACAACTTTTAATAATTGACTTTGAAAAATCAAACACATTCTGGAAAGTGTAGAAAGATATTAAATAATTACTTAAGATATGCTCAGTTATAGTAAATTGACATTTAGATTGAGCAAGTATCAGACAGAAAAAGAGTTAAGGCTTGTTAGCAGATTAGCATCAGAAGATGGAACTTTGAGGCAGAGATACACTCTGAGAAGAATTGTTTCAAAATATACTGTACATTGACTACATTCTACAATTTCGTCCATTCACTCAATAAAACATTTCCCCTATTTATATTAAACACTGTTTTGGTTTCGAAAACATTAAATGAGTATTCTCAATATCGGAATGTATCCCCTATCCATTGGATGGGGGATAACTTCCTGATCACGAGGAGTCAGACTGTTTGGACCCCCCCATTGATCCCGAGAACTATAGCTCTAAAGAGCCCCATGTGAATAAAGCAGTGGTCCATCATGTGAACTGTCACTTTATTCATTCTTTTGGGAGTGCCAAAGACCAGCAGAACCCTGTACTCACCTATCTCCGGTAACCCCATGAAGAATGAAGGGAGCAGTAGTGCCCATGATCAACCAGAGCTCCATTCACATGGGGTTCTTTAAAGCCACGGTACTCGGGATCAGTGGGGGTCCCAGCAATGCTCTCATTGCTAGCATCAGGAAGTAAGCCCCTACCTATCTCAAGAATGGAGGTAGCTTCCAAACTTGAGAATAACTCTTTCAGAACTTGGGTCAAATCAAGTGGGGAACCTTCACTTCATCTAAATGCCAATTTTGAATTCAAGATTCTGTGCTAAAGGGAAGCATAGTTATTTGATGAACGACAGACAAAATTTACTGAAAGGTGGCAAAGTTGAAAAAAATATTAATATAGTTAGATTATATGAATTGCCAAGTATGAATTAATTTTAGTTATAGCACCATAACCTCATAGCATTCAAGTTCTTTCTATCCAGATGTTTACTATTTTATCTACCATCAGAACCCCAAAATTTAACATTTTAAGAACACATGCAAGACGAATTTCCACCAAGACTTATTTGTCCTTTAGTAGAAAAAACTACAATACCTGTCTTTGACTTTTCTGTTTTTTTGAAAAATCTTTTTACTTCCCCGTGCTAATCCATGGGAAATGTATGGAAATTTGGTTGACATATATGTAATTATAAATTCATCTATGACCCCGAAACCACCTTCTTAAAAATTTCATTAGAGAAGACATAATCCATCTAACTCATGCAGACATGATTTCCGCCAGCATTTTGATCCACATAATTCACAATTAAATCCATTTATTTTCACTTTTTTTTTTTTTAAACAAAGAACAAGAGGATGAAAAAATATCTAAAAATAAGTCATCTTCTTTTGATGTAGAAGATAAAAGCTCTATCACTGAGTAAAACGAGACTTGTGAAACACTTTGTCATTTTAATTAATGTATTGGAAGAAGAATCTCTAACAATTACAGCGTGAGGTCATCAAGTTCTAGGAGTAATTACAACACATTATTAAAGATATTGGAATTTTGGAAGATTACATTGTATTGTGCACAAACTAAATAGCACAAATAGAAGGAGTAATTACATTCTCAAAAACATGAACAATAGAGGCGAAAGGCAGGAATGAGTCTAAGATGTTGTCATACTAAGGTATTGTCTTCTAGTTTGGTTAACTATGACAATGCTGGTTGGCTATCCATTGCAGCTTCAATATTATCTAGGAGTGACTACCTCCATTATATCTTATATGATGGAACATTTCAGATTCAGACAGATTTGAAGGAAATAAATCTGTATAAAGTCATAGCATGTAGAAGTGCACTATCGGCCTATAGAAGGCTTAGGTGCTGTTTCATGGATCCATGAAAGTTTCATATTGTGCTGCACCATAATGCTATTCAGACAGGCTAAGAAGAACTGATAAGAAGGAGTGGTTTGGCACCAAAGAGGAGTGTGGATGATCTAGGTCATGTCGATGAGATGAAGGTTGGAATAGTTTGTTCATCCTGGAGGATTCAGTTAGCTGGAGGCTGCTTTTTCATTATAACTGAGAGGTGGTCAGTTTAACACTGGAAGAAGTGACAAGGAGCCTGTTGTGAGAGGTGCTCCATGAGGGCAGCATTGTCCAGGAATAAATTGTGAGCTGACTGTGAGAGAAACATTGCTGCTATAGACCAATGAACAGGAGTAGACCACCAAAGAGATGGAATGGGACAGCTTTTGAGCCTCTGTATGGCTTGTCACTGAGGCAGTGTGGGCTAAGCATACTGTCAGGCCTGAGAACAGTCAGTCATTGGGAGTCCTCTTCCCTGAGAGAGGTTATACCTGGGACTAGAAGATGCTTTGTCAAATGCAAACTAAGGAACATTCATATTCATACTCATAGTTTTATGTTGAAAGCCAAAAGTCCATCAAATTCAACTTGTAGCCTAACATGTTAACTCAAAAGAGGGCAAAAAACCCATGAAGCAGATGCAATTGCCCCATTAATAGGGAAAAAATCCCTTCACGACTCCACATAAGACAATCAAACTACTTCCCTGGATCAATGCCCCATTGCAAAAACCTAATTCCCATAACAAGTAATACTAGATTTTTCAAGAAATGCAAGGCCCTCCTTGAACTTGTACAGTAAATCAACCATTACAACCTGTTGTAGCTTTTAGTTTCATTGTCTCACTGCTGATAAACAATCAGTTTCTGTGGTGATGATGATGATTAAGTCTTCTTTTCTTAGTCGACCCTCATCAAAAACTACTACAACTAGTATTTTCTATGACCTCCATGATTTTTAAGGACATCAACCAAGTCTTCTAGGCATGGAATGAAGAAGTTGGCGACATATTGCAACATCTTTTTCCATTCTTCAAGAACGACCTCTTTTAGAGCCAGGAAGCTGGATGGAGAGTGATGCTCAACTTGTCTCTTCAGAATTCACCATAGGTGTTCAGATGGGTTTAGATCAGAAGACACTTGGCCACTGAATCACTTTCACCCTGTTCTTCAGAAATGCAACAATGGCCTTAGATGTGTGTTTTGGATCATAGTCATGTTGGAAAAGTGCACGTCTACCAAAGACATGTAGTGATGGTAGCATCTTCTCTTTCAATACAGAGCAGTACATCTGTGAATTCATGATAAAATATCTATCTTGGTCTCATCACTATACTTAGGAGTGATGAAACTATGATAAATGTTTTTGGAACTGATGGCTTCAAAACTATGGCTGTCACGATTCTGTTGTCAGATTACCCTGGGTCATGGGCTCCTTCCCTGTCTATAGTGCTAGGGGCGCACTAGCTATCCCTGCTCCCCAGATTACTTCTGAAGGTGAAGATGCTGGGACAATGTACCTTACTGAACTTCTGAATCAGCCCTATATCTGTCCCCCTCCCCATCTCAGGGAAGTGGGGAGGAATATTGTATGTATATACACAAACCAGACAAGCAAGAAAGGACATACAGGGATAAATTAAAATACAAATCATACAAATATGCACTCAGAAACAACAAAGGGGAACACTGGGGAGAACAGGAAGGGAAACTAAATAGAAGAGGATGAGGAATTGCACACCACCGAAACACCTAGCAACAGTCACAGATCAACACTACAAATGCCTATACCAACAACCGAGTCATCCACTCCTCACCAGGCAGTGCAAGACTTAACACTGGCAATCCAGATCGCCAGAGGCGAATATATATTGGAGAGGGGAGTGGCCAATACTGAACAGCTGAGATCATCCATGCTGGGAAGCATCAGAGACTCCAAGCTGAACAGTTTAACCCCTGTACTGCTAATAGAAAATGGCACCATTTAATATGAAGAAGTACTTCTTATCAGTGCAGGAGTTTGTGAAATCAGACGCTGCGGTCTTTCAGCCCCTCTTTGTTGCAGTAAACCCATGACAGTGGCATTGCAAAGGTGAGCAGTACAAAGAAAAATGCATGGTGCTTACAGTATAACATGATGGTGGCAGTGCCCTTATGTGGGGCTACATGAGTACTGCTAGTGTCAGGGAGCTACAATTAATGTATGATATCGTGAATTCACAGATATCCTGCTCTTTATTGAAAGAGAAGATGCTACCATCACATCTTGCCCTTGGCAGACGTGTATTTTTTCAACACGACAATGATCCAAAACACAGATCTGTTGTGGAAGAAGAGGGTGAAAATGATTCAGTGGCCAAGTATGTCTCTAGATTCAAACCCAATCAAAACATATATGAGATATTGCATAGAGGAAAGTTAAGCATCACTCTCCATCCAGCATCCAGACACTATAAGAGGTCTTTCTTGAAGAATGGAAAAAGATAGAAGTTGCAATATGTCGCCAACTTGTTCATTCCATGACTAGAAGAGTTGGTGTTTTCTTTAAAAAGCATGGCTGTCATAGAAAATACTAGATGCAGTAGTTTTGAGAATGGTGTGTATTCATTTTTGCATCAACTAATTTGAATAAAACTGAAAATTTTGTAATGAAATTTATATTAACATTACTTTCATGTTATGGGTCTAAAAATGTTCTATACTTGATACTATACTCAGTCTTGTCGAAATTTTGGAAATTGTTCTCGTGTTCAGTGAGATATTGATTAACCACTTAATGACCGCCGATACGCATTAAAAAGGCGGCAGTTCACGGGCCTTATTCCCTCATTGCCGTTTTAAAACGGCCATCGGGAATAAGGCTGTAGCGCCCCCCCCCCCCAGAGCAAAATCTCCAGGGTCTCAGCTGCCAGGGAGAACTGAGATCCTGGAGAACATAATCAGGGTTGGTGTTTCCGGTACCCGATAACCTGATCGCCATTCTCTCTCCTCTGACATGATATACATGTCAGTGGAGTGAGCAATGAAGCCCCCCGAACCCTCCCAGTACCTCCTCCATCCCCTGGATCTCCTGATCAGTCCCCCAGCCCTCTGTCATCTTCTAGGAACAAAAAATGGCAGGCACATGCGCAGTGCGCCCGCTGAGATCTGCTGGCAGGTACCCGGTAACAATAGGGAATTTTCCCTATTGGTTCCTTTTGATCACTGTGCTCACCCTATCACAGTGGTCAAAAGCAGAAAAATAGTAAATCAAATCCCCCTTTGTCACCTTCTTAGTTAGATAGAAATTATAAAATAAAAATATATATTATTGTATTATATGTTAGGGTTAGTTTAAGCTCCCTCCAAAGATTTTCTATTGGGTTCAGGTCTGGAGACTGGTTAGGCCACCCCAGTACCTTGAAATGCTTCTTAAAAAGCCACTCTTTAGTTGACCTGGCTGTGTGTTTCAGGCCATTGTCATGCTGGAAGACCCATCTTTAACGCTCTTACTGAGGAAAGGATGTTGTTGGTCAAAATCTCATGATACAAGACGCCATCCATCCTCCCTTCAATATGGTTCAGACATCCTGTCCCCTTTGCAGAAAAGCACCTCCAAAGTATGATGTTTCCTCCGCCATGCTTCACGTTTGGGATGGTGCTCTTGTGGTTGTACTCTTTCTTCTTCTTCTTCCAAACATGTCAAGTGGAGTTGATACCAAAAAGTTTTATTTTGGTCTCATCTGACCACATGACCTTCTCCCACGTCTCCTATGGATCATCCAGATGGTCATTGGTGAACTTAAAACTGGCCTGGACATGTGCTGGCATGAGCAGGGGGACCTTGCGTGCCCTTCAGGATTTTAATCCACGACGATGTAGTGTGTTACTAATGGTAATGTTTGAGACTGTGGTCCCAGCTCTCTTCAGGTCATTGACCATGTCCTCTTGTGTAGTTCTGGGCTGATTCCTGATCTTTTTCAGAATCATCGTAAATCCACAAGGCGAGATCTTCCATGGAGCACCAGACCAAGGAAGACTGACAGTCATCTTGTGTTTCTTCCATTTTCTAATAATTGTGCCAACGGTTGTTGCCTTCTCACCAAGCTGGTTGCCTATTGTCCTCTAGTTCTTCCCAGCCTTGCGCAGGTCTACAATTTTGTCCCTGGTGTCCTTAGACAGCTCTTTCGTCTTGGCCATGGTGGAGAGGTTGGAGTGTGATTGTGTGTGTACAGATGTATTTTATACAGGAAACGAGTTCAAACAGGTGCAATTAGTAAAGGTAATGAGTGCAAGAAGGGCTTCCTAAAGAAAAACTAACAGGTCTGTGAGAGCCAGAATTCTTGCTGGTTGGTAAGTGATCAAATACTTATTTCATGCTATAAAATGCAATTTCATTATTTAAAAATCATAGAATGTGATTTTCTGTTTTTTATTTTTAGATTCCACTATAGTTATACCCCTGGTAATACATATCACTCGATCTATTCTTGGGAAAAAAGTAGGAACTTCCTGCCAAAGCCATCTATGATAGATATGGAAAGGATATATAATGTCCATGTCACACCATTTATGTTTGTATAATTGCCAGTTTCAGACATCAAAATATGTTACCAGTGCAAATATAAAGTATCAAAGAAACAAATACAAATCCCAGACAAGACCCCTAAATAATTGCAGACCATAAACCCAACTCCCAAAATAAATACAGACTCCAAGCCATACCCCCTAAGTAAACACAGCATATAAATTAGACTGCCTGAACAAATACTTACTCAAACTAAATCTCTTAAATATACACAAACACTAGACTAGACTACTTCAGTAAATAAAGACCCCAGACCAGAATTCCTAAATAAATACAGATCCAAGACCAGACCCCCTAAATAAATACAGACACAGAACCAGACAGTCTAAGTACATGAAGACCCGAGACCAGTCCCCCTGCAGTTTAACAGCAGACCCCATTAAGTAAATACAGACCCAAGACCAGATACCCTTAAATAAATTATGACATCAGACCTCTCAAATAAATATAGACCCCAGACTAAACTCCCAAACACTCCCTGGGCCCTAAAGCAGAGACTGCAAATAATCAAATTTTCCTGCCATCTTGTTCAATCATGTGCAAATTGATTCACAGGACCCAGACAACTGGCCATTTCAGTAATCTCTAGTTGCCAGACGGGAGCGCAGGAAATCGCCTCCTTCTTGACATTATCCACTACTCCTCCTTTAATTAGCCAGCATGCTACCTACTCAAAAGAAGAGACTTGGATGCTGGTATGTAGAAGGAGGTTCACATGACTCCCATCTGGCAGCCATAGATTTCTGACATGGCTTCTGGAACGGGTCCTGCAAATCGATTGCACCATCTCTACTTCTCGTTACTACAACATCAGAATCATCATACCTTCCCTGCCACCATAAGATTGATAGGTTTGGTAGTCCAGAGGATGGCAGTAACATGTAGTGGTAAGTTAAGTGTCAGGATGAGTGTCATCCAAGCGATTTCTTTGTTCTTTTAACAGAGTATTTTTAATGCATGCCTCCCAGACATTGTAAGAGAGATGGTATATATGTTTTCTATGTAAAAATATAAAATTATAATATATTGGCATTTATTACCTCCGTAAACTCTCCAATTTTATACTTTTTGTATTTTAGCTTTAAGAAATATGTAAGAGGAAATCTTAAGAAATCAGATGAAAACTAGGAGTTTCTGGAAGAAGAAACATTTTGAGAAATTGAAGATTTAATCTTTGAAGACTTTCTGCTTATAAATAATAAATCTTCCTCATATTCATCTTCTGATCTCAGACAGGATTAAAGTTGTCAGCGAGCATGAAACAGTCTTTATTTGGTTGTTCTTTGTGCTAATCTCTTTTAGTGAGGATGGTTATTAAAACTAGTAGGCAAACTTACTAACATAAGGGAGAGTATTTGTAATGTCCAGCTAAAGAACATCCTCGAAACTGATCAACCATAGTATTAAACCATGGAAAAATGAGCATGGGATAGGACCAAATTGTTATGGCAAGTGGTTAATTGTTATGGCTAGATAACAGTGTGAAAGAATCTCCAAAACAGGAGGTCAAATGGGGTCTTTATGGCATCCAGAGGTTAGTATCTGGTATCTGGTACAAGTGGCAAAGGTCTAATAGGAGAACATGAATCTTCGTATTCATTCTGATGTTATTTTGTTACTTTCAAATGTACCACCTACCAATAATTGGTGCACATCAAGAACACCCTAATGTGAACAAAACGTTCAACATCTTAACTTGGCCTTTAAATTTCTCAGATCTCTCAGATCTCCAATTGAGCACCTGTGGGATGTGCTGAAAAAAATCAAGCAACTTAAAGGATCTGCTGCTAACATGTTGGTGATGATAGGCACATAGGACATCATGATAGGTTTTAAGAACTTTGTACCTTAGAGCTGTTGGGTAAGATGGAGACCTACACAATATGAGGTAGGTGGTCTTTCATCTCATGATTAGTATTATTCCTCTTTTGTAAGGCTAATAAACAAAAATGTAACATTACCTCAGAACTGTAAATTAATTTATAATTCTTCTGTGGAAGTCTAGCATTTGGACCCAATCAGACATAAGGAACTCAGCGCAACAGCTTCCCATGCACCCTTTATAACTGTACACCTAAACAATCTCTTCAGAACTTTAGGTAATTAGCATTTATAAAACCTAGGATAAAAACAATAAGCAAATACTTTGCAGTAAGTAAGTAGTTAGTAATAGTACATGCAAATAACATAGGGTACTTGGTTGACACTATTTTGATAAATCATTTTAATTAGTGCAACGGCACCAACCTGACACTGCCTGTAGTTTACTTAGCAAAATCCTGATGACAGGTTCGCTTTAAGGACAGCAGTTTCTTATTTGAACTAGTTTATCATATATTATTTTACCTCACAAATAACATCATTTTTTTCTTAGAATATAATTTACTGAAAAACAGTAAAAAAAATGTTGTGGCTTGAAAAAAAACATAATTCTGCCATTGCCAAATATATAGACCCCGACTCATCACTGCCTGTACGCCTAGTTTTAGTCTACACTGTGTTCCAAATTATTATGCAAATAATATTTTCTCAGATTTTCCCAAATTACCTATATGAATTGCAGTCATTGTAATTTTCCAGTCAAATAACTATTAGAGTACAATTGAAAGGTTTTTGTACAAACTGCCTATGATAACAGTATATTTTTTAAAAAATAAAAAACTCAAACTGCACTCAAAATGCATGTTCCAAATTATTATGCACAGCAGAGTTTTCAACCTTTTCGTTTTAATAAAGAACAAAAAAATGGTCATTTTTGAAATTAAAAGCATTAGCAGGTTATTACAAACTGAAATCAAACAGTTTTCAACTCAAAACTTTATTCTAGGTGATGTTACATTTGCACATAGGACCCTTTGATCGAAAGAAGCTTCTGAACTCTCTCGTCCATTGAATTTGTCAGGTTTTGGATGGTTTCTGCTTTAATTGTTTTGCATGAGGACAGAATACCCTCCCAGAGCTGTTGCTTAGATGTGAACTGCCTCCCGCCATCATAGACACTCCTTTTGATGATGCTCCAGAGGTTCTCAATGGGGTTGAGTTCAGGGGAGCATGGGTGCCACACCATAAGTTTGTCCCCTTTTATGCCCATAGCAGCCAGAGATGCAGATGTGTTATGTGCAGCATGTTTGTACAGCGTTGAACCCGCAGCAGCCAGATATTACAGCATAGTGGATGGCATTTCTAGAAAGCGGATCACCCGTGGACACTGACATGCAGCGCGTCTTTCAGGACACATGTCAAAATCTCTTACGGAGTCGCTAGTCTCCGCAACAGAAATTTGACCACTAGAATGTATTGAATGCGGTAAATCCACATGGTTAAGTGAACACATGTGGATTTACCTGCGGTCAATGGCAATATGCCGTGTTCAAAGTGCTGCTATGTCCGGATCGTGGGCACATAGCCTAAAAAATAAAATAATAAAAAAAAAATGGCGTGGGCTCCCACGTCATTTTTATAACCAGCAGAGGGAAAGCCAACTGCTGGGAGCTGATATTAGTAGCCAGGGAAGGGGCCATTAGCTAAAAATGTTCCCTGGCTATTAATAACAGCCCACAGCTGTTTGCTTAGCCTTTACTGGCTAGATTACAGGGGCACCACAGAAAAAAATTGATGTAGGGTCCCCCTATAAAATATAAATAGAAAACGCTAAACAAACTGCTACGCACTAATATTAATAGCCAGGGAAGGGGCCATGGATACTAGCCCCCTCTGCAGCTAATAATATCACAAATCTGTTGCTTAGCCTTCACTCTTTCCACTGCCGTGTATCGGTGGCGCGTGGGGTAATGGGGTTGGGGTTCATGTCAGCCTTGTATTGGTGGCTGATGTGAAGCCTAGGTTAGTAACGGGGGAGTCTAAAACACGCCCCCATTACTAATCCCATAGAAAAGTGTTCAACAGTTTTTCAATAAAGACACGACCAGAATAAAGTTTTTTATTGAAATAAAATTACACACGGTTTTAATAATTTTTTTATTGTGCTCTCAATCCCTGATGCCCTCGTCTCCTGAAAAAAATAAAAAACAACCATATCCCTCACCTGTCAGCCATCATAACGTACTCCAGATTGTCCCATGACAATCCGGATCACTTCTACAGCAGCCACATCAATCACTGTAGAAGTCAGTAATATACACTGACAGGAGTGTAATCATTCCTGCCAGTGTACATGTCTCTGCTGCAGGCTGAGGTCAGGTGAGTTCATCAGCTGAAGATCAGCTGATCAGCCCCAGTGACCTCATACTGCATCAGTGGTATGTGGAAACATTCTTGAGAATGTTCCCACGCAGCAACGGTGCCATAAACTGAGGTCCCGGAGCTTTCAGCTAATCTTCAACTGATGAACTCGAGGGACCTCAGCCATCACCACAATGATGTACGCTGCCGGGAGCGAGCACGCTCCCATTAGTGTACCGCCGGGATGATCACGTCACCAGTGAACATCATGAGGACGGCGGGACACCAGGGGATGCCGGACAGGTGAGGATAAAGGTGTTTTTTATTTTAATATTGATTTTTACTCTTTTTTTTTTTTTTACAGCACAGACGAAGGCTGATGAGACTACTGCTCCCCTCAGCCACGCCGCTCTCGCTGTTATCAGCAGGAGCGACGGTCAGATGATGGGAGAAGTAGTCTTCTTCCCCGGCCTGGGTACCATTCTTTGAGCGTTTTTGACCTGCAGAAACGCTACAAAGAATGGACATGCTGCGTATTTTAACGCAATGGCAATCCTGAGCGGAAATTTCCGCATCATGTGCACAGCACATCAGGATTGCCATTGCATTAGCTGGCAGACGGATTGCCAAGCGTTTTTGGTGCATTTCCGTGTGGAAAAAACACCGCAAAAATACATCAAAAATGCTCAGTGTGCACTTAACCTTAGTGCAACCTCATCTGGAATATGCTGTTCAGTTCCAGGCACCAGTTTATAGAAAGGATGCCCTGTAGTTAGAAAATGTACAAAGAAGAGCCACAAAACTGATGAGAAGCATGGAGGATCTTAGTTATGAGCAGGGCCGGCTCCAGGTTTTTCTGGGCCCCGGGCGAAAGAGTCTCAGTGGACCCTTTTAACACATACACGATTCATGATGCACAGATACGGCGGAGAAATATATATATATAGTACACAGGGCCCAGCCTGCCACCTCATCCTTCACATATGCAGACATGTGCACGCACACACTGTACGCAGACACATGCACGCACACACGGTACGCAGACATGCACACACGGTACGCAGACACACGCACACACACGGTACGCAGACACACGCACACACACGGTACGCAGACACACGCACACACACGGTACGCAGACACACGCACACACACGGTACGCAGACATGCACACACACGGTATGCAGACATGCACACACACGGTACGCAGACACACGCACGCACACACGGTACACAGATATGTACACATACAGACAAACACATATTTTTACACAAATTCTTAAAGACATATATAAAACAGACAAATATATATATACACAGTCATACACACTGACATTCACATACATGCACTCACACAGACCCATTACAAGTATTTTTAATATGGGGATTGGGGAAGCCCCACTCACCTGTCCCCGGTCCAGTGTCCTGTCCAGCAGCTCCTCAGGTATGGGGCAGTGCAGGGCCCCCGGCGTGTCACAGACTTCATGGCCCTGGACCATCAGAGGGGCCCACTTGCGGTCGGGTCCGGGCCGCTCCCCTCCCATCTGTGCAGGACCTCCGCTCCGACGGTGTTTGATGGCACTCCCCCAGACATGGCTGCGCGCTGTGCGACTGTGTCTGCTAGTAATGACGCGGCAGGGGCGACACACAAGCAAAATTAAAGGTGCAGTGCCGTCGACCCTGCCGTGTCATTACTAGCAGACACAGCCTGACAGCGCGCGGCCATTTCTGGGACTGGGGGAGTGCCGGCAATCAAGCAGCGCCTGCGTCACTGAACAGGTGCCGAAGATGCGGCCATGGCCCCGACAGTGAGTGGGCGGGTGGGTGTGTGGGCCCGGCCCCGACAGTGAGTGGGCGGGCGGGTGTGTGAGCCCGGCCCCGACAGTGAGTGGGCGGGTGGGTGTGTGGGCCCGGCCCCGACAGTGAGTGGGCGGGTGGGTGTGTGAGCCCTGCCCCGACAGTGAGTGGGCGGGTGGGTGTGTGGGCCCGGCCCCGACAGTGAGTGGGCGGGCGGGTGTGTGAGCCCGGCCCCGACAGTGAGTGGGCGGGTGGGTGTGTGGGCCCGGCCCCGACAGTGAGTGAGTGGGCGGGCGGGCAGGTGTTTGGGCCGGGCCCCGACAGTGAGTGGGCGGCTGGGCCCCTCTGATTTTCCAGGGCCCCGGCACTTGCCCGGGTACGCCGGGTGCTGACGCCGGCCCTGGTTATGAGGAAAGATTAAAAGCATTAAATGTATTTAGTCTTGAGAAGAAATTACTAAAAAGGAACATGGTCAACTTGAACAAGTACATATATGGCCCAAACTAAAAAATATGGTCATAAGTAGTTTCATTTAAAACCCCTTCAAAAGACGAGAGGATATTCCTTCTTCGTAAAAAAGTTCAATCTCCAGATCAGACAAGGCCTCTTTTCTACAAGGACTTGGATCCCTTTTTTTTAAGAAGAAGAAAATAACAAATTCTTATGTGAAAGTTCTTGTTCTGAATGTTGATCCATTCGATCGACAATCAGGATCAGGGGGGGAAATCTTGCTCTTTTTGGGACGATTGGATCATGAATTATGGATGCTTCTATACCCCATTCCCTTTATATTTTTCCATGCCTTGGTTCAATTTGATGGACTATTTTCAACCATACTAACTGTATAACTATCGCAGATAGCAGAGCTGAAATCCTAAGGATTTGTGGACACAGGGTTTCTTAGACGCCGAAGTACCTGCTGAATTTTTCCTGCAAAAGACGCCTCAAGAAAACATTTTTTTTTACGACTGTTTTTCAAGGAAGCGTCTTAACTGACGTCTTTTGCAGCTGCTTTGCTGCCTGCTTTTATTTTTAATATTCAATAGTGTGTAGGGATGGTCCTCAGTCAGGTGCGATGAGAGGCAAACAGGAGGCATGTTCCTTTAAATGTCCATAACAGTTTTTTGGCTTCATAAACCGTTCAAAAGCAAAATGCAAACAAACAGCTAGTAGTCCAGGCAAAAAAAAAAAAAAAAACAGTCATTATAGCAAGGTCTCTGGTTAGCCAGTGTTGTGGTCACAAAGGCTGGTAGGCATCCAGTACATGACCCAGTCTGGAGACACCCACACAGAAGACCTTCTCCCTCCAGACACACAGACCATGTGCCAAACAACAGCCTCCATTATATAGGCTGTTAACCACACCCAGAGGTGAGGCATGTGGGTAGCTGGACCCGCCCATCTCTCTAAACTACCTGTAACCCGGTCCCAGGTGCATCAATCAGTCCTCTTGGTGCTTATATGCACTAGAGAAACAGTCCGGGTTACATCACAGAGTCCAGCCATCTCTGTGACACATACCTCCCATCGACTATGCGACCATTAGCCACATTACAAGTGTAATAGTGAGGGATATCCAAGTGAAAACATTCAGAAGAATGAACTGGTCACTTCTTTTAACCACTTCATTGCTTTGGAAGTCTGAATCAGTGAAAGATGCTCAAAAACATTGAAAAAAGTTGTTTTTAAATTGCTAAACATACAGAATGTTCATTCTTTTCTGCATTTTATAGCACTTTTCAGGAGAGTTTTAGGCCGAATCCACCTGAAAAAAATACATCCCATGCACATATTCTTAGGCCACATTCACACATTCAGTATTTGATCAGTATTTTGCATCAGTATTTGGTCAGTATTTTTTCTCAGGAGTAGGAGCCAAAACCAGGAGAGGAACAATGAGATAAAAGGTATAATAGAAACAAGTCACCAATTCTGCATTTATCACCCACTCCTGGTTTTGGATCCCACTCCTGAGAAAAAATACTGATCGAATACTGATAGTGGGGCCGTGGCATAAGATTCTATATATAACATCCTATTAGTGTTTGGCAAACTGCACTGCTTTCTGAAAGTTTACCCTCGGATGGAAAACCCCTTTAACTTCTTAATAGCGGAGTACCTTTGTTTAGTCTGATGACCCACATCAAAGAAAACTTCACAAACAGCGATTTTTTTATCCATATATTTTAATTATTTGAATCCACGAAGTTACCATAAAAATGCCCAAATGTAAGTAGCAATAAGGTTACTCAATCACTATAAATACATTTAGTAACCTGAAGAAGTTCCTTTGCAAGACTCCAGTTTATCAGTCTGCAGCATGATGGACGGGTCCTTAGTCTGAAATGGGGAAAAATTAATAGCAAAAGCTTAAATTCAGATAATTTTTCCATATAAATACCATGTGAATGGATCAAGTGCTGACATTTTTAAATGTACATTGAGAATGTTATTAGTAATGTTGATATAAGAAGTCTTGCATTTCATGCTTAGTGGTCCTTGCATTTCAAATTCCGCATTAATAGAAACGTAATTGGAGCCCCATTAGTTTTTCTCATTTTTATTGAATTCAAGAAATGTTATCTATCAGTTTCTCTGGTGGTTTCTGCAGTTGATTGATTGCTTCTAAATTACCTCCCTGGTTGGGCTCAGGTATTGTACATTTCTGATCAGCATGACTCAGTAAGATAAAGCAGCAATTACTTTGTGTATATTAATCTTTTACATAATAAATCTATTATTTAACATTTAAGAATGGTTTAATTAAACATTGGCAAGTTACAAAGCCATTGAGCCACTTTGAAAACGCTATATAAAATATAAAGGCACATAAGTCAGAGAGTAAAATAGTAAAATACGCTGGTATTATTTTATTTGCTCCAATTGTATCTTAGCCAATGTCCTTCTGATAACATGACATTCACATAAGGAAGGGTAACTAATTAGATCTCCAGAGTCTTAAAACATTGACCTATTATTGCTGACAATTTTTCCAGTCCTATTCTATAGAACTTTCAACATTTACTTTTCAATGCTCAAACTTATATTTTGCAATCAATGTAGGTTACAGGATACTATACGTATACGGATAGCTGCAATATCTGTGCATGGTTTAGTATAATTGACTATTAGCTCTGGGTCATACTAGTGCTTATATTATTTATAATAATACAATATTATTATTAATTATATTATATTTGGCCGAAACGCGTTGGTTTCGCTGACTGAGCTGCCCTGTCTATATTTATGTTCCTGAAATAAATTTGAAGATTTTTGTCCACTCACGGAGTGCCAGATATCTTTTCACTGTTAGACTTATCGGTACTTAAGATGAATGGGCTGATAAGAGAAGGATAATTTTGCGGAGACATTGGAATATTTTTATGGTGGATCCTGATCGTCATGATTTCATTTCACCATTTCCATCAGTGAGACTTTTAAGAAGGGCAGATCTTAGAAGGATAGATTGATTCACAGTTTATATGTACCACCAAAACCTTCCAATACATGGTTAGATCAATGCAAAAAGATTTTTGGTATGTAAAGATGTGGTAATTGTAAATCTTGCAAATTTATCCAGCCCTTGAAGATCTTCCAAAATACCACAATGGGTAGGATATACATACTCCAATAATGATTTTACTAACTGTAGGACATGTGGTGCGGTATATATGTGTACTTGTAGCTGCTCTCTTAATTATATTAAACAACAAAGCTCCAATTGCGTGTACATATGCCAGATAAAATAATGTTTTGTTTTTTATTACTCTGAGACAAATTAATAAGTGCCTTTTTGGTCTGTTATTGTTCCTTAGCTAATTTGTATTTCTATAGGTACAATATTTTGAATTATAATATTGACTTCTCTAATGGGATAGTATTCTTCATAACACTATTTTTTGGCTGTTTCTGACCAATATTATAGTTGAAATTTGGATTATTAAGTATAGTTTTCAATATTCATACTGGAGCTCCATATGTCCCTCTGTCATGTGTCTGGGTTAGAACTCTTGAGCCTGTGCTTTGTGGTCAGCTTCTCTATCTGCTGAGCCACAGCAGTTACACCTTTTCTCTGGGTGTTTGTCTTTTGTCCTTGTTTTAGTCTTTTTAGGTTAACAGGTGTTTTCATTTATTCATTTGTCTGCCCAATCACCTTTCGGGTTTGGCTATATATATTTTCTCCCTGCGGGTATTTCCTGCTGGTGATATTCTCATTTTGATGTCCAGCCATACTGCTGTTGTTTATACCCGTCAATGAAAGACCAACTAGGGTTTATCTCTCTGCTGATTATACTTTTCAACCTGCATCTATCTTCTGTTTTTTTGTTTAGGAAGTAGGCTGCATACTCTCTAGCACAGGGATGTCAAAGTCAAACACATAGAGGGCCAAAATAAAAAACTTTGACAAAGTTGAGAGCCAACCAGTATACAGTATAATGGGCCCCACATAGTCCTCCATACAGAATAAAGGGCCCCACATAGTTCTCCATACAGCATAATGGGCCCCACATAGTCTTCCACACAGAATAATGGCCCCATATACGGGTGGCAGTTCTGGTGTCATGGGGACAAATCTAATCACCCCGCAGGCCAGATTTGGCCCACGGGCCAGAGTTTGTCACGTATGCTCTAGCAGTACATGCCTTATCTTCCCGTTTTGTATTTCATGGTTTGCTTTATCTCACTCTGGGATATCTTTATATCTCAGCATCCTTCCCTTCTGTACGCAAATCACATTCTACTCTGCCTTCTGGTTCCTTAGGAGGAACGAGAAGTGCCTCTCAGGCAGCATAGGTGTCATGCATGGTGTGGGAAAGACTAAGTGCAATTCGAAGGGATGAGGGGAAGGTAGCACAAACTCTAGGAAAAGGGGGAGTGGAGACCTCTAGGCAGATCTAATATCACCCTACCTATCCTACCATCCCTATATAGGTTCCGCACCTATCGCCGAACCCTATATATCCCTACAGCTAGGCCCTAGATAGGGAGGGGGGTGAGCACTGGTCAGGCCCCACTATAAACTAAAGACAACAAGGTAGACAAACAAGGGGGAAAAATTTAGCTTGAGCAGACACCAGAGAAATAACACCAAACATCCTCCAAGGGCACCAGAGAGGAAGCTAGCTGACTGCTATTGCTCCAAGCCTTCACAAGGGAAGATGGAAATATCACCTGCGACTCCCTGAAGCAGAGTTTATAAACACCCAGACCTGGGTGTGTCAATCAGAGCAGTAAGGAGGTTGCCGCTGGGTACAAACGTATGAAAGATTAAGAAGGCGTCTGCAATGCCAAACGCAGTGACCTTCTGCAGCCAGAATCAGAGTGACTGTCTGTTACACCTGACACACTCGTGACAATAGGTCTAAGCTACCATCGTTTAGTCTGTTGTTAGTAGTTCCTACTTGGGCTAGAAAAGCAATAGAGACTGCGGGGTCAGAATCTCCAGTCTGTACAGGAACCAGCTGGGTCAGTTGCAGTTTCTAGTGTTTTACAGATTTATTACACAATCATAACACCCTCATTTTGATACTGATATTTTAGAACGGTGCTCTTATCAACATTTCCTTTTTTCTTCTGTTGTGCATACCACGTATATTCTTATTAAATGGCCGTGCATCATGTATTGGTGTATGTGCCAGAATAAATTACGTGGCTATCATGGCTGTGCTTTCAGGCTAAGAGAGGACGTCAGAGTATTATTGCACTGCCTGGCTGGGTGAAGCCCCCTACCTGTGGCACACTCCAAAGTTAGTTATGTTGCAATCATGGCTGTGCATTCCAGTTGCGATCATGTGCAGGAATATTGGAGCACCACCTGACCAAGAAAAGCGTGCGGTGACATGCTGCTGACATCACTTGTCGTTCCCTAGATTTTAAATTGGCATTTCAGCATGGTACATCTTTTATGACCTGTAACTCATCATGGTATCTACCAGGTTTTAAAATTGGGCATCCATTCATATCATCTCTATAAATGGGTCCATAAATTGATTCCCATTATAAACGTCATTATACTGGAGGGAAAAGCATCGGGAAGTTTGAAAACCAGTGATGGATCATCATCAGTAATTCCAGATGAGTATTCCACTGTATAGGGTTTACAGCATATTATATTTTCCCTGCTATATCATCAATGTATAACTATCACCATTGGGCTGTTACTATATTTTTCTATGATGTCTTTGCAATGTCCTATTTATATTGGTCTATGTTATCAATAGGGATATTCTAAGGGACTGTTTAGTGCTCAGTCTTCGTTGAGCGAGGGTGCCACTGTTACAAGTCTAGGTATAGTGTCACATTAGGCAACCACATTATCATAGAATATTTTTTCATATTCATTCTGTCTCCTGCTATTGTGAAATGCATGCAATTTATCTGCTGTGTCCCTAATTAATATCTATTATATAATTGTTTATTATTGGTAATTTATAGGACTGATGTAGACTACCGTATTTTCGGTCCAAAACATTGGATCGCACTCGGATCAATGCTATTATATGGGGCCGTGCATATGTCTGATTTTTCCTTGGATCGAGCCTGTCCGAAGAAAGCAAAAAATCACAGCACACACAATTTGCATCCATAAATCAGATCGCATTCGCCCATACAAGTAAAAAAACATAGAACCGCACTCAGATGACATTCGAGTACGGTCCGATTTTCATGGACTGACAGAATGGAGACATTTTTTTCCACCTGATCAGAGAGTGTGCTCAGCAAAATCAGACCAATTTTCTCACATGAACGGAAAAACGGTTGTGTGACCCTAGCCATAGAACCAGTAAAATTGTACTAAATCACGGGCGTGGTTTTAATATAATCTAATAAAATTATGGTTTTTAGTGGAGTTTTTTCTTCTTTAGTTACTCAGCTGCTTGTCTCCTCTACCTCACCCCTAATTTTTCTAATGTCACATGTGTCTATCAATCACTCACTAAATGCCCATCCAATTTAAAGAGGTAGTCCAGACCCCCAAAAAACCTCCTTTCTCTGATTACCAGATCATTGATGGTAAGGAGAATTGGCTTGCACACAGTAGGAATAGCAAAGTGCGGGCAGAAAGAGGAATTTCACCACATACTCTAAATTTAAATGCAAGGTTTTTATTTCCATGTGTAGGCAATAGACATGTATTCTGACTTTTTTAAAAGTTACAGAGCCCATGATACTCAACCAAATGTTCTACTTGAAAGAGAATGTTAGCATACATGAACAAATATATAGTAATAACAGGATATGGAAGTCAAATAATAAGTAAGCCAACCAAGAAAATAGAAGATAATATCCAGGGAAATAGAGTCCTGCAGTGGAAGTTAAGTAAATGTTCACAATGAGGGTAATGATAGTAGGTTAAGGTAGTTAGAGGAGGGGAAGTAGGAGGGAAGCGGCGCAGCCACAAGTTTGCCCCTTAGGAGCGAATCCTTGAAGAGGGAGAGGGGCTGGACAGACAGTTTGATGACAGGCTACACAGGCTATACATCAAAAGGAGAGTATACAATATGACTGTCAAAAAGTCCTGCGTGGTGCCAGCGGCACATGGAAAAAAGTAGTAACATGTTTATTTTCCTTTTTCTTTCAGCAACTTTGTGATAAACACCCAGGATAGGATAGGATCGAAACATAAAACACCTATGTCTCTGCACTTTTAAACTCTGAATATATGTCTATTGACTTCACATGGAAAAAAAAAACAAATTATTGAAATAAGAGTGTGCGGTGAAATTCCAAACAGATAATGAAAGAGAACAGATTGTATTTACAATACCTTTGGGGGGAATTTTAACATTATTAACACATTCTTTTTATTGCTGATTTCCTGTTATGATCATGTACACACTCACACATGAATAATGGACATAGGAAAATTCAACCACCGGGAGACACACCACCTACACCAAACTGGTCCCTGTACAGACTATAAAGGCTCTAACCATAAAACTAAAAATACCACCTCGGACCTAACTACCTAAAAAGCTGTCTAGGGGTTTCTTGTACCTCCAGAGGAACCAGATTGGAGGCCACAACACACTGCCAACAAGGGGAGAGGAAAGTGTGAAGAAAGGTATGAAATCTTAGGGTGAGAAACTAAAACACATTCATATAGGGCAGAGAGGGAAAACAAAGGAACAAATAACTTCCCAAAAACCTAACAGTGGTAAAAAGTAAAGGTGCTGGGAAGGTAAGCAAACAGACTCACTGCAGGAATACAACTGGAGTTTACCAAACAAGATAAACTCCCTAGCTGAAGGGCTGGAACTATTGAACACACATCAACCAAGAGGTATAGCCAGCAAGGAAGTGTAGTGAAGGTTGAACATAAAAAAAACCCACCCGGAATGTGATAGGGCAAACGAAAACAGGAAAATGAGAAAAACCTGGAGAAGAGCAAACAAAAGACATTTGAAACCATTGCTATTTGTACATGACAGAAAGAGCAATAGCTCATCATACAGGGGAACTGACCACGAATCAACAGGTCACCAGATCAAATCCACAAACCGAGGCATGACATTTCAACTGTAACTAGACCTGGTATATTAGCCCCAGCTACAGGGGAAATTTAACCTTCGGGCTGCATATTAGAGCTGACTGGGTCTCCTAGGACCCAGAAGCTCCTGTTTCCTCCCAACACCCAGCGATCACATGGAGGAGAAAGCACGATCAGTGCACAAGCGCTGGTGAGGTGCGGTGTATGCATAGATCGAGAAGGTAAACATGGTAATATAACATGTTTATCTTCTCTAGAGGGAGTCTGGCTGTGTCTTACCAGTCTACATTCCTCTCCCATAGCTGCATGATCTTCTGAAAGCTGCTTACACTGCATTGACATTTTAGACAGTCAGTGCAGAGCAAAATGTGGACTGCCAAAATGTCCATGAGCGGCCTGGAAGTAAAAGGTTTTTCAGGACTAAAAAAGAACCCAACCTGTACCTTCTGTAAAAAGTCATGACATACCAGAGGTGACTTCCACCCACTTTTTACATCAAGTTACTTTGGGTTCAGCATTCTGTGCTAATTATTTTTCCATTTTGTCTATAATAGGAATTGAAGTTTAGTTACTGATGCTGAATTTCATATCCTCTGCATAGACATAGACAAATAATAAAATTCTAGCTGCCTGAAAAGAGGGCTTCTAGACCTCATAGGCTCCCACTAGTGGTGATTGTAGGCACTGAGAATTTAATATGGCTATGGAGGAAATTTGAAGTTCTGTACATGAAAAGCAATAATTATCAATTATAGTGCATTAGACAGTTATTCTGAATTAAATAAAAAGTGCAGGAAGCTTTTCTCACAACAAATGCCAACGTGGGTTATAAATAATCTAGTGATAATGTATAACTATAAAGAAAGATTGAACTTGATGGAACTATATTTTTCTACCTTTTTAAATGAGTATACTAAAAATGTCAAAGAATAAAATTGAATCGCCAAAAAAAAATAAAAAGAGATTAAAACATCACATATATTCCAAAATGGGGCCATCAAAAATTATATCTCGGCAAGCAAAAAAAACATACAGCCCAATCGACAAAACATACATTATTGGTTTTGGCAAATGAGAACACAAGCCAAGTGATTTTTTTTTTTTAACAAAGCATAGAATTAGTAAAAAGAAATGCAAATTAGGTATTGCTGTGAAAGAACTGACCCTGTGATTCACATTGCTGGGTCATTTTTAACACACAATGAACACCGTAAAAACAAAACCCCTAAAAAATGGTGGAATCACATTTTTTTTCACCATTTCACCTCACTTGGACTTTTTTCCCAATTATTCAGTACATTATATGGTAAAGTTAATCGTGTTTTACAAAGCTATAACTTATTTTTCAGTTTTATCTAGCATTTATTACCAGTCAACAAGCTCAAGTTCTGTTAGGTGTCCCTGAGTGGTTGGAGACTAGCTGCTATGAGGTCTTCATACACTGAACACACAACTATCTCTCTATAGCACACCTTCAAAAGCAACAGCAACATGCAGATCTTTATACAGAACGTCTGAGCAGTGCAGCTGTGAATCCATCTCTGGAACAAACTACAACACTCACTAGGAGCTGAGACATCTCTTTTATTCCAGTTGCTCCTCCCTCCTACACCTCCTCCCCTCTCCATGGATGACTATGGGCTGCAGAATGTAATTTGATCATTAAATATATGGACTTTTGTATATAGATTTCATCCTTTAATCCTGAAAGAATAATCAGTGCATGAGGCAGGAAGGGTGGGGGGTGAAGGAATTGTGATAAGTGGAGAAAGATAAAATTCAACTTCACGTCTCGGTTGGCCTATTTTCAGTATTTCTGCATAATGCTTCTAGAATAACATGACAACAGGTGCAGCCTGTTGCCTATTCCCCTTCAGAGAGGTGACATTAGATAAATGTAACATGTACAGTATCTCTATACAACACATATATTTTATCATAATTTGTCCAGGTGTTTTACTGACTGGGAGACAGTGATTGATGTTTTCCTTCCTTCTGCTTCAAGGGAGAGAGAACCAAGTTCATTTTGCCGGCAGAATGTCCATGTACTGTAATCATATTATACAGTTAGAGCATTTCTGCAATTTTTTTTCTACTGCTCTTTTAACATTAATATTATGGAAAACAATAAATAAATCAGCAGATTATAAATAATACTAAAAAAAAAGTTTAAATTCGGTTGGCTATATTTACAAAGCACCTCTGTTAAGGTCAACCTTACACTAACAAGCTGCGAATGAAAGAAAGGTTAAACTGGATTAGACATTGGATTTCTGTAGTGTTGGCAGATGATTTTATTTCTAGATAAAGACTTACCTGCTTTTGCGATTTATGAAGGGTCCTTTTTTTCACAAGACACTTCACCTTTTCCTTACCATACGTCATCCACAGCCTGTTCCTGGTTGCTGAATGTGCATCTGAATGGCGCTGGAGGAAAATGTTTGAGAAATGGTGCTTTATAGGAGTTTCATACTCTGAAATTTGGAAACTCTTCCTGGAGGCATTTCCTTCTTTTAGAAGCCTTGTGGATCTACAGGAACAGCTGGAAAGCATGTGTGATGTGTATTTTTTTAAAAATGTATGCCTGTTTCTTTAAAATGAATGGTTAGTTATTCTCAGCGCTTTAATTGTTTCTGCTCGTGGACGGTGCGTATGGTCCACGTTTGGTGTCTACTAGAACCTCTGCTCTCCTGTGGAAAGCATAGACCTGTCGTCCTGATAGGTTGCTTATATCTAAATGTATTTTGTTGATGTTATGTTAGGTACATCATCCTACTCAGTGTTGACACCAGGTAATGTTCCTATATCTAGCTGACAGATGAGAGGTATGGGTGACTGTTAGATGACTGTTAGCTTTAGATGGGAGGTATGGATGTCACCATAACTATAGAGCAAGACATGGACCACTCATCCCAAAATCATATGCTGGTCTAATGCTGCTAGACAAAAATTGACAAACCTGAACATGAGGATCAGTTATGGACCCACTTAGAGGTTTGCCGAGACACAGCAGTGGGCTTCATACAATCTGATTAGAATGTTAAACCAAGAACCTCATGTTCAGTTTTGTAAATTTTTGCCTAGCAGCATAAGATCAATATATGATTTTTGGATGCACAGTCCATATCTTTCTCTACAGCTATGCTATGAGGTATGAATGTCAACAGAGGCCCAGGAAAGGCCTGATACTGATGGGATGTTGAGCCTGGTAAAACTAGTGTTCTGCACCACCACACTGTTTGGACGAAGGGAGCCAAGGGAGAGTGTAGATGGTTCAAATTTGGTGCCTATTGGAGCCACTGTTGGCTTATGGAAAGGTTAGGCTTGTCAAACTGAGAGTTGGTGCAGATTTGGTCATCACGAGAAGAGATGAACTGGAAGTCGAAAGCAACTTGTTCATTTAGGAGGTAGTCATTGGGTTAAAGGTTTGGAGATACGATGCAGGGCCTAAGCAGAAGCTTTGAGGAGTTTCATCTAGTATGACTGGGTAAGCTTTTAGAAGGAAGCAGTTCGACTCACTTAACAAATCCTAGAAAGTTCTTGCAGAAGCAAGAGGTAAGTTAACACAGTGACAGCTTGGGACTTTGCAGAGAATGCCAGCCTGGAGGGATCAAGTGCGGCATAAGCGGTGCTGAGCTCATACCCAGAGCTAGATCCAGTTGAGGCTATAATAGAAGTCAACTCAGTGGGGACAGGTTTGATCCTATAGTGGAGGCCTGGGTACATGGAGGCCCAAAAGGTGTGACCTGGGTAGTTCAGGACTGAGATGTGACTGATCTGAATATTTAGCATAAGGGGTGGTATATAAAGCACTTTTGAGAACATTATTAAGGCTACGAGGAAATGTCCACCCAGGACAAGTTAAGGACTGTGTGAAGTAACACCTTCTTGAATTGTGACTCCCTCAGAGATTGCACTAACAAAAAAACTGTCATTCTCAATAGAAAACTAAATAGTTTTAGAAAATATGGCCTATAACATAATGTAAGGTGCAGGGGTGTATCTAGATGGTAGGGGGTGTTCAAGAAGACAAGTATCTTGATGTTGGCTGTCAATGGTATCTTGATGTTGGTTGTCAATGGATGCCAATGAGGTACTCAGCGTTGGCCATGGTATTTTCATACAGGACCAAGGAGGTGAAATTATTTTTTGCCTTTTGAAAAGAAAAACTTAGCCATGTCTCTGGATGATGGATGAGTGGTTGCTACATACTGTATTTGCATATGATTGTGAATATGCTAAAAACAAATTACTTAACCTATCTGGAGACATTTTGACGTTTGCTGTATTTGATTTTAGGTAAAAAAATATATTATTGTATTTCATTGAAAATTTACAATAGAAAATAGCTTAACCTAAGGCTTAATTCTGTCTATTTCAGTATTTTAATTAAAATGCTAATGTTGTATTTCCAGGTACGGAGGGAAATGTGCTATATACTATTAATGAAATAAATATTAGCCACCAATTTCACAGTTGAGATTTCAGCTAATGACTTTCACAGATTAAACATTGAGCGAGTAAGAATGAAACAAATTAAATGTAAAAAATATAGAATTATATTAGTATAGCTATTATTTTTTAAGTATTGCTGCCAGGTTCTGCGCTCTGGGTCCAACGGCCTTAATTTTCTTCAACAATTTATATTGACAAGATGTGTATATTATTTAGGTAGTTATTTTTCAAGCCCAGCCAGAAGTATACTCTGGATAATACAATGGAGTAAATCTTCATCAAAGCCTGTACCTGTTGTGCAATTTCAACTACCCTCTAGTAAATACAAGTACCTCATATACTTAGCATTATGAATATCTGTAGACCCTCAAGATACATACAAACACTCGTTTATTGTTTAGGTAATGAAGTGTGGTCATTTGATTCCTACCAGTGTGATAACCATTTAAAGGGGCTGACCAGATTAATCATGAAAATCTGCTGTTACTCAGTGTGACTGCAGACTTGTGAATCCTCACATCATGAGCAGCGTGCACTGTGAGAATTCTCTGGTGACGGTGACAAGACTGAGCTTATATGTGGCCGAGAGTATGCATATCGGGTACTGGTGGACACATGACCGCTCGGTCTCACAACCGGCACCGGAGAATTCTTACAGTGCACGCTGCTCGTAATGAGAGTATTCACAATCTGCAGTCATATAGATTAAGAGCAGATTTTTGGGGGAAAACCTGGAGAACTCCTTTAAGTACCCTTGCAGTAATGTCATACTAAGCTGTAATACAGTAGACGGCTTCTCCATACAACGCAGGAATGTTTTTTTGAATTCCCCATCCAATAACAATTAGCAAGACAAGAGTTAACAAAAAAACACGCACTGTATATACAATCTTGAAGACAGGAAAGGGGCAACTCAACAAAGCAAGCAACAGAACGAAAAATAAACAAAAAATGACATAATGAACGACAGCAGGGGACAAGAAATGGAGGAAAGAAATGGAAAAAACACATATAGAATTTTCGGTCCACATAATGTGCAACACAGGGGCGAACCTACCGCCCGTGCAGCCGGTTCATTGAACGGGGGCCCCCGAGGGAGAGGGGGCCCCTCCAGCCTCCAGCAGGGCCGCCATCAGGGCATGACTGCCCTGACTCCAGCTTGGGGCCCGGCCGGTCGGGGCCCCCTCGGAGCCCCGTTGGGGCCCCCCTCTTGTGCGTCTCCTCATGGGGCCCCCCGCAGGACCCCCCGCCGTCACATCACCCTCAGCATGGGTCCCCGGCCCCATGCTGAGCGCAGGGACATCTCTTGTCATGTGACGGCGCCGGCACAATACTTACCCCTCCCCGTGCCTCCGCAGCGTCTTCCGAGTTCTCTGACTGTGACGTCTCAGGTCAGAGGGCGCGGTGACGTCTTTACACCGCGCGCGCTCTCTCCTGACCTGTCACAGTGCAGAGCGGGAAGACGCGCACAACGCTGGAGTCCGGAGCAGCGCCAGCAGCAGGTAAGAAGTGAGGTGAGTATTGGATTTTTTTATTTTTTCATGTATGGGGGCATGGGGCATTATATGGTGGGGGGAGGGGTGTGATATCCTGCATGGGGCATTATATGGGGGGGTGACATCCTGCATGGGGCATTATATGGGGGGTGACATCCTGCATGGGGCATTATATGGGGGGTTGACATCCTGCATGGGGCATTATATGGGGGGAGAGGTGACATCCTGCATGGGGCATTATAAGGGAGGGGGGGTGACATCCTGCATGGAGCATTATATGGGGGGGTGACATACTGCTTGGGGCATTATAAGGGAGGGGGGTGTAACATCCTGCATGGAGCATTATATGGGGGGGTGACATACTGCATGGGGCATTATAAGAGGGGGAGGGGGGAATTGATATCCTGCATGGGGCATTATATGGGGGAGGGGGAGGGGGGAATTGACATCTTGCATGGGGGCATTATATGGAGGTGGGGGGGTGTGTGTGACATCCTGCATGGGGCATTTTAACAGGGGAAGGGGGAAGTGACATCCTGCATGGGGCATTATAAGAGGGGAAGGGGGGAAGTGACATCCTGCATGGGACATTATAAGAGGGGAAGGGGGGAAGTGACATCCTGCATGGGGCATTATAAGGGAGGGGGTGTGACATCCTGCATGGGGCATTATAAGGGAGGGGGTGTGACATCCTGCATGGGGCATTATAAGAGGGGGAGGGGGGAATTGACATCCTGCATGGGGCATTATAAGGAGGGTGGGTGTGTGACATATTGCATGGGGCATTATAAGGAGGGGGGGTGTGACCTCCTGCATGGGGCATTATAAGGGAGGGGGTGGTCTGACATACTGCATGGGGCATTGAAAAGGGGGGAAGTGATATCCTGCAAGGGGCATTATATGGGGGGGAGAGGTGACATCCTGCATGGGGCATTTTATGGGGGGTAAAGGTGACAACCTGCATAGGGCATTAAAAGGGGGGTGTCATCCTGCATGGGGCATTATAAGGGGGGGAACAGCCTGCATGGAGCGTTACATGGGGGCCAATATTCTGTATGGAGTGTTATATGGGGGTCAGTATTCTGTATGGAGCGTTATATGGGGGACAGTATTGTGTATGGAGCGTTATATGGGGGTCAGTATTCTGTATGGAGCGTTATATGGGGGTCAGTATTCTGTATGGAGCGTTATATGGGGGTCATTATTCTGTATGGAGCAATTTATGGGGGCCAGTATTCTGTATGCAGTATTATATGGGGACCAGTATCCTGTATGGAGCATTATATGGGGACCAGTATCCTGTATGGAGCATTATAAGGGGGTCAGTATTCTGTATGGAGCATTATATGGTGCCCATAATACTGTATGGAGGACTATACTGTCCGGTCTGCACTGTGCGCTGTGAGGATTCGCCGGTTTCTGAGCTATTGTAGAATTTACAATAGATATCGCTCGTGTAATGGGGCATTATAAGGGGGGAACAGCCTGCATGGAGCGTTATATGGGGGCCAATATTCTGTATGGAGCGTTATATGGGTCAGTATTCTATATGGAGTGTTATATGGGGGACAGTATTCTGTATGGAGCGTTATATGGGGGCCAGTATTCTGTATGGAGCGTTATATGGGGGTCAGTATTCTGTATGGAGCGTTATATGGGGGCCAGTATTCTGTATGCAGTGTTATATGGGGACCAGTATCCTGTATGGAGCGTTATATGGGGGCCAGTATCCTGTATGGAGCGTTATATAGGGACCAGTATCCTGTATGGAACATTATATGGGGACCAGTATCCTGTATGGAGCATTATAAGGGGGTCAGTATCCTGTATGGAGCATTATATGGTGCCCATAATACTGTATGGAGGACTATACTGTCCGTTCTGCACTGTGCACTGTGAGGATTCGCCGGTTTCTGAGATATTGTAGAATTTACAGTAGATATCGCTCATGTAATGTAGTAAGTGAAATCTTGTACTATATATATATATATATATATATATATATATATATAATATATATATACATATATATATATATCTTTGTGTTATCTGTGCATCATGAATCATGGTATGTGTTAAAGGGGCCACTGAAACTCTGTCGCCCAGGGCCCACAAAAACCTGGAGCCAGCCCTGGGGGTAAGTATAACAAGTTTTATTTTTTTTAAATACAATTAATTAACTAGGAGTGGGGGGAATCAGAGATGCACGGGGGGATGAGAGATGCACGGGGGGGGAGGCCCTTCATGCCCCTATGAAGGGCAGGGGGGGGCCCCAAAAAATTCTTGCACAGGGGCCCACTACAGTCTGTGTCCGCCCTTGGTGCAACACACGATTACCAGAAAGAAATGGAAATTATGATATATAGATATATCATGATAAATATATATATATATATATACAGTCATATGAAAAAGTTTGGGCACCCCTATTAATCTTAAGCTTAATGTTTTATAAAAATTGGTGTTTTTGCAACAGCTATTTCAGTTTGATATATGTAATAACTGTTGGACACAGTAATGTTTCTGCCTTGAAATGAGGTTTATTGTGCTAACAGAAAATGTGCAATCTGCATTCAAACAAAATTTGACCGGTGCATAAGTATGGGCACCCTTATCATTTTCTTGTTTTAAATACTCCTGCCTACTTTTTACTGACTTACTAAAGCACTTTTTTTGGTTTTGTAACCTCATTGAGCTTTGAACTTTATAGCCAGGTGTATGCAATCATGAGAAAAGCTACTTAAAGTGGTCACTTGCAAGTTGTTCTCCTGTTTGAATCTCCTCTGAAGAGTGGCATCATGGGCTCCTCAAAACAACTGTCAAATGATCTGAAAACAAAGATTATTCAACATAGTTGTTCAGGGGAAGGATACAAAAAGCTGTCTCAGAGATTTAACCTGTCAGTTTCCACTGTGAGGAACATAGTAAGGAAATGGAAGAACATAGGGACAGTTCTTGTTAAGGCCAGAAGTGTCAGGACAAGAAAAACATCAGAAAGGCAGAGAAGAATGGTGAGATCAGTCAAGGACAATCCTCAGACCACCTCCAGAGAGCTGCAGCATCAACTTGCTGCAGATGGTGTCACTGTGCATCGGTCAACTATACAACGCACTTTGCACAAGGAGAAGCTGTATGGGAGAGTGATGCGAAAGAAGCCGTTTCTGCAAGTACGCACAAACAGAGTCGGCTGAGGTATGCAAAAGCACATTTGAAGAAGTCTATTTCTTTTTGGAAGAAGGTCCTGTGGACTGATGAAACCAAGATTGAGTTGTTTGGTCATACAAAAAGGCGTTATGCATGGTGGCAAAAAAACACAGCATTCCAAGAAAAACACTTGCTACCCACAGTAAAATTTGGTGGAGGTTCCATCATGCTTTGGGGCTGTGTGGTCAATGCCGGCACTGGGAATCTTGTTAAAGTTGAGGGACGCATGGATTCCACTCAGTATCAGCAGATTCTTGGCAATAGTGTTCAAGAATCAGTGATAAAGTTGAAGTTACGCAGTGGATGGATCTTTCAGCAAGACAATGATCCAAAACACCGCTCCAAATCTACTCAGGCATTCATGCAGAGGAACAATTACAATGTTCTGGAATGGCCATCCCAGTCCCCAGACCTGAATATCATTGAACATCTGTGGGATCATTTGAAGAGGCTGTCCATGCTCGGCGACCATCAAACTTAACTGAACTGGAATTGTTTTGTAAAGAGGAATGGTCAAAAATACCTTCATCCAGGATCCAGGAACTCATTAAAAGCTACAGGAAGCGACTAGAGGCTGTTATTTTTGCAAAAGGAGGATCTACTAAATATTAATGTCACTTTTCTGGTGAGGTGCCCATACTTATGCACCTGTCAAATTTTGTTTGAATGCAGATTGCACATTTTCTGTTAGTACAATAAACCTCATTTCAAGGCAGAAACATTACTGTATCCAACAGTTATTACATATATCAAACTGAAATAGCTGTTGCAAAAACACCAATTTTTATAAAACATTAAGCTTAAGATTAATAGGGGTGCCCAAACTTTTTCATATGACTGTATATATATACACACACACACTCTATATAGTGTATTTATTAATATTGGAGGGGGGCTAACACTTGCAAGGTGCCGCCCTAGGCACTGGTTCTCCATTGCTTAGTGTGATATTTGCTTAAGAAAATACAAAAACATAGTTATGCTTTAGATTATTTTTTTTAAGCATACCTACATGTAGTTATCTTTTTTCCTTTTATGCATTATCACAAAAATTATTTACGGAGTTTTCCACTCCTGAACTTTTCTTAAACTAACCCACTGACTCTTGTCCGCTAGCACAGTCCCCACTGGTCAGAATGTTCCCCGAATGTCAGGAACAGGATATACAAAGTTGGGCTTTTTACATCCTGTTGTGGCCGTACAGACATGACTGCTAAAATCAATCATTGGTACCAGCTGTGAGACGTTGGTCACCTCTGATCAGTGGGGGAACCAGGCATAGCTAAGAGAGGAGTGCAAGAGTGATTGGGTAGGCGATTATGCTTTTTATTATAGATCAGTAGGATTTTTATTATCTTATTAGACCTTACTATTAAATATCAGGTGTGTGAAAACCCTTCAAAAGTAAATCCATTCACTTAAATTGTTACTTTATGCAAGTACCCCATGTTATTTTCATGAACTATTGCTATTTTATTTATTTACTGCAGAGTATTTGCTCATTTTGTTTTTATCTTAGGTTTTGTCTGTTTGGTGGCCAGTGTGAACATGCTGCATGAATACCAACTTATATTCCAGTTCATTTCTTTCAGTTTTCGTTTCAGGTTTTTGCACTTTGCGCAAATAAGGACGTAGTCTCCCTTTTCTTTGAGCTGGACATTATATTTATAAAACTTCCCATTGCTTGGTGTCCATTAGTCGGGGCCTCGCTCCTTTTCGGCCCTTATTCATATTTAAGTCATTTGACATGTGGTAAGGTTTTAATACTAGAGGTTAGGACAATCCCGAATAGGGTCACCATGACATTGTGGGGTGGCTTTTACAATTTTTGATCAAAATTATGTTAACCAAGTACTCTATGTTATTTTCATGCACTATTTCTATTTATTTGCTGCAGGGTATTTGCTTACTTTGTTTTTATCTTAGGTTATATTATTGCTTTATGCAAGGACAACATTTTATAGTTCTAGGTCTATATTCCCTGAGTGAAAAATACACAAAATCAGGTTGTATTGTTTGGCTAATAGGAACAATGAAAGAATAGATTGGACACATTTTTACAAAAATAAGGTAAAAAAAAATGTAAGATATTAAATGTATCAGCCAGAAAGTGCTGCTGGTGGAATTATGAACAGCCAAAATGTGTACTTTTGCAGTGTAAACATTACGAACATCTATTTTGTTCCCTGGAGGGAAGCGGCCAAAATAAATCCTGATAAAAAAAACCACAATGTTAGATTTTCCCTTACAAGGCTACACAGCTATTGATATTGCTTTATTTGTCAGTATAGTTGGCAGACCACTGTATACAATTGATAGGTGAAAGTTACAGACTTCTAGTCTTATATCATACCTGGAGGAATCAAAATCATTAGTTTCTCAGCCTGATAAAGGTCACTGCTTTTTCTATTTATTTTGCCAACTGAAAACTCTATCGCCTCTCTGACTTCAGGTTAAAAAAACTGTATTAACCAATTGAGAATCCCTTCAATTATTTTCTGGAAACTTTAGGAAACAAAGTTGATAAAAAGTTTTCTTTGACTTTTTTTAATATGTGAACCAAAAGTTGCATTTCCCAGCTTCTTGGCTTGTCTAATTCATTAAAAAGGGATTTTCTGTGATGACCAATCCATTAGATAATTTTTCAATATTAGATAGGTGGGGGGTCAAACTACCCAATCACACAGCTGATTGAAGGAGCCACAGTACTTCTTGTCCTGTTCATATGAAGACAATTCCTGTCCAAATGCCCTATTAGAAAACTTGCCTCTATGAGGCAGAAAGAAGAGACACTCTCTAAGGACAGCTTCTGCTGGGGACCTGAGGCATCTAGGTATTAAACAGATAGCCATTTATCTGAATTACATGTCTGGCTGGTAGTTCCTTACTGTTATGCCACCTGGAAATAAAGAAGCAAAAGAGCTCTTTATGGGTGTATCCATGATTTGATTGGTCAGTGTCAGAGGAGAAAAAGTAAACTCCCACAAAGAAGTTCTGTGGTTTACACCTAGCTAGACTTCTTTATGTGCATTCTGAATTCTTCTTGAAATACAACTTGAAAGTTGATAAGTAGTGTTGAGCCACCCCCGTAGTGTTCGAGTTCGGTTCGGTTCGTCGAACACCCGTGTGTTCGCCGAACTGTTCGCCGAACTGTTCGTCGAACACCTTCGAACACCGTTAAAACCAATGGCAGGCAAACAAAAACACATAGAAACACATAGAAAACACCTTCAAAGGTGTCCAAAAGCTGACAAACTGCTCAGAAGACATAACTAACACATGGAAAAGTGACAAGTACATATAGTCATGCGAAAAGAAAAGAGGTGGAGGAGTAAAAGGAGGGGGAGACACAGATATAGGCATGTCATGCCCTTCTAAAATCCAAAAAGTGAGAAGCCGACACGGCCAGTCCGTTCCTGCCCGTGCCACCTCCGTGTCGCCGGGTTTGTGCCAGAGCCGCGGTGGACCCTGACGGCCAGCCCCCCTCTCCTAATACTGGTGCCTGTCCGCTGGTGGGTCGAGCCCCCCGCGGTGGGGGGGGAGTAACATCTGCAGAAGAAAGACCATCTTCCAGCCAAACTAACATGTCGACTTCTTTTCGTGGACAATGTGATACGATCCCTTTGTTACGGACACGCCCATCGCTACAAATTCCAGATGAGGCACAAAAACAGCAGGTGCTTCAGCGGATATCAAGTGCTCCTTCAAGTGGGCTCTCCTCCACCTCAACTTCAACATCACAAATACTCCAGTCCTCAGAGGTGTCACCCCAATCGCACTTGCTTCCTCACAGCTCCCAAGTCTCCAGCTGCCCGTCTGAGTATGGGGTAACACAGATGGTTGAGTCTGCACAGCTGTTTACTCATACTATAGCCTGGGAAACGGAGGTCTGCTCCAGAGCTTCTGTTAATCCAGACGAGGAAATGATCTGCACTGATGCCCAGAATCTTTATAAGTCGGATCCAGGACCAGATGAAGAAGGTTCTGAGCATAATGTAGACCCTCGTTCCCAAACTGTAACTCCTGTTGGTGGAGACAATGATGAAGACGATGATGAGACTCAAATACCTGATTGGAGCGACAACTTGACTTTTCGGTCAGGGCAGGAAGAGGTTGGCTTTGAGGACGACGGGTGTGATAACACACAGGGTGATGATGACAAGGTTGGAGATCCCACTTACTGTCAACCCACAGTCAGCCAGTCGATGAGGTCACCCGGGCCTTTGCCTGGCCTTTGGGATGTCGCGGTGGTCGGCTCCCTGGCCCGTACCCTGGGGTCACTCTTTAAAAGGGTGGATAATTGTTAATTTTATAAGAGTTTGTGACACCACCTGTGGTATCTGGTGAGAAGCACCAGCGCTGCAGCAGTCCACTGAGGCCCGTGATAAGGCACCTCGATGGTATAGCTCCCCACAGGTGGAGCTAGGTCTCAGGGCAGCGTATGCAGGGGGAATGCAGGACAGGCGAGACCCAGCTGGGTCAGAGCAAGAACGGAAACGGACACGGTAGTCACTTCAGTACCTTTTACTGGAGGAAATTCAGGCACATCCTGGAGCACTGTAGGGTGAAGGGTGCATATCAGGATCCTCCCCAATGAGCGGGTGTAGGGCCTCCTGTTTCTTGCCTCTGCGCAGTAAGTTTCTGACCTGCCTGGAGCTAGGCCTAACTTTGTCTCTGTCCTGCGCTGGCTGACCTTGTGGTAGGGCCTTCTCTTGAAGTTCACGCTCCCAGTATGCGGGGCCTAAGCGTCTCCTGGCTCTGTTACGTATCAGCACCTTAGCGATCCTGGGACTTGTAGTTCTCCAGGGATTCCGGTTATGCCTTACTGGGTCATAGAGATCCCGGTAAGCTCGGATCCGGTGTCCGGTAAATGCTTCGGGGTGAGCTGGTTAAGCTCCTCTGCCCCTTATGTACTAACTCGCCACTCGCCTTCGGCCTACTCGGGCCCCCAATAGGCTATACACACTAACGGCAGCTTGCCGCTCTTCACCGATCTTATGACGCTGGCACACCTTAAGCTCTATCTGGGCTCCCTGAATCTAGCTAGCAGGAGCCTCGTGCTCCACTGCTGAACTATTAACTGAGTTCTCTAGACTAGACTGAGCTCCACTGCAGACTGACCTCTCTTAGGCTTCTCTACTGCAGGAACTCTTCAGAGGAACTGAACTGCCTATCTCCACCTTCCCTATTTATATCCCTAACGGGCTCCCTCTGCTGGTCTGAGGTGGAAGGTGGAGATGTGTGAATGTTTATGGGGGCCTCTTGTGGAGGATTCCATCAATACACTCTTCTAGGATCTGTGATACCAAGCGCAGCGGGGCGTCACAGATGCTATTGACGACGAGGTTAGGTTGCGCCTTTCTGGACAGAGACGGAGTACTGGAAGCACGTCAACAACTGCATCCTCAACCACAACTCCGCCTCTGACCACAAGTCGTAGTGGCTCTTCAGGTCGCATGGGCTCTAAGCCTTGCATAGCCTGGGCATTTATTCAGATCGATAAGGATGACCCAACTCGTGTTATCTGTAATATTTGTCACCAAAAGCTAAGTAGAGGCCAAAAAATCCATAGTTTGAGTACTTCATGCATGTACCGTCACATGGATATGAAGCATAAGTTGCAGTGGGAAGCTCACTGTGCTACAATGCGGCCTAGCAGGCTGGGCCAACCACCGTCTGCCCCATCTTGTGCATCCGCGGCCTCTTCATCCTCTGTGACTGGGGGGACAGCAGTCACACATGTTTTTGGACGCAGACCTGCCACCTCTTTACCTGCAACAGCCAGTGTGATTGGCAGGTCGTCAGTTCATTGGGAAGTGGAAACACCTGCTGGTGTTGAGAGCTCTCTGACATCGAGAGCACCACCTTTGGATCAAGGCAACCTAACATGTCCGCCTGCATCTTCCTCACAGACCGGCAGTTTGCCAGGGACACCCTACTCAACCCCGTCAAAGCACAACAGCCAGCCCTCGGTCCCTCAGATGTGGACAAGTAAAAGACCATTTCTTCCTAGCCATGAGAAAGCTAAGAGGTTGAATTTCACCATCTGCAAGCTGTTGGCTACAGAAATGCTGCCTTTCCGCCTGGAGGACACAGTGGATTTTTGAGACCTTATGTCCGTCGCAGTGCCCCAGTACCAGATGCCCAGTCGGCACTACTTCTCAAAGAAAGGTGTGCCTGCGCTCCACCAGCATGTCGCACACAACATCACCGCTTCTTTGAGAAACTCTGTGTGTGACAGGGTGCATTTCACCACAGACACTTGGACGAGTAGGCATGGACAGGGGCGTTACATGTCGCTGACAGGGCACTGGGTAACTATGGTGACAGCAGGACAAGGGGCTGCTGTCCAAGTCTTGCCGTCCCCGCGAGTTGTACGTCAATCCTCTTTATCTAGAAGTTCCTCCACTGCTTCTGCCTCCTCAACCTCCTCTCGGTCCTCCACCTGCACCCAAAGCCTGTCTGGAAATGCCACCTGCTTTCTAACTGCGCACCTCCTTACTATGCTGGCAGCAGGGCTCAACGGCATCAGTGTTTACTTTGAAATGTCTGGGAAATGTGAGTCACACAGCTGAGGACTTGTGGTCAGCTCTGGAGACCCAGTTTCATGAATGGTTGTCTCCACTGGACCTGTAACCAGGGAAGGCCGTGTGCGACAATGCTGCAAACCTGGGTGCGGCCCTTCGCCGGGGCAATGTTACACACGTGCCTTGTATGGCTCACGTGTTGAACCTGGTTGTCCATAAATTTTTAGCCCACTATCCCGGACTAGATGGCCTTCTGCAGAGGGCACGGTCGCTGTGTGCTCACTTCCGCCGTTCGCATCCCGCAGCTCAACGACTTACATCTCTACAGAAGTTGGGCCTGCCAGTTCACCGGCTGAAATGCGATGCGCCGACACGGTGGAATTCAACTCTGCACATGTTGCAGCGACTGTGGCAGCACCGACAAGCCCTGGTGCAATAGTTTCTGACGTATAGCCTGGGCCAACGAGATCCAGAGGTGGGGCAAATCACACAGCAGGAGTGGTCTCCCCCTGGGCCGTGGGGTACCCGGAGCCGGGCCGGTAGACGCTGGGGGTTGTAGTCACTGTGGCGGTGACCCGGTCCGTGACCCAGGGCGGTCAATCCAACGGTAATTTGTATATATGGATTTTATAATGTCCGACTACGCCACCTGTGGAGTGCGGCCAAAGGGGCCGCCGCTGCGGAACAGTCCTCTGAAGCTGGTGGTTTTGCTGCAATGGTATTATTACTCACCACAGGAAGAGTGTAGCTTCAGGGCAGTGTGGGTGGATGATGGTGGTTGTAGTGCAGGGAGTCAGTAATGAACACAGAGTCCGTGTGATGCAGTCCCAAAATCTTTACTCACAGTTGTTGCAGTCCAGATTACAGGTACCAGAGCTATCTCACCCGTCGTGCTGTGCGTACTCAGTGAGGGGCTCAGTCCACCCCCAGATAGCTCCGGAGTACTTAGCAGGACCCCCTTCTGTGTGTCCTTTCTCTGGCCTTCTCCCTGCACCTCACACCCAGTGACACTTCTATCCGGTATCCTCGGGCCTTGGCGGGCGACTTGTGTTCCGTCCCCTGGGTCCTATGTGGCTACCTTCTTAGTGAGACTGGTGTGGACTTTTGCCTGCAGTACATGAAATGCTGCAGCCTCCGGTTTCTAGTTGAGCCTTGCTGTTTCTCCTCTAGTTGAGGGACGGGTTCCCCTTATCTGGCCTGACCCCTCTACCTCCTGGTAGCAGCGGGAGTACAGGTGGCCTTCTGCACGGCCCGTAGCCCTAGGGTCCCTTCGGTTCCTGGAGCCTTCCTGCTCCCACTCCTCTCTTCTCTCCTTCAGTCCTGGGCCTCCCAGGCTAGGCCCGCCTCCGGAGCAGAGCTCATGCCGAGCCTCTGCTCCTGTCACTTTTCCTCCTCTGACTGGCTTGCTCTTTCTAAGATGGCTTCCTATTTATACTCTCCCTGTCATGTGCTCCCCTAAGCTGCTCCCCTAAGCACCCACTACATAGGATCCTCCCACCAGCTAGGGACCTGGGACTGTGCTCTCCCTTAGGAGCAATCTCGCCCTAACCCCACTGCGGGTATGTGTTGGATGCAGGTGTTAGGGTCCCGAGCCATATGCCTTCCTTACCTGAGGGTGAGATACCACACCTCTGGGTGAGATGCAGTAACTCTGTGGTGACTGCACCCTCAGGGGCGTCACACACCTTTCTGCACAGTTTTGAAATGGCGAAGAAGATGTTTAGTGCTGACGACGATGCCATTATCAGCATAACTATTCCGGTGATTTACATGCTGGAGCACACATTAAACAGAATTCAGAGTCAGGTGGTCGGACAAGAGGAGGTGGAGGAAGTAGAGGAGGAGTCGTATGCGGAAGGGATAACATCTCCAAGGTCCAGACGGTTGGCAGCACCAAGGAGGCAGGCATGGGAGGGTGGGGGAGAGGGATTAAACAGGGCGCATGGTAGCAGCCAAACTGTTGAGGAAGGTGCAGGAGCCGAGGAAGAAGTGGAGGATGAACTGGCGATGGGCATGGAAGACTCATCAGATGAGGGAGACCTTGATCACATTTCTGTTGTGCGAGGTTGGGGGGAGAGGGCAGAGGAAAGAAGCATGATTCTTACCTCGCTACCAACACAACAAGGACTTGGTCCTCCTGGATGCGCAAGACACATGAGTGCCTTCTTGCTGCACTACCTGCAACATGACCCTCAGATTGCAGAATTCGAAGTAATCTCGACTACTGGGTTGCCACACTCTTAGATCCCCAGTACAAAAGTAAGTTTGCCGAAATAATTCCTGCCATAAAAAGGGATTGATGCATGCAGGAGTATCTGCAGACGCTGTTGCAGAATCTTACATGTGCTTTTCCACAAAACACCAGTGGTGCACGAAGTGAATCTCACAGTTCTAACTTGCCAACCGCGGGACTGTCGAGTCTTCATCACTCAAACCGTAACAGTAACACAGTATCTGCTGGTAGCAGCAATTTTGTGAAATCGTTTCACCACTTTTTTAGACCATCCTTTGCAAGGCCACAGGAGACAAGAAGTCTGACACATAGTCAATGCCTAGAGAGGATGGTGCAGGAGTATCTCCAAGTGAACATCGAAGCCATGACTGTGTCACTGGACCCTTGCTCATTTTGGTATTCCAATCTGGAAAAATGGCCGGAGCTCGCCACTCACGCCTTGGAGATCTTGTCATGCCCTGCAGCCAGTGTTCTCTCTGAACGTGTGTTCAGCGCTGCTGATGGTGTGCTGACAGATAAGCGCACGCGGCTGTCCACTGAGAATGTAGACAGACTCACGTTCATAAAGATGAACAAATCATGGATTCGCAAGGACTTTTCTAATCCTGTGTTATCCTTGGGAGGCTAAAAGCTTGAGGATTTGGTAATATCACCTCACCAACCGTTTTAAGCAACTGTGGGGCAATTGATGCCACTTAACCCTAGAACGCATGACCATAAAAATCTACACTTTCATATACCTGGGGCCTTTTAGGCCCGTGTGCAAATATCATTGAATAACTCAAACTCAAATGATAAACAACTATATACATGAAGAATACCTAGAGTTTCAAAATTCTAACTAAAGTAATCTTGCAGAAAATAGAAAACAATTAACAGGGCGGGACTGCGAGGCCCCAGGTATGCGTTCTAGGGTTAAGTGGTGTCTGTGCCACAATTTTGGGAAAAAATGGAAACTCTTTTTGGAGTCCCCTTGCTGTGTCTTACGTGACGTTGGCATCGTCAATTCCAGGTGGGTTGGGTAGCTCCCCCCCCCCCTTTTAACTGTAAGAAACTACATACACTATGGCTTGGGGTAACACAGATGATTGAGTCTGAAGAGCTGTTTACTCAGAGGTCTGCTCCAAATCTTCAGTGTCTGCTAGTCAGCGTAGAATTTTTAACTGCATCTAGCCTAGGCAATACTTTGGGCGTAGTAGCCCAGCTGCGAAGCAAGCTGCACCGCCTGTGTATCTAATAAGAATTTTTAAATGCATCTAGCCTAGGCAGACTGTGGGGACCCCCAACCAAACCCAGACGCTCAGCCCCCCTACCGCCCCCCTTTCCTTGACAATACAATAATGTAACTCTTACAACTGGATGGGTGAGGATCGGTCACAGCTTTATTAACTCTTTATACTCATTCCATTAGAAAGACATTTTATTTCTAAAATAATTCAGCTTGTTGCAGCATGCCCTGGGTCTCCACTCCGGCAACTTGGCCAACAAGTGTAACTCTCCAATATGTCCTTTCTATTTCCAGGCCACGGAGGATCCTGCGTACTCGTATGCAGGACTCTGACCCCCACCCATCACTCTTAACGCTTGTTCCACTCCGTCCTGGAGTCCTGACAGGAATATGTCCAGTCCAATATCCATTAAGTGAACACCGTCGGGCCGTATGAGGCCTGCTTTATCTCCTTCCAGTTGTCGGTGTCGTACCACTACACCGCCTCTGTCTCTTCTAAATTTTGCCATCCGAATATTTATTACCCGCCTTGTCCGTTCGATGGCCGTGATGTCTCGCGCACCTTGCCATACCGCTATCGGCACAATCTCTGACCATACTATAGCTAGTTTTGTGAAAAATTCTCTGAAGCGCTCAGTGTCTAGTTTCATTATTGCCATTAGTTATGCGCTCTTGTGATGACCTAGGTTGTTTCCCCTGGCCTGTATAACTAAGATGACCAGACATCTTGCCTCTCTCCCTACCTTGATTACCTCCATTAGTACCTGTGGCCATAGCAGGCCTCTAATACCTCTCCAGTTGAAATATGTGTTATGAAACTCTAATTTCCTCCCGCCTGGGCGGACTTTCGTCCTTTAATCTGCCCAATATATATACGAGTGGCCTATCACCCACACTGTTGGCTTAGCGTCACCTGTAAAAGAAACAAACCACGTTAGGATAACAAGTCCGGTCTTATGTATCTTGCCAAACACGTGGATCACCATCTCTCTATCCTCTGAACTTCCGTTTCTGACAGTCCTGCTCTTGCTGCTTCTGTGGCCGCGCCTATGCGGAATGAGTGTGTCCCGTAATCTTTGGGGTGGTTCCCTGCCGATGTTATGCATTTATTAAATATAGCTTGGAACTGGTATCTTGCTAATGGCGTCCCATTAATGTGTGATAGGAACAAATTACTTTGTGATCTGATGGTTAGATATGGTTTTACTATTGTTACCCGACTCAGTGTACCGTTTGTGGGTTGTAGAAGTACCCAAGTGCCCCTGCCCGCTGGAACCATTTTCGATTTGTGTATGCGTAGACGTATTGCATTATTGGCTATGACTACGTCCTGGTGTAATAAGCCTCCACTGGTGCTAATTTTGGATTGAGGGACTAATTCGCTTATGCATAGCGCCCCGAAGAAGGCGATCACAAATGCAGTGGACAGTAGTGTTGCTTCAAATTGTGAGTGTCATGTTAATGGTGTTAGGGATATGATGTGAGAAATCAGTTTTAGTGACACGGGACGGGACGTCTACACTCCTGACTTGGCTGACCCCTTTTCCACCCTTTTATGGATTGTCTGATGATGAATCTTTGTCACATCTCCCCAATTCAGTAGTTGGAAGTGAAATGCTACTCCGGTCAGACACCGCTGCGCTGACGCCCCTGATATGCCCCTCATCATTAGCTGGTGGAGAAATTCTATGGTGACTTGTGATCTGGCTTGTTCACATTGGTCAACCCGTCTGCCTGCTACTAGTCGTGTCCACTCTTCCCATGCCTTACCGTATGCTTGCCACGTCGACGGGGCAACTGACGCTCTGATTAATGGCATCAACTATTCGCCACTAGATCCCATAGGGAAGGTGGGCAACTGTTGTCCCGATGTGTGGGCATTGTGGAAGAGCTCTGTGAAAATCTGCCAATTGAATTGTTATAAAGCGTTAGCAGCAGCTTTAGACCCCTCAGCATAGTGGCTAGCGCGGACCCATACATTGTGTTTTAGGCACAGGAATGCTAGCCTGGGTAGTAGGCCTAGCACTGGGAGAGACGATGATGCCATCTTATTAATGCAGTGCGCTAAGCTGGTGTTTTTTGTTATGAAGCGTATATTTTTGTAAGCCAGGAGCGCGCCCCATATTTCTATTGCTACCACTATTGGGAAGAAAAATTATTTTCAGGGCTAGATGCAGCGAAAAATTATTATTAATTGAAAAGCTGGTGGAGCTTGGTATAGATGGCCTAATACAATGAGACCCACACACTGCTAGAAGGCCAAATATTTTTTCAGAGGTAGATGCAGAAAAAAATTATATTCAGTTTGCAACCTTATGGAGGTCAGTATAGATGGACTAATAGAACAAGTCCCACACACAGCTAGAAGGCCAAATATTTTTTCAGAGGTAGATGCAGAAAAAAATTATATTCAGTTTGCAACCTTATGGAGGTCAGTATAGATGGACTAATAGAACAAGTCCCACACACAGCTAGAAGGCCAAATATTTTTTCAGAGGTAGATGCAGAAAAAAATTATATTCAGTTTGCAACCTTATGGAGGTCAGTATAGATGGACTAATAGAACAAGTCCCACACACAGCTAGAAGGCCAAATATTTTTTCAGAGGTAGATGCAGAAAAAAATTATATTCAGTTTGCAACCTTATGGAGGTTAGTATAGATGGACTAATAGAACAAGTCCCACACACAGCTAGAAGGCCAAATATTTTTTCAGAGGTAGATGCAGAAAAAAATTATATTCAGTTTGCAACCTTATGGAGGTCAGTATAGATGGACTAATAGAACAAGTCCCACACACAGCTAGAAGGCCAAATATTTTTTCAGAGGTAAATGCAGAAAAAAATTATATTCAGTTTGCAACCTTATGGAGGTCAGTATAGATGGACTAATAGAACAAGTCCCACACACAGCTAGAAGCCCAAATATTTTTTCAGAGGTAGATGCAGAAAAAAATTATATTCAGTTTGCAACCTTATGGAGGTCAGTATAGATGGACTAATAGAACAAGTCCCACACACAGCTAGAAGGCCAAATATTTTTTCAGAGGTAGATGCAGAAAAAAATTATATTCAGTTTGCAACCTTATGGAGGTCAGTATAGATGGACTAATAGAACAAGTCCCACACACAGCTAGAAGGCCAAATATTTTTTCAGAGGTAGATGCAGAAAAAAATTATATTCAGTTTGCAACCTTATGGAGGTCAGTATAGATGGACTAATAGAACAAGTCCCACACACAGCTAGAAGGCCAAATATTTTTTCAGAGGTAGATGCAGACAAAAAATTATTTTGAATTTGCAACCTTATGGAGGTCAGTATAGATGGACTAATAGAACAAGTCCCACACACAGCTAGAAGCCCAAATATTTTTTCAGAGGTAGATGCAGAAAAAAATTATATTCAGTTTGCAACCTTATGGAGGTCAGTATAGATGGACTAATAGAACAAGTCCCACACAGCTAGAAGGCCAAATATTTTTTCAGAGGTAGATGCAGACAAAAAATTATTTTGAATTTGCAACCTTATGGAGGTCAGTATAGATGGACTAATAGAACAAGTCCCACACACAGCTAGAAGGCCAAATATTTTTTCAGAGGTAGATGCAGAAAAAAATTATATTCAGTTTGCAACCTTATGGAGGTTAGTATAGATGGACTAATAGAACAAGTCCCACACACAGGTAGAAGGCCAAATATTTTTTCAGAGGTAGATGCAGAAAAAAATTATATTCAGTTTGCAACCTTATGGAGGTCAGTATAGATGGACTAATAGAACAAGTCCCACACACAGCTAGAAGGCCAAATATTTTTTCAGAGGTAGATGCAGAAAAAAATTATATTCAGTTTGCAACCTTATGGAGGTCAGTATAGATGGACTAATAGAACAAGTCCCACACACAGCTAGAAGCCCAAATATTTTTTCAGAGGTAGATGCAGAAAAAAATTATATTCAGTTTGCAACCTTATGGAGGTCAGTATAGATGGACTAATAGAACAAGTCCCACACACAGCTAGAAGGCCAAATATTTTTTCAGAGGTAGATGCAGAAAAAAATTATATTCAGTTTGCAACCTTATGGAGGTCAGTATAGATGGACTAATAGAACAAGTCCCACACACAGCTAGAAGGCCAAATATTTTTTCAGAGGTAGATGCAGAAAAAAATTATATTCAGTTTGCAACCTTATGGAGGTCAGTATAGATGGACTAATAGAACAAGTCCCACACACAGCTAGAAGGCCAAATATTTTTTCAGAGGTAGATGCAGACAAAAAATTATTTTGAATTTGCAACCTTATGGAGGTCAGTATAGATGGACTAATAGAACAAGTCCCACACACAGCTAGAAGCCCAAATATTTTTTCAGAGGTAGATGCAGAAAAAAATTATATTCAGTTTGCAACCTTATGGAGGTCAGTATAGATGGACTAATAGAACAAGTCCCACACAGCTAGAAGGCCAAATATTTTTTCAGAGGTAGATGCAGACAAAAAATTATTTTGAATTTGCAACCTGAAGGAGGTCAGTATAGATGACTAATAGAACAAGTCCCACACACAGCTAGAAGCCCAAATATTTTTTCAGAGGTAGATGCAGAAAAAAATTATATTCAGTTTGCAACCTTATGGAGGTCAGTATAGATGGACTAATAGAACAAGTCCCACACACAGCTAGAAGGCCAAACATTTTTTCAGAGTTAGATGCAGAAAAAAATATATTCAGTTTGCAACCTGATGGAGGTCTGTATAGATGGATTAATAGAACAAGTCCCACACACAGCTAGAAGCCCAATATTTTTTCAGAGGTAGATGAAGAAAAAAATATATGCAGTTTGCAACCTGATGGAGGTCAGTCCAGATGGACTAGTACAACAAGTCCCACACACAGCTAGAAGCCCAATATTTTTTCAGAGCTAGATGCAGAAAAAAATTATATTCAATTTGCAACCTGATGGAGGTCAGTATAGATGGACTAATAGAATGATGCTATGCCCAAAAGATTTTACTTCATTAGGTGCAGTAAAAAAATTGGTATTCTATACACAGGTGGTATATCTTGCAACACAGATAGGCTACTCCACTGACTAACACACTCTGCAATAGGCCAAAAAGGATTAGCTTTGCTAGATTCAGCCAAATGCTGTGAAAAAAACTTGCACAGCACTGGCACAGACCTGCCTGGCAAAAACTGATAGGAACTGATGTAACCTAGTCCTGAAAAGGACTCCAATTACAATTAGTCTTTACTCCCACAATCTATCTATTTAAGAGCACAGACCTGCCTGATAAAAGTCGTAGGAAATGCTGTAACCTAGTCCTTAAAAGGACTGCAATCACAACTATTCCCTACTCCCAAGCTATCTGTAGATTTGTGCGAAAATTGGCTTGAAATTAACAAGGTATAGCGCACACAGCAACAGCGGTGCAGTCTAACACGCAGCTGCAGCAGTGAGAAAATGGTGGCGACGGGGAAAATGGCTTGGTCTTATAGGGCAAGGACATGTGACATACACTGCCAATGACACATGCCCTTGCTTGTGTGAAAAAAAGCACTTCGCTCCGTGTGTGCGCTGCTGATAGGCTGACAGATTGCACCTCCCCACTGTAAATGCGGGAAAGAGAAAAAAAAATGGAGATCTTCATTGTTCCTGCAGAGATCCATCCCCTGCCCCTCCCCCCACCCCGCTGTACACTCAAACTGCGTATTAACATTAATTTTCATCATTACTGAGAAAAAATCCAGTTATGATTTTGGTGCACGAACAGTTATCGAACATAACCTCGAACAGCCGAATTTTTCTCAAATTGTTCGTGTTCGCCGAACGGCTCGAACACCGCCCAAAACAGCTCGAATTTGAGATTGGCGAACAGTTCGAGTAGAACAATGCTCATCTCTATTGATAAGTATACCCTATTTGGATGTAGTATTAATTGTCTTAACAGAATACAACGTTATTTCTTCAAGACAATGTTACTGTCAAGTCCTTTATGCCATCTACATAGAGTTGCCTTCTTCTCTATAATTGTGTGTGATTCCTCAAGGCTTTCCGATTTCCAGTCTAAAAATGGTTGTCCAAATTGGCTTCCAATGCAAATGTCCGTAGTGACAGTGACAATATATGACCTCGTTCTCCGTAAAACAATGAGGCTAAACCCACCAGGAATATATATTTTTAGTGAAATTTCTGTAATTTCTCTATAGTTCGTGCAGAGTTGCTCGGGTTTACTTTCCATAACATTGAGCCTTAGACATTATGAGCGGTACTTCCTACCTGACACTTATCGGCCTCACTCCTCATGCGAAGAAGATAATTTGCTTCCAGATATACCTAAAAATCCTCCCATGTTTTACTGATATTCACAAGAAAGCGACTGCGCCTGTTTTTCTCTCCTTGGAGACTTTATTAGTTGGAGAATAGCTTCTTGAGAAACTTCACTTAATATGAGAAGACGGACTGAGCAGGTTATAGCCAACTGACAGACAGCGCACAGATTGTAGTAACCACTACTGTCTATGTGAGCGATGACATTATACTGGATTCATTATGTCTGGATACTAAGGTGTGATCTCAATCTAGTTTATTTGTGGACTACTGCATTTCATTCTTGCAGTATATTGTGCATTTTTGCTTTCAAGAAACAGATGACTGATTTTATACTGACATATCACATAGGCCGGCCATGCATCTGCTGTGAGGCCGGTAGTGAAGGCCTGGTATTGAACCACTTTCCCTGCTTGGAATATCATTGTGGCTACCTGCAGCCATTACTGGAATGGATACTTATCGATTTACATAGTTCCTGCTGAAGGGTTTTTCAAATGCTTATCTATTTATTGAACTGCTATGGAAGAGGAGAGTGCTGCATATGCAGAAGAGTAATATGAATCTGTCACCTTTCCTTACATATCTCTTTTACTATATACTTGTATTCCCCAGGGCAGAGCCATTGTTAGGCCTAAGCTAACATAGCAACTAGAGATGAGCAGATTGATTCCGCGGATGTCTGAGTTTCAGTCGATTTTCTTGAAATTCGTCGTTTCGCGTGAATTTGAACATTTTGAGATTCGATTTGTGCCAGGCACAGTTTCCCACATCTCTGATGCTTCAGCAATCGAGTTAATGTAATTTTGCATTGCATACAGGCCTCCCCATGATGCCCTGCAGCTATGACATCTTACAGATTCTCATACCTTGTACATTGGTGGTCAGTATCGGGGCCATTACAGATCAGCGGTTCCCTAGAGTTCTATGGGGAGAATGTGGCTAGAGTTAGTTCCGGACTAGTCTTATCTCTCCCTATGGTCCCCGGTCAAATATTCAAGCTATAATTGTTCCAAAACATCATGAGCATTTCAAAGAAAGATATACATTTGCCAGGAGCTAATTCATCCTGCCCATGGTTTGAGCAGCATTAATCAGCTGACAAGTTCTTTTTACAGGTGTTGTCTGGTTTAAAATGTTGCTGTTCCATAGGGGTGCATACCTTTAAATTAACAATCACAGAAATACTCGCCCTCCCTGGCTCCAGTGCTGTCTCTAAATCAACAAACTCCAGTCTTTGTTGACAGGTTGCAACACTGACAACACGCCAACAGCACATGTGACCACTGCGGTCAATCCTTTAGCTCAGCAGCATTGTTGATGTTAGACTACAACAACCATTGGGCCATTGAGAGCCTAATAAGCACCCAACTCCCAAAGGAGTGAATGATGAGAAACATACATGGTGATCCCCCTCTCCATTCCCAAAAGACGGGGGTTTTGTACTTGACATAGATAGGACTCTTATCTGTCATGCTTTTACAATATTTCTTGAGAATCTGCCATAAATGTTCACAATAGGACAATACTTCTACCAATGAAACCCAAACATGGTGTGAGCTGGGCCACCTAACCTGTAAATACAGGATGTTCCCATTACATGGTTGACTGCTTAGAAACATGTCCACATATAATATTTCTAAGTGTTTTATTAGTGATTGCTAGTGATGAGCGAGCGTGCTCATTTAACCCTTTAAACTTTTATCTCTTTTATAATATCTTGTATATCTTTTGTAAACACTGCCAACTTTCGGGAGTAAATTAGTATTATTTACCAGCTTCGTTCTTCTTGTCCTATGACGAGCAAACACGTTCCTCACTCGCTAATTCACATTACCTAACAGGTACCCGATTCACCTGTTAAGAGATCGGTGGTGGCAGCATACGGTGTATTTATGTGATATTGTGGTTGAGGGTGGCTGGATTGAGGTATATATACGTTTCTGGAAGGAACTGGTGGTATATATACGTCCTGTCACATCACGTGCCACAATAGTCGACATAAATGAGAGCAGCTGCGCCCTGTTGCTTATCCTCGGTCAATACCATGTTTTACCAGCAGGATAAGGGGGCGCCAGAGGGCTGCAAGGTCTGACCAAGTTTTCCTGACAAAAGCCCTCCCTTGACCCATCCTCTCTGTCTAGCTATTGCCCCATATTACTTCTCCCCTATGCCTCAAAACTACTGGAACAACACGTCCATTCTGAACTGTCCTCCCATCTCTCCTCCTGCTTCCTCTTCGACCGCCTACAATCTGGTTTCCGACCGCACCATTCTACTGAAACTGCACTGACTAAAGTCACCAACGACCTACTAACCACCAAATCTAAGCGACAATACTCTGTCCTCCTCCTCCTAGACCTGTCATCTGCCTTCGACACAGTGGACCATTCCCTCTTACTACAAACTCTCTCATCTCTCGGCATCACAGACTTGGCCCTAACCTGGATCTCCTAATACCTAACAGACAGGACATTCAGTGTCTCTCACTCACAGACCACCTCCTCATCTCGCCCCCTATCTGTCGGTGTACCCCAAGGTTCAGTTCTAGGACCCCTGCTCTTCTACATCTACACCTTAGGTCTGGGACAGCTCATAGAGTTTCATGGCTTTCATTATCACCTCTATGCTGATGACACACAGATCTACCTCTCTGGACCCGATATCACCTCCTTACTAACCAAAATCCCACAATGTCTGTCTGCTATTTCATCCTTCTTCTCTGCTAGATTTTTAAAACTTAACAAGGACAAAACAGAATTCATCATCTTTCCGCCATCTCATTCAACCCCCTCAACTGACCTATCCATCATAGTCAATGGCTGCCCACTCTCCCCAGTCCCTCAGGCTCACTGCCTTGGGGTAACCCTGGACTCTGAACTCTCCTTCAAACCACATATCCAAGCCCTTTTCACTTTCTGCCGAATCCAACTCAAAAATATCTCCCGGATCCGCACATTCCTCAACCATGAATCTGCAAAAACACTAGTGCACGCCCTCATCAACTCCCGCCTTGACTACTGCAACCTCCTGCTCTGTGGCCTCCCTTCCAACACTCTCGCACCCCTCCTATCCATCCTAAACTCTGCTGCCCGACTAATCCACCTGTCCCCCCGCTATTCCCCGGCCTCTCCTCTCTGTCAATCTCTTCACTGGCTCCCCATTGCCCAGAGACTCCAGTTCAAAACCCTAACCATGACATACAAAGCCATTCACAACCTGTCTCCTCCATATATCTCTGACCTAGTCTCCCGCTACATACCCGCACGCAACCTACGATCCTCACAAGATCTCCTTCTCTACTCCCCTCTAATCTCCTCCTCCCACAATCGCATACAAGATTTCTCCCGTGCTTCCCCCCTACTCTGGAACTCTCTACCCCAACACATCAGACTCTCGTCGACCGTGGAAACCTTCAGAAAGAGCCTGAAGACCCACGTCTTCCGAAAAGCCTACAACCTGCAGTAACCACCACTCCACCAATACCGCTGCACGACCAGCTCTACCCTCACCTACTGTATCCTCACCCATCCCTTGTAGACTGTGAGGCCTCACGGGCAGGGTCCTCGCTCCTCCTGTACCAGTCGCCATCACATTGTGTTCAATATTATTGTAATTGTTCTTGTATGTATACCCTTTCTTCACATGTAAAGTGCCATGGAATAAATGGTGCTATAATAATAAATAATAATAATAATAAACGAGCACGCTCCGGTACTTGCCGAGTAGTTTCGGCGTGCTCAGCATTTCAGTAACAGCACGCATGTGTCACAGGCCGAGCATGCTGAAACTACTCGGCAAGGACCAGAGTGTGCTCGTTTAAAGGGTTAAACAAGCACGCTCTCTCATCACTAATACACACACATACACACAATCCTTTAAAGGAGCTTTATTCAGGTGTGGAAAAAATGCTGCAACAATAGAGAGAGATAGAAAAATACTTCAATTATATATAGAGAGATGGAAAAAGACAAGGTGCAGGGTGGAAAGGAATTAATTTGTAACATTGTAGCTACCTTCAGTCACCACTAGTGGGAGCTTTTGAGTTTTCTACAACCGTATATACTGAAGTCAATGAAAACGCTAAGGCAGTAAAGTTCCCCTAGTTTTGGCAAAATTTGATCTTTAAAGGGATTTTCCACTACAGGACAACCCAAACTTAATGATTTCAGAGGTCAATTTCAAATAAAAACTGTGGATAATTATGAAGATATATAATAAAGATGTATCATGAAATAAATCACCAGATCATGTTAGGCCTAAAAATTAGATGGAGGTAACAGGCAGAGATCCACTTTATAATGGAGCACACTCGTATATTCTCTCACCATTGCCTTTACATCGTTGATGCAATGATAAAGTTTACTCATCTTTTATTTTCCTACTTGTCTTTTTTAAAATATCCAGCTAGAAATGTTGGTTGACAGACACTATTCTTTACTTATTTCAGCTATTCCTGTACCAGTTCAACTTGATGACAACAATTGGAAAAAAAAAAGGTTTATATTGAGACGTGTTGTCATCGAGCACAGTGGTACAGATCAGATCTCCGAGATTCGACTGACAGGTCATTATTCCTCTCACTTACTATGCAAACCTCACACAGAGCAAGTCATCAAGCACCAGAATAAAATGCTAAATGATACAAATATTCATGCATACCGCCATTATAGTCACATCCGTGTAGCTCTTAATACTTTATTAAACAAATATCAGGAGAACATTTGTCAATGGCTCCTGCTGACTTCAGTGAGGTGAGGACTGATGAGAAAATTCCTCCTTGATTTACATAGTAAGAAATACATTGCAAGGAGGCAGAGTCGCTTACACACAAAGCAAAGAGCACCATGACAAAACTGAACATCAATTTGCACTGAGATCTCTACCACTTTCATTAAAATCATCTTCATTGTCTACTTAGTCCTGTTGGTCCAAAATTCTGTACTGTTTTTAGACTTTGTTTTAACATTTTTTCTGAGTGGAGCTGCCATTAGGGGGAGCTAGTGGCATGTATTGATATAGATTGTATTGTATATATGAGCAATATAAATCAGTATGGAAAGATTGAGGAAGCCGCTATGTGAGCCAGGAGGGGAAGTGGATTAGTGTCTCCTCTGACCATTGGTCCCATATCAGTTACTTGCCATGACTCTATGGTAGCTAGGTCACTGAGGATACAGAAAAACCCAGATTAATTAAAGATTTTACGCTAGAAAATCATAGTGAAAAGCTTTGAAAAGTCACATTTTTATGAAACTGGGAGTTGCTCAAAAATGTTGACAGTTTTGGCATTTTAACTCCATTTTCGCTCAGCTCCACCAAAATGAGAGGGACTGGGGCGTAACGTCATGGCTCATGATGAATTGTTGCATACTTTACTCTAGAAATATAACATTTGTGACGAGGCGCTCATTGGCACACACTGCTTGTCTGACGCTCCTGATTCATTATAAACAACTCCACCGCACTTCCTTATCAAGACTCGCGTCAACATCATTGGTCTTGATGAATCTCGGCCTAAATTTATGGTGCATATGGACTATCATTAGTCAGACTTAAGCCAAAAGAATGTCTTTTTTACATAAGTCTTGCTAGTAGATCACCAGTAATATATTTCCTCTATTATTTTAAAGGGAACCCGACAGCTGAGTAATTTTATGCAAATCATGGACAGCATGAATTAAAACATGGCTGCACAATTGCAGCCATGTATATTTTTCACTGAAATGCTCCAGGGCTTCCGGAAAAATATAGTTTGAATATCCGGCCAGGGATCATCTCCGGAGATGAGACTAGACCATGCTGCCTTTTACCATTGCCAATACAGGTCATTGTCAGGTCTTTCCCTATGTACACACATACCAGAGACCGGTCATTCACTTAGAGTTTTGAGGGGAGAATTTGGCTAGAGTTGGCACCGGACTAGTCTTATTTCTGTCGTAGAGTGCATCTTCTTACAGTCACCACTGTACTTACGAGAGCTTCAATCAGCAAGATATCTTGAGTAAACAGTATTTACTTCATACTGGTTAAACATGAGATACAATTCAGTGTCACACAGTCCGTGTGCTGCTGACATAACACATTCAGGAAAGAAATAAAAAAAACACAGGAAGTAAAAACAACCAACAATTGAGAGCTTTCCTCCCCTCATTACAACAAGCATATAACTTTACACACTATCGCCATCTGCTGTCTGGTTAGTATAAAGTCCTTCTTTCACTTATAATAAGTTCTAATCTGTATATGCCAACACCCTTTCTCAACAGTAAGGACTTATTCAATCAAACCCAACTTTTTTATTAGTCTCTGGTGTTTATCAGTATTCAACTCCTTCGTGAAGATGTCTGCTGTCATTTCTTCAGTAGGACAATACTCTAACTTCAAGACTCCTTGTTCCTGATGATCTCTCAAGAAATGATATTTCACATCAATATGCTTGGTTCTTGGATTGACTCTTTCCATCTGAGCAAGAACAAGACATCCTTGATTTTCCTCTTTCAGTTTTGTTGGTTCCAACTGTGGTTGTCCTAATTCTGTCAACAATTGTCTTAACCACAGTACTTCTTGACTCGCATGTGCTGCGGCAACATATTCTGCTTCTGTTGAAGACAGTGTCACAATTGACTGTTTCTTACTTGTCCAACTTATTGGTCCACCTGAGAGAAAAAAAATATGTCCACTGGTAGATCTTCTGTCAGTTGGATCTCCAGCCCAATCTGCATCAACATATCCTGTTAAAATGCAATTATCACTTGTGGGTAATTTCAGCTTAACATTGCTAGTTCCTTTCAAATAACGCATTACTCTCTTCACGGCTTTCCAATCAGCTTTATTTGGTTTTGATACCTTTCTACTCAGGATTCCTACTGCTGCTGCGATGTCTGGTCTTGTAACGGTCGCTAGATACAGTAGTTTTCCTATTGCTGTTCAGTATTCTTCATTATTTGGGAGAATATTTTTTTTCACTGTTCATCTCTTTGAAATAATTAGCTTCCATTGGATACTTTACTGTTTTTGCATCCTTTAATCCAAATTTTTCTGTTATGTCTTGAATCATGTGATTTTGATTCAGTAGGAAACTTCAGTCTTCTTCTCTTTCTACCTGTATTCCTAGGTACTGTTTTACATTTCTCAAGTCTTTTATTTCGAAATGTTGCTTCAGGAATTTTAGAATGTTTTCTTTATCCCTTTCTTGTTTTAAACAAATTAAAATGTTGTCTACATATATGAGCACATAAATCCATCTATTAATCAGTCTTTTTGTGTACAAGCATCAGCTTTGCTTCTTTGAAATTTTTCATTTGTAAGTACTTCCGTGATTTTGTTATTCCACGCTTTAGCTGCTTGGTTTAAACCATATATGCTTTTCTGTAGTTTGCAAACTTTGTTTGGATTTCTTTCATCTTTGAATCCTGGAGGTTGTTCCATGTAAATGTCTTCTGTTAAATCTCCATTCAGAAAAGCTGTCTTTACATCCAGATGTCTCAGTTCCATCTGTTTCATTGCTGCAACTGTAAGTAAAGTTCTTATTGTAGTGTGTTTGACAACTGGAGCAAATGTCTCATCATAGTCTTCTCCATATTTTTGAGAATACCCTTTAGCTATGAGTCTTGCTCTGTATCTTTCAGCTGTGCCATCTGTTTGGTATTTTACTTTAAAAATCCATTTACATCCTATGGCTTTTCTTCCTTCTGGGAAATCTGTTAGTGTCCATGTATTTGAATCATGCATGGATTTAATTTCTGTTTCTGTTGCTGCTATCCATTTATTAGCTTCTTCTTCAGGGCGTTTAGATATGTCTTCCCAAGAGGTAGGCTCATAGATTTTTCTTATGCTTGTCTTGTATGAGAGACGTTTTGGTGGTTTTCCTTTGTTCTCTCTCATTGAACGTCTTGGTTCTGTGTCTGTTTGTAGTTGTGATTCTTCACTTTCAGTATTTTGTTCTTCATTAATTTCTACTTCTTTCTCATCAGATATTTCTTCAGTTATGTCACTATTGTTTTTCTAATTTTTTGCTTCAACTGAAATCATTATGTCTTCATTTAAATCTTCAATGAATGTCACACTGTTACTCACCGTAACTCTGTCTGTTTTGGGATCTAGGATTCTATATCCTTTGCAATTTTCACTATATCCAACGAATATTTCTTCCATGGATCTGTTTTGAAGTTTGGAACGTTTTTCTGTTGGAATGAATATAAAAACTTTACATCCAAAAACTTTTAAATGATTGACACTTGGTTTCATACCTTGCCACAGTTCATATGGAGTTTTTGTCAGTTTTCTGAAAAAAAGTCGGTTCTGTAGATATGTAGCTGTCATTGCTGCCTCACCCCAATGTTTTTCTGGTAGTTTGGAATCCATCAGCATACATCTTATCATTTCTGTTAGAGTTCTGTTTTTCCTTTCTGCTACTCCATTTTGTTCAGTTGTGTATGGAACAGTTTTCTGGTGTTCTATTCCATTTTGTCTTAAGTAGTCTTCTATTCTGTGACCTGTAAATTCACCTCCATTATCACTTCTGATGACAATTGGCTTCCTTTGAAATTTGTTACTTGATCTTGTTACATAGTCTACAAGTTTATCAAAAACTTCACTTTTGTTCTTAATTAAGTATGTGACTGTGTATCTTGAGTAGTCGTCTATAAAAGTCAACATGTATCTATTGCCTCCTGATGTAGTCACTTTCATGGGTCCACATACGTCAGTATGCACCAAATCAAGTGGCCTTTTGCTTTTCATCTCACTTTCTTTTGGAATAGATATCCTTGTGGCTTTGGATTTTATACAACATTCACATCTTACGGTAATTGAGCAATCTGATATCTTTAAATCTTTTGTCAATTCTTTTCTCTGTAGTTCCCTTATATTGTCAGGGTGTCTATGTCCTAGACGTCTATTCCACATGTGAATACAGTTTTTGTGATCATGTGTACATACCTTCATCTGTTCCTTTGGTGTGTCAAAATGATATAATTGTTCATCTGCCTTGACTTTGGTTATCACCTTGTTTCCTGCAATAATTGCACACTCATTGTCTTTGAATTTTACTGTCAGTCCTTTTGCTGTTAAACGTTTCACAGATAATAATCTGCCTTCCTATTTTGGAACATACAACACATCCTGTACAAGTATCTTTGAATCTTGTCCGAACTTGTTTGAACAATTTAGCATACCTTGTCCGATACCTTCTGCGGTTATTTTGCTTCCATCTGCAAGATAAATGGCTTCTTTCTTATCTAAATCAAGATCAGTAAAGAAATTCTTGTCACTTGTCATATGACTCGTTGCTCCTGAATCAATAAACCAACCAAGTGATGATTTCTTGTCTGTTACTTTAAATGTGCCATTCCAATTATTCTCACATGAATCGGAAATTGTGTTTTTTACTTTCTGCGTATGCTTTTTATGTTGTAATTTTTGTTGTTCTGCTTTCCATATGGTACAGTCTTTCTTTAAATGACCTTTTTTCTTACATCTGAAGCATTCTCTTGTCTCTTCATTATAGGTTTTTTAAAATTCTGTAGCTTTAAGAGCGTTTTCACTGTCCTTTTCAGTAGAAGAATCATTTCTTTGTTTTTTTCTTCTCTGATATTCATCTATTAGTCTTGTTTTCACAAAATCTAATGTAATGTCAGTTTCTGGTCTCATCTCAAGGGCATTTATCAAGGCTGTGTACGAATCTGGTAAACTGCACAATAATATAGCTGCTACATGACTTTCTTTAATGTCTTCACCAATAGATCTTAGCTGTGATATCACTTCCATCATTGAGAATATGTGCTTCTGCATGTCGTTATTTGCACTCAATCTCATACTGTAAAGCTTTCTTAATAAAAAATAACTTGCGATTCAAGCTAGGTCTTTCATACAGTTTTCTTAATGCTTCCCGCATTCCTTTAGCTGTTTCTTCATTTCTTATATGTATTAATTGAGCATCATCCACTAATAAGCTAATGGTGGCTCTCGCTTGTCTATTCTTCTAATCCCATGTCTGATTATCTTGATCTGGTCTTTCTGTAACAATTATTTCCCATAAATCATCCTTAGATAACAACATCTCTATTTTGAATTTCTATAACTGATAATTTTCACTATTCAGTTTAGCTACTGTGAATTTCAGTTCTGTGTTACTCATCATCTTTATATAGTCTTACTTGTTTAGAGAGTTGTACTGAAGATATTCTCCTGTTTTTTTCTTGCTGATAGTTCCTGTATGTCCTGCCTGTGTTGAATTCTCTGTAATTATATCCAGCTCCTGGGATCATGAATTCCTTTGTCACTCTGTATCTGGATTTATTTCCTTCTGTTTACAGAGCTTATCTGTGTGCTCCGTTATCTGGGGTTATAAACCGGGATCCTCTTGTAGTGCGGGCCTGTAGTGTCTGGGCTTTAGTGTCTGGGTTCCGGCCTGGGCCCATAACCTGTCGCAGAGTGCATCTTCTTACAGTCACCACTGTACTTACGAGAGCTTCAATCAGCAAGATATCTTGAGTAAACAGTATTTACTTCATACTGGTTAAACATGAGATACAATTCAGTGTCACACAGTCCGTGTGCTGCTGACTAGTGTTGAGCCACCCCCGTAGTGTTCGAGTTTGGTTCGGTTCGTCGAACACCCGTGTGTTCGCCGAACTGTTCGTCGAACTGTTCGTCGAACACCTTCGAACACCGTTAAAACCAATGGCAGGCAAACAAAAACACATAGAAACACATAGAAAATACCTTCAAAGGTGTCCAAAAGCTGACAAACTGCTCAGAAGATACAACTAACACATGGAAAAGTGACAAGTACATATAGTCATGCGAAAAGAAAAGAGGTGGAGGAGTAAAAGGAGGGGGAGACACAGATATAGGCATGTCATGCCCTACTAAAATCCAAAAAGTGTGAAGCCGACACGTTCAGTCCGCTCCTGCCCATGCCACCTCCGTGTCGCCGGGTTTGTGCCAGAGCCGCGGTGAACCCTGACGGCCAGCCCCCCTCTCCCAATACTGGTGCCTGTCCGCTGGTGGGTCGAGCGAGCCCCCCTGTGGTGGAGGCAGCTCTAAGCTTTTTAATTTAAATTGTCTCTCTAATTTGAATGAATACACTTTAAATCCATTTACAAGGATCTATTGGAGGGCAAGTCTCATGCCAGCAGCCGCGTTATTCCAGCTCCAGTAGCGTCCACTAAAGCTGCTGCAGTTAAAAAGCTTTTATAAGGATCGAGCTCGGCTGTCCACCGCAAGGCATCCTACTGCCAGTCCCAGCCCCTATGCCTTGGGGTGCCTCCTGATGCTCTTCACTGAGTATCCCGTGGTCCCGAAGCATTTCCTTTGAAAAAATTAAGTGTCCAAACTACAGGTGGTGTAGCTTGCTTAACAGCCGGGATAATCCGCTGACTAGCAGACACTGCTACTAGGCACAAAGTATTTCCTGGGCTAGATGCAGTTAAAAATTTGTAATTAGATACTCTCGTTGGATGCTGAGAAAGCATTCCATAGAGTCTCCTGGCACGCCATATATGATTCTCTTAAAAAGCTTGGGGTAGGGGTCTAGGGGACCCTTTTATAGCCAAAATCACGGCCCTGTATCATAATACGTCACCTAGGCTGAAGATAAATGGAACTGTAGCACCCTGAGGGCTCGGTTGCTACAGAGGTATTGCACCTCACCCAGAGGTGTGATATCTTACTCTCAGGTAAGGATGGAGTGTGGATCAGGACCCGACACCTGCATGCATTACACCACATTGCCGTGGGGCAGGGTGACCAATATGCCCCTGAGATGGGCACGACAGTCCCTGTCCCTGGCTGGAGTGGGGGGAGGGAACACTGAGGAAGGGGAACCCTGTAGTGCAGGAGCAGGGAGGAAGCAGTTCCTGGGTGCATTGAGAAGGGAGTATAAAAGGTGGGCACCATCTTAGTTCAGTGCAGAGAAGTCTGAGCAGAAGTGGCAGGGAGCAGGGGCTCTGCATGAGCTCTGCTCCGGAGGCGGGCCTAGTAACAGAGGCCCAGGCCTGGAAGAGGGAGAAGGAAGGAAGAGGAGCGGAGAAGGCTCCAGGAACGAGGAACGAAGGGATCCCAGGGGTGCGGACGGGCGAGTCGCCACCGCACGCCCGAATCCACCTGCGTGGAGGGGTCAGGCCAAAGGGGGAGACCGGTCCCCGAAACTAGTGGAGGCAGGAAACGACCCTCAGCTAGAAACCGGAGGCTGTGACATTTTATGTGGCGCAGCCCCTCGCTACAACCGCTAGGAGGGCAGCACATAGGGTCAGGGAAACTGGCGCCAAGTTTACCAAGAGGAGGCCCGAGGCAGCCGGACAGAAGGGTTGGTAAGAAAGGCCAGACAAAGGACACACAAAGGGGGTCCTGTGAAGCGCTCCAAAGTTATCTGGGAGTTGTCTGAGCCCCTCACCTGGTGAGCACAGTACGACGTGGGCAGCCGTTACCTGCAGACGTGGTCTGGATAATAAGAACTGTGAGTAAAGGCCCTGGACTGCATCACTGACTCCGTGTCGTTACTGCTGCTGCCCTGCACCATCACCCCCATCCTCCGCATACACTGCCCTGAGGCTATACTCCTCCCGTGGGGAGTTATGCTACGCTCTGCTGCACCCACAACACCAGCCTCAGCGGTCTGCCCTGCAGCGGCGGTTCACTCTGACCGCAATCTACGGGTGGCGTAGTCGGACATTTAAACATCAAAACCATAAATAGTTCCGCCACTGGTTTGACCACCCTGAGCCACGGAACTGGGTCACCGCCACGAAGACTACAACCACCAGCATCCACCAAAAAGGGTCCGGCTCCGGGTGTCCCAAGGCCCAGGGGGTGCATCAGAACATTTTCATCACCTTTCACAATCACCAATAGGACAAGGCAGGGATGTCCTCTGTCCCCTCTCTTATACATCCTCGTGACGGAGCACCTGCTCTCATCAATTCGCCATAACCCCAATATTAGGTGGATTGAGGTGGGAGGCACCGAGTACAAGTGCTCTCTATTTGCTGATGATGTCCTAGTATATATCACTCAATCACATATATCCATCCATGCTGTTATGGCTGAAATAGATCACTTTGTTACATGGTCAAATTTTAAAATCAATGCAGCGAAGTCTGAGGCCCTCCATGTCTCCCTCCCCAAATCCATATAGGATTCCATCCAGTCCAACTTTCCCTTTGCCTGGCCCTCACAGGGTATCAAATACTTAGGAATTCCTATTCATAGAGACCTCTCCCATCTATGTTATCTTAATTTTGGGCCCTTTATTGAACAACTCCATACAGACCACGGTTGGCAAGTTAGAACTGTAAGATTCACTACGTGAACCACTGGTGTTTTGTGGAAAAGCACATGTACACTGTGTTCCAAATTATTATGCAAAAAGTGTTTAGGAGTGATAAGGGAAGAATTTGTTTGTTTGTCAGTTAAACTCATTGATGGGGATGTGTGTCAGGGCTCTTTATATCACTGTAAGCAATTGCAGACACCTGTGCTAATGTAGCATCGGCGTCTCTGCCCCGTTCTAGGCAGAGACGCCGTCCCTCTCACCTCCCCGCTCCTGGCGCGGCGTCCTCCAGCGCTGCTCTCCCCGCTGCTTCCGGCACGCGCTCCTTCCCCGGCAGTGTGCTTAGGGCGCTCGCGCGCGCACTCCCCCTCTCTTAAAGGGACCGCGCGCGCCGTCCTAAGGAGTCCCCGGCCAATTGCCGGAGGACCTCCCATATAAAAGGCACCTCCTCCAAAATGGAGGTGCCCGAGCAATGTTGTAGCACTGTTCACTACTCTGCTTCAGCCCTCAGGTCCCGTTGCCAGTTACCTGCCAGATACCTGCCAGTTTCCTGCCAGTCTGCTGTCTATTCCTGCCTGATATCCTGCTACCTGCCTGCTAGCCTGAGGTCCGACGGTCTGCCTTCCAACTTCTGTCAGTCTGTCTAAGGACCAGCTTGCCCGCTCACCTGGGAGCGCACATCTTCTACCTGCCTGCTTGCCTGAGGTCCGACGGTCTGCCTTCCAACTCCTGTCAGTCTGTCTAAGGACCAGCTTGCCCGCTCACCTGGGAGCGCACATCTTCTACCTGCCTGCTTGCCTACCTGGAGGCTCTGCTGTCACGTGCTGTGACCACCCGCCTGTCCAGAGATTCCTGCCCGCTCACCTTGGAGCGCTCATCTGCTACCTGTCTGTTGGTCTTCCTGGAGGCTCCGCCGTCACATGCTGTGACCACCCGATTATCCAGAGACTCTCGCCTGCTCACCTGGGAGCTCACGTCTATCATCTGCCGCCACAGGTCGTACCAATCCTTTACCCAGAGACTGCCCCGGTCACTTGCCGTGATCTCCTGCCCGTTCACCCAGAGACTGTCCCGGTCACTTGTCGTGACCTCCTGCCCGTTTACCCAGAGACTGTCCCGGTCACTTGCCGTGACCTCCTGCTCGTTTACCCAGAGACTGCCCCGGTCACTTGCCGTGACCTCCTGCCCATTCATCCAGAGACTGCCCCGGTCACTTGTCGTGACCTCCTGCCCGTTCATCCAGAGACTGCCCCGGTCACTTGCCGTGACCTCCTGTCCGTTCATTCAGAGACTGTCCCAGTCACCTGCTGTGACTGCCTGCCCGTCCACCCTGGTCGCCACCCGCTCCCTTACAAGGACCGCCCCCTTGTATAGTAGCTCAGAGGTTCCGCCTCCCTGACCCGTTACAGTTTGCTCGGGCCATGGAACCAGGTGGCACCCAAGCTCCCTCGCTCTCGGACCTGTGTCATGAACTGTCCCGTCAGAGGTCCCAACAGGAGTCCATCCTGGGTCACCTTCAGAATGTCAATTCTCGCCTGGACACTCTGACTGCTCCGCCTGCAACCACCGCCAGTGCCATGACTCGCAATCCGGCAGCTCCACTGCCCACTAATAACATGGTATCCTACCCCGGACCCCGGTTTTCTGCACCTCCTCGTTTCGGAGGCGACTCCGCCCAGGCTCGGGGCTTCATAAATCAGTGCACCCTGCACTTTGAACTCCTGTCTCACCAGTTTAACTCCGACCGGGCCAAAATTGCCTTCATCATGTCCCATCTCACCGGAGAGGCCCTGGCCTGGCTAAATCCTCTATGGGAGAGAGGAGACCCCCTGGTGTCCGACTTGCCTGCCTTTCTCTCGGCTTTCCGGAAAGTCTTCGTCGAACCTGGACGGAAGACCTCATCCGCATCATCTCTGCTACGCCTCCGTCAGGGAAGTCTCACCGTGGGCCAACATGCCATACGGTTCCGTACCCTTGCCTCGGAGCTGGCCTGGGATAATGACGCTCTGGTTTCCGTCTTCTGGGAGGGTCTGTCCGGCCGTATTAAAGATGAACTTGCCGGTCGAGACATTCCTACCACTCTCGATGACCTAATAACTCTTGCCACCCGGATTGACCTGCGGTTCCAGGAGCGTGCCAAAGAGGTCACCCGTGAGAGGAGGTTTCCACGTCTAGCTCCTACTTTTCAGAAACCCGTCACTCCCTCCGTCTCTCCTGAGCCTATGCAGGTCGACCAGACCAAGATGGTCGGTTCTCGCCAAGAATCTCGCCGAGCCGAGGGAAGCTGTTTCTATTGTGGCAGTATGAAGCACTTCATCCGTTCCTGCCCGGAAAAGCCGGGAAACGCCAGTGTCTAGGACCACTCGGAGAGGTCGTCCTAGACAAAAGTAAGCCCTCTCCGTCTCTGACCTTACCAGTCTCTATTGCTTGGGGAGAAAACCGTCTCTTTGAACTCGCCCATCTGGATTCTGGAGCTGCTGGAAATCTCATCTCCCAGTCTCTGGTAGAGAGATACCATATTCCCACCAAGTCCCTGGCTGAACCATTGTCAGTCGCCTCCGTGGATGGAAGACTTCTCTCGGAGACCATCCTGCTCGTCACAGAACCCATAACCCTGCAGGTGGGAATGCTGCACTCTGAGGAGATCTCATTCCATGTGCTGTCCGGACTTTCTCACTCCCTGTTGCTAGGTCTACCTTGGCTCCAGACACCTGAACCCGTATTGAACTGGCGGTCCGGTGAAGTACTCCGATGGGGTCCTGACTGCCATAGGACCTGCCTGGTCCCGGTCCGTCCACTTCGCCCTCAGCCTACTCCAGCTAACTTACCTGGTCTCCCGGCTCCCTACTGGCCCTATGAGGACGTCTTCGGTAAGAAGGAAGCTGAGACGTTGCCACCCCATAGGCCATACGATTGCCCGATCGACCTGGTACCTGGCACCACTCCTCCCCGTGGGCGTATCTACCCGTTGTCTGCAGCCGAGACCCGAGCCATGTCTGAGTACATTGAAGAGAATCTGGCTAGGGGATTTATCCGAAAATCTACCTCCCCGGCTGGAGCCGGATTCTTCTTTGTCAAAAAGAAAGACGGCTCGCTACATCCCTGTATTGACTACAGAGGACTCAATCTCATCACGGTAAAAAACAAATATCCCCTGCCACTCATCTCCGAATTGTTTGACCGTCTCAAGGGCGCCAGGATCTTCTCCAAGCTGGATCTATGAGGAGGCCTTCCTTTCCCTAAAGAAAGCCTTCGCCTCTGCTCCCGTCCTGCACCGTCCGGACTGTAATAAACAATTCTACCTGGAGGTTGATGCCTCCTCCTCCGGAGCCGGAGCGGTGCTCACCCAGAAGTCTTCTACCGGGAGAATGGTAACGTGCGGCTTCTTCTCCAAAATCTTCTCCTCGTCGGAGCGCAACTACTCCATTGGAGACCGGGAATTGCTAGCCATCAAATTGGCACTGGGAGAGTGGCGCTATCTGCTTGAAGGGGCTCTCTACCCGGTAATTATCTACACGGATCACAAAAACCTGGCATATCTCCAAAATGCCCAGAGACTCAATCCTCGCCAGGCCCGGTGGTCGTTGTTTTTTGCCTGCTTCGACTTCATTCTTCATTTCCGTCCGGCGGACAAGAACGTCAAAGCTGATGCCTTGTCCCGGTCCTTCCTGTCCTCCGATCAAGAGGAGGAACCCACGCACATCATCGACTCCTCCAAGGTGATGAATGTGGCCCCCTTGGATCTGACTCGTCTTCCACCCGGTAAGACGTTCATAGCTGTGCCAGATCGGGAGAGGGTTCTTCGCTGGGGACATTCTTCTAAACTAGCTGGCCATGCTGGCCAAAAGAAGACCTTCCAACTTATTACCCGGCATTACTGGTGGCCTACCCTGCGTAAGGACGTGGTAGACTTCGTCGCGGCCTGTTCATCCTGTGCCCGTAACAAAGTTCCCCGACATCTACCTGCCGGCCATCTCCTGCCCCTTCCCGTACCTGCTGCTCCTTGGCAACACATCGCTATGGACTTTATCACCGACCTTCCAGTTTCTGCCAGTTGTACTGTCATTTGGGTTGTCGCTGACCGTTTTTCTAAGATGGCCCACTTCATTCCCCTGCCTGGTCTTCCGTCTGCACCCGAGCTGGCAAAAGACTTTATCCGCCACATCTTCCGTCTCCATGGTCTGCCCCTCCACATCGTGTCGGATCGTGGGGTTCAGTTCACCTCTCGCTTCTGGAGAGCCACATGTAAGCTGCTGAACATTACCCTGGATTTATCCTCCGCTTACCACCCACAGTCCAATGGTCAAGTGGAGCGGATCAATCAGATCTTGTCCAGCTACCTCCGGCACTTCGTTGATGCTCACCACTCGGACTGGGTGGATCTCCTACCATGGGCCGAGTTCTCTTATAACAACCATGAGAGCGAGTCCTCTTCCAAATCCCCGTTCTTTATAGTCGGTGGCCAACATCCCCGGATTCCACTTCCTGTCTCCGTTTCTGTGGACAACCCTGCTGCGGAGTCCTTGTCAGCGAATTTTCTACTATTTGGGAGAGCACCAGGTCCGCTCTTCTTCTCTCCTCTGAGCGGATGAAGAGATATGCTGATAAGAGACGTCTGGATCCGCCCCAATTCCGTCCGGGAGACAAGGTTTGGCTCTCATCCAAACATGTGCGGCTCAAAGTACCCTCCTACAAGTTGGGTCCTCGATTCATCGGCCCCTTCGAAGTCCTCAGGCAAATTAACCCTGTGGCCTACAAATTAAAACTCCCGGCCACCCTACGGATCCCCAACTCCTTCCACGTATCTCTCCTCAAACCCGTTGTCTTTAACTTTTTTTCCAAAAATCCAGGTGCCCCTCCTGCTCCGGTTTCCGCTGATGACATCTTTGAGGTAGAGAGTATTCTGGCCTCCAAGAGGGTAAGAGGAAAAACCTTTTTTCTGGTAGATTGGAAGGGGTTTGGTCCTGAGGAGAGAACTTGGGAACCCAGGGAGAACATCAAGGCCCCGCTTCTCCTTGAGAAATTTCTTTCTGGCCAAAAAAAGAGGGGGCCTAAAGGGGGGGGTACTGTAGCATCGGCGTCTCTGCCCCGTTCTAGGCAGAGACGCCGTCCCTCTCACCTCCCCGCTCCTGGCGTGGCGTCCTCCAGCGCTGCTCTCCCCGCTGCTTCCGGCACGCGCTCCTTCCCCGGCAGTGTGCTTAGGGCGCGCGCGCGCGCGCTACCCCTCTCTTAAAGGGACCGCGCGCGCCGTCCTAAGGAGTCCCCGGCCAATTGCCGGAGGACCTCCCATATAAAAGGCACCTCCTCCAAAATGGAGGTGCCCGAGCAATGTTGTAGCACTGTTCACTACTCTGCTTCAGCCCTCAGGTCCCGTTGCCAGTTACCTGCCAGATACCTGCCAGTTTCCTGCCAGTCTGCTGTCTATTCCTGCCTGATATCCTGCTACCTGCCTGCTAGCCTGAGGTCCGACGGTCTGCCTTCCAACTTCTGTCAGTCTGTCTAAGGACCAGCTTGCCCGCTCACCTGGGAGCGCACATCTTCTACCTGCCTGCTTGCCTGAGGTCCGACGGTCTGCCTTCCAACTCCTGTCAGTCTGTCTAAGGACCAGCTTGCCCGCTCACCTGGGAGCGCACATCTTCTACCTGCCTGCTTGCCTACCTGGAGGCTCTGCTGTCACGTGCTGTGACCACCCGCCTGTCCAGAGATTCCTGCCCGCTCACCTGGGAGCGCTCATCTGCTACCTGTCTGTTGGTCTTCCTGGAGGCTCCGCCGTCACATGCTGTGACCACCCGATTATCCAGAGACTCTCGCCTGCTCACCTGGGAGCTCACGTCTATCATCTGCCGCCACAGGTCATACCAATCCTTTACCCAGAGACTGCCCCGGTCACTTGCCGTGATCTCCTGCCCGTTCACCCAGAGACTGTCCCGGTCACTTGCCGTGACCTCCTGCCCGTTTACCCAGAGACTGTCCCGGTCACTTGCCGTGACCTCCTGCCCGTTTACCCAGAGACTGCCCCGATCACTTGCCGTGACCTCCTGCCCGTTCATCCAGAGACTGCCCCGGTCACTTGTCGTGACCTCCTGCCCGTTCATCCAGAGACTGCCCCGGTCACTTGCCGTGACCTCCTGTCCGTTCATTCAGAGACTGTCCCAGTCACCTGCTGTGACTGCCTGCCCCTCCACCCTGGTCGCCACCCGCTCCCTTACAAGGACCGCCCCCTTGTATAGTAGCTCAGAGGTTCCGCCTCCCTGACCCGTTACAGCTAATTAGATGGCAGGTGTGTCCAATGAAAGGCAAGACTACTTAAGAAGGCTGTCTCACATTATTAAGCAGCCTACATTTTCTGCCAAAATGGGAAAGAAAAAGGATGTGTCGGCTGCTGAGAAGCAACAAATTGTGGAGTGTTTAGGTCAAGGCATGACTACAATCAACATTGTGCGATGATCAGGATGAAGTGTCTTGGCAATCAAGAAGTATGTAGCTGATTCACAGTACACACGTGTGCGTGCTGATAAGGGCAAATTGAGGACTCTTTCCTACAGGCAATTACGTCAGGTTAAAAGAGCAGCGGCAAAAAAGCCTTGTCATAGCAGCAGACAAGTTTTTGAAGCTGCTGGTGCCTCCAACGTCCCCCAAACAACAAGATGCAGGGTCCTTCAGAGGTTTGCAGCTGTGCATACGCCATCCTGTCGACCTCCTCTATCCACTTCACACAAGCAGAAACGGCTCCAGTGGGCCAAACATTACATGAAGACTGATTTCAAAACTGTTTTGTTCACGGATGAGTGCCGTGCATCGCTCGATGGTCCAGATGGATGGAGTGGAGGATGGCTGGTTGATGGACACCCCACGCAAACACGGCTACAGCACCAACAAGGAGGAGGTGGAGTAATGTTTTGGGCTGGAATCATGGGGAGAGAGATTGTCGGCCCCTTTAGGATCCCTGAAGGTGCTAAAGATGAACTCCATAATGTATGTGGATTTTCTCAAACAGCACTTCCTGCCATGGTTCAAGAAGAAGAACCGTGTATTTCACAGCAAGATCATTTTTTTGCATGATAATGCACCATCTCATGCTGCACATAAAACATCTGCATCTCTGGCTGATATGGGCATAAAAGGGGACAAACTTATGGTGTGACCCCCATGCTCCCCTGACCTCTACCCCATTCAGAACCTCTGGAGCATCATCAAAAGGAGTGTCTATGATGGCGGGAGGCAGTTCACATCTAAGCAACAGCTCTGGGAGGGTATTCTGTCCTCATGCAAAACAATTGAAGCAGAAACCATCCAAAACCTGACAAATTCAATGGACGAGAGAGTTCAGAAGCTCCTTTCGAACAAGGGGTCCTATGTGAAAATGTAACATCACCTAGAATAAAGTTTTGAGCTGAAAACTGTTTGATTTCAGTTTCTAATAACCTGCTAATGCTTATAATTTCAAAAATGACCATTTTTTTGGTCTTTATTAAAATGAAAAGGTTGATCGAAAAGTTTGGGGGATCTAAGAGTGTGGCAACCCAGTAGTCATGATTACTTCGAATTCTGACAATATGAGGGTCATGTTGCAGGTAGTGCAGCAAGAAGGCACTTATGTGTCTTGCGCATCTCGGAGCCCCAAAATTATTTTCCGGGCTAGATGCAGCTAAAAATTACTATTAATTTTAAATCTGGTGGAGCTTAGTATAGATGGCCTAATAGGATCAGTGCTGCACACTGCTACAAAGCCCAAATTATTTTCCAGCCAAGATACAGATAAACATGATTAGTAATTTGAAAGCTTAAAATGGTTGGTAGGGTGATTTTAACCAATCATCAAGCTTTTACTCTCCCCAGGATGACACAGGGGTAGAAAAGTCGTTTCGGATCCATGATTTGTTCATCTTTATGAACGTGAGTCTGTCTACATTATCAGTGGAGAGCCGCGTGCGCTTATCTGTCAGCACACCACCAGCAGCGCTGAACACATGTTCAGACAGAACCCTGGCTGCGGGGCATGACAAGATCTCCAAGGCGTAAGTGGCTAGCTCCGGCCATTAATCCAGATTGGAAGCCCAAAAGGAGCAAGGGTCCAGTGACACAGTCATGGCTTCAATGTTTACTTGGAGATACTCCTATACCATCGTCTCTAGGCGTTGACTATGTGTCAGACTTCTTGTCTCCTGTGGCCTTGCAAAGGATGGGCTAAAAAAGTGGTGAAATGATTCCGCAAAATTGATGTTACCAGCAGATACTGCGGTTCTGTTACGGTTTGAGTGCTGAACACTTGACGGTCCCACGGTTGGCAAGTTGGAACTGTGAGATTCACTACGTGCACCACTGGTGTTTTGTGGAAAAGCACATGTAAGATTCTGCAACAGTCTCTGCTGATACTCCTGTATGCGTGCATCCCTTTCTATGGCAGGAATAATTTCTGCAAATTTACTTTTGTACCGGGGATCTAACAGTGTGGCAACCCAGTAGTCAGGATTATTTCTAATTCTCACAATTCGAGGGTCATGTTGCAGGTAGTGCAGCAAGAAGGCACTCATGTGTGTTGCGCATCCAGGAGCACCAAGTCCCTGTTGTGTTGGTGGCGAGGTAACAATCATGCTTCCTTCCTCTGTCCTCTCCCCACAACCTCGCACAACAGAAATGTGATCAAGGTCTCCCTCATCTGATGAGTCTTCCATCAGTTCGTCCTCCACTTCTTCCTGGGCTCCTGCACCTTCCTCACTAGTTTGGCTGCTACCATGCGCCCTGGTAAAACCATCTCCCCCACCCTCACATGCCTGCCGCCTTGGTGCTGCCGACCGTCTGGACCTTGCAGATGTTAGCCCTTCTGCATACAACTCCTCCTCCTCTACTTCCTCCACCTCCTCTTGTGCCACCACCTGACTCCGAATTCTGTTTAACATGTGCTCCAGCATGTAAATCACCGGAATAGTCATGCTGATAATGGCATCGTCAGCACTAAACATCTTCGTCGCCATTTCAAAACTGTGCAGAAGGGTGCATAGGTCCCTGATCTGAGACCACTGCTCCAGCGTGATTTGCCCCACCTCTGGATCTCGTTGGCCCAGGCTATACATCAGAACGTATTGCACCAGGGCTTGTCGGTGCTGCCACAGTCGCTGCAACATGTGCAGAGTTGAATTCCACCGGGTAGGCACATCGCATTTTAGCCGGTGAAGTGGCAGGCCCAACGACTTCTGTAGAGATGTAAGTCGCTGAGCTGTGGGATGCGAACGGCGGAAGTGAGCACACAGCGACCGTGCCCTCTGCAGAAGGCCATCTAGTCTGGGATAGTGGGCTAAAAATTGCTGGACAACCAGGTTCAACACGTGAGCCATACAAGGCACGTGTGTGACATTGCCCCGGCGAAGGGCCGCACCCAGGTTTGCAGCAATGTCGCACACGGCCTTCCCTGGTTTCAGGTCCAGTGGAGACAACCATTCATGAAATTGGTTCTCCAGAGCTGACCACAACTCCTCAGCTGTGTGACTCACATTTCCCAGACATTTCAAAGTAAAAACCGCCTGATGACGTTGAGCCCTACTGCCAGCATAGTAAGGAGGTCTGCAGGATCCCTTCTGCGCAGTTAGAAAGCTTGTGGCATGACCAGACAGGCTTTGGGTGCAGGTGGAAGACCGAGAGGAGGTTGAGGAGGCAGAAGCAGTGGAGGAACTTTGACATAAGGAGGATTGACGCACAACTCGTGGGGACGGCAAGACTTGGACAGCAGCCCCTTGTCCTGCTGTCACCATAGTTACCCAGTGCCCAGTCAACGACATGTAACGCCCCTGTCCATGCCTACTCGTCCAAGTGTCTGTGGTGAAATGCACCCTGTCACACACAGAGTTTCTCAAAAAAGCGGTGATGTTGTGTGCGACATGCTGGTGGAGCGCAGGCACACCTTTCTTTGAGAAGTAGTGCCGACTGGGCATCTGGTACTGGGGCACTGCGACAGACATAAGGTCTCGAAAATCCTCTGTGTCCACCAGGCGGAAAGGCAGCATTTCTGTAGCCAAGAGCTTGCAGATGGTGAAATTCAACCTCTTAGCTTTCTCATGGCTAGGAGGAAATGGTCTTTTACTTGTTCACATCTGAGGGACCGAGGGCTGGCTATTGTGCTTAGACGGGGTTGATAAGGGTGTCCCCGGCAAACTGCCGGTCTGTGAGGAAGATGCAGGCGGACATGTTAGGTTGCCTTGATCCAAAGGTGGTGCTATCGATGTCGGACAGCGCTCAACACCAGCTGGTGTTACCACCTCCAAAGAAAATGATGACCTGCCAATCACGCTGGCTGTTGCGGGTAAAGAGGTGGCAGGTCTGCGCCCCAAAACAGGTGTGACTGCTGTCCCCCCAGTCACAGAGGATGAAGAGGCCGCGGATGCACAAGATATGGCAGACGGTGGTTGGCCCGGCCGGCTAGGCCGCATTGTAGCACACTGAGCTTCCCACTGCAACTTATGCTTCATGTCCATGTGCCGGTTCATGCATGAAGTACTCAAACTATGTATTTTTTGGCCTCTACTTAGCTTTTGCTGACAAATGTTACAGATAACACGAGTTGGGTCATCTTTATCGATCTGAAAAAATGCCCAGGCTATGCAAGGCTTAGCACCCATGCGACCTGAAGAGCCACCACGACTTGTGGTGAGAGGCAGAGTTGTGTTTGAGGATGCAGTTGTTGACGTGCTTCCAGTACTACGTCTCTGTCCAGGAAGGCGCAACCTGACCTCGTCGTCACTAGCATCTTCCTCCACCTCCTCTGCTGACCTCATCTCTTGGCTGACTGTGGGTTGACAGTAAGTGGGATCTCCAACCTCATCATCATCACTCTGTGCGTTATCACACCCGTCGTCCTCAGAGCCAACCTGTTCCTGCCCTGACAAAAAACTAAAGTTGTCGCTCCAATCAGGTATTTGAGTCTCATCATCGTCTTCCTCATTGTCTCCACCAACAGGAGTTACAGTTTGGGAATGAGGGTCTACATTATGGTCAGAACCTTCTGCGTCTGGTCCTGGATCCGACTCATAAAGATTCTGGGCATCAGTGCAGATCATTTCCTCGTCTGGATTCACAGAAGCGCTGGAGTCGACCTCTGATTCCCAGGCTATAGTATGAGTAAACAGCTCTGCAGACTCAACCATCTGTTCTACCTCATACTCAGACGGGCAGCTGGAGATTTGGGAGCTGTGAGGAAGCAAGTGCGATTGGGGTGACACCTTTGAGGACTGGAGTATTTGTGATGTTGAAGTTGATGTGGAGGAGAGCCCACTTAAAGGAGCACTTGATATCCGTTGAAGCACCTGCTGTTTTTGTGCCTCATCTGGAATTTGTAGCGATTGGCGTGGCCATAAGAAAGGGATCTTATCAAATTGTCCGCTAAAAGAAGTAGACATTTTAGTTTGGCTGGAAGATGGTCTTTCTTCTGCAGATGTTAATGTTGCTTTAACACCTACCCCACGGACACAACCTTTTTTCCCCTTCACAACACGCCTATTCCCCTTTCCACCAGCAGCAGGCCTTTTTACACTCATTTTGGTGGTTAATAGTGTTGAGCGATACCTTCCGATATCAGGAAATATCGTATCGGATTGGATCGGACCGATACTCAAAAAGTATCGGATATCGCCGATTCCGATACCGGAAACCAATGCAAGTCAATGGGACACTAATATCGGAATGAAAATAAACCCTTTCTTTCCTTGTAGGTTAATTCTACATGAAGTAAAACAACTAAGAATAATGTAGAATGTATTATGCGAAAAGCCGGCAATTCATCAGCGCATACACCGGTACCCGACAATTTACAACAGAAAGAATAGAGCTTCACACATAGATTAGATAGATAGAAACATGTCAGTCACATATATATGAAGTACAGTGACAGTGTTGCTTACTGTACTTGTCATTTAGTGTAAAGGATTTATTTAAAAAAATGATAGTGTTTTCATGCACCGTCTCTTTAAAAAAGCCGGCCGGCAATTCAGCAGCGGTACCCGACAATTTATAACAGGCAGAATAGAGCTTCACACATAGATTAGATAGATAGAAACATGTCAGTCACACATATAAGAAGCACAGTGACAGTGTTGGTTACTGTACTTGTCATTTAGTGTAAAGGATTTATTTAAAAAAATAATAGTGTTTTCATGCACCGTCTCTTTAAGAAAGCTGGCCGGCAATTCAGCATCTGTACCCGACAATTTAGAATAGAAGGAATAGAGAATCATACATAGATTAGATAGATAGAAACATGTCAGTCACATATATATGAAGTACAGTGATAGTGTTGATTACTGTACTTGTCATTTAGTGTTAAAATAAAGGATTTATTTTAAAAAAAATTGGCGTGGGGTTCCCCTTAATTTTAGTCTCTAGCGGAGGTTAAGTAGACAGCTGGGGCAGATGTTTGAAGCCTGGGAAGGGGGTAATACCCACGGAGCTTCCCAGGCTACTAATATCAGCCCCCAGCTGAATACCTAGCCCTTACTAGCTATTAAAATGGGGGACCCCCCCAAAAAAATGACGTGGGGTCCCCCCTATTTTAATAGCTAGCAAAGGCTAGGCAGACAGCTGGGGGCTGATATTAATAGCCCAGGAAGGGAGCCATGAATATTGGCCCCCTCCCAGGCTAGAAATACCAGCCGTCAGCCGCCCCAGAAATGGCGCATCCATAGGATGCGCCAATTCTGGCACTTAGCCTCGCTCTTCCCACTGCCCTGTAGCGGTGGCAGTGGGGTAATAGGGCTGGGGTTGATGTCAGCTTATAATGCCAGCTGACATCAAGCCCAGGTTAGTAATGGAGAGGCGTCTATAAGACACTCCCATTACTAACCCCATAGTGAAAGTTAAAAAAAAAACACAAACACCCAGAATAAAGTCCTTTAATTGAAATAAACACACAATTCTTTATTGTTCTAAATTAAACCATACTTACCGTCAGGCCCATTCCAGCTGAAGCCAACGATCTCCTTCAATAAAAGAAAAATAATAAACCAACATCATCCTTACCTTTCCATGGTTCCCACGACGGCTCCAGCTCTGCTACATTGAGATGACAGGCTGGACCGCAGCAGAACGCTGCCATCCAGCCTGTCATCCCACAGACACTGAGAAGCGCAGGCATGCTTGCGCTCCTCAGTGTCTCTCTGTGACGGCATCCAGATGAGCCGACAATGAACTCAGCTCACCTCATGCACGTCACTGACAGCGTGGGAGAATTCTCACGCTGAAGCGCTGAGTGCAGGAGAATTTTCCCACGCTGTCAGTGACGTGCATGAGGTGAGCTGAGTTCATTGGACATGAACTCGGCTCATCTTTATGCCGTCACAGAGAGACACCAAGGAGCACAAGCATGCCTGTGCTTCTCAGTGTCTGCGGGATGACAGGCTGGATGGCAGCGTTCTGCTGCGGTCCAGCCTGTCATCTCGATGTAGCAGAGCTGAAGCTGTCGTGGGATCCATGGGAAGGTAAGGATGAGGCTGGTTTATTATTTTTCTTTTATTGCAGGAGATCGTTGGCTTCAGCTGGAATGGGCGTGATGGTAAGTATAGTTTAATTTAGAACAATAAAGAATTGTGTCTTTATTTCAATTAAAGGACTTTATTCTGGGTGTTGTGTTTTTTTTAAATACTTTACTAGAAATTCATGGTGGTCATAAATTTCGGGCTTAGGGCCAGCTGATAATGCCAAGCTGGCCTTAACGCCTTTATTACCCAGTGAGCCACCGCACCAGGGCCCTGGATGAGTTGGGTACAGCGCCAGAAGATGGCGCTTCTATGAACGCGCCATTTTCCGGGGCGGCTGCGGACTGCAATTTGCAGCGGGTGGGGCCCAGAAAGCTTGGGCCTCCCTGCGCTGCAGATTCCAGCCCCCAGCTGCCTAGTTGTACCTGGCTGGACACAAAAATAGGGCGAAGCCCCACGTATTTTTTTTTTTAACTATTTCATGAAATTCATGAAATAATTAAGAAAAAAAGGGCTTCCCTATATTGTTGTGTCCGGCCAGGTACAAATAGGCAGCTCGTGGTTGGGGGCAGCCCGTTCCTGCCTGCTGTACCTGGCTGGACACAAATATAGTGCGAAGCTCCACGTCAATTTTTTTTTAATTATTTCATGAAATAATTTTTTAAAAAAAGGGCTTCCCTATATTGTCGTGTCCGGCCAGGTACAAATAGGCAGCTGGTGGTTGGGGGCAGCCCGTTCCTGCCTGCTGTACCTGGCTGGACACAAATATAGGAGGAAGCCCCACATCAATTTTTTTTTAATTATTTCATGAATTTCATGAAATAATTAAAAAAAAAAATACGTGGAGCTTCGCCCTATTTTTGTGTCCAGCCAGGTACAACTAGGCAGCTGGGGGCTGGAATCTGCAGCGCAGGGAGACCCAAGCTTTCTGGGCCCCACCCGCTGCAAATTGCAGTCCGCAGCCGCCCCGGAAAATGGCGCGTTCATAGAAGCTGGATGCTGTACCTGGCTGGCATACAAAAATATGGCAAAGCCCACGTCAAAATTTTTGGGAAAAATTAATTAAAAAATAAATAATAATTTAGGGACTGCATCTTTATTAACTCATCAAATGTCATTTAGTGTTAAAATAAAGGATTTATTAAAAAAAAAATTGGCGTGGGATCCCCGTAATTTTAGTCTCTAGCGGAGGTTAAGCAGACGGCTGGGGAAGATGTTTGAAGCCTGGGAAGGGGGTAATACCCACGGAGCTTCCCAGGCTACTAATATCAGCCCCCAGCTGAATACCTAGCCTTTACTAGCTATTAAAATGGGGGACCCCCCCAAAAAAATGACGTGGGGTCCCCCCTATTTTAATAGCTAGCAAAGGCTAGGCAGACAGCTGGGGGCTGATATTAGTAGCCCTCGAAGGGTGCCATGAATATTGGCCCCCTCCCAGGCTAGAAACACCAGCCGTCAGCCGCCCCAGAAATTCTGGCACTTAGCCTCGCTCTTCCACGCTGCCCTGGTGCGGTGGCAGGGGGTAATAGGGCTGGGGTTCATGTCAGCGCCAGCTGCCATGAAGCCCAGGTTAGTAATGATGGGCGTCTATAAGACACCCCCATTACTAACCTACAAAGTGTTAAAAAGAAAAAACACACTACACTCAGAAAAAAATAATTTATTTGAAATAAACCACACCATTTTATTTAATTCTTAGTTTACTAAAAAAAAATAGTTACCTGTCCACGTTCCTGCGCTGATCTCCCATGCACAGCTGTCACATCTGGAGATGGTGACAGCTGTGCATGGCTGCTGTAAGCTCACGCTGCCGGGAACACGTCCGCTCCCGGCAGCGGGAGCCACTGACTGAGGTCACTGGAGTGCATTCAGGCAGCGCAGCTCCGGAGACCTCCTTTACGGCACTGCTGTACCGTGGGAATTTCTCACGATACAGCAGGGCCGTAAAGCAGCTAACCGGAGCAGCGCTGCCTGAACTCCGGCGAACCCGCTTATGCAATGACGGGGCTGATTTACGGCCCCATCATTCTAGCGGCGGCAGCGGTTCAGAGCGGTCACATTCTATGTGGCTGCTCTAAACTGGAGATCTTCGTTGGACACTCGTGGACTACTACGGAGGGGTAAGGATAAGGTTGTGGTTTATTATTTTATATTTTATTACAGGAGATCGATGGCTTCGGGGAATTAGGTGTCTAGGTGAGTGTAGGTGTAGTTTTTTATTTTTTACTTTATTTTAGGTGGCGATCGGCGGGGACAGGTAATGTATGAACTAATTTCTTTTAGGCAACCACTGGCCACCAATGACATATATTTAACATTTATTGGGGACACAGTAGGGCAATTTAAATAGCAGGATCAGGCTGATGGGAACTACTGCTCCCATCGAGCTGATCCTGCTGGCACGAGTGGACGGGGGACAGACATAGGCCGATGGGAGTAGTAGTGTCACATCGGCCTATGTCTGCCTGCACGCACACACCCGCAGACATCGCACAGACACCGCGCACACCCGCACACATCGCACAGACACCGCACACATCGCACAGACACCGCGCACACCCGCACACATCGCACAGACACCCACACACACCAATCATGACGGGTCTGGGAGGTGAGGCTGACCTGTGCGGCCGTGGGAAAGTTCATGTGAGTTCATGCAGTCAAGCATGAACTCACATGAACCCTCTGAGGGCAACGCGGCGACTTCAAATGAACAGCTGATCGGCATCACCTGATACCTCAGCTGTTCATTTGAAATATCCGGTGGGAAAGCGCAGCACAGAACGGGAAAGCCGGCGGTGAAGTCTTTTCACTGCCGGCTTCCCCGCCCGGGTCCTTCGCTCCCCGCTCCTTGGTGCTGTGCTCCCCGCCCGGTCCTAACTTACGATCGGGATGGGAGGTGGCGAGGGGAGCGGAGGATCGGGGTGGGAGGCTGCGGGGAAGCAGTATGGGGCTGTGTGATTGTTTAAAAGCCGGCGGCTTTTTACCGCCCGCCGGCTTTTAAACAATCAGGAGAATTCTCTCATGCTGGGATGGCGTTCTGATGACAGGCTGGATCTCAGCTGAGCGCTGCCATCCAGCTTGTCATCCTTCAGAGACACTGCAGAGCGCAGGCATTATGGGAAATTCCGATTCCGGTATTCGATATTGTAAAAGTATCGGAATTAAGTATCGGAATTCCGATACCGCGAATATCGGCCGATACCCGATATTTCAGTATCGGAATGCTCAACACTAGTGGTTAACTAATTCACAACTCTGGAGTTGTTTGCACAAAAAAACAATGGATGGGAACCGAGCAGAGCTGAGTGGCCAAACTGTGGTATTAGGCCAAAACTATTGGCTGGGTTAGATGCAGAAAAAAATTATATTCAATTTGCAACCTGATGGAGGTCAGTATAGATGGACTAATAGAACAAGTCCCACACACAGCTAGAAGCCCAAATATTTTTTCAGAGGTAGATGCAGAAAAAAATTGTATTCAGTTTGCAACCTGATGGAGGTCAGTATAGATGGACTAATAGAACAAGTCCTACACACAGCTAGAAGCCCAAATATTTTTTCAGAGGTAGATGCAGAAAAAAATTATATTCAGTTTGCAACCTGATGGAGGTCTGTATAGATGGATTAATAGAACAAGTCCCACACACAGCTAGAAGCCCAATATTTTTTCAGAGGTAGATGCAGAAAAAAAATATATTCAGTTTGCAACCTGATGGAGGTCAGTATAGATGGACTAATATAGAAAGTCCCACACACTGCTAGAAGGCCAAATATTTTTTCAGAGCTAGATGCAGACAAAGAATTATTTTGAATTTGCAACCTGATGGAGGTCAGTATAGATGGACTAATAGAGAAAGTCCCACACACTGCTAGAAGGCCAAATATTTTTTCAGAGCTAGATGCAGACAAAAAATTATTTTGAATTTGCAACCTGATGGAGGTCAGTATAGATGGACTAATAGAGAAAGTCCCACACACTGCTAGAAGGCCAAATATTTTTTCAGAGCTAGATGCAGACAAAGAATTATTTTGAATTTGCAACCTGATGGAGGTCAGTATAGATGGACTAATAGAGAAAGTCCCACACACTGCTAGAAGGCCAAATATTTTTTCAGAGCTAGATGCAGATATAAATTATTTTTAATTTGCAACCTGATGGAGGTCAGTATAGATGGACTAATAGAGAAAGTCCCATACGCTGCTAGATGGCCAAATATTTTTTCAGAGGTAGATGCAGAAAAAAATTATATTCAGTTTGCAACCTGATGGAGGTCAGTATAGATAGACTAATAGAACAAGTCCCACACACAGCTAGAAGCCCAAATATTTTTTCAGAGGTAGATGCAGCTAAAAATTATTTTTAATTTGCAACCTGATGGAGGTCAGTATAAATGGACTAATAGAGAAAGTCCCACACACTGCTAGAAGGCCAAATATTTTTTCAGAGCTAGATGCAGATAAAAATTATTTTTAATTTGCAACCTGATGGAGGTCAGTATAGATGGACTAATAGAGAAAGTCCCACACACTGCTAGAAGGCCAAATATTTTTTCAGAGCAAGATGCAGAAAAAAATTATATTCAGTTTGCAACCTGATGGAGGTCAGTATAGATGGACTAATAGAACAAGTCCCACACACAGCTAGAAGCCCAAATATTTTTTTCAGAGGTAGATGCAGATAAAAATTATTTTTAATTTGCAACCTGATGGAGGTCAGTATAGATGGACTAATAGAGAAAGTCCCACACACTGCTAGAAGGCCAAATATTTTTTCAGAACTAGATGCAGACAAAAAATTATTTTGAATTTGCAGCGTGATGGAGGTCAGTATAGATGGACTAATAGAACAAAGTCCCACACACTGCTAGATGGCCAAATATTTTTTCAGAGCTAGATGCAGAAAAAAATTATATTCAGTTTGCAACCTGATGGAGGTCAGTATAGATGGACTAATAGAACAAGTCCCACACACTGCTAGAAGCCCAAATATTTTTTCAGAGCTAGATGCAGAAAAAAATTATATTCAATTTGCAACCTGATGGAGGTCAGTATAGATGGACTAATAGAATGATGCTATGCCCAAAAGATTTTACTTCACTAGGTGCAGTAAAAAAATTGGTATTCTATACACAGGTGGTATATCTTGCAACACAGATAGGCTACTCCACTGACTAACACACTCTGCAATAGGCCAAAAAGGATTAGCTTTGCTAGATTCAGCCAAATGCTGTGAAAAAAACTTGCACAGCACTGGCACAGACCTGCCTGGCAAAAACTGATAGGAACTGATGTAACCTAGTCCTGAAAAGGACTGCAATTACAATTAGTCTTTACTCCCACAATCTATCTATTTAAGAGCACAGACCTGCCTGATAAAAGTCGAAGGAAATGCTGTAACCTAGTCCTTAAAAGGACTGCAATCACAACTATTCCCTACTCCCAAGTTATCTGTAGATTTGTGCGAAAATTGGCTTGAAATTAACAAGGTATAGCGCACACAGCAACAGCGGTGCCGTCTAACACGCAGCTGCAGCAGTGAGAAAATGGTGGCGACGGGGAAAATGGCTTGGTCTTATAGGGCAAGGACATGTGACATACACTGCCAATGACACATGCCCTTGCTTGTGTGAAAAAAAGCACTTCGCTCCGTGTGTGCGCTGCTGATAGGCTGACAGATTGCACCTCCCCACTGTAAATGCGGGAAAGAGAAAAAAAATGGAGATCTTCATTATTCCTGCAGAGATCCATCCCCTGCCCCTCCCCCCACCTCGCTGTACACTCAAACTGCGTATTAACATTAATTTTCATCATTACTGAGAAAAAATCCAGTTATGATTTTGGTGCACGAACAGTTATCGAACATAACCTCGAACAGCCGAATTTTTCTCAAATCGTTCGTGTTCGCCGAACGGCTCGAACACCGCCCAAAACAGCTCGAATTTGAGATTGGCGAACAGTTCGAGTAGAACAACGCTCATCTCTACTGCTGACATAACACATTCAGGAAAGAAAGAAAAAAACACAGGAAGTAAAAACAACCAACAATTGAGAGCTTTCCTCCCCTCATTACAGCAAGCATATAACTTTACACACTATCGCCATCTGCTGTCTGGTTAGTATAAAGTCCTCCTTTTACTTATAATAAGTTCTAATCTGTTGTATATGCCAACAATTTCTCCCTATGGTCCCCAGCCAAATATTTAAGCTATAATTTTTCCAAAACATCATGAGCATTTCAAAGAAAGATATACATTCGCCAGGAGCTAATTCATACTGCCTATAGTTTGAGCAGTATTAATCAGATGACAAGTTCTCTTTACAGGTGTGGTCTGGTTTAAAATGTTGCTGTTCCATAGGGGTTCATACCTTTAAATTAACAATCACAGTAATACTCGCCCTCCCTGGATCCAGTGCTGTCTCTCCATCAACTCCCCCAGTCTTTGTTGACATGTTGCAACATTGACATCATGTCAACAGCCCATGTGACCTCTGCAGTCAATCCCTTGGCTCAGCAGCTTTGCTGACAGACTGCAAGAACCGCTGGGCCTTTGAGTGCTGAATAAGCACCCAACTCTCATAGGAGTGAATCATGAGAAGCACACATGTGGATCCCCCTCTCCATTCCCAAAAGATGGGGGTTTTGTACTTGACATAGACAGGACTCTTATCTGTCATGCTTTTACGATATTTCTTGAGGATTTTCCATAAATGTTCAAGATAGGACAATACTTCTACCACTGAAACCCAAACATGTGAACTGGGCCACCTAACATGTATATGCAGGATGTTCATATTACATGGTGGACTGCTTAGAAATATGTCCACATATAATAGTTCTAAGTGTTTTATTAGTGTTTGCTGAATTCTAGATTTATACATGATTATCATGTAAAACCCATTTTAAAGAAATCTGAAGAGAATTTCTTGTTCAGTATTATTCCAGGTAAATGGTTGGACAATTTACAGTTTTATATTTTGTGCACATCATCTGCAAGCGGTTTTATATCTTTTAAAACTAAGAAGAAACTATCTGGGAGTAAATAATACTTAATACATATTGAATATAACAATAAATCATTTATTGATTGAAAAGACACCACATGACAAAAAGGAATAAAAAACATGTAAGACAGTTTAAAATAAGAAACGGGGGAGAACAACCAGTATATTAAATAAAAATCTATATAAACTAACTGCCATTTCAGTTACTGACCGAGGACGTACATTCACTTGAAATCTATTGCCGTGCGGGAAGCTTCCAATCACAGGCTGGCAGTTGACATCAACGCGCCCGTCACTGGCATATGTCATCACTATCATGCGCCGGTGACCGTGCCTCGGATGATGGATAAGCCGGGCGCCGGCTGGATCTTGGCAAGGTAATGAGAAACTTTTTTTTGTTTTTAAACTTTTTTTTGTAAAGCAGCACTATAGGAGAGGATGGAAACATGGGGGCAGGATGGAGAGATATGGAGGCACAATGGAGAGACACAGGGGCAGGATGGAGACAAATGGAGACATTGGGAGCAGAATGTAGACATTGGGGGCAGAATGAAGACATGGGGCAGGATGGAGACAAAAGGAGACATGGGGGCGGGATGAATACATGGGAGCAGAATGGAGATATGGGGCAGAATTGAGATAAATGAGGGCAGGGTGGAGAAATGGGACATTATTATTGTAGGGGCTAATTAAGAGATGTTATTACTACTGTTATGTATTTTATTGTTGAGGATACTGGTTCCAGTGAGGGAGAAGGGTCATGTTACTGTGCAGGGCGACACTAATTCCAGGTGGCAGCCCTGACAGTACCTATATAATAGATGACAGTACAATATACTGCTCAATATTAAGTGATACAATTATTATTAATATAAAATAATAATTTTAATTAATATGTTAATATTAATATTGAGCAGAATTAGTTCAGCCCCCCACAACGATGTAGCCCCTCAAGAAAATGAATTGCCCATCCCTGGTATATAGCAACATTGTCTATAGTGTCCTCTCCTATTTACTGGCCATTTATCCTACAGTAGTATACCCACCTCCCCATCCAACCATCCATATAATCTAATCTTCTGTATTACTGGGATATATGGGTTATTATTGTAGATTTATCACTATTCAATTTCATAGAAACTACTCCGGAATTACATTGTATGTATGGTAATGTGTTTTGGGTCATTGTCATGCTGGAAGATGCAACCACGACTCATCTTCAATGCTGTTAATGTTAGAACTCTCCTGTTAGGTTTTTTCTATCTTGCAGGTCACATGACCTTTTTTGCCTATTTCATCCTGCTCCGCCCTCCTGGCCTTGCTGGACTTCATTGTAATTTCTACTCTTAAGCTAGCCTGGTGCTTAGTTACCTTTCTCAGTCAGTTTAGCTAGGTCTTCGGACCTTTATGTTCTATGTTGTGCGTTTGTCTTTTACTGCTACAATTTCTGCTAGGAGGTGTCCAACTTTATCCCAGTCCCTAGTTCTTGTAGGGATCCCTCCCTTGCATCTATAGGTCTTCGTACAGACTAGCCGAGGACTTTAGCGGATCTGATCGCAGGACTAGGTTCCCCGTTACATCGTAGGGATCTAGCTTAGTTCTATTGTAGGGACAGATCTCCTTTCTTTCCTTAGTGCTTGTAGCAGATCATAACAGTTAATGATGGAAGGAGGTTGTTGGCCAAAATCTCGTGATACATGCCCGCATCCATCCTCCCTTCAATACGGTGCAGTCGTCCTGTCCCCTTTGCAGAAAAGAACCCACAAAGTATAATGTTTCCCCCACCATGCTTCACGGTTGGGACGGTGTTCTTGGGGTTGTACTCATTCTTCTTCTTCCTCCAAACATGGCTAGTGAATCATCTTTACCCCACGAGGCAAGATCTTGCAAGGAGTCCCAGACCGAGGGGTGATAACGTATGGAACGTGCTCAGGAGCGGAGCACTCATCACACGCCTAGATACTGGCTATTTTACATATCCAGCATCTGTCTCTAACAGCCACAGCCAGGTGATGCTATCATGGGATGCCGTTGGGTTACTATGATAACTAGGGGCATGCTGAAGGCCCCCGTCGCTGACATTTTGGTCCTCCTTTGAAGCTCAGCTATGCTGTATGCATTTGAAAAGAGACCGCAATTTTCACTTTATACTGTAATACCATAGTATTGCAGTATGTAGCATAAGCGATCAGATGATCGCAAGTATATGTTCCCTGTGGGAACTAAAAAATAAAGTTAAAAATAAAGTTTTCAAAAACAAAAAAGTTTAAAAAAAATTTTGAATCAACCCCCTTTTCTATCTTAAAAATAAAGAAGTAAGAACAAGAATATATATTTTTTGACAGTATAAATATATACAGTACAGACCAAAAGCTTGGACACACCTTCTCATTTAAAGATTTTTCCATATTTTCATGACTATGAAAATTGTACTGTGACGCCCTGCTGCGCATGGAGCCACAGATCCTGGAGGGGTGCATTTCAGGTTTTCTCCACAAGAGGCACTCACAGCATACACACACCTCCACCTTCCACCTCAGACCACCAGAGGGAGCCCGGATAGGGATATAAATAGGGAAGGTGGAGTGATTCAGCAGTTCCTGCTCAGACACAGAAGGAGAGAGTCTGTTAGTAAGTTCTCCTCAGGAAGTGAGTGGAGACAGAACAGTCTGGAGTCCACAGCCAGTTCCTGCAGAGTGAGACACAGAGATACAGGTCAGTCTGCAGTGGAGCTCAGTCAGACTCAAGCAGCTCGAGTTAAGTGAGCTAGGAGCGTTGCTGATGCTCAGAGAGCAGCAGAAGAGGCAGCCAACTAACTGCCAGTGTGCATAGCCTAGTGAGGGCCCGAGTAGGCCGAAGGCTAGAGGAGTAAGTAGCATTGGAGGCAGAGGAGCTTTACCAGCTCACCCCAGAAACCATATACCGGACATTGGGTCCGAGTCTGCAGGGATTCTTTACACCCAGCAGAAGACAACCAGAACCCCTGGCGAACTACATGTCCCAGGAATACCAAACGCTGACTGTTATACCAGGGTCAGGAGTTACCGAGGCCCCATATACCAGGGAGTGTGTACTCCAACAGAAGACCCTACCACAGGATCAGCCAGTGCAGAACAGAGACTAAGTTAGGCCTAGCTCCAGGCAGGCCAGAGACTAACACTAAACGGTGAAGAAACAGGAGGCCCTATACCTGCTCACTGGGGAGAGTCCTGCAGTGCACCCCTCACCCTACAGTGCTCCGGATGGTACCTGCATTTCCACCAGTAAAAGGTACAGAAGCAAACTGTGTGTGTGTGTGCCCCTGTTCTTCCTTGGACCAGGCTGGGTCACCGCCATATCGTGCACCTCATCAAACATCGCTGCCCTGAGGCCTAGCTCCACCTGTGGGGAGCTACACCATCAAAGCTGCCGTAACACCGGCCTCAGTGGACTGCCGCAGCGCTGGTGATCCTCACCAGACACCACAGATGGCGTCACGAACTTTGACATTTTATTTTCCCCTTTTTTAAGAGAGACCCCAGGGTACGGGCCCGGGAGCCGACCACCGCGACATCCCCCCAAGACCAGGCATCAAGGCCCGGGTGCCGAGTAGTCCCCATCCCCTGGGTGCCACATCTCTCTAACTGGCGTCACGAACAGGATTGCGTGCCCGTTGCCACCGGGTACTGTGTGCCTTAAGAAACTGTAAAACTCACAGTGGTGAAGCTTTTCCCTCCATTTTCTGGAGTTTCCTGCCACTGGCCGCCATCTTTCCGGTCACTGCGTGGGAAGAAGAAGGGCGTAACCGCTGGAAGCGCGCGAAGTCGAGGACACGCCCCACGCACTGACGCAGCGTCAGGTCCTGGCAGGAAGCCCCAGCGAACGCTCTGACGTGGAACGCAAGCGACGCAAGGTCCTACCAGAAGACCGTCACCTGCGGAGCTGCGGCCTACAGAAGGAAGGTAGGCCACGGTTCACTAGGGGTGCGCCAAGATGTTGCAGCAACAACCCGACGTCGCGGCCCAGGCTGACAGCTCGATGATGCACCCGCGGCCGCCGCTGCGCAAGACGGAGCAGCCGCTCCATCACCAGGGCCTGTAGCCCCTATCGTACCATTGACTTTACCATACATGCCTGGAGCAAAGTGGCTTCCCCAGTATAGCGGCAAGCCAGACACCCTGTCTGGATTCAAGCGCAAAATATGCAGGATTCAAGCGCAAAATATGCAGCAAAATATGACAGGCAAACAAATAGCTGCAGTAGTTGTTTCTAGCCTGGGAGGGGGCCAATATTCATGGCACCCTTCCTGGGCTATTAATATCAGCCCCCAGCTGTCTGCCTAGCCTTTGCTAGCTATTAAAATAGGGGGGACCCCACGTCATTTTTTTGGGGGGTCCCCCATTTTAATAGCTAGTAAAGGCTAGGTATTCAGCTGGGGGCTGATATTAGTAGCCTGGGAAGCTCCGTGGGTATTACCCCCTTCCCAGGCTTCAAACATCTGCCCCAGCCGTCTGCTTAACCTCCGCTAGAGCCTAAAATTACGGGGAACCCCACGCCAATTTTTTTTTTAATAATTCCTTTATTTTAACACTAAATGACAAGTACAGTAATCAACACTATCACTGTACTTATTATATATGTGACTGACATGTTTCTATCTATCTAATCTATGTGTGATGCTCTATTCTTTCTGTTCTAAATTGTCAGGTACCAATGCTGAATTGCCGGCCGGCTTTTTTAAAGAGACGGTGCATGAAAACACTATTATTTTTTTAATAAATCCTTTAACACTAAATGACAAGTACAGTAACCAACACTGTCACTGTACTTCTTATATATGTGACTGACATGTTTCTATTTATCTAATCTATGTGTGATGCTCTATTCTTTCTGTTCTAAATTGTCGGCTACTGATGCTGATTTGCCAGCCCGCTTTTTTAAAAAGAGTGTCTTCTGAGCAGTTTGTCAGCTTTTGGACACCTTTGAAGGTGTTTTCTATGTGTTTTTATTTGCCTCCCATTGGTTTTAACGGTGTTCGACGGTGTTCGACAGTGTTCTAAGGTGTTCGAGGAACAGTTCCACGAACATCCCGGTGTTCGACGAACCGAACCCGAACACTATGGGGGTGGCTCAACACTAGAGCCGAGGTCATGTCCAATGAACTTGGCTCACCTCATGCACGTCACTGACAGCGTGGGAAAATTCTCCTGCGCTTGCCGTGAGCACAGGAGAATTCTCTCACGCTGGGATGAGCGCTGCCATCCAGCTTGTCATCCTTCAGAGACACTGCAGAGCAAAGGCATTATGGGAACTTCCGATTCCGGTATTCGATATTCTAAAAGTATCGGAACTCAGTATCGGAACTCCAATACTGCGAATATCGGTCGATACCCGATATTTCAGTATCGGAATGCTCAACACTAATCATTACAAGTAGGACTGTTCTTGTCGACTATCCACCAAGCCAGAAGAATATAGTGTATCAGTCGCCTTTCACTCCAGATAACGTTATCCTTCTACCTAACATATTAAACTAGAACTCATGAAATAGTTTGTGAAATCTTCCAATAGTGATAAAGTTACCTATTTATCTCAGCTCTTTCTGAGGATCACCACTGAAAAAATAAAGGAGGGAATATTTATTGGTCCCCAGATCAAACATCTTCAAAAGGATGAAGAATTTGACATTCGGATAAAGGACAGCAAAAGAGAAGCATGAAAGCCTTTCAAAATTGTGTCAAACATTTTGTGAAGAAATGTTAGAGCCAAAAATTTCCATCAGCCTGTGGATAAAGTTCTAACAGAGTATGAGAAAATTGGTCCCATTTTGCTTTTTCCCTATTAATTTTGGTTCATTTTATGTTCATTTTCATCAGAAAATCAGAGTCGTTGAGAAACGTTACAAAGGTAAATGGTGCCCTGCAATATTGGCAAATTACGTCTGGATGATCAGACGAGGCACTCTAGAAATTGAATAAAAGAGACAAATAAAAACACATCATATTTGGAAGAAGTTACATGCATTTCCTTTCTAATTAAGGAAAATCTCATTAATTCACCGTTCTTCCTTTTTTCCCTCTAACTTCCAAACAAGAACCAATCTTGCATTTTCAATGTAATTTTCGTGCTCAGCATTCGAAAAATTCCAGATGATTAGTTAATCATGTCTCCGTTACAAAACTTGTGTTGAACAGTGTAATTGATTAAAACAACTTACACCAAAGGGAAACCATAAATGTGGTTTGTGTTCTTTGTGTTGTAAAACATTCACAGGGGCTAATTTGAGAATTGGCCCTATTGATCTTACAGTAAAACAACTAATTATGTGTAGATCCAATTATAGTATATGTAATATTCAGCCTATGTAAGTTTTACTACAGTTAAATCTAGAAATATTTGGACAGTGACAAAAGTTTTGGAATTTTGGCTGTTTACCAAAACATATTTAAGATACAGTTATATGATCAATATGGGCTTAAAGAGCAGACTCCCATCTTTAATTTGAGGGTATTCACATCCTAATTGGAGTAAGGGTTTAGGAATTACAGATCTTTCATATGTAGCTGCCTCTTTTTTTAAAAGAGAGCAAAAGTACTGTATGTCAAAAGCTCTTTAATGGGCTGCATTCCCTCATTAATACATCAATTAAGCAGGTTAAAAGGTCTGGAGCTGATTCCAGGTTCAGGCATTTGTATTTTGAAGCAGTTGCTGTGAACCCACAACATTCGGTCAATGGAGTTCATAATGGAAGAGAAACACACCATCATTAGGCTGAAAAAAAGAAGAAATCCATCAGAGAGATAGTATAAATATTAGGAGTGGCCAAATCAATAGTTTGGTTAAAAAAAAAACAGTGGTGGATGAATCTTTCCAGGGTGGAAATAAAAACCTTCACAACATCCATCCAAATGAGGAACTTTCTCCAGGAAGTAGGTGGTTCAGTATCTAAGTCTACCATAAAGAGAAGACTTCATGAGATCAAATACATTACTCAGCCTTAAAAATAGAAAGGCCAGACTATATTTTGCCAAAAAACATCTGAAGAAGTGAGCCCAGTTCTGGAAAAACATTCAAATGGACAGATGAAACTAAGATCAACCTGTACCAGAATGATGGGAAGAAGAAAGTATGAAGAAGGCTTGAAACGTGTCATGATCCAAAGCACACCCCATCCTCTGTAAAACATGGTGGAGGCAATGTGATGGCATGGGCATGCATGGCTTCCAATGGCACTGGGACACTAGTGTTTATTGATGATGTGACTGAAGACAGAAGCAGCCAGATGAATTCTGAAGTCTACAGAGCAATACTTTCTGCTCAGATTCAACCAAATGCAGCAAGGTTGATTGGACAGTGCTTCACAGTACAGAGGGACAAGGAACCAAAACATACTGTGAAAGCAAGGAGTTTTTTAAAGGCAAAGATCTGGAATATTCTATAATGGCCACATGTCAATCACCAGAACTCAACTACACCAAGAATGCATTTTACAAGCTTAAAGGGGTTTTTTTCCACAAACAAAAGTTTATTTTAATTAATAGATCTTGGAATAATAATAACTTCCACATTTGGATGTATTTAAATAAAATGTTCTTGTACTGAGATATTATAAATGTGCCCCTGCTGTGTACTGAGTAATTGCTGAGTCTCACCACTCAGGAACATGGTCTGATCATACCACATCTCCTGGGTAGGTGGGGAGAAAAAGAATATACAGACATTACAGCACGGGATCGCAAATGATTCTTTCTTTGAGGTAAAACATTGTTTAAAAATAGGCAGGGAAATGTTTTACCTCACAGAAAGAATCAGCTGTGATCCCATGCTGTAATGTCTGCATACTCTCTTTTCCTTCCTCCCCTGCCCAGGAGCTGTGGTATGATCAGACCATGTCCCTGTACGGTCAGACACAGCCATTACACAGTACACAGCAGGGACACATTTATAAGATTATCTCAGCACAGGAACGTTTTTTTTTTTAAACACATTCAATTGTGGAACTTATTATTATTCCAAGATCTATTGATTAAAATAAACTTTTGTTTGTGGGAAAACCCCTTTAAGACAAAACATAAGGCAGAAAGACCCACAAACAAGCAACTGAAGTCAGCTGCAGTAAATGCAAAGCATCACAAAGGAGGAAACCCAGTATTTGGTGACGTCCATGGCTTCCAGGCTTCAGGCAGTCATTAACTGCAAAGGATTCTCTACAAAGAATTAGAAAATGAACATTTTGTGTGTGGATTTATCCAATTACATTTGAGCTTCTGAAATGAGAGGCTTTGTAGAAAAATTGCTGCAATTCCTAAACGTTTCACTGGATAATTTTTTTAACCCCTTTAATTAAACCTAAAAGTTCACACTGCAATTGCATCTCAGTTATTTCAATATGACCCCTTCACGACCTTTGATGTACTTGTATGTCAAAAGTCGTGTCCTTGCCTATGATGCGGGCTCACATGCCGAGCCTGCATCTTTCCCCTCAACTGACTGCTGATTTAATCAGTCGTTATGTGCCTCTAACAGCCGCGAGTGGAGTGGAGCTGATAACCTGTTAAATCCTGCTGTCAATCTCTGACAGCAGCATTTAACACGCACCAACAGAGGATGAAGCGTCATTCCAAGCTCCCATTGGTGAGCGCATTATGTGATCGCAGGGCACCGATGGGTTGCCATAGCAGCCGGGGGTCTTCTGAAGACCCCCCCGTGCATGTCATTACAATCCTCTTGTGAAAGACAGCCCGTAATTTCTGCTATACATAACAGTGCTGATGTATATCACAAACAATAGGACAATCGCGGATTTAAGTCCTTAACAAATACAGAGAGTAGTGAGGAAAAAAAAGTTCAAGTCATCCCGTTTACCCCCATTAAAAATAAAACAATTAAAAAAAAAATACACATTTGTTATTATAAAAGTCCCATCTATCAAAATATAAAATGGAGTAATCCAACGGTAACAAGAAAAAAATCAAAACGCCAGAATTATCGTTTATTGACCGCCACAATATTGCAATAAAATGCAATAAGAGGCGATCACACCATTGTATATACCAGAAATGGTACTCACTGTGCAAAAATAAGCCCTCATACAGCCCCAGATCCAGAAAAATGTTACGGGTCTTGGAAAATGGCGATACAAATTTCCCAAATTTTTTTACCACTTAAATTTAACCCTTCACCATCTTGGGTTTTTCTGTTTTCGTTTTTTGCTCCTTTTCTTCCTAGAGCCATAACTTTTTTATTTTTTCTTAAATATGGCCTTGTGGGGGCTTGCTTTTTGTGGGACAAGTTGTACTTTTGAATTACACCATTGGTTTTACCATATCATCTACTGGAAAATGTGAAAAAAATTCTAAGTACGGTGAAGTTGCAAAAAAAAAGTGCAATTCCACAATAGATTTCCCTTCTAGTATTGTTCTTCTACTAGCTGGAGTTACATTATCACCATCTGGATATTTTTAAAAAATTCTAAATAAAAGACATTTGTTTTTACTATTGGAGTCTGTGGAGTTGGATCATTGTCTTTCCTATTACCTGTCTACTGAGCGCAAGCAGCAGCGCTGATCACAGATCCCGGAGAAACCACCACCGCAACTCCCCGGTAAGCTACAATTGGATCATAAGATGCACCCCCCATTTTCCTCCCAAATTTGGGAGGGGGCGTCTTATGGTCCGAAAAATACGGTATACATGTTTGGTATCTGCGTACTCGTACTGACCTGGGGAATCATACTGGAAGATCAATCTTACCATATAATGAACATGGTAAATAAAAATCCAAATAACTATTGTGGAATTGCATTTTTTTGAAATTTCAATGCACTTGAAATTTTTTCTTGCCCTTTCCAGTGCATCACATGATAAAATGAATGATGTGATTGAAAATACAACTCGTCCCACAAAAATCAAGCTCTCATACGGCTAAGGGGACAGAAAAATTAAAAAGTTATAGCTCTTGTAAGAAGGGGAGGAAGAAACAAAAAAACAACAACTGAAAATTGTTGTGAAGGTCGTGAAGAGGTTAAATAAAGAATAGTGGCATGTAGAGCCCAAATCACAAAGATTCAGTCACTATCCAAATATTTCTGGACTGTATATTGGCAAAGCTATACATTCATCATTTTCATTAACTTTTTTAATTTCTGGTAAAGGCTGTTTGCACCCAATTAATCTTGTCAAGGAAAAACATGGTGGAGACTTTACTTGTCTCAGATTAGCTGGTTTGTAGTGTGATTTCATGTCGGTGTGTCGTGGTGATAGACATAGTTACTTGGATGCAAGGTCAGTGTAACATCCTGGCGGCGTGCTGGTGACTCGCCCAGGGGGATGGGGACGACTCGGTACCCGGGCCTTTGCCTGGCCTTTGGGGATGTCGCGGTGGTCGGCTCCCGGCCCGTACCCTGGGGTCAGCTTTTAAAAGGGGATTGTTTGTTAATTTTATGAAAGTTCGTGACGCCACCTGTGGTTTCTGGTGAGAATCACCAGCGCTGCGGCAGTCCACTGAGGCCGGTGATAAGGCTGCTCGATAGTATAGCTCCCCACAGGTGGAGCTAGGCCTCAGGGCAGCGTACGGAGAAGGGGATGCAGGACAGGCGAGACCCGGCCGAGTCGGAGCAAGAATGGGGACGGACACAGTAGTCACTTCAGTACCTTTTACTGGTGGTAATTCAGGCACATCCCGTAGCACTGTAGGGTGAAGGGTGCATATCAGGATCCTCCCCAATCAGCGGCTGTAGGGCCTCCTGTTTCTTGCCTCTGCGTAGTAAGTTTCTGACCTGCCTAAAGCTAGGCCTAACTTTATCTCTGTCCTGTACCGGCTGACGTTGTGGTAGGGCCTTCTCTTGGAGTGCACGCTCCCAGCTTAGGGGGCCTATGTGTCTCCTGGCTCTGTTACGTATCAGCTCTCTGGTGAACCTGGGACCTGTAGTTCTCCAGGGATTCCGGTTATGCCTCACTGGGTCGTAGAGATCCCGGTAAGCTCGGACCCGGTGTCCGGTATATGTTTCGGGGTGTGCTGGGTAAGCTCCTATGCCCCCACTGCTACTCATTTTCCACTCGCCTTCGGCCATGCTCGGGCCCTCACTAGGCTACTCACACTAACGGCAGCTTGCCGCTCTTCACCGCTCTTACAGGTGTCGGCACACCTTGGGCTCACTTACTTGAGCTGCTTGAGTCTAGCTTGGCCTACCTCTGCAAACAGACTTCTGCAGGAACCGAACTGAGAACTCTGTCCCTCTCTGGCTGTGAGCAGGAACTCTGTTGTGGCTAGACTCAACTGCCTAGCTCCACCTTCCCTATTTATATCCCTAACGGGCTCCCTCTGCTGGTCTGAGGTGGAAGGTGGAGATGTGTGAATGTTTATGGGGGCCTCTTGTGGAGGATTCCATCAATGCACTCTGCTAGGATCTGTGGTACCCAGCGCAGCTGGGCGCCACACTGGCATGGCTTACCACCTCCCACCATGCAAGACCGCCATCTTACCTATCAGTCCAGGCTGCACACTTTGCTCCAGTACCTGCTGTGTCTCTTGTCTGATTGCTTAGGGTGGTGGCGCGGTTACTGCCTGATTCTTATAGTTACTGTGTGCGCACTCCTAATGCCTCCCCAGCCTATTGCTGTGAGTCACTGGATACGTAAACCCCCTCCACCCAGTTGGAGGTGCCTGAGCAACACTTTCTTACAGTGTGCTCTGTGCAACTGAGTTACCAGGTTCTGTCCTGTATCTTGTCTGTTTCCGCCACCCTGGGGGCTGAGTACCCAGGCCCGTTACCTGTATCTGTGACTTCTAGACTGTTCCGCCACCCTGGGGGTTGTATACCCAGGCCTGTTGCCTGTATCTGTGACTTCTAGTCTGTTTCCGCCACCCTGGGGGCTGAGTTCCCAGGCTTGTTCCTGGTTCAGTTCCTGTCTGAACTGTGTCGTAGCCCGTTACCTGTTTGTCTCTATGTCTGAACCTTCCCTTTTCCTGCAGTGTCTGAACCTGCACCTAACTCCAACTCGTTGTCTCTGTACTTCAGTTTGTGAGTTTTGTGTCCACTCGCTACTTCATAGTCAGTACCTTGTGTGTATCTGGTTCTGCTTGTCCCGTTTCCCTGCCTCCGTATCTACCTCCTGTGTTCTAACTATCTTCCTGTATTTTCCAGTCTGTTCCATGTGAACAGAGCCCTGTCCTGTCTGCCTGCACCTTCTGCTCTGTTCTGCTCTGCTTGTCCACTGTACCTGCGGTTTTGCTCTGCCCCGCTTGTCCTCCACGCCTGCGGTTCTGTTCCTGTATCCCAGTCTGTACTGGTCCCTATCCAGCCTGCATTCATACCTGCCAGTACCCGCCTGTCTGCATACCAGCCGTGCCTGCCAGTACCCGCCTGTCTGCATACCAGCCGTGCCTGCCAGTACTCGCCTGTCTGCATACCAGCCGTGCCTGCCAGTACCCGCCTGTCTGCATACCAGCTGTGCCTGCCAGTACCCTCCTGTCTGCATACCAGCTGTGCCTGCCCATTCCTGCATTCCCCGGTGTGGGTCAACAGCTGTGACCGGGGTCTGACCTGGAGTAGCACCTGGTCCCTCTGCTCGGTTCCTCCCTGGTTCACGGAGTCGACTGAGCCGCCGTGCAACCTTGGTCAGACCGAGTTGATACTTAGTCACGCCCCTCCAGGCACTCCTCGGTTCATGGTCCAGTGGGATCACTAACCACGCTCACGCCAGTCAGTCCGGGCGTGAGCGTAACAGTCAGGACAAAAATCATGAAAGGGAATCATTAGATTTTTGTTATTATTTTTGCTAGTCTGAGAATAGTATGATGTAGGGGCAGAGACTCTGATTCTAGCAATGTGTCACTTACTGGGCTGCTTGCTGTAGTTTTGGTAAAATCACTGTTTTATCAACAGGAGATTATCACTAGAGGACTAGTAAACTTGCTGTCATGTAGTCCACCATATTCATGAGCACTGTATTATTCCGCCCCCACCACTGATTAGCAGCTTTCCGCCTGTGCACAGTGTACACAGAAATCTGACAATCAGTGGTGCGGGAAAGGTTATACTGATTTGATCAAAACTGAAGAAAGCATCCAAGTAAGTAACACATCACTGGAATCAGGGTCTCTGCTCTTATACTGCTCACAGAGAGTAGCATAAACCTGCTTACAGACTTCCTTCAAGACCGCTGGGTGTTAAAAGGGTTGTCTGGCTTTAGGGTACAAGTCTGCAGTCTCTCTACCGCAGTCTCCGTTGCTGTGCAGTGCCAGGAGCAGGTGGGTGCATGAGAGCAAGTATATGATTTGCATACATGTGATTACGTGCCGACTAGACATGTGCAGCCTCTTTCAATGCAAGTGCATTAAGCGAGGCCAGACATGTCTAGTCGAATTGTGGCCGGATGTATGTAGATTGGATACTTGAGGTCACATGACCGCCCGCTCCTGGTGCTGGCACCGGAGAATCCGCACAGTGCAGTGAGAACTCACAAGTCTGCTGTCACAAAGGGTGACTGCAGACTTGTACCCTAAGGTTCCGCAGTAACATTTTCCAGCTTATTATTTGTAAGCTATGAATTATGATATTGTGTTTTTAATTTTGTATAAAAGGTACATGCAGTTTGCTTTTATTTTATTTGTGAATTAAAAAGGGTAAATTCAGAAGGGGCTTTACCTTGAGAAAGCGCAGTGCGCGCAAAACAGCCGTAGGCAACCTGCTGGCCAATTGCTGTTTTTATATCTCCGGAAAGTTTTGTGCATGGATCAAATAAATAAATATCTTCAGGGATTTTAACATAACCTGGGGAGTGCGGACTATTTCCTTCCCTTGGAACTAATTCTTGGACGGCTCATGAACGCTGAGCACCATCAGTCGGGTAAGCCGAAAAATAGAATTTGTGAGGTAGTGCCGATCACATGTTTCTCTATGTGGACTCATTTGTCCTTAGTCACGGTGATGATTATACGTGCTTCTTGATAGTTTGTACATACAGTTTCTCCTTTTTCTTTTTCACACTTGCAGTCTTAAATATAAGTGAAAACAACAAAAGAAAGTAACTCCAAGAAGCTAAATCTTACGGAAGTGTTAGTCTTAGGTGAAACTTAAATTTTCATAAGACATAATTATCCGAGTGTTCATTTCTTGCGAGTCATGAAATCCCTTCTAGCTACAGTATAATTTGGAAAACATATGACGATAGCGGACCTGCTCTGCCCCCTAGTGGATATTTCACTGCAACAGACACAGAATGTTAGGAATACTCATTCTAGATTATTGTGTCCCCATATAAAATTACAGCTGTATAGAGATAGTTGTGATCAGGCTCGGACTGGCCCACAGGAGAACAGGTGAATCCCCCGGTAGGCCCCTCTGCAGGAGAAGGCCCCCCTACTCAGTATAAAAGCAATAGTTGGCACAATTAACTTCACTACTATGTACAGACAATGACAGAATCATGCACCACAAAAAAAAAATAGAAATGACATAGTAGTTTATATATACTTCAAAACATTGCATAGAAGTAATAGAATGCATCTCACATAATACAGTCATATCAGTGACAAAAGAAAAAGTTATGGATGTGAAAATGCAGAGATGGAAAAATGCAAACACTTGGCTGTTCAATAAAAGGGTTTTCCCTTTCAACCTTCTGTACACCATCAGTGTTCCCATGTAAATGTGCATGTAACTGCTGCAGTCAATCATTAGCCTCAGCAATGTGTAGACACGAGGCTACTGAGGACAGGTATTGCTAATATCCCTGTTCTACAGCCAAATCGGTTCAGAGAATAAAACAGTTGAACATAACTAACTTTGTGGTGCTAAAAACAAATATGGTGGTTAAATTTGCTGATTGGCTCTAATTTTCAAGATCCAGAGGAGGTTATAATTACTTATGGCACCTTTCATGCAGGCTTATAGAAAAATGGAGTCTTTATTATTTCCTCATCATTATTGCATTGTTAGTGGCTAGTCTATTACATCATCTATATAGTCTATTGAGCCTTCAGTATTCTATCATCTTAGGGTGACCAATCAGAAAATGCAAACTCAGCTCCGATCATATGATCCTAATTATAGTTGCATCACCTACTTTTATAAATGATCTCTGTGTAAGGTATACAGTTTTAGGATTTCTTAGTATATTGACATGTTGCTATATGTTTTTTTCAGATATGTCTCGTTATTGCATTAACTAAGCGGATAGTTTTTGCTACATATGCATTGAAGTCACTTTTGCGTCACAAAGGCAAAATTTGACTTCCATGATAAGGAAAGCCTACAACCTGTATTTTTGCTGCAGACTAGGAGAATAGGACAAGAGTTGGGCCCCACACATATGCTGCAATAGATGATCATCACATCTTACCCAGTGGTTGCATGGGAAGAGGCAATCTATGCCTTTTGCAGTCCCAATGATTTGGAGAGGGCCAACCGATCACAGTACCAATTGCTATTTCTGCATGGTGCACCCGATTAGGAGAGGAGTTTCAAGGAAAAAGTGAACTTTACAGAACCCAAACATTCCATCTGCAATATGCCAGTACCACAAACAGAAGAACTGCCGGTTCCAAAAGCACCAGAAAGTTTTTCAGCCAAGTCCAGTGTGGAATAAGAGGGCGCTGGGTGTTATGAAACATCTTCCTCTCACGACTCAGACTTTCTGTATACTCATCAATAATAATAGTCATTTTTATTTCTATAGCGCCAACATATTCCAAAGCACTTTACAATTCAGAGGGTACTTATAAAAATAATATCCGACATTACAGAGTAACACATAGTATAATGCATACCAAGGACTCTGCTTGCAAGCTTACAGATCAACAAGACAGGCAGAACAAGCAAAGTGGTGGCTCCGGTACAGCAGAAGAATTATCAAGTGAGCACAACTTCTTTTTTTATTTATTTTATTTTACAACATTCCCTGCCTTTAGTAAATTTCAAAATCGTGTACATCCCTCTTAAACCCCTTACCGACGTATGATGCACATTTATATCATATGTTGGATCCTTGACTTTGATGCAGGCTTGCAAGCTTAGCCCACATCTTTCCCAGAAGATGATGGCTGTCATAATAAGCCATCATCTGCCTCTAAGAGCCGCGGGTGGATGGAGTTCCGCTCCCAGTTGTGAACTTGTTAAATACCACTTTCAACCTCTGAAAGCGGCATTTACAGCGTTTCAGCGCATGCTATGCATATTCTATGGGCAAATTGGCATGCAATTTACCGATGGGTTGCCATGAAGGCCAGAGGTCTGCTGAACACCCCTATGCCTGTCATAATGGTTCTCCTGTGAGGTGACAAAAAATAAGCCCTCACACAGCCCCTTTGATCAAAAATTTACAAAGTTACAGGTCATGGAATATGGTGACATGGGTTTTTTCTTTGTTTTTGTTTTTCAAAAAACATTTTCACCACTTTAAAAAAATGCTATGCATGTTAGGCATCTGAGTACTCGTACTGACCGGGAGAATCATATTCCTAGGTCAATTTTACCGTATAGTCAACGTGATAAATAAAAAAAAAAGCCAAAAACAAATGTGGAATTGCACTTTTTTCGAAAAAAAATTCCCGCTTTCCAGTACCTCACATGATATATTAAATGATGGCATTCACAAGTACAATTCATCCCACAAAAAAAACATGTCCCCTTATGACTAAGCTTATGGAAAAATAAAAAAGTTATGGCTCTTGGAAGAAGAGCAAGAAAAAAATGAAAAAACAGAAATAGACCTCAACGGGAAGTGGGTAACTTTTTTTCTGTGGATTATTGATCATTGCGACTGAAACAGTAGAAAATATGCATTTCTGTTATGGTAAAATATTTTATTTTACAAAATATTTTAAGATAAAGTGGAACTGTTCTTTTATTTTTAAACTTAATTTTCTTATTCTTTGATCTTGCCAGTTGTGGTAGGGTTGTCTCCATCACTGAGTAGTCTCGAAAGCTTCTTCTGTGTTACCATCTTTTCAAGTCAGCCATTAAAAGTTATCAATCACTGAGAATTCTCAAATTTTAATATTTTTCCTTCACTGACAACCCGTGAGGTGAGCATGGTAAAAATGTACATCACAGATTGCACACATTGGACTTATGCAATCACACACTCCGCACTTATACACTCATCCTCCATCTTGCTGCACAGGGCTAGAGGCCTCTGACAGTCGCAGCTCCAGAAGATATCAGCACACACACAGTTAAGTGCTCACTGATTGTGCAGCTGATGCTTGCTAAACAGTTTTTCACAGCAGGACTGCAGGGCACAGGCTTGTTCACTTTGCTCTTCACTGGCTACACAGCTACTAACAGCAGCTGTCCCACTGCCGCTCAGAGGCTTTCCTCTACAATATGAGACAATTGTCTGCCAGAGCCCTGTCTGTCCCTCTCCCCTGTGCTGCAGGATGTTCAAACAATTATCCAGCAGCAGCACTATGATGAGAAAAGCAAAATAAATTATTATTTTCTTTGTGAGGTGCCGCCCCCTCAATCTTGCCACCCTAGGCACGTGCCCTTCTGTGCCTTGTTATAAATATGGCCCTGGTGATATCATGGTTGTAACTCCTGCTCGGAGCGTACACAAATTATGATGACAACCACTTTTTAGATGCCCCCCTCTGCCCTTAGTCTACTCACATTGTCACATTTAATGTTGCAACGTGCCTGAGTGCAGAGAGGAAAGCCGAGAAGATGTCCCAAGCTTGAACTTATAAGGAACTTAGGTTTGAAGTAAGATGGGAGTCTTGACAGAAAGTTGACCAAGCTCATTATAGTCTTTATAGTCAGTGGGGGCACCCAGGCCACTTGTGCAATTAATGATGAATTCATTTCCAGCTGCTTTTTGCTGCTCTGGAAGGGTTTAGCAGTAGCGTGAACACAACCTTAAAGTGGTTATCCATTACTTTCTAACATTTTCTTCATGTGATATGGGGAAATTATAAAATAATGGGTGTGGCGAGGTGGTGTGATTAAGTGCATCGCCTCATTCAGACGTCAGTTTTTTTCACGTATGAGACAGACCGATTATTCTGATCAAAGTTTGTTCAGAGTTCGTTCTCGTTCCGAGTGTAATCCAATTTTATTGCACATGGAGAAATGAAAAAAAATATATATTGGTACTTCTGTGAATGCCAGCAAGAAAACTTCATAAGTTAATAGGAAACCGTTATTTACACTATATTATGTAATACTATGATAATACAGTATATAGAACAGATATATAGATCAAGTCCCCTAAGGGGACTGAAAAAAAATATAGGTTTAAAATATTTTAAATCACCCCTTTTCCCAGTTTAAAAATAAAGAAATAAAAAAAATAAATAAACATATTTGTTACCATAATGTCCATAAAACATCAATCTATCAAAATATTAAATTAACTGTTTTATTAAATGCCATAAAGAAAAAAATGTAAAACGCCATAAGGAAGAAAAATAATTCTAAGTTTGGTGAAATAATAAAAAAAAAAATCACAATCCTGCAATTTTTTTTTTTGGGGTATTGTTTCTACAGCATTAACATTTTCCAGTTCAATGCGATTACGCTGGTACCAAACTTTTTTTTTTTAAAGTTAAGTGCTGGAAAAAAAATCTGAAATTTATAATAAAAATAAAAAATGGTTTGTATGTATCTCTTTCTGAAATGACTCAATTTTTCCTTTGTTTTTATAGACTTTGTGAGGTCTGGTACCATTCTGGGGTAATTAATATGTTTTTGCCAGTCTGATTTCTTTGCTTTATAGCATTTATCATATGAGTTAAATAATTAAACATTTTGATATATCGGATTTTTGTAGACATGCCGATGTCAAAAATAGTTATTTATTTTATTTTTTTAATTTCTATACTTTTAAAGGGTGAAAAGAAGGGTTATTCAATTTTTTGTGAATAACATAACATAAGGTTATACTGATTTTGTAGTGCCCAATGCAGAATCTATTAAACAGAACCATTAGTATATATTATTAGAAGAACGATGAACTTGGCCATTGCATTTAACAAGCACCTTCCTCAAGTTTCAGCTTATTAAAATGGCCACATCATGGAATAATGGCTGCAGAGCAGAGGAAAACTGAGTTTTTATTTTTTAATTTCTCCTCTTTGTTGTGGAGATATTAGCTTGTAAAGTTTAAATTCTAATTTATACTGATACCAAGGGGTCGTTACAAGAGATTTATCTCTAGGGGTGTGTACTTCCCCACCCCCCATGACACTGACCAATCATAAGCAGGAGACATCATACAGGTAAAAAAACGTCCCCAGAATGTCTGAAGAACAAACATACTTTCTCCTGTGAGATGTAATGATAGACAGCCCTTCTTTCAGCCCTGATATTCCCAGCTACAGTGTAGAGTACAGCTAAACTGAGTGACATTACAAACATCTCCAGCTTTCATCTCACAGCAGTCAGTTTTGAGTGAGGATGATACAGCTGAGCTGAGTATCATTACAAACACATCCAGCTTTCATCTCATAGTTGTCAGGTGGGTGGAGTTTCTGCGCATCTACGTCATCTTAAATATGTGTTCATGTATGGTGAACACATATTTAACAGGGATCCATTTAGGATCCAAAAGAGCCGACTCTTTTTGATAAGCGAAGAGAGAAGGGCCAGATCATCAAAAAGAGCAGGACTGCCCATCACTATTACAAACACCTCCTGCTTTCTTCTCACAGCAGTCAGTGTGGGGGAGGATGGCTTAGTGTCATTACAAACACTGTTTGCATTTGGAGCTCTTTTATTACAGCCCTATGAGCTATACTGTAATGGTCCCATAAGCCCCCATTCACCAGATAGAGGCAAAAAACGTTTTGGTAGAGCGGCCCCATGTAGGCACCCTGGGGTGTCAGATGATGCCCAGCCTTCAGATTTGGACAGAGGGGGAGGGTATGTAGGAAATCCAGGTTGGACTGGATTAATTCATAGCGCTGCAAGTCTTAAATAGGTGTACCTGTCTAGCTATGTCTAGAGGACATGGCTGAGTGTTTACTTGTCAGTTAGCTTGGAAGCTGAGCAGTCTAATGTTAGAGAGGAAAAAAGACTGTTTAATGGTGGACAGTCTACCAGAGCCTGAGAGTTGTTGGAGCTTGCGAGTAACTAGTGAATATAAAGCCCACTGAGCTTGGTGTGGAACCTAAACTGCTGTCTGGGAAAGACTCTGGCATTGTTTAGCCTGCAGTGAGAAAAGGACCGAATTCTGAAAGGGTGAGCCTGTTCAGGTAGACATTACCTGCTGGTGCATGAATTGTTTATTTTGCCGTGCTACCTTTGTGCCCAGAGGAGGCTGCTTTTGAATCCCTTGGAGTTTTATGATAACAATAAACCTGCACGCTTGGACCAGACTGCATTGCCTGTGTGAACGCTACCTACTGCTGTGTGTGAATCCCTATATATCGTTACAGAAATGTTCTGTGCATACATCGACCTATGGTACTGATTTTAGAATTCTTCAGCATGGCAATCCTTCCTCAGATTTCACCCCAAAATACATAATAAAATCTGCATGTAACACAAAGGGACTTTGCTGCAGAAACGCTGTGGAAAATCTGCATGAAATCTGCAATGTGTGCAGTTTCCCTCATACTACCTTCCCACGATGAGTATTTGGTGAGTTGTTTGCTAAATTAGGCTATTTGCATTTATTCATTAAGTTTTTGAGCGCATTTTTTTTTTTTTTTTTTTACCGCAAGAGAAATTGACATGTTACAGGCATTGACATGTCAGTATACACTCTGTAAAAAAAGCCAAATTGGGCAGGAGATTTCTAGAAACCACTCACACTTTGTTGGAAATGTAAGGCTATGTGCACACGTTGAGTATTTGATTGCAGAAATTTCTGCAACGTTTCTGCATCTGTTGGAATTTTTTGGCAGCAAAAACGCAATGGAAAACTGCATATAAAATGCAACTATGTACTACGCTTTTGCTGCATTCTTTTTTTGTGTGAATTACATGTTATTTGTGCATAATACATGTTCATAAAGCTAGCTTTATTATTCAAAAATGCTGCAAAAAATGTAGCACAAATGCTATGCTGTGTTTTTTTCAGCCTTTTTGCCATTTCTCATTATTTTCAATCGGTAAAAAAATGCTCAAATTCAGTCAAGAAAAAAAAAACAAGTGAGTGCGTGAGATTTTTGAAATCTCATTGCTTTTGCTGGTCCTGTAAAATGCAGATTCTTTTCCAATGGAAAAATAAATGTACCAAATAAAAGCTGCAAAAATGCAACGTGTGAACATACCCTAATAGGCTGCACTTTAAAAAAATGCACCAAATACTAATTTTGGGAACTTAGCCTTAAAAGGTTTGAAAATAGCAATGATTGCATGAAACTACCTTATTTTTAGGACTATAGGACGCACCGGACAATAAGACGCACCTAGGTTTTAGAGGAGGAAAATAGAAAAAAAATGTAAGCAAAAAATGTGTTCATGATGCACTGTTATGGGGGAGGGGGTCTGTTGCTGACATTGTTATCAGGGTAATGTCCACCAATTCTGTACTAATATCCCCCCTCCTGGTATATACAGTTATATGAAAAAGTTTGGGCACCCCTATTAATCTTAAGCTTAATGTTTTATAAAATTTGGTGTTTTTGCAACAGCTATTTTAGTTTGATATATGTAATAACTGTTGGACACATTAATGTTTCTGCCTTGAAATGAGGTTTATTGTACTAACAGAAAATGTGCAATCTGCATTCAAACAAAATTTGACAGGTGCATAAGTATGGGCACCCTTATCATTTTCTTGTTTTAAATACTCCTACCTACTTTTTACTGACTTACTAAAGCCCTTTTTTTGGTTTTGTAACCTCATTGAGCTTTGAACTTCATAGCCAGGTGTATGCAATCATGAGAAAAGCTACTTAAAGTGGCCACTTGCAAGTTGTTCTCCTGTTTGAATCTCCTCTGAAGAGTGTCATCATGGGCTCCTCAATACAACTGTCAAATGATCTGAAAACAAAGATTATTCAACATAGTTGTTCAGGGGAAGGATACAAAAAGCTGTCTCAGCGATTTAACCTGTCAGTTTCCACTGTGAGGAACATAGTAAGGAAATGGAAGAACACAGGGACAGTTCTTGTTAAGGCCAGAAGTGGCAGGCCAAGAAAAACATCAGAAAGGCAGAGAAGAAGAATGGTGAGATCAGTCAAGGACAATCCTCAGACCACCTCCAGAGAGCTGCAGCGTCAACTTGCTGCAGATGGTGTCACTGTGCAACTATACAACGCACTTTGCACAAGGAGAAGCTGTATGGGAGAGTGATGCGAAAGAAGCCGTTTCTGCAAGCACGCCACAAACAGAGTTGGCTGAGGTATGCAAAAGCACATTTGGAGAAGCCAATTTCTTTTTGGAAGAAGGTCCTGTGGACTGATGAAACCAAGATTGAGTTGTTTGGTCATACAAAAAGGCGTTATGCATGGCGGCAAAAAAGCACAGAATTCCAAGAAAAACACTTGCTACCCACAGTAAAATTTGGTGGAGGTTCCATCACGCTTTGGGGCTGTGTGGCCAATGCCAGCACCGGGAATCTTGTTAAAGTTGAGGGACGCATGGATTCCACTCAGTATTAGCAGATTCTTGACAATAATGTTCAAGAATCAGTGACAAAGTTGAAGTTATGTAGGGGATGGATCTTTCAGCAAGACTATGATCCAAAACACCGCTCCAATTCTACTCAGGCATTCATGCAGAGGAACAATTACAATGTTCTGGAATGGCCATCCCAGTCCCCAGACCTGAATATCATTGAACATCTGTGGGATCATTTGAAGAGGGCTGTCCATGCTCGGCGACCATCAAACTTAACTGAACTGGAATTGTTTTGTAAAGAGGAATGGTCAAAAATACCTTCATCCAGGAACTCATTAAAAGCTACAGGGAGCGACTAGAGGCTGTTATTTTTGCAAAAGGAGGATCTACTAAATATTAATGTCACTTTTCTGGTGAGGTGCCCATACTTATGCACCTGTCAAATTTTGTTTGAATGCAGATTGCACATTTTCTGTTAAACTGAAATAGCTGTTGCAAAAACACCAATTTTTATAAAACATTAAGCTTAAGATTAATAGGGGTGCCCAAACTTTTTCATATAACTGTATATGCCCCCATCCTTATATACATGGCCCCCATCCCCATCCTGGTATACATGGCACCCCCATCCTGGTATGCACAGCACCTCCATCCTGGTATGAATGGCACTGCCATCCGCATTGTGGTATGCATGGCCTCCTCATCCCCATCCTGGTATGCATGGCACCCCAATCCACATTCTGGTATGCATGGCACCCCAATCCCCATCCTGGTATGCATGGCCCCCTCATCTCATCCTGGTATGCATGGCACCCCCATCCCCATCACGCTGCACACATAAAAAAATAAACAATTCTACTCACCTTGCCTCTGCTCCAGTGCTTCGTCCAGTTCTGCTGCCAGCAGTTGATATCAGCGTGTGAGCAAAGCATTATATCACTGCCATGCACCCTCACACGCTGAGTTCAGCTGCCCGAATACTCTCTGCTCCCCATGTCTGGGACTATGCAAGTGTTAGCTGCAGCCACCGCTTCCTGCAGCTGCTCAGCGATCGCGTGTTCTCGCTATTATAGAAAATTAATATTCACTCCTCCCCGCTCCCACAGTCCTGGACGTAGGGAGCAGTGAATATTCATGCTCTTTAATAGCAGGCACACGTGATTGCACAGGAAGCCGGCAGCTGTGGCTAACTCTGTGTGCACTATTAAGGAAAATTTATATTCACTGCTCACCACGCCCATGGGCATGGGGAGCCATGAATATTCTTCTTCTTTAGCAGCACAGTTTTAGCTGCAGCAAGCGGCTCCTTCCTCCTGTAACCCACTCCTCCACCGCTACTGCTCCCCCCCACACCACCCACCATCCACAGCTGGATTATAAGGTACCATACATCTGGATTATAGGACGCCCCCCTTCACTACCCTCCAAAATTGTGGAGGAAAAAAGTGTCTTATAGTTCAAAAAATAGGGTACTTATGTTTTTGTGTGAAAACAGCTGCTCTGTGGTATGGGCTAGTATATAGACTGGTATGTCATTCTAGAAAATATTTTATTGCTGCTAAATGTTTTTCATGAATATTACCAAGAATAAGTCACAGGCAACCAGGTGGACTTTTTGAGACTGAACATAGTGTGAAGGGAACCTTTTTGGGTTATTCTCAAACATTGAGGCCCAGAAAAAGAAATGCCAAAAAAGTACATGCTACGCATTTTACTTCTTTAGGCCATACTCATACAGCCATATTTAACCCCTTCACAACATTTGATGTACCTATACTTCATGGTCGGTGGGGTTTCCCGATCAATGATGTATAGGTATGTCATGGCGATTGTGTGTTGCACAGTAGCTGTGCATGCGTGATCGCCACTGGGAGCTTGACTTACATGATAGCCGAGCCCGGGCTGTCACAGCCAGGAGCATTGCCCACACCACCCCTGGCAGTTTAACCCACTAAATGCTGTAATCAAAATCAATCATAACATTCAAGAGGCTAGGAGAAGGAGAAGGCTTCCTCTCTTGTCTGATCGGCACCCCAGCGACATCATCGCAACAACCCAAAGGTCGTCATGGAAATCTGACATCATCATGACGACTTCTAGGTCTGCCAGATACGATAGCCTGTTTAGACCATACCAGGAACATGGTATAAGAGACTTCTGTCAGTGTAACACTGACAGGTATAATCTATTGCAGTGCTGGTGCATTGCAATGCATTATAACAGCAATGAGTGTAATTAAAGTTAAAGTCCCATAGAAGAACTAAGTAAAAAAGTAAAAAAAAAGTTAAAAAAAATAGTAAAAATGGGGTCATTGTTGTAGGTTTCCACTGTTTAGGCACATCAGGGGCTCTGTAAACATGACATGGTGTCCGCTATCTATTCCAGCCAATTTTGTGTTCCAAAAGTCAAATAGCCCTCCTTCTCTTCTGACCCCTGCTGTGCCCCCAAACAGTAGTTTTCCCCCCACCTAATTGGTGTACTCAGGAGAAATTTCACAACAAATGGTATGGTCCATTTTTCCTGTTACCCTTGTGAAAATGCAAAATTTGGCGCTAAAGCAACATTTTTGCGGGAAAAAGTAAAATTTTCCTTGTTCTCTTCCACGTTGCTTAATTCCTGTGTGGTGCACCTGAAGGATTGATAAACTTCTTGTGATTTTTAGCACTTTGAGGGGTGCAGTTTTTAGAATGGTGTCACTTTTGAGTATTTTCTGTCACATGGGCCCCTCAAAGTCACTTCAAATGTGAAAGAAATTTACTTTTAACCCTTCTAACTTATTAACAAAAAAAAATATGTTTCAAAGTGATGCTGATGTAAAGTAGACACATGGGAAATGTTATTTATTAACTATTATGTGTAATATAACTCTCTTATTTAAGGGCATAACAATTAAAAGTTTGAAAGTTGCACAATTTCCAAATTTTCGCCAAAATTCCGATATTTTCACATAAAAGGGCATTTCATCACCCAGGCAGCACGACGTCATCTGTGCATCTGTGTGTCCTGCTCATCTCAGGTTGGACCTGTGGATTTATTTTTTGTTCATTCATTCACAGTCATAGCTGCCAGAACTTTCTTAACTTTATGTAGCCTCACTATGCGACATCTGGGTCTTTGGTGTCTGTAAGGCTGTGCTCACATGTAGCATAAATACTGTTTTTTGTTTTCTGCAGGTGTCTGTGTAATGCAGGTGCCGGAATGCAACGCACAGAGACACAAGGCGAGAACAGTCAAAGATGATTATAAACAGTTTTATACAACAGGTATACTGAAACAAGGGATTAGCAACAAGGGTAATGAACAGTGGTTTGAAATATCAGAAAAATACGAAATTTCTCAAAGTAAGGCACAGTCTCTCAAAGTAAGGCGCAGTCTCTCAAAGTAAGGTGATGCCCTCAATCATGGGAGACACCACGCAAGTTCTTTAACTGTGCATTTGGCCCTAGCGGGGTCACCGGTTATTCCCGCTAGGCCGTCAGTCTCTTCCGGATAAATTCAATTAAATCACGTTGTGCTACTTTAGCCCCAACCGTTCCCTTCCCAACCTGAGTACCTAAACCCAATTGTCCCCGGTACCGTGGGTGAACAGTGGAAGTGACGGCCCTGCTCATGTATGCAGCTCCTCTCTGCTTGGCCGTTGGAGGCAGTCTCTTGAGCCTTGGATAGGGGGGTCCAGGCCTCGTCTGTCGGCGGGCGATGTCGGGTTCCGCGAACTCACTCAGCACCGCGATCAGGTTCCTAGTCTCCTCAGCAGCCACAGCACTCGGGTCACAACTGTGAGGGATCGGGAGCTCTTTTACCGGTGCCCGGCTGGAGCACCTCTCAGGCCTCTGGATTTGGCCTGTCACGGGGGGTTTCTCAGGACGCAGGGAGCACGTCTTCTCCTTTCTGCTGCTTGGCGCCAAAAACCCCTCAGGTTTGGTGCGCTGGCCTCCTATCTCTCGGAACTCCTTCCTGGAAGTCACCTGATCGGGTCCAGCATCTGAACCTGCTCTCCCTGCAACTTCCCTTGCATATTTTGATTCCGCTTGACTGTATCTGGCCAGTAGATGGCAGTCTCGCTCCATCCTTGAAACGTCATGTTGAAGTTCTTTTACAAGCTTTCTTGCCTGTTCTACATTTGCACCAAGCTATGCAATAACAATACTTTTTTTAAGCTTTTTTCACTGTTTTCAGAACATTAACAATAAAAACATGGAAGAGTCCAGGAGCCATTTGGTGAGCTGCATATCCTGCTACATGTTCACAGACTTGCCAGTGGAAAAGCCAGACTTCACATGCCAGAAATGCAAGCTTGTGTCCCTGTTGGAGGAAAAGTTGCGAAATCTAGAAGAGAGGTTAACTACCTTGAAAATCATTAAGGAAGGTGAAGAGTTCTTAGACAGAGCAGAATTATCTCTTCATGATCCAGAAAGAGAAGAAATTCGAACTGCACCTGACGAAACAGAGGAATGGAAGCATGTGACCCACAGAAGCAGGAGGATCAAGAGGCAGTCAGCACCCATACTGCTCAGGAACCAGTACCAGGCTCTCACACAGGAGAACCATGAAGAAATACAGCAAGATAAGACTTTGCCAGCAATGAATAACCTTGTAAGCCCTCAGAATCCTCCTGGATGGAGAAAGAAGAATGTTGTGAAGAAAAAACGGAGAGTGGTGGTCATGGGGGATTCCCTGTTAAGAGGAACAGAGGCCGCTATCTGCAGACCAGACATAACCTCAAGAGAAATGTGCTGTCTTCCAGGAGCAAAAATTAAAGATGTGTCTGACAGGATATCAAGACTCTTCAGACCTACAGATCACTACCCATTCCTGCTAATACATGTGGGGACAAATGACACCGCAAGAAAGGACCTGGAAACCATCTGCAGTGACTTTGAAGACTTAGGCAAGAAAGTGAAAGAATTGGGAGCGCAGGTGGTCTTCTCATCCATCCTCCCAGTGGATGGCCATGGAACAATGAGGTGGAATAAGATTCTACAGGTGAACAACTGGCTACGTCGATGGTGCCGTCAACAAGGATTTGGATTTCTGGATCACGGAATGAATTACCTATACGATGGACTACTTGCTAGAGATGGGGTGCACCTTACGAAGACTGGAAAACATGTATTTGGAAGTCGCCTTGCTACACTCATCAGAAGAGCTTTAAACTAGAACAATGTGGGAAGGGAAGCAAAAGGCCAGAAAAAGCCATACAGCTGACAAATACTATTGAGATCTCTGCTACTGGAAGTGGAAAAGAAGAACAAAGACAAAAAAATCTAAATAATAAAAATATGGGAGGAAGAGAAACCAATCACAAACTAAAATGTTTTTATACAAATGCACAAAGCATGGGCAACAAACAAGGAGAATTGGAACTACTAATGCAGGAAAAGGAATATGATGTCATTGGAATCACTGAAACTTGGTGGGATGATACACATGATTGGAATAAAAGGCTAAAAGGATACAACTTATTTGCAAGAAACAGACTTGATAAACGAGGAGGAGGTGTTGCATTGTATGTTAGAAAAGCGTATATCTGCACAGAGATTGAAGCTTCAGAGACTGGGAGTTCTGTGGAAACTGTTTGGGTAAGAATACAAGGAGAGAACAACGGAAAGGACACCATTGTAGGCATTTACTACAGGCCACCTGGGCAAGCTGAAGATATGGATGAACTCTTTATGTATCAAATGACCAAGTTCTCCAAAAAATATGACGTAGTGGTCATGGGAGATTTCAACTATCCAGACATTTGTTGGGAATCTCTCTCAAGTAAAACTAACAGGTCAAGCAAATTCTTATCCTCTCTTGCTGACAACTTTATCTTCCAAAAGCTAGGGGAGAAAACAAGGGGATCTGCTACTTTGGATCTAATCCTTATAAACAGGGAGGAAATGGTTGAGGAGGTAAAGGTGGCTGGGACCCTAGGAGGCAGCGATCATGCTATTATAGAATTTTGGATAACTAGAGGAGGAAGACATGTGAAGACTCAAACTTCAAGGTTAGATTTTAGAAAGGCAGATTTTAAGAGACTCAGAAAGAGAATAGGAGGGATCCAATGGCTGGATGTCCTTAAGGACAAAAATGTCCAGGAAGGATGGGAAATTTTTAAAAATGAGATTCTCAAAGCACAATCGTTAACAATCCCGAAAAGTAGGAAGAATGGGAAGCATTTAAGGAAACCAGGATGGATGAACACAGAACTTAAACACATTCTAAAAAGAAAGAAAGAAATGTTTATTAAATGGAAAGAGGGAGGCATATCTAAAGAAGATTATAATGCAGTCTGCAGATCCTGCAGGGCACGTATCAGGTTAGCTAAAGCTGACAATGAATTAAGGCTTGCAAGAGATGTCAAAAGCAATAAAAAAGGATTTTGGGGGTATGTCAAAAGTAAAAGAAAAGTCAAAGATGCTATAGGATTTTTACAGGATGAAAATGGAGAAATGGTAAGAGAGGATGTTGAGAAGGCCGAACTTTTTAATTCCTATTTTGCATCTGTTTTCTCTCAGAAAGAAAATGTAACATCAACTGATCTTCACTGTCCTTTTAAAGGAATAGAGGAATCCAAGTTATCAGTAAACAGAAAGATTGTGAGGGAATATTTAGCTAACATAAATGAGTTCAAGTCTCCAGGTCCAGATGAATTACACCCCAGAGTACTGAAGGAGATTGTAGAAGAAATTTTAGAACCACTCTCCATAATCTTTGAAAATTCTTGGAGAACAGGAGAAGTCCCAGAAGACTGGAGAAGAGCAAATGTTGTTCCTATCTTCAAAAAGGGGAAGAAGGTGGACCCAGGGAACTATAGGCCGGTGAGTCTGACTTCTATACCAGGAAAGATCTTTGAACAAATTATTAAACAACATGTATATAAGTACATGGATAAGAATGAAGTGATTAACCAGAGTCAGCATGGGTTTGTAACTAACAAGTCATGTCAGACTAACTTAATTTCCTTCTATGACAGAATCACTGACTGGGTGGATCAGGGAAATGCTGTAGATATAGTATATCTTGACTTCAGCAAAGCATTTGACAAAGTATCTCACATCATCCTTATTGAAAAAATGACCAAGTATGCAATGGACCAGGCAACTGTTAGGTGGATTCATAACTGGCTTAGTGATCGGACTCAAAGGGTGGTTGTAAATGGCTTCACATCCAGCTGGATGAACGTCTCAAGTGGGGTACCACAGGGCTCCGTCCTGGGACCTGTATTGTTCAACATCTTTATCAATGATTTAGATGAAGGAATTGAGGGTAAACTGATTAAATTTGCTGATGACACAAAGCTAGGAGGGATAGCTAATACTAGAGAAGAGAGAGAGAGGATTCAAAAAGACCTAAATAAACTGGAGCAGTGGGCAGCAACCAACAGAATGGTTTTTAACAGGGAAAAATGCAAAGTACTACATCTGGGCAATAAAAATGAAAAAAGCATATACAGAATGGGAGGAATAGAGCTAAGCAACAGTACATGTGAAAAAGACTTAGGTATACTAATAGATCATAGACTGAACATGAGTCAACAGTGTGATGCAGCAGCAAAAAAGGCAAATACAATTCTGGGATGTATTAACAGAAGCATACAGTCTAGATCACGTGAAGTCATTATCGGTCTTTACTCCTCTTTGGTCAGACCTCATCTGGAATACTGTGTACAGTTTTGGGCACCACATTTTAAAAAAGACATAGACAAACTGGAGCAAGTTCAGAGAAGAGCGACCAGAATGGTGACTGGTCTGCAAACCATGTCCTATGAGGAACGGTTGCAGGATTTGGGAATGTTTAGCTTGCAAAAAAGAAGACTGAGAGGAGACTTAATAGCTGTCTACAAATATGTCAAGGGCTGTCACATTGTAGAAGGATCATCTTTATTCTCATTTGCACAAGGAAAGACTAGAAGCAATGGGATGAAACTAAATGGGAGGAGACACAGATTAGATATTAGAAAAAACTTTTTGACAGTTAGGGTGATTAATGAGTGGAACAGGCTGCCACGAGAGGTGGTGAGTTCCCCTTCAATGGACGTCTTCAAACAGAGGCTAGACAGACATCTGTCTGAGATGATCTAGTGAATCCTGCTTTGAGCAGGGGGTTGGACCAGATGACCCAGGAGGTCCCTTCCAACTCTACCATTCTATGATTCTATGATTCTACTCTCTGATTTCTGCATTTTCGTTGCAGTTTTATTAGTGATGAGCGAGCATGCTCGCTACTGCTCGGTGCTCGCCCAAGCATCTCACTGCTCGACATGCTCAGCGGGAGCTTGGGTCCCCTCCCTGCATGTTAGAGCGTCAATCAACATGCAGGGATTGTCTGTCACACACTGTAATGCCGCAGCCATGTTGGTTGTGGCATTACAGTGATTGGCTGGCCGCACAGCGTAATCAGGTCTATATCAGACCTGGCGCCACCATGCTCATCACAGTAACTCCAGAATCACACAGTGTAGGGAGAGCTGCTGCTGAGCTAGGGAGAGATTTGCTTGTTTCTATTTAGTGTAGGTATACCAGACTATATTAGAGACACATATCCATCTCAACTAACAGTCCTTCTGATCCAATCAAGCGGCAGAGATATAAGTGCTAGCCAGGCAGGCAGGGTATATAGCAGACTGCAGTGCATATAGCAAGAGGGTCCATTCCAGTTCTGTCTGCTGCTGCTTTTCCAGATATTTCTAGAAATAGCCCCAAGTATCAGGGGCCAGGAATAATTTTTTTTTATCTTAATCCTGATTATTTGCTTAAAAAGCAATCCGGAGAACACCGTTTTTCTGAGCCATTTGCTTGTTGGCACTGCAGAATACAGCCAGGTCCTTTCCATATTACAGCGCTAAAAATCTAGCTATTTAAAACTGTGGTTTGTCCGTCACAAGGATCACATATAATTGCGCTGAAAATTCTGCCATTTTTGGCCTGCATTAAAATTTTGTTTCAGTGTGTCAGTGAAGTTATTGACACCAGTTTGCTGTTAAAAATAGTTACCTACAGGCCAGCTATTTAAAACTGTGGTTTGTCTGTCACACGGATCACATATAAGTTCGCTCCAAATTCAGCCATTTGTAGTGAGCGTGGAAGATATTGTTCTCCATTTAAAATGAGCAAGGCACATGGCAAGGGACTGGGAACTGGACGTGATGGTGATGGTGCATGCAGAGGCCGTGGGCAAGCTGAAATGCCCACAACAAACACCCACATCTTCTCGCTCGACCTTCCTGTCTCAATTAATAGGAGACTGCAGAACACCACTATTGAACACAGAGCAGTGTAAAAAGGTTATTGGTTGGATAGCAGATAATGCTTCCAGTCACTTAGCCACCACCACCATGACCCTGTCTTCCACACGGTCAAGTCTCAGTAGCCGTGAGTCTGGACCGCATATTCCTCACCCTGATCCTCCTTCCTCCCACCATGTCGAGTGGCCAGAGACAACTGGTCTCACACTTGGACACTCCGAAGAGCTATTCACTTTTTCATTTATAGATTTGAGCCTCTCGCCTGGTCTACTTGAAGCGGGGCAAGAGTAGATCGCATGTAGCAATGCCCAAATATTTGAGCAGCACGGTCATATGAAGGCAACGGTGGGAAAGTGTCACAAGAGGTGGATGATGATGAGACACAATTGCCAGAAAGTCAGAAGGAGGACCAGGGTGCGGAAGTGGAAGACGAGGTGGTGGATGATATTGTAACTGACCCAACCTGGCAGGAGGACATGCAGAGCGAGGAGAGCAGCACACAGGAGGAGAGAGGCAGAGCACCCCAACAGGCAGGAAGAAGCAGTGTGGTGGCCGCAGACACAAGGCAGGCAACCGTTCCCCTTAACACCAACACGATGGAAGTTGCCAATACAACTGTTAGGTCTTCCCGAGTCTGGTTGTTTTTTAAAGACCAAAAACCCCAAAAAGGCCATTTGCACCACCTGCCAGGCCAGCATCAGCAGGGGTAGCAAAACTATCAGCCTGACCACCACCAGCATGATCAGGCACATGGCAGCAAAGCACCCGACTTTGTGGGCCGAACCCCAGGGTCCAGGAACAGTGTCTGTGGGTGACACCACTGCTTCTTCCGCTGTTGTGTGTGCAAGCCAATCCCCTGTGCATAGTGCATACGAAGATGCCTCCTGTCTTGCACCTGTCGTTGCACACTCTCAATTAGCACCATCAGCAAGTATGTCCTTGTCCTTGGCATGCAAGCGCAAATATGCAGCCAACGCCCCACTGGCTACGCTACAAAATTCACACATTTCGTGACTGCCTGCGCTCAAAATGTTGGGCTCGTGGAGACGGAAGCTTTCCGCAACCTGATGGCGGCGGCCATCCCTCGGTACTCGGTCTCCAGCCACCACTATTTCTCCTGGTGTGCCGTCCCCGCATTACACAAGCATGTGTCCCACAACATTAACCGTGCCCTCAACAATGCAGTTGCAGGGAAAGTCCACCTAACCATGGACACGTGGACAAGTGCTTGTGGGCAGGGACGGTAAATCTCCCTGACGGCACACTGGGTTAACATAGTGGAAGCCGGGACCCAGTCAGACCTTGGGGCGGAACACATCCTCCTGGCGCCGAGGATTGTGGGCCCTAGATCAATCAGGGTTGCCCCCACAGTCTACAGCTCCTGCACCTCATCCTCCTCAGCCTCCTCCTCTTCTTCAGCCTCCATCTCAGAAATGACCACATCAGTCACAAGCTGGAAGTACAGCAGCACTGCCTCAGCCAAGAGGCAACAGGCTGTGCTGAAGCTAATGTGCTTAGGTGACAAACCGCACAATGCTGAAGAGTTGTGGACAGCTCTTAAAGAGCAGGCAGATCTGTGGCTCACACCGCTGAACCTATAGCCAGGCATGGTCGTGTGTGACAATGGCCGGAACCTGGTGGTGGCTCTGAGGCGAGGCGAGCTCACACATGTACCATGCCTGGCCCATGTGCTTAACCTCGTGATTCAGCGGTTTCTCAAAACCTACCCAGAGCTGCCAGATCTGCTTGTCAAAGTACGCCGCCTGTGTGCACATTTTAGAAAGTCAGCTACAGCTTTCGCCGCCCTTGCTGTGCTTCAGCAGCGTTTGCAGCTTCCATCTCACCGACTGATCTGCGATGTCCCCACACATTGGAACTCTACACTGCAGATTTTAGGAAGGATTTGTGAACAGAAGAGGGCAGTTGTTGAGTACCAGCATCAACAAGACCGTCGGTATTCAGTTCAGACTCCACACATAAGACCTCAGGAGTGGACATGGATGTCAGACATCTGTACTATCCTCCAAAACTTTGAGGACTCAACCAAGATGGTGAGCGGTGATGATGCCATTATTAGCGTCACCATCCCGCTTCTTTGTCTTCTGAAATGCTCTCTGCTCACTCCCTGATGAAGGACGGCGGTCCGAAACGCGCGTCGGGGTTTACGCTACGTGGCTGGCCTGCTACCCACAGGTATGATATGACATGACTAACTGATATACTGACTACTGACTTCTGTCCACTCCTCCCTAGACTTAGGACAAATGCAGTTTTGGCATCACTTTTTGGAAATATGACTATACACATCTTTGGAATATTTTGTATGATCTATACATATGAATTGCAGCACTGACATATTTATTCATTATGAGCATACTATCAACATTATTGTCTATTTCTAGTATTTTCCATTGTGATTGGCAGCCAATGCCCAGCCTTTTCTATAATATTATATCTTTTGCATCGTCTGTTGTTATATTTTCTTGCTGACTTAGAGGATTGGGTGGACAGAGGATCTACTGTCTTAATCGGTTGCCTTTATGCCTAAATTATAAACTAACTAACATGCCAGTTTGCGTACGTAATTCTCTTCTTTTTTTTTTGCATGGTGTACCACTATGTTAATCAATAAAGGTATTTATTGTCCTTCCATTTTCCATTGATTCATGGACTGGATGTTCGGTTGTTCTTCTTTCTTTTTTTTCACAATCAAAGAGGATGCATTGCAGGTGGAGCATGATGAGATGAAGCAAGGAACCATACAGGGTGATTACACACAGCCCAGCCTCATCTCATCCCAACGTGGATTGGGTGACAATGAGGAAGAGGAGGAGAAGGAAGAACAAGAGCTAGTTTCATGCGCTATAGACGGTACTACCTGCACAACTGTCATACTGTCTGTTCAGCGTAGATGGCCTGAGGACAGGGAGGAGGAGGAGGAGGAGAGCATGGTCAGTCGTCCTCTTGGTGAGGACATGGAAGTCTTGCCTGTTAGCAGTCTGGCACGCATGGCTGAATTTATGTTACGCTGCCTTTCCCGTGACCCTCGCGTTCTCAAAATCTTGGGTGACAGTCATTACTGGTTGGTGACACTTCTAGACCCACACTACAAGGAGAACTTTATATCTCTTATTCCTGAGGTGGAGAGGTCTACAAAAATGGGGCAGTACCAGAAGGCCCTTGTTGCGGAACTATTAAAAAAATTCCCATCTGAAAACGCTGGAGGCAGAGTTCACAGTTCGTTGGACAACCAAGGAGTACAGCCGATAGAGACACAACTCCAATCCAGCAGAGATAGGGGAACACTGTCAAAGTTCTGGGAGAGTTTTCTCAGCCCCTCCCATCGCACAGGCCCTGGGTACTCTCACAAGGAGTGCAAAGTTTGGGAAGGTGCTGAAAGAGTACCTTGCTGACCGTACCAATGTCCTCCGTGATTCCTCTGTGCCTTATAATTATTGGGTATCCAAGCTGGACACGTGGAATGAACTGGCTGTCAAAGCCTTGGAGGTCCTGGCCTGCCCTGCCGCTAGCGTTTTATCAGAGCGGGTTTTTAGTGCCGCTGGTGGAATTATAACTGATAAGCGCATCCACCTGTCAACTGAAAATGCTGACAGGCTGACTCTTATAAAAATGAACAACAAGCTGGATTGGGCAAGACTTCTCAACACCACCGAATGATAGCAGCGTAACATAAACTCAAATCCATTGCCCTTTTTTGGGAGGTGTATTCCCATGCACCTTTTCACACCCACACATGGGTATACGCTTCCTGATTTTGGCTATTTGCTCTTGTCCTCCTCCTTCTCCTCATCCTCCACCACCATATCACCAGGGTGACCGTGGTCCGTGATGCAACACCCACATCATTTTTTAAAGGGTGTTTATGATGCCCGTAAAAAAAAATTTTTATACAGTATGTTCATGAATACCCCCAAGGGGTAAATGTTTATCAGCCCATACACTTAGAGCATGGGCATTACAAGTATAGGAGACCCGCACCTTTCTAATGGGAACATTTTTTTATGAGGCCCCCTCCACGTCTTTTCCAAGGTGCATTGGAGTGCCTCCCAATTTTTGTCAGACCTTGCATTCACTGCATAGGCCAACGCTATGGGAGACCCACTTCCTAATAATGGAAACATTTTATCATGAGGCTCTCTACGTTTCTTCCAAGGGGCATTGGAATGTCTCCCAATTTTTTTTTCAGCCCTTGCATTCACTGCATAGGCCAACACTGTGGGAGAACAACTTCCTAATAATGGAAACATATTTTCATGAGGCCCTCTACGTCTCTTCCAAGGGGCATTGGAGTAGGTCCAAATTTGTGGCAGCCCTTGCATTCACTGCATAGGCAAACAGTATGGGAGACCCACTTCCTAATAATGGGAACATTTTTTCATGAGTCCCTCTACGTCTCTTTCAAGAGGCATTGGGGTGCCTCCAAATTTTTGGCAACCCTTGCATTCACTGCATAGGCAAACACAATAGGAGACCCACTTCCTAATAATGGGAACATTGTTTTCAGGAGGCCCTCTGACCTCAACGTCTCTTCCAAGGGGCATTGGAGTGCCTCCAAATTTTTGGCAACCCTTGCATTCACTGCATAAGCAAAGACAATGGGAGACCCACTTCCTAATAATGGGAACATTGTTTTCAGGAGGCCCTCTGACCTCCTCATCTCTTCCAAGGGACATTGGAGTGCCTCCAAATTTTTGGCAACCCTTGCATTCACTGCATAGGCAAACACAATGGCAGACCTACTTCCTAATAATGGGAACATTTTTTTTCAGGAGGCCCTCCTCTACGTCTCTTCCAAGGAGCATTGGAGTAGGTCCAAATTTGTGGCAGCCCTTGCATTCACTGCATAGGCAAACAGTATGGGAGACCCACTTCCTAATAATAGGAACATTGTTTTCATGAGGCCCTCCCCTAAGTCTCTTCAAAGGGGTATTGGGGTGCATCCAAATTTTCAAAGGGGTATTGGGGTGTGTCCAAATTTTGGGCAGTTCTGCCACTCACTGCATATGCAATAACAGTATAGGAGACCCACTCTTTAGTAATGGGAACAACAAAGCATAGCCGGCTGACGGCTCTATAACAATAGTGAGGGCCGACTGCTGGGCCTTTAAGAATAGTAAAGGCTGCCTGATGGTCCTATAAAAATAGGCTTTGTGACTTTCAGAGTCCCTCCTTCATAAATGAAACAGGATGTGTCTGATCATGTCTCACACACCACATGGCCAAATAAAGTTGTAAAATGTTAAAATGACATCTCCTGGTGAATGCATTTGTCACGGTTGAAAGCAATGCAAAAGTGCAAAAATGCATCAAAAACGCTACATGTGAACATAGCCCAAGGTGTGGAGGAGGATTTTTGGTTTTGGTTATTTATTTTGCCTTATATACAAGTCATTACCCTAGAAAGGATGTTCCTTAACATATTTCCCAGGAAAATCCATTTTGGTTTCATTTTTGTATGTTTTATTGTGAGTCCGTAAAAGTGGCGTAATACTTTGACAACGTTGTTCATCGCAGTGACCTGGGAGTCAGAAATGCTTCCAGGGGTCTTCCCCATGCTGTTCCCATGTCATTTGAGCACTGTTCCCATCGATTTGGGCAATTTTTAGGCCTCTGCAGACAACCGGGGGGAGCCGCCTGAAAAATGCTCAAGTTTCCCATAGACTTACATTGAGCTCGTTGCTCGGGTCGAGCACCCGAGTATTCCAATGTGCTCGACCCGAGCAATGAGTACCCGAGCATTTTAGTGCTCTCTCATCACTAATTTTTACGCCCTTTCCCCCTTATTTGATGCGTTTTTAGTACAGATGTGAAACTGCGTTGTTAATGTGCTTTTTGTAGTACAAAAAAGCTTTGATTCTGCACTTATGTGTAGTTTTTTACATGCATTTTTTTAGGCTCCACATGGAAGCCTCCAGAGAAAAAAAGCACCAAAACCGCACTGTTCAGCAGCGTCTTTAGACCAGGGGGGGGCGCAGTCTACATGAAAACACAACCACTTTGCTTGGACTATACACAGCAGAATTTCTGTGCAAAAAAAGCAGCAGAAAACATGCAGCATTTACGCTATATGTGAACATAGTCTAAATGGTAAGGCAAAGTGGATGTGATTTCATAAAATCTCCACTCTAAGTGCGTCTAAAGACGCTGCTGGACCCTCTGGTTTTGGTGCATTTTTTTCTATTGGCTTCTATGTGAAGACGGAAAAAAACACAAGGAAAAAATATCATTGCATCTTTAAGTGCAGGAAGCTTATCTGTGTTGTTAAAAAAGCATTAAAAAGTCTGCTTTATATCTGCACCAAAATCGCATCAAATATGGGGGAAAATGCAAAAAAGAAACGCAATAACCAGAGAAGATTGTTATTGTGTCATGTGGTGCGGACACCTGCAGAAAAAAAGCAGCAGAAAAAATGCAGCATTTACGCTACGTGTGAACACAGCCTCAGTGTTACATTTTAATAACATTTTTTATGGATTAATAGAGAAAGAATATCAATCAAGCCATTTTTTTACGCCATTTATTGCTCCCCGTAAATAATCTGATCGATATGTTGTGCGGGTCGCTCCAAATCGGTACAGCCCCAAAATCTGGTACCATTTATATCTATGCATATGTGTTCGTTTACTTATAATAAATATGTTCGTGATATGGGAAACGTATCGTCATTATGTGTATGGAAAGTCACAAAACTAGACTTTAGTGCAATGCACGGGCTAATCCATTATTAGTAAATGTTGAAGCTCTGAGATCCTGATGCAAAACCACACAGAAGTCACCAGACTCTAAAGCACCATTTATTGTATGGGTTTTCTCTTGAGCTCCAGGACAAGGATAAGAAGATAGCCAATGATATTTTGCAGTTATGTGTATGGCCACCAGGTGGCAGCAGAGCTCTTCTTATTAGTAACATTTCCCACACAATAAAGTGTAGCCAATAAGTACATTACATGTCTTGGGAATCATGAATTTAATATATGTAATTTTATAAGTTTGTTGCTGAATCTTCCTCTGTATTTCTCAGTAAAATGAGTCAAATTTTGAAAAATAAATACAATTTTGATAGAATCTTATGAAAGGTATATGAGAGTAGAACATGGGACATCTGCATAAAATTCAGTTTGTACAGTTTTCTGGGATCTATCAGTAGCCAACACTCCAGTGTCTTCTTATGTGATACAGGAGGCTATGGGTTAAATCAGAATCTGGTGAGACTGCTCTGTGTGCAGCATTATACATGGCACCAGATAGTGGGGGGCGCTGGTGCTGATGACTTTGCATTCGGTACCAGGAGCTCCAGGTTTCACTTCTCATTAGAAATTATTATTTATGCAACTTCTTTCATTAAAGATTCTCAAATTAATTCCATTATAGGAGCTCCCCAAAGAAGTTGTGACCTTCATTGTCTTAAATTTCAAGGATGTAAAGGGAAGGAAGGGGCTCTAGGGATGAAGGAAGGCAGGGTCATGGGGCTTCATAAGGAAATACAAAAGCAGTCTGCTGGGGCATAACCTTCTTCTCCCACCCTTCCTCCTCTGACAGCTAGGCTTTATTTTAACACTTTTATTCAGAGGTCAGAAAATCTTTAAAGGGCAACAACCTAAAAATAAAAAGAAGTTCAAAAATACAAGTAAATACGAAAAGCCTAATACACTAGTGTGCTAGGACATATGGCTGCCATATATCACTTATAATCATATTGTATTATATAAGCATATTATATAAGCAGGGATGATTAATTCATATTTTAGAATGATTCAGTCATTAAAGAAAATGTTCACTACTTTGATTTTGATAGGACCAACATAAAAAAGCATATAGAAATATAGTGAATACAACTAGAGACACACCCCAAATATAGACAACACAAGAACCAAATGGTGCATATGAATCTCATAAAATATAACTTTTATTGAATAATAAATACACAATAAAAACAGGAATAAGAGATAAAACAGTGAAAATCCCAATGGTGGACCACATGAATAAATGCATAGTCTACAAATTAATACATAGCTTAGTGATCAGCCTTCCTAGGACAGAGTGCTAATGAGGTGACTATGTGAACTGACAAAACAAAACAGGACTATGCAGCCTACAATATGTAAAGAAAGCGGGTGAGAGTATATCTATGTAAAAAAATTTTTTACAAGTACCAGGTGGATACCAATGTGAAGTTACCCATATATGCTGCCCCTAGTGGAGAAATAGAACTGTTCAAGTAGTTGTATTAGTAAAGTACTCACAAATAATGATGTGGCAGAGGAGAGCATGTGTCCTGCCCCAACGCGCGTTTCACCTTTGCTTTGTCAAGCTTCATTTTGTTCTTAAAGGGAATCAGTCAGCAGGTTTTTGCTACCACATCTTAGAGCAGCCTGATGAAGGCAAAGAGAAGCTGAATCCAATGATGTATCACTTAGATTACTGGGTGCAGCCATTCTGACACAATCAGAGCTTTTAGATTTAGCAATGAAGCAGAGCTGAGAAAGCTAACAACGCCCACACCAGGCTTTGTATATACAATGTCCATAGGCAGTGAGCTGCCTATCACAGGAGGGAGTGTGTCAGACCAGGGCTCACACAACCAGCTTGTCACAATAATGATAAGCTCCTGGTGCTAAAACAATCATTGTAAGCAAACAAAACCTCAGAGCTTGATAAGAGAGGCATTGCTGAGCTGAAATCTGTGTTTTAACCCCTACCTCATGCTGTCTTCAGATTACATAGCAAAAGCCTGGTGACAGATTCCCTTTAAATGGAACCTGTCAAGTCCCCCATGCCCTCCAATCCAGCAGCATTCACCTATTTATGAGTAAATTCCCTGCCTAACCAGCTGTCATTCAAGGTATGGGAAAGACAAAGTGCAACATGAAGGGAAGAGGGGGAGGAAGCCCAAACACTAGGGAAAGGGGCAGTGGAGACCCCTAGGTAGATCACGCTTCCTACCCTACCATCCCTTTATAGGTTCCACACCTATCACCGAACAGGACCTTAAGCCCTGGATGTCTCCAGAGCTTGGCCCTGGATAGGGAGGGGGAGGGGTGAGCACTGGTCAGGTGCCACTAAAAACTAAAGACAACAAGGTAGTCAAACAAAGTAGATAAACTTAGCTTGAGCAGACACCAGAGGAGAAACACCAACTGTCCTCCAAGGGCACTAGAGAAGAAGCTAGCCGACTGCTAGTGCTCTAAGCCTGCACAAGGTAGAAAGGTAGAAAGAAGTATCACCGGTGATTCCCTGGAGCAAAGTGAGTGTTTTTAACTCCCAGGCAAGGGAGTGTCAATCAGCAGCAGGAGGGAGGTTGCTGCTGGGTCCAAAAGGAAGAAGGATTAAGAAGGCGTCTGTAATGCCAAATGCAGTGACTTTCTACAACCAGATCCAGAACGACTGTCTGTTACACCTGACACACCCGTGACACCAGCCCTGTATAAAGTTTTTCTGTAAAAATGAGGTTTAAAAAAAACATTTATATTGTCCCCGTTTACTATGCTAATGAGGGCTTTGACTAATCAATGGTGTGTTAATGGCACCTGACCATGTTATCACGCCTCTGTTGCCGTGATAACCTAATATGCAGGAGGAGAGTCATCGTCAGCTCATGCAAATCTCACACATGTGCCATACATTTTGGCGACATCACTGCATCTCTGCAGCCGGGTGAATGCTTCACGGCTTCACGGCTTCAGTGGATGCCTTCTTCTGAACTTCCCGTAATGCGTAGTGTGCCTTTGAAGTCGGGAAACATACACCCATCTGCAAAGGTGCAGTGACGCTGCCAAAATGTGTGGTGTGAGATTTGCAGGGGCTGGCCATGACGACAGCTCCTGCAAATTATGTTATCACGCCCACAGGGGCGTGATAACACGGAAAGAGGTCTAACTAGTCAGGGGCAACTAACGCCTGATTGACTAGTCAAAGCCCTCATTAGCATAGCAAACTGGGACATTATAAATGCTTTTTTTTAAACCTCATTTTTACAGAAAAATGTTATAAAGGGCTGGTTAGGCAGGGGATTTACTCCATTAATAAGTAAATGCTGCTGAGTTGGAGGGCATGGGGGACCTGACAGGTTCCCTTTAAGAAATTACATAATTTAGATCAGAAAAGATTTCCAACTTGTATCTTTTGTTCTTCGATATCCGGCCTGTGGTTTAAGTATTTCCTTATTTTTCTTAGCATCAGTATAAGTCAGCAGTGTAAATATTGTAGAATGAGTGTGAAATATCTTTGTAATGTCCAGATACCTATGTGAATTGCTCCTGGAGCATGCCAAACAATCACATTGTCCAAAAACACAGACATTACGCGGTGTAAAACGTTTAATGTAGCATAAAATAAGATGATTCATTTCCTGCAGAGTTCCCATTTAAATTCCATTTGCTGCTCCTAAAAGCTCTATGTAATATCCAGGGCTTGGAAGTATGTGTTGACTTTTAACAGAACACAGGATATGTGCTTCCTTATCTCATTTATAATCAAAAATAATGTAACGTCACATAACCCAATCCAAACAACGTGACCTATTAATGGATCAACTTAGTAAAATCTGCACTGAGAAATATTGTTTGACTTTCTTTCCTGCATGGAAACATTCCTGTTGATAACTAGTACCATGATCAGGTGTAACATTTTGCATCATCAGATATCAGAGGACTTGTCTTTTCTTTTCTTATGTGTTTTGGTAAATACTCTTCTTTGAAAATCTTTAATTAGAACCAGCCTTAGTGCAATCCCTCTGTTAATTCTACTGAAAATGTCTGAATAAATTGCCTGCTGGGTGTTACCATTCCAGTTTTGTTCCTTTGGTATAAAAACGAATATCATCTATTATACAAACCCATCTACATCCTTAAATCGGTTCATATTATCTTAAATGGGTAAAATTGCAAAGTGCTTTTAAAAACAAGCAATTTGCATTTTACCTTTTATTAAAAATACTCTCTGTTCTCAATAACTGGGGGGTTTCTTAAAGGGGTTGTCCGGCTTTCAGCGACAAGTCTACATTCCCTCTATTTGAGAACAGACTTGTGAATCTTCACATTGTGCATACTGCGTGTTGTGAGGATTCTCCGGTGCCTGGAGTGGTGGGTGCGTGACCCCAACTCACGTGCCAACTAGATGGACGGGGGCTTACTCAATGCAAGTGAATTGCTCGAGGCCGGTCACAGTTTAGTTGGAATGTGGCATGCAAATCAGATGCTTGTGGTGCCACCCCCGGAGAATTGTCACAGCAAGTATTGTGCACAATGTGAAAATTCACAAGTCTTCATGTGACGCTGAGTCACTTCTCACGGACAAGTCGTGAATTTGGATAGTCGAGGAGTCAGAGGTCAATAGCCAGGAGGGTACGTCATAAACAAAAGGAGGAGACAAAGTCATAGTTAGGTAACGGTCCGAGGTCAAAATACCAGGAGGATAGCAGATCAGAGCAAAGGCGTTAAACAGACAGATGGTCAGAACGAGGTCCAAGGTCAGGCAACGATAGATCAATGAGCAAAATACAAGGCACAGAGTAAACCAACCACACTTAGCTGAAGCTACAGCTGACAGCTATCTGGGACTGCCAGCTCAGTTAAATAGCTGAGCAATTATGGGAACTGAGAGCACCTGACGAGATCTCAGCGCCTCCCAGTCTCAGATTGGATGGCCGAGCTGTCAATCAAAATACAGACTGCTCAGCACACCGCTGCACCAGACTGGACAACATAGCTGTCAATCACTGCACAGACAGCTCAGCACCGAGGGGTGGAATAGAGTGACCACAGACTTGCAGCCTAAAGCCAGACAACCTGTTTAAGTCTATAGCTTACTGATCATCGGTCACAACTGCAATTAGTCAGCAGTGCCCTGTCTCCTAAGCAAAGTGTGCAGCACTTACCGGCTCTTTGCTATAGAGCTTGTATGTGCTGTTTTGAAGCTGGCTGGAGTACTGGAACTGGTCTGCTTCAGTGCCCCAGCTTTCCACCAATGCTTCAAAGGCAAAGGCCTCTGCTTGCAGTATTGGAGAACATATAGGTGAGGCCAGCAGCATGACCAAACTGGTCAAAACTGTCAATCTTCATGGGTGCACCATCTTCGGCAAGCAGGAAGCCAAGAGGCAGAGGAGAGGTACCCTCTTGAAGATATATGTCGAGACAACCCTTTTAATTATTTTTAATATTTTTTCTAGTTCCATAAGGGGACTTTTATGTTGAACCTTTTTTTGCTATTATTTTAGGATTTCTATATGTCAGTGCATTGCGCCTATTCATAAAACATGTACGGGTATCTTTTAGGCGATACCACAAAAGTAACAAGCTTCGTTACAGAACCAAAGGGACTTTGTAAAATAAGGACTAAATAGTTCTATTATTAGAAATACCTAACTGGCCTACCATGGCTTTGGACAGTAATGTAAAAGGGTCTTAAAATAAAGGTATTTTCATACAGAATGATAATTGGCCGAAGAAAAATTCATAGAAATTTTTCATTCCTGGTCAGCACCCCATGTAAGCTCACCCATTGATCAGCTAAAAAACTGCAATCATGTGAAAATCGGCTGATTGCATCTTGTGCTGCTGACAATAATGAAAATGAGGGGAGATAAAGAATCCTCTGTGCAAACCCCTTTACGCTCAATGAAAATGAATGTAGATGAGCCTAACATCCACACTAATCCGTACTTCCCACTCCTGGCATCAAGACTTCTCCCGAGCTGCACCTACTCTTTGGAATGCTCTACCCCAAGAAATTAGGATGAACCACAATTTACACAGTTTTAGGCGCTCCCTAAAAACACACCTGTTTAGGGCGGCCTATCACCTTCCCTAATTGAAGTCCTTTTATCTTTTTATAGCCCATCCCTTATTTCTCCACACATAGCTCTCCACCGAACCAAAAAGCACTACAGATACTGGCTGGTGATGAGCTCATGCTGCCTTTATCTATCCCTCATCCCCTCAAGATGGCTGGACCATCCTTGTAAATAAGCCCCTGTACTTTGTGTCACCCCCACCTCATTGTAGATTGTAAGCTCTTACGAGCAGGGTCGTCATTATTTTTGCTTTAATTATTGTATTATCTTTAGCTATGTTACTTATGACTGTTGTATATGAACCTCTGAATTGTAAAGAGCTGCGGAATATGTTGGCGCTATATAAATAAAGATTATTATTATTATGAGCCACAATGGATTTCCTATGTTAATGGTCAAGTAAAAACAAATAGACTTGCACTTAGTGCTGAAGAAAAAGGTAGAAGGGTTCTCAAACAGTGTCTGCAAAGAATTAAATATACAATTCAAGTAGGTAAAAATGCATTGGACCTTCAGAGTTCCTAAATTTTCTCAAAGAAGTAAGGCTATGTTCACACATCATGTTTTTTTCAGCGTTTTTTGATGTGTTTTTTTATGCACATATCTAGCTGCATTTTGCAGTACCAGCAAAGTCTATGAGATTCCAGAACTTTATGTACATGCATAACAGAGAGAAAAGGACAGTGAAAAAAAAACGCTGAAAAAACGCACCAAAAATGTACCAAAAAAGCTTGAAAACAGCAAAAAAAAATCCTTAACAACCTCCAGCAAGAGATCAGGTTTTGCTGCAGAAAATGAACGCTGAAAAAACTATGATGTGTGAACATAACCTAAGGATGCGCCAAGACTGTTTCTTATTAGTCATATATAGTACTTTACCGACCTCACTGGAAGGGTTGCATTGGATTTATAAATCATGGCTCCTTTCATCCAAAAACAGCGCCACACTTGTCCATTGGTTGTTTCTGGTATTGCAGCTCAGCTCTATTAAAATCAATGGGGACGATGCAGTATCACTCACAATCTATGGCCGGGGCTGGGGCTGTTACTGGAAGCAGACATTTTTGTTTAATCCCGTAAAAGCCTTTTCATTATTGACCAAGGAAAACAAAGTTCCATTTCTTTTCGCTTTAATATACATCCACACAATAAAGCAAATGTATGCACATATATAATTAACTGAAAAGACGCCTTATTCCCTGTACAGGAAATCGCAGCTTTATTTAGACAACGCTTAAAAAAACCCACAGCACTGGCATTACCATTTTATCTGTGACCACAAGTCCATTAGGCAGAGGTGGCAGCGTGTCCTGATAGAGTATCCCATTACATGGAGCATCATTGCACGGCACGCAGCCCAGCTCAGGAGTGTTATGTCTGTGCACGAAGGAGCGAGAACCTGCTGGGAATATAACGTCGTGGTGGGACTACAATGAACCAGAAGACTTAATGATTTCACAAATTTACCACATTTCTTCTCTATTAATTTACTGGTAAATGTAGACACAGAAAAAGAAGAAACAAGGATTCATATCTTAAAAGTAAAAACATATTGGCGATCCAAATTAATATATAATATAAAAATGCACACATACATAATGGTAGTAATAATAATTAGCTATAGCCTGTAAAATAAGATATATTATTATTGATCGTTGTAACTATACATTATTATCAGTTATCATTATTATCAGTTATCATTATCAAAATTCATTGTTTCTACTATTATTATTATTATTATTAAAACAAATGTATTATTATTAGTAGTAGTAGTAATTTTTTAGTATAAAAAATCTAAAAGTATGATAAAAATGATCCTGCAAAATAATATTTATTATTATTATTACATATTTGCAAGAATTAATAATATTAACAATAATGATTGTTGTAACCGTGTATTATTGTTATTAATTGTTATAACTATGTATTATTATTTATTATCATTATTATCAGTTATCATTATCATTATTCATTGTTTCTTGTATTCTTCTTATTATTACTAGTTTTATTATTAACCCCTTCACGTCCTTGGGATTTTCCATTTTTGCGTTTTCGTTTTGTGCTCCCCTTCTTCTCAGAGCCATAACTTTTTTATTTTTCCATGAATATGGCCATAAGAGGGCTTGTTTTTTTTTGTGTGGGACAAGCTGTAATTTTGAATGACACCATTGATTCAACCACATAGTTTACCTGAAATTGGGAAAAAAACTCCTAGTGCTGTGAATTGCAAAAAAAAGTGCAATTCCACAATTATTTTTCTTTTTTTTTTTTACCATGTTGGCTATATGCTAAAACTGAAATACCAATCTGATTCCCCAGGTCATTACGAGCAAGTACACAGATATCAAACATTTATAGGTTCTTTTTTTATTTAAGTGGTAAAAACAAAATCCAAGGTTTGTAGGGAAAAAAAATACCTATACCTTGTGCCAGCGATTCCCAACTTGTTTAATGCAGGTAAACCCCTAAAAAAAATTCACTTCTTGGGAACCCTACATGCCATTTCTTTCTTTAGGAAATTTTTAGTAAGTTAGCCTGTAAAGCATGATATAATTCTAGTCCAAGGCTATAATTGGCTCAAATCTGTCTACTGCATTACAAAGTATTTTTAACAGGTTGAAATCAGTTTGCCTTCCCTATTAAAAACAAAAGTGATTGAACTTGTTCTGGGGAACCAGTGATCAGGGCTCAAAGAACCCCGGGCTTCAGTGGAATATTTACAGCAAGTGATGCTCTTATTTACTGGAACGTCTGACAAGGTCATTCCCAGTTGCACCCATGCTATTCTGTTGGGAAATTAAAAGGCAAAGTGGTAACACACATTCTGATGCACCTTTTTTTCTAGCAAACTATCATTGTCTCAGCTCATTTTATCATTATGCCACATTTATGTCACGATGGGAGATTATACAAAGTGCACATGTACAAGTAGAAAAGAGAAAACATTTTTATTCTTAAGGAAAAATATCACAAAAATAAAAGATACATGGTGTGAATAAATAGAAGACAGTTTGCTATTCTTTCTATGTATTTAAAGAGGCTGTCTGGCCTTACGCCGCTACAAGTCTGCAGTCACTCGGTGACTGCAGACCTGTGAATCCTCATAGAGCACACACTGCACGCTGTGAGGATTCACTGGCACCGGGAGAGATGGACTCGTGACCACAAGTGATTTGCATACATGTGGTCACTAGTGATGAGCAAGCGTGCTCGTTTAACCCTTCTTTTGCCGAGCATGCTCGGGTGCTTTCCTAGTATCTTCGGCGTGCTCGTATATTAAGTTCGAGTCCCTGCGTCTTCATGATTTATGGCTGTTAGTCAGCCTCATCACATGCAGAGATTGCCTGTTTGTTAGGGAATCCTCACATATGTTGAGGCTGACCAACAGTCATAAATCATGGAGACGCAGGTACTCGAACTTAATATACAAGCACGCCAAAGATCCTCGGAAAGCACCCAAGTGTGCTCAGCGAAAGGGTTAAAGGCTCATCCCTAGTGGTCACGTGTCATCATTAGATGACCGCGGCCTCACTCAGTGCAAGTGTATTGAGCAAGGCCTGACACGTCTAGTCAGAATGTGGCCGGAAGTATGCAAATCGCTTGCTTGCAGTCACATGACCACCCGTTCCCGGCGCTGGCACTGGAGAATCATTACAGTGTGCAGTGCGTGCGATGTGAGGATTGACAAGTCTGCAGTCACACAGAGTGATTGCAGACTTTTAGTCTTAGACAGGACAACCTCTTTAACCAGTTCATGACCAGGCATGCTTTTAACGCTTTCAAAAAGTTTCTCATTTGAATATTCAATTAACTTTTACCCCTTTTTTTGCAATACAAAGGGTTCAATTTTTACCTCATTTTTATATTCTTTTTTTTTGTTGCTGATATCGGGGAAAATGTAACGAAAAATAGGAAATGAATATCTATTTTTCACATTATTTTAAAAAAGCTTTTTTTTACAACCACAAGGAACAGCTAAAAGGATTTAAAATTATGTTTCCCTTTCCGTATAAATTAATTTTATAACCTAGACATCTTTTTATTCAATGAGGGTAGAGCTATAAAACAGCGATTCAGACTGGCAGGGTCTCTTTTCTTATTTTTGTTTTATTTATTTAAGCTTTTCTTTTTTTTATCTTATTTTTGCTTTTTTATTTATGAATTTTTTCATTCAGTTTGCACATTGTGACCCCCCCCCCCCCCCACACACACACACACACCCTAAAAGGTCTTAAAAGATCTTTGGGAGCCATTTTAACACATTCTTTTAATTGCTCATTTCCTCTATAACTGGAGCTGGTATGTTAGACACAGTTTCAGGGGAATTTCAGCCTCCTGCCTCCATAACATAGTTAAATGGGTCTCCTAGGACACAGCAGCTCCTGTTTCTTCCCTACACCCAGCGATCACATGTTCTCTGGGTCCTGAGAAGAAAGTACTGTCAGTGCTGCCTAATCTATAGTACACAAGCTGTGGTTCCAATAAAGAAGTGATAACAAACCATGTTTGTCTTCTCTCTGGGAAGTCTGGCTTTGTCTGACAGATAGCTCCCTCCCCCAAAGCTTCACAATCTAGTGAAAGCTGCTTAGACTGCAGTAATGTTTTAGAAAGTCAGTGCAGAGTAAAGTGTGGACTGCCAGGACATTTATAGCCTGTGGCATTCCGGAAGCAGTTATAATGAAAAAATATCAGTGAAATCCTTGTATTTTCATTGTATGAGATATTTTATTAACTTAAAAACCCTGCTCATTCTCATCTAATGTCTCCACAGCTGCCGGAAATGATCTACAGATGGACTTGTGGAGACGGAACAGTAAGAAATGTGCATGATGAGCAACTGTAGTATCCATTCATCACATACAAAACAACAGCTTCTCTGTGATAGCATTTTTTAACCAGAGAGTTGATGCATTAGAATGACATAAAGCATCTATGAAGGGTTATTAGAAGCTGATCAGCCAACAGAAGAAACATCAGATCTTCCGACCAATGAAGACTGCGCAGGCTTTTCTAACGTCATTAAGATGTCTATATTTCACATACAAAATTCCATCCTGTTTGGCTTTGAGGTGAAATTTAAATTTTACTGAATAAACCTAGTTATGAATAAGAACAAATCTATTCATCTACTATCAGAATACTTTCCACTTGGTGACTTTCTTGTCTAAAAATTCAGTCTAATTAAACAGTGCTCAGTTTAGTGTCAAGTATCTGGGGTTTTTTTTAAATCCTAATCTTAAAGTGAACCTGTCCGCATGTTTTTACATATGGATTGGATGTGCCAGTCAGAAGAAATCTTGCATAGAATACATATGCAAATCAGGTGGGAAGTGAACTGGGGGTGTGTTAACGTGATCGGAATGTTTTTTCCAAGTGCACTGACACACCCCTTGTGCACTTCCACCCTGATTTACTTGTAACTACTATGCTACATTTCTCATGACTGGCAAATCAGATATCAACAAAAAAGGTATTATTTTTATTGGGTGCAAGCGCCCACACGACTGTACTACTGCAGCTAGAAAAGATGAGTAAGGCTAAATTTAGCAAAAGTTTTTTTTTTTTTTTTTTAGGCTGGGGTCACATGAGCGTATATTATCTCCTCTGAGAGAATCGGATCGATTGTGCTAATGACACTCAAATCAAACTCTAATCCAAGTTTGATCCGAGAGTCAGCTAAGTGTGATCCTATTCTCTCGGATGAAAGAACTGTAACACAAGTGAGGAGAAGATAAGAACAAAATTTCTCCATCCTCTCCATTCTGTCAGTCCGCGGAAATTGGACTGCACTCAGATGTCATCCGAGTGCTGTCCGATGATTTCCACATACCTAAAGACTTATATGGGTGAATGGCATCCAATTAGAGGAGAGACTTGCAGCATGCTGCGATTTTTTTTCTCATTCCGAATCAGTCTAGAGAGTTCTGCAGCCAATCAGCAGCTGCTGATTGGCTGTAGTGCTCTTGTGACATAAAAATGTCACTAGAGTCCTGGGAGAAACTGCGCCCGCACCAGAGGTGAGTATATGTTATTCTTACTTTACCTGGAGGAGTACTTTATATTTAAAAGGGGTTGTCTAGGTGGACAAACCCTTTAAGCGACTAATGTCAAGTGTCTGCAGCATAGTTCTTACCCTGGTACCAACTTTCTTTAATGCTGTGACATAACTGAAACATAATAATATCTGACCTTCCAACAACATGAAATCATCTCTCCAAAACCACTAGCTAATATGGTATTGTTACCACAGCATGCAATTCGTAGGAGAAGGGACCTTTCGGTGCCATATCAAACCACATTGCTCTCTTTCATATGTAAAATAAAGGGCCAAGGCCTAATTATTGAGCTAAGAATAGAAAAATACTTCTTATTGACCTTTTAAAAAAAAATGAGCAGAAATGTTGGCTTTAAAAAGGTTGTCAAAAGATGTTTTAAGTTAATACCACGGTTCTTTTCCAGGATCAGTAAAAATAGAAATTAAATCTTAGTCAAAATAATGATGTTATTAATGAAAACAGTTTTCTGGTGATAAAAGTGTGTTGAAAACAATGTCAAAATTGTAAAAAAAAAAAAGGCAAAAATCATTCTGTTCCGTTATCTGGCCCTTATTCATACAATCTTCATCAATGACTAAGCACCGTAGATGGCCAACTATGCTACAAACAGTTGATACTTTGTGCTTTTCGTGATGGCTGGGTTAATTTCTCCTACTCTTTTTTTCGCTGTTATTAGTTCAAGCGGTGGTCGGATGTAAACATTTAAAGGAAATCTGTCAGCAAGTTTTTACTACCTCATCTGAGAGCAGCCTGATGCAGGCAAAGAGAATCTGAATACAATGATGTATCACTTAGATTACTGGGTGAAGCCTTTCTGACATAATCAGAGTTTTGAGATTTACAATGAAGCAGAGCTGAGGAAGCTAATCCCCCCCACACCACAGCTAACCCTGCCCACACCTGGATCTCTGTGTACAATGTGAGCTGCCTATCACAGGAGGAAGCATTGCTGGACCAGGAAGCACGGGCTGCTGTGTCCCAGCAATGATAAGCTCTTGGTGCTAAAACAATCATTGCAAGCAAATAAAACCAAGGAGCTTGATAAGAGAGGCATTGCGGAAATTTGTGTTTTAACCCCTATAGCATGCTATCTTCAGATTACATAGCAAAATCCAGCTGACAGATTCCTTTAACAAAAATGAACAGCACAGCTCTTTACAATCTATAGTGGCCATTGCCGGGTACTGCAAAATAGCTTCTATTTAGGGCTGGTTCACATGACCATATTTTAGGTCTAAGTGCTATCTGTGAAAAAACTATTTACCACACTCGGACCAATGTTATTCAATAGGGCAGTGCAGATGGGCAATTTTTTTCACTGACCGAATCTGCTTGTGAAAAGAAAATCACAGCATGCACTGGTTTCTTCTGTAAATCGGATTAGACTCACCCATTCAAGTCTATGGGTGTACAAGAAAAGAGGATGCCATTTGGAGCCACAGGATAGCATCCATTTTTTACGGATACATTACAATTCTGTAACATAGGAAACTGTAAATGGTCCTGTCAATGAGTAATAGTTGCTGCTGTAACAAATAGTGAGAAAAAAATCATCCCACTTTTCTGAATGAAACTCTGAATGATTTTTTATACGCTTGAGTGAAGCCTACTCTTAAGAGAATAGGAACTGTTCTCCTGTACCTTGCAGCGGCTGCAACACATTGTGCAGAGCTGTGCTGTTCCATTTTGTTAAATGTTTGATAAATGTTTACATCTGGCCACCGCTTGAGCTAATAACAGCTGATTGGCAAGGGTGCTGGATGTCAGATCCCCAGTGTTCTATATTGATCGGCCTTCCTACGGATAAGGCAACAATAATATATTTAATATAAAAGGATAGGACTGTGCTGATTGGGGTACACCTGTGGACTTGTGCCCGTGCGGACGCTATGCCCGTGCAGGCCACATGTAACTGATGACTTGGGTTGGCCAGGACCAGATGTTTAATAGCTCGATGAGGGAGACCGCCAGTCAAAAATATTTTTTTTACTGAATGATAACTGGTGAAGGGATTATATACAGGAGATAGCGGGCACATCTTGATGAACATTTTTCTCTCAATACAGAGCATTTTCCAAACACAGATCCCTTCCTCTTTTCTCACTTATCCTACATGTTCACCTTTCCTCTTTACTTCAGCACAGCCCAGCTCAGTACAGTTCAGTACAGTTTGTAAGACTCCTTTGCTCAACCCGCGGTTCCGCATCTTTTTCCCCTTAGGGGAGCACCTTTGCCACTATGGCCGTTACTTATTTCTTCTGTCTATGACGCTCTGGAAGTCCTACCCGAGGCACTCTCTTAGTCTTACCTACTCTGTTCCATTTAGGTCCCTTACCTCTGCGTGTTTTAAACTGTAGGCTATACTGCTAGGTGTTCTGACCAAGGACCCGTCTCCGGTCAATCATTCTATTCTTTCTGTCACTTCTCTTCTGCTTCTCTGCTCAGGATCTGGCTGTCCTCTGTCTCCTCTGTCATTAGGGATAACCACATCATGTGACACTGATTACATTACACTTTTCTCTATGCACTCTGGGCCCTTTCTGACGTTCTAGTGGGAACTGTCTCTTTCCCTTCACTTTAGCCCCTCTCATTTTGGGCTAGTCCTAAAATTATTGCTTTCCCTACTGTTAAAGTACACACATAAACGCATCGCACAATTCACATTACACAACTGTCACGGGTGTGTCAGAAGTGACAGACAGTCGCCCTGTAATTGGCTGCAGGAGATCTCTATGTTTGGCATTACAGATGACTCGCCCCCTGGGCCGTGGGGCACTCTGAGCCGGGCAACAGGGAAATGATGGGGGTAGTGGTGGCGACCCGGTTCCATAGCTCAGGGTGGTCAGACCAGTGGTAGTCTACGATGTGCTGTAGGTAATGTCCGACTACGCCACCCGTGGATTGCGGTCAGGACTAACCGCCGCTGCGGTGCAGACCGCTGGGGCTGATATAAATGTGCAGCACTGAATAGTTCAACTCCCCACGGGAGGAGTATGGCCCCAGGGCAGTATATATAATGGATGATGGAGGGGATGATTCCGACTGCGATAGCCAGTAAACGGAGGCCTCTTAAACAGTTCAGGGTCTTTATTAGAACAGATAAAATGACCCAGAAACAGGCCCGGCTAGGAGGGGGCCTGGATGTCTGAGAACAAGTGGGAAGCTGACCCTGGTCAGGGTGAGGGTGTAGGCCTACCGTGCTCCCTGTGCTCCTTCTGGCTATTTCCCTCCTTGTAGTGTAACAGCCCACGTTCCCGAGCTCACCGTGTCCTCTCGCCCGTATGGCTTGCAACTTGGGTCCCTTTCTACTCCCGGCCTGGTACGGCTTTGCTGGTCCCTTCTGCTGTGGCGGAGCCTCCGGGCTTCTTAGGCCAAGGAACATACAGTCCCCTGCGGACTGGTTATCTGCTGTAGGACTTGGAATCCTCCCAGCCTCAGACACCAAAGTCTGGTAGATTAGTTTCTTTGTCTGCCAGGACAGGCTCACTTCACCTCTTGTCCCCGGCTCGTGGCTCTCCTACTGCCACACGTCCTCTTAGGCTGCAACACAACTGTCTGTCCCTGCTCTGGGACACCTCTCAATCCAGAGACAGGTTGTCCAGTTCTCCCTAACCCTGCCCCCAGCTCCAGCTTTTATAGGGGTAGCCTGCTCCCCCTACTGGTATGGGACAGGAGGTGCTGCATGCTAATGGTCCTTGACTAGAGGACCTCCCCCTTGCTCTCAGACACAGCTTTATTATATTTGTGGCATCCAGGCCAGGGTGACACACAGACATCTTCTTAGAGGCTGTCTCTAGGACCCAGCGGCTACCTTCCTCTTGCTAATTAAAACCCTGGCCTGGGTGTATAAATACCTGCTGTGTTCCAGAGGGAGGTGTAGGCGATATTCATTACTCCTTGCGAAGGCTTTATCAAGAGGAGTACTTCTTCCTCTCTGGAGCTTGAGGACATGTGTACATTTGTCTGGAGTCATCTAAATCTAAGCAATTTCCCCCTGTTTGTCCTCCCTTGGTGTCTTTAGTGTTCAGTGGGGATTGACTAGTGATCATCTCCTCCCTTCCCTAGCCTTAGCCATATACCAGGGAAAGACAGGGTGAGGCACGCATGCAACGATTGGTGAAGAACCAATATAGGGTTGTTAGGGGAGACAGGGTGACACTAGACCAGCCTAGGTGGTCTCCACTCCCCCCCTTTCCCTAGAGTCTGGGTCCCTTTCCTACTTCAACTTCTATTGGACTAAGTCTTTCCTACACCTTGCGTGACAACTGTGACATGCAGTAGTAGTGCTGTTGCTTTAAAAGCATTCAGCAACTATTAGAAGTAACACAAGCACATGAGACAGGAAGTGTTGTGCTCCAGAAGCATCCAGCAACTAGGGGGGTTAACACAGTCACAGGAGAAGGGGAGTGTTTTAGCAGAGCCCCAGGGAAATTTTGGGGAAGTTGTTTACTGTCTGACTGGAGCCGAAGACAAAGGTGGTTTGTGTGTTCTGCATCTGACAGAAGCGCCCCTGCAAGTGAAAAGGATTCAAGTCAGGAGTAGCGTTGAGCGAGAACTAAAATGCTCGGGTGCTCGAAGCTTGGGCCGAGCTCGCCGTGATACTCGGGTGCTCGACCCGAGCAACGAGCCCAATGTTAGTCTATGGGAGACTCGAGCATTTTTGCGGCGGCTCCCCCGGCAGTCTTTTAAAAGCCTAACAAGTGCCCAAAACGATAGTGACAGTGCTCAAATGACATGGGGACAGCATGGGGATCGCCCCAGGAAGCATTTCTGACCCCCAGGTCACTGCTGTCAACAACGTGGTCAGAGGTATTAAGCCACTTTTACAGGCTCAAAATAAAACGTTCAAAAACGAAAGTGAAAGTGCTTTCCTGTGAAATATGTTAAGGATAGTGTTGAGCGATACCTTCCGATATCAGGAAATATCGTATCGGATTGGATCGGACCGATACCCAAAAAGTATCGGATATCGCCGATTCCGATACAGGAAACCAATGCAAGTCAATGGGACACAAATATCGGAATGAAAATAAACCCTTTCTTTCCTTGTAGGTTAATTCTACATGAAGTAAAACAACTAAGAATAATGTAGAATGTATTACGCGAAAAGCCGGCAATTCAGCAGCGGCATACACCGGTACCCGACAATTTACAACAGAAAGAATAGAGCTTCACACATAGATTAGATAGATAGAAACATGTCAGTCACATATATATGAAGTACAGTGACAGTGTTGCTTACTGTACTTGTCATTTAGTGTAAAGGATTTATTTAAAAAAATAATTGTGTTTTCATGCACTGTCTCTTTAAAAAAGCCGGCCGGCAATTCAGCTGCGGTACACGACAATTTATAACAGAAAGAATAGAGCTTCACACTTAGATTAGATAGATAGAAACATGTCAGTCACATATATATGAAGTACAGTGACAGTGTTGCTTACTGTACTTGTCATTTAGTGTAAAGGATTTATTTAAAAATATAATAGTGTTTTCATGCACCGTCTCTTTAAAAAAGCCGGCCGGCAATTCAGCAGCGGTACCCGACAATTCAGAATAGAAGGAATAGAGAATCACACATAGATTAGATAGATAGAAACATGTCAGTCACATATATATGAAGTGCAGTGACAGTGTTGATTACTGTACTTGTCATTTAGTGTTAAAATAAAGGATTTATTTAAAAAAAAATTCGCGTGGGGTTCCCCGTAATTTTAGTCTCTAGCGGAGGTTAAGGAGACGGCTGGGGCAGATGTTTGAAGCCTGGGAAGGGGGTAATACCCACGGAGCTTCCCAGGCTACTAATATCAGCCCCCAGCTGAATACCTAGCCTTTACTAGCTATTAAAATGGGGGACCCCTCAAAAAAATGATGTGGGGTCCCCCCTAATTTAATAGCTAGCAAAGGCTAGGCAGACAGCTGGGGGCTGATATTAATAGCCCAGGAAGGGTGCCATGAATATTGGCCCCCTCCCAGGCTAGAAACACCAGCCGTCAGCCGCCCCAGAAATGGCGCATCCATAGGATGCACCAATTTTGGCACTTAGCCTCGCTCTTCCCACTGCTCTGTAGCGGTGGCAGTGGGGTAATAGGGTTGGGGTTGATGTCAGCTTATAATGCCAGCTGACATCAAGCCCAGGTTAGTAATGGAGAGGCGTCTATAAGACACCCCCATTACCAACCCCATAGTCAAAGTTAAAAAAAAAAACACAAACACCCAGAATAAAGTCCTTTAATTTAAATAAACACACAATTCTTTATTGTTCTAAATTAAACTCTACTTACCATCACGCCCATTCCAGCTGAAGCCAACGATCTCCTGCAATAAAAGAAAAATAATAAAGCAACCTCATCCTTACCTTTCCATGGTTCCCACGACAGCTTCAGCTCTGCTACATCGAAATGACAGGCTGGACCGCAGCAGAACGCTGCCATCCAGCCTGTCATCCCGCAGACACTGAGAAGCGCAGGCATGCTTGCGCTCCTCATTGTCTCTCTGTGACGGCATCCAGATGAGCCGAGTTCATGTCCAATGAACTCAGCTCACCTCATGCACGTCACTGAAAGCGTGGGAGAATTCTCCTGCACTCAGCGCTTCAGCGTGAGAATTTTCCCACGCTGTCAGTGACGTGCATGAGGTGAGCTGAGTTCATTGGACAACGCTGCATGCGTGTAACATTGGTGGCCCGTACGGAGAATCCTGAGCGGGAATTAGCGTGTAGAGGGAGAAGCGGAAAAGTGTCTGGAAACACACAGCAGCACAGCACCTCAACTCATGTCTGCTACACCAGTTAAAGGGGACCAGCCCTAAAGAAAACTCACTAGCAGCAATGGATATGCAAATACAAATGGACAGAATTAGTGAACTGCTTCTTCAGTTAACCTGTGAAGAATTGAGAACAGTAGCAGAACATATAAAGATGTCAGAAGAACAGATTTCTAAAGCACATAACTGTAGGCAACTGTTAGCTGCCATTAATGCAAAAATGGATGAGCCAGGAGAGAAAGAAGCTGAAGACATCATGGGGACATTCGTCCAAGAACTAACACAGTTTCTAACCAGGTTGAAGTTGGAGGATGGAGGTGAGCACCAATTACCAAAAGAGTGAATCTCCATCCACAGACTGAACTACAGGAATTGAATAAACAATTCAAAGCCCTAAGAACAGCCCTGCAGGAATCGACCAAAACCTCTGAACGGGTGATAGACTCAGACAGGACCTTTAACCAGCTCGGGTTAGATAAATCAGGGAGACAGTCCTCTCTAACACCACAACTCACCATAAGGAAAGAATTCAAGATCCTGGGACAGATTGGAGAGTGTGAACAGAAAGGGAGACTGTCTTATATGAACTTGTTGCACCAGATCGATGCAGGCTTACAGAAAGGCTACCAGCCAAATGAGATCATTGAGGGGGTGGTGAAAGCGATCAGCCCAGGACTGAACCTCCGTAGTATGCTAGAAATGAAGAGCCAACTGACCTTGCAACAGCTGAAGATAATTTTAAAAGGGCGCTATAAAGAAGAGAGTATTTCAGATTTGTTCCACCGACTCATTAACCTCTCACAGAAAAATAATGAATCACCCCAAAGTTTCTTGTTCAGAGCAATTGAACTGAAGGATAGACTGTTGTCTGCATCCAGAGATGTAGAAGAGGAAGAGAAGTTTGATGCTGGATTAGTCCAGAAGAAGTTCTTGAGATCATTGGGAACGGGGTTAATCAGCAAAGACATCAAGTTGCAGCTGAAACAGTACCTAGAAGATCCTGGCATTCTGGACAAAGTCCTAATTGAAAAAATGAATGAGGCAGCTACACTGTGCGCAGAATTATTAGGCAAATTAGTATTTTGATCACATGATACTTTTTATACATGTTGTCCTACTCCAAGCTGCATAGGCTTGAGAGTCAACCACCAATTAAGTAAATCTGGTGATGTGCATCTCTGTAATGAGGAGGGGTATGTTGATTAATGACATCAACACCCTATATAAGGTGTGCTTAATTATTAGGCAACTTCCTTTCCTTTGGCAAAATGGGTCAGAAGAGAGATTTGACTGAAAAGTCCAAAATTGTGAGATGTCTTGCAGAGGGATGCAGCAGTCTTGAAATTTACAAACTTTTGAAGCGTGATCACCGAACAATCAAGCGTTTCATGGCAAATAGCCAACAGGGTCGCAAGAAGCGTGTTGGCCAAAAAAGGCGCAAAATAACTGCCCATGAATTGAGGAAAATCAAGCGTGAAGCTACCAAGATGCCATTCGCCACCAGTTTTGCCATATTTCAGAGCTGCAAAGTTACGGGAGTATCAAAAAGCACAAGGTGTGTGATACTCAGGAACATGGCCAAGGTAAGGAAGGCTGAAAAGCGACCACCTTTGAAAAAGAAACATAAGATAAAATGTCAAGAATGGGCCAAGAAATATCTTCAGACTGATTTTTCAAAGGTTTTATGGACTGATGAAATGAGAGTGACTCTTGATGGGCCAGATGGATGGGCCAGAGGCTGGATCAGTAAATGGCAGAGAGCTCCACTCCGACTCAGAAGCCAGTAAGGTGGAGGTGGGGTACTGGTATGGGCTGGTATCATCAAAGATGAACTTGTGGGACCTTTTCGGTTGAGGATGGAGTGAAGCTCAACTCCCAGACCTACTGCCAGTTTCTGGAAGATATCTTCTTCAAGCAAAGAAAAACATGATTTTCATGCAGGACAATGCTCCATCACATGCATCCAACTACTCCACAGCGTGGCTGGCCAGTAAAGGTCTAAAAGAAGAAAAAATAATGACATAGCCCCCTTGTTCACCTGATCTGAACTCCATAGAGAACCTGTGGTCCATCATAAAATGTGAGATCTACAGGGAGGGAAAACAGTACACCTCTCGGAACAGATCAAGCAACTGACAGAATCTATGGATGGAAGTGTCATCATAAAGAAAGGTGGCTATATTGATCACTAATTTTTTGGTTTTTGTTTTTGCATGTCAGAAATGTTTATTTCTAAATTTTGTGCACTGATATTGGTTTACCTGGTGAAAATAAACAAGTGAGATGGGATTATATTTGGTTATAATTAAGTTGCCTAATAATTCTGCACAGTAATAGTTACCTGCACAAAAAGATATCCTCCTAAGATACCCAAATCTAAAAAAAAAACACTCCAACTTCCAAAAATATTAAGCTTGGATATTTATGAGTCTTTTGGGTTGATTGAGAACATAGTTGTTGATCAATAATAAAAATAATTCTCTAAAATACAACTTGCCTAATAATTCTGCACACAGTGTAGTTTGGAATCAGAGAGCGAACAGAAGTTAAAGAAAGGCTCTGCTCCTAAAATCACCAAAATTAGTCAGCTGAAGTCAGAGACAACCAGTGGCCAGTCCGGAGATCATCATGGAGACCATCCAGTGCCGCCTCCGAGAGGGAACCTTAAATCACCAGCAAAAGAGAGAACCACCAGCGCTGACTGGGAGGAAGTAATAGGAGAACTGTGAGCAGAATTGATTGAGGTGAAAAAGTTGATTAGTTCCAGGCCAGAACCTGTATCCCTCAGACCCAGGAGTGGGTTCCAAAACAGAAGATACCCCGCTTGTGAAGCGTGCCATTCATCAAATCAGAGTACGGTGTGTGTTCACTGTCTAAGATGTGGTGATGAAGGACATTATGCCAAGGAATGCCAATGGTCACGGTCATTTGGATTAAAAGACAGAAGGTTGCCAGTGCGGGGTGACTGGTAACCGCGACACGGAGGAAGCCACAGAAGCAAATCCAAATCTCACCAAACCCCAGAACGGCGCATGAGGTAAAACGGATGCGTCAGTACTATCGCCAAGTGTGTTCCCGTCTACAACAGCTGCAAGAGAGACAGGGGCATCAGTTACTTAATGCCCAGTGCGGAGGTCAAATGATGTACTCCTGGGAGGAGGATTCCTCGTCAGTAAAGACAGCCTCATCAGCCTAATCGGTGAAAGGTGCTTTATACAGTGCCAGCTAGATGGACTCCTGGTAAAAGCACTGTGGGACACAGGAGCCCAAGCGAGCCTTTTAAATGAAGAATGGAGAAGGCGCTACATGCCACATACATGCCTTCAGTCGCTAAAATAACTCTTAGGACCAGTGGAACTCCACGGCAAAGCTGTCAACCAGACCGAAATCCCTTTCATAGGCTGGGTGGAAGGGACTTTCCAACTGAGGGCCACGAAGAACAGCAACACCATTGAGCTTTTGGTACCTTTTCTTGTGACCAGTGATCAGAAAGTGGCAGAGGATCCTAGCCTGGGTAATAAGGTAATCAGTAAGGTCATCACGAAACACAAGTCACGGTCGCTGGTGGTGGATGCAATTGCCACATCACTTGCCATACCCAACGCCGTGGCGGAAAATGTGATTCATAGAGTAAAGAAAGCACAGAATACAATGGACCTAAAAGAAGTCAAGGTAGGCTGGCGCCCAACCATCATCCCTGCAAACCAGAAGGTGAGGGTGAGGTGTGGAGTCCGGGTAGAACCGGGAATAAAAGTCCATAAAAGACTGTTCGTGCCAAAAGACTCCTCAGAACTTCCGGAAGGCCTAGTTCAAGGTGAGACTGTGCTTACGATTCCTACTGGTGGGTTTGTTCGAGTGACAGTACCAGTGATGAATACTATGAAACATGAATTTAGACTGGATCCAAAGACTGTGTTAGGTCACATTGAAACCGTTAAAATGATATATCCAGCCAGTGTGAGACCCACCCAGGGGTCTATCGTGAATTCAGTCTCCCCACCAAGGAACAGGAGTTGCCCAGGGGAGGAAATTGCACGACCCACCTCGGGGTTCTGGGGTCCCCCAGTATCCCTGGAACACTTGTGTGCTGAACATATAGCGATAGCAAAACAGATGCTGAGAGAAGAGTGTCATGCATTCTCTAAAGATGACTCTGATATAGGCTGTATCCCGTCGTTGCAATTGAAAATCAATTTGAAAGACACGACCCCAGTAACCAGAAGTTAAATGTCTGTGCCGAAACCATTACACCGTGAAGTGAAAGAATATTTACAAGATCTCAATAACAGAGGTTGGGTCCAAAAGTCGAAGTTGTCTTATACCTCTCCAATTGTCTGTGTTAGAAAGAAGGACGGTACATTGAGACTCTGTTGTGATTACCGGGAACTAAACCGAAAGTCAGTACCTGATCGACACCCGATACCAAAGATCCCTGATATGCTGGATAGCCTATTAGGAAGTACCTGGATCTCTGTCCTCGATCAGGATAAGGAATACCACCAAGGGTTTGTCGAAGAATCCAGTAGACCCTTGACAGCCTTCATCACACTGTGGGGATTATATGAGTGGATCCGCATGCCATTTGGGCTCAGTTCAGCTCCAGCAGAATTCCAGAGGAGCATGGAGACATGTTTAGAAGGTTTGAGGGATGATATTTGCCAGCTGTACTTGGATGACAATGTGGTACACAGCAAAACTTTCCGGGAGCATGTTGAACACGTGAGGACCGTATTACAACGGTATCAACAACACAGAGTTAAGTTGACCCCAAAGAAGTGTGAACTGTTCAAAAGGCATGTCCAATTTCTAGGGAAAATTGTGTCCGGAGAAGGATATACCATGGACCCAGCAGAAATCGCTCCGGTACTGGCCTTAAAAGACAAGCGGCCCTCTACCGTCAGGGAGTTGAGGCAGATATTAGGATTCCTCTCCTACTATCGTACTTACATTCAGAACTTCTCCAGGATCGCCGCCCCACTATACCTCCTCTTGAGGGGGACGACAGAGACGAAAACACCCATGGAGAAAAAGAACAACGCTGGTAGGACCGGGCTTAAAAAAAACAATGCCGTTTCGTCCCAACAGCCCATTCTCTGGACAGCAGACCACCAGGAGGTATTGGAAGAACTAGTAGACTACCTGGTAAAACCACCCATCTTGGGATATCCTGATTTCAATTGACCATTTTTTCTTCATTGTGACACTTCTCAAGTTGGACTGGGTGCTGCCCTGTATCAGCATCAAGATGGAAATTTGAGAGTCATCGGTAACAGTTCTAGAACATTGACAGATGCCGAGAAGAATCACCATCTACATTCCGGAAAATTGAAGTTCCTGGCACTGAAATGGTCTATCTGTGACCGATTTAGAGATTATCTCTACTACAGCAAAGAGTTTGAGGTATACACTGACAACAACCCTTTGACCTATGTCCTTACTACCGCCAAACTGAATTCAAAGAGTCAGAGATGGGTCACTGAACTAGCTGACTTGAATTTCAGCATCAAGTACAGGCCAGGAAAATGCAATGCGGATTCTGACGGATTGTCAATAATGCCACTAGAACCTGAGGAGTTCATGCAAGAATGCTCGGAGAAAGTCAGTCTGGAAGCAATTGAGAGCACTACTCAAGCAGTACAAGCTTATCAGGAGGAAGACACACCATTGTGGTGTCCGTTGTCGGTGGAAACCACCATAAAAGCGAGAGAACAAGATCATCCCCGGTCTATTCAACAACTATCCATAGTGCACAAGGGAATATCAGATAATTAGTAGAATACTATTTTATGTGGACCAAAATCGGTTTCCAAGTAAATGAGAGAGAGACAATGAGTCACCAGCAGTATCTGTTTTAATTAAAGAATGGACGAAGCTCTACCTCAGTGAAGATGGTATCCTGTATTGTAAAGGAGGACAAAACCGGCAGTTGGTACTACCCAGAGTATTCCGTAGGTTGGTCTTCAAAGAACTCCATGAAAACATGGGATACCTGGGAGTGGAAAGGACAACCAACTTGATCCGTGAACGTTTCCTCTGGCTGTACATGTAGAGAGATATTGAGAGGTACGTGACCAGGGAGTGTGGGTGTCTGAGAGATAACCGTCTCAACACATCAACCCGGGCACCTATGGGCAATATCCAAACTACATATCAGTTTGAGATGGTCTCAATAGACTTTCTACATCTCGAGATGTGCAAGGGTGGTTACGAATACATCTTGGTGGTGATGGACCATTTCACTCGATTTGCTCAAGCATATGCCACCACCAATAAATCAGGTCGAACAGGGGCAGAGAAAATCTTCAATGATTTTGCTTTGTGGTTTGGGTTCGTCATGAGGCTACACCATGACCAAGGAAGAGAATTTGAGAACCAGCTCTTTGCCAAGCTAGGAAAGTACTGTAGAATTCAGAGATCCCATACAATGCCCTATCACCCAGATTGTAATGGACAATTGGAATGTTTTAACTGGACATTATTGTCGATGTTGCACACTTTAACAGCTGATGAGAAGAAAGACTGGAAGAGTTCGCTGTCAAAAGTGGTACATGCCTATAACTGTACAAAGAGCGATGCAATGGGTTACTCACCCTTTTTCCTATTGTATGGACGATCGCCAAGACTGCCAATCGACATCATGTTTGATACTCCGGTGTCAGAAACTTACAGAACGTATCTGGAGTAAATTCAGAAATGGAAGGAATGGATGGCAGAGGCATACAACATAGCGTCCAAAGTGGTTATGCAATGACAGAGCAAGAGTAAGGAGTACTATGATCGAAAATGTTATGGAGCAGAATTGGCACCGGGAAGCCGGGTGCTAGTCAAGAACGTATGTGAGAAAGGTGGTCCAGGAAAACTTTGTTCGTATTGGGAAGACAAGGTGTATGTGGTCGTAAGGAGGAAAGCTGATGACAGCCCAGTGTATGAAATCCGATTGGAAACAGGAGACAAGAAAACCAGAATAGACCATCGGAATTTACTGCTACCCTGTGATTATCTCCCGCCACAACAAGACTTCCCAGAAGTAGACCAACATCGTCCGAGATCGACAAAGGAACCACCACAGACTGAAGCTCCGGAGGTGGATAGTGACCTTGAAAGTTCCGATGGAGAAGAACACACCATTGTATTTCTCGGACCGGCAAGGAGAGGGATGTACCATCCTCAAGAGAATGAACTAAGTCCTGAGGCTCCAGAGTTCGTACCAAGGATTACAGATAAAGCTCAATTCAAATCTGATGATCGAACACCGGCCCCTGAAGAGACCGATCGACACTCAGGAGGAGCGGAATTACCAGACCGTTCAGAAACAAGCAACTCAGGAGAAGTACATGAACTTACGGAGGCAGCTCCAAGAGCATCTGAGGAAGCACGGGAAATGAGTGAGGCGGAAGAAACTTCTGTGACCGAAGAATCCGTGGTCTCTGAGGAACAACCCACCAGGAGGATGTCGACTCGAGAAGTGAGGAGGCCCGTGATACTGACGTATGAGACACTTGGTTAACCAAGTCAAGTGCCAAGGACTGTCGACTGGAAAGAGGTATCTCTGCCTGCGGACCAGGTAAGCCCACTTGAGTGGTATTCACCACCGAGAGGCAGTATGGAAGATGTTGCCTACTGGAAAGACATGTTTTCATGCTTTGATTTTTCTTAAAAAAATTTGTAGAAACAAAGAACTGTTAAAGCATAGATGGAGAGAGCTGGTTGAAGATGTATGAAAAGCTCCAGCTGAAGAGATGCTGATTGTTTTAATTGTGTTGTTTATTTCTTACAGGCATCCTACAAGAAAAAGGTCGTAAGATTAGGTTGTTATCAATGTTTATGAACGTTATACCAATTTCACAATGCCAATTTGTATATAAAGTTATTCAACTTTCACCACTGTCTCAGAATTGATCAGAATGACCAATTAAGACGAATGTCGAGGACGACATTCTAAAAGGAGGGAAGAGTGTGACATGCAGAAGTAGTGCTGTTGCTTTAAAAGCATTCAGCAACTATTAGAAGTAACATAAGCACATGAAACAGGAAGTGTTGTGCTCCAGAAGCATCCAACAACTAGAGGGCTTAACACAGTCACAGGAGAAGGGGAGTATTTTAGCAGACCCCAGGGAAATTGTGGGGAGTTGTTTACTGTCAGGCTGGAGCCGAAGAGAAAGGTGGTTTGTGTGTTCTTCATCTGACAGAAGTGCCCCTGCAAGTGAAAAGGATTCAAGTCAGGAGTGAAGCTAAGCACGGGTCAGGTAGAGTTCCTGAACTAGCAATGCAGAGTATTGTCAAGCAGAAAGATAAGGACTGTAAGAAATGTTGTCACAGGGATCATCTCCCTCAGCAAAGCCTCCCCCCTCTTCCCTCTCACTGTGCTGTAAGGAATTCTGTGTTCATTAATGTGCCTTTTCCTTAGAACTGTGCTGTCCTGTACTACTGGGAAGACTGTGAACTGCTGTGCTGCTAAGGAAACTGTACTGTTTGTCACTGGAGCCTGTTACTCATAAGACTTAACTTGCACTGGCTGTGCGGCTTCTTATTAAATGTTACTGTTCTACTGTTCTATAAAGACTCTTGTCAAGTGTGTCTGGTCAGCAAGTGAAACAACCTACGTGTCTGTGCCTGAGGGTCAATACCCCTGTGTGCCTGAGAGAAGCTACAGCACATGGTCTATGGTCGCCCTGAGTAACGGTTCCCCCAGGATTCCAAAGGATTCATGTAACCTGTTTCGCCCAATATCTGAACCTAGCGGTGTGCGTGTAACACAACAACATAACACTATACTTGTTCTTCAAGGGGGAACGTGAACAATATGTCCATCTTCTTACAAATAACAGGAAAAATGTTTTGCTAGAGTTAGGGCTTTTTTCCATAGGTTGATAAATGAAAGTTCATAGGATCGTTCAGTCCTGCATTAACCTGTATAAATAAGATCCGGCAATCAGCTAATCTCATCTTTTATGCAGGGCTTTGGTGAGCAGCACATCTCTTCATGTAAGCAGGAATATGCTGTCACCAATGAAAGTGAGTGGAAGCAATTTGATAATACAAGTGAATGTTCATGTAAATTGCCTTTTCCCAAGCAGGAAGTCTGATGGTGTAAAAGAACTAAAAAGAGACCTACCCAAGAGGATAGGCCATAAATGTTAAAGCAAGGGAGAGGAATATTCCAGCCAGGATTCATAAGCCTAGTTTTGCACAGACTCATGATACTCTGTCACCTCTGACACTTCCTAAGGTCTTCCTCAGACAGTGCTGCTTTTTTAAACACATGGCAACTCCAGGAAGGTATGATAATACTCTATAAAGCACATGGATGACTCTTGTAATTGTACTAATTGAGGCTTTGCTCACATGGAATTTTTTGAAGAGTTCAAAAATTATGAATTTTTCAAGTGGAAATTGCTTTAGCAAAAGCTCCTCTTTTGGTCAGTTTTTGAAGGTATTTTTCTTGTCTTGAGTATTTCTGAAGATATTATAAAAAGTTTTTTTTTTGCAGTGTTTTGATTAAACCATCGTTAGTTTAAAGTCGATTCTATCATTATCTTCTCAAAAGTAGTGACATCCATAGTTTTCTTCACCAGTCATTTTTCAAAACCTTTTCAAGAAAAAAAAAAGTACTCATTAAACTAATTTGAACAGAAAAGTTGTTTTCTCATAGATATTATTAGGATATTATTAGAAGTTTTCCAAAGTTTTTTTTAAAGCAGCTTTTGAGAAAGATTTGCTCCAGAAAAACTCCATGTGAACATAGCCTAAGCTACAATCCACACATTCTTTTCAGAAGGTCTGTAATATGGCACTCAATACCGTCAGACAATGCTTTAGCTTTTTAGGAGAAACTTCTATACTCTTTTATTTTAGGCAAATCAGTAACTGGATAATTCCTCAAATCCCTTTACTTTAAAATTATACTTTGTTTAAATGTTATAATTCATTTTGAAAGCTATACAAAGATAGAGGTCACTTGTCAAACACTTTTTTACACAGCATGGTATATAGTATTATCTAACTTAGACATCCGAGTGTGCTCAAAGCCTAAAGAGGAAAATACATTACAACTTTCTAGCTCGTCTTGAACATTGTGATAAAGTTCCCTGATTGCAGCCAGCAATCTTTACATAGTGATGCGTTCTACCTCTGCCTTCATTTCTGGTCTCCTGCTTTTGGGAGAAATACATTTCTCTTGGGCTATTATTATGTTAAGCAGTTTTGCTTTCTTTCCGAGGCTTAAGTTCTGAAATATAATCCAATTTGAGTACTAATTCAAATCATCGCGTAGTTGTATAGGCAAAATATCCACCACACATACATGCAAGTGCGCGATAACAATTTTCACTGACAACTGAGGGCATGAAAAATAAAATATTAATCTAAGCTATGATTGTAAATTGGAGATGTAATAATACATTTATAGACAGCGGAGTTATCTTTTTCTACAAAAGTAAAGGCACGTCTTTCTGAGAGAGAGAAAAAGTCTTGGAATACATTTCTTATGCTGAAGACATTGCAGTATTATGCAGTCCTTTAATTTGTACCTGGATGCAGACTCTACCATGGTGCTCACTTGGTGCAGCAGAGTACCTCTTTTTTTTTAGGGGGGGACCTACAGGTGGGCTATCAGTAAACCATGCAATCAATCTTTAAGTCAAGACATGGTAAACGCAAGTGCAACACAGAGGTTAGCTCTATTCTACGAATTTCAGGTGTCACCATAAAGGCAAACTTGCCAACCGATCCAATTTTGACAATCCCATCAAGCTGAAATAGGTGCCGGTGCTAATGCTAAGCTTACCAAAGTCCCACATTCGGAAGCGTTCACAGGCAAGTTCTAGATAAGGTCTTAAATGTCCCCATTTTGGGACTTCAAAATTTTGATAAGTACTGTATGCAAAGGTTCTGTTATAAGTAATCATGATCAGAATAGACATTAGATGACTGTGGCCGGCCCTCCAACATAGCATGGGGGAAGATACAAAAGAGGAATTTCATTCATCATTGTAGAATAAAAGTGTAAAAAGACTGAGGGAGATTGGATCCAAGTACATTATATCTTTCAATGGTGGTCCCTGTGAAAGAAAAGTACATGGGCTTTTTGAAATCCAATAATATGATTGTGCCCGAAGCCGGTCGCTGCTTTGGAGATGAATGTGGTCCCTCTTACCTCTTGGGCTTCTGCTTGCCTGCAAAAGTTGCACCAATGGTATATCCGTGCCTTATATCACCTCCTCCCACAGAGTAGTGAACCTGATTAGACTATGCCTCAGTGTCTTTGGCCTGTAGTAGAATTTGCCCTCCAAAAAAGTTGTTGTCCCATTGGAAATTATGGATTCTCTCTCCAACATGCCTTTCACACTGGAGAGGTCATGTTTAGTGTTGAGATGTTGATAACATCTGCGTGACAGCGAGGCAAATCAGGGATGTTCATGGGTGGAGCAGATTTTTTGGCACGAACAAGCCGGAACCCCGAACACGAACACGAATTTGAAATGCCGAACAAATTCGCTCAACACTAGTCATGTTCCCTGAATGGTTTGAATGGGTTTTGGAGCTTTCAAAAACCACAAACCCTGATCTTTGCTGTCTAATCCTTACAATATATTGGTGACATGATAGGACTTCAAATTATTTGCCCCTTCTTTAGTATGCTCTACAGTTACTATCAATGTACAAGTATATTACAGTGAAGCGTGATGGGCTATACATTAATGCTTTGGCTGCCGAGGCCAAAAACATTTCTGATGGCAGTTCAGGGTCTTGTGTTCATCTACAATAGGAAATACAGCACATGGATAGTCCCACATACAGTACAGACCAAAAGTTTGGACACACCTTCTCATTTAAAGATTTTTCTGTATTTTCATGACTTTGAAAATTGTACATTCACACTGAAGGCATCAAAACTATGAATTAACACATGTGGAATTATATACTTAACAAAAAAGTGTGAAACAACTGAAAATATGTCTTATATTCTAGGTTCTTCAAAGTAGCCACCTTTTGCTTTGATGACTGCTTTGCACACTCTTGGCATTCTCTTGATGAGCTTCAAGAGGTAGTCACCGGAAATGGTTTTCACTTCACAGGTGTGCGATGTCAGGTTTAATTAGTGGGATTTCTTGCCTTATAAATGGGGTTGGGATGCTCGAGTGCCATGTCATGGGGATACCGTGACAGAGAGTGGTCCCCTCTATTTCAGGAATAAGAAGATTGCAGCGTTTGGCTACATGCACGCCTGCACTGGTTGGATCTGCTTTGCTTTCCAGTTAGCTGTGCAGATTTCCCTTGTTCTTTTGCTGCAAGGGTTATACAGCTTTGTTTGTCTCCTTAAGCTTTTCATCCTGGGTTATCTCAGAAGTTTTGAATTCCACACTCCCCTCTGGTATAAGTACTCATCACTTAGCTTGGGTAGTTGCCAGTGATAGCTTGCTGTATCTTGGTATCAGTATGGAGGTGTGAGCTTTGGAAAAAAAAGTCATCTAGGAGTTGTCTTCGGAGATTGCTCCTTTGAAGTTTGTTTGATGTTTTCCTTTTCTTTATTTCCCTTTTGGTTTGCCTCACCCTTCCTTTCCCTTTATATCATTCTGTAGTCTGGGTGCACATTGAGTGATTGCTGTTTCTTTTACCCTTGTCTGTTTCCCTTTGTGTCTTTATCATAGAGCAGGACTAGTGTTCCTGCTGCCCCACGCACTAGCCACGGTCGTGCTTAGGGTAAGACAGGGATAGGAACGCGATTGCCACATGATCAGGGCAAGTTTCAGGGGTTGCCACCTTATCTTTCCCTAGTTGCAGTGCTCTCATTCCTATCCGTCTTGCCGTGCGCCATCTGGCTTCTTGGTGGAACTTGACATCCAAGGACTGCCCCAGAGTGGTGCTTGGTGTCTGCCAGTAGCCAAGTCCAACCTCATCATCAGAGGGCTGCTGAATATCCGGTAGGCACTAAGTCCTGCCTCTCCAGGGTAAGTCTGGTCTGTCATGCAGAGGGTCTACACCTGCCTGCGTGACAGCTCGAGTCCCCACCCCGCATGTTTCACAGCTGTTAGACAGCCAACAAACATGCAGGAATTGCCTGCCATACATGGTCATGCCATAGCCATGTCTATCTAAACAAATAAATAAATAATTTAAAAACATGACGTCCCCCCCCCCATTTTTGATAACCAGCCAAGGTAAAGCAGGCAGTTGGGAATGGATATTATAAGGCTGTGGAGGTCCATGGTTATTTGGCCCTTCCCAGCCTAAAAATATACCAGCCCGCAGCTGCTCCAGATTTGGCGCATCACATTAGATGTGCCAATCTGGCTATTTGCCCAGTTTTTCCTGATTGCCCTGGTGTGGTGGCAATCGGGGCAATACTTTTTGTGGTTGATGTCAGCTGGCAGCTACCTCCTGGGCAACAGATACCTACCGTATAGTTCTGGTCTATACAGTATTCTCTCTGCAATCCGTCTGAAGAAGGTCTTGTTGATCGAAACATCATTATTTGGATTGCAATTCTAATTAAATCCCAATTATAATTTCTTGCAACTATAAAGAGTGCCGGAATCTATTTCTTTATTATGCTTAGGGAGTAGTATCCTATCCTGGCACCGTCTTTCCATACAGAGTGATGTATAACTTTGTTTCATATCCTACATAGTTTGGTGTCATCAGCAAAGACTGACATTTTACTCTTACTCCCATCCACAAGGTCATTAAAAAAAGAGATTATAAAGAATCGGTCCTAGCACAGATCCCTGCGATCCCCACTGCTGACTGTATCCCATTTTGAGAATGTACCATTTACAACGACTCGGCTTCCTGTCTTTGACAAAGTTGTCATCACAACCACTATTACAACTTCCAGCCCGAAACGTTCAGGAATCGTAGCTCATTACAAAAGTACCATATTCAACAACAGTTTTCACATTCCAGCCCAGTTTATATCTCGGATATTAGTATATTCGTTGAGTATGTAAGACACATATTCAGATGGAACAAAATTCCAGGAAAAGATGTCAGTGGCATTATTGATCAGCTATAGATACATCCGACCATTGATTGCACGTCAGAAACCAGATAGGTTTTTTTTGTAAACGACTTTCAAATATTGTGATTTTCTAGAAATCATGCGGTGCTGAGTGAGCTGAACTCTCTATGATAAAGTCATGAAGAGACAAGAGATGACTATACTTGCATTCTGTGACATAGAAAATCAATATACAAATCATTCTGCTTTCTAGGATGTGTATGAAATGGAATCTCCTTCACCAAAAAGATTACTCCGCAAAACATCTTCTGATGAATTATTGATAGTGTCTAGTACTACAAGTGTGAGCGAGGGCAATATGGAACACATAAGTAATAGCTATAATGATATTTCCCTTAATTCTTCCGGACCATGAATTACATCACTGTTCATTACTAATGCTTTCAATTCCTGTAATGTCAATCCAATTACTTATCACTGACGACGGTAAGGTTAATTCGAACACTGTAAGATGGTGATAAACACATTATGTAACTTTCAGATGCTTTCAGGAGGAAGGAGAATATTCTGTGGCATTATGACCTAATGTGTCACTTATTGAGGGTAAATACCCACCAGAAGGAAACCTTAATGTCACTGATTCTCATTTTGTTCAGCTACAAGATCATTCTTCTTAGTTAACTTCAATGAAACTTTAAGGCCCCTATAGTTATGGCATCGTTGTCAGAAACTTATCGGACAGTGCTGCCTTCATCATAGAATTTGGAAGCACGTCCAGTACCCTAAATAAATTAAAGTGGTTGTCCCAAATAGATGAAAGTGTTTAAGCCAGGATTCAGGTGCAAAATTCCATAATAGGTTGTAATAATTTTGCGCAGTTCGAAAGTTGAACAAAAATATTGCAACATTTGGCGTTTCCACACCTGACTATTGGCAAGCTATGCCAATATAGGAGTAGCATGATTGTAGCATGGGCAGGACGGAGTGTGGCTACGCTCGCCTGTCAAATTCATAAAAAGTTATGTGTAACTTACTCCGAAAATGTACTTAATCCTGATGCGCCTAATTCATTAAGTGGCGTGCCCCTCTTAATAAATTAGGCACATCGTATTGTAGCAAGCCTCTTCATTAAAGGGGATGTCCACTACTGAGACACTACTGGCCCTGATAAAATAAAAATGCTTATACTCACCTCCCGTGTCAGCACCGTTACAGCGGTGTCACCACTCACAGTCCCGTGGCTCTCATGCGGTTGTTGTGACACATGAGCAAGGTACCCAATCAGCACTGGCATCACTGTCTTTGCCTTCTGTCGAATTGAACATGAAGAGGAAGTCTGGGATCAAGCTGATCTCTGACTTCCTCTTCATGTTTAATTTGTCCAAAGACAGTGACGCCAGCGCTGATTGGGTGCCGGTCTCACATGTTATTCCACAGCATCACAGCGCCGGGACTGCTGGAACGGTGCTGGCATGGTAGGTGAGTATAAGCTTTTTCATTTTATTGGGGCCAAGCGTGGGGTATGAGAAGGGGTGGTCCAAGTATTGGACAACTTTTTTAAGACTTGGTGGTACAAACATATCCTAAAAGTTCTATTTTTTTTACTTATTTATTCATTTAAGAAGTGGCGCGACTCTTGTCTAGGGGCTTTTTTGGTACTGCAGTTTAGAAGAGAATTAGGTCAGGGCAGTGCAGCTGTTTCTGTAAAGCAACAGACCATCTTTTAAATGCTGGACAATCCTTTTAATAATTAGGTAGCAATGATTGGTCGTCAGTGAACATTTTAGTATGGGTATAATGGAACGGAAGCTGTAGTTGTGATTTGTGACTGTAGTTTGCCAAATAGGAATCTGAAATATATCTCCTATCTCAATGTAACAGGCAAAGGTTTTATATTTACGTAAATATGTTGCTGAATTTTCACTATGAGTTATATGGGTTTAAGTCACATGTTGTGGTGGATGAGGCTCTGACGAGACTCTGGCCAGAGCCTACAGACATGTGGATATAAGCACAGACCTGTGATTTCTGCTCTCATTGCTCAACAATAGGAAGGGACAAGTGGCGATGATAACCAATAGATGGATCAGTGAGTAAAGGCCAGAAATGTGTTATCAGGACAGGACCACAGATAAACCAGTCAAGTTGGACGGGTGCTTGTCAGGGCTGTCTGCAAGTGATCAGAGGAGCGAGGGCCTGTGCCGCTGAGTGACGTGAATCGCCAAATGACCGTGTGTGTGAGAAGAGAAGACCTGACTGTGAATGGTTTATAGACAAGTGCAGGGAGTAGAACGAGAAGGAAATGAACAGTCCAAATTCGGACCTTCCAGATCCTTATCTCCCCCAACAATCATTTGTTGGTAGCCCCTATACATATTAGACTGTTGGCCAAACCCTTTAATATCAGTGTGCTTGGCCATCATTAGTCAAATATGTATGGGGGCCTTAAACCTCAATAAGGGAAGCCCAGAGAGGTGCACAAAATGTAAAAGCTTTTTACACTTATTGAGTACATGCAGTATAAATGATTAAGATAAATAATACATACAATGTAATTATAATGTTAATAAAACAAAGAAAATTCTTTTATAGCTTGACTTTGCAATTGAGGTTCTGCGAAAAAAGAGCTTTGAAGAACTCAATCTGATTTTGTTGAAAGATAATGCATTTCAAAGGCCATTAAGTGTGAAAGATCGTAACACAATCAGCTAATTTATTTCTTAGCTTTAGCTTGTACTGCACTTTATAGCTTAAAGTGGCACACACCATTTGGCAGCAACATTATTAGTGCTTTTACTAACTGTAAGATGAAAACTAAATGAATCTAAACCATCCTACAATTTTCTACAGTTGTGGAGAAAGGATTTGAGACCGACACAGATTTTGACTTTCGCAAAGTTCGCCGCTTCATTGTTTTTAGATCTTTTAGTTGGCTGTTTCTGTGGTTACTAAAGTGCAATTATCAGCATTTCATAATTTTTTAAACTTTTATTGAGAAAAATATAAAGTTTATACAAAGACTTTAAATTCACAGTGTTGACCCTTATTTTTCAAGACATCGGCAATTCTCTCCGGCAGCTTCTGGGCCAAATCCTGCCTGAGGGCAACCCATTCCTGCCTAATCAGTGCTTGGAGTTTATCACATTTTCTATGTTTTTGTTTGTCCGCTTTATGAGGAATGACCACAGGTAGCGATGAGCAAGCATGCTCGTTACTCGAGATTTACGAGCATGCTCGGGTGTTTTCCGAGTATCTTGGGCGTGCTCAGGTGTTATGTTTGAGTCACTCATGATTTGCGACTGTTTGACAGCTTTAATACATGTGAGGAATACTTGTTTATTAGGCATTCCTCACATATATTAAAACTGTCAGACAGTCGTAAATCATGCACACGAAGTGACTCAAACATAACACCCGAGCATGCTGAAGATACTCAGAAAACACCCAAGCATGCGCGTCGAAAGGGTTAACTGAACATCCTCGCTCATCGCTAACCACAGGATCTCAATGTGATTGAAATATGTCTTTTGTCTTGTGACATGGTCTACATCATGCTGGAGAAATCATTGTTCATCACCAATTTGCTCCTGGATGGTTGGGAGAAGTTGCTGTTGGAGAATGTTTAGATAAGATTCTTTATTCATGGCCATGGTCTTAGGCAAAATCGTGAGTGAACCTCCTCCTTTGGATGTTTGGGTTTTCTTTTAAATCTTCCATATAGTCCATATAGTTACAGATTTGGACCCTTTTATTTAGTGATAATTTGTATGGTCTTTACCAAAAGAACGCAGTTCACATAATTCTCTTGGGTATATCTTTAGGCTGCTTGCCATTAATACCCGGTTAGCCAAACCTCTTATTAAAGACCATAAAAATTAGCACTAAATGAAAAAAACATATCTTCGGCAGATTAAATAACTATCACAAAACAGAATATTCACAAGAGCAGCAGGAATGAAATAAGGACAAAAACTGTCCACCTTAGACCTGGTAATAGGTCCTCTTCAAAACATTTAACACCAAAAAGTAATATTAGCCATAGATTATTAACCCCTTAATGATGCAGCCAATTTTATTTTTTTTTCGATTCTGCTTTTTCCTCTTCTTCTTACAAGAGACATAACATTTTTATTTTTTTGCTGACATAGTTATATGAGGGCTTTTTCTTTGCTGTAGTTGAAGTTTTGACTAACATGTTTCACTTTATCATATAATATACTTAAAAAAGGGAAAAAAAATCCAAGTGCAGTAAAAAAAAACAAATTCCATCATTATTTTGAGGTTTTATTTTTACAATGATCGTTGTGCTGTAAATGTGACCTGAAAAAATGATTCTTCAAGTCAGAGCGATTACTGAGATACCAAACTTGTACAGGTTTTTTTTTATCAATTTAACAGCTTAAAAAAAAATCTGAACTATACAAAAAAATAAGACCAGTAACTTTTTATTGTTCCAGTTGAGCTGTGTGAATATTTTTCTCTATTGTATGGTGAGTTGTAGTTTTTAATTGATACCATTTGGGTGTAAATAAGACTTTCTGATAGCTTAGTGTTGCATTTTTTGAAGGAGATGCAACAAGCAAAATACAGCTGTACTGGCATTCCAATTTTATTTTCTTTATAGCTTTTTCCTTCTGGGTTAATTCATTTTATATTTTGATAGATCAAAGTGATGATACCAAATAAGTTTTTTTATTTCTTTATTTTCAGATGAGTAAAATAGGGGGTGGAGAAGGAGGTAACAGAAACTGTTATTATATATAACAGTAAAGACCAAAAGTTTGGACACACCTTCTCATTTAAAGATTTTTCTGTATTTTCATGACTATGAAAATTGTACATTCACTCTGAAGGCATCAAAACTATGAATTAACACATGTTGAATTATATACTTAACAAAAAAGTGTGAAACAACTGAAAATATGTCTTGTATTCTAGGTTCTTCAAAGTAGCCACCTTTTGCTTTGTTGACTGCTTTGCACACTCTTGGCATTCTCTTGATGAGCTTCAAGAGGTAGTCACCGGAAATGGTTTTCACTTCACAGGTGTGCCCTGTCAGGTTTAATAAGTGGGATTTCTTGCCTTATAAATGGGGTTGGGACCATCAGTTGTGTTGTGCAGAAGTCTGGTGGAAACACAGCTGATAGTCCTACTGAATAGACTGTTAGAATTTGTATTATGGCAAGAAAAAAGCAGCTAAGTAAAGAAACACGAATGGCCATCATTACTTTAAGAAATGAAGGTCAGTCAGTGCGAAAAATTGGGAAAACTTTGAAAGTGTCCCCAAGTGCAGTTGCAAAAACCATCAAGTGCTACAAAGAAACTGGCTCACATGAGGACCGCCCCAGGAAAGGAAGACCAAGAGTCACCTCTGCTTCTGAGGATAAGTTTATCCGAGTCACCAGCCTCAGAAATCGCAGGTTAATAGCAGCTCAGATTAGAGACCAGGTCAATGCCACACAGAGTTCTAGCAGCAGACACATCTCTTCAACAACTGTTAAGAGGAGACTTTGTGCAGCAGGCCTTCATGGTAAAATAGCTGCTAAGAAACCACTGCTAAGGACAGGCAACAAGCAGAAGAGACAAGTTTGGGCTAAAGAACATAAGGAATGGACATTAGACCAGTGGAAATCTGTGCTTTGGTCTGATGAGTCCAAATTTGAGATCTTTGGTTCCAACCACTGTATCTTTGTGCGACGCAGAAAAGGTGAACGGATGGACTCTACATGCCTGGTTCCCACTGTGAAGCATGGAGGAGGAGGTGTGATGGTGTGGGTGTGCTTTGCTGGTGACATTGTTGGAGATTTAAAATTTCAAAATTTCAAGGCATATTGATTTCAAAATTGAAGGCATATTGAACCAGAATGGCTACCACAGCATCTTGCAGCGGCATGCTATTCCATCCGGTTTGCGTTTAGTTGGACCATCATTTATTTTTCAACAGGACAATGACCCAAAACACAGCTCCAGGCTGTGTAAGGGCTATTTGACCAAGAAGGAGAGTGATGGGATGCTATGCCAGATGACCTGGCCTACACAGTCACCAGACCTGAACCCAATCGAGATGGTTTGGGGTGAGCTGGACCGCAGAGTGAAGGCAAAAGGGCCAGCAAGTGCTAAGTATCTCTGGGAACTCCTTCAAGATTGTTGGAAGACCATTTCCGGTGACTACCTCTTGAAGCTCATCAAGAGAATGCCAAGAGTGTGCAAAGCAGTCATCAAAGCAAAAGGTGGCTACTTTGAAGAACCTAGAATATAAGACATATTTTCAGTTGTTTCACACTTTTTTGTTAAGTACATAATTCCACATGTGTTAATTCATAGTTTTGATGCCTTCAATGTGAATGTACAATTTTCATAGTTATGAAAATACAGAAAAATCTTTAAATGAGAAGGTGTGTCCAAACTTTTGGTCTGTACTATATATATATATATATATATATATATATATATATATACTGTATGTTGTTTAAATTACTTTTCACTTTATTTTTTAGTCTAATTAGGGGATTTGAACCTCTGAGCATTTCCCCTGATCATTTGATATACTGCAAATCTTACAGGCTGAGACTGGCTCTCGGATGAACAAGTGAATCCCTCGGTGGGGAGGGGGGTACCCTGTGCAGGAGGGCACCACATACTCCCCAACATGAGCACTAGCTGGTCCAATACAATACACTTGATTCACTATGTACAGACAAAAGCAACATCTCATCATTTCATATTCATCCAACAAACTACCTAACTTAAAAGGGTTATCCGTGACTTTGCTTATTCTTTGTTATGGGGCTTGGAACTTAGCAGTTGCTAACTACCTGCCTGTTCTGCCCAGTGCTGATCCCTCTCCGGGCTCAGATCAATCACAGACCACTCCTGCCAGGGTTTCTGTGACTTCCAGTGATGTCAGAACAGTCAGAGGTAACAGAGCAGCTTCTTCTTTTCTGCTCTGTTCTGTTGTTAAGACAACTCCGCTGATGTAATGCTGATTGACAGCTGGCTCCCCACTTACTAACTGCGGGGAGCCAGCTGTCAATAAGCATGACGTCGGCAATCACACCCTGTCAACCGAGCAGTCCTGATGAGGAAGAGCTGCTCTGTTTATGTAGGGTCAAGTGAAACAGCAAAATTGCTGGTGGAAACAGTCTGTGACAGCTCTGAGCCGGCAGAGATGGGTATCAGACAGAAACAGGCAGGTGGTTGGCCAATACCTGCCTGTAAGTTCTTAGCCCCAAAGTAAAAAATAAGCAAAGTCCGAGATATCCCTTTTAATATTATATAGAAGAATAGGTAAATTTGCGAAAGAGGATAATGTAATATTTGCATCTAGCTGAACAGTAGACCCCCAGAATCAATGTTAGTGGTGGGTTTTCACCAGCCTAGTCCGACACTAAATACTTATACTGTATACTGCAATACTGCAGTATTGCAGAACAAAGATGAAATAATGATCTCCTATGAAACCTAGCGTGTGGCTTTACATGAGGATCAACTTGTAGTTGCGCAAAAATTTTGCCAGTCCTAGGACTCTTTTTGAGAAGTGATCAGAGGTTCGCATTGAGGGAAATTAGCTGACCACAACTCACAAAGTCTTCATAAATGACACCACAAAGGTGGTATAAATTGCCATCATAATGTACTTCACATTGGAATATATTTTCTGTGGTGGCGCATGGCCATTGAAAGATGCGCCAAATTCAATAAGAGGCACAAGGCTGTTAATAAATTTGAAGCCTCTATTTCCAGCGCACTGCTGGAGTGCAGAACACCCGTCTTGATTAATGCGGGCCATATTGTATACATACACAGATTGTAATTTTTCACTCTTGAAGAATGCGGGCCATATTAGTTACACACGTAAATATTGTAATTTTTCTGTTTAGTCGTTGTAGCCATTTTTGTAAAAGTCACAACAGGAAGTGCAGCCATATTGGCCCCTCTGGCTATAAGAGTTCACTAGCACAGTAAATGAAGCTTGATAGTTGGGGGTAAGATTTTACATTGGAGCTTTAAGATACTCCTTTGGATTTCATGAATTAGATTCATCACAGCACACTTTGTAGATAATTCCCATCATGTGTTTCTCATTATTTTCGCTAATGTCCTTCACACCTTGTGGCCATGCCTAAAACATTGCAAAAACTCCAGAGAAAGAGCAAATGAATAATTTCAGACTTTCTAGACAAAACCATTTCATTAACAGGCTGGACATGCTTGCTACCCTGGAACGGAGACAGCGCTACAAAAATGCAAAGCAAATTAGTATATTTATACACATGGGTGCACAGATACAACGTGCCGCCTACGGAAGGGAAATATTAATCATTTTTCCATGTCAGCTTTGTGCTTAAGCAAGTTATTTAATTTTGTATTAATGATAAAATGATTAGCATAATTATTGTACTTTGAAAGGGACAGAATCTCATACTGTGATGTCCAATTCTCAAGCAAGCTGTGCTGAGTCATATCTGCAGCCAGTCAGGCCGTGTTCACAGTGGAACCTTTTACCAAACTTTTCTGCTCTGTAACATTTTTTTCATAAAATACAGAGAAAAGTTTTTATTCATTTTTAACAGGTCATCACAGTGGCTCAGTGGTTAGCACTGCAGCCTTGCAGCGCTGGGGTCCTGGGTTCAAATCCCACCAAGGACAACATCTGCAAAGAGTTTGTATGTTCTCCCCGTGTTTGTGTGGGTTTCCTTTAGGTTCTCCGGTTTCCGCCCACACTCCAAAGACATACTGATAGAGAATCTAGATTGTGAGCCCCAATGAGATGACGATGTCTGTAAAGTATTGTGAAATATGATTGTGCTATGTAAGTGTGCATAATAAATAATCATATCAATTGTTTAGGATCTGTTCCTTCAAGTTTTTCATTATTTTCCGCTATTCTATTTAGTAAAAAAAGGGAATCAGTGATGAGATTCAAGCTGCCCGAACCACAGGCAGTAAAAATTAGATGCATTTCAGAGAATACACACCTTTAAAAAGTGGCCGGGACTATGTGTGTCAGCTGTCAAGTCTGAGGCAGGTCTGCATTGGCTTTTCCGTTTCCCGCTCCCCTATTCTGACAGGTCTTTCCCTATGTGTGTGTTTAAGGAACAGAGCAGAGAGAAGCTGTGGAGGGTACCCTCCTCGGACTAGTACCCGGACATCTTTTACAAGGTATCTTTTCTCAGAAATGAAGTAAGGCTATGTTCACACATTGCGTTTTTGCAGCTTTTTTTCTACAGGCAAAACCTGCTCTCTAGGCAGTAAAGAAGCTGCTTACAAAAAGCAGTTTTTGCTGTGATTTTGCTGCTTTTTCTTTGCTGCGTTTATTTGCTGCTTTTTTTGGTGGGGATTATATGTGTCATTTGTCTACAGTACATGTTTAATAAAGTTAGTTTTTTTTCAGCAAAAATGCATGGTTGCATTTTTTGCAGTGTTTTTGCAGTTTCTCATTGCTTCTTATGGTAAAAAAACCCGCTGTAATGTCCCTTGGGGAGGGAGAGCAGAACAGCTGGGTAATGAGTTGAAGAGGGAGATAACTCATGCAGGGTAAAGTGACTTCCTGTTTCTACATAGAAAGTAGAAGGATTCAGCTAGTCAGTTTTTAACCACGTGATATAGTTATGGGCAGTCTGGTTCTTTTTGGTGATCTGGATCACTTGGCTCCGCTAAACCAAAAAAAAGCCAACTCTTCTGGATCCTAAATGGATCCCTTGTAAATATGTGTTCACCGTAGGATAAAGTTAATGCAGCTGAAACCCTGCCCAAATGAGGCCAAAACCCCACCTACTTTCCGCCAACCAATTAAATTTATAGGCGGGGTTTGATTAGGGTGGGAGGATTTCGAGCAATGAACATTTTACGGCCAATGAGAATCATTCAGAGAATGTAGTGGCTCTCACTGGGGTGCCGGTGCCGGCCTCCATAGTTCCCACCAGGGAGCCGGCTCTTTGTCTCGGAACGGTCATGAATGACCCATCACTAACAGGATGTCATAGACCTAATGAAAAAAGAGAAGAATTAGCTGGGTAGAAGGGTAAAATGAGCAATTGTAAGCACATAGTGCTATATAATATGATGACTGCAATATAGTAAGAGGATAATAACTTTAATGAGTGCTTCTTTGAGAGTGTCCTCACTATTTTGTGCAAAAATGTGTAAATAAAGGTGAAATTGAAAAATTCAAATTGAAATTATTTATTGAGACACAATATTAGCTCAGGAGCATTTACCTACTGGATAAAAATTCTGTATGGGCACTTTATTTCTGAATGGAGCCTAATACCCGAACACGTGAACGTAGCCTTTAGCAGGGCCAGACATCCATGAATGAGCGGCTCAGATAACCAGCTGTATTCTCTGCCTTTATACTGGAATCATAAATCATTAATCCATTATTGATCTCTTCTGTCATGAATATTGTATCTATCCTATTGTTGTGAGGAGAGGTTTACTGTTCACATCGAGAAGATTTTCATCCATAGGACAAAGTAAACAAAACATGGACAAGAAGCCGAGTGCATGGAGATATCTCACACGCCTGGGGTAACACATACCGCAAAAAGCGCATTCATTATTTACTGAGCTTTTAGAAAGGGAACACATGATAATAATAATAATAGTAATAATAATAATATAGTAGATAATGAGTTTTATTGAGGCCACGTTCAGTATTTGGTCAGTATTTTACATCAGTATTTGTAAGCCAAAATCAGGAGAGAAACAATCAAAGGAAAAGTATAATAGAAACACATCACCAGTTCTGTATTTATCACCCACTCCTGGTTTTGGCTTACAAATACTGATGTAAAATACTGACCAAATACTGAATGTGTGAAAATGGCCTTAGGCCACGTACACGTGTTGAGTATTTGGTGAGTTTTTTGCCTATTTGGAAGCCGAATGTGGCCTAATGCCAAGCTACTGACCTGTTTTTACCGATTGAAGAAGTCACTGCCACATCCCTGCTCTCACCAACCAGAGTAGGACAGCAGAGGTAACTTCTTCCTGTGATGAGAACAGGCTTTTAGGCTGACATTAGTAGGACTTACAAAAGAAAACCCTCTTATTAAAAAATACCCTGTAATCAGTAATGCATTACCGAATAAAAGTTATTTTTTAATAAGAGGGTTTTCTTTTGTAAGTCTGGCTTATACCCTTTTTTATATATATATATATATATATATATATATATATATATATATATATATATATATATATATATATATATATATATATTAATTTAGGTTACTAGACTGGCATTAGTAGTAAAATACTAAATATATTTTCACCACCACTGCCCTGGTCCCCGGACCTCCTGTCACCACCGTAAGTAGTGGTGATAAAGGGAAATTGTAGCTCAGTGCACAGCACTGGGCTACAAAACCATGGCGCCTGGCTCCACCTACAGAAGTGAACTGGGCAGCCCAAGGGGCAGCAGAGCTGAGAGAGCCACAGTATAGGAGATATGGTCGGAAACCTACCACAGTCTCCTGTGGCCTGCAATAAGTGTCGTGCTCTGACACTTACACACCAGTAATTAAAAATGTCAGCCCCCAGTGGCTGTAGAAAAATTTGATAAAATGGCCTATATTAACATTTTTAAAAAAAAAAGTTTATATAATTAATAATTATTGATAAAAACAAAATGGTAACGCAGTCAATTTTCAGTTTTGCAATGTTGTTTTCCAAGAGCCAGAACTTTTTTTCCATCAATATAGCTTGTTTTTTGCAGGACGAGTTGTAGTGTGGCGCCCCTGAGGGTTCAGTCGCCACAGGGGTACTGCACCTCATACCGAGGTGTGGTATCCCCTCTCCGAGGTAAGGAAGGAGCACCTCTCAGGACTCATCCATCCATCCAACACTATACCTCTCCCACCTGAGGGGGGCTTAAAGGCACCAGGGTGCTGCCCCAGCCGGGATAAGAGGAGATAGGGGGAACCAAAGTAAGGGGGAACCATGTAGTGGGCGAGGGTGGAGGACGCACTTTAGGTTACACCACAAAATTCATATTTAATAAACGCCCATCTTGGGCTTATGGTCTTTGATTGTGATCTTCATCACTGAACGTGGCTTTCTGTGTGAACCTGCAGCTGATTGAAGATACACGGTCCTCGTTCTCCGGCCTTGAGGCGAGGAGCGGGCTAGAGTTAACGGCTGTCTCTACCCGGTCAAGGTCCCTACCTAAGAAGGCCTGGAGGGGAGCAGAGGAGACAAGCTCCACAGGCAAAAGGATCCCACTGGGGATGCAGACGGAGCGGTATACGCCACCTGTCCTCATTATTCTGGCCTAGTCAGAGGGATTCCTGCTGCAAGAGGGGTACCGGCCCCCGATATCTGACTCTGTCACTTTAAGTCTTAGTCGGAGAAGCCCGGAGGCTCAGTGGATCTCACCGGGTAATGGAGCGGAGTCGCCATCCGTACCCTTGTTCTGTGCATAGTCCAGAGGGAGACCCAGCCTTGTAACACGCACCACATACGGACAGGAGAGGACCTAGTGGGAAAGTCTAGGAACACTCTGGTGCAGGGAGTCCTGATTGTTGCACCCGAACGACCCGGAGTGTGCTGAACCCCTTCCTGGCTGCCGCAGCGCGCCATGAGGAGCAAGGAGAAGCCTTGCAGCTGACACCTAACATCGTGAGTAAAGCTTGGAAGACTGCATCCATTGCACCACATCACCCACTACGACCCCCCTCATCCTTCCTCTCTGCCCTGAGGCCCTGCTCCGCCTGTGGGGAGTAGTACCATCTTCTGCTGCCACTACATCTCGCCTCAGAGGACTGCCGCAGCGCTGGTGGCGAATCACCAGACTCCACAGGTGGTGTAGTCATTTAATCCACTCGATTACCACCGTCCCTCCTAGCCCTTATTTTGATGTGACGACCCTGGGCACAGGCCGGGCACGACTGCAACCCCCAACATCTGACCTGGTTCCGAGTACCCCCATCTCTCAGGGTGAGCTAGTGAGTAGCGAAGTAGGCGTCACAGTAGCTTTGAATGACAACATTCACTTTACCCTACAATGTACTGAAAAACTGGAAAAGACGTCCAGCGGTGAAATGCTGAACTATTTTGCAATTTCCCCATTGTTTTTTGGGTTTTATTCTTACATTGTTCATTGTATAATAAAAATGACCTGGCAATATCATTCTCCAGGTCAATACGATTACAATCATACCAAACTTGTAGAGTTTTTATAAATTATTTTAGCAGTTTAAAAATATACCCAGACCCATTGCATTTTATTTTATTTTTTGCATGCAAAGCTGTCGTTTTTATTGGTAGCATTTTGGGGTATGTATGATATTTTAATCACTTTCTACTACATTTTTTGGGTGCAATTCTTGAGTTATGATTTTTTTTCTCTTTGCTTTATATGTTAAATCATTTTATATTTTCATAGATTAGCCTTTTACAGATGTGGTGGAGTAAAATATGGTTCTTTCTTATTTCTTAATTTTTGAATGGAGAAAAGGGGATGATTTGAACCCTTGTTTCAAGTATTTTTTAAGCTGCTTTTTCTCCTTTTCACTTTATTTTTCAGTGCCCGGATTCGGGGAACACTGGACTACATTTGACCTATATGGGAACATTTTTTTCTAATGAATTGGTGAACGAGGAACAGTGTCTTGTTTTTATTTCTCTCTTTTTATGTTTTTCAGGTTTCAATTGGTGGACTACGTCGGATTCCTTGGACTACGTCGCATCTGCATGTTTTTTTTATTTATAATAGATTGGTGAACCAGGGAAAGTTTTGGGGAGTGTCTCTTTAAATAAAGTATTATTTTGTGTTTTTTTATTACTGGGTTAGTAATGGAGGTGTCTGATAGACACCTCTCCATTACTAACACCAGGACTTGATGCCAGCTGTAAGTTTTGACATATCACAGCTGACATCAAACCTAAGTACCATTACCCTAATTGCCAACGCACCAGGGAAATTGGGAAGAGCGAAGGCATAGCGCAAAAATTGGCGCATCTAATGTGATGCGCTGCGGACTGGTATTTTTTAGGCTGGGAAAAGACAAATAATAATGAACCTTCCCAGCCTGATAATATCAGCTCTCAGCTGTTTGCTTTATCTTTGCTGGTTATCAAAAATGGGGGTGACCCCACGTCATTTTCTTTTTTCATTTATCTATTTATTAGCTTAATCCATGTACAGTAAACTATGCACATGACACTAATTACATACTGTATCTATTTAACCTATATCTATCTATTTCTTTGTACATTTTTAACACCTAAACATTTGTCATTTCTATTCTGCATTCTATTCCGCTGCGTGTCACACATACGGCACACGGATGAAGCACACGTGCACACGGATGCCACACGCGTAAACATGGATGCTGCACACATACCACAAGGATTTCACATGAACACGCAACCCTGATAACACTGGTACTGGTTCTTCCAGTACCGGTAAAATCAGGACAGGTGAAGGGGGACTTAGAGAGGTTGTACTCTACTTTATATTACCCCCCAATGTATCCCCCCGGGGGCCCTAAGACTTTTTGTAAATACCTTATGTTGCAGATAATGCCTGTGAGAGGCACTATCATTGGGGGGTAACCCCACCCACAACCCAGCAGCCACCGCGGGGACCCCAGCCCTGAGTCACGCCTCACTTGTCGTGACGTCAGCGCGGGGTCACATGATGCCTGTGAGCGGCCACCGATAGCGAAGCTCACAGGCATTATCAGCAACATAAGGTAATTACAAAAAGTCTTAGGGGCCCTGGGGGGATACATTGGGGAGGTAATTTAAAGTAGTGTACTGCTTCTTTAAACTGTACAATAGACAAATACGGAAGCAGCAAGCTCACCATTGGGCTGACAATAGGATGAGGAGTTTGTGCAGTTTGCAAATATATGGGTATGGCCAGGCTTGGACTGGCCAACAGGGGAACAGGCGAATCCTCTGGTGGGACCCTGTGCAAGAGTGGGCCACCACCCTATTATATGAGCAGTACTTGGCACAATATACTTGAATCACTATGTATAGACAAAGGCAGCATCGTATTCATTTAACAATCTACCCAGTTCATTGTTATACTGTATACATTTGTGATTGAGGATAATGTCACATTTGCATGTAGCAGAAAAGTAGGTCTCCGGAGTTGGTTACTGGTGGGCCTTTTGTACCCCAGTCCGAGACTGGGTATGGTGCTGAAAATGTGAGAAATGTGTTGTAAACTCTGACAATGAGTCATAGAGGGAAGAAATTGTCAGTCTGAGCCACATGCCACATGGAAAAGATGGGAAAAGTGAACGACTTCATTAGAAAGAACATCAGCTGTAAGTCACCATCTATAACTGTACTCTAATCACTTCTACAATATGGACTGCACAACTGTTATCTACCACTATATTGTCACCATATGGTGGTAATACTGGTCTTGGTCGTTGTGTAGTGATTTTTGTCAGTAACAACATGGCCATTTGCTAAATTTCCTTTTTATCCACTATGATTAGGTGTCACCCCCGTAGTTGCAAACATGGTTTCTTAGGTTAGAAGATCACCAATGTGTTTGTGCCCCCTGTGTTGGACCCCTAGCTGGACCTCTGGTGGTAAGGAATTATTGGCCGGTTTACACAGATTGACAGAAACATAAAACAATTGTTCGGTGCACATTGAACATCATGTTCTCGACAGCACAATACTTGTTTAATAAGGATGATGTGCTGCCGAGAACTTAAAAATCATTACACCCAGCAAAGAAGCGTTAGGCTCATTCCTCGGCTGTTTGCAGACCTTTTTCGACAGAGATTCCTCATTCCCCAATTTTTGGCATGTCAAACCATTATTTTGCTTCTTAGCTGCATGGTGTAAGAATCAAGGGGTATATTACGAAACAATTTATAAAAAAAAATTAAAATAAATATAAAATATGTAGGTCCACAAATAATGCTCATTCTTAACCCCACAACCTCTCAACCTTTTCTTAACCCCTTCATGACATATGATGTACAGGGTACGTCATATGCCATCTCCCTGACTCGCAAGGCAAGCCTGCATCTTTGCCGGCAGATAATGGCTGATTTAATCAGCCATCATCTGGCTCTAAAAGCCGTGGATGAAGCCGCTCGCCACCTGCGTCTGTTAACTGGTCAAATGCCATTGTCAATCTGTAACAGCAGCATTGACAGCGCGCCAGCAGGGGGCACACTGTTCTATACGCCCATCAAGAACGCCCATGACTTGATCGCAGGGCGTCGATGTGTTGTTACGATGAGCAGGATTCTGCTGAAGACCCCTGCGCCCGTCATGATGCTCAAAGGAAACAGTGATTTTTGTTATATACAGCAGAACTGGCATTGCTGTATGTAGTACAAGCAATCAGACGATCGCAGGTTCAAATTTCCTAAGGAGACTAACAAATGCAGTAAAAAGTAAAAAAAAAAAATTTAAAAATATGAAAAAAACTAAAAAAAATATATAAAAGTTCAAACTAACCCCCTTTTCACCCATTAAAAAATAAAAAATACATATATTTTGTATCACTGCATTGGATCTATCAAAATCTAAAATAAATTTATCCAATGAGTAAACGGTGTAATGACCAAAAAAATCTAAATGCTAGAATTGCAGTTTTTCAGCCGTCTTAAAAACACAAAAAATGAAATGAGGCGATCAAAACATTGTATCTACCCCAAAATGAGATCAATGAAAACATCAACTCAGGGCACAAAAAACAGATCCTCACTCAGCTCCATATTCTGAAGACTTAAAACGTTATGGGTCTTGAAAAACGACATCACAATAAAAAAATTTTTTCCAACTTTCTAAATTTCACCACTTAAAACAAAACTACATATGTTTGGTAACTCCGTAATCATTCTGACCTGGAGAATCATATTGCCAGATCATTTTTACCATAAAATGATTGCTGTAAACAGGGTAGTGGAGTCGGAGTCGTCTAGTTGGAGTCGGTGTCCATTTTGGTGGAGTCGGTATAAAATGGACCGACTCTGACTCTGACTCTTTCCAAATCAGACAATGTGATTTTCAGGATTTGTTTTCTCATTTTGTCTCTCATAGTTGAGGTCTACCTATGATGTCAATTACAGGCCTCTCTCATCTTTTTAAGTGGGAGAACTTGCACAATTGGCAGCTGACTAAATACTTTTTTTTCCCCACTGTATATGGATGTGCTTTTGTTACATGTGCAGATGATAGATGTTCTAATCATAGGCAAATTCAGATTTTAGTTCTCATTTTTATTAGTTTTTTATTTAAGAAAGCTGAAATGTGATTGGTTACTATGGGGCAGGTCTAGCATCAGCATCTTGCAGGTTCCACTACATATCTGCACACAGATGACCTATTTGGCCACACAAGAAACATCTCATGATGGGTAAAACCAGTGAGCTATCTCAAAACTTTCACAACCTTATTGTTGCAAAACATACTAATGGCATTGATTACAGAAGAATTTCTAAACTACTGAAGGCTCCAGTGAGAACTGTGGGGGCCATAATCCGGAAGTGGAAACAACATGATTCACCATAAACTGGCCATAACCAGGTGCCCAATGCAAGATTTCAGACAGAAAAGTGGAAATAATTATCAGAAGTGTTGTCCAAGAGCTATTGACCACCTGTGGAGAGCTACAGAAAGACCTAGAATTAGCAGGTACAATTGTTTCAAAGAACACTATAAGTAATGCACTCAACCTTCATGGCCTCACCACGCAAGACTCCATTGCTGAACAAAAAGCATATTGAAGCATGTTTAAAGTTTGTTCAACAACATTTAGACAAGCCTGTGAAATACTGGGAGTATATAGTCTGATCAGATGAGACCAAAATTTTACTTTTTGGATGCCATAATACACGCCATGTTTGGAGGCCAAAAGGCACTGCATGTCACCTCAAAAGCACCATACCAACAATGGAGGTGGGATCATCATGGTGTGGGGATGTTTTTCTGTATATGGCACTGGCAAACTTCATATAATTGATGGAAGGATAAATGGACAAACTTACCAAAACATTCTTGATAAAAATCTGCTATCATTTACCAGGATGATGAAAATCCCAAACACACAGCCAGGGAAACTCTCAGTTGGTATCAGAGAAAAAAATAAAACTGCTACAATGGCCCAGCCAATGACCTGACCAGAATCCAATAGAAAATTTATGGAAGGAACTAAAGCTCAGAGTTCATAGAAGGAGCCCATGGGACCTTCAGGATTTGAAGAGCGTTTTTGTTGAAGAATGGGCCAAAATCACACCTGAGCAATGCATGTGACTAGTTTCTCCATACAGGAGGCGTTTTGAAGCTGTCATCACCAACAAAGGCTTTTGTACGAAGTATTAAATAAATTTCAGTAAGTGTGTTCAATATTTTATTTCTTGTGTCATTTCTCAATATTGCATATAATTTATGAACATCTATGGTTTGATTCCTTTGCCTGTGTGGATTGGATGGGTTGTTACTGACATCTGGTGAGAATTTCATGTCAATAGCCCCTTTAGAAATATATTTATTAAGACAATTGATGACTGATGAAATCTACCAGTCCAGCCAATGGATATCTCATTCATTGTCATTTTCTGCTTGGCTGTATGTTAATTACAATTATAGAGTCAATATCTGTAATGGATGTGTACTGTACATGATATAATCAAATATAATGTAAAATGAGTATAATAAATCACTGTATTATGTGCTGAAGACGGGATAGTCACTCAGCACAAAATTTGTGCTATGCTGCCTATTTGGTCCTATTCAATACAGCTGATATTCAGACACAATGAATGAAATACTATATTATTAGAGTAGCTCATGGTTCCCACCGAGGCAAGGAAGTATTGGGATCCCACTGGAATGGCCAGCAGAGAATACTGTAGATAGCAGTCATTGGCTCCATTCTCCACCTCGAGGAAAAAAAATAAGTATGAAATGCATCCAAGTTACTATGGGGACTTAGTTACATAGGTTGAAAAAAGACATAGGTCTATCAAGTTCAACCTTCCTCCCCCAATTGTACATTTTGTCTAATTTAACTGTAACCCACAATGGTATGTGTATCAAGGAAATCATACAGCCCTTTTTTAAAAGCTGTTATAGTGTCTGTCATCATTACCTCTTGTGGTCGGCATTCCATAGTCCGACTGCTCTGACTGTAAAGAACCCTTTCCTGTTTAGGTGCCGGAATCGCCTTTCCTCCACCCGTAATGAGTGCCCCTTGGTCCTTAGTATGGTGTTTGGAAGGAATAAGTCATGTGCCAGTCCTTTGTACTAACCACACATATAGTTATACATGTACAGTTGTGCTCAAAAGTTTACATACCCCGGCAGAATTTTTCCTTTCTTGGCCTTGTTTCAAGAATATGAATGATAACAAAAAAAATTTTCTCCACTCATGGTTATTGGTTGGGTGAAGCCATTTATTGTCAAACTACTGTGTTTTCTCTTTTTAAATATTAATGACAACCAGAAACATCCAAATGACCCTGATCAAAAGTTCACATACCCTGGTGATTTTGGCCTGATAACATGCACAGAATTTGACACAAATGGGTTTGAATGGCTACTAAAGGTAACATTCTCACCTGTGACCTGTTTGCTTATAATCAGTGTATGTGAATAAAAGATGAGTGAGTTTCTGGGGTCCAGATAGACTCTTGCATCTTTCATCCCGCCACTGACATTTCTGGATTGTGAGTCATGGGAAAAGCAAAAGAATTGTCAACGGATCTACGGGAAAAGGTAGTTGAACTGTATAACACAGGAAAGGGATACAAAAGAATACAAGGAATTGATAATGCCAGTCAGCAGCGTTCAAACTGTGATTAACAAATGGAAAATCAGGGACTCTGCAAAAACCAAACCACGGTCAGGTAGACCAACAAAAAAATTTCGGACACAACTGACCCGAAAATTGTTCGGGATGTAAAGAAAAACCTACAAATAACATCAACTGAAATTCAGGATTCTCTGAAAACTAGCGGTGTGGCTGTTTCAAGATGCACAATAAGGAGGCACTTGAAGAAAAATGAGCTGCATGGTCCAGTCCCCAGAAGAAAGCCATTACTGCGCAAATGCCACAAAGTATCTCACCTACAATACGCCAAACAGCACAGAGACATGCCTATAAACTTCTGGAACAAGGTAATTTGGAGTGAGGAGACAAAAATGTAACTTTTTGGCCACAACCATAAACGTCACATTTGGAGAGAGGTTAACAAGGCCTATGATGAAAGGAACACGATTCCTACAGTAAAGCACGGAGGTGGATCGCTGATGTTTTGGGGATGTGTGAGCTGCAAAGGCACAGGAAACTTAGTAAAAGTTGAAGGAAAGATGAATGCAGCACATTATCAGCAAATACTGGAGGCAAATTTGCACTAATCTTCCCTGAAGCTGTGCATGGCACGTACTTAGACGTTCCAACATGACAACGATCCAAAACACAAGGCCAAGTCGACCTGTCATTGGCTACAGCAGAACAAAGTGAAGGTTCTGGAGTGGCCATCTCAGTCTCCTGATCTCAATATCATTCAGCCACTCTGGGGAGATCTCAAGCGCGCAGTTCATGCTAGACAGCCCAGGAATTTACAGGAACTGGAGGCTTTTTGCCAAGAAGAATGGGTAGCTTTATCATCTGAGAAAATAAAGAACCTCATCCACAACTACCACAAAAGACTTCAAGCGGTCATTGATGTTAGAGGGGCAATACGCGGTATTAAGAACTGGGGTATGTGAACTTTTGATCAGGGTCATTTGGATGTTTTTGGTTATCATTAAGATTTAAATAGAGAAAACACAGTAGTTTGACAATAAATGGCTTCACCCAACCAATAACCATGAGTGGAGAAAAAGTTTTTTTGTTATCATTCATATTCTCTGAAACAAGGCCAAGAAAGGAAAAATTCTGCCGAGGTATGTAAACTTTTGAGCACAACTGTAAATGAGATCTCCTCTGAGGCTTTTTTTGTCTAAGCTAAACAAGCTCAACTTTTCCAACCTCTCATCATATGAGAGGCCTCCATCCCTTGTAACAATCTAGTTGCCGTCTTTGAACTGACTCTAACTTCTGACAGCTCACTTAGGTTGTAGAGATGAAAGTACGCAAGACAGTGAGTGAGTATCATATAGATTGCCCTGGTGCAGGGAGAAAGCAGAGCTGACATGATACACTGTGCAGGGGAAGAGAAGGAGAACTGTCAGCAAAAGTGAGAGGAGATCCCTCATGGGCAGTACAAAGAGAAACAGTACAGGAGTAAAACTATGCTAATACATAAGAGCTAGTGAAGTCAGCATACATGTGTGGCTCCCCTGAGGGTTCAGTCGCCACAGAGGTACTGCTTCTCACCCAGAGGTGTGGCATCTCCTTCTCTCAAGTAAGGATGGAGTACTGCCCGGGACCCTAACACCTGCACTCAACACTACACTACTCCAGGCCGGCTGGAAGGGCATTATGCACTTCTTCTGCTGCCCCGTCCCTGGCTGGAGTGGGGGGGGGGACCAAAAGAGAGGGGGAACCAAGTAGTGGGTGTGGGTGGAGGATGCAGACAGGGGAGCACTTGAAGATATATATATATATATATATAGGGAAGCCATCTTTTGGGGAGCGGTACAGAGTTGGAGAGTGAGTCAGAGGAGGAGAAGTGGAGGGAGCAGAAGCTCTTCAGGAGCTCTACTCGGGAGGAAGGCTTGGCCTGTCATGCCCAAGACTGAGAGAGGGGTGGGAGCAAGGGAGGAAGGCTCCAGGAACTGAAGAGATCTCAGGGGGTACGGTGAGTGCAGCACAGCACCCGTACGCCCGAATCTGCCAGGCGGTAGAGGGATCAGGCCGCAAGGAGGGAACCGGTCCCTGGACTAGCCGAGTTACTTTAGGTCTCAGCTAGGAAACCGGAGGCTTCTGCACTTTCAAGGTGCAGTTGCCACATCACCTAAGCTGCCGAAAAGGGCACCAATCAAGGTCCGGGAACTTCAAGTTGCCCAGAGGGATCTCAAGGTACCCGATCGGGACTTTGTGTGGCGGGGCGCAGGGCAGGAGGGAGAGACCCAGCATGGGAAGTCGGCTAAGAAAGGAACATACAGAGAGGGGTCCCGTTAAGTACTCCTGAGATACTTGAGGGGAGTGCTGAACCCCTGCCTGGTGAACGCAGCGTGACGTGGGAGACTGTCAGCTGTATAGTGCTACCTGAGGAACCTGAATAACTGTGAGTAAACTCGGATGACTGCACCCCACTGTTTCTGTCAGTTATTTCTACCACGCTATCGCTCCTGCACTACAACGCCCAGCATCACCATCTGCACCTACACTGCCCTGGAGCTGTGCTCTGCCTGTGGAGAGCCGCACCAACCCAGCTGCCCTAACATCTGCCCCAGAGGTCTGCAGCAGCGCCGGTACACATTACCGGGAACCACAGGTGGCGTCACGAGACAAAACTGTTATTCATCCCTTCAAGCAAAAAACTCCCCTTTTAAAGAGTGACCCCAGGGTACTGGGCCCGGGAGCCGACTGCCGTGACATCCCACAGAAGGTAAAGGCCCGGGTACCGAGTCCCCCATATCCCCCTGGGCGAGTTACATGCATCATATATTACTGGGAGGGACACAACTGGAAGCCCGCAGTCACACGTTCAGTATTTGGTCAGTATTTTACATCAGCATTTGTAAGTCAAAACCAGGAGTGGAACAATCAGAGGACAAGTATAATAGAAACACGTCACCACTTCTGTATTTTCCACCCACTCTTGGTTTTGGCTTACATACTGATGTAAAATACTGACCAAATACTGAACGTGTGAAGCTAAGAGCAAGTTGTCATCTAAATATAAGGAGGTCTAAAATAAATAAAGGAATGAAGACTGCAGGGTAACGTAGTTCAACTTTTTTTTTAACTAAAGGTAATCATTGGTCGTTCTACTGTAATAGTGGGGAAGGGCGTAGCCTTCCCTTGGCACTGAGATAGTTAAAGGAAGTGTTCCTGAAGTCAGGCCTCTCTGAACTGTTGGTAGACCAAGCTAAGGGGTTAGCTTTAGTGGTCCAGTCAGTAGAGTAGAGGGGGAACTTAGTGCCCTGATCAAGCCTTGAGTGATATAGAGCTTGTTCCTGGCATAATTCCATGTGGGCTGCAGTACCTGTAAACAGCCACAAGATGCCACTGTCCTGGGTGCAGATGGCAGGTTGAGTCTGCTAGCAGTGTTACAGACAGTGATGAGTTAATGCTGTGTGATGACAGCTCACTGAGGGTGGTCACATTAGGAAAATCTCTGTTTAGTTTCCAGAATCAGGAAGTGATTCTTCAGTAAGAGATAGGACAGTGGATTGTACGGGCAGCTAATATATGTGGCTGCTAGGGTAGACGGGAGCTCCATACCCTCAGACAGTGGGATCACCAGTGTGAAAGTCTCCCTACGCAAGAGCAAGAGTCCTGTTAGCCAGCCGGAGAAACTCATCAAAGGTAGTGAGGACCCGGGGCACTTCTAGTCTGCAGGAAGCAGAGGAAGATAAATAGGACTCCAGGCTAAGACGTGGGGGAGAGATATCGGATCCAGATCATTGTTGGTATTTCAGAAGAGTCTCTTGGGCCAGAGATTAGAGTCACAGAGATGCTTCACTTAAAGAGGGAACCAGGGCTGAAGGAGTTACCAGCGCCTGTGAGAGAGATGATAACCTGTCGGGCCTTATCCATTATATCTGCCTGTAAATACTGTACATATTCCTCTTCCCCAAGTAAAGTTCAAGTTCTGGTTAAGAACCTCGTGTCCTCTGAATTTATTGCTGCCCTGGTCCCAGAAGAGAAATGCCTGGAGACAGCCGCGATCGGATGGTTTGAAGTAAGTGGAGAGCCCCACATACACAGCAACACATCAGAGGGAGGACACGAATTGTCTGTAGGGTGCCAGAGCGAGAGGGGGCTACAGCTCGCCCACGACTACCTCGCTGGGGCACCTTACACTACCACGAACCACGCCACTAACTCCGTGCTCCCTTGTGCCAGCTTCCCACCTGATGCCAAAGATCCAGCCATAAATGTATCCAAGGAGCCAGAGCGATCCGTGATTAATCATTTATTGGAACAAAAGCATACAAAGGCTAAAATATGCAATGTTTCGGCCACAATATGGCTTTTGTCAAGCCATTACTGATCCTATATTTGGCTTCATAAAAGTCATAATGTTGTGGAAACATCGCACCTTTTCGCCTGTCTGTGCTGTTATTCCAATAAAGGATTAATCACGGACCGCTCTGGTGCTTTGGATACATTTCTTTGTAAAAGTAATCCTTGTTAAATATGTTTTCTCATTCAAGAAGAACAGGTTATAAATGTTATTTACCTGCAGATTAACATTATAGCTGCAAGTAAATAGAGTTTGTGGAGGTGACTTGTTCCTTTTGAATAAATCTCTTGGTTCTGATTAAAAATTTATATGAGTGGCTTTGTAATCCTTTGTGAAAGTTTCCCATCCTAATATGAAAATAGGCCGTCTCTGAATCCAGGTCTAGCTGGACTCATAAAATGTTCATTTAATTTGTGGATTTTAAAGCCATTCTGATATAGATTTTCAAAGCAAGTACACCAGCCTCTCCCGGCCATCTGCAATCTATTTATTTGTTTTGTGAAATCTAATGACAGATCCCCATTAAAAGGAACCTGTCAGCAGTTTTTCAGGGTCAACTAAAGGCAGATGAAGTTGATAATTATACCTACTGTAGTGTTTAAGTCACAACATGAATTAATAAAGTATTAATAGAGCGGACACTGCTTGTGACACAGACATTGCCTGAGAGGTGACGTATTTTCTGGTCTCAGGTGATTTCAAACTATTTGTCAGTAGTTTTCAGAGACCTGGATCCCTTTAAAGCTGGGTTTTGCTATGTAATCTGACAGAAGTATAAAGTTACTGAGTTCTACAGTTTTGACACAATCACAGTTTTCTCTGCTGCAGATCTAGCAGTGCTCAGAATGCTGAGCTGTGTATAACCCCGCCCACACCACTGATTGGCTGATTTCTGTATACACTGTATATTGACAGAAAGCTGCTAATCAGTGCTGGAGTCGTGGTTGGACCAGGAGGCACGAGACACCTAGTCCTCTAGCGATAATCTCCTACTGATAAAACACTGATTACATTGAAACAGCAAAACCCAACCTAATAAGTGACACATCACTGTAATCAGGGTCACTGCCCCTACATCCTTCTACTCTTAGATTACATTGCAAAAACTTGCTGAAAGATACCTTTTAATCCTCATGTAAAAAAATGATGCATAATGAATAATAATGAAGAGCAACTTGATACATTAAATACATCAATAATTATTCACTGTATGGAGCCTACTAATATATCCAAAAACATTTAATAGTCTCAATTTAATTTATTTTCAAGCAATTCAGTGAAAAAATCAGAATAACTCTGCAAGCCACAAACCTAAAGTATCATCCCCTAAAATATGAAGTTGAGATACAGGGGTTATAAGTAATTTTCTTCCAAAAACTGTGGGTGCAACTGTCCAGAGGTTGTTGTGGTATTTACTTCAATAAAGCCGAGCTGCATTACCAGACACTACTCATGGGCAGGACTGGACTGCTTTTGTGAAAAAAAAGGAGCAATGGTTTTTCTTGTCAATATTCACACTACCTTTGTGACTTCCATCATGTTTTCTTGTTTTCTGTCATTTTGATGGTTAGAATGTAATATTCCTTCCGTCAAAAGTGCCAGGACTGCGGATGGAGAACGGTGGGAACAAAGCCTAATATATTTTAATAAAATGATGAAATATCCCTTTCATGATGATTTGCCACCAGACATAAGACATCAATATGATAAGTTATCCACTGCATTGTCTGAAAGAATCAATGGACATTAACCATAATACTAGGAATACATAGGAATCTGGATGAAGGATAGCGGAACTGGAGATAAGTGGGTAAAGTACTGATTATGGGGCAGGGATTTTTATGGATTGTCGATGATCTCTTTAAAAGTGTTTAAAATAAGCTTCTGAAATGGCTGATAACAGGGAAAAATAGGCTGCATTCAGCTGTATTTGCAAAAGGAGCATATTTTCTCTCTTACATCTAGTAGATCCATTTACTCAGGACAATAAATGTCCTACTTTTGCGGTTTGGGGTATTTGCTTTCCCTACAGAAGTCAGTGGAGCCAAATTAAATTACTGAAATTTCACTTAAAGGGGAAGGTCACTAAATGTTGTACATACTGTGAAATGAATGGAGTTAATTTATTGTGGGACCTTTCTGAATAGAGCAAGCTATGTAAGCAAATTTTCCTCTCTGAAGGCACAGTCATATGGTGGAGCAATGCTTGGACTTGCCGGCGGCTCTCCGCACCCGAGTGTAGCAACTTCTTGTATTTCTATGCAACTGTCATGCTCCGGACGGGAGAGCCGCTGGCCAGTCCGAGCATTGCGTTCCGCTCTCGCTCCGATCAATACGGCCAACTGACTGCGCCCTTAGACAAACCTTTAACACTTAAAGCAGTTCGACAAAAAATGCAAATCTCCTTTACGTTGGGTTTAGATGCGTGGAAAAATTCGGGTGGCACATGGACGTTCTGTATGGAATCCGATTTCTTTTCTAAACTTGAATGGGTGCGCTTTCTACAAGACTCGGAAGAGAACAGTGCATTCATCATTGTCATCTGAACAGCCCTGTTGAGTTATATTGGTCAGTGTGCCATCCGATTATTACTTGTCTGTATAATAAACTTGTCTGAACGAGCCCTTAAAAATCAGGGTTGATAAGAAAGATATAAGATGCGTGATTTCAACACATTCTGGCACCTAAATAAATCATTTGCGAGCCTCTATGGCTACATACAGGACACATGATTAACCAGTATTTGAGAATTAAGAGGATACAGTATCATTATATAATAATACAAATAACACACATAATATCACTATGATTATATATCAATATATATATATATATGTATATAAATAAATATATATATTATATATATATATATATATATATAAAATAAAAGCATAATGGCAAACACAATATCCTAACATAGGTAACAAAAGCATAATCTCATGATACAAATGTCCCTTTTTTTGCAGATGCAATTGTCACATTATTCCAGATCCAAATACAATCTCACCAATATTCCCAAACAAACCAGATATCTGACGGACACAATTTTACAATATGATATAAAAAAATTGTATCCTATCCCAATAGATAATATACGAGGTAATGCAAAGGATAAAGTAAAAAAAAAATGAAATTACCTTTACCTGCATGAAGAGAACCCGTGGCCAGCCTCACCAGATACTGCACAAACTTCAGGATTTCCCTTTTACAGCGTTTCCTACAGGTGCTCATCTTATGGGGCAGAATATTGTGATGTCTCAATGGGTAGAGAAAGGTGAAGAAAAGCAAAGTTTTCTCTCCAAAATGTGATGTCCTGGTGTTCAGTTAGAGGATTGTCCCTGGACAATGTTCTTGAATTGGTGCTTTAAATAAAATGTAGCACATAAGCATCAGCAGGAAGCCCTCCAGGAGTCAATGTCATTAATGTGCTGCTGCTGCTGCTGCTGCTGAGGAGGAGGAGGAGGAGGAAGATTCCTCTCTGGCTTGCTCCAGGATGACACTCTGCAGACAGCCTGCCTGGCCAGTGATGCTCATGTGGATTTAACTGGATATGTTACAGGAGAGATTTACTTACACAGCGCTCCCAGTAGAATATACAAGCTCACATCAGCCTCCAGGAGGAGCTTCCAACCTGTACCTTCTGGTCCAGGCAGTTCCTTGCCCGTCTCCACGCGCAGTTTATTAATGAATGGGCTTGTGACGAGAATTGCACGGTAGCCGTAGAGCAGCGAGCATACCACGGAATAAAAAGAGGATCTAAGATTTATGGAAAGAAAGTTTCAAGGATTTTTTTTACACCAAAAACAATATTAATGTGCTCAAAAAACCATCATCTGTGCACAGGTATATTACATTCGCGCTTACTTTTACATGGCGGACTATTAGATGGGTACTAGATGGCGGTCTCAGGAAACATTTTTAATCATCGAATATGAAGTTCTGAAACTTTCTGATAATTTTATGTTTCAGTTTTCAACAAATTTCGAGATCTCTGTTTGCTGTCAGAAAATAGGAACATTCTTAATAGCATTCAGAAACTGAAAACTAAGGATGATAAAATTGGCCGAAATTTGTTTTTGGCAGATTAGGTGGCTCAGTGGTTACTTTGCAGCGTTGGGGTCCTGGGTTCAAATCCCACCAAGGACAACATCTGCAAGGAGTTTGTATGTTCTCGCCGTGTTTGTGTGGGTTTCCTCTGGGTTCTCTGGTTTCCTCCCACACTCCAAAGACATACTGATAGGGAATGTAGATTGTGAGCCCCAATGTGGACAATAATGACAATGTATGTAAAGCGCCATGGAATATGATGGCACAATATAAGCAAAGCATAAATAAACTTTGCTCAAATTATTCAGGGAAGTTTGTTTTGCATTGAATTTATTCATTGGAATTTACATGTGTATTATTATGCTGTAATCAAACCATGAGCATAAGTAAAATAAATAAAAATCTTTACTCACCTGTCCCTCGTGTTCTGCCACGTAGCCCCTCTTTAGTCCGGTGTCTGGTGCGATATTCTCCTTCAACTCCTGACATCTTGAGTGCTGACAAGGTCCACAATCACCCTGATGCCACAACACACCGACAAAAGAAGAGGCCACAACAGTGCAAAAAAGACCACCAGACCAGAGCAGGGATGAATGATGAGACAGGACCATATACACTGCTCAAAAAAATAAAGGGAACACTCAAATAACACATCCTAGATCTGAATGAATGAAATATTCTCATTGAATACTTTGTTCTGTACAAAGTTGAATGTGCTGACAACAAAATCACACAAAAATCATCAATGGAAATCAAATTTATTAACCAATGGAGACCTGGATTTGGAGTCACCCCCAAAATTAAAATGGAAAAACACACTACAGGCTGATCCAACTTTGATGTAACGTCCTTAAAACAAGTCAAAATGAGGCTCAGTATTGTGTGTGGCCTCCATGTGCCTGTATGACCTCCCTACAATGCCTGGGCATGCTCCTGATGAGGTTGTGGATGGTCTCCTGTGGGATCTCCTCCCAGACCTGGACTAAAGCATCCGCCAACTCCTGGACAGTCTGTGGTGCAACGTGACATTGGTGGATGGAGCGAGACATGATGTCTCAGATGTGCTCAATCGGATTCAGGTCTGGGGAACGGATGGGCCAGTCCATAGCTTCAATGCCTTCATCTTGCAGGAACTGTTGACACACTCCAGCCACATGAGGTCTGGCATTGTCCTGCATTAGGAGGAACCCAGGGCCAACCGCACCAGTATATGGTCTCACAAGGGGTCTGAGGATCTCATCTCGGTACCTAATGGCAGTCAGGCTACCTCTGGCGAGCACATGGAGGGCTGTGTGGCCCTCCAAAAAAAACCCCACACCATTACTGACCCACTGCCAAACCGGTCATGCTGAAGGATGTTGCAGGCAGCTGATCGCTCTCCACGGCGTCTCCAGACTCTGTCACGTCTGTCACATGTGCTCAGTGTGAACCTGCTTTCATCTTTGAAGAGCACAGGGCGCCAGTGGCAACTTTGCCAAACCTGATGTTCTGTGGCAAATGCCAAGCGTCCTGCACGGTGTTGGGCTGTGAGCACAACCCCCATCTGTGGATGTCGGGCCCTCATACCACCCTTATAGAGTCAGTTTCTAACCGTTTGTGCAGACACATGCACATTTGTGGCCTGCTGGAGGTCATTTTGCAGGGCTCTGGCAGTGCTCCTCCTGTTCCTCCTTGCACAAAGGCGGAGGTAGCGTTTCTGCTGCTGGGTTGTTGCCCTCCTACGGCCCCCTCCACGTCTCCTGGTGTACTGGCCTGTCTCTTGGTAGCGCCTCCAGCTTCTGGACACTACGCTGACAGACACAGCAAACCTTCTTGCCACAGCTTGCATTGATGTGCCATCCTGGATGAGCTGCTCTACCTGAGCAACTTCTGTGGGTTGTAAAGTTGGTCTCATGCTACCACGAGTGTGAAAGCACAACCAACATTCAAAAGTGACCAAAACATCAGCCAGAAAGCATTGGTACTGAGATGTGGCCTATGGTCCCCACCTGCAGAACCACTCCTTTATTGAGGGTGTCTTGATAATTCCAATAATTTTCATCTATCGTCTATTCCATTTGCACAACAGCATGTGAAATTGATTGTCAATCAGTGTTGTTTCCTAAGTGGACAGTTTGATTTCACAGAAGTTTGATTTACTTGGAGTTATATTCTGTTGTTTAAGTGTTCTCTTTATTTTTTTGAGCAGTGTATATTTTTTATTTTAAATCCTTTCCCAGCCATCTATAATCCAACAATATGTCAGCTGGAGGCCACCTTTTTTATGGATTCCCAACAAAGCAAATCACAAAAAAATCGGATGTGGGAAATTCTATTTTTTTCAAAATTGCAAGATGAATTTGATTTGGCTTCAACTAATTTCCTCGTCTCTACTAAAAACCCATACAGATCTATTACTTCTTACACTGGAGAGTTTGCAGTACTTAGCATCCCAATCCTAAATCATCTAAAAAGACTGGACTCCAGAGTGATAGAATTTCACTATTACATAGTAGAAAACCATCAGGCAACATGACAGATTTGTGCTGCTGATGGATTTCACTCACAGGGTGTTGCCTAGACTGGACATCCCATAGTAAACGCTGAGCTGTTAGAAGTAGGTCTTAGTGAATGGAAACATTTTATTTCAAGAGGATGAAAATTCACTGACAGTAAGGCGGGGGTCACAAGCTATTTGGTGCTGACAGAGGTCAAGCAGCCAAAATTAGCTCTATACAGTTGCAACATCATAGAATGATGCATGGGAATGGGATCACATTGTGTTCCCCAGGGTACTGCAGCAACCAAAAGTTGCAAAAAGTTAAAAAGTTGGACCCGATTGGATTTTTTGCGACTTGCTTGTCATAGTTGTGGTACCCTAGTGACCACCAAGTGACCCCATTCAGCCGCAGCATGCTGCCATGTAGCAGCGGCATGGAGCAATTTTTGGCAGTTCGATCTGTATGGCAGCCAAAGTCAGAATCTAGCCCCAGCCTGAGAAGTAGAGCGCTGGAAAATTGCAAAAGAAAAATTTAAAATATATCACAAACTTGCATAACAGTACACAAGAATAAAAGGCGTATTCTCATATGATACAATATGCCATTACTTATTGATATCTGGGGTCTGAACTATGGGAAACCAACTGATCTGGATAATGAGGCAGTGCTGCGTCCCCTTTATAGATCTCTGCACAGGACGTTGCCAGTCACAGGCTGCAGCTCGGCTCTATATAAGTGAATGGGGCTGGCTACAGTTACCTGCAAAGCTTCCCCACATTCATTCTCTGGACAGTGAGAATCCCAGATGTCAGAGTCCTAGTGATCATATTGTATATTACTGTATATACACCTTACTGTATATTCTAAAGTCTTTGCCGTCTGTCACAATGTTAAAAACAGATATTACTACAAGACAGCTGAACAGACTGGAAATATGGAAGAAGTTGTACTGCTGTAAAGTATCGGTGCAAATCGGAGGCATATAAGTCTTAGGTTAAAGAAGATGTCCAGTACTGTATATTACCCCCCACCCCAATGTATCCACCCCAGGTCCCTAACACTTTTTGTAAATACCTCCTGCTGCTGATAATGCCTGTGAGCGGCGTTATCGGTGGCCGCTCACAGGCATCACGTGACCCTGTGCTGACGTCACGACAAGTAAGGCGTGACTCAGCGCTGGGGTCCCTGCGGTGGCTGCTGGGTTGTGGGCAGGGATACCCCTCGCGTCACACACAGCATCCACCGCATGCTTTCCCAATGAATGGGGAGAGGCAGAGCGCGCGGTGAAGGATGGGTGTGACGCGTGGGGGTAACCCCACCCACAGCCTGGCATCCACCGTGGAACGCAGAAGACAGAGACCCCCAGCTGCTGCCAGCACTTGTCGTGACATCAGCGGATGTCAGAGCCGGCTGTAGCCGGGGGTCACGTGATGCCTGTGAGCGGCCAGTGATAGCGCCCCTCACATGCAGTATCTGCAACGTAAGTGACGCGCCCCCTGGGCCAGTGCTGTTTGGGGAATACCCGGAGCCGGATCAGATGGGGGTTGTAGTCTCCGAGTGGCGGCGACCCGGTCCGTGCCCAGGGTGTCAAGCTCAGTGTGTGGCAGTCTTTACAGATGTTATTAGTTGTTCTTAGTGTCGACTACGCCACCCGTTGATTTGCGGTCAATACGGCCGCCGCTGCAGCAGGGTCCGCTGAGGCTGGTGGTGTATGTGCAGCTTCTGGTAGTATAACCCCCAACGGGAGGGGTATAGCCTCAGGGGGTCAGGTGTAGAGGATGGTGGTAGTGGTGGTGCAGTGTGGATGGTAAGAAGACTCAGAGTCGGGCTGTGCAGTTCAGGGTTTTTACTTACTGCTGTTCTGTTGGTCACTCTGGCCTTGAGTGACCGCCCGAGCCGTGCTGCGTCCACCAGGTCCTGGACTCGGCCAACCCCCAGGTAATTCTGGAGCGTGATCCTGAGCTCCCTTTCTGACTGTCCTCTCTACTGGCCTTTCTCACCAGGGGTCCACTTATGTCCGGCTCTCTCGGGCCTCTTGGTGGGTGCACCTCTTCAGGGTTCCCTGACCCTATACCTGGTGTGCCTTCTTAGTGGACTTGGTGAGGGGCTGCTCCACATGTAATGTCGCAGCCTCCGGTTCTTAGTTGAGGGTTGTTTCTCTCCTCCACTAATTTGGGATCCGGTTCCCTTGCGTGCCAACCCTTCACCCTTCTGGTCTAATTCTGGGTTCTTGGGGTTCCTTCTTCTCCCCCTCTGGGTCCTTCTCTTCTCCTCTCTCTCTTCTCTCTGCAGGCTCTCCTGGACCTCTCTCAGGACTGACTGACTCTCTACAGAAGACTGACCCTGATCTAAGATGGTTCCCACCTTATATACTCCCTCTATGTGTGAGCTCAGGTGACCAGCACCCAATGAGCTCCTAGCATTACCCAGACTGCTCCCCCTATCTGCCCCTACACTACTGGGATGTTCCACCCCCCTCCCACTCCAGCCAGGGACAGACACTGTCGTACCTGCACATATACCTAGTGGGAGTACCATCGGTCTGTCCCTCGGAAATGGGATGTATGTAGTGTATGCAGCTAACTGAGCTCAGTTCCACACTCCATCCTTACCCGGGAGTGGAATATCACACCTCTGGCTTGAGGTGCAATACCCCTGTAGCAGCCGAATCCTCAGGGTGCTACATAAGGTAATTACAAAAATCCTTAGGGGTCCCGGGGAGATACATTGGAGGGGTAATATAAAGTACTGGACAACCCCTTTAAGTTCACATGACCATATTTTTGGTATGAGTGCTGTCTGTGGAAAATACTGATAGCACCCGGACCACTGTTATTCCATAGGGCTTCTCAGTACACTGACCGAATGTCTGAGAGATAAGAATTGTAGCATGTACCAGTCGCTTCCATATTTCGGATGAGACACGTCTATTCTATTCTATTCATGTGTAATGGTGCCTAGGGTGGTAGTCGCAGGTGAGTGTCATGTGTCCGACACGCCGGCACGTTACAGACTATTGTGGGTCCTGGCTGGGTGTTAGTGTTGTGAGGGTCTTGTGCCCGTGTAGGCCACTGGTAGCCGATGGTGTTGGCTGACCAGGACCACGAGTTCCACACATTAGTAAAGGAGACTTCTGTTCAAACATGGGAACTTTACTGATCTTGATGAGGGTTATGTACAAGAGATAGCGGGTTCACAGTCTTAAGCACTTTTCATTCACAGCAAGAAACCTTTTCACTTACATTGTTTCCTTCGACTGCAGTCTACTCCAGGGCTGGTGAAGCACACTGTTTCGCCCTACTTCATCACAGACTAGCTTGTCGCCACGGCACAGTTCAGTGAGTTTCTCTACGACCACTCTGTGGCTCCGCATCCTATCGCTACGGACTCCCTGGATCTACCGCTCGGGACCAGCACTAGTCCCACAATCTCAGTCCTCTTTAGGTCCTTATCTTCGGCGTTTATGAAGCTCAGGGTTTCTTGTGACACATCGTCCTATCCAAGGCCCCCTTTAACCACTTTACAGCCTGTGGCGTATTAGTACACACCAGGCTGTCACCCCCTGTTCAGCGCAGGCTCCGGCGCTGAGCCCACACTGAACCGGGCACATGTCAGCTGATTATTACAGCTGACATGTGCCCACAACAGTCGCGGGTGGAATCGCGATCCACCCGCAGCTGTTAACATGCTAAATGCCGCTGTCAATCTCTGACAGCGGCATTTAACATCGCGGCGCCGGAAGCACGTCACTTACCCCGCCCATCGGTGACCCCGTCACGTGATCGCGGGTCATTGATGGGCGGGCATGACAACCCTGGGTCTTCAGCAGACTCCAGTGGTTGTCATGTGCTGATCACTATGAGCGCCACCTAGTGGTTGGCGCTCATAGCAAGTGAGCATTTCTGCTACATAGAGGTGATCTGCTGATCACCTCTATGTAGCAGAGGCGATCAGACAAGTGCTGCTTCTAGTCTCCTATGGAGACTATAGAAGCATGCAAAAAGTGAAAAAAATGTTTTTAAAAATATAAAAAAAATTAAAAAAATATAAAAGTTTAAATCACCCCCCTTTCGCCCCATTTAAAATAAAATAATAAAAAAACACATACACATATTTGGTATCGCCGCGTTCAGAATCGCCCGATCTATCAATATAAAAAAGAATTAATCCGATCGGTAAACGGCATAACGAGAAAAAAAATCTAAACGCCAGAATTATGTTTTTTGGTCGCCGCAACATTGCAATAAAATGCAATAACGGGCGATCAAAACATCGGATCTACCCAAAAATGGTATCAATAAAAACTTAAGCTCGGCACGCACAAAATAAGCGGCCCCAGATCCCGTAAAATGGTGACGCTACAGGTCTTGGAAAATGGCGACATTTTTTTTTTTTTTTTAGCAAACTTTGGAATTTTTTTTCACCGCTTAAATAAAAAAGAACTTATACATGTTTGGTGTCTACAAACTCGTAATGACGTGGAGAATAATAATGGCAGGTCAGTTTTAGCATCCAGTGAACGTGGTAAAAAAAAAATAAAAAAAACATCTGTGGTATTGCACTTTTTTTGCAATTTCACCGCACTTGGAATTTTTTTCCCGTTTTCCCATACACGATATGGTAAAACCAGTAATGTCGTTCAAAAGTACAACTCGTCCCGCAAAAATATAAGCCTTCACACGGTTATATTGACCAAAAAATAAAAACGCTATGGCTCTGGGAACAAGGGGAGCAAAACACAAAAATGCAAAAACGGAAAACTCCAGGGTTGCGAAGGGGTTAAGGTGGAAGGCCATTCTGTCTCTACTGTCAGTTCCTGGTCACACTACCTCATTGTCCCTTCGTCTCCTTGGCTGTAGTTCACAATTGTCACTTCTACAGACTCTAACTCCTATCTGACTAACTTCAAGAAGCAGATCACTTGCCCTAGCACTAAGCCCTCCCCTGTGGGCTGGTCTCAACATTAAAGAGGTTGTCCACTACTTTAGAAAATGCCTGCCCCAATGTATTTAAACGGTGGAAATACGTTTTTTTGTAAATACCTTCAGCTGTGCGTTTTGCCTGTGAGCGGTGCTATTGCTGACCGCTCACAGGCATCACGTGACCCCCGGTTGCAGCCGGCTCTGACATCTGCTGATGTCACGTCAAGTTCCAGCTACAGCCAGGCGTGACTCAGTGACGCGCTCCCCCCTGATAGATGGGCTGTGGGCGAGGTTTCACCGCATGTGACAGCCCAGCATCCACCACGCACTTTCCCTCTCCTCTGCATTCATTGTAAAGGTTAATAACTACTGATTTATAAAAACGGAGGCGACATATATCCCAATACAAGTGAAAAATCGTCCATTTTTTATGCATGAAAATCAGATGATTTTTTTTATTTGCTTCTATCATCATCAGGCCAATTATGCAAAGGACACTCTGATCAAACTCTGAGTGTCATTCTCATGGATGAGGTGATGATGGAGAAAAATTTTAATTGTGAAGTGCTGCAAAATATGTTGGCGTTATATAAATAAAAATGATTATTATTTCTCCTTCTTCTCCATTCTGTCAATGTGTGGAAATCGGACTGTACTCAGATGCCATCCGAGTGCAGTCTGATGGTTTCCACGCACTGATTGACTTGCATGGCCGAGTACGATCCAAATATATGATCAAATTTGGGCATGCAGCTATTTATTCCTTCCACAGACTCAGTCCAAGTAAAAAATTGGATATGTTCACAGCCCCATAGACTACATTGATCCGAGTGCGATTCAATCGCACTTGGACCATCAATAAGGTCATGTGCACGAACCCTTAGAATACACTCATTCACACATCCATATGAGTTTTACCATCTGAGAGAATCTGATTGATTTTTTTTCTCTGCTGTCATCCTAGTTGCTTCAGTTTTTTTTCTCATCCTTTTTTTTCACTGGAGCAGATAGACTGAATTTTTTTTTCCATTGACTCTTAACAGTGGATCAATTAAAAACTGATAAAACTTAGATGGAACTCTGAAGAACAAAGTCTGTCTTACTAGTTTTATCTATGTCTCTCGGATTCCCATAGACTTTAACGGCCAAGTCTGATCCACAAAAAGTACGAGGATAGGACATGCTCTGAGTCTCAAGGACCAGAGACAATGATCGTATTTAAAACTAATATGTGTATGGCTCAAGGAAATTCTATGGGTAAGGTTATTTTCACATGAGTGTATTTTTGGTCCTACTGTTGGCCATGAAAAAAACTGATGCCACGTGGACCAATTCAATAGGGCTGTTCAGATGACTATTTTTTTTTTACATGGATCAAATGTACAGATGAAAAAAGTCACTTTATGCACTAGTCTTCTCCATATTTCAGATGAAACTTGCCTATTCAAGTCTATGGGTGAGCAAAAAAATCAGATCCCATATGGATCAACCTCAAATATATACAGTACAGACCAAAAGTTTGGACACCTTCTCATTTAAAGATTTTTCTGTATTTTCTTGACTATGAAAATTGTACATTCACACTGAAGGCATCAAAACTATGAATTAACACATGTGGAATTATATACTTAACAAAAATGTGTGAAACAACTGAAAATATGTCTTATAGTCTAGGTTCTTCAAAGTAGCCACCTTTTGCTTTGATGACTGCTTTGCACACTTTTGGCATTCTCTTGATGAGCTTCAAGAGGTAGTCACCGGAAATGGTTTTCACTTCACAGGTGTGCCCTGTCAGGTTTAATAAGTGGGATTTCTTGCCTTATAAATGGGGTTGGGACCATCAGTTGTGTTGTGCAGAAGTCTGGTGGATACACAGCTGATAGTCCTACTGAATATACTGTTAGAATTTGTATTATGGCAAGAAAAAAGCAGCTAAGTAAAGAAAAACGAGTGGCCATCATTACTTTAAGAAATGAAGGTCAGTCAGTGCGAAAAATTGGGAAAACTTTGAAAGTGTCCACAAGTGCAGTTGCAAAAACCATCAAGCGCTACAAAGAAACTGGCTCACATGAGGACCGCCCCAGGAAAGGAAGACCAAGAGTCACCTTTGCTTCTGAGGATAAGTCTATACGAGTCACCAGCCTCAGATATCACAGGTTAACAGCAGCTCAGATTAGAGACCAGGTCAATGCCACACAGAGTTCTAGCAGCAGACACATCTCTACAACAACTGTTAAGAGGAGACTTTGTGCAGCAGGCCTTCATGGTAAAATAGCTGCTAGGAAACCACTGCTAAGGACAGGCAACAAGCAGAAGAGACAAGTTTGTCTAAAGAACACAAGGAATGGACATTAGACCAGTGGAAATCAGTGCTTTGGTCTGATGAGTCCAAATTTGAGATCTTTGGTTCCAACCACCGTGTCTTTGTGCGACGCAAAAAGGTGAACGGATGGACTCTACATGCCTGGTTCCCACTGTGAAGTATGGAGGAGGAGGTGTGATGGTGTGGGGGTGCTTTGCTGGTGACACTGTTGGGGATTTATTCAAAATTGAAGGCATACTGAACCAGCATGGCTACCACAGAATCTTTCAGCGGCATGCTATGCCATCCGGTTTGCGTTTAGTTGGACCATCATTTATTTTTCAACAGGACAATGACCCCAAACACACCTCCAGGCTGTGTAAGGGCTATTTGACCAAGTAGGAGCGTGATGGGGTGCTACGCCAGATGACCTGGCCTCCACAGTCACCGGACGTGAACCCAATCGAGATGGTTTGGTGTGAGCTGGACCGCAGGGTGAAGGCAAAAGGGCCAACAAGTACTAAGCATCTCTGGGAACTCCTTCAAGATTGTTGGAAGACCATTTCCATTGACTACCTCTTGAAGCTCATCAAGAGAATGTCAAGAGTGTGCAAAGCAGTCATCAAAGCAAAAAGTGGCTACTTTGAAGAACCTAGAATATAAGACATATTTTCAGTTGTTTCACACTTATTTGTAAAGTATATAATTCCACATGTGTTAATTCATAGTTTTGATGCCTTCAGTGTGAATATACTATTTTCATAGTCATGAAAAATCTTTAAATGAGAAGGTGTGTCCAAACTTTTGGTCTGTACTGTATACACCCAGGTGTTGGATTCTTCCTACGGTTGCTGGTCAAATTTGGAATCGGATGTGTATATACTATACATTCACTGTGAAAGCGCCTACCACCCTGCCTAGAAACAATAGTAGATGTTGTGTTACACGCACGCCGCTAGATTCAGATAGGGGCGAGACAGGTTACATGAATTCTTTGGAATCCTGGGGGAACCGTTACTCAGGGTGACCATAGACCATGTGCTGCAGCTTCTCTCAGGCACACAGGGGTATTGAGTCTCAGGCACAGACACTTAGGTTGTTTCACTTGCTGACCAGACACACTTGACAAGAGTCCTCATAAATGGTAGAACAGTAGCATTTAATAAGAAGCCGCACAGCCAGTGCAAGTTAAGTCTTATGAGCAACAGTCTCTAGTGACAAACAGTACTGTTTCCTTAGCAGCACAGCAGTTCACAATCTTCCCAGTAGTACAGGACAGCACAGTTCTAATGCAAAGGCACATTAATGAACACAGCATTCTTTATAGCACAGTGAGATGGAGGAGGGGGGAGGGTTTGCTGAGGGAGATGATCCCTGTGACACCATTTATTCCAGTCCTTATCTTTCTGCATTACAATACTCTGCACTGCTAGTTCATGAATTCTACCTGACCTGTGCTTAGTTTCACTCCTGACTTGAATCCTTTTCACTTGCAGGGGCACTTCTGTGAGATACAGAACACACACACACCCTTTCTCTTCAGCTTCAGCCAGACAATAAGCAACTTCCCCACAATTTCCCTGGGGCTCTGCTAAAACACTCCCCTTCTCCTGTGACTGTTAACCCCTCTAGTTGCTGGATGCTTCTGGAGCACAACACTTCCTGTTTCATGTGCTTGTGTTACTTCTAATTGTTGCTGAATGCTTTTAAAGCAACAGCACTACTTCTGCATGTCACACTCTGCAACAGCACTACTTCTGCATGTCACAGTTGCCTCATCTTTCAATTGTCAGTACATTGTGTGATTGTCCTGACAATTGGTGGCAGCAGTGGGATATCTTCCCGATCTAACTGACAAATTGGTGGTAAAGGTGGCATATCTTTCCAATCTTTCTGACAGTTGGGATTACCCCATTCAGAACCATATATACAGTATATAGGTGTTCCATCAGAGGCGTACATTGAAATCATAGGGCCCCATGGCAGAAGTTCTAATTGGTTAACCCCCCTCAAAAAAAAAAATAATAATTGTCGGTGTCACAGAAGAGCATATCTCACAAATTTCAAGCCTTTACATAGTAATTATCCTCCTGCTGAAGTTCTAGATTCCTCTTTCATTTCCCCCATAAAGTATAAAGTATGATACCCCCATAGTGAATTCCTCCACATTAGCCTCTACATGCACAGTATAATTACCCTACTGTACACCACCTCAACTCCCAAGGTAAAGTATGGTGACCCCAACACAGTATGATCCCCCAACTGTGACCCCCACACACCCTTCCATGCAGTATATTGGGCCTACATAAAGTACAATGGCTCCACACATCTCCACACTGCATAATGGCCGGCACTAGTAATGCACACCCCATGGTCCTCCACAGAATATAATGCATTCCCCATGGTCCTTCATACAAGACAATGCATCCCCATGGTCCTCCACACAATATAATGCAACCCCCATGGTCCTCCACAGAATATAATGCACCCCCCATGGCCCTCCATACAATTTAATGCACCCCCATGGTCCTCCATAAAATTTAATGCACCCCCAAGGTCCTCCACACAATATAATACATTCTTCATGGTCCTGCATACAATATTATGCACCCCCATGGTCCTCCACACAATATAAAGTACCTCCATGGTCCTCCACATTCTATTATAGCCACCAGTTTCTGATTTTAAAAAAATAAATACAATACTCACCCCTTCTCCTTCCATCCGATGCTCCAATCTGCTGAGCCTTTGGTGTGAAGTGCCGCATATGTCAGAACAGCTGCAATGATATCATCGCGCCCGCTGTTCTGACACGTAAGACGCCGAGGCAGAAAGATGGGGGTGGAAGCATCGGCTGACGCTCCCTCCTCTATCACCATTGCTAGCGCTGATGGCCAGAGGTGGGGCCTGGTGCGGGCGCTGACGGGCAGAGGGGGTCCTGGTGTGGGCACTGACACTAGACCACCCCGGCTCATGGGCACCATAGCAGTTGTGTGGCCTGCCGCGATTGGTGGAACGTCACTGTGTTCCATGCTTATTCATGAAACGGCAGCAGAATCTTATTTGCTTAATTATGGTCATTATGCAGTGCCATGTAGACTAGAGTTGCCATACAACCAATTAGTTGAAGCGCTTTTAGTTCCTTCATTCTGTTGATCGGTGGAGTCCCACTGTTTTACTCCCCAGTTATTTGTGAGGAACCCTGACTACAAGTCCTCAGCCAGAGCACCACCACAGATGCTCTTTACTAGAGATGAGCGTTGTTCTACTCGAACTGTTCGCCAATCTCAAATTCGAGCTGTTTTGGGCGGTGTTCGAGCCGTTCGGCGAACACGAACGATTTGAGAAAAATTCGGCTGTTCGAGGTTATGTTCGATAACTGTTCGTGCACCAAAATCATAACTGGATTTTTTCTCAGTAATGATGAAAATTAATGTTAATACGCAGTTTGAGTGTACAGCGGGGTGGGGGGAGGGGCAGGGGATGGATCTCTGCAGGAACAATGAAGATCTCCATTTTTTTTTCTCTTTCCCGCATTTGCAGTGGGGAGGTGCAGTCTGTCAGCCTATCAGCAGCGCACACACGGAGCGAACTGCTGTTTTTCACACAAGCAAGGGCATGTGTCATTGGCAGTGTATGTCACATGTCCTTGCCCTATAAGACCAAGCCATTTTCCCCGTCGCCACCATTTTCTCACTGCTGCAGCTGCGTGTTAGACGGCACCGCTGTTGCTGTGTGCGCTATACCTTGTTAATTTCAAGCCAATTTTCGCACAAATCTACAGATAGCTTGGGAGTAGGGAATAGTTGTGATTGCAGTCCTTTTAAGGACTAGGTTACAGCATTTCCTGCGACTTTTATCAGGCAGGTCTGTGCTCTTAAATAGATAGATTGTGGGAGTAAAGACTAATTGTAATTGCAGTCCTTTTCAGGACTAGGTTACATCAGTTCCTATCAGTTTTTGCCAGGCAGGTCTGTGCCAGTGCTGTACAAGTTTTTTTCACAGCATTTGGCTGAATCTAGCAAAGCTAATCCTTTTTGGCCTATTGCAGAGTGTGTTAGTCAGTGGAGTAGCCTATCTGTGTTGCAAGATATACCACCTGTGTATAGAATACCAATTTTTTTACTGCACCTAGTGAAGTAAAATCTTTTGGGCATAGCATCATTCTATTAGTCCATCTATACTGACCTCCATCAGGTTGCAAATTGAATACAATTTTTTTCTGCATCTAGCTCTGAAAAAATATTTGGGCTTCTAGCAGTGTGTGGGACTTGTTCTATTAGTCCATCTATACTGACCTCCATCAGGTTGCAAACTGAATATAATTTTTTTCTGCATCTAGCTCTGAAAAAATATTTGGCCTTCTAGCAGTGTGTGGGACTTTCTCTATTAGTCCATCTATACTGACCTCCATCAGGTTGCAAATTGAAAATTATTTTTATCTGCATCTACCTCTGAAAAAATATTTGGGCTTCTAGCTGTGTGTGGGACTTGTTCTATTAGTCCATCTATACTGACCTCCATCAGGTTGCAAACTGAATATAATTTTTTTCTGCATCTAGCTCTGAAAAAATATTTGGCCTTCTAGTAGTGTGTGGGACTTTCTCTATTAGTCCATCTATACTGACCTCCATCAGGTTGCAAATTAAAAATAATTTTTATCTGCATCTAGCTCTGAAAAAATATTTGGCCTTCTAGCAGTGTGTGGGACTTTCTCTATTAGTCCATCTATACTGACCTCCATCAGGTTGCAAATTAAAAATAATTTTTATCTGCATCTACCTCTAAAAAAATATTTGGGCTTCTAGCTGTGTGTGGGACTTGTTCTATTAGTCCATCTATACTAACCTCCATCAGGTTGCAAACTGAATATAATTTTTTTCTGCATCTATCTCTGAAAAAATATTTGGCCTTCTAGCAGTGTGTGGGACTTTCTCTATTAGTCCATCTATACTGACCTCCATCAGGTTGCAAATTAAAAATAATTTTTTTTCTGCATCTACCTCTGAAAAAATATTGGGCTTCTAGCTGTGTGTGGGACTTGTTCTATTAATCCATCTATACAGACCTCCATCAGGTTGCAAACTGAATATATTTTTTTTCTGCATCTACCTCTGAAAAAATATTTGGGCTTCTAGCTGTGTGTGGGACTTGTTCTATTAATCCATCTATACTGACCTCCATCAGGTTGCAAACTGAATATAATTTTTTTCTGCATCTAGCTCTGAAAAAATATTTGGCCTTCTAGCAGTGTGTGGGACTTGTTCTATTAGTCCACCTATACTGACCTCCATCAGGTTGCAAATTCAAAATAATTTTTTGTCTGCATCTAGCTCTGAAAAAATATTTGGCCTTCTAGCAGTGTGTGGGACTTTCTCTATTAGTCCATCTATACTGACCTCCATCAGGTTGCAAACTGAATATATTTTTTTTCTGCATCTACCTCTGAAAAAATATTTGGGCTTCTAGCTGTGTGTGGGACTTGTTCTATTAGTCCATCTATACTGACCTCCATCAGGTTGCAAATCGAATATAATTTTTTTCTCCATCTAACCCAGCCAATAGTTTTGGCCTAATACCACAGTTTGGCCACTCAGCTCTGCTCGGTTCCCATCCATTGTTTTTTTGTGCAAACAACTCCAGAGTTGTGAATTAGTTAACCACCAAACTGAGTGGAAAAAGGCCTGCTGCTGGTGGAAAGGGGAATAGGCGTGTTGGGAAGGGGAAAAAAGGTTGTGTCCGTGGGGTAGGTGTTAAAGCAACAGTAACATCTGCAGAAGAAAGACCATCTTCCAGCCAAACTAAAATGTCTACTTCTTTTAGCGGACAATGTGATAAGATCCCTTTCTTACGGCCACGCCAATCGCTACAAATTCCAGATGAGGCACAAAAACAGCAGGTGCTTCAACGGATATCAAGTGCTCCTTTAAGTGGGCTCTCCTCCACATCAACTTCAACATCACAAATACTCCAGTCCTCAAAGGTGTCACCCCAATTGCACTTGCTTCCTCACAGCTCCCAAATCTCCAGCTGCCCGTCTGAGTATGAGGTAGAACAGATGGTTGAGTCTGCAGAGCTGTTTACTCATACTATAGCCTGGGAATCAGAGGTCGACTCCAGCGCTTCTGTGAATCCAGACGAGGAAATGATCTACACTGATGCCCAGAATCTTTATGAGTCGGATCCAGGACCAGACACAGAAGGTTCTGACCATAATGTAGACCCTCATTCCCAAACTGTAACTCCTGTTGGTGGAGACAATGAGGAAGACGATGATGAGACTCAAATACCTGATTGGAGCGACAACTTTAGTTTTTTGTCAGGGCAGGAACAGGTTGGCTCTGAGGACGACGGGTGTGATAATGCACAGGGTGATGATGATGAGGTTGGAGATCCCACTTACTGTCAACCCACAGTCAGCCAAGAGATGAGGTCAGCAGAGGAGGTGGAGGAAGATGCTAGTGACGACGAGGTCAGGTTGCGCCTTCCTGGACAGAGACGTAGTACTGGAAGCACGTCAACAACTGCATCCTCAAACACAACTCTGCCTTTCACCACAAGTCGTGGTGGCTCTTCAGGTCGCATGGGTGCTAAGCCTTGCATAGCCTGGGCATTTTTTCAGATCGATAAAGATGACCCAACTCGTGTTATCTGTAACATTTGTCAGCAAAAGCTAAGTAGAGGCCAAAAAATACATAGTTTGAGTACTTCATGCATGAACCGGCACATGGACATGAAGCATAAGTTGCAGTGGGAAGCTCAGTGTGCTACAATGCGGCCTAGCCGTCCGGGCCAACCACCGTCTGCCATATCTTGTGCATCCGCGGCCTCTTCATCCTCTGTGACTGGGGGGACAGCAGTCACACCTGTTTTGGGGCGCAGACCTGCCACCTCTTTACCCGCAACAGCCAGCGTGATTGGCAGGTCATCATTTTCTTTGGAGGTGGTAACACCAGCTGGTGTTGAGCGCTGTCCGACATCGATAGCACCACCTTTGGATCAAGGCAACCTAACATGTCCGCCTGCATCTTCCTCACAGACCGGCACTTTGCCGGGGACAAACTTATCAACCCCGTCTAAGCACAATAGCCAGCCCTCGGTCCCTCAGATGTGGACAAGTAAAAGACCATTTCCTCCTAGCCATGAGAAAGCTAAGAGGTTGAATTTCACCATCTGCAAGCTCTTGGCTACAGAAATGCTGCCTTTCCGCCTGGTGGACACAGAGGATTTTCGAGACCTTATGTCCGTCGCAGTGCCCCAGTACCAGATGCCCAGTCGGCACTACTTCTCAAAGAAAGGTGTGCCTGCACTCCACCAGCATGTCGCACACAACATCACCGCTTCTTTGAGAAACTCTGTGTGTGACAGGGTGCATTTCACCACAGACACTTGGACGAGTAGGCATGGACAGGGGCGTTACATGTCGCTGACTGGGCACTGGGTAACTATGGTGACAGCAGGACAAGGGGCTGCTGTCCAAGTCTTGCCGTCCCCACGAGTTGTGCGTCAATCCTCTTTATGTCAAAGTTCCTCCACTGTTTCTGCCTTCTCAACCTCCTCTCGGTCTTCCACCTGCACCCAAAGCCTGTCTGGTCATGCCACAAGCTTTCTAACTGCGCAGAAGGGATCCTGCACACCTCCTTACTATGCTGGCAGTAGGGCTCAACGTCATCAGGCGGTTTTTACTTTGAAATGTCTGGGAAATGTGAGTCACACAGCTGAGGAGTTGTGGTCAGCTCTGGAGAACCAATTTCATGAATGGTTGTCTCCACTGGACCTGAAACCAGGGAAGGCCGTGTGCGACAATGCTGCAAACCTGGGTGCGGCCCTTCGCCGGGGCAATGTCACACACGTGCCTTGTATGGCTCACGTGTTGAACCTGGTTGTCCAGCAATTTTTAGCCCACTATCCCAGACTAGATGGCCTTCTGCAGAGGGCACGGTCGCTGTGTGCTCACTTCCGCCGTTCGCATCCCGCAGCTCAGCGACTTACATCTCTACAGAAGTCGTTGGGCCTGCCACTTCACCGGCTAAAATGCGATGTGCCTACCCGGTGGAATTCAACTCTGCACATGTTGCAGCGACTGTGGCAGCACCGACAAGCCCTGGTGCAATACGTTCTGACGTATAGCCTGGGCCAACGAGATCCAGAGGTGGGGCAAATCACGCTGGAGGAGTGGTCTCAGATCAGGGACCTATGCACCCTTCTGCACAGTTTTGAAATGGCGACGAAGATGTTTAGTGCTGACGATGCCATTATCAGCATGACTATTCCGGTGATTTACATGCTGGAGCACATGTTAAACAGAATTCGGAGTCAGGTGGTGGCACAAGAGGAGGTGGAGGAAGTAGAGGAGGAGGAGTTGTATGCGGAAGGGCTAACATCTGCAAGGTCCAGACGGTCGGCAGCACCAAGGCGGCAGGCATGGGAGGGTGGGGGAGATGGTTTTACCAGGGCGCATGGTAGCAGCCAAACTAGTGAGGAAGGTGCAGGAGCCCAGGAAGAAGTGGAGGACGAACTGATGGAAGACTCATCAGATGAGGGAGACCTTGATCACATTTCTGTTGTGCGAGGTTGGGGGGAGAGGACAGAGGAAGGAAGCATGATTGTTACCTCGCCACCAACACAACAGGGACTTGGTGCTCCTGGATGGGCAACACACATGAGTGCCTTCTTGCTGCACTGCCTGCAACATGACCCTTGAATTGTGAGAATTAGAAATAATCCTGACTACTGGGTTGCCACACTGTTAGATCCCCGGTACAAAAGTAAATTTGCCGAAATTATTCCTGCCATAGAAAGGGATGCACGCATGCAGGAGTATCAGCAGAGACTGTTGCAGAATCGTACATGTGCTTTTCCACAAAACACCAGTGGTGCACGTAGTGAATCTCACAGTTCCAACTTGCCAACCGTGGGACCGTCAAGTGTTCAGCACTCAAACCGTAACAGAACCACAGTATCTGCTGGTAACATCAATTTTGCGGAATCATTTCACCACTTTTTTAGCCCATCCTTTGCAAGGCCACAGGAGACAAGAAGTCTGACACATAGTCAACGCCTAGAGACGATGGTACAGGAGTATCTCCAAGTAAACATTGAAGCCATGACTGTGTCACTGGACCCTTGCTCTTTTTGGGCTTCCAATCTGGATAAATGGCCGGAGCTAGCCACTTACGCCTTGGAGATCTTATCATGCCCCGCAGCCAGCGTTCTGTCTGAACGTGTGTTCAGCGCTGCTGGTGGTGTGCTGACAGATAAGCGCACGCGGCTCTCCACTGATAATGTAGACAGACTCACGTTCATAAAGATGAACAAATCATGGATCCGAAATGACTTTTCTACCCCTGTGTCATCCTGGGGAGAGTAAAAGCTTGATGATTGGTTAAAATCACCCTACCAACCGTTTTAAGCTTTCAAATTACTAATCATGTTTATCTGTATCTTGGCTGGAAAATAATTTGGGCTTTGTAGCAGTGTGCAGCACTGATTCTATTAGGCCATCTATAATAAGCTCCACCAGATTTAAAATTACTAATCATGTTTATCTGTATCTTGGCTGGAAAATAATTTGGGCTTTGTAGCAGTGTGCAGCACTGATCCTATTAGGCCATCTATACTAAGCTCCACCAGATTTAAAATTAATAATAATTTTTAGCTGCATCTAGCCCGGAAAATAATTTTGGGGCTCCGAGATGCGCAAGACACATAAGTGCCTTCTTGCTGCACTACCTGCAACATGACCCTCATATTGTCAGAATTCGAAGTAATCATGACTACTGGGTTGCCACACTCTTAGATCCCCCAAACTTTTCGATCAACCTTTTCATTTTAATAAAGACCAAAAAAATGGTCATTTTTGAAATTATAAGCATTAGCAGGTTATTAGAAACTGAAATCAAACAGTTTTCAACTCAAAACTTTATTCTAGGTGATGTTACATTTTCACATATGACCCCTTGTTCGAAAGGAGCTTCTGAACTCTCTCGTCCATTGAATTTGTCAGGTTTTGGATGGTTTCTGCTTCAATTGTTTTGCATGAGGACAGAATACCCTCCCAGAGGTGTTGCTTAGATGTGAACTGCCTCCCGCCATCATAGACACTCCTTTTGATGATGCTCCAGAGGTTCTGAATGGGGTAGAGGTCAGGGGAGCATGGGGGTCACACCATAAGTTTGTCCCCTTTTATGCCCATATCAGCCAGAGATGCAGATGTTTTATGTGCAGCATGAGATGGTGCATTATCATGCAAAAAAATGATCTTGCTGTGAAATACACGGTTCTTCTTCTTGAACCATGGCAGGAAGTGCTGTTTGAGAAAATCCACATACATTATGGAGTTCATCTTTAGCGCCTTCAGGGATCCTAAAGGGGCCGACAATCTCTCTCCCCAGGATTCCAGCCCAAAACATTACTCCACCTCCTCCTTGTTGGCGCTGTAGCCGTGTTTGCGTGGGGTGTCCATCAACCAGCCATCCTCCACTTCATCCATCTGGACCATCGAGCGCTGCACGGCACTCATCCGTGAACAAAACAGTTTTGAAATCAGTCTTCATGTAATGTTTAGCCCACTGGAGCCGTTTCTGCTTGTGTGAAGTGGATAGAGGAGGTCGACAGGATGGCGTATGCACAGCTGCAAACCTCTGAAGGACCCTGCATCTTGTTGTTCGGGGGACGTTGGAGGCACCAGCAGCTTCAAAAACTTGTCTTCTGCTATGACAAGGCTTTTTTGCCGCTGCTCTTTTAACCTGACGTAATTGCCTGTAGGAAAGAGTCCTCAATTTGCCCTTATCAGCACGCACACGTGTGTACTGTGAATCAGCTACATACTTCTTGATTGCCAAGACACGTCATCCTGATCATCGCACAATGTTGATTGTAGTCATGCCTTGACCTAAACACTCCACAATTTGTTGCTTCTCAGCAGCCGACACATCCTTTTTCTTTCCCATTTTGGCAGAAAATGTAGGCTGCTTAATAATGTGAGACAGCCTTCTTAAGTAGTCTTGCCTTTCATTGGACACACCTGCCAAACTAATTAGCACAGGTGTCTGCAATTGCTTACAGTGATATAAAGAGCCCTGACACACATCACCATCAATGAGTTTAACTGACAAACAAACAAATTCTTCCCTTATCACTCCTAAACACTTTTTGCATAATAATTTGGAACACAGTGTACATGTGCTTTTCCACAAAACACCAGTGGTTCACGTAGTGAATCTTACAGTTCTAACTTGCCAACCGTGGTCTGTATGGAGTTGTTCAATAAAGGGCCCAAAATTAAGATAACATAGATGGGAGAGGTCTCTATGAATAGGAATTCCTAAGTATTTGATACCCTGTGAGGGCCAGGCAAAGGGAAAGTTGGACTGGATGGAATCCTATATGGATTTGGGGAGGGAGACATCGAGGGCCTCAGACTTCGCTGCATTGATTTTAAAATTTGACCATGTAACAAAGTGATCTATTTCAGCCATAACAGCATGGATGGATATATGTGATTGAGTGATATATACTAGGACATCATCAGCAAATAGAGAGCACTTGTACTCGGTGCCTCCCACCTCAATCCACCTAATATTGGGGTTATGGCGAATTGATGAGAGCAGGTGCTCCGTCACTAGGATGTATAAGAGAGGGGACAGAGGACATCCCTGCCTTGTCCCATTGGTGATTGTGAAAGGTGATGAAAATGTTCTGATGCACCCCCTGGGCCTTGGGACACCCGGAGCCGGACCCTTTTTGGTGGATGCTGGTGGTTGTAGTCTTCGTGGCGGCGACCCTGTTCCGTGGCTCAGGGTGGTCAAACCAGTGGCGGAACTATTTATGTGGTTTTGATGTTTAAATGTCCGACTACGCCACCCGTGGATTGCGGTCAGAGTGAACCGCCGCTGCAGGGCAGACCGCTGAGGCTGGTGTTGTGGGTGCAGCAGAGCGTAGCATAACTTCCCACGGGAGGAGTATAGCCTCAGGGCAGTGTATGCGGAGGATGGGGGTGATGGTGCAGGGCAGCAGCAGTAACGACATGGAGTCAGTGATGCAGTCCAGGGCCTTTACTCACAGTTCTTATTATCCAGACCACGTCTGCAGGTAACAGCTGCCCACGTCGTACTGTGCTCACCAGGTGAGGGGCTCAGACAACTCCCAGATAACTTTGGAGCGCTTCACAGGACCCCCTTTGTGTTTCCTTTGTCTGGCCTTTCTTACCAACCCTTCTGTCCGGCTGCCTCGGGCCTCCTCTTGGTAAACTTGGCGCCAGTTTCCCTGACCCTATGTGGTGCCTTCCTAGCGGGTGTAGCGAGTGGCTGCGCCACATGAAATGTCAGAGCCTCCGGTTTCTAGCTGAGGGTCGTTTCCTGCCTCCACTAGTTTCGGGGACCGGTCTCCCCCTTTGGCCTGACCCCTCCACGCAGGTGGATTCAGGCGTGCGGTGGCGACTCGCCCGTCCGCACCCCTGGGATCCCTTCATTCCTCGTTCCTGGAGCCTTCTCCGCTCCTCTTCCTTCCTTCTCCCTCTTCCAGGCCTGGGCCTCTGTTACTAGGCCCGCCTCCGGAGCAGAGCTCTTGCAGAGCCCCTGCTCCCTGCCACTTCTGCTCAGACTTCTCTGCACTGAACTAAGATGGTGCCCACCTTTTATACTCCCTTCTCAATGCACCCAGGAACTGCTTCCTCCCTGCTCCTGCACTACAGGGTTCCCCTTTCTCAGTGTTCCCTCCCCCCACTCCAGCCAGGGACAGGGACTGTCGTGCCCATCTCAGAGGCATATTGGTCGCCCTGCCCCACGGCAATGTGGTGTAATGCATGCAGGTGTCGGGTCCTGATCCACACTCCATCCTTACCTGAGAGTGAGATATCACACCTCTGGGTGAGGTGCAATACCTCTGTAGCAACCGAGCCCTCAGGGTGCTACAGTTCCATTTATCTTCAGCCTAGGTGACGTATTGTGATACAGGGCCGTGATTTTGGCTATAAAAGGGTCCCCTAGACCCCTACCCCAAGCTTTTTAAGAGAATCATATATGGCGTGCCAGGAGACTCTATGGAATGCTTTCTCAGCATCCAACGAGAGTATCTAATTACAAATTTTTAACTGAATCTAGCCCAGGAAATACTTTGTGCCTAGTAGCAGTGTCTGCTAGTCAGCGGATTATCCCGGCTGTTAAGCAAGCTACACCACCTGTAGTTTGGACACTTAATTTTTTCAAAGGAAATGCTTCGGGACCACGGGATACTCAGTGAAGAGCATCAGGAGGCACCCCAAGGCATAGGGGCTGGGACTGGCAGTAGGATGCCTTGCGGTGGACAGCCGAGCTCGATCCTTATAAAAGCTTTTTAACTGCAGCAGCTTTAGTGGACGCTACTGGAGCTGGAATTACGCGGCTGCTGGCATGAGACTTGCCCTCCAATAGATCCTTGTAAATGGATTTAAAGTGTATTCATTCAAATTAGAGAGACAATTTAAATTAAAAAGCTTAGAGCTGCCTCCACCACAGGGGGGCTTGCTCGACCCACCAGCGGACAGGCACCAGTATTGGGAGAGGGGGGCTGGCCGTCAGGGTTCACCGCGGCTCTGGCACAAACCCGGCGACACGGAGGTGGCACGGGCAGGAGCGGACTGAACGTGTCGACTTCTCACTTTTTGCATTTTAGAAGGGCATGACATGCCTATATTTGTGTCTCCCCCTCCTTTTACTCCTCCACCTCTTTTCTTTTCGCATGACTATATGTACTTGTCACTTTTCCATGTGTTAGTTGTGTCTTCTGAGCAGTTTGTCAGCTTTTGGACACCTTTGAAGGTGTTTTCTATGTGTTTCTATGTGTTTTTGTTTGCCTGCCATTGGTTTTAACGGTGTTCGAAGGTGTTCGACGAACAGTTCGACGAACAGTTCAGCGAACACACGGGTGTTCGACGAACCGAACCGAACTCGAACACTACGGGGGTGGCTCAACACTACTCTTTACAGACACTGATTTGGCTATTTAATGAGAATTGACTTCTATAAAATTGTTTTCCAAATGTGCTAATCTTTACATGGTTCTACATATTCATGCTACATCTCATGTCCATAAGCTATATTCACCCAAAGAGAATGTAGTCACTGGCCGGACCACAGCACCGAGCCAGAACTATAAGGTAAGCTTAGTAGGAGACACCTTGTCTGGCTGCATGAGTTTGTCTCTAACCACGATCTTAATATATGGAAGCTATTAGTATAATTGGTATTCCATGACCCTGTGGTATTAACTAGATATAAAGCAATACTAGATCTGCTACACAAAAATCTTATCGACGTTCTGCTTCCCTGGAGTATTTTACTTCTTATATTTCACTGGCCTTGTCTAACAGTAAGTAAATGTAACAAGGATGTAGAACATGACGTGCTGTGATCTCCTGGTATTCACCATACATAACGTAATGATGACAATCCATCACCCATCATTTCTATGACCTGTGAGATATGTGCATTGTAAAGATGAGCCAAGGACAACACGCAATCCTGCAAATAAATATTGTGACACTGTAATACCTTGTAGTGGCACGTGGAGAGTGAATGTGGCATATATTCTCGTCTTCTTCTTTCTTTTCGCCTCAATTATTCAAGAAATCAGAAATTATAGTTTTATACTGACTGATTTATCCTTATATTTATTGTTTCTTTTTATTTTGTAGTCAAGAAAAAAAATAAAAATAAAAATACCGAACTGATACAATTCGGTTCACAAAACAATAATAATGAAGGATAACTCTTATGATAAATTCCAAAAAAGTTACTAAGTCAAGTTGCATAATGAAGCGGGTGTATAAAACAGTTGGTCCATGCCTTAGGGTAATGGTCTAAGATAATGTGAAAAACTGCACAAAAAAATCACTTAGCTGGAGAACGTTTTAAGCTTGCGTGAAGGCAAGGATTTAGGATGATCCAACAGGCAAAATGTCCATGGAAAATGCAGCTTCAAACTCCAAACAAGTCCAGCATGAGGTCTTATCTACAAATCATTATTTTGCAGCAGAAGTTGTAAGCCAAAATCTGCAGTGGAATATACAGAAAGAAAAACTACAAGGGCAGGTGTAGACCCCCGTTTTTTGACTGTTGCTAGGTGTTTCAGCTGTGTGTAAATCATCATCCTCTCCTATTTAGTTTCTCTTCCTTTTCTCTCTGGTGTTCCTCTCTGTTGTCTGTGAGTGTATATTTGTAGTATTTTCAGTTATCCCTGTACATCTTTCCCTGTTTGTCTGGTTTGTGTATACACATACACTATTCCTCCCCTCTTTCCTGGGTGGTGGAGGGGGACAGATATACGGCTGATTCAGGAGTTCAGCAAGGTACATGGCCCCAGCATCTTCACCATCAGAAGTAATCTGGAGATGTTTATGACAAGAACATAGTTTTGATTTTATACAAGTCACTAGTGTGGCCACATTTAAATTACTGTGTATTGTGGTCTTCAGTTTATAAGAAGGACATAGCTGAACTAGAGCAGGTGCAGAGGAGAGCGACCAAGGTTAATAAGGAAATGGGTGAGCTACAATACCAAGACAGGTTCAAACTTGAGATTACTCAGTTTGTATAAATAAAGGCTTAGGGGTGATATTAGTACAATTTACAAATATATGAAGGGACTGTATAGAAATCTTTCCAATGATCTTTTTACATTTAGGTCTGCAGCGATGACAAAAGGCATCTTCTACATCAAGTGGAAAGAAGGTTTAATCATCACAGATAGCGATTCTATATTGTAGCAGCAATGAGACTATGATACTCGCAGCCACATGATGATGTAATGGTTGATCCACCAAAGAAGTTCAGGGAGGGTCTGGATGCCTTTCTTGAAAAATATATTACTAAAAGTTATAGGTAATTAATAAGTTCTGTGATGGGACATTGATCTAACATTGATCCAGGGAACTAGTCTGATTGCCATATATGGAGTTGGAAATGATTTTTTCCCCTAATGTTGAGCTATTAGTGTCTGCCACATGGGGATTTTGCCTTCCTCTGGATCAATATGAACTCGATGGACTTATGTCTACCTTCAACCTTAAAAACTATGAAACAATATGTTTCAAGACCTCTTCTAAATGTATAGATGTGTTCTCTAATCTTCCTTTTTAATTTTCGCATTGTGCATCCTACATTGAAAAGATCATATTGGCATAATAAATATAATAGACCGTGGGCAGCACAGTGGCTCAGTGGTTTGCACTGAAGCCTTGCAGCACTGGGGTCCTGGATTCAAATCCCACCAAAGACAACATCTGGAAGGAGTTTGTATGTTCTCCCCATGTTGCGTGGGTTTCCTCCCACACTTCAAGGACATACTGATAGAGAATGTAGATTGTGAGCCCCAATTGGGACAGTACCGATAATGTCTGTAAATGGTCTGACTTGTAAAGTGCTGCGGAATATGTTGGCGCTATATAAATAAAAAGATTATTATTATTACATTAGTGCTAATTGTCTCTTCAGAGAGGAAGAGGACTAGAACTCTAGTGCCATCTACAGGAAGTAGCAATCCTAAAAGTCAATAGTGGCCCTTTAACGAGCCTTATCACATGACTTAGGCTTTTCGCCTACAGGTGCATCTCACTAAACTAGAATATCATCAAAAAGTTAATTTATTTCAGTTTTTCAATAAAAAAAAGTGAAACTCATATATTATATACAGTCATTACAAACAGAGTGATCTATTTCAAGTTTTTATTTCTGTTAATGTTGATGATTATGGCTTACAGCCAATGAAAACACAAAAGTCATTATCTCAGTAAATTAGAATAGCTTGAAAAATGTTTTTAAAATCTGAAATGTATGTTCAGTAAATGCCCTCAATACTTGGTCGGGACTCCTTTTGCATCAATTACTGCATCAATGCGGCTTGGCATGGAGGTGATCAGCCTGTGGCACTGCTGAGGTGTTATGGGAGCCCAGGTTGCTTTGATAGCAGCCTTCAGCTCGTCTGCATTGTTGGGTCTGGTGTCTCTCATCTTCCTCTTGACAATGCCCCATAGATTTTCTATGAGGTTAAGGTCAGGCGAGTTTGCTGCCAATCAAGCACAGTGATACTGTTGTTTTTAAACCAGGTATTGGTACTTTTGGCAGTGTGGACAAGTGCCAAGTCCTGCTGGAAAATGAAATTTCCATCTCTAAAAAGGTTGTCGGCAGAGGGAAGCATGAAGTGCTCTAAAATTTCCTGGTAGACGGCTGTGCTGACTTTGGTCTTGATAAAACACAGTGAACCTACACCAGCAGATGACATGGCTCCCCAAACCATCACTGATTGTGGAAACTTCACACTAGACCTCAAGCAGCTTGGATTGTGGCCTCTCCACTCTTCCTCCAGACTCTGGGACCTTGATTTCCAAATGAAAATTGGAACTCTGGGACCTTGTGGAGTGTGTCAATGACTGCCTTCTGGACACCTGTCAAGTCAGCAGTCTTCCCCATGATTGTGGAACCTACTGAAACAGAAAAAGATACCTTTTTAAATGCTTAGGAAGCCTTTGCAGGTGTTTTTTGTTAATTATTTTAATTTGCTGAGATAATGACTTTTGTGTTTTCATTGGCTGTAAGCCATAATCATCAACATTAACAGAAATAAACACTTGAAATAGATCACTCTGTTTGTAATGACTCTATATAATATATGAGTTTCACTTTATGTATTGAAGAACTGAAATAAATTAACTTTTTGATGATATTCTAATTTAGTGAGATGCACCTGTAAGTCATATGATAAGGCTCGTTAAAGGGTCACTATTGACTTTTAGGATTGCAACTTCCTGAAGGTGGTACTAGAGTTCCTCTCTGAAGAGACAATTTGCATATTTCCCAGAGGAGCATTGCGGCTTTAAAAGTCTCCTCACCTGACGTGCTTAACACGTCACTCTCCGCAAGGATAAATATTACCCCTAGACACATTAGTGCTGGCACACATCATAGCAGATTTTAGATAATAAATCTTTAAATCTTTCCATCATTATGTGATGTAAAGAAAATGTATTTATTTTTTTGCAACAATCATGTAGAGGGAAATTTTTACAACCTATTCATTTAACTTTTTTTTTTTAAAACAACCCTTTTCTACATTATTACAATCTGTGTTCTTGGTAAAGCATCATCTAACCATTGTATCCTTAATATTGGGTGCCCTTTTGAAGACAATAACTGGCTTGTCTGGTATGTGTGGACTTAAAATAGTGACATACTTAAAGAGAACCGGTCAGTTGCTCTAAAAATTAAATACCTTGTCAAAATCCGTGTGCGCCCATGATTCTGACTTTTTTCAGTTTTGCGCTGCGTCGTTTCATTGCACAGATTATTATTATTGAAGTGCAAGTTGTGAAATGTCTACTTGTAGTTCAACTGGGAGTGCACTTTTACCCCTCCCTCCAGGATGTTTTCAATCACAGCTCAGCAAGCTATCTAGCAGTCTCATATTCTGCCAAGCATGATTGGCAGTGTGAAGGTGGGTGGGGTGAAGGTTCACACTCCCATAAGAAGCTCTGAGATCACACTTAGAATACTATGTATAGACTTCTGAGCTGTGATTGTCACTATTTGAGAGGAAGAAGTGAAAGTGCATGTCCCCAGAAAATATGCCAAGTTGAACTACAAGCAGAGATTTCACATATTGCACTCCAAAAGCAATAAATGTGAAGATCTCTGCAATGGAGCAATGCAGTGCAAAATGTAAAAAAGTGGCAGAATCAGTGATTTTTTATAAGGTATTATTTAATTAAATTTTTTGAGCAAGTGACAAGTCCCCTTTAAAAAGATAGAAGTATACGGTACATACCTCCTAAGCAACTTAAATATCCTGTGTGAGGAACACATACTTATATTTCCTATCTGACCCAAGTTCCTGTTTATTTTTTTTATTACTTGGCCTAAAATATTTTGTTTATCTGACCTCGTTCGTTGTGCCTTCCAAATCTATCCAAATAAACTTGTTCCACCTAATCATTAAGTTTGGAACAATTGCATAAAAAAATGGCTTTTGGGAATATTCCTGAGTCATACTGGATGATAGCAATTCTTGCTATCAAAGAATTTTTTAAAAAAATTTATTATACAAAACTCCATTTTCTAGTGAAATTTCAAAAATCAACACTATCATAATTAATATTTTTGACTAAAAAAATGTTCTAATTATTTTTATTCAAATCATTAATAAGTAATCTTGTTTCTTGTTCCTATCTTCCTACTCCTACTATAGAAGTAAACAAGTGTCTGTATATCTTCTTAAATACAACTAGGAGTGAGATGAAGTGGCTAATTAGGGAAAAAAAACAACTTTCCAATAAAGCATAAAAATGTTAGAAAAACCAGGAGTGAACTTCGCCCCCGTTGCAATTCCTGTTATCTGTATAAAAAAATTGGTTACCATAACAAAAATAATTCAGTGTGAGAGAAAAAAAGTAAACATTCCCATAAAAAAGTGTTTTTAATTGATGTGTTTCTATCTAAAAAAAAGAGTGGCAATTAAGACTTAATAGCCCCATATAGATAGTCCCAAGAAAAAAATGACACTTATCATTAGTAGTCCCTTAGACCCAACGCGTTTCCCCCTGGTTTCCACCAGGGTTCATGAGAGGACCTGAGGAGGACATCAATCTCTCTCCTTAGAGAGAGACACACGCAGCACTGACTGGTTGTCTGAGGAGAGAGATTGATGTCCTCCTCAGGTCCCCTGATGAACCCTGGTGGAAACCAGGGGGAAACGCGTTGGGACTAAGGGACTACTAATGATAAGTGCCATTTTTTTCTTGGGACTATCAAGTCTTAATTGCCACTCTTTATCTGTATGATTTGTCAGAGGGACTAAGGGTCTACTAATGATAAGTGCCATTTTTGGTTTGGGACTATATATATGGGACTATTAAATCTTAGGTGCCATTCTTTATCTGTATGAATTGTCAGACTGTTTGCTCAAATTGTAGCTTGTATACCTAGAGATTATTGTGTTGAATAGCCCTCTACAAATAATCGTTTGCTCTAATGACTAATTTTGCCCTAATGACTAATTTTGCCCTAATGACTAATTGTGGATCTTATATTATGCTACATACAGTACAGACCAAAAGTTTGGACACACCTTCTCATTTAAAGATTTTTCTGTATTTTCATGACAATGAAAATTGTACATTCACACTGAAGGCATCAAAACTATGAACTAACACATGTGGAATTATATACTTAACAAAAAAGTGTGAAACAACTGAAAATATGTCTTATATTCTAGGTTCGTCAAAGTAGTCACCTTTTCCTTTGATGACTGCTTTGCACACTCTTGGCATTCTTTTGATGAGCTTCAAGAGGTAGTAACCGGAAACGGTTTTCACTTCACAGGTGTGTCCTGTCAGGTTTAATAAGTGTGATTTCTTGCCTTATAAATGGGGTTGGGACCATCAGTTGTGTTGTGCAGAAGTCAGGTGGATACACAGCTGATAGTCCTACTGAATAGACTGTTAGAATTTGTATTATGGCAAGAAAAAAGCAGCTAAGTAAAGAAAAACGAGTGGCCATCATTACTTTAAGAAATGAAGGTCAGTCAGTCCAAAAAATTGGGAAAACTTTGAAAGTGTCCCCAAGTGCAGTTGCAAAAACCATCAAGCGCTACAAAGAAACTGGCTCACATGAGGACCGCCCCAGGAAAGGGAGACCAAGAGTCACCTCTGCTTCTGAGGATAAGTTTATCCGAGTCACCAGCCTCAGAAATCGCAGGTTAACAGCAGCTCAGGTTAGAGACAAGGTCAATGCCACACAGAGTTCTAGCAGCAGACACATCTCTACAACAACTGTTAAGAGGAGACTAGCAGGCCTTCATGGTAAAATAGCTGCTAGGAAACCACTGCTAAGGACAGGCAACAAGCAGGAGAGACAAGTTTGGGCTAAAGAACACAAGGAATGGACATTAGACCAGTGGAAATCTGTGCTTTGGTCTGATGAGTCCAAATTTGAGATCTTTGGTTCCAACCACCGTGTCTTTGTGCGACGCAGAAAAGGTGAACGGATGGACTCTACATGCCTGGTTCCCACCGTGAAGCATGGAGGAGGAGGTGTGATGGTGTGGGGGTGCTTTCCTGGTGACACTGTTGGGGATTTATTCAAAATTGAAGGCATACTGAACCAGCCTGGCTACCACAGCATCTTGCAGCGGCATGCTATTCCATCCGGTTTGCGTTTAGTTGCACCATCATTTATTTTTCAACAGGACAATGATCCCAAACATGCCTCCAGGCTGTGTAAGGGCTATTTGACCAAGAAGGAGAGTGATGGGGTGCTACGCCAGATGACCTGGCCTCCACAGTCACCAGATCACCAGACCTGAACCCAATTGAGATGGTTTGGGGTGAGCTGGACCGCAGAGTGAAGGCAAAAGGGCCAACAAGTGCTAAGCATCTCTGGGAACTCCTTCAAGATTGTTGGAAGACCATTTCCGGTGACTACCTCTTGAAGCTCATCAAGAGAATGCCAAGTGTGTGCAAAGCAGTCATTAAAGCAAAAGGTGGCTACTTTGAAGAACCTAGAATATAAGACATATTTTCAGTTGTTTCACACTTTTTTGTTAAGTATATAATTCCACATGTGTTATTTCATAGTTTTGATGCCTTCAGTGTGAATGTACAATTTTCATAGTCATGAAAATACAGAAAAATCTTTAAATGAGAAGGTGTGTCCAAACTTTTGGTCTGTACTGTATGTGATACCTATCTCTGTGGAACCCACACTGGAGATTTATTATTCAAGAGAGATTGATCAATATAGCTGTGTATCGGATCATTATATTGCATTAGGATATTAGCTGCTAACTATCTATAAATTAATTTTATTTAAGCAACACTAGGATTAATCGTCTATTATGGTCTCCAGTTGCTGGCATCTGTCCCATTGAACAGATCTGGTCATATTTATTACTATATACCGGCTGATAAAACCTATACGTTCACTTATTTTTCTACCCTTTTCCTACCATTGTGGTTTTTAAATATTTTGAAGAGGGTTTTTGTAGGGATATAAGGGACACGACGTGGAGCTGGGGCGCCACAAAGTACAAATTAGGGTGCCAACCTCCGCTGCCAGGAAGGGAGAGGAATTAGGGATAAAATAGGAACAGCATTAATCTGTATTCCTTCCTGTCGGTATAAGATCTAAATCTGATGTCCCATTTTTTGAAGATTTCTTGAGGATTATTGTTGTTCGTGTATGGATTTTTTCAGTCCTTTTTAAACGTAATTAATAAAAGTTATTTTTTAGGGGTCTTTTTTCTTCTGGTTGTTGCTTACTAAGAATTCAAGTCTGTGACATGTTCAAGTTCATGGAACTTATTACGCATTTCTTTTTGATTTAACGTAAAGCTAAAGGACAGTTTGTATGGTGCTTTTGCAATGAGGCATTGGGACACAGTGTAGAAAAATGTAATTCCCTTCCGTTAAACTTGATTGATATGTGCGGTCATCTGCAGCGCATTAGGTCACCCTAGAAAAACCTATGTGTTCGTCAATTCTATTTGTAAAAGGTGTCATACAGCAAAAAAACCCATTCCAGCAATGTGGACTCCTTTATTTGTCACTGCTATCTATTGCACTGTATTTTAGGTAAATCACTAAGTAATTCGGGAACTGCTTGGCTGTTGAACTCTACTCTTGGGTCAGGCTTGCAGTAATGATTTGTCAATAAACTTGCTATCACTAATTAATGTGGTGTGATTTTTGGGGGATAGTCACATAAAAGAGTTATGGTAACAGGATGAAGAGTCTTAAAAGTAAAGCCAGAGGCCTGAGTAAAATCAAATATTAATGTGATAGAAAGTTTTATGCTGACATCACATAAATACAATGTGAAAGCATATTTTCAGCCTATATGTGTCTTTCAGAATATGTGCTGAGCAGACAGACTGTGAGATATGTGACATTAGGGAACAAATACAAAGTCAGGTAAAGTTTGGAAACTTTTTTTTTTTACGTTTTATAATTGATTGATGTACAACCCCAATTCCAAAAAATGTTGGGACGTTGTGTAAAATGTAAAGAAAACAGGAATGTAATGGTTTGGAAATCTCTTATAGCCATATTTTATTCACAACAGAACATACAACACAGATCAGAAGTTGAACGTTAGATATTTTTCCATGTAATTTGAAAAAAATTAACTCATTTAGAAATCAACACATCTCAAAAAAGTTGGAATAGGGTTAACAAAAACCTGTAAAAAATAAGTGGTACTAATGAAAAATAACTGGAGGGTCAATTTTCAACTAAGTCATATGACTGTGTATAAAAAGAGCGTGTGAGAGAGGCAGAGTCTCTCAGAAGCAAAGATGGTCAGAGGATCTAAAAACTATGGAACAATGTCAGAAAACTGTTCTTTAAGGTTCAATAGCAAGGATTTTGAATATCCCATCATTTACAGTACATCATATCATAAAAAGATTCAGAGTTTCTGGAGAAATCCATGTGCACAAGGGTCAAGACCAACAGTCAATATTGGATGCTCATGATCTATGGGAACTCAGGCAGCACTGCATTAAATACAGGCACTATTCAGTTGTGCAAATCACTGCATGAGCTCAGGAATAGTTACAGAGATCATAGTCTGGACACAATTTGCTGGGAAATCCACAAATACAAGTTAAAGCTATATCATGCAGAAAGCAAAAACCTTATAGTAACATAATGCAGAAATGCTGCTTTCTTCTTTGGGCCAAAGCTGATTTAAAATGCACTGAGGCAAAATGGCAAACTGCTATATGATCAGATTAATCAAAATTTGAAATTTTTTATGGAAACCGCAGATGCCATGTCCTGCAGACTCGCGGTGAGGGACCATCCAGCTTATCAACACTTAGTACATAAGCCTGCTGTAGCGCCGGCGTCCCTGCCCTCTGCTAGGCAGGGACGCTGTTCCCCTCACCTCTCTGCTCCGTGCCCGGCGTCCTCCTCCCGCTCTGCTGGCAGCGCGCGCTCCTTCCCGGCCACTGTGCTTAGGGCGCGCGCGCGCGCTCTCCCTCCCTCTTAAAGGGGCCGCGCGCGCCGTCCTAAGGAGTCCCCGGCCAATGGCCGGAGGACTTCACCATATATAAGGCACCTCCTCCAAAATGGAGGTGCCCGAGCAATGTTGTTGCACTGTTCACTACTCTGCTTCAGCCCTCAGGTCCCGTTGCCAGTTACCTGCCAGATACCTGCCAGATTCCTGCCAGCTTGCTGTCTTATTCCTGCCTGATATTCTGCTACCTGCCTGCTAGCCTGAGGTCCGACGGTCTGCCTTACTACTCCTGTCAGTCTGTCTAAGGACCAGCTTGCCCGCTCACCTGGGAGCGCACATCAACTACCTGCCTGCTTGCCTGAGGTCCGACGGTCTGCCTTCCAACTCTTGTCAGTCTGTCTATGGACCAGCTTGCCCGCTCACCTGGGAGCGCACATCTGCTACCTGCCTGCTAGCCTACCTGGAGGCTCTGCCGTCACGTGCTGTGACCACCTGCCTGTCCAGTGACTCCTGCCCGCTCACCTGGGAGCGCTCATCTGCTGCCTGTCTGCTAGCCTACCTGGAGGCTCTGCCGTCACGTGCTGTGACCACCCGCCTGTCCAGAGACTTCTGCCCGCTCACCTGGGAGCGCTCATCTGCCGCCTGTCTGTTGGTCTTCCTGGAGGCTCCGCCGTCACATGCTGTGACCACCCGTTTATCCAGAGACTCTCGCCTGCTCACCTGGGAGCTCACGTCTACCATCAGCCGCCACAGGTCGTACCAACCCTTTACCCAGAGACTGCCCCGGTCACTTGCCGTGACCATCTGCCCGTTCACCCAGAGACTGCCCCGGTCACTTGCCGTGACCATCTGCCCGTTCACCCAGAGACTGCCCCGGTCACTTGCCGTGACCATCTGCCCGTTCATCCAGAGACTGCCCCGGTCACTTGCCGTGACCTCCTGCCCGTTCTTCTAGAGACTGTCCCGGTCACCTGCTGTGACTGCCTGCCTGGTCGCCACCCGCTCCCCTACAAGGACCGCCCCCTTGTATAGTAGCTCAGAGGTTCCGCCTCCCAGACCCGTTATAGTTTGCTCGGGCCATGGAACCCGGTGGCACCCAAGCTCCCTCGCTCTCGGACCTGTGTCATGAACTGTCCCGTCAGAGGTCCCAACAGGAGTCCATCCTGGGTCACCTGCGGAATGTCAATTCTCGCCTGGACACTCTGACTGCTCCACCAGCAACCTCCGCCAGTGCCATGACTCGCAATCCGGCAGCTCCGCTGTCCACTAATACCATGGTATCCTACCCCGGACCCCGGCTTTCTGCACCTCCTCGCTTCGGAGGCGACTCCGCCCAGGCTCGGGGCTTCATAAATCAGTGCACCCTGCACTTTGAACTCCTGTCCCACCAGTTTAACTCCGACCGGGCCAAAATTGCCTTCATCATGTCCCATCTCACCGGGGAGACCCTGGCCTGGCTAAATCCTCTATGGGAGAGAGGAGACCCCCTGGTGTCCGACTTGCCTGCCTTTCTCATGGCTTTCCGGAAAGTCTTCGACGAACCCGGACGGAAGACCTCATCCGCATCATCACTGCTACGCCTCCATCAGGGAAGTCTCACCGTGGGCCAATATGCCATACGGTTCCGTACCCTTGCCTCGGAGCTGGCCTGGGATAACGACGCTCTGGTATCCGTCTTCTGGGAGGGTCTGTCCGGCCGTATTAAAGATGAACTTGCCGGTCGGGACATTCCTACCACTCTCGATGACCTAATAACTCTTGCCACCCGGATTGACCTACGGTTCCAGGAGCGTGCCAAAGAGGTCACCCATGAGAGGAGGTTTCCACTTCTAGCTCCTACTTTTCAGAAATCCGTCTCTCCCCAGGTACACTCTCCTGAGCTTATGCAGGTCGACCAGACCAAGATGGTCAAAACCCGTCAGGACTTACGCCGTGCCGAGGGGAGCTGCTTCTACTGTGGCAGTAAGGAGCACCGGATCCGTGCCTGCCCGGAGAGGTCGGGAAACGCCTGTGTCTAGGTTCGCTCAGAGAGGTCGACCTAGACAAGAATAAATCCTCTCCATCTCTGCTGCTGTCAGTCTCAATTGTCTGCGGGGAGAACCGTTTTTTCGAACTAGCCCAACTTGACTCTGGAGCAGCCGGGAATCTTATTTCACAGTCCCTGGTAGAGAAATACCGCATCCCCACCAAACCTCTGGCTGTACCCTTGTCTGTTGCTGCCGTGGATGGGGGTCTCTTACCACGCCCCATCCAACTCATCACCGAATCCATTACTCTGCAGGTGGGAATGCTGCATTCTGAGAGTATCTCCTTTCATGTTCTGCCTGGACTCTCTCACGCCCTCTTGCTAGGTCTACCTTGGCTCCAGAGACATGCAACCGTGCTTGACTGGCAGACCGGAGAAGTCCTTCGCTGGGGACAGGACTGCCATAAGACCTGTCTGGTTCCCGTCCATCCTGTCCGTCCTTCTCCTACCCCAGCTAATCTACCTGGACTTCCGATTCCTTATTGGTCTTATGCTGATGTCTTTAATAAAAAGGAGGCAGAGACACTACCCCCTCATAGACCATACGACTGCCCTATCGACCTGTTACCTGGTACTACTCCTCCCCGTGGGCGTATTTATCCATTATCCGCTGCTGAGACCCGGTCGATGTCCGAATATATTGAGGAGAATCTGGCCAGGGGATTCATCCGGAAATCTACCTCCCCGGCGGGAGCAGGCTTCTTTTTCGTCAAAAAGAAGGACGGCTCTCTCCGTCCCTGTATAGACTATAGAGGCCTTAACCAGATCACGGTGAAGAATAAGTACCCCCTTCCGCTCATTCCGGAGTTATTTGATCGTCTGAGGGGGGCTAGAATCTTCACCAAACTGGACCTCCGTGGGGCGTACAACCTGGTTCGTATCCGTTAGGGGGATGAATGGAAGACGGCATTCAACACCCGGGATGGCCACTATGAATATCTGATAATGCCCTTTGGTCTCTGTAACGCTCCTGCCGTCTTTCAAGAGTTGGTCAATGACATCTTCCGGGACCTTCTCTACTCCTGCGTAGTGGTGTACCTGGACGACATCTTGGTCTTCTCTCCGGATCTCCAGACTCACCGGAGGGACGTTCGTCAGGTCCTGCTCAGGCAGAATCACCTCTTCGCTAAATATGAGAAGTGCCTCTTTGAGCAGACCTCGCTTCCGTTTTTGGGCTACATTATTTCTCAGACCGGCCTACGAATGGATCCAGAGAAACTGTCTGCCATCGAGAAATGGCCTCGACCGGAGGGGTTGAAGGCCATTCAGCGGTTCCTGGGCTTCGCCAACTACTACCGCCTCTTCATACCGCACTTCTCTTCCCGGACTGCCCCAATTTCCGCGCTCACCCGTAAGGGTACTAATCCCAAAGAGTGGCCGCCCGAAGCAGAGGAGGCCTTTCTTTCCTTAAAACAGGCCTTCTCTTCCGCCCCGGTGCTGCATCGCCCGGACGGCAACAAGCAGTTCTTCCTGGAAGTTGACGCCTCCTCCTCTGGAGCCGGAGCGGTACTTACTCAAAAATCATCTTCCGGGAGGATGGTAACTTGCGGCTTCTTCTCTAAACTCTTCTCCGCCTCAGAGCGCAATTATTCCATAGGAGACCGAGAGTTATTGGCCATCAAACTGGCATTGGAGGAGTGGCGTTACCTGCTCGAGGGGGCTCTTCACCCGGTAATAATTTACACTGACCACAAGAACTTGGCTTACCTCCAGCATGCCCAGAGACTTAACCCGCGCCAAGCCCGGTGGTCCTTGTTTTTTGCTCGCTTTCATTTTGTTCTTCATTTTCGCCCGGCTGACAAAAACGTCAAGGCGGACGCCTTGTCTCGATCCTTTCTGGTGTCTGATCTCGAGGAAGATCCGAAACACATCATCGATCCCGCCAGAGTAATGCAGGTGGCTCCCGTGAGTCTAAATCGTCTCCCTCCCGGAAAGACGTTCGTATCAGTACCTGATCGGGAGAAGATCCTTCACTGGGGTCACTCGTCTAAACTGGCTGGCCACGCCGGTCAGAAAAAGACCCTCCAGCTTATTACCCGGCACTACTGGTGGCCTACCCTGCACAAGGACGTAATAGACTTTGTTTCTGCCTGTGTGTCCTGCGCCCGCAACAAGGTTCCGAGACATCTGCCAGCCGGTCGCCTCCTTCCGCTTTCTGTACCTGCTGCCCCCTGGCAGCATATAGCAATGGACTTTATAACTGACCTCCCAGTCTCTGCCGGTTGTACGTTCATTTGGGTGGTCGCTGACCGCTTCTCCAAGATGGCTCATTTCGTTCCCCTGCCAGGCCTCCCGTCTGCACCCGAGCTAGCGAAAGACTTTATTCGTCACATCTTTCGTTTTCATGGCCTGCCCCTCCACATCGTGTCGGATCGTGGGGTACAGTTCACCTCACGCTTCTGGAGAGCCACTTGTAAACTGCTAGACGTCACCCTGGACTTCTCTTCCGCTTACCACCCACAGTCCAATGGTCAAGTGGAGCGGATCAATCAGAACCTGACCAGTTACCTCCGGCACTTCGTTAATGCCCATCATTCAGACTGGGTGGATCTCCTACCATGGGCCGAGTTCTCTTATCACAATCACGAGAGCGAATCCTCCTCCAAATCCCCGTTTTTTGTACTCTTCGGTCAGCATCCTCGGATTCCTTTTCCTGTCTCCACCTCTGTGGACAACCCGGCTGCGGAATCTCTCGTTAGCAAATTTTTCTCCATTTGGGAGAGTACCCGATCCGCACTCCTTCAGTCGTCCGAACGGATGAAAAGACACGCTGACAAAAAACGCCTGGATCCTCCACAATTTCGTCCTGGAGATAAAGTCTGGCTCTCATCTAAATTTGTCCGACTCAAGATACATTCTTACAAGTTAGGGCCTCGGTTCATCGGTCCTCTGGAGGTCATCAGTCAGATCAACCCGGTGGCCTATAAATTGAAACTCCCGGCCAACTTACGGATCCCTAACTCCTTCCATGTATCTCTCCTCAAACCTGTGGTACTTAACTCTTTTTCCAAGTCTACAGGTACGCCTCCTGCTCCGGTTTCTGCTGAGGACGAGTTTGAGGTAGAGAACATTCTTGCCACCAAAAGGGTAAGAGGAAAGACCTTTTTTCTAGTAGATTGGAAGGGGTTTGGTCCTGAGGAGAGAACGTGGGAGCCCCGGGAGAACATCCATGCCCCGCTCATCCTTGCTAAATTTCTGTCTGGCCTAAAAAAGGGGGGGCCTAAAGGGGGGGGTACTGTAGCGCCGGCGTCCCTGCCCTCTGCTAGGCAGGGACGCTGTTCCCCTCACCTCTCTGCTCCGTGCCCGGCGTCCTCCTCCCGCTCTGCTGGCAGCGCGCGCTCCTTCCCGGCCACTGTGCTTAGGGCGCGCGCGCTCTCCCTCCCTCTTAAAGGGGCCGCGCGCCGTCCTAAGGAGTCCCCGGCCAATGGCCGGAGGACTTCACCATATATAAGGCACCTCCTCCAAAATGGAGGTGCCCGAGCAATGTTGTTGCACTGTTCACTACTCTGCTTCAGCCCTCAGGTCCCGTTGCCAGTTACCTGCCAGATACCTGCCAGATTCCTGCCAGCTTGCTGTCTTATTCCTGCCTGATATTCTGCTACCTGCCTGCTAGCCTGAGGTCCGACGGTCTGCCTTACTACTCCTGTCAGTCTGTCTAAGGACCAGCTTGCCCGCTCACCTGGGAGCGCACATCAACTACCTGCCTGCTTGCCTGAGGTCCGACGGTCTGCCTTCCAACTCTTGTCAGTCTGTCTATGGACCACCTTGCCCGCTCACCTGGGAGCGCACATCTGCTACCTGCCTGCTAGCCTACCTGGAGGCTCTGCCGTCACGTGCTGTGACCACCTGCCTGTCCAGTGACTCCTGCCCGCTCACCTGGGAGCGCTCATCTGCTGCCTGTCTGCTAGCCTACCTGGAGGCTCTGCCGTCACGTGCTGTGACCACCCGCCTGTCCAGAGACTTCTGCCCGCTCACCTGGGAGCGCTCATCTGCCGCCTGTCTGTTGGTCTTCCTGGAGGCTCCGCCGTCACATGCTGTGACCACCCGTTTATCCAGAGACTCTCGCCTGCTCACCTGGGAGCTCACATCTACCATCAGCCGCCACAGGTCGTACCAACCCTTTACCCAGAGACTGCCCCGGTCACTTGCCGTGACCATCTGCCCGTTCACCCAGAGACTGCCCCGGTCACTTGCCGTGACCATCTGCCCGTTCATCCAGAGACTGCCCCGGTCACTTGCCGTGACCTCCTGCCCGTTCTTCTAGAGACTGTCCCGGTCACCTGCTGTGACTGCCTGCCTGGTCGCCACCCGCTCCCCTACAAGGACCGCCCCCTTGTATAGTAGCTCAGAGGTTCCGCCTCCCAGACCCGTTATACCTGCCTCTTCAATTGTATGGGTTTGCATTAGAGCCTATGGCATGGGCAGCTTACACATCTTGAAAGTCACTTTGAATTGTGATCATTATATAGAGATTTTAGAACAACTTATGCTCCCATCCATACAACATCTGTTTCAGGAAAGGCCTTGCATATTTCAGCAAGACAACACTAAACTGCATGCTACCTCCATAACAACAATATGGCTTCATAAAGGAAAAGTCCGGGTCATTAACTGGCTGCCAGCAGTCTAAATATTTCACCAACAGAAAACATTTGGATCATTATAAAGCAAAATATCTGGCAAAGAAAACCCCGGACTGTGGATAAGCCAGAATCATACATCAGATAAGAATGGTACAACATTCCTCATTCTTCTGTCAAAACTATAGCAATTGGTCTCCTCAAACTTTTTTGGAATTGGGTTTGTAAATTATAAGTGCAACACTGGATGGTGACAGATCATCAAATTTGCCATTTTACCTGATGCTTCTCAGTTTGAGAGAAATAAGTGTTGACCACATCTAGAACCTCAGCAGAATAACGATGTAACCTGTCCAGTAGAATAGGTACCAGGAAGGGGGCACAGGGTGCGGCCGCCCGGCGGCCGGCGCTCTGAGGGGCCCACCAGGAGCTACGCTACTTTTAACTGTATCATGGGTTAGTGCTTCATATTTTTAACAGCTAAATACAAGGTCAGAGCAGTATTTCTACTGACAACATTCCATGTGTCACTCAGCCCTCAGCACCTAACACCCTCAACACCCTTCACTGGGCAAATACTTCAGAGTATATTGAGTGATCTGGATATCATACTTGTCTCGATTCCACCGCTCAGTGTATTTTAGACCCAGTGACTGACCGCTCAGTTGTCCAATCTCGTGCGGGGGTATGCTGAGCTGCCGGTGTTTTGAGTGACAGCTGGACCATCCAATCTGGGATTGGGAGGTGCTGAGCTTTGTTCAGGTGTTCCCTGTTCCAGGTGATTGCCCAGCTACTTAACTGAGCTGTCTGTCCCAGATGGCTGCCTGTCGTAGTTTTTAGCTCTGTGTGGCTCATCCTCTGTGCTTTGTATTCTGACATTTTGTCCTTTTGTTGTTGGACCCTGGATTTGCCTATTGACTACCCATTTGAATTATCACTTTTGTCTTGACGCACTTGCACCATGGAATTCTGACTCTGGACTGTGACCTGACTACTTCTTTTGTCTTACCCCTTTGTATATGATGAGCCCTCTTGGTATCTGATCCCGGACATCTTGACATCTGACCCCGGACCTCTTGACTACCCAAGTCTCACGGTTTGTTCATGAGTATTGACTAGTATCACAATATTACCCACAGAGAACGGGCAAAGTGGAGAAACTAAATGGCACAGTAATGTTAAAGATCCAGAAAGCCATGGATGAGACTGGGAAGCCCTATTAACTTAGCATGAACATAGGGTAGCCCAACCCCACAACCCCAATCACAGAAAGAACTCTTCCCTGCACTCATAAGTATGTTTTCTCCCCAGAGGCAAAGGAAAGAACCCAGCTCGTGATTGAGTCATCCTTAAAAAACATGTCAGGAATGGCTTGGAACCTCGATTTGAACCACTGCAAAAAGGCCCTGGCCCTGTCTGACTTTCGAAGTTGGAACTCTCGTTTGTTTCCTGAGTTTATTGCATTAAGTTGGTCAAATACCATCATCAAGTCCTACTTGAGACCTCAGTAATCAGAGTGAAGGCCGCAATTGCTGGATAGTGAGATACAAGCCAAAATTACCCGCATCCTATAATTCTATAGTTCAGGAGTAATTTGAGGACATGAGAGTTATGGAGACCTGGACTTGGGGAATGGAGTGCAGAAAATCGAAGGTCTTCCTGTACTAGAAGAGATGAAAACTCTACCTGGAATAAAAGGTAACCTTTCTAAATAATCACAAGGGTCATGCTCCAATCCTTGTAGAGTTAAAATAAAAATCAAAAGAGGGGACTATAGGAGTATAATGGGTTACTACTTCATATTTTTAACTGCTACATACAAGGATGGAGCAGCAGAACTCCTGGTACCACTCCTCAGTCCTCAGCACCTCGCTGGAAACTATATTCATACATCATAATATAGAATGATCATAATTGGCTAAGTTCCCTGCATTGAGAATCTGTATCACATAATAAGTTAAGCTTAACAAGGCTTTTGTTTCTCAGTGAGAAGAGGCAACACACAGATACTCTCAGTATCGGCGTCTCTTCCCTCCAGCGCTTTTTTTTACACCCATTTGGAGCCACAGATGAATTGCAAACTAGATGACTTCAGTCTGATTCTAAATTAATTACTTTGACAGTAGACATGGCTGGGTCCCAGCTTTTTTGGGATGTGTTGCTGCCATCAATTTCTGAATGAATTAATTTTCTCAAGCGAAATGGAAAAATATTTAAAGTTCAACTTCTGATCTATGTTCTATGTCACATTGTGAATAAAATACGGATAGAATAGATAGAATATGTCTTGAAGAGATTTCCAAATCATTGCATTCTTGTTTTCTTTACATTTTACACAGCATTACAACTTTTTTGGAATTGGGTTTGTAAATTATACGTGCAACACTGGATGGTGACAGATCATCAAATTTGCCATTTTACCTGACGCTTCTCAGTTTGAGAGAAATAAGTGACCACCTATAGAACCTCAGCAAAATAACGGTGTAACCTGTCCAGTAGCATAACTACCGGGAAGGGAGCAGGGGCTACTTCTAACTATATCAGCGTGTGCCGATTCAGTTCAACTCTGCGGCAGAGCAGAGAGACACAATCTCCCTGCATTGCTACTGTGGGGCCTGTGAGCTGGGGGGGAACTGGGGCCAGCACCTGTACCACCCCCCCTGCAAATTCAACAGTATCGGCCTCTGCAGTTGAAAGCAATGATGGAGGAGGGAGCGTCAGCTGACTCTTACTCCCCCAACATTCTTTCACGGCATCTGATGTCTCAGAACACTATATTAAAGTGGCCATAAAACTGTATTTAGGACTATGGGCTGCATTATGCTGTATGGGCTATGGGGTGCAATATACTGTATGGGCTATGGGGTGCATTATGCTGTATAGACTATAGTGTGCATTATACTGTATGGGCTATGGGGTGCAATATACTGTATGGGTTATGGGGTGCATTATGCTGCATGGGCTATGGGGTGCATTATACTGTATGGGCTATGGGGTGCATTATACTGTATAGACTATAGTGTGCATTATGCTGTATGACTATGGGGTGCATTATACTGTATGGACTATGGGGTGCATTATACTGTATAGACTATAGTGTGTATTATGCTGTATGGCTATGGGGTGCATTATACTGTATGGACTATGGGGTGCATTATACTGTATAGACTATAGTGTGTATTATGCTGTATGGGCTATGGGGTGCATTATACTGTATAGACTATAGTGTGCATTATGCTGTATGGGCTATGGGGTGCAATATACTGTATGGGCTATGGGGTGGCATTATGCTGTATGGGCTATGGGATACATTAAACTGTATGGGCTATGGGGTGCATTATACTGTATACAATATAGTGTGTATTATGCTGTATGGGCTATGGGGTGCATTATACTCTATAGACTATAGTGTGCATTATGCTGTATGGGCTATGGGGTGCATTATACTGTATGGGTTATGGGGTGCATTATACTATATGGGCTATGGGGTGCATTATACTGAATGGGCTATGGGGTGCATTATACTGTATGGGCTATGGGATGCATTATACTGTATGGACTATCATGGGATGCATTATACTGTATGGGCTATGGGGTACATTATACTGTATGGACTATGTGGTTTATTATACTGTATGAGTAATGGGGTGCATTATACTGTATGGACTATGAGGAGCATTACACTGCATGGGTAATGGGGTGCATTATAATATATGGGCTATCGGGTGTATTATAATATATGGACTATGGGGTGCACTATACTATATGGACTATGAGAAGTCAAATGTGTCTTTGTTGTAATCTTTGCAGCCGAGTCCTAGCTGGAAGAAGTTGCTGTGTTGGTCTGGGCCAGATGGAAAAGACAGGAAAAGTGAATGACTTCACCAGAAAGAACATCAGCTGTAAGTCACCATCAATAGCTGTCACGGGTGTGTCAGATGTGACAGACAGTTGCCCTGCAGTTGGTTGCAGGAGATTTCTTCGTTTAGCATTACAGACGAATTCTTAGATCTGTCTCACTCTAGGACCCAGCGGCTACCTCCCGCCAGCTAATTGACACCCAGGCCTGGGTGTTTAAATACTTCCGGTTTGCTATACGGAGGTGCCGGTGATACTCACATGTTTCCTTGTGAAATATTGGAGCTACTGCAGTTCTTACTTCCTCTCTTGTGCTAAGAGGACGTGTGTGCAATCTCACTGAAGTCAGCTCAAGCTAAGTTTCCCCCGAGTCTGTCTACCTTGTTGTCTTTAGTTTAGTGGGGACTGACTAGTGCTCATGCCCCCCTTCCCTAGCCAGGGCCTAGCTCTAGGGAAATAGAGGGTTTAAGGTTTCTGTACGGCGATTGGTGAGGAACCAATATAAGGACAATAGGGGAGACAGCGTTACATCAGATCAGCCTAGGAAGTCTCCATTCCCCCTTTCCCTAGTGTCTGGACTCCCTTCCTCTCATCCCTTCGTGTTGCATTTAGTCTTTCCCACACTTGGCGTGACAATAACTGTACTGTAATCTCTTATATGTTCTGCAGGACTGATATCTATCACAATATGGTTACCATATGGCGGTAATATCAGTGCTGGTCTTTGTATAGAGATTTTTATTAGTAACAGTTCTGTAATCTGCTGAGGTTCTCCTACATCCACTATTAGGGTGCACCACCATAGTTGTAATCAGGGTTACATGGTTAAGGGCCCACTCAGAAGTTTTGCCCTAGCTGAACCCAACCCCTAGCTACGCCTCTGATATCACCTGTCCATTCACACTGTTCAGCCAATGACAGAGAGTAGATGGAATGGTGCTCAACCAATTAAGGGTACTCACAAACATAACCCTACGAGGGCTGCCACCATTCCAGAAGGAGAGGACTGTTTGAAGGGTTTGTGCTTTGTTACATTTACCATTCTAGTAGCTATATACTGCATCATATTTGTATTACATTGCCCTCATACTTACCCTTATGTTACGGCATCCGTGCATTACATATGATGTCCTCTCCTGTGGTGTTTGTCCCTCCCTTTTTTCACTGTTATGCCCATATTCCTGTTTTTTATCTATTTAACTAATACATTTTTGATATCTATTTCATATTTATGGGCTTATGACCATTATTTCTCCTCCTCCTTAGTTTTGATACTCAACTAATCATAAAGTGATTTAACAGGGCCTTAACGAATATTCCAAACATTGAAGATTATCACCTATCCACAGGATCAGTGACAACTTTGTGATCAGTGGGGGTCTGCATGCTGGGACCCTCCGATCCAATCTTGAGAACACAACCCTGTCAGAATAGAGGGGTGGCACTGCTCCATTCATTGTCTATGCTGAAGGAAAGGTAAATAGGAAAGGGTTCTTAACAGTTAGAGCAGATTGTGAAATGCCGACCACAAGAGGTAGTAATGGCAGACACTATAACAGCATGTAAAAATCAGGCTGAATACTTTCCATTGTGGGTTATAAATAATCACTTGATACAAAATGTATAGTTAGTTGAGAAAGGTTCAACTTGATGGACAATAAAGACCGATTTATATATTGCAACTTTTTAATAAGCCACGATTCTCACTCCAATAGGTGGGTGGCTCTAAAAAGTGAAATAAAAAAATCAGATCTAGACTGAAGTCTTACTTCTAAAGATTCACTAAACTGATCACACATCACTTGACATTTTGATAAATTTAGAGCAAATAACAGTAACACTGCTACAAGGATAACTGACTTAAAAAATTACGCCTTATGAAAAATTTTCCCCTTTATGTCAGTCATGATGAACTCTTAAATACATAAACTGTAACACTTGGCATATTGTGTGCGATCAGTGCCCTGTAGACAGTACAAGCTTGCTAAAAGCAGTGTCGTGCCGCCTTAGGCGATGTACTTGGTGCGTATGAATAGTTATCATTTCCCTTCTCTTCTTTATAACACACTAAGGCTGCAAATTAATTATGTTATCTGCATAAATCACCCTAATACATATTGATTTTCAGAATTCAAATGACTTGTTGAATTATTGTAGATAAAATCATGTGAAGAGTCAGCTCTTCTTATGTGTCCTTCACATTAGGATTATAGAGCAAATATTTCTGATGTTAATATGGTGGCTCTTAAAGATGTCTTCCCACTAGAAGAAATAATTCCCTAGGAAGCTATATGTTCTATTATTGTGTGTGTCACTTTAAAGGGGTTGTATACTACTCAGACAACCCCTTCTCAATCACTATGCTCTCCCCAAGTGAAATAATAACATCTATTACTCACCTCCAGTGCGGCGCTGATCCAGCAGTGTCGGCACTAGGTCTCCTAGGGCGTGATATTGTTATGTCATGTAATTCCTGTGGCTAATCAGCTCTGGCAACAATCTCTATGACTTTAAACAAATCACATACATCCAAAGGAAGGGAGAGTGAAGCAGCCTCTGATTGGCTGCAGGGATTACATGACATAATTGTGGCACCCCAAGGGTCTGGTTGCCACAGTGATAGAAATATTACGTCTGAGAGCAAGTGGGAGGTTCCCTGGTCAGGAGCCCTTGAGCATGCAACACCTCCTGTCCCAGACCAGATAGGGGAGGAACCTGCCCTATATAAACTGGGTCTGGGGCGGGGTTCGAGAGACTAGAGACTAGAGAGAGAACAAACAGACACAGGGAAAGCAACAGCTAGGAGCTCTGTAGGAGCAGGAGCTGAGTGCCAGGGACTGGAAGCAGATATTGCTCGTCCTGGCTGAAGACACTACTACCGGACAACGGAGTCCGAGGCTGTGAGGATCTCTAAGTCCAGCAGCAGAAACCAGCTGGCAGGGGATTTCAGGTCCTCTGGCCATAGGAAGCCCGGAGGCTCAGTCACACACACAAGGGACCGGTACTGCCATCGAGGAGCGGAAGCTACCAGAGGGTCCAAGTCACCAGCCATACGAGTGAGCACCACACGGTATACTCAGGGACGTGGGCTACTACCACTCGCTTACAGCAAGGTAGCCAGGAAGAGTGCAGATAGACGGGGAGGCCTACAACTCCACCTGGCCAGGGGAACTCCTGTTTGTTCACAGACTGACCAGGCCCCTTATGCCAGCCAGTACTCCCGGGAGGGTCTGCCTTATCATCATCAGTAAAGACCCTGAACTGCACTGCAAAGACTCTGAGTCATTCCTGCTTCACCTGTGCACCATCACTCCCATCATCCACACTCACTGCCCTGAGGCTATACTCCTCCCGTGGGGAGTTGTCCCATCCTCTGCTGCCCACACCACACCAGCCTCAGCGGTCTGCCTCGCAGCGGCGGTACACCCTGACCGCAATCTACCGGTGGCGTAGTCGGACATTAACCTTAAACATATAAAAGACTGCCACTGGTTTGACCACCCTGAGCCACGGGACCGGGTCACCGCCACGGAGACTACAACCCCCAGCATCCCACAAGAGACCCGGCTCCAGGTAACCCACACGCGTGCACACACGGCCCAGGGGGCGCGTCAACTTTTGGCGTAGTCGGCAGGATTTCGTGCCCGCCACCAACGTGTACTGCGTGCCTGAAGAAAGACTGTAATATTTACCTTGGTGGAGTTTCCCGCAGCCATTTTCCCGCCATTGGACGACATCTTCAGGACGCAGCGCGGGAAGAAGAGGGGCGTGGACGCCGAAAGCGGGGGAGATCTGAAGCCCCGCCCCACGCACTGACACTGCGCAAGGTCCTGGAAGGAGCCCAGCGAGCGCTGACGTCAGCAGTGCGCGACGCCAGGTTCTCAACGCAGATCATCGCCTGCGGAGCTACGGCCTACGGAGAAGAAAGAAAAGAAGGTAGGCCACGGTTCACCAGGGGGGAGGAAGACGCCCAAGATGGAGGGAACTTCAGCTGCAGGCGCGGCCGCTGCCGCAGTAATGCCATTTACAATGCCTTACATCCCTGGAGCAGCCTGGCTGCCCCAATACTCAGGGGAGTCGCATACCCTACGTGACTTTAAAGAGAAACTGTACAGCCTATTTAAAGTGTACCCCCTGATGGAGGGAAAAAATGTGAGCATATTGGTAGGCCAGCTAACCGGCGCAGCCCAACGTGAAGTAAAGTCCTGGTCAGTCAGGGACAAGGAGACCGTGAAGGAGATCTTAGCCCGTCTGAAGGACACTTTTGATACCCGTACCTCAGCAGAGATCAAAATGAGATTTTATGGGTGCAAGCAGCGGGCCCAAGACAGTATAAGAGACTATGCTTTAAATTTGCAAGAGGCCCTGGGAGCCATTAAACAGGCAGACCCTGACAGTGTGCGGAATGCAGATGAACTGTTGACTGAGCAATTCACTGAGGGTCTGCTGTCCAACGCCCACCGAACCCAGTTACGTGCAATGGCCTTGCAGAACCCTGGGTTAGACTTTGCAAAGTTCAAAGACAGGGCCATCCAGGTGCTCCGAGAACCGGCACCGGGTAGCGCTGTAACCCACCGGTGCCCTGCTATTACCTATCACCAGGAGGCGGCGCCCTTGTCTGCAGAGCCTGTGGGAGCTGGTGCGCAGGCTTTGGATAAAGACCCGGCTGCAGACCTGCACCATCAGGTCCAAGAACTGACCAAAAGCGTTGCCGCATTAACCAGGACTGTGGAGTCGTTACAGGTATCCTCTCCAGGAAGGATCAAGCTGGCCACCAGTCCGGAGGACGTCCCGTGGCGCCGACAGAGGAGGATCCCATCGTCCAGAGGAAGACCCAGCGACAGATACAACGAGGACGGACAACCCATCTGCCGCCGCTGCAATCAACCCGGACATATGGCAAGGTACTGTCATTTAAACGGGCACAACCTGGGGCAGAGGGCCAATCCCCAGGCATAAGATCATCAGGTCCATCGAACTGGCGTGATAAATGCGTAGGGGGACGTCCAGTCTTGCCTGTGGTACTGGATGGCATTCCTATGAGTGCCCTACTAGACACCGGGTCACAGGTAACTACCATCCCTTATGTGCTCTTTAAGCGGTACTGGAATGACTCGGACATAACCCGCTACCCAGATGACGACCTGAGTATCATCGCCAGCAATGGTTAGCCCGTGCCGCAGGAGGGATTCAAAGAGGTGACCATTAAAATCGGTAAGGTCGAACTGGCGGCACAAGGACTAATTATTGTGGACATTGATCGTCGTGAAAGTCACCCTAAAATAACCTTGGGTACTAACGTTATTGAGAATTGCCTTTCAGAAGTAATTGCCATTTTACAGCAGGTTGCCATGAATGCCAGCTCCGGCCAGCAGCGAGTCCTACAAAAGGAGATCCGGGCACTGATTAAATGGCAACAGGTAGAACTGTCGGGTGGTGAGATTGGTAGCGTTAGGATGAGTGACCCGTTCCCTATCGCCATGCCCCCAAAGAGTGAGATGATGATCTGGTGCCGGGCAGTTTTTGGTCTAAGAGGTAGAGACTACCAAGCAATGGTAGAACCCGTCTACTCAGACAGTAGGCCCACCATTTTGACAGCACGGGGGGTGGTCGATGTACGCCATGGGAGGGTACCCGTCCGCATCATAAATATCGGGGAGAGAGAAGTATACCTGCCCCGGTATGCCACGCTAGCCAAATTGTTCACCATAAACCAAAATTCTGTAAAGGCCGTAGAACCCTTGCCTCCATCTCAACCAGAGGAAGGTAACGGCTCTAAGAAACAAATGGAGGACTGGTGTCAGCAGCTGCATTTGGGTACTGACTCCACTTCCTCACACCAAAAACAGGTAGTCTACCGGGTCGTTCAGGAGTATGAAAGAGTCTTTAGTAAACATCCGCTAGACTTCGGGCGAGTAAAGGGGGTAGAGCATCACATCCCCACAGGAGACCATCCACCCATAAAGGAAAGATACCAACCTGTACCCCCTGCACACTATCAGCATGCAAAGGGGATGTTGTGAGACATGAAGGAGGCTAGGGTAATCAGGGACAGCTGTAGCCCCTGGGCAGCTCCACTAGTTCTAGTGAAAAAGAAGGACAACACAATGAGAATGTGCGAAGACTACAGAAAGGTCAACCGTATCACACACAAAGATGCGTACCCGTTACCTAGGATAGAAGAATCTTTAGCTGCATTAAAATCTGCTAACTTCTTCTCCACTTTGGATCTTACTAGCGGGTACTGGCAGGTTCCTGTAGCAGAGGCGGACAAGGAGAAAACTGCGTTCACCACCCCGATGGGTCTCAGCGAATTCAACTGTATGCCGTTTGGGCTCTGCAATGCACCAGGAACCTTCCAGAGGTTGATGGAATGCCGTCTGGGACACCGGAATTTCGAGACGGTCCTGTTATACCTGGACTATGTCATCGTTTATTCCAAAACCTACGAGGACCATCTGAAACACCTGGCAGAGGTGCTTGACGCCCTGGCAAGCTACGGCCTAAAGGTGATACCCTCCAAGTGTCATCTGCTGAAACCAAGGGTACAGTACCTGGGACACGTGGTGAGTGCCGACGGAGTGGCTCCCAACCGGTTTCACCAAAATGGCAGCTCCTATGCAGGACCTCCTGATAGGTCAATCCAGGAAGGCCAAAAACCAGAAGCCACCCTTCAGGTGGGAAAAGCTGGAAGAGGAGTACTTCCGCAAGCTGAAGATGGCCCTCACGGGGGATGAAATCCTGGCGTACCCTGACTACAGCCAGCCCTTTATCCTCCACAAGGACACGAGCAACATCGGGCTAGGAGCCGTACTATCCCAGATCCAGCAGGGGAGAGAATGGGTAATCGCTTGTGCCAGCCGAAAACTACGGCCCACAGAGAGAAACCCTGAGAATTATAGCTCATTCAAGCTAGAGTTCCTGGCAGTGGTGTGGGCAGTGACGGAACATTTCAAGCATTACCTTGCCTCCTCCAAGCTCACCGTGTACACGGACAACAACCCGTTGACACATCTGGACACTGCAAAACTTGGTGCCCTGGAGCAGAGATGGATGGCCCGCCTGTCCAACTATGAATTCACCATCAAATACCGGGCGGGATGCTCAAATGCCAACGCAGATGCCCTGTCCAGGATGCCGAACTTACTGGACGGAGGGGAGAATCCAGAGGAACTGGAAGAGATCGAACTCCCTGCGTTCCACTATCATGGGATTACCCAGTATTCCGACCGTGTAAGGGACAGGCACTCTTCTACATTCAATTCCTTACCCCACTACAGGTAGGCAGAGACTCAAGACAGTGACCCCGCAGTCCGTCTGGAGAAGGAAATGCTGACACAGGCTGATGCCCGCCTTGACCCAGACGCCCCGGAGGAGATCAAACAGCTGTGGAAGGAGAAGAGTAAGCTGTTTCTCTACAAGGGGAAGCTGTGCCGGAGAACTGTCAACTCCCGGACACATGAGCTGACCTGGCAGGTAGTGGTCCCGAGACGGGACGCGGCTATGGTCATGGAGGCATACCACGACGGAGCAGGGCACTTCGGATGGAAGAAGCTTGAGTTCCTGTTGCGTGACCGGTTCTTCTGGGTAAACATGAGAGGGGCCATTGAGAGATGGTGCAGAGACTGCGGCCCGTGCAACCTGAGGAGGAAGGACCGTGCCAGCCAGAAGACCCCCCTGCAGCCCATCATCACGAAGCAACCACTAGAACTGGTAGCCCTGGACCATGTGAAGCTGGCTCCGAGTAGGTCCGGGTACGTCTACGCCCTCACCATCGTAGACCACTACTCCCGGTTCCTGGTGGTAGTCCCTGTCAAGGACTTAACGGCTCAAACGGCAGCTAGAGCCTTCCAGCAGCACTTCTGCCGTCCACACGGGTATCCGGAGCAAGTGTTGACTGACCAAGGTCCAGCCTAAGAAGCGGAGGTCTTCCAGGAGTTCTGCAACTTGTATGGTTGCAAGAAGATAAGGACAACGCCTTACCACCCCCAAACCAACGGGCTGTGTGAGAAAATGAACAATATCGTCATTGATCTCCTCAAGACGTTGCCCCTGGAAGAACGCAGCCTGTGGCTGGAGAAGCTGCCAGACCTGATTGACTTGTATAACCATATCACGGTGAATGCTACAAATTGCACCCCGGCTTACCTGATGCGTGCAAAACCAGGTAAGCTGCCAATTGACCTGGAGATGGGAGTCCTGACACCCGAGGACACCTCACCAGAAGCAGACTGGGATACGGAACGGCAGCAGTATCGGAAAGTACAGGAGACCGTGGAGCAAGTCTGTCTCAAGCAAGAGGAAGGCAAGAGAGGACTTATAACCAACATGCTCCCGCTGTTCCCCTGGCACCTGGAGAGCAGGTCTTGAAGAGGAAGAGACGGCTCCACAAGTTGGATGACCAGTGGGAGAAGGACCCGTACACCGTACTGCCCTCAAGCCATGAGAACCCAAAAGTATGTGTCATCAGTAAGGATGGAGGAGAGACCACAGCCACTGTCTCCAGAGACCACCTGAAGAAGTGTCCCGAGCAGCTACAAGGTGCTGAAGAAGACCAGGATATCCTTCAACCCGCAGAGGAAAAGGAAGAAATGATCAGTACCGTACTCGGAGACTTTCCCCGGTCCTGGACTCAAATCAACAACGCAGTCATGGTACCCGTCCTCACCTTTCTCCAGCCAGCCCCTCAAGGGCCTACAGAAGAACAGGGAGTGTCGGGAGAGCAGCCAGCCCCGGAGGCAGAAGGATCCATACCAGCAGCCCAGGAGAATCAACCCTCTGCTAATAGTGAGCCTGTCGTGCCCCAAGTAAGCCAAAGAGTACGCAGGAAGCTGCCAGGCCTACCCGCAACACCTCCTACACCCTGTAGTGCAGAGCCAGATAGTGGGTTACGTAGGTCCACCAGGAGCACTAGAGGACAGATGCCCGCTCGCTGGAGAATCTAGAATGTAATGTGAATTTGCTTGTAAATTGCCAATGCTGAAAATGGTTTATGTTTTTGTTGCCTGTTTATTGATTATGTTTCTCTAGTTACCCTGCAGGTTCATTTGGACTGACAGGTTATGGACGCTGAATAACTGGAACTACATTGTAAATAGTTGCACTTGGTGCCTCTTGCGAAGATGGCCACGGAAGAAAAACCTGTCTGGCGTGGCCCCATGTGGTCCAAAGTAGTTTGCTTCGCCTTGCAGCCACGCCCAGGGCCAACGTTTGGGGTTTGCTTTGTTCAGGTCCCCTACTCTGTTCTAAGACTTCACCTTGGGTGATATGGACACCCGGTTACGGAAATGCCGTGACCATCAAGACAAAATGCACTTTTTCCTGCTATTGTTTATACCCTTGTATTTGTGTTTTTCTTAAAAAATGTGTTTAGTCCCGGAGTACTAAATTTCACTAGGGGGAAATGTGGCACCCCAGGGGTCTGGTTGCCACAGTGATAGAAATATTATGTCTGAGAGCAAGTGGGAGGTTCCCTGGTCAGAAGCCCTTGAGCATGCAACACCTCCTGTCCCAGACTAGATAGGGGAGGAACCTGCCCTATATAAACTGGGTCTGGGGCGGGGTTAGAGAGACTAGAGACTAGAGAGAGAACAAGCAGACGCAGGGAAAGCAACAGCTAGGAGCTCTGTAGGAGCAGGAGCTGAGTGCCAGGGACTGGAAGCAGATATTGCTCGTCCTGGCTGAAGACACTACTACCGGACAACAGAGTCCGAGGCTGTGAGGATCTCTAAGTCCAGCAGCAGAAACCAGCCGGCAGGGGATTTCAGGTCCTCTGGCCATAGGAAGCCCGGAGGCTCAGTCACACACACAAGGGACCGGTACTGCCATCGAGGAGCGGAAGCTACCAGAGGGTCCAAGTCACCAGCCATACGGGTGAGCACCACACGGTATACTCAGGGACGTGGGCTACTTCCACTCGCTTACAGCAAGGTAGCCAGGAAGAGTGCAGATAGACGGGGAGGCCTACAACTCCACCTGGCCAGGGGAACTCCTGTTTGTTCACAGACTGACCAGGCCCCTTATGCTAGCCAGTACTCCCGGGAGGGTCTGCCTTATCATCATCAGTAAAGACCCTGCACTGCACTGCAAAGACTCTGAGTCGTTCCTGCTTCACCTGTGCACCATCACTCCCATCATCCACACTCACTGCCCTGAGGCTATACTCCTCCCGTGGGGAGTTGTCCCATCCTCTGCTGCGCACACCACACCAGCCTCAGCGGTCTGCCTCGCAGCAGCGGTACACCCTGACCGCAATCCACGGGTGGCGTAGTCGGACATTAACCTAAAACATATAAAAGACTGCCACTGGTTTGACCACCCTGAGCCACGGGACCGGGTCACCGCCACGGAGACTACAACTCCCAGCATCCCACAAGAGACCCGGCTCCGGGTAACCCACACGCGTGCACACACGGCCCATGGGAAGCGTCATAATAAAGTCATGAGAGCTTTGGGAGAGCCAGTGCCAATGACGGAGATGAGTATAGGTGTTATTATTTTACTTGGGGAAAACATAGTGCTTGGGAAGGGGTTGTCCGCCGAGTAATGGACAACCCCTTTAAGAAGTATGATTTAGCACTTCATAATCTATAGCAAGGGTGGGCAATTATTTTCCCAAGGGGCCAATTATTTTCCTGAAACTGTGACTGTTGTGGAGGCCGAACAAATAGGCTAATATTTTCAATATTAATATTAACTATATTTATAATTGTATATCACTTAATATTGAGTAGAATTAAGTATGCTGACATCCCCCTATATACTATATGAGCCCCAACACAGTCCCCCAATATACAACATGAGCCCCCACAAAGCCCCCCAATATACAGCATGAGCCCCCACACAGCCCTCTCTATATTTTATTTATTTATTTTACTCACTTATATAGCACTATTAATTCCACAGCGCTTTACAGACATTTACAGACATTATGGGCACTGTCCCCATTAACGCTCACAATCAAAAATTTCCTATCAGTACGTCTTTGGAGTTATATACAGCATGAGCCCTCACACATAGCCTGCTATACACAGTATGATTCTACACACAGTCCCCTGTATCCTGTTTGAGTCCACACACAGTCCCCCTATATACAGCAGGAGCACACACACAGTCCCCTCTATATACCCCATGAGCCCACACACAGCCCTCCTATATACAGTATGATCCCACACACAGCCCCCTTTATATAAACCGTCAGCCCCCACGATCCGCCCTGTGTACAGTATGAGTCCACACACAACCCCCCTACATATAGCATAAGTCAACACACTGTCCACACTATATACAGTATGAGCCCTTACACAGCCCCCCCCTGTATAAAGTATGAGTCCACACACAGCTCACTATACAGTTTGAGCCCCCACACAGCCCTCTATATTCTAAACACAGACCCCTATATACTACATGAACAGTATGATCCTACACACACTGCTCCTACATACAGCATGAGACCCCACACAGCTCCGCTATATACAGTATGATCCTACACATACAACCACCTATATAAAGTACGATCCCACAAACAGCGCCCCTATATACAGTATGAGCCCAAACACTAAAAATTCTAATAAAAAAAATACATTCTCACTTGCTCTGCTCCAGTCTTTGCTGTGTGCACTGACGCTCCGCACAGCAGATGCGATGAAATTACTTATACATATATATATTACTATACTAGTTTGACATCACTGTCATCTTATAGACCTGTACAATCGTATTGCCAGGTAATTTTGCTGCATAATATATACTGTAAAAATTAAACCTAAAAAACAATGGCAGAACTACTGTATTTCACTACACTTGGAATGTTTTTCCAATTTTTCTGTACATTATATAGTAAAGTAAATGGTGTGATTCCAAAATAAAACTCATTTCTCAAATAAACAAGCCCTCATACACCTATGTCGACAGTGAAAGCAAAAAAAAGAAGAAAAGATAGAAGAATATATGGACAAAAAGAGACAACCTAATCCTTCTACATACCACCTGTTGAAATACATGCAATAAGCAACAGACTTATTATACGTTGGAGGAGTTACATTGCAGTCTCAGCAGATGGCGCTGTTGTATCTGTTGATTCTTAATAATATGTAGTGATCTAACTGTTTCTCTTGTTTAAACTGTCACTCTCTAGTATAGCAGCCATTTTAGGATACGTATCGTTTTTCCTCTCCGTTGATGATTTGTACAGTTCATGTATGTCACAAATAAACTCCTGCCCTTCTTTCCAATTTCCCTCCTGCTGCCTGCCTTTCTCTCTCTGACTGACAGGCCACTCCTGTTTCAGTGACCCACTTTCCCTGCAAAAGATACTGTACAAGCGTCGTCATTGCCTGGAGCGGTGAATGCGCAGTATGTCCTCCTGATGCTCCGAGAGCCGGACTATTTATCTGCTGTAAGACAGCGGCTTTCATGTCCATGCGGGAATGAGGCAGTGACACAAGAAAAGTTCAACATAAATGTCTTTATTTTCAAAACTCACAAAATAAGTCCAGGACTTTTATCCTCCGGTACGCCTCTGGAACATCCGTATCAGTCCATTGCTGTGGGCGACTGCACCATCGTAACACTCGTGGGTGCATCAATGGCTTTGCTTCTTCTGGCCTGTGTTCAGACTCACATAGAGCAGTCTTGCACAAAGTCTCCTTCTCTGCTGCTTAGAAACAAAACACTGACACACCCAAACCTCAACTGAAAATTTAAATGGGTTTCGTGGACAAGGGTCCATTTAAAAGTGGATGAAGAGATCTATCCCACTACCAATCCTATAGATCTCTCCAAAAATTAAAGCCCATGTCAGGTTTTCTACTTGGTCAAATAGTTTGACCAAATCTACTCTCTCTTATATTTTGCATTGTAACCACAGTTGTGGCTGTAATTTCAACGCTCTCCAGCGGGTTCAATATGCCTCTATGTGCATCCTGGGGGACACATATCGGCCCTCGCATATGATTCCCCTCACTGTCTCACACTGCGCATGCACCACCACCACGCCCAGCAATGCCAGTGCCTGTGCGAGATCTCAGGCAGAGAAACAGGTTACTGGAACAGGAGTGACTTGTCCTTGAGAGAAAAGAATAGGAAGGAATGGCAGGAGAACTGCAAGTGCAATGTCCCACCCCTCTGCACTAGAGACTTATTAGAATACAATTTCAATGATGGATTTCTCTATAATGGCAAAAATGGTGCAGCAGCCATGAGGGCCTGGGATACTCGGTGGCCCGGCCGGCAGTCTTCTAGGGAGGTCAGCGGGTTGTTATCCGTGAAGAGTGTAAATCAGGATGAGGCGAGGTAGTGTTTGAACCTCTCAGTCACTGCCCAGACTATGGCCAGGAACTCCAACTTGAAGGAACTGTAGTTGGTGGGGTTCCTTACGGTAGGGCGAAGCTTCTTACTGGCATAGGCGATGACCCTTTCTTTGCCTTTCTGCATTTGAGACAACACGGCTCCCAGCTCAACGTTGCTGGCATCTATGTACAGGATAAACGCAGTCTTCTCCTTGTCTGCCTCTGCAACGGGAACCTGCCAGTACCGACTGGTGAGATCTAGGGTCGAGAAGTATTTAGCTGATTTTAGGGCAGCTAGCGACTCCTCAATACGCGGCAAGGGATAGGCATCTTTATGGTTGATGCGATTGATCTGCCTATAGTCGACGCACATACGCATGGTACCATCTTTCGTTTTGACTAGTACCAAGGGGGCTGTCCAGGGGCTACAACTATCCCTTATTACTCCTGCCTCTTTCATTTCTCGCAACATGCTCTTGGCACACTGGTAATGAGCCGGAGGGACAGGACGGTATCTCTCTTTAATAGGGGGGTGGTCTCCCGTAGGGATATGGTGTTGAATCCCTTTTACTTGCCCAAAATCCAGGGGGTTCTTACTGAATACCCTTTTGTATTCCTGGACTACCCGGTAGACCCCATCTTTCTGATGTGAAGGGGTGGAATCAGTACCAATGTGCAGTTTCTGACACCAGTCCTCCAACTGTCCCGAGGAGCCGTTGTCCTCCCTGGCTTCAGACGGGTCCAAGGGTTCTACTGCCTGGATTGCATTATTACTAACAGTAAAGAGCTTGGCTACGGTAGCGTACCTGGGTAAGTTGGCCTCTTTTTCCCCACAATTTAATACTCGTATGGGTACCCTCCCCTTTCTGACATCCACCACCTCTCGAGCTGTCAGGATAGTGGGTCTGCTGTCAGAGTAAACGGGCACTACTAAGGCCTGGTAGTCTTGGCCTCTGATACCCATGGCCCATGGCTGCCCTACACCATATCATCATTTCACTCTTAGGGGGTAGCACAATGGGGTACGGGTCACTCTCCCTTACGCTGCCAATCTCTCCACCGGACAACTCTACCTGTTGTCTTTGCATGAGTGTTCTAATCTCTTTGTGCAGAGCTCGCTGTTGTCCCGAGTTGGTGGTTTTAGCTCCCTGCTGTAACAACACAATTATCTCAGCAAGACAGTTTTCAATAATGTTTGTACCCAGGGTGATCATGGGTAGAGATGAGCGTTGTTCTACTCGAACTGTTCGCCAATCTCAAATTCGAGCTGTTTTGGGCGGTGTTCGAGCCGGTCGGCGAACACGAACAATTTGAGAAAAATTTGGCTGTTCGAGGTTATGTTCGATAACTGTTCGTGCACCAAAATCATAACTGGATTTTTTCTCAGTAATGATGAAAATTAATGTTAATACGCAGTTTGAGTGTACAGCGGGGCGGGGGGAGGGGCAGGGGATGGATCTCTGCAGGAACAATGAAGATCTCCATTTTTTTTTCTCTTTCCCGCATTTGCAGTGGGGAGGTGCAATCTGTCAGCCTATCAGCAGCGCACACACGGAGCGAAGTGCTTTTTTTCACACAAGCAAGGGCATGTGTGATTGGCAGTGTATGTCACATGTCCTTGCCCTATAAGACCAAGCCATTTTCCCCGTCGCCACCATTTTCTCACTGCTGCAGCTGCGTGTTAGACGGCACCGCTGTTGCTGTGTGCGCTATACCTTGTTAATTTCAAGCCAATTTTCGCACAAATATACAGATAGCTTGGGAGTAGGGAATAGTTGTGATTGCAGTCCTTTTAAGGACTAGGTTACAGCATTTCCTACGACTTTTATCAGGCAGGTCTGTGCTCTTAAATAGATAGATTGTGGGAGTAAAGACTAATTGTAATTGGAGTCCTTTTCAGGACTAGGTTACATCAGTTCCTATCAGTTTTTGCCAGGCAGGTCTGTGCCAGTGCTGTGCAAGTTTTTTTCACAGCATTTGGCTGAATCTAGCAAAGCTAATCCTTTTTGGCCTATTGCAGAGTGTGTTAGTCAGTGGAGTAGCCTATCTGTGTTGCAAGATATACCACCTGTGTATAGAATACCAATTTTTTTACTGCACCTAGTGAAGTAAAATCTTTTGGGCATAGCATCATTCTATTAGTCCATCTATACTGACCTCCATCAGGTTGCAAACTGAATATAATTTTTTTCTGCATCTAGCTCTGAAAAAATATTTGGGCTTCTAGCAGTGTGTGGGACTTGGTCTATTAGTCCATCTATACTGACCTCCATCAGGTTGCAAATTAAAAATAATTTTTTTCTTCATTTAGCTCTGAAAAAATATTTGGGCTTCTAGCAGTGTGTGGGACTTGTTCTATTAGTCCTTCTATACTGACCTCCAGCAGGTTGCAAATTGAATATAATTTTTTTCTGCATCTAGCTCTGAAAAAATATTTGGGCTTCTAGCGGTGTGTGGGACTTGGTCTATTAGTCCATCTATACTGACCTCCATCAGGTTGCAAATTAAAAATAATTTTTTTCTGCATCTAGCTCTGAAAAAATATTTGGGCTTCTAGCAGTGTGTGGGACTTGGTCTATTAGTCCATCTATACTGACCTCCATCAGGTTGCAAATTAAAAATAATTTTTTTCTTCATTTATCTCTGAAAAAATATTTGGGCTTCTAGCAGCGTGTGGGACTTGTTCTATTAGTCCATCTATACTGACCTCCATCAGGTTGCAAATTAAAAATAATTTTTTTCTGCATCTAGCTCTGAAAAAATATTTGGGCTTCTAGCAGTGTGTGGGACTTGGTCTATTAGTCCATCTATACTGACCTCCATCAGGTTGCAAATTAAAAATAATTTTTTTCTGCATCTAGCTCTGAAAAAATATTTGGGCTTCTAGCAGTGTGTGGGACTTGGTCTATTAGTCCATCTATACTGACCTCCATCAGGTTGCAAATTGAATAAAAAAATTTTCTGCATCTAGCTCTGAAAAAATATTTGGGCTTCTAGCGGTGTGTGGGACTTGGTCTATTAGTCCATCTATACTGACCTCCATCAGGTTGCAAATTAAAAATAATTTTTTTCTGCATCTAGCTCTGAAAAAATATTTGGGCTTCTAGCAGTGTGTGGGACTTGGTCTATTAGTCCATCTATACTGACATCCATCAGGTTGCAAATTAAAAATAATTTTTTTCTTCATTTAGCTCTGAAAAAATATTTGGGCTTCTAGCAGTGTGTGGGACTTGTTCTATTAGTCCTTCTATACTGACGTCCAGCAGGTTGCAAATTGAATATAATTTTTTTCTGCATCTAGCTCTGAAAAAATATTTGGGCTTCTAGCGGTGTGTGGGACTTGGTCTATTAGTCCATCTATACTGACCTCCATCAGGTTGCAAATTAAAAATAATTTTTTTCTGCATCTAGCTCTGAAAAAATATTTGGGCTTCTAGCAGTGTGTGGGACTTGGTCTATTAGTCCATCTATACTGACCTCCATCAGGTTGCAAATTAAAAATAATTTTTTTCTGCATCTAGCTCTGAAAAAATATTTGGGCTTCTAGCAGTGTGTGGGACTTGGTCTATTAGTCCATCTATACTGACCTCCATCAGGTTGCAAATTAAAAATAATTTTTTTCTTCATTTAGCTCTGAAAAAATATTTGGGCTTCTAGCAGTGTGTGGGACTTGTTCTATTAGTCCTTCTATACTGACCTCCAGCAGGTTGCAAATTGAATATAATTTTTTTCTGCATCTAGCTCTGAAAAAATATTTGGGCTTCTAGCAGTGTGTGGGACTTGGTCTATTAGTCCATCTATACTGACCTCCATCAGGTTGCAAATTGAATAAAAAAAATTTCTGCATCTAGCTCTGAAAAAATATTTGGGCTTCTAGCAGTGTGTGGGACTTGGTCTATTAGTCCATCTATACTGACCTCCATCAGGTTGCAAATTAAAAAAAATTTTTTTCTGCATCTAACCCAGCCAATAGTTTTGGCCTAATACCACAGTTTGGCCACTCAGCTCTGCTCGGTTACCATCCATTGTTTTTTTGTGCAAACAACTCCAGAGTTGTGAATTAGTTAACCACCAAAATGAGTGGAAAAAGGCCTGCTGCTGGTGGAAAGGGGAATAGGCGTGTTGGGAAGGGGAAAAAAGGTTGTGTCCGTGGGGTAGGTGCAGAAGAAAGACCATCTTCCAGCCAAACTAAAATGTCTACTTCTTTTAGCGGACAATGTGATAAGATCCCTTTCTTACGGCCACGCCAATCGCTACAAATTCCAGATGAGGCACAAAAACAGCAGGTGCTTCAACGGATATCAAGTGCTCCTTTAAGTGGGCTCTCCTCCACATCAACTTCAACATCACAAATACTCCAGTCCTCAAAGGTGTCACCCAAATCGCACTTGCTTCCTCACAGCTCCCAAATCTCCAGCTGCCCGTCTGAGTATGAGGTAGAACAGATGGTTGAGTCTGCAGAGCTGTTTACTCATACTATAGCCTGGGAATCAGAGGTCGACTCCAGCGCTTCTGTGAATCCAGACGAGGAAATGATCTGCACTGATGCCCAGAATCTTTATGAGTCGGATCCAGGACCAGACGCAGAAGGTTCTGACCATAATGTAGACCCTCATTCCCAAACTGTAACTCCTGTTGGTGGAGACAATGAGGAAGACGATGATAAGACTCAAATACCTGATTGGAGCGACAACTTTAGTTTTTTGTCAGGGCAGGAACAGGTTGGCTCTGAGGACGACGGGTGTGATAACGCACAGGGTGATGATGATGAGGTCGGAGATCCCACTTACTGTCAACCCACAGTCAGCCAAGAGATGAGGTCAGCAGAGGAGGTGGAGGAAGATGCTAGTGACGACGAGGTCAGGTTGCGCCTTCCTGGACAGAGACGTAGTACTGGAAGCACGTCAACAACTGCATCCTCAAACACAACTCTGCCTCTCACCACAAGTCGTGGTGGCTCTTCAGGTCGCATGGGTGCTAAGCCTTGCATAGCCTGGGCATTTTTTCAGATCGATAAAGATGACCCAACTCGTGTTATCTGTAACATTTGTCAGCAAAAGCTAAGTAGAGGCCAAAAAATACATAGTTTGAGTACTTCATGCATGAACCGGCACATGGACATGAAGCATAAGTTGCAGTGGGAAGCTCAGTGTGCTACAATGCGGTCTAGCCGGCCGGGCCAACCACCGTCTGCCATATCTTGTGCATCCGCGGCCTCTTCATCCTCTGTGACTGGGGGGACAGCAGTCACACCTGTTTTGGGGCGCAGACCTGCCACCTCTTTACCCGCAACAGCCAGCGTGATTGGCAGGTCATCATTTTCTTTGGAGGTGGTAACACCAGCTGGTCTTGAGCGCTGTCCGACATCGATAGCACCACCTTTGGATCAAGGCAACCTAACATGTCCGCCTGCATCTTCCTCACAGACCGGCAGTTTGCCGGGGACACCCTTATCAACCCCGTCTAAGCACAATAGCCAGCCCTCGGTCCCTCAGATGTGGACAAGTAAAAGACCATTTCCTCCTAGCCATGAGAAAGCTAAGAGGTTGAATTTCACCATCTGCAAGCTCTTGGCTACAGAAATGCTGCCTTTCCGCCTGGTGGACACAGAGGATTTTCGAGACCTTATGTCCGTCGCAGTGCCCCAGTACCAGATGCCCAGTCGGCACTACTTCTCAAAGAAAGGTGTGCCTGCGCTCCACCAGCATGTCGCACACAACATCACCGCTTCTTTGAGAAACTCTGTGTGTGACAGGGTGCATTTCACCACAGACACTTGGACGAGTAGGCATGGACAGGGGCGTTACATGTCGCTGACTGGGCACTGGGTAACTATGGTGACAGCAGGACAAGGGGCTGCTGTCCAAGTCTTGCCGTCCCCACGAGTTGTGCGTCAATCCTCTTTATGTCATTTTTCCTCCACTGCTTCTGCCTCCTCAACCTCCTCTCGGTCTTCCACCTGCACCCAAAGCCTGTCTGGTCATGCCACAAGCTTTCTAACTGCGCAGAAGGGATCCTGCACACCTCCTTACTATGCTGGCAGTAGGGCTCAACGTCATCAGGCGGTTTTTACATTGAAATGTCTGGGAAATGTGAGTCACACAGCTGAGGAGTTGTGGTCAGCTCTGGAGAACCAATTTCATGGATGGTTGTCTCCACTGGACCTGAAACCAGGGAAGGCCGTGTGCGACAATGCTGCAAACCTGTGTGCGGCCCTTCGCCGGGGCAATGTCACACACGTGCCTTGTATGGCTCACGTGTTGAACCTGGTTGTCCAGCAATTTTTAGCCCACTATCCCAGACTAGATGGCCTTCTGCAGAGGGCACGGTCGCTGTGTGCTCACTTCCGCCGTTCGCATCCCGCAGCTCAGCGACTTACATCTCTACAGAAGTCGTTGGGCCTGCCACTTCACCGGCTAAAATGCGATGTGCCTACCCGGTGGAATTCAACTCTGCACATGTTGCAGCGACTGTGGCAGCACCGACAAGCCCTGGTGCAATACGTTCTGACGTATAGCCTGGGCCAACGAGAGTCAGAGGTGGGGCAAATCACGCTGGAGGAGTGGTCTCAGATCAGGGACCTATGCACCCTTCTGCACAGTTTTGAAATGGCGACGAAGATGTTTAGTGCTGACGATGCCATTATCAGCATGACTATTCCGGTGATTTACATGCTGGAGCACATGTTAAACAGAATTCGGAGTCAGGTGGTGGCACAAGAGGAGGTGGAGGAAGTAGAGGAGGAGGAGTTGTATGCGGAAGGGCTAACATCTGCAAGGTCCAGACGGTCGGCAGCACCAGGGCGGCAGGCATGTGAGGGTGGGGGAGATGATTTTACCAGGGCGCATGGTAGCAGCCAAACTAGTGAGGAAGGTGCAGGAGCCCAGGAAGAAGTGGAGGACGAACTGATGGAAGACTCATCAGATGAGGGAGACCTTGATCACATTTCTGTTGTGCGAGGTTGGGGGGAGAGGACAGAGGAAGGAAGCATGATTGTTACCTCGCCACCAACACAACAGGGACTTGGTGCTCCTGGATGCGCAACACACATGAGTGCCTTCTTGCTGCACTACCTGCAACATGACCCTCGAATTGTGAGAATTAGAAATAATCCTGACTACTGGGTTGCCACACTGTTAGATCCCCGGTACAAAAGTAAATTTGCAGAAATTATTCCTGCCATAGAAAGGGATGCACGCATGCAGGAGTATCAGCAGAGACTGTTGCAGAATCTTACATGTGCTTTTCCACAAAATACCAGTGGTGCACGTAGTGAATCTCACAGTTCCAACTTGCCAACCGTGGTCTGTATGGAATTGTTCAATAAAGGGCCCAAAATTAAGATAACATAGATGGGAGAGGTCTCTATGAATAGGAATTCCTAAGTATTTGATACCCTGTGAGGGACAGGCAAAGGGAAAGTTGGACTGGATGGAATCCTATATGGATTTAGGGAGGGAGACATCGAGGGCCTCAGACTTCGCTGCATTGATTTTAAAATTTTACCATGTAACAAAGTGATCTATTTCAGCCATAACAGCAGGGATGGATATATGTGATTGAGTGATATATACTAGGACATCATCAGCAAATAGAGAGCACTTGTACTCGGTGCCTCCCACCTCAATCCACCTAATATTGGGGTTATGGCGAATTGATGAGAGCAGGTGCTCCGTCACGAGGATGTATAAGAGAGGGGACAGAGGACATCCCTGCCTTGTCCCATTGGTGATTGTGAAAGGTGATGAAAATGTTCTGACGCACCCCCTGGGCCTTGGGACACCCGGAGCCGGACCCTTTTTGGTGGATGCTGGTGGTTGTAGTCTTCGTGGCGGCGATCCGGTTCCGTGGCTCAGGGCGGTCAAACCAGTGGCGGAACTATTTATGTGGTTTTGATGTTTAAATGTCCGACTACGCCACCCGTGGATTGCGGTCAGAGTGAACCGCCGCTACAGGGCAGACCGCTAAGGCTGGTGTTGTGGGTGCAGCAGAGCGTAGCATAACTCCCCACGGGAGGAGTATAGCCTCAGGGCAGTGTATGCGGAGGATGGGGGTGATGGTGCAGGGCAGCAGCAGTAACGACACGGAGTCAGTGATGCAGTTCAGGGCCTTTACTCACAGTTCTTATTATCCAGACCACGTCTGCAGGTAACGGCTGCCCACGTCGTACTGTGCTCACCAGGTGAGGGGCTCAGACAACTTCCAGATAACTTTGGAGCGCTTCACAGGACCCCCTTTGTGTGTCCTTTGTCTGGCCTTTCTTACCAACACTTCTGTCCGGCTGCCTCGGGCCTCCTCTTGGTAAACTTGGCGCCAGTTTCCCTGACCCTATGTGGTGCCTTCCTAGCGGGTGGAGCAAGGGGCTGCGCCACATAAAATGTCAGAGCCTCCGGTTTCTAGCTGAGGGTCGTTTCCTGCCTCCACTAGTTCGGGGACCGGTCTCCCCCTTTGGCCTGACCCCTCCACGCAGGTGGATTCGGGCGTGCGGTGGCGACTCGCCCGTCCGCACCCCTGGGATCCCTTCATTCCTCGTTCCTGGAGCCTTCTCCGCTCCTCTTCCTTCCTTCTCCCTCTTGCAGGCCTGGGCCTCTGTTACTAGGCCCGCCTCCGGAGCAGAGCTCATGCAGAGCCCCTGCTCCCTGCCACTTCTGCTCAGACTTCTCTGCACTGAACTAAGATGGTGCCCACCTTTTATACTCCCTTCTCAATGCACCCAGGAACTGCTTCCTCCCTGCTCCTGCACTGCAGGGTTCCCCTTCCTCAGTGTTCCCTCCCCCCACTCCAGCCAGGGACAGGGACTGTCGTGCCCATCTCAGGGGCATATTGGTCGCTCTGCCCCACGGCAATGTGGTGTAATGCATGCAGGTGTCGGGTCCTGATCCACACTCCATCCTTATCTGAGAGTGAGATATCACACCTCTGGGTGAGGTGCAATACGTCTGTAGCAACCGAGCCCTCGGTGCTACAGTTCCATTTATCTTCAGCCTAGGTGACGTATTGTGATACAGGGCCGTGATTTTGGCTATAAAAGGGTCCCCTAGACCCCTACCCCAAGCTTTTTAAGAGAATCATATATGGCGTGCCAGGAGACTCTATGGAATGCTTTCTCAGCATCCAACGAGAGTATCTACTTACAAATTTTTAACTGCATCTAGCCCAGGAAATACTTTGTGCCTAGTAGCAGTGTCTGCTAGTCAGCGGATTATCCCGGCTGTTAAGCAAGCTACACCACCTGTAGTTTGGACACTTAATTTTTTCAAAGGAAATGCTTCGGGACCACGGGATACTTAGTGAAGAGCATCAGGAGGCACCCCAAGGCATAGGGGCTGGGACTGGCACTAGGATGCCTTGCGGTGGACAGCCGAGCTCGATCCTTATAAAAGCTTTTTAACTGCAGCAGCTTTAGTGGACGCTACTGGAGCTGGAATTACGCGGCTGCTGGCATGAGACTTGCCCTCCAATAGATCCTTGTAAATGGATTTAAAGTGTATTCATTCAAATTAGAGGGACAATTTAAATTAAAAAGCTTAGAGCTGCCTCCACCACAGGGGGGCTCTCTCGACCCACCAGCGGACAGGCACCAGTATTGGGAGAGGGGGGCTGGCCGTCAGGGTTCACCGCGGCTCTGGCACAAACCCGGCGACACGGAGGTGGCACGGGCAGGAGCGGACTGGCCGTCTCGGCTTCTCACTTTTTGGATTTTAGAAGGGCATGACATGCCTATATCTGTGTCTCCCCCTCCTTTTACTCCTCCACCTCTTTTCTTTTCGCATGACTATATGTACTTGTCACTTTTCCATGTGTTAGTTGTGTCTTCTGAGCAGTTTGTCAGCTTTTGGACACCTTTGAAGGTGTTTTCTATGTGTTTCTATGTGTTTTTGTTTGCCTGCCATTGGTTTTAACGGTGTTCGAAGGTGTTCGACGAACAGTTCGACGAACAGTTCGGCGAACACACGGGTGTTCGACGAACCGAACCGAACTCGAACACTACGGGGGTGGCTCAACACTAATCATGGGATGGCATTCACGTTTATCAATATCCACAATTATCATACCCTGTGATTCAAGTTCCACTCTCCCTACCTTAATGGTCACCTCTTTAAACCCCATCTGAGGCAAGGGCTGACCATTACTTGCTACTATAGTCAAGTCATCATCAGGGCGATGGGTAAGGTCTGTGTCTGCCGAATAGCGTTTGTAAAGGACATGAGGCATCGTGGTCACTTGGGAACCAGTGTCCAAGAGAGCTTTCAATGGAATGCCATCAATCTCGACGGGCAGGATCAGCTGTCCCCCCACGTACTTGTCCCTCCAGTTGTGTGGACCAGGTTGCTTTACTCCTGGGGGTTGGCCCTCTTCCCCAGGGGTCATTCATTTAACGGACACCACCTTGCGATGTGACCCACCTTGTCACAGCGTCGGCAGATGGGCCGCCCGGTCGGGTCATAGCAGTCTGTGTCTCTTCCTTTCGTACTGGTGGATGGGATCCTCTTCTGTCGTCGCCACGGCAGGTCATCCGGACTCGAGGCCAGCTGGATCTTCTCTGTAGGGGAAGACACTTGCAGGGACTGCACTGTTCTTGCCAACACAGCCATACTTCTGGTTAGCTCTTGTACCTGTAGGCGTAAGTCTGCAGAGGGTTCGTTACTCAGTGTCAGGGCATCAGCCTCAACAGGTTTCTGGGGCAAAGACACTGCCTTCTGGTGGTAGAGTATTGCTGGGCGTTTAGTGGGCATGGTGTCGCTAGGGGTCGTCTCTCATAGCACACAGATTTCCCTATCCTTAAATTGAGCAAATTTCATGTCAGGGTTTTGTAAGGACATTATACGCAATTGGGTCTTATGCATGGTAGACAGCAGTCCTTCTATAAATTGCTCTGTTAGTAGCCTGTCCTCTTCCTGCACACTGTCAGGATCAATCTGCTTAATGGCTCACAGTGCCTCCTGTAGGTTGAGGGCATAGTCTCTCACACTGTCCTGCACCCTTTCTTTGCAGCCAAAGAACTGCATTTTTATTTCTGCTGCGGTGTGGGTATCAAAAGTGTCTTGTAGCTTTGTTAAGATGTGCTTGACTGTCCGTTTATCAGTGTCCAGCCAGGACTTGAATTCCCTCTGCGCGGCACCAGTTAGCTGACCAATTAGAATGCTGACCTTCTGCCCTTCGGCCAAGGGGTAAATGTCAAACAGGCTATGCAGTCTCTCTTTGAAATCATTAAGGGTATGCGACTCCCCTGAGTATTGTGGTAACCAGGCCGCTCCTGGGATGTACGGCATAGACAGTGGCATTATGGGGGCTGCGGCAGCACCCGCTGTTGGAGCTTCGCCTAAGTTGAGCATCTTTCTCCCCTCCTAGTTCACCCTTGCCGCGGTAAGACTCACCGCTCCGAATGCTTATGTTGTCGCTCTTTGCACAGCCGGTCACCGAGACTGCGCTGCTGGTGACTGTACAGCTCCACTCCTGCTGCAGAGCTTCTCACACTTGTATTGTACACACTGAGCTGCAGCAGCTGGGATCGTCGGATGGGATGGATGAGATCTCACAGACAGAGCTGTGGCAGCTGGATGGATCAGATCACACAGCCCTCTGTAGGGGGAGGCGACAATCTTCCCCCTCAGTCTGATGCAAAGGGGAAGGCTGGCACCTTTCAGCCTGAGTGACAGGCAACTTTGGTATAGTCTATGTGTGGCGCCCTGCTACGCACAGGTGCCACAGAACCCAGTAGGGTGCATGGATGGACTTCTCCACAAGAGGCCCTCATTACATTCACACACCTCCACCCTACCACCTCAGACCAGCAGAGGGAGCCCTGATAGGGATATATATATGGAGGGTGGAGCCAGGCAGTTGAGTTTAGTTTAGTGTTCAGTCAGTCAGAAGTGAGAGCGTGTTGACGCTGAGAGCAGCGAAGACGCAGCTCGTCTGCTGCTGCCGTAGTGAGGGCCTTGAGTGTGGCCGACGGCAAAGAGGAAAGGAGAGAGGAGTTGAAGGGGGCAGAGGAGCGTACCAGGCTCACCCCGAAGTATACACCGGACACCGGGTCCGCGCCTACAGGGACCTTCACACCCAGTGGGGACCACCGGATACCTGGAGGACTACAAGTCCCAGGCCGACCAACGCTGACTATTGTACCAGGGCTAGGAGTCACGGAGGCCCCAGCGTCCAGGGAGAGTGATATCCAAAAGAAGGCCCTATCACCAGGTCAGCAGGTGCAAGAGAGAGAGAGACAGTAATCAAGCCAGGTCTAGCTCCAGGCTGGTCAGAAGCTTGACAAGTAGAAGCAACGAATGAGGAGGCCCTATACCCGCTCACTGGGGAGAGTCCAGAAGTGCACCCTGCCTACTGGGTACCCTGGACCATACCTGCAACTACACCAGTAAAGGTACCGAAGCGAACCCCCGTGTGAGTGTCCGTCATTTCTCCCTGACCCGTCCTGGCCGTCTCTCACCTGTACCTCCATCCATTACCCCACGCTGCCCTGAGGTCCGCTCCACCTGTGGGGAGCCGTTCCATCATAAGCTGCCCTAACATCTGCCTCAGAGGACTGCTCCACAGAGGCGGCTCCCCTTTAGCCGCATTCCACAGGTGGCGTCACGAACACTTTACAAATCCCCTATAAATAATCCCCTTTTTGTTGACCACCCTGGGCCACGGACCAGGCCAGCCGCCGTGATATCCCCCACCAGCATCCATAGGCCCGGCTGCCGAGTACCCCACGGCCCTGGGGGCGCGTCATATGCAGTTGGGAGGGGCCTATTTTGGTGCCGTTTCTGAGGCTTCGCCAATGATGGGACACCCCACATATCATTAACTCCGCACGTGCTACAGTAATGGCTGCAGTTTATATAGTTATACACAGTCTTTGTGGCACACAGGAATGGTTAACGGGGTCCGTAAATCATGTTTGTGACGCCAGTTGCAGCGGCCGTGAGGGCCTAGAGTACTCGGTAGCCGGGCCGACAGTCTTCCAGGGAGGTCACGGTGGCAGTGGCCCAGCTCCGTGGCCCTGGCCGAGCAGATGAAGGGAGTATTTACAGGGGATTTGTAGTCTTTATGTGACGCCACCTGTGGTGCCCGGTCAGGGGTGACCAGCGATGCTGTGTGGACCCTGGGGGGTAGATGGTATAGCAGCTGAGATGAAACACTTCCCACAGGCGAAGCGGTCCCCCAGGGACTGAGAGAGCTGATATGAAGGATGGCGGCAGGGGAAACAGGGTGCAGAGAGCAGGGTGGCAGCAGTGATGATAGTCACGGTGGTAGCACAGCTGCGGGGAGGTGCAGAAGAAGAAGACAGACACGAGGAATGCAGTCCGGTTACCTTTACAGCAGAGAAAGCTGTGGAGTCCGGGGCACTGGTCACTAGGTCCAGGAGGGTCCGGTCAGCCTGCTAGTAACTGGCCCCCTGGGCCATGGGGTACTCGGAAAAGGGCCTTCTAGTGTACGGTGCCGATGGGGGTAGTAGTGGCAACCCGATCCCGTGGTTCAGGGTGGTCAGACCAAATGCTGTGGCAGTCTATTCGTATGGTTTGTAATGTCCGACTAAGCCACCCGTGGATTGCGGTCAGAGTGAACCGCCGCTGCAGGGCAGACCGCTGAGGCTGGTGTTGTGGGTGCAGCAGAGAATAGTATAACTCCCCACGGGAGGAGTGTAGCCTCAGGGCAGTGAGCGTAGATGGTGGGGGTTGTGGTGCAGGGTGTCCCAGTACCGTTAGTACTGGCGCGGTAAGAAACACAACGACAACGTGTTGCAGTCCAGGGTCTTTTACTCACAGTTCGTATACTGCAAGCCACTTCTGTACAGGTAATGACTGCCCAAGCCGTGCTGTGTCCACCAGGTGAGGGGCTCGGTCAACCCTCAGGCAATTCAGGAGTATGGCACAGGACTCCCTTCTGTCCTCTCTCTGGCTCATGCCCCACCAGTGACCAAACTTCTGTCCAGCTGCCACGGATCTATGCGGGCAAACGTGGGCCCCGTTTCCCGCTATCCTATATGGTGCCTTCCTAGCAGGTTTGGCGGGGGGTCACACCAATAAATGATCACGACCTCCGGTTCTTGGCTGAGGGATGATTTACCTCCACCAATTTGGGATCCGGTACCCTTACTCTGCCTGACCCTTCACCCGATATCTCGTGGGTTCTTAGGGTCCCTTCTGCCTTCTTGTTTCTGAGCCTTTCTACTTCTCTGTCTCTTCTCCTTCTTTCTTGTTCCTTCTTCTCCCCCTTCCCTCGGCCTCTTCTCTAGGCCTACTTCTCCTTCCTTCCTCCTCTCTGGCCCCGGCCTTTTCTCTAGGCCTGCCTCTGAGCAGAGCTCCTACAGAGCCTCTGCTCCCTGTCACTTCTCCACTGAACTTCTCCTTCTTGTTCTCTACCCTGAACTAAGATGGTGCCCGCCTTATATACCTCCTCCTCTGTGTGTGAGCTCAGGTGACCAGCACCCAATGAGCTCCTACCTATGCTCAGAACCCAACCCCTATCTGCTCCTACACCACTGGGTTTTCCTCCCCCCCTCCTCACTCCAGCCAGCGACATAGTCAGATGTGCCTGTATATATATATATAAATGGGAGCACCGTAGAGCTGTCCCCCGGAAATGGGGTGTGTGTGGTGTATGCAGCTAACTGAGCCCTGGTCCATACTCCATCCTTACCTGGGAGTGGAATATCACACCTCTGGCTGAGGTGCAATACCCCTGTAGCAACCGAACACTAGCAATCGGAGTCCACCCCGTCAGGTGGGTTTGGAGGCCTGCCTACTACACTTCTCCGTTGCGGGCCCCGCTGCCTGTGATCTTTCCTGCGGTCCCTCTTCTTCACTCCTGCTCTAAGCTCCGTACTAGCAGGCGGTGCGAACCTATAATTGGTACTGCTGTCTTGGGTGCAGCTCCAGGCTCTAGTTATGCCGCTGTGCTGCCGGGCTTCTGCTTGTGGCCAGAAAACTTGCAGTCTCCTGTCTCCCAGATTCGGTTGCTGGGACGTGCAATCCCTGTACAACCCAGGACTCTGGCGTCCCCTGGTCCGCTGCCTGGGGTGAGCTCTTCACGTGCTCTGCTCCCCAGAACTTTCTCCTTCTCCCTCTGCTACTTTCTCCCCCTCTCCCTTCCTGCTCACACTCACTGACTAACTCCTCCCCCCAACCAGAAAAGGCAGCTCCCCAAAATAGGGTATAGGGCTCCCTCTTCAGGTCTGGGATCAGAACTTGTGTGTGCATGTGGGGTTTACCTGACATGGGGAGCTCCTCCTGCTTCCAAGCGTAATATCACCTCCGGTGAAGGAGGGAGCACTACTGTGGCAACCAGTCCATGGGGCGCCACAATGGATTTTAAGAAACAAGGTAAGGATGTATGCCATTATGGTATAAAAACCTGATTACAGGTTTACGTCAAAGGTAATCTCTACAGTACACTGCCTGGTTATTGAGCATATGATAGACTGGTGTCTACGCTATGCCCTTGACAATGTGTGGATTGGTTTCCATGTTGCAATCACAAGAAGATTACATTGCAGACAGTGAAGCAGAAAATGCTGTTCATATCGTCCTTCATTCTAATTAAATATTCACAATCCTGAAGAATAATGACATCAAACGTAGTGTCACTTCAGGCCCTGACCTTCCATGACAGAGAAATATGCACCATAGAGAGTCCAGTAAATACTATGAATAATGCAATTCACAAGTCACAATAGTCATATCATACACACATTATTCTCCTGTTACTCCCATACATAAGTGGCAGCAGGACAAATGCTCTACGGGACACTCAGGTCTGAGGATCAGGCTATTATACATCTCACCATTACACAGAATACATATTTATATCCAAAATTATTATTGTAGAGTTATATTAAATAATGCACCTCTTATGATTAACAATGATATAGTGTCAGCAATTGCAAAATCTATGTAATATACCTTCAATTATGAAAAAAAATAATGTTACTTCCTATTGTAGAGAACATCAAAAAGCTGCTGTTGATGGATCTATTCTCATGCGTCTGTCTTTAATATACGGTAATCCCTGTAGCCTGGTTACCATTGTGGGCTTTCTCATTTGTCATACTATTTAGATGTGTGGGTGTTAAGAAATCAAGCTGTCTTGAAGAATCACACAAAACATCAATAGAAAAAAGTTGCCATCAGCAGCTTGTTGAGTGTTTCATGTTGAGGCCCTTTCTTCTTTATTGCATATGTAGCGCCCCGAGGGTTCGGCCGCTACAGGGGTATTGCACCTCCACCAGATATGTGCTATTCCACTCCCAGGTAAGGATGGAGTATGGACCAGGGCTCAGTTAGCTGCATACACCACACACACCCCATTTCCGGGGAACAGCTCGACGGTGCTCCCATTTATATATATATGCAGGCACAACTGACTATGTCCCTGGCTGGAGTGGGGAGGGGGGAGGAAAACCCAGTGGTGTAGGAGCAGATAGGGGTTGGGTTCTGAGCATAGGTAGGAGCTCATTGGGTGCTGGTCACCTGAGCTCACACACAGAGGAGGAGGTATAAAAGGTGGGCACCATCTTAAGTCAGAGAGTCCGTACAGTGGAGAGGTGACAGGGAGCAGAGGCTCTGTAGGAGCTCTGCTCAGAAGGCAGGCCTAGAGAAGAGGCTGGGGCCAGAGAGGAGAAGTGGAGGAGAGGAGAAGGAACGGAACAGAAAGAGAAGGAACCAAGGAGTAGAAAGGCTCAGAGACACGGAGGCAGAAGGGACCCTAAGGACCAGCATGATATCGGGTGACGGGTCAGGCAAGAGAAGGGTACCGGATCCCAAATTGGTGGAGGTAAATCATCCCTCAGCCAAGAACCGGAGGTCGTGATCATTTATTGATGCGACCCCCCGCTAAACCTGCTAGGAAGGCACCATATAGGATAGCGGGAAACGGGGCCCACGTTTGCCCGCATAGATCCGCGGCAGCTGGACAGAAGTTTGGTCACTGGTGGGGCACGGCCAGAGAAAGGAAAGAAGGGAGTCCTGGGCTATACTCCTGAAGTGTCCGGGGGTTGACCGAGCCCCGCACCTGGTGGACGCAGCACGGCTTGGGCAGTCATTGCCGGCAGAGATGGCTCAGAAAATAACTTTGAGTAAAAGGCATTAGACTGCAACACATTGACTCTGTGTTTCTTACCGCGCCAGCACTAACGTTACTGGGACGCCCGGCACCACAACCCCCACCATTGACTCTCACTGCCCTGAGGCTACACTCCTCCCGTGGGGAATTATACTATTCCCTGCTGCACCCACAACACCAGCCTCAGTGGTCTGCCCCGCAGCGGCGGTTCATCCACGGGTGGCGTAGTCGGACATTGAAAACCATACGAATAGACTGCCACAGCGCTTGGTCTGACCACCCTGAGCCACGGGACCGGGTTGCCACTACTACTTCCCATCCGCATCCGGAGGCCCGACCCTGAGTATCCCACGGCCCAGGGGGGGGCGAGTCACATATATAAGTGCAGACATACAAATTAACAAGAGTTTAAACTTAATAACTAAATAGCCAAAGTTCTGTGCTACTACCCTGACATGCCTCTCATCTGTTCTGCATCTGATGTCACAGTCCCCAAATTAGGGAACTGTCCAACTTCCAACTGTGTCCGCTCCAACATCCTCTTTGTAGCATCGGCGTCTCTGCCCCGTTCTAGGCAGAGACGCCGTCCCTCTCACCTCCCCGCTCCTGGCACGGCGTCCTCCAGCGCCGCTCTCCCCGCTGCTTCCGGCGCGCGCTCCTTCCCCGGCAGTGTGCTTAGGGCGCGCGCGCGCGCGCTCCCCCTCTCTTAAAGGGACCGCGCGCGCCGTCCTAAGAAGTCCCCGGCCAATTGCCGGAGGACCTCCCATATAAAAGACACCTCCTCCAAAATGGAGGTGCCCGAGCAATGTTGTTTGCACTGTGTCTCACCTGTGCTTCAGCCCTCAGGTCCCGTTGCCAGTTACCTGCCAGATTCCTGCCAGCTTGCTGTCTTTGTCCTGCCTGATATCCAGTCACCTGCCTGCCAGCCTGAGGTCCGACGGTCTGCCTTCCAACTCCAGTCAGTCTGTCTAAGGGCCAGCTTGCCCGCTCACCCGGGAGCGCACGTCTGCTACCTGCCTGCTAGCCTGAGGTCCGACGGTCTGCCTTCCAACTCCTGTCAGTCTGTCTATGGACCAGCTTGCCCGCTCACCTGGGAGCGCACATCAGTTACCTGCCTGCTTGCCTACCTGGAGGCTCCGCCGTCACGTGCTGTGACCATCTGCCTTTCCAGAGACTCCTGCCCGCTCACCTGGGAGCACCCACCTGTTACCTGCCTGCTAGCCTACCTGGAGGCTTCGCCGTCACGTGTTGTGACCACCTACCATTCCAGAGACTCTCGCTTGCTCACCTGGGAGCACACATCTACCACCTGCCTGCTAGCCTACCCGGAGGCTCTGCCATCACAGGTCGTACCTACCCTTTACCCAGAGACTGCCCCGGTCGCTTGCCGTAACTCCCTGCCCGTTCTTCCAGAGACTGCCCCGATCACTTGCCGTGACCCCCTGCCCGTTCATCTAGAGACTGCCCGGTCACTTGCCGTGACCTCCAGCCCGTTCTCTCAGAGACTGTCCCGGTCACCTGCTGTGACTGCCTGCCCGTCATCCCTGGTTGCCACCCGCTCCCTTACAAGGTCCGCCCCCTTGTATAGTAGCTCAGAGGTTCCGCCTCCCAGACCCGTTACACTCTTGTGCTGCTGTAGGCTTAGCTCTGGAGACACAATGATGTCACTACATCGCTTCTGCTGCTCCCCGCCACACACAGCACAGGATGGAGATCTGCTCCACTTGTCGAGAGTGTGTATTTTTTTATTTGCCAATAGGGTATAGATTGGATGCATATCATATATGGGGATGAAGGGACTGCTGTGAAAAATAATACTGTAATTGGGAGGGCACTAGTGTATGAGGACATGATGTGGGGGCATCATAATATGTGTAGGGGTACTGTTGGGGTCATATTATGTAAAGTATAACTGTAAAAAAACAAAAAAACTGACCAGCACCTCGATATAGTGTAAACAGGTGCAAGCTGTAATGACTGCATAACATACAATAAAGAACACAGCAGCACTCTGTTAGGGCCAAAATATATGCAAATACTGAATACGTGAGATCTAAACTGCATTGTTGCTAAATAAAATAAACAGTTTAGATCTCATGTATTCAGTGTTTGCATACACCGCGTGCAGAATTATTAGGCAAATGAGTATTTTGATCACATGATACATTTTATACATGTTGTTCTACTCCAAGCTGCATAGGCTTGAGAGCCAACTACCAATTAAGTATATCTGGTGATGTGTATCTCTGTAATGAGGAGGGGTGTTGACTAATGACATCAACACCCTATATAAGGTGTGCTTAATTATTAGGCAACTTCCTTTCCTTTGGCAAAATGAGTCAGAAGAGAGATTTCACAGGCTCTGAAAAGTCCAAAATTGTGAGATGTCTTGCAGAGGGATGCAGCAGTCTTGAAATTTCCAAACTTTTGAAGCGTGATCACCGAACAATCAAGCGTTTCATGGTAAATAGCCAACAGGGTCACAATAAGCGTGTTGACCAAAAAAGGCGCAAAATAATTGTCCATGAATTGAGGAAAATCAAGCGTGAAGCTGCCAAGATGTCATTGGCCACCAGTTTTGCCATATTTCAGAGCTGCAACGTTACTGGAGTATCAAAAAGCACAAGGTGTGCGATACTCAGGGACATGGCCAAGGTAAGGAAGGCTGAAAAACGACCACCTTTGAACAAGAAGCATAAGATAAAACATCAAGAATGGGCCAAGAAATATCTTAAGACTGATTTTTCAAAAGTTTTATGGACTGATGAAATGAGCGTGACTCTTGATGGGCCAGATGGATGGGCCAGAGGTTGGATCAGTAAAGGGCAGAGAGCTCCACTCCCACTCAGACACCAGCAAGTTGGAGGTGGGGTACTGGTATGGGCTGGTATCATCAAAGATGAACTTGTGGGACCTTTTAGGGTTGAGAATGGAGTGAAGCTCAACTCCCAGACCTACTGCCAGTTTCTGGAAGACAACTTCTTCAAGCAGTGGTAAGGAAGAAGTCAGTATTGTTCAAGAAAAACATGATTTTCATGCAGGACAATGCTCCATCACATGCATCCAACTACTCCACAGCGGGGCTGGCCAGTAAAGGTCTAAAAGAAGAAAAAATAATGACATGGCCCCCTTGTTCACCTGATCTGAACTAGTGTTGAGCCACCCCCGTAGTGTTCGAGTTCGGTTCGGTTCGTCGAACACCCGTGTGTTCGCCGAACTGTTCGTTGAACTGTTCGTCGAACTGTTCGCCGAACACCTTCGAACACCGTTAAAACCAATGGCAGGCAAACAAAAACACATAGAAACACATAGAAAACACCTTCAAAGGTGTCCAAAAGCTGACAAACTGCTCAGAAGACACAACTAACACATGGAAAAGTGACAAGTACATATAGTCATGCGAAAAGAAAAGAGGTGGAGGAGTAAAAGGAGGGGGAGACACAGATATAGGCATGTCATGCCCTTCTAAAATCCAAAAAGTGAGAAGCCGAGACGGCCAGTCCGCTCCTGCCCGTGCCACCTCCGTGTCGCCGGGTTTGTGCCAGAGCCGCGGTGAACCCTGACGGCCAGCCCCCCTCTCCCAATACTGGTGCCTGTCCGCTGGTGGGTCGAGAGAGCCCCCCTGTGGTGGAGGCAGCTCTAAGCTTTTTAATTTAAATTGTCCCTCTAATTTGAATGAATACACTTTAAATCCATTTACAAGGATCTATTGGAGGGCAAGTCTCATGCCAGCAGCCGCGTAATTCCAGCTCCAGTAGCGTCCACTAAAGCTGCTGCAGTTAAAAAGCTTTTATAAGGATCGAGCTCGGCTGTCCACCGCAAGGCATCCTAGTGCCAGTCCCAGCCCCTATGCCTTGGGGTGCCTCCTGATGCTCTTCACTGAGTATCCCGTGGTCCCGAAGCATTTCCTTTGAAAAAATTAAGTGTCCAAACTACAGGTGGTGTAGCTTGCTTAACAGCCGGGATAATCCGCTGACTAGCAGACACTGCTACTAGGCACAAAGTATTTCCTGGGCTAGATGCAGTTAAAAATTTGTAATTAGATACTCTCGTTGGATGCTGAGAAAGCATTCCATAGAGTCTCCTGGCACGCCATATATTATTCTCTTAAAAAGCTTGGGGTAGGGGTCAAGGGGACCCTTTTATAGCCAAAATCACGGCCCTGTATCGCAATACGTCACCTAGACTGAAGATAAATGGAACTGTAGCACCCTGAGGGCTCAGTTGCTACAGAGGTATTGCACCTCACCCAGAGGTGTGATATCTCACTCTCAGGTAAGGATGGAGTGTGGATCAGGACCCGACACCTGCATGCATTACACCACATTGCCATGGGGCAGGGTGACCAATATGCCCCTGAGATGGGCACGACAGTCCTTTTCCCTGGCTGGAGTGGGGGGAGGGAACACTGAGGAAGGGAACCCTGTAGTGCAGGTGTAGCGCCCCGAGGGCTCGGCCGCTACAGGGGTATTGCACCTCTGCCAGAGGTGTGATATTCCACTCCCGGGTAAGGATGGAGTATGGACCAGGGCTCAGTTAGTTGCATACAGCACACACACCCCATTTCCGAGGGACAGCTCTACGGTGCTCCCACTAGACAGAAGTGCAGGCACGACCGACTATGTCCCTGTCTGGAGTGGGGAGGGGGGTGGAACACCCAGTGCTGTAGGGGCAGATAGGGGTTGGTTCCAGAGCGTAGGAAGGAGCCCATTGGTTGCTGGTCACCTGGGCTCATGGTCAGAGGGAGGTATAAAAGGTGGGCACCATCTTAGTTCTGGGTCAGTTCAGCCAGAGGAGAAGACAGGGAGTAGAGGCTCTGTAGGAGCTCTACTCCAGGAGGGCCTAGTGAGAGGCCGAGGAGGAGGAGAAGAGGAGCTGGGATTTTGGCTCATCTCAGCTCCAAGAGAACGGAACAGAAAGGAACAGAAAGGAACAGAGAAAGAGAAGGAGAGACAGAGAAACAGAAGGGCTCAGGAACAAGAAGGTGGAAGGGACTCTAAGAACCCACGAGAATCCAGGGTGCAGGGTCAGGCAGATTAAGGGTACCGGATCCCAAGTTGGTGGAGGAGAAACAACCCTCAGCCAAAGACCGGTCGTCGTGATCATCTATTGGTGCGACACCTTATCAAACCTGCTAGGAAGGCACCATATAGGACAGCGGAGGACGGGGCCCTGGTTTAACCGCACAAGTCCGCGGCAGCCGGACAAAAGTGGGTCATTGGTGAGGCAGGCCAGAGAAAGGATTAAAGGGGGTCCTGTGCCATGCTCTTGACTGCTTGGGAGTTGACCGAGCCCCACACCTGGTGGACGCAGCACGGCTCGGGCGGTCACTACCTGTACAGAAGTGACCCGGAACAAATGAACTGTGAGTAAAGACCCTGGACTGTGACTTGTTGTCTGTGTGCTCCTTCGCGCCTCCAGCACTACCGGTACTGGGACTCTCACCCCCATCACTCCCACCATCCACTACACTGCCCTGGGGCCGCACTCTTCCCGTGGGGAGTCACACCATCCCAGCTGCACACATCATCGGCCCCAGCGGACTGCCTTGCAGCGGCGGTTCCTAATAACCGCAATCCACGGGTGACGCAGTCGGACATAATCTGAAGCACGTAGCAGACTATCATTGGTCTGACTACCCTGAGCCGCGGGACCGGGCCGCCACTACTACTCCCAGCGTCTCCCTATCGCCCGGATCCGCGTGCCCCACGGCCCAGGGGGCGAGTCACAGGAGCAGGGAGGAAGAAGATACTGGGTGCATTGAGAAGGGAGTATAAAAGGTGGGCACCATCTTAGTTCAGTGCAGAGAAGTCTGAAGTGACTGGGAGCAGGGGCTCTGCATGAGCTCTGCTCCGGAGGCGGGCCTAGTAACAGAGGCCCAGGCCTGGAAGAGGGAGAAGGAAGGAAGAGGAGCGGAGAAGGCTCCAGGAACGAGGAACGAAGGGATCCCAGGGGTGCGGACGGGCGAGTCGCCACCGCACGCCCGAATCCACCTGCGTGGAGGGGTCAGGCCAATGGGGGAGACCGGTCCCCGAAACTAGAGGAGGCGGGAAACGACCCTCAGCTAGAAACCGGAGGCTGTGACATTTTATGTGGCGCAGCCCCTTGCTACACCCTCTAGGAAGGCACCACATAGGGTCAGGGAAACTGGCACCAAGTTTACCAAGAGGAGGCCCGAGGCAGCCGGACAGAAGGGTTGGTAAGAAAGGCCAGACAAAGGACACACAAAGGGGGTCCTGTGAAGCTCTCCAAAGTTATCTGGGAGTTGTTTGAGCCCCTCACCTGGTGAGCACAGTATGACGTGGGCAGCCGTTACCTGCAGAAGTGGTCTGGATAATAAGAACTGTGAGTAAAGGCCCTGGACTGCATCACTAATTCCTCCGTGTCGTTACTGCTGCTGCCCTGCACCATCACCCCCATCCTCCGCATACACTGCCCTGAGGCTATACTCCTCCCGTGGGGAGTTATGCTACGCTCTGCTGCACCCACAACACCAGCCTCAGCGGTCTGCCCTGCAGCGACGGTTCACTGTGACCGCAATCCACGGGTGGCGTAGTCGGACATTTAAACATCAACACCACATAAATAGTTCCGCCACTGGTTTGACCGCCTTAAGCCATGGAACCGGGTCGCCGCCACGGAGACTACAACCACCAGCATCCACCAAAAAGGGTCCGGCTCCGGGTGTCTCAAGGCCCAGGGGGTGCGTCAGAACATTTTCATCACCTTTCATAATCACCAATGGGACAAGGCAGGGATGTCCTCTGTCCCCTCTGTTATACATCCTAGTGACGGAGCACCTGCTCTCATCAATTTGCCATATCCCCAATATTAGGTGGATTGAGGTGGAAGGCACCGAGTACAAGTGCTCTGCATTTGCTGATGATGTCCTAGTATATATCACTCAATCAGATATATCCATCCCTGCTGTTATGGCTGAAATAGATCACTTTGTTACATGGTCAAATTTTAAAATCAATGCAATGAAGTCTGAGGCCCTTGATGTCTCCCTCCCCAAATCCATACAGGGTCCATCCAGTCCAACTTTCCCTTTGCCTGGCCCTCACAGGGTATCAAATACTTAGGAATTCCTATTCATAGAGACCTCTCCCGTCTATGTTATCTTAATTTTGGGCCCTTTATTGAACAACTCCATACAGACCACGGTTGGCAAGTTAGAACTGTAAGATTCACTACGTGAACCACTGGTGTTTTGTGGAAAAGCACATGTACACTGTCTTCCAAATTATTATGCAAAAAGTGTTTAGGAGTGATAAGGGAAGAATTTGTTTGTTTCTCAGTTAAACTCATTGATGGTGATGTGTGTCAAGGCACTTTATATCACTGTAAGCAATTGCTGACACCTGTGCTAATTAGTTTGGCAGGTGTGTCCAATGAGAGACAAGACTACTTAAGAAGGCTGTCCCACATTATTAAGCAGCCTACATTTTCTGCCAAAATGGGAAAGAAAAAGGATGTGTCGGCTGCTGAGAAGCAACAAATTGTGGAGTGTTTAGGTCAAGGCATGACTACAATCAACATTGTGCGATGATCAGGATGAAGTGTCTTGGCAATCAAGAAGTATGTAGCTGATTCACAGTACACACGTGTGCATGCTGATAAGGGCAAATTGAGGACTCTTTCCTACAGGCAATTACGTCAGGTTAAAAGAGCAGCGGCAAAAAAGCCTTGTCATAGCAGCAGACAAGTTTTTGAAGCTGCTGGTGCCTCCAACGTCCCCCGAACAACAAGATGCAGGGTTCTTCAGAGATTTGCAGCTGTGCGTAAGCCATCCTGTCGACCTCCTCTATCCACTGCTCACAAGCAGAAATGGCTCTAGTGGGCCAAACAATACATGAAGACTGACTTCAAAACTGTTTTGTTCACGGATGAGTGCCGTGCAACGCTCGATGGTTCAGATGGATGGAGTGGAGGATGGTTGGTTGATGGACACCCCACGCAAACACGGCTACAGCGCCAACAAGGAGGAGGTGGAGTAATGTTTTGGGCTGGAATCATGGGGAGAGAGTTTGTCGGCCCCTTTAGGATCCCTGAAGGGGTAAAGATGAACTCCATAATGTATGTGGAGTTTCTCAAACAGCACTTCCTGCCATGGTTCAAGAAGAAGAACCGTGTATTCCAAAGCAAGATAATTTTCATGCATGATAATGCACCGTCTCATGCTGCACATAACACATCTGCATCTCTGGCTGATATGGGCATAAAAGGGGACAAACTTATGGTGTGACCCCCATGCTCCCTTGACCTCAACCCCATTGAGTTGAAAACTGTTTGATTTCAGTTTCTAATAACCTGCTAATGCTTATAATTTCAAAAATGACCATTTTTTGTTCTTTATTAAAATGAAAAGGTTGATCGAAGAGTGTGGGGGATCTAAGAGTGTGGCAACCCAGTAGTCAGGATTACTTCGAATTCTGACAATCTGAGGGTCATGTTGCAGGTAGTGCAGCAAGAAGGCACTCATGTGTCTTGCGCATCTAGGAGCCCCAAAATTATTTTCCGGGCTAGATGCAGCTAAAAATTGTTATTAATTTTAAATCTGGTGGAGCTTAGTATAGATGGCCTAATAGAATCATTACTGCACACTGCTACAATGGCCAAATAATTTTCCAGCCAAGATACAGATAAACATGATTAGTAATTTGAAAGCTTAAAACGGTTTGGTGAGGTGATTTTAACCAATCATCAAGCTTTTACTCTCCCCAGGATGACACAGGGGTAGAAAAGTCGTTTCGGATCAATGATTTGTTCATCTTTATGAACGTGAGTCTGTCTACATTATCAGTGGAGAGCCGCGTGCGCTTATCTGTCAGCACACCACCAGCAGCGCTGAACACACGTTCAGACAGAACGCTGGCTGCGGGGCATGACAAGATCTCCAAGGCGTAAGTGGCGAGCTCTGGCCATTTATCCAGATTGGAAGCCCAAAAAGAGCAAGGGTCCAGTGACACAGTCATGGCTTCAATGTTTACTTGGAGATACTCCTGTACCATCGTCTCTAGGCGTTGACTATGAGTCAGACTTCTTGTCTCCTGTGGCCTTGCAAAGGATGGGCTAAAAAAGTGGTGAAATGATTCCGCAAAATTGATGTTACCAGCAGATACTGTGTTTCTGTTACGTTTTGAGTGCTGAACACTCGACGGTCCCCGGTTGACAAGTTGGAACTGTGAGATTCACTACGTGCACCACTGGTGTTTTGTGGAAAAGCACATGTAAGATTCTGCAACAGTCTCTGCTGATACTCCTGCATGCGTGCATCCCTTTCTATGGCAGGAATAATTTCTGCAAATTTACTTTTGTACCGGGGATCTAACAGTGTGGCAACCCAGTAGTCAGGATTATTTCTAATCCTCACAATTCGAGGGTCATGTTGCAGGTAGTGCAGCAAGAAGGCACTCATGTGTCTTGCACATCCAGGAGCACCAAGTCCCTGTTGTGTTGGTGGCGAGGTAACAATCTTGCTTCTTTCCTCTGTCCTCTCCCCCAAACCTCGCACAACAGAAATATGATCAAGGTCTCCCTCATCTGATGAGTCTTCCATCAGTTTGTCCTCCACTTCTTCCTGGGCTCCTGCACCTTCCTCACTAGTTTGGCTGCTACCCTGGTAAAACCATCTCCCCCACCCTCACATGCCTGCCGCCTTGGTGCTGCCGACCGTCTGGACCTTGCAGATGTTAGGCCTTCCGCATACAACTCCTCCTCCTCTACTTCCTCCACCTCCTCTTGTGCCACCACCTGACTCCGAATTCTGTTTAACATGTGCTCCAGCATGTAAATCACCGGAATAGTCATGCTGATAATGGCATCGTCAGCACTAAACATCTTCGTCGCCATTTCAAAACTGTGCAGAAGGGTGCATAGGTCCCTGATCTGAGACCACTCCTCCAGCGTGATTTGCCCCACCTCTGGATCTCGTTGGCCAAGGCTATACGTCAGAACGTATTGCACCAGGGCTTGTCGGTGCTGCCACAGTCGCTGCAACATGTGCAGAGTTGAATTCCACCGTGTAGGCACATCGCATTTTAGCCGGTGAAGTGGCAGGCCCAACGACTACTGCAGAGATGTAAGTCGCTGAGCTGCGGGATGCGAACGGCGGAAGTGAGCACACAGCGACCGTGCCCTCTGCAGAAGGCCATCTAGTCCGGGATAGTGGGCTAAAAATTGCTGGACAACCAGGTTCAACACGTGAGCCATACAAGGCACGTGTGTGACATTGCCCCGGCTAAGGGCCGCACCCAGGTTTGCAGCATTGTCGCACACGGCCTTCCCTGGTTTCAGGTCCACTGGAGACAACCATTCATGAAACTGGTTCTCCAGAGCTGACCACAACTCCTCAGCTGTGTGACTCACATTTCCCAGACATTTCAAAGTAAAAACCGCCTGATGACGTTGAGCCCTGCTTCCAGCATAGTAAGGAGGTGTGCAGGATCCCTTCTGCGCAGTTAGAAAGCTTGTGGCATGACCAGACAGGCTTTGGGTGCCGGTGGAGGACCGAGAGGAGGTTGAGGAGGCAGAAGCAGTGGAGGAACTTTGAGATAAAGAGGATTGACGCACAACTCGTGGGGACGGCAAGACTTGGACAGCAGCCCCTTGTCCTGCTGTCACCATAGTTACCCAGTGTCCAGTCAGCGACATGTAACGCCCCTGTCCATGCCTACTTGTCCAAGTGTCTGTGGTGAAATGCACCCTGTCACACACAGAGTTTCTCAAAGAAGCGGTGATGTTGTGTGCGACATGCTGGTGGAGCTCAGGCACACCTTTCTTTGAGAAGTAGTGCCGACTGGGCATCTGGTACTGGGGCACTGCGACGGACATAAGGTCTCGAAAATCCTCTGTGTCCACCAGGCGGAAAGGCAGCATTTCTGTAGCCAAGAGCTTGCAGATGGTGAAATCCAACCTCTTAGCTTTCTCATGGCTAGGAGGAAATGGTCTTTTACTTGTCCACATCTGAGGGACCGAGGGCTGGCTGTTGTGCTTAGACGGGGTTGATAAGGGTGTCCCCGGCAAAGTGCCGGTCTGTGAGGAAGATGCAGGCGGACATGTTAGGTTGCCTTGATCCAAAGGTGGTGCTATCGATGTCGGACAGCGCTCAACACCAGCTGGTGTTACCACCTCCAAAGAAAATGATGACCTGCCAATCACGCTGGCTGTTGCGGGTAAAGAGGTGGCTGGTCTGCGTCCCAAAACAGGTGTGACTGCTGTCCCCCCAGTCACAGAGGATGAAGAGGCCGCAGATGCACAAGATGTGGCAGACAGTGGTTGGCCCGGTCGGCTAGGCCGCATTGTAGCACAGTGAGCTTCCCACTGCAACTTATTCTTCATGTCCATGTGCCGGTTCATGCATGAAGTACTCAAACTATGTATTTTTTGGCCTCTACTTAGCTTTTGTTGACAAATGTTACAGATAACACGAGTTGGGTCATCTTTATCGATCTGAAAAAATGCCCAGGCTATGCAAGGCTTAGCAACCATGCGACCTGAAGAGCCACCACGACTTGTGGTCAGAGGCAGAGTTGTGTTTGAGGATGCAGTTGTTGACCTGCTTCCAGTACTACGTCTCTGTCCAGGAAGGCGCAACCTGACCTCGTCGTCACTAGCATCCTCCTCCACCTCCTCTGCTGATCTCATCTCTTGGCTGACTGTGGGTTGACAGTAAGTGGGATCTCCAACCTCATCATCATCACCCTGTGTGTTATCACACCCGTCGTCCTTAGAGCCAACCTGTTCCTGCCCTGACAAAAAACTAAAGTTGTCGCTCCAATCAGGTATTTGAGTCTCATCATCGTCTTCCTCATTGTCTCCACCAACAGGAGTTACAGTTTGGGAATGAGGGTCTACATTATGGTCAGAACCTTCTGCGTCTGGTCCTGGATCCGACTCATAAAGATTCTGGGCATCAGTGAAGATCATTTCCTCGTCTGGATTCACAGAAGCGCTGGAGCCGACCTCTGATTCCCAGGCTATAGTATGAGTAAACAGCTCTGCAGACTCAACCATCTGTTCTACCTTATACTCAGACGGGCAGCTGGAGATTTGGGAGCTGTGAGGAAGCAAGTGCGATTGGGGTGACACCTCTGAGGACTGGAGTACTTGTGATGTTGAAGTTGATGTGGAGGAGAGCCCACTTAAAGGAGCACTTGATATCCGTTGAAGCACCTGCTGTTTTTGTGCCTCATCTGGAATTTGTAGCGATTGGCGTGGCCGTAAGAAAGGGATCTTATCACATTGTCCGCTAAAAGAAGTAGACATTTTAGTTTGGCTGGAAGATGGTCTTTCTTCTGCAGATGTTACTGTTGCTTTAACACCTACCCCACGGACACAACCTTTTTTCCCCTTCCCAACATGCCTATTCCCCTTTCCACCAGCAGCAGGCCTTTTTCCACTCATTTTGGTGGTTAACTAATTCACAACTCTGGAGTTGTTTGCACAAAAAAACAATGGATGGGAACCGAGCAGAGCTGAGTGTCCAAACTGTGGTATTAGGCCAAAACTATTGTCTGGGTTAGATGCATAAAAAAATTATATTCAATTTGCAACCTGATGGAGGTCAGTATAGATGGACTAATAGAACAAGTCCCACACACTGCTAGAAGCCCAAATATTTTTTCAGAGCTAGATGCAGAAAAAAATTATATTCAATTTGCAACCTGATGGAGGTCAGTATAGATGGACTAATAGAACAAGTCCCACACACTGCTAGAAGCCCAAATATTTTTTCAGAGCTAGATGCAGAAAAAAATTATATTCAATTTGCAACCTGATGGAGGTCAGTATAGATGGACTAATAGACCAAGTCCCACACACTGCTAGAAGCCCAAATATTTTTTCAGAGCTAGATGCAGAAAAAAATTATATTCAATTTGCAACCTGATGGAGGTCAGTATAGATGGACTAATAGAACAAGTCCAACACACTGCTAGAAGCCCAAATATTTTTTCAGAGCTAGATGCAGAAAAAAATTATATTCAATTTGCAACCTGATGGAGGTCAGTATAGATGGACTAATAGAACAAGTCCCACACACTGCTAGAAGCCCAAATATTTTTTCAGAGCTAGATGCAGAAAAAAATTATATTCAATTTGCAACCTGATGGAGGTCAGTATAGATGGACTAATAGAACAAGTCCCACACACTGCTAGAAGCCCAAATATTTTTTCAGAGCTAGATGCAGATAAAAATTATATTCAATTTGCAACCTGATGGAGGTCAGTATAGATGGACTAATAGAATGATGCTATGCCCAAAAGGTTTTACTTCACTAGGTGCAGTAAAAAAATTGGTATTCTATACACAGGTGGTGTAACTTGCAACTTAGACAGGCTACTCCACTGACTAACACACTCTGCAATAGGCCAAAAAAGGATTAGCTTTGCTAGATTTAGCCAAATGCTGTGAAAAAAACTTACACAGCACTGGCACAGACCTGCCTGGCAAAAACTGATAGGAACTGATATAACTTAGTCCTGAAAAGGACTGCAATTACAATTAATCTTTACTAGAGATGAGCGGTGTTCGACTAGAACTGTTCGCCAATCTCAAATTCGAGCTGTTTTGGGCGGTGTTCGAGTTGTTCGACGAACCCGAACGATTTGCAAAAAATTCGGCTGTTCGAGGTTATGTTCGATAACTGTTCGTGCACCAAAAGCTTGTCCTGCATGTCTGGCGCTATTTAGAGCACCAATCATGCAGGGATTGTCTGCCACTCACTGTAATGCCACAGCCATGGTGGTTGTGGCATTACAGTGATTGCCCAAATCGATGGGAACAGTGCCAACAGTGAAACATGAAAAGCCGGCAATTCAGCAGCGGCATACACCGGTACCCGACAATTCAGAACAGAAAGAATAGAGCTTCACACATAGATTAGATAGATAGAAACATGTCAGCCACATATATACGAAGTACAGTGAAAGTGCTGCTTACTGTACTTGTCATTTAGCGTAAAGGATTTATAAAAAAAAATAATAGTGTTTTCATGCACCGTCTCTTTAAAAAAGCCGGCCGGCAATTCAGCAGCGGTACCCGACAATTTAGAATAGAAGGAATAGAGAATCACACATAGATTAGATAGATAGAAACATGTCAGTCACATATATATGAAGTACAGTGACAGTGTTGATTACTGTACTTGTCATTTAGTGTAAAGGATTTATTAAAAAAAATAATAGTGTTTTCATGCACCGTCTCTTTAAGAAAGCCGGCCGGCAATTCAGCATCAGTACCCAACAATTTAAAACAGACAGAATAGAGCTTCACACATAGATTAGATAGATAGAAACATGTCAGTCACATATATATGAAGTACAGTGATAGTGTTGGTTACTGTACTTGTCATTTAGTATTAAAATAAAGGATTTATTATTAAAAAAATTGGCGTGGGGTTCCCCTTAATTTTAGGCTCAAGCGGAGGTTAAGCAGACGGCTGGGGCAGATGTTTGAAGCCTGGGAAGGGGGTAATACCCACGTAGCTTCCCAGGCTGCTAATATCAGCCCCCAGCTGAATACATAGCCTTTGCTAGCTATTAAAATGGGGGACCCCCCAAAAAAAATGACGTGGGGTCCCCCCTAATTTAATAGCTAGCAAAGGCTAGGCAGACAGCTGGGGGCTGATATTAATAGCCCAGGAAGGGAGCCATGAATATTGGCCCCCTCCCAGGCTAGAAACACCAGCCGTCAGCCGCCCCAGAAATGGCGCATTCATAGGATGCGCCAATTCTGGCACTTAGCCTCGCTCTTCCACGCTGCCCTGGTGCGGTGGCAGGGGGTAATAGGGTTGGGGTTGATGTCAGCTTATAATGCCAGCTGACATCAAGCCCAGGTTAGTAATGGAGAGGCGTCTATAAGACACCCCCATTACTAACCCCATAGTCAAAGTTAAAAAAAACACAAACACCCAGAATAAAGTCCTTTAATTGAAATAAAGACACAATCCTTTATTGTTCTAAATTAAACCATACTTACCGTCACGCCCATTCCAGCTGAAGCCAACGATCTCCTGCAATAAAAGAAAAATAATAAAGCAACCTCATCCTTACCTTTCCATGGTTCCCACGACAGCTTCAGCTCTGCTACATCGAGATGACAGGCTGGACCGCAGCAGAACGCTGCCATCCAGCCTGTCATCCCGCAGACACTGAGAAGCGCAGGCATGCTTGCGCTCTGCAGTGTCTGGCTGTGACGGCATCCAGATGAGCCGAGTTCATGTCCAATGAACTCGGCGCACCTCATGCACGTCACTGACAGCGTGGGAGAATTCTCCTGCACTCAGCACTTCAGCGTGAGAATTCTCCCACGCTGTCAGTGACGTACATGAGGTCAGCTGAGTTCATTGGACATGAATGAGCTCACCTCATGCACTTCACTGACAGCGTGGGAGACTTCTCACACTGAAGTGCTGAGTGCAGGAGAATTCTCCCACGCTGTCAGTGACGTGCATGAGGTGCGCCGAGTTCATTGGACATGAACTCGTCTCATCTTTATGCCGTCACAGCCAGACACTGCAGAGCGCAAGCATGCCTGCGCTTCTCAGTGTCTGCGGGATGACAGGTTGGATGGCAGCGTTCTGCTGCGGTCCAGCCTGTCATCTCGATGTAGCAGAGCTGAAGCTGTCGTGGGAACCATGGAAAGGTTAGGATGAGGTTGCTTAATTATTTTACTTTTATTGCAGAAGACATTGGCTTCAGCTGGAATGGGCGTGACCGTAAGTATGGTTTAATTTAGAACAATAAAGAATTGTGTGTTTATTTCAATTAAAGGACTTTTTTCTGGGTGTTTGTGTTTTTTTTAAATACTTTACTAGAAATTCATGGCGGTCATGTCTAATATTGGCGTGACCCCATGAATTTCGGGCTTAGGGCCAGTTGATAATGCCAAGCTGGCCCTAACCCCTTTATTACCCAGTGAGCCACCGCACCAGGGCCCTGGATGAGTTGGGTACAGTGCCAGAAGATGGCGCTTCTATGAATGCGCCATTTTCCGGGGTGGCTGCGGACTGCATTTTGCAGCGGGGGGGACCCAGAAAGCTTGGGCCTCCCTGCGCTGCAGATTCCAGCCCCCAGCTGCCTAGTTGTACCTGGCTGGACACAAAAATAGGGTGAAGCCCCACGTATTTTTTTTTTAAATTATTTCATGAAATTCATGAAATAATTAAGAAAAAAAGGGCTTCCCTATATTGTTGTGTCCGGCCAGGTACAAATAGGCAGCTGGTGGTTGGGGGCAGCCCGTTCCTGCCTGCTGTACCTGGCTGGACACAAATATAGGGCGAAGCCCCACGTCAATTTTTTTTTAAATTATTTCATGAAACTAGATGGTGGCCCGATTCTAACGCATCGGGTATTCTAGAATATGTATGCGGCAGACCCGACGCAATCAGCAGAGCGGTGTTTAAATTTGGCGCCAAAATCGCTGACTGGTCGCGGCCAGCAACCGCGACCAATCAGCAAAGCGGTGTTGAAATTTGGCGACTATATCGCTGATTGGTCACAGCCGGCGGTCACGACTAATCAGCAGAGCGGGGTTTAAATTTTGCGCCAATAATGCTGATTGGTCGCGGTCGCGACCAATCAGCAAAGCGGTGTTTACATTTTGCGTCAATAATGGTGATTGGTCACGACCGCGACCATTCAGCAGAGCGGTGTTTAAATTTGGCGGCAACAATGTTGATTAGTCGCGGCCGGCGGTCGCGACCAATCAGCAGAGCGGGGTTTAAATTTGGCGCCAATACTGCTGATTGGTCGCGGACGGCGACCGCGATCAATCAGCAGAGCGGTGTTTAAATTTGGCGCCAATAATGCTGATTAGTCGCGGCCGGCATCCGCGACCAATTAGCAGAGCGGGGTTTAAATTTGGTGCCAATCTCGCTGATTGGTCGCAGCTGGAGTCCGCGACCAATCAGCAGAGCGTTGTTTAAATTTGGCGCCAATCTCACTGATTGGACGCGTCTGGGGTCCGCGACCAATCAGCAGAGCGTTGTTTAAATTTGGCGCCAAGCTCGCTGATTGGTCGCGGCCGCTATTTAAATGTGGCGCCCAAATCGGTGATTGGTCGCGGGCAGCGTCCGCGACCAATCAGCAGAGCGGTGTTTAACTTTAGCGCCAAGATCACTGATTGGTCGCGTGCGGAGAGCGCGACCAATCAGCTAATCGTATTGGTGAGGACCGGGGAGCGCCGCTGCCTGGTTGGATACTTCCGCTGCGAGAACCCGGGACATGAGCGACTGGTCGCAGCAGAAGTATCCCGACCCGCAGCGCAGCTCCCCGGTCCTTCCTTGACACCCTAGCCGCTGATGTCCCCACAGTATCCGCATGCTGTTACAAAGATCCGGACATTTGTGTTAAAAATCGCTGATTGGTCGCTGGCGCTGCCAGCGACCAATCACCGATTTGGGCGCCAAATTTAAATATCGGCCGCAACCAATCACCGATCTTGGCTCCACATTTAAACACCGCTGAGCTGATTGGTCGCCGACGCTGGGCGCGACCAATCACCGATTTTGGCGCCACATTTAAATAGCGTCCGCGACCAATCAGTACAGCGGTGTTTAAATGTGGAGCCAAGATGGGTGATTGGTCGCGGCCGATATTTAAATTTGGCGCCCAAATCGGTGATTGGTCGCGGGCAGCGCCAGCGACCAATCAGCGATTTTTAACACAAATGTCCGGACCTTTGTAACACCATGCGGATACTGTGGGGAGATCAGCAGCTAGGGTGTGAAGTGAGGACCGGGGAGCGGCGCTGCGGGTCGGGATACTTCTGCTGCGAGTACCCGCTCATGTCCCGGGTTCTCGGAGCGGAAGTATCCGCACAGGCAGCGCCGCTGACATCCATGCGGCTAGGGTGTGAAGGGAGGACCGGGGAGTGGCGCTGACATCCAATTGGTCGCGGCCGCTATTTAAATGTGCCGCACAAATCGGTGATTGGTCGCCGTCTAGACCGCGACCAATCACTGATCTTGCCGCCAAAGTTAAACACTACTGTGCTGATTGGTCGCGGACGCTGCCCGCGACCAATCACCGATTTGTGCGCCAAATTTAAATATCAGCCTCATGCACGTCACTGACAGCGTGGGAAAATTCTCCTGCACTCAGCGCGAGAATTCTCCCACGCTGTCAGTGACGTACATGAGGTGAGCCGAGTTCATTGTCGGCTCATCTTTATGCCGTCACAGCCAGACACTGCAGAGCGCAAGCATGCCTGCGCTTCTCAGTGTCTGCGGGATGACAGGCTGGATGGCAGCGTTCTGCTGCGGTCCAGCCTGTCATCTCGATGTAGCAGTGCTGAAGCTGTCGTGGGAACCATGGAAAGGTAAGGATGATGTTGCTTTATTATTTTTCTTTTATTGCAGGAGATCGTTGGCTTCAGCTGGAATGGGCGTGACGGTAAGTATGGTTTAATTTAGAACAATAAAGGATTGTGTCTTTATTTCAATTAAAGGACTTTATTCTGGGTGTTTGTGTTTTCTTTTAACTTTGACTATGGGGTTAGTAATGGGGGTGTCTTATAGACGCCTCTCCATTACTAACCTGGGCTTGATGTCAGCTGGCATTATAAGCTGACATCAACCCCAACCCTATTACCCCACTGCCACCGCACCAGGGCAGCGTGGAAGAGCGAGGCTAAGTGCCAGAATTGGCGCATCCTATGAATGCGCCATTTCTGGGGCGGCTGACGGCTGGTGTTTCTAGCCTGGGAGGGGGCCAATATTCATGGCTCCCTTCCTGGGCTATTAATATCAGCCCCAGCTGTCTGCCTAGCCTTTGCTAGCTATTAAATTAGGGGGAACCCCACGTCATTTTTTTGGGGGGGTCCCCCATTTTAATAGCTAGTAAAGGCTATGTATTCAGCTGGGGGCTCATATTAGTAGCCTGGGAAGCTCCGTGGGTATTACCCCCTTCCCAGGCTTCAAACATCTGCCCCAGCTGTCTGCTTAACCTCCGCTAGAGACTAAAATTAAGGGGAACCCCACGCCAATTTTTTTTAATAATAAATCCTTTATTTTAATACTAAATGACAAGTACAGTAACCAACACTATCACTGTACTTCATATATATGTGACTGACATGTTTCTATCTATCTAATCTATGTGTGAAGCTCTATTCTGTCTGTTATAAATTGTCGGGTACAGATGCTGAATTGCCGGCCGGCTTTTTTAAAGAGACAGTGCATGAAAACACTATTATTTTTTTTAATAAATCCTTTACACTAAATGACAAGTACAGTAAGCAACACTGTCACTGTAGTTCATATATATGTGACTGACATGTTTCTATCTATCTAATCTATGTGTGAAGCTCTATTCTGTCTGTTATAAATTGTCGGGTACAGATGCTGAATTGCCGGCCGGCTTTTTTTAAAGAGACAGTGCATGAAAACACTATTATATTTTTTAATAAATCCTTTACACTAAATGACAAGTACAGTAAGCAACACTGTCACTGTACTTCATATATATGTGACTGACATGTTTCTATCTATCTAATCTATGTGTGAGGCTCTATTCCTTCTTGTCTAAATTGTCGGGTACCGGTGTATGCCGCTGCTGAATTGCCGGCCGGCTTTTTTAAAGAAAGCGTCTTCTGAGCAGTTTGTCAGCTTTTGGACACCTTTGAAGGTGTTTTCTATGTGTTTCTATGTGTTTTTGTTTGCCTGCCATTGGTTTTAACGGTGTTCGACGGTGTTCTAAGGTGTTCGACGAACAGTTCGACGAACAGTTCCTCGAACATCCCGGTGTTCGATGAACCGAACCGAACCCGAACACTACGGGGGTGGCTCAACACTAGTCTTTACTCCCAACCTATCTATTTAAGAGCACAGACCTCCCTGATAAAAGTCGTAGGAAATGCTGTAACCTAGTCCTTAAAAGGACTGCAATCACAACTATTCCCTACTCCCAAGCTATCTGTAGATTTGTGCGAAAATTGGCTTTAAATTAACAAGGTATAGTGCACACAGCAACAGCGGTGCCGTCTAACACGCAGCTGCAGCAGTGAGAAAATGGTGGCGACGGGGAAAATGGCTGGGTCTTATAGGGCAAGGACATGTGACATACACTGCCAATGACACATGCCCTTGCTTGTGTGAAAAAAAGCAGTTCGCTCCGTGTGTGCTCTGCTGATAGGCTGACAGATTGCACCTCCCCACTGTAAATGCGGGAAAGAGAAAAAAAAATGGAGATCTTCATTATTCCTGCAGAGATCCATCCCCTGCCCCTCCCCCCGCCCCTCCCCCCGCCCCACTGTACACTCAAACTGCTTATTAACATTAATTTTCAGCATTACTGAGAAAAAATCCAGTTATGATTTTGGTGCATGAACAGTTATCGAACATAACCTCGAACAGCCGAATTTTTTTCAAATAGTTTGTGTTCGCAGAACGGCTCGAACACCGCCCAAAACAGCTCAAATTTGAGATTGGCGAACAGTTCAAGTCGAACAACGCTCATCTCTAATCTGAACCCCATAGAGAACCTGTGGTCCATCATAAAATGTGAGATCTACAGGGAGGGAAAACAGTACACCTCTCGAAACAGTGTCTGGGAGGCTGTGGTGACTGCTGCATGCAATGTTGATCGAAAATAGATCAAGCAACTGACATAATCTATGGATGGAGGCTGCTGAATGTCATCATAAAGAAAGGTGGCTATATTCATCACTAATTTTTTTGTTTTTGCATGTCAGAAATGTTTATTTCTAAATTTTGCGCACTGATATTGGTTTACCTGGTGAAAATAAACAAGTGAGATGGGATTATATTTGTTTTTTATTAAGTTGCCTAATAATTCTGCACAGTAATAGTTACCTGCACAAACAGATATCCTCCTAAGATAGCCAAATTTGAAAAAAAAAACACTCCAACTTCCAAAATATTAAGCTTGGATATTTATGAGTCTTTTGGGTTGATTGAGAACATAGTTGTTGATCAATAATAAAAATAATCCTCTAAAATACAACTTGCCTAATAATTCTGCACACAGTGTATATTTTGGCCCTTAGAGAGTGTTGTTGTGTTCTCTTTTGTATGTTATGCAGTCATTGCAGCTTGCACCTGTTCACACTATATGGAGGTGCTGCTCAGTTTTTTTTGCTTTTTACCGTTTACTATTGGAGGTTGTGACTGCCTCCTTTCTGACATTGAACTCCTCCCATCAGCCCAAGGGTGCTTTTAATTAGTGCTGGTTCCCATCTGCCCATTTAAATTGTAGCCTTATAGCCCGAGAGAAGCATGTTTGTTAAATAGTAGGATAGGTACCCATCAGAGGGAGGTCACCTTGCCGTGGTTAATGGGCACACATGAATTGGTCATTTTATGTGCTAAAAACCTTCATTTTTTTGTAAGTACATTTTATTTAGCAGCAATGCAGTTTAAATCTCATGTATTCAGTGTTTGCATATAGTTTGGACCTTACAGGGTGCTGCTGTGTTCTTTTTTTGTATGTTATGTAAAGGAGGCACTATGAGTATAGTGTATCCGATAGAACATACTGGGCCTATCGGTTGTGCAGCGCAAGGGTCCTAGCTGACCTAGGCTAGGTGTGTGTGATAGTTATCTGTGTTGCTTTCTTGCGTTTCCGTTGTAACTCAGTTTTCGTTGTTAGTGAAAACTAGTTCTTTAACAAATTGCCTGGTCGTGTTCTTTGTCCTCGGCGCCTCGAGATGACGGCGCCAGCTTTAAACTACAAACCGCTGCAGTAGCTGGGCTCCCTACAGCGGCCCCCAATTTGCAAAGCCCACAACAAGGAGAACATGATTTGTATTCATGCAGTTCGTGCTAGAGGCTGCTTTTGAAGGACAGAAAGTGAGGTGTTTGGTGAATACCGGGTCTGAATGCACCATTATGCCCATACAGATCTTCGAGAGCTTTTTCGGCCATATGATGGAACCCGAAGATGGGAGCGTTATTTGTCTTACAGCAGCAAACAATGGCCAGCTGCACGTGAAGGGAATCGTGTGGATGAGAGTGAAGCTATGTGGCCAAGACATCCACACAAAAGGAATGGTTCTGGTGGATTACCCCCCAAGGAGGGGAATGGAAGCGACCTTGGGAATGAACATAGTACAGGAACTGGATCACCGTCTGTTTTCTAAGGAAGGACCGCGGTACTGGCAATGCACGACAACCCACCGGTCAACCCAGAATGTCCTGCAGCAGGTGGTGAGAAGTTGCAGCTTTCATAAGAGTGCCTCATCCGGTCGTCCCTTGGGTTTGGTCAAAGTTCCCTCACGTATTCCAATGGTGATCGCACCGAAGAGAGAACAACTGCTGATGTTACCTGTGGGAGCCTATCAGAGGCTGAATGGACTGGAGGTACTGATTGAGCCAGTATTCAAGGAAAGGCCCCAGACCAGACCTTTAGTGGCCCGTGCGCAAGCAACTGTGAAAGATGGCTGTGTGTCCATCTGTTGCATTAGCATGCTGGATAACGAAGTCACTATACCCGGGGGTATGCTGCTGGCTGAAGTCTATGTGCCTGATGGAGAGATACTCCAAAGAACAGGATACAACCTCCAGCCCAATAGGAATTCAGCCTGGACTTATGCTGTTGAAGTGGCCAGGAAAGAAATCCCGACTGCTGAGTGGGACGGCTGAATCATAATGGATCGGATGGGGGTGGATTGGAAGACACTGACCCCTGTTCAGCAGAGGCTTCTGGAAGATACTGTCACAAAAGGTGTGGGAAAGACTTAGTACAACAAAAAGGGAAGAGGGAAAAGGAGCCCAGACACTACGGAAAGGGTTGAGTGGAGACCTCCTAGGCTGATCTAATATCACCCTGTCTCCACTAACGTCCCTATATTAGTTCTTCACCAATCACCGCACGCGAACCTCACCTTGTCCTTCCCTGGCATTTGGCCCTGGCTAGGAAAGGGAGGGGGATGAGCGCTAGTCGATCCCCACTGACAACTAAAGACAACAAGGGGAACAAACAAGGGAAGAGAGCTCAGCTTTTAGTCGACTTCAGAGAGATGAACACCTGTCCTCATAGCTCCAGAGAGGAAGAAGTAATACATTTGCTCTGAGCCTTCACAAGGGGTAAGGTGAGTATTGCCGACACCTCCCTCTAGCAGACAGTAGGTATTTATACACCCATGCCAGGGTGTTAATTAGCAAGAGGAAGGTAACCGCTGGGTCCTAGAGAAACAACCTCTAAGAAGGTGTTTGTAATGCCAAAGGAAGAGATCTCCAGCAACAAACTGCAGGGCGACTGTCTGTCACTTTTGACACACCCGTGACTAACACCCTATGGGAATTTCAGGAGGCCTTCGTTCATCATGGAGAAGATTTTGGATGCTCCTCTACCATCGAGCATGAGATTCCGACAGGGAATACTCCTCCAATCTGGGAACACTACTGTCAGATTCCCCCAAAGGTATACCAAGAAGTTAAGAGCATGGTGGCCAGCATGTTGGACAACCAGGTCATACAAGAGAGCCAGAGTCCTTGAGCGGCACCAGTGGTATTGGTACATAAGAAGGATGGGTCCCTCTGCTTCTGTGTCGACTACAGAAAACTGAATGCTCACACAGTACGTGTCGCCTATCCTCTCCCCCGGATCAAAGAATCACTATCCTCTCTGGGTCGGGCTAAGTACTTCTGCACCCTTGATTTGGCCAGTGGACACTGGCAAGTTCCAGTAACAGAGAAAGAAAAGTAGAAGACGGCGTTCATCCTCCTGATGGGACTCTACGAGTTCAACAGAATGCCGTTTGGTCTTTCAAATGCACCTAGGACATTTCAGCAGCTACTTTCTGCAGGGACATCATTTGAAGATTATCTGCAGAAACTATGACAAGTCCTGCAGCGATTTCGAGGCCATGGACTGAAGATCAAGCCCAAGAAATACCAATTGTTCCAAGACCGTATAGAATGCCTGGGTCATGTGGTCACTCCTGAAGGAGTGTAGCCATCTGACAGTAAGGTGGAGGCCGTCCAGAAGTGGCCTCAGCCAAGAACGTTGCTAGAGGTGAGAGCCTTTTTGGGACTGGCAGGATATTTCCGGTGGTTTGTCCCAAAGTTCACCCATCTGGTCGGTCTTTTGAACGAGCTGCTGACAGGCCCTAAGAATCGTCCCATTCAGTGGGGTCCCTAACAACAGAAGTCCTGTGAGGAAGTGAAAGCCGCTGTAACCAGCTCACCAATTCTGGCATATGCCCGGTTTGATACCCCGTTCCTGCTCTACACAGACTGAAGCCTGCATGGTCTGGGAACAGTGTTATTGCAGATATAGGATGGCCAAGAGAGAGTGGTCGCCTATGGAAGCCATTCCCTAAGAGAGACAAACTATAGTTCATTCAGGCTAGAGCTACTGGCTTTGGTTTGGGCTATGACCGAACGATTTGCAGAGTACCTAACGGGGGGCTGAAGTGGTAGTAGTGACTGACAACAATCCATTGGCCCACCTGTTAGGGGCACTAGAACAGAAGTGGTTGGCGCGGCTGACTAAGTTTAACTAATGTAACATGTTCCGGTCAGGAAGGAAAAATGGGAACGCAGACGCATTATCCCGAGTTCCGATGGGACCGCCGGCTAGCTGTATCGATGATGAACTCGAAGACTCTGAGATTCCCGACCTAGCTTGACTGCTTGTCTTCCAAAGCATGGTTCATTCAAGTGGGGTGGCCTCTGGGATGGCCACAGTGCTCGGAAAAGCTCCTGAGGATTGGGAACGGGCCCAGAACGACAACAGAGATGTGCAACGGGTAAACACTGGGTCCAGGCCAATATTTGGCCTTGGCCAGAGGAGTGTGCAGGGTTGTCCTCAGAGGGGGAAAAACTGTTGCATCAATGGGATAAACTCAGTGTGATTCAGAGCCTTTTGTGTCATGAGATCCACTTACCGTCGGAGTTGCCGCACCGCCATCAGGCTGTGATTCCCATGTCATTAGGTCCAGTAGCTGCTCGTGAGGCCCATAAGATAGGGGCTCAGTTTGTGAGCGAAAAGACTTATAAGTGGCTGCAGAGAATAATTTACTGCCCAGATCTGGAAAAGATGGTAATTGAAGTGTGCCAAAAATGCAGAGCATGTTGGTTGAGCAAGAGTCTGGAACAGCGATATCCTGTTCAGACCATTTGGACATCCCCTCCGCTGGAGATACTCATGATAGACTATGTGCAAATAGGGTACTACAGTTTGGGACACTCATATTGTTTGGAGATGACTGATCATTTCACTAAATATGCAGTGGTGGTACCTACCAGTGTCACACTGTCACAGAATACTGGAGGTAGGGGGCCTAAGCTGACCCTAAGCTGGGGCCCTGACTAATCCCTCATCCTGGAGGTACTGTTAAAGGTACAGAGGTCCAGGCCGCCAGCGTAACCCCTACCTCCTGAGGATCCCTGCACCACAGTAATCTAGTCCTGAGAAGGACCCCGATCACAACAATTGGGAACCAGCGATAATATGCCCACACACAGTATTTAGACGAACGAGACAGTACAAGGGAAAAACCAAAACCACCTTGCATACAACTTCAACAAAACTACAACAGAGGGAACACCAACGGGAAAGGAGATAAATGATAAAGCGAGGAAAGGGAAATAACACTTTCAAATACACTTATCTCAGCAACTCCAAACACCACGATCCGCTCTGTAAGTCTGAATGAAAAGCTTTCACCGACACCTCACAAACAGACCTGCAGGAATATAAAGGAGTCTCACTAACGAAGCATTGATTGCAGCTGGGCGAGGCTGGACCTCAGCTAGCCCAGAGAGAGAGAGAATTAACTCCTTCACTGCCGAGAAAACACAAAGCACCAACAAGTCAGCTGCGAGAAGTCAGGCTGTGTACTCGTGACGATCTTCGTGGCAACACACCCGTGACAACCAGAGACCAGACTGCAGAATCAGCCACTGAGGTGATATGTCACTTCATTCAAGTGTTTGGGTGTCCACGGCGGTGTTCATTCGGATCAGGGAGCATGCTTCCAGGGTACCTTAATGAAGGAACTTTATTGACTGTATGGTATTGAGCAGTCTAGGACGACGACTTATCATCCGCAAGGCAACGGTGCGTGTGAACAGTTCAACCCCACCCTCCTGCAAATGGTGCAAACCCTGGATAATGATCAAAAAGTGCGCTGGCCTGAGTACCTGCCTGAACTGATGTGGGCCTACAATAATCGGGTGCTCAGTACGACAGAGTACTCGCCCAACTTGCTGATGTTCGGGAGGGCAGGTAGGGAAATTGAAGACCTACATATGCCTGATCACATGGCTGATCCTCCTCTGTCCACTACCACATGAGCCCAGGAGCACCAGCGGCACTTGAAAACAGTGCACTGAATGGTGGGTGATCGGTTGAGGCAGATGACACATCATGACCAGAGACTGGTACAGAAGGAAGTGTTTGCTCCAGGGGAAAGAGTGCTAGGCTGTCAAAAAGCGGTCTGGGAAGTTAGATGACCAATGGGATTCAGTACAGTATATGGTGAAAAGGAGGGTGGGGCCCAATATCACCGTGTATGAGGTGGAACCGGTGGGGACTGGGGGCCGACTAGGCATCTCCATCGCAACATCCTGCAACAATGTAAGTCAAGGAGAGCGGACCCGCCCATAGATGTTGATTGGTGGGCTGTACCTGCTCCCTTACAGTCTGAGGGCCCATCTGTTGCAATATTGCCCTCCAGAGAGACAATTTCACAACCTGTGGTTCCCCCCAGAGACGATATACAGGGAGAGATGACTGCCACAGTCCAACCTGTGGCTGTCCCCAGCGATAGTGCACCGGGGAAGTCAACAACTCCGGTCCTGTGTAGGACCACTCGGGCTACCACAGGAGCACTCCCACAATGCTATGCGCAGGACGACTTCATCTAGGAAGGTGTGTCTAGGACACCAACTTCTAGTGGGGTGGCATGTGAGAGGGAAATGTTTGGACATTTTTCCAGTATCCAACTCCGGTCACAAGAGGCTATTGCCTCTACGGCTGACCTGATCTCTATGGCTGGGAGGATGTTAGTTTTGTCGGTTGGAACAGGAACTTGCCTGAGCAAGATATGAGTGTGAGATCCTGAAAGCTCGGTATGTGCTGTGTGCTAGGAGCTGGTCAGATTACTGAGGAAAGATGCAACTGTTCCTGTGACTCCTGTCAGAGAGGATGAATCACTTTGGGGGGATGACTACAGTTGGATGCAGAGTTGGATTCCCCCCAAAGCATCTGCTGTGATGTGAATGGCCTTCTGCTAGCCTGTCAGGCTAAAACTACTCTACAGGTGACAAGCCCAGGATCCACTCCTCGGCCTCACAGCTTAACGGACGATTGCACAATCAGGCAGCCTCTTCAGTGAACAGTTAAAGGCCGGTAAATCCTAATTTCAGGTCCCACCATAGGGATCCCGGTGGGAGCGTGCATGCAGACAATAGGGACCAGTTTGGTGCCAAACCGATTCTCGACTTTGTTTGCTAATAGGGCTGTGTGAACTTTAGCTAGATCCTCCCCTCAGTGGGTGAGCTTGTGTACAGATAGCATAACAGAATTGTAATTTTATACCGTTGTTAAGTTTGTGAATCTCTGCGCTGCACCACTACAGGGGTCGCCTCGTACACCCATCTGATTACATCCTTGCTCTGGGTAACCCTCGGTTACCGCATTAGGCAGACCACAGGTCAGGCAAATTATAGTGTATCCGATAGAACATACTGGGCCATAGAGCCTTTTGATTACAGTCCTATGTAAAGCCACAAATAATACACTAAGTCTAAGAATGGGCCCAGTATTATCGAGACTTGAGCACAATCTCCTTTGTCTCCAATGTCCTTTTCATGTCCGATGTAGGTTTCCAGCTCCTCCTCAGTCCGGGGTCTTCTTTTCCAGATTTTTCTGCTTCATAATGGGCCAAATGTTTTCTATTGGTGAAAGGTCCGGACTGCAGGTGGCCGGTTAATCACTCGAATTCTTCTTCTGTGAAGCTATGCTGTTGTGATGGGTGCAGTATGTGGTTTAGCATTATCTTGCTGGAATATGCAAGGTTTTCCCTGAAATAGACGTTGTCTGGATGGAAGCATATGTTTTTATAAAGCCTCCATATAATGCTCAGCATTGATAGCTCCTTTCAAGATGTGTAAGTTGCCCATGCCATCGGCACTAATCACATCATCCAAACAGAGATGCAGGATCTGTGCTCTGATAACAAGCTGGATGGTCCCTGTCCTCTTTAGTCCACAGGACATGGCGTCCGTGGTTTCCTTAAAGAATTTCAAATTTTGATTAATCTGACCAAAAAACAATTCTCCATTTTGCCTGAGTCCATTTTAAATTAGTTTTGTTGCAAAGAAGATGGCAGCGTTTCTGCATGGTGATGATATAAGGCTTCATCTATGCATGATAGAGCTTTAACTTGGATTTGTGGATTGTACAGTAAACTTTCACAGACAATGATTTCTGGATTTTTCCTGGGCCCATGCAGTAATCTGCACAATAAATAATGTCTGATTTTAATGCACTGTTATCTCAGGGCCTGTAGATCGTGAGCATCCAATACTGTCAGTTGTTCTTGTCTCTTGTGCACATGGATTTCTTGGCGCTGGTGGGATGGCTTTATGCTTTTTTTTTTTAAATCAAAAACAGTGTTTACTAAGTACCATGTGCTATTTTGTATGCACTATTGCATTTTACTTACAGCAGAGTATATGTTCATTTTGTTTCTATCTTGTTTTGTCTGTTTAATGGCCAAATTTGAACATGCACGTACACATTTCATGTACACCAACTTATACTCCAGTTCATTTTGGTTTTGCTTCAGGTTCTTGCAGTCAGTGTACACAAGGTTGTGGCTTCCCTTTCCTTTGAGTTGGGCATTATGTTTATATAGCTCCCCATGGCTGGGTGTCCATAGTCAGGTCATGGTCCTGCTCAGCCCTTATTCAGATTGAGGAAATTTTTGACCATGGAAAAGTTTTAATACTAGATGTTAATACTGTCCCGATCGGGGTACACCTTGGCACTGATGGGATGGCTTTTAGCCTTTTTTTTTTTTTAATCTAAAACAGTGTTTAGTAAGTCCCCTATGTTATTTATATGCACTATTGCTTTTTACTTAGAGCGAGGTATATGTTCATTTTCTTTCTTTCTTTTGCCTGTTTAATAGCCAGTGTCAATATGCTCCTACACGTTGCATGTATACCAATTTATACTCCCGTTCATTTCTTTTGGTTTTTCACACTGATTTCTCTAGAATCTCTGAATCTTTTGATGGTATTATGCACTGTATATGGTGGGATATTCAAAGTCTTCATTTTTTCACTGAGGAACATTTTTCTGAAATTGTTCCACAATTTTTTGATGCAATTGTTCACAGATTGGTGACCTCTGACCGACTTTGCTTCTGAGAGACTCTGCCTCTCTAATCTTCTAATTTTATTCACAGTCATATGACTTAGTTCAAAATTGATCCTCCAACTATATTCCATTACTACCACTTACTTTTCCAGTTGTTTGTTAACTTGGTCCCAAATTTTTTGAGATGTGTTGCTGCCATCAATTAAAGGGAATCAGTCAGCAGGTTTTTACTACATCATCTGAGAGTTTTTAGATTCAGAATGAGTTGAGAAAGCTTTCCCCGCCGACACCTGGCTATCTGTATACAAAGTCCATAGACAGTGACCTGCTTATCACATGGGGGAGAGGGCATTGCTGGACTAGTGCATGTTAATCTCTTAGTGATAAATCCTTCACAGTTAGTAAAATATAGCACGCACTTTGACAAGTCTCACATCCCTGAATTCTGGGTTTCTTTACCTAGTAAAACCCTGCTGACAGATTCCCTTTAAATTAGTTAATTTTTTCAATAGAAGTGGAAAAATGTCTAAAGTTCACCTTCTGATCAATGTTCTATATTCCGCTGTGAATAAAATATGGCTATAAGAAATTTCCAAATCATTCCATTCTTGTTTTCTTTACATTTTTCACAGCGTCCCAGCTACTTTAGAATAGGGGTTGTATTTTTTATTGTTTTTACATAGGATTCCAGGAAAGCCAATGCATACTTATTCCTCAGCAGTTGTGTGACAAAAGCCTCTTATGTGGTATGTTCTATTACATGGTCCATATGGTGTGCAATTGGCCTCTCCTAGGGCTCGGTCTAGTAGATTCACCGAAGTGTACAATAATGCTTTGACACTGGTTACTTCCCAAGACATAGCCTTGCTCACAACTTAATGAAACAAATAATGGGACTTCTGATAGGGTCTTTCTATAGGGTCACATTTTTCATTATTGTAGACCGGTGAGTATGAGATGTACGAAGTAGACGTGAAGCGTGTGGTCATAAGAAAAATCACAGAATCAGAAACGTCTCGGAATAGATGTGATGAGGGGTTGGCTGAGAATGATTGGAGAAGTAGGTCAGCAGGAGCTAAAGTGGGCATTGTTGCCTTCACCTGGTTTTACAATGAAAATACTTTTTTGCTGCCTAATTTATTTTCTCAGCACAAATTCATGTGCAAATGCTTAATCATTCATGACAGCTTCTTAGTAAATGGGCTCTGCGTTCAGAGGGTTGTGATGTAAGTAATAAGTGTCAGCATGGATCAGAGCTTGAGCTAGTGACAGGGAGCAGAAAAAGACGAGGCACGAGGCTTTTCTTATTTTTCATGTACCACTGCCCAAATGTAGTTACGGCAATGTGAATACCCAGTGAAAGGTTCATTTATCCAAATTAGAAAGCAATACAAAATAAAGGTGCCGCACGTCATGCAGATGAGAATGCCAAAGTTACTCATCATGTGAAGAGCACAACGTCAACAGCATTTCATTCAGAAAGTGTACTTTTTCAAGGACTTGACTACATTATATGTATAGTCATGGCCAAAAGTTTTGAGACTGACATAAATTTTGGTTTCACAAAGTTTGCTGTTTCGCTATCTAAAGATCTTTTAGTCAGATGTTTCTGTGGTTACTGAAGTACAATTATAAGGGTTTGATAATTTTTTAAAGTTTTATTGATAAATACATTACGTTTATGCAAAAACCCAATGGATCTGATTCATCAAGAGAGGCGCCGGTCTTGATGAGGGGGCGTGCTGGATTCAGACCCTCCTGATTCATTGATGAGCAGCAGTCACCATGTCCTAGTCCCATTTCGGCAGAGCTGGGAGAAACTAGCATTAAAACATCAAAAGTCACAAAAATTAGGCGCAGCTTCAAGTTACACCTACATTTTGCAGCTTTTCAAATCTTTTACGCCAGAATTCTGGCTTAAAAGCTTTGATGCATATGGCCCAAGATTTCTAGTGTTGACCCTTAATTTTCAAGACTTCATCAATTTGCCCTCATGTGCTTGATAACAGCCAAATACTGACTAATGACAACTAGTGATGAGCGAGCATGCTCGTTACGCGAGATTTCCGAGTATGCTCAAGTGTTTCCCGAGTATCTTCAGCATGTCCGCTTGCTTTCTTCTGTCTTTCGATATCGTCTCCAGCATGAGTCATGTCGACTGGATCACAAGTCTATCATTGATGTCTATGAAATGTATTGCACCCTACATGACCGGAGCGTGAGACACAACATACACATCAATATGAATCTGGACTAGTCAGAATGGTATGTGCCGGAGGCCTACGAGTTGGCACTTAAAGACCAAAGAGTGTAAGCAGAATACCTTTCAGAAAACTGTGCAGCAGGACAGGGTAGGGGAGGGGCAATGTGAGTTTAAGATATTATATCACTCCCGTGTGCATGATTTGTGACTGTTTGACAGCTTTATTACATATGAGGAATGCCTAAGAAACAAGCATTCCTCACAAGTAATAAAGCTGTCAAACAGTCACAAATCATGCACACTGAAGTGATTCAAACATAACACCAAGCACGCTGCAGATACTCGGCGAGTAGTGTTGAGTGAGTATGTTCTGTCCGAGTATGTTCGGGCCGAGCTCCGAGCTGCTCGGTGATATGGTTGAATCGCTCCCGTGTGCATGATTTGCAACTGTTTGACAGTTTTATTACATGTGAGGAATGTGTAAGAAATAGACATTCCTCTCATGTAATAAAACTGTCAAACAGTTTACAAATCATGCACACGGGAGCGATTCAACTATATCACAGAGCAGCTATAAATACTCGGAGCTCGGCCCGAGCATACTCGGCGAAAGGGTTAATAGAACATACTCGCTCAACACTATCGGCGAGCACTCGAGCATGCTCGCCGAAAGGGTTAACAAAGCATACTCGCTCATCACTAATGACAACCCATTTTTGTCTAATCAGTGTTTGGAGTTCATCACAATGTCTATATTTTTGTTTGCCCACACACTTTTTGAGGATTGACCACATGTTCTCAATGGGATTGATATCGGGAGAGTTTCCTCGTCATTGACCCAAAATTTCAATGTTTTGTTCACTGAGCAACTTAGTTATCACTTTTGCCTTGCAACATGGTGCTTCAGCTTCGTGGAAAAAACATTGTTCACCACCAGATTGCTCCTGAATGGTTGGGAGAAGTTGATTTTAGGTTGCCATTATTTATTCATAGGCAAAACTGTGAGTAAGGCCACTGCCATGGATGAAAAGTTCCTACACATGAATGGTCTCAAGATAGTTTGCTGTTGGCATGACACAGGACTCATGGCAGTATTCACCTTTTCTTCTCCATACAATCATTCTTCCAGATGTCCCAAACAGTCTGAAGGGGATTAATCAGCGAAAATAAGTTTATCCCAGTCTTCTGTAGTCCAATCCCTGTACTTCCTAACAGAATGTCAGTCTGTCAATTATTTCAAGCATCCGTCCCTTTTTAAATGCAGACAATGTGCTCTTATGTTTCACTCAACATGACAGAGTGATATCAGCTGTTGTTTCCTCATTAACACGTTTTCCTAAATGAAAGAGATCATTGAAATGATGTAAATAAACAGGTTATTTTGTGGCTGGTCTAATTTAGTGAAAATTGGGGCATTTAAGGTCATTTGCATTACAAGGAATGATTTTGCAATTTTTTGAAAGTCATCCTATCACCCTTCATAGCAATATAGAATTTATGCAAACTGCCACTATAAAAACTGAAACAGCAAAAATTTTGTCAGTCTCAAAACGTTTGGTCACAACTGTAGTGTAATGTATTTCTGCGGTAACGTCAAAGTCAAAGATATGCTCCTGTTATCTGAGTTATTGACTTAGGTTTTATAGAAGAGGGTGACAAGGAAAAGCCAAATAGTTCTGCTAGATGGGTAGCCCCACAATTGCACAGGGTAAGTGATAGGTTGCTGATCACTTGGGATTCCCAACTTTATAACAACCTCAGATCCTAAGAACATTTGTACCGTGTCCCCTATGCTGCCGCTCAATTCATTTTATATGGGATTAGCGGAGAAAAGTAAGCCTGGTTATCCAACAATCCCAACAATTTTAAATTGAGCTGCAGTGCACAGACTTGACAATGGTTCAATTCAAACATGGGGCGCTGGACCCATGGGATGGGCTGGACCAAAGGACACATGGGAATAGGCTCCCCATGTCGGTCAATTAGCAGATATTTAGGGCTGCCCTGCGTATCTTTGCTTTAGTTGCCGCACTGTACCTCTTAAAGATCTACAGCATCACAGTATGGCAGATGCGTCCATGCTGTGCACGGTTGCGTCTGCTGAAGACACACCTCTGATATCAGCCTCAGAGGAGCTTGTGGGATGGGAGATGCTCTTGTGTCTGATCCGTGCTGTATCAGAAGAGGTCCGGCACTGGTGAGAGCTGCCGGTGTGCCACCAGTTGGATACAAGGATGTATGGGGCAGTAGTTGACATACTGGATCGTAGGGCATTGTCGTGGCAGTGAGTTATATCTGCAAGTAGTCACTGGTATTCCTTCAAGAGGGCACGTAATTGTAATCTGAGGAGAAGAAAGTTATTACTGCAAGGGGGTATGTGAGTATAATCTAAGGGGGTATTTATTATACTACACTTGGGGGGAATTACTGCAAGGGGTTATGTGGTAAGAAATGTCTGCAGGATAAGGCTGGGGTCTCATTTGCATTCAGTACTTTCTGAGGTGTGGCTGCTAAGAATCCAATTCAAGTCACAGCGTCTTTTCAATGTATCATTAGAAATTAATTAATAATAAGTAAGCTAATTGCTTGCTTATCGTTAATGGCTGCATGATTTTACAGAAACTGTGCAGCCATTAACAATAAGTAAAGCATTTGAGATTCATTTCTAATGATATAGCAGAAAATGGCTTCTTAGCAGTCGCACCACGCTACATGCACCAAGTGCTACGTACGACCATAGCCTTAGGCAAATCTGCCACTCAATTACCAAGTGCATTCTGCTTGCCCCCATAGGAAATAATTTGCCAGCAAGGCTCTATTGGCTCTAGTGGGTAGACCTTGGCAAGCAACAACTTATCCTTTCCTCTTTGGATAGGATATAAGTTGCAATTGTGGAATAACCACTTTAAAATCGAAGCTTGGCTCAGGAATCACTGATCAAGCATTAAAATAGAAGGTTTATAAAACCCTTTTTCTTCATATTTTCCTCCTCTTATTCCAAACATTATCACTTTTTTTATTTTTCGGTGGATATAGCTGTATGAGGACTTTTTCTTCATTTTATCATTCATTGTATGGAAAAGACAAGTAAGTGAGATGAAATGATGAAAAAAATAACACAATTCTATCATTGTTTCTTTTTGGGTTTTGATTATACAGCTTTTATTATGCAGTAAAATTCCTAAGCCTGCTCCATACACTTGCACCTGACATAGGATGTACTGGTATGACTTGTTGTGAAGGGGTATAAAAAGCTTAGTTGGAGTCCATGATTTCATAGAGGAGGGTCTTTTATTTGAGGCATAGATGCCAACATTTCTGGGGATGTTTAAGTTCCATCCCTAACTCTGTCCTTGCCCCAGCAGGAAACACTAAAACCCTCTCAAGAACGCCCCTAGTCCAATCGAGGTTTAGTTAAATCTCATCCTCTTTCAGCCCAGGACAAATTATAAATAAACCCAGGACAGTTGGCATTTATAAGAATCCACATACAGTACAGACCAAAAGTTTGGACACACCTTCTCATTTAAAGATTTTTCTGTATTTTCATGACTGAAAATTGTACATTCACACTGAAGGCATCAAAACTATGAATTAACACATGTGGAATTATATACTTAACAAAAAAGTGTGAAACAACTGGAAATATGTCTTATATTCTAGGTTCTTCAAAGTAGCCATCTTTTGCTTTGATGACTGCTTGCACACTCTTGGCATTCTCTTGATGAGCTTCAAGAGGTAGTCACTGAAAATGGTTTTCACTTCACAGGTGTGCCCTATCAGGTTTAATAAGTGGGATTTCTTGCCTTATAAATGGGGTTGGGACCATCAGTTGTGTTGTGCAGAAGTCAGGTGGATACACAGCTGATAGTCTGTAGCATCGGCGTCTCTGCCCCGTGCTAGGCAGAGACGCCGTCCCTCTCACCTCCCCACTCCTGGCGCGGCGTCCTCCAGCGCTTCTCTCCCCGCTGCTTCCGGCACGCACTCCTTCCCCGGCAGTGTGCTTAGGGCACGCGCGCGCGCGCTCCCCCGCTCTTAAAGGGACCGCGCGCGCCGTCCTAAGGAGTCCCCGGCCAATTGCCGGAGGACCTCCCATTTATAAGGCACCTCCTCCAAAATGGAGGTGCCCGAGCTATGTTGTTTGCACTGTGCTTCAGCCCTCAGGTTCCGCTGCTAGCCTGACTTCCCGTCCTGCATGCCAGCCTGTTACTTGCCTAGTCCGTCAGACCGCTCACCTGGGAGCATCTTCTACTTACCTGCCTTGTCTGCCAGTCCGCTCACCTGGGAGCGTCCTTCAGTTACCTGCCTGTTACCTGCCTCGTCTGTCAGACCGCTCACCTGGGAGCGTACACCAGTTACTTGCCTGTTACCTGCCTTGTCTGCTGACTGCTCACCTGGGAGCGCCCACCAGTCACCTGCCTGTCTCCTGCCTCGTCTGTCAGACTGCTCACCTGGGAGCGTCCACCAGTTACCTGACTGTTTCCTGCTGTCTCAGTCTGCCCGCTCACCTGGGAGCGCCCGCCAGCTACCTGTCAGGTACCCGCCTCGCCTGTCTACCCAGAGACTGCCCCGGTCACTTGCCGTGACCACCTGCCTATCTACCCAGAGACTGCCCCGGTCACTTGCCGTGACCACCTGCCTATCTACCCAGAGACTGCCCTGGTCACTTGCCGTGACCACCTGCCTATCTACCCAGAGACTGCCCCGGTCACTTGCCGTGACCTCCTGCCTATCTACCCAGAGACTGCCCCCATCACTTGCCGTGACCACCTGCCTGTCTACCCAGAGACTGTCCCCATCACCTGCTGTGACTACCTGCTTGCCCTCCCTGGGAGTCACCCGCTTCCTTACAAGGACTTCCCCCTTGTATTGCAGCTCAGAGGTTCCACTTCCCGGACCCGTAACAGTTAGCTCGGGCCATGGAACCCGGTGGCACCCAAGCTCCCTCGCTCTCTGACCTATACCATGAACTCTCCCGTCAGAGATCCCAACAGGAGTCCATCCTGAACCACCTGCGGGATGTCAACTCCCGCCTGGACACACTGTCTGCTCCACCAGCAACCACCGCTAGTGTCACGACTCGCACCCCGGCAGCACCGTTGCCCACCAATACCATGGCATCCTGTCCCAGACCCCGGCTGTCTGCACCTCCTCGCTTCGGAGGCGACCCCGCTCAAGCTCGGGGCTTCATAAACCAGTGCACCCTGCACTTTGAACTCTTGACTCACCAGTTTATCTCCGACCGGGCCAAAGTGGCATTCATCATGTCCCATCTCACTGGGGAGGCACTGGCATGGCTTAACCCCCTGTGGGAGAGAGGGGATCCCCTGGTGTCCGACCTGTCGTCTTTCCTCATTGCTTTCCGGAGAGTCTTCGATGAACCGGGACGAAAGAATTCATCTGCCTCCTCTTTGCTACGTCTCCGTCAAGGGAGTCTCACCGTGGGCCAATATGCCATACGGTTCCGCACCCTCGCTTCTGAGCTTGCCTGGGATAATGAGGCCCTGGTGTCCGTCTTCTGGGAGGGCCTTTCCGGTCGGATTAAAGATGAGCTCGCCGGTCGGGATATTCCTACCACCCTGGATGACCTGGTGTCGTTGGCTACCCGGATTGACATCCGGTTTCAAGAACGCACCAAAGAGACCACCCGTGAGAGAAGGTTTCCCCGCCTAGCTCCTACTTTCCAGAAACCTGTCTCCTCTTCTGTCACTCCCCGGGCACACTCACCCGAGCCCATGCAGGTCGACCAGACCAAGATGGTCAAATCTCGCCAAGAGTCTCGCCGAGCCGAGGGGAGCTGCTTCTATTGTGGCAGTAAGGAGCACTTGATTCGTTCCTGCCCGGAGAGGCCGGGAAACTCCAGTGTCTAGGACCGCTCGGAGAGGTCGCCCTAGACAAAAATAAATCCTCTCCAACCCTGACTTTGTCTGTATCTATCTCCTGGGGAGAGACCCGTCACTTTGAACTCGCCCACCTGGATTCTGGATCCGCTGGAAACCTCATCTCCCAGTCCCTGGTTGAGAAATACCGTATTCCCACCAAGTCTCTGGCTGAACCCTTGTCGGTCGCCTCAGTGGATGGAAGACTCCTTCCGGTGACCATCCTGCTCGCCACAGAACCCATAACCCTGCAGGTGGGAATGCTGCACTCTGAGGTAATCTCCTTCCATGTGTTGCCCGGACTCTCCCACTCCCTATTGCTAGGTCTACCTTGGCTCCAAACACACGAACCCGTGTTGAACTGGCATTCCGGTGAAGTACTCCGGTGGGGGCCGGACTGCCATAAGACCTGCCTGGTTCCGGTTCGTCCGGTTCGTCCTCCACCTACCCCAGCTAATTTACCCGGTCTTCCGGCTCCTTACTGGACCTATGCTGACGTCTTTGGTAAGAAGGAAGCAGAGACATTGCCACCTCATAGGCCATATGATTGCCCGATTGACCTGGTTCCTGGCGCCACTCCACCCCGTGGGCGTATTTATCCGTTGTCTGCGGCCGAAACCCGGGCCATGTCTGAGTACATAGAGGAGAATCTGGCCAGGGGATTCATCCGGAAGTCTACTTCCCCGGCTGGAGCCGGATTCTTCTTTGTCAAAAAAAAGGATGGCTCGCTACGCCCCTGTATTGACTATAGAGGACTCAATCAGATCACGGTTAAAAATAAATACCCCCTTCCGCTCATCTCCGAGTTATTTGATCGCCTTAAAGGCGCCAGGATCTTTTCCAAGCTGGATCTACGTGGAGCGTATAACCTGGTCCGTATCCGTCAGAGAGACGAGTGGAAAACGGCATTTAATACCCGTGACGGACACTATGAGTACCGTGTGATGCCCTTCGGTCTCTGCAATGCTCCCGCCGTCTTCCAAGAACTGGTCAACGACATCTTCCGTGACCTTCTTTACTCCTGCGTGGTGGTATACCTGGACGACATCTTGGTCTTCTCTCCGGATCTTCCCTCACACCGGAGGGATGTTCGTCAGGTCCTGCTGAGGCTCAGGCAGAACCACCTCTGCTAAATACGAGAAGTGCCTTTTTGAGTAGACCTCTCTTCCATTCCTGGGCTATGTTATCTCCCAGACGGGTTTGCGAATGGATCCCGAGAAGCTCTCTGCTGTCCTAAAGTGGCCCCGTCCGGAGGGCTTGAAGGCGATACAGCGATTCCTGGGCTTCGCTAATTACTATCGTCTCTTCATTCCTCACTTCTCGTCTCGGACTGCGCCCATATCTGCGCTCACCCGTAAGGGAGCAAATCCCAAGGTATGGCCACCCGAAGCTGAGGAGGCCTTCCTTTCCCTGAAGCAAGCCTTCTCCTCTGCCCCTGTGCTGCACCGTCCGGACTGCAACAAACAGTTCTACCTGGAGGTTGATGCTTCCTCCTCTGGAGCCGGAGCGGTGCTCACCCAAAAGTCTTCTTCCGGGAGAATGGTAACCTGCGGCTTCTTCTCTAAAATCTTCTCCTCCTCTGAGCGCAATTACTCCATTGGAGACCGAGAACTGTTAGCTGTTAAATTGGCGCTGGAGGAGTGGCGTTACCTGCTTGAAGGGGCTCTATACCCGGTGATCATCTACACGGATCACAAAAACCTGGCATATCTCCAAAATGCCCAGAGACTTAATCCACGTCAGGCCCGGTGGTCTTTGTTTTTTGCCCGCTTCGATTTCATCCTTCATTTCCGCCCGGCAGACAAGAATGTCAAAGCTGATGCCTTGTCCCAATCCTTCCTGTCCTCCGACCAAGAGGAGGAGCCTATGCACATTATCGACCCCTCCAAGGTGATGAATGTGGCCCCCCTGGATTTGACTCGTCTTCCACCCGGCAAGACATTCGTGGCGCCTCCTAACCGTGAGAAGGTTCTTCACTGGGGTCATTCTTCTAAACTTGCTGGCCATGCCGGCCAAAAAAAGACCTTCCTACTCATTTCCCGGCATTACTGGTGGCTTACCCTGCGTAAGGATGTGGTAGACTTCGTCTCTGCATGTTCATCTTGTGGCCGCAACAAGGTTCCCAGACACTTACCAGCTGGTCATCTCCTGCCGCTTCCCATACCTGTTGCCCTGTGGCAACACATCGCTATGGACTTCATTACCGATCTTCCTGTCTCTGCCGGGTGTACTGTCATTTGGGTGGTCGCTGACCGCTTTTCTAAAATGGCCCACTTCATTCCCCTGCCTGGTCTTCCATCTGCACCTGAGCTGGCTAAGGACTTTATCCGCCATATCTTCCGTCTTCATGGCCTGCCCCTCCACATCGTGTCGGATCGAGGAGTTCAGTTCACCTCGCGCTTCTGGAGAGCCACATGTAAACTGCTGGACGTCACCCTGGACTTCTCCTCCGCTTACCACCCTCAGTCCAATGGTCAAGTGGAGCGGATCAATCAGATCCTTACCAGCTATCTCCGGCACTTTGTTAATGCCCACCATTCTGATTGGGTGGACCTCCTCCCTTGGGCTGAGTTTTCTTACAATAACCACGAGAGCGAGTCCTCTTCCAAATCCCCGTTCTTTGTTTTCTTTGGCCAGCACCCCCGGATTCCGTTTCCCGTCTCCGCCTCTGTGGACAACCCTGCCGCGCAGTCTCTTGTCAGCGAGTTTTCTACCATTTGGGAGAGTACTAGATCCGCACTTCTTCTGTCCTCCGAGCGGATGAAGAGATATGCTGATAAGAGACGTCTGGATCCGCCTCAATTCCGTCCGGGAGACAAGGTTTGGCTCTCCTCCAAACATGTACGGCTCAAGATACCCTCCTACAAGTTAGGTCCTCGCTTCATCGGCCCATTCGAAATCCTCAGGCAAATAAATCCGGTGGCCTACAAACTAAAACTCCCGGCCACCTTACGGATTCCTAACTCCTTCCATGTGTCTCTCCTCAAACCCGTTGTCTTTAACTCTTTTTCCAATAATCCAGGTGCCCCTCCTGCTCCGGTTTCCGCTGATGACGTCTTTGAGGTAGAGAGTATTCTGGCCTCCAAGAGGGTAAGAGGAAAGACCTTTTTTCTGGTAGATTGGAGGGGGTTTGGTCCTGAGGAGAGAACTTGGGAGCCCAGGGAGAACATCAACGCCCCGCTTCTCCTTGAAAAATTTCTTTCTGGCCAAAAAAAGAGGGGGCCTAAAGGGGGGGGGTACTGTAGCATCGGCGTCTCTGCCCTGTGCTAGGCAGAGACGCCGTCCCTCTCACCTCCCCACTCCTGGCGCGGCGTCCTCCAGCGCTTCTCTCCCCGCTGCTTCCGGCACGCGCTCCTTCCCTGGCAGTGTGCTTAGGGCACGCGCGCGCGCGCTCCCCCGCTCTTAAAGGGACCGCGCGCGCCGTCCTAAGGAGTCCCCGGCCAATTGCCGGAGGACCTCCCATTTATAAGGCACCTCCTCCAAAATGGAGGTGCCCGAGCTATGTTGTTTGCACTGTGTCTCACCTGTGCTTCAGCCCTCAGGTTCCGCTGCTAGCCTGACTTCCCGTCCTGCATGCCAGCCTGTTACTTGCCTAGTCCGTCAGACCGCTCACCTGGGAGCATCTTCTACTTACCTGCCTTGTCTGCCAGTCCGCTCACCTGGGAGCGTCCTTCAGTTACCTGCCTGTTACCTGCCTCGTCTGTCAGACCGCTCACCTGGGAGCGTACACCAGTTACTTGCCTGTTACCTGCCTTGTCTGCTGACTGCTCACCTGGGAGCGCCCACCAGTCACCTGCCTGTCTCCTGCCTCGTCTGTCAGACTGCTCACCTGGGAGCGTCCACCAGTTACCTGACTGTTTCCTGCTGTCTCAGTCTGCCCGCTCACCTGGGAGCGCCCGCCAGCTACCTGTCAGGTACCCGCCTCGCCTGTCTACCCAGAGACTGCCCCAGTCACTTGCCGTGACCACCTGCCTATCTACCCAGAGACTGCCCCGGTCACTTGCCGTGACCACCTGCCTATCTACCCAGAGACTGCCCCGGTCACTTGCCGTGACCACCTGCCTATCTACCCAGAGACTGCCCCGGTCACTTGCCGTGACCTCCTGCCTATCTACCCAGAGACTGCCCCCATCACTTGCCGTGACCACCTGCCTGTCTACCCAGAGACTGTCCCCGTCACTTGCTGTGACTACCTGCTTGCCCTCCCTAGGAGTCACCCGCTTCCTTACAAGGACTTCCCCCTTGTATTGCAGCTCAGAGGTTCCACTTCCCGGACCCGTAACATAGTCCTACTGAATAGACTGTTAGAATTTGTATTATGGCAAGAAAAAAGCAGCTAAGTAAAGAAAAACGAGTGGCCATCATTACTTTAAGAAATGAAGGTCAGTCAGTCCGAAAAATTGGGCAAACTTTGAATGTCACCAGCCTCAGAAATCGCAGGTTAACAGCAGCTCAGATTAGAGACCAGGTCAATGCCACACAGAGTTCTAGCAGCAGACACATCTCTATAACAACTGTCAAGAGGTGCCTTCATGGTAAAATAGCTGCTAGGAAACCACTGCTAAGGACAAGCAACAAGCAGAAGAGACTTGTTTGGGCTAAAGAACACATGGAATGGACATTAGACCAGTGGAAATCTGTGCTTTGGTCTGATGAGTCCAATTTTGAGATCTTTGGTTCCAACCACTGTGTCTTTGTGCGACGCCGAAAAGGTGAACGGATGGACTCTACATGCCTGGTTCCCACCGTGAAGCATGGAGGAGGCGGTGTGAGATGGTGTGGGGGTGCTTTGCTGGTGACACTGTTGGGGATTTATTCAAAATTGAAGGCATACTGAACCAGCATGGCTACCACAGCATCTTGCAGCGGCATGCTATTCCATCCATTTTGCGTTTAGTTGGACCATCATTTATTTTTCAACAGGACAATGACCCCAAACACACCTCCAGGCTGTGTAAGGGCTATTTGACAAAGAAGGAGAGTGATGGGGTGCTACGCCAGATGACCTGGCCTCCACAGTCACCAGACCTGAACCCAATCGAGATGGTTTGGGGTGAGCTGGACCGCAGAGTGAAGGCAAAAGGGCCAACAAGTGCTAAGCATCTCTGGGAATTCCTTCAAGATTGTTGGAAGACCATTTCTGGTGACTACCACTTGAAGCTCATCAAGAGAATGCCAAGAGTGTGCAAAGCAGTCATCAAAGCAAAAGGTGGCTACTTTGAAGAACCTAGAATATAAGACATATTTTCAGTTGTTTCACACTTTTTTGTTAAGTATAAAATTCCACATGTGTTAATTCATAGTTTTGATGCCTTCAGTGTGAATGTACAATTTTCAAAGTCATGAAAATACGGAAAAATCTTTAAATGAGAAGGTGTGTCCAAACTTTTGGTCTGTACTGTATATCAGCCACAGCAGAGAGTAGCCACCAAAAGGATCTCTGTTGTCTGCTCTGGAGGAACCAGCATATCCATACATTACATAAATGGCCCACTGATTTCAAGGACAGCCTTGTAATACTTCATTTCTCCTGTGGGAGTGCTGTAGGGAGAATTCTTCTAAGTACCTACACAGTTTACAGCTGATAGCTGAGGATCTCAGCTTACCACATGATCAGCTTGTTGTCATCGGATCTTCTAACAAAAAAGATTTTCTAAAAAGAATAAAACCAATAATGAGAACCTGAAACCTGGTACATGATGTCCAATTTGTGTGCAGCATGTATCAGGCACTGGTTATATGAACTCAGCCAGGTATGTTTGAAATGCTGCCCTTCTGCCCTCCCGCTGCCCTGGATTGACAGGTCTGTCCCTAAACGCACATGATTCAGAATCAAACATATATGGCTGATATCATACGGCCAGTGCCTGATACATGCTGCCTGATCTGTATCACCTGTCAGGTTCCCTTTAATGTCACCATACCCATAACTACCTTGAACAGTCACTTGGTGCTTTTCTCTCTATCTTTTTTTTCATGATCTTTAAATAATTTTCCGCACCCTTGTCCATAGGATAAAGCCAGCATTCACAATTTTCAATATGCTGTAATATTTTGAGGAGGGGAAGGTGGGTAAAATATACTCACTTCGCCCATGATCTGTTCTGCTGCCAATGCTCCCAGTCCTGTTCTCCGCTTGCTTTCTTCTGTCTTTCGATATCGTCTCCAGCATGTGTCATGTTGACTGGATCACAAGTATATCATTGATGTCTATGAAATGTATTGCACCCTACATGACCGGAGCGTGAGACACAGCATACACGTCAATATGAATCTGGACTAGTCAGAATGGTATGTGCTGGAGGCCTACGAGTTGGCACTTAAAGACCAACGAGTGTAAGCAGAGTACCTTTCAGGAAACTGTGCAGCAGGACAGGGTAGGGGAGGGGCAACGTGAGTTTAAGATATTATATTTTAATCCCTACCCAACCCTAAAAAGAGTTCTGAAAAATGTCGGCCTGCTGACATTTTGCTGAATTTGAGCAAATCAAATGGCCCAAAAATTAGGATCTTGGTGAATCTAAATTTTTGGTAAAAATTGTAGCAAATTCAATTACCATTGAATTCTAATTTGCTCATCTCTACTTCGAAGCTGGATATGCCCTTTAATTAGTTGTAGACAAGAAGTGCCAGTGGTCCAGTGGTAAAAGTGGTCCATTGTGTGTGACCATTGCAGCCACTGGCAGATTGTTAAGAAAGTCTGGTGAGCTCTGAAGAGTCTTATCTGGATCAGTGGTGAATAGTAGAGTTCAGTAGTGGTTTGTTTTTTGTTTAAAGTGCACCTGTCAGCAGGATTTTGCAAAGTAAACTACATACACTGTCAGGTAGGCGCTGTTACACTGATTAAAATGATACCTTGGTTGAGGAAATCTGTCCGGTGGTTTTGTGTAATCTTTACTTTCAGTTTGGAGATAATGATCTGCTCGTGCTCCGGGGTGGCCTTTGGTGGTGCTCTTCTTATATATTCAACTGTATGCTTTTATGACTGCTCATTTATCCTTAGAGCCCACCCCACAGGTATCATTTTAATCAGTGTAACGGCGCTCACCTGACAGTGTATGTAGTTTACTTTGCAAAATCCTGCTGACAGGTGGGCTTTAAACAAAAAACAAACGTTTTTCTATTTCTATAGTGTTTCTATTTTTCTTTTCAGAAACTGGTACAGCCAAAAATATATTGTGCTACTATGTTAGTCAGAAAAAACTATACAGGTATCAATATTAAATTACTATTACTATTTAGTTATTACTATATTAAAAAGTTACTATTTTTTATTACTATATTAAAAATATGTATTTTTTTGACAAAAAGGCGTTTACATTTTAGAAACTAATCTACATAATCTACTTTTATAATTTTTTTAAAGCAAGCCATTAGTATTCTCCCCAGTACTAAGAGTATCCTCCACGTAGGGTGGTCTTAGGCCAATTTGACTTTGGGCCAAATATTATATAAGTCAATAGACCTGCAAAGTTTACATGACATCATAACTTCAGGAGTTTTACTTTGCTAATCTGACTCTGATCTCTATTATAATATTAATAATCGAATTTATGTAATTGATGCATTGATATAATATCTGTATTTGTCCTACCATCCAAATAATGCAAAAGTAAAAGTATGTGTCCCCTTAAAATGTCTACAATTTGTCTGAATGACAAGTGACACTTTTTCGGGATATTTGTCTGTTCTTAAAGTAAAGTTTGAAACTCATAATTCATTATTTTCAGTAACAAAATGTTAAGTCTAAACACTATCTACAATGATGTTGTGGCCTTTGCGTCTTTTTTTACATGACCTGATTTTTCCACTAGAGGGGCTGCAAGTCTGTAACACTTTTTTCTTAAATTTATATGAAGAATTGTGAAGACAATTGAGATTTGCTGATTTTGTAGCATTACTGTAACTCCGATGTACAATATCTCCTCAGCTAGGACTTCTGCATATCAAACAACAGCTGCCATAGGGATAGATAGATAGATAGATAGATAGATAGATAGATAGATAGATAGATAGATAGATAGATAGATAGATAGATAGACTTAAAAAATCAGTTGTCATAATGGAAAAATAAAAATAAATGAAATTGTCAATTATATTTATTTTTACAAGGCTGCAGTTTAGTATATAGTTCCTGGGAATTTGATGTTTCTTATAAAATTCCTGTAGTCCCTTCATCCAGTTTTGTGTTTTGCTTCTCATCTCTGACTGCGTCATAATCTTTAGAAGAATAGTAATTCCTCTCTGCAGCCAATTAAAGTTGAAAAATTGTAATTGTCGCCAGATAAAATGAACTGCAAATGAAAACTTTTTGCCACTTAAATATGGAAAATTCAGAGGTGATCACACTTAAAGGGGTTGTCTGAAAGTTGAAAAAAAGAGTCATCTCTTTCTGGAGAAAATATTGACTCTTTTTCTGCTCTTAGGTAACTACTCTAACCCCTTTCACTAGTCGTTTAGGAAGCTATGGGAGATATGGGATCATTGCAAAATCTCTAGTGAAAAGCACCCTATCAAACCTAGTCCAGTTTCCTGATCCCTCCTGATTGTTTTGGATTTTCAGTGCACAAATACCATAGATACTTAGATATAATAATAACAAAAGCAAAAAAAGTCCACAAATACAACGCTCAGTATGATATAAAATACTTGTCTCACCTCTGAAAAAGAGAACCTGGGTAGTGTCTTTCTTTGGAAACATCTGGAGACACAAAACTACTTCTAATGTGCAGAATACACTATTAAAGAGAAGATACTAGAAATGTGAAGGACGGCCGTAGATCTGAAGCCTCTCTCCATATAGCTGGAAATGGGAGTATTATAGCAGCATGTGGAGATAAATTCAGACTATCATGTGTATATAAAGATTGAATAAAAAGCCGTTCAAACTTGACTAAGTAAATTATTACAATCACATGATCCAATATTCAAGGGGCAAGTGGCGTTTTCTTGTATTTTAGTTTTTTCCATTATTAATTGCTTGATGGGTATATTAGTACATGCACAAGTCTATAAACATAGTCAATATGTCATCTAATAAAGCAAGAATGTTAATTTTCTCCCCTCTGGCAGTACTATCTAATAATGAGCAAACAATTTCCCTGCACATGATATTTTATATCCATTAATCAGCCTTGTATTTCATTGTAATTTTTAACCTTTTGTCAAGGTATGATGGAAATTGCCTCTAAACTCTATACAGTATGTTTTTTATGAGTGTGTATGCCCATATATTGATCTAAAAATCCATAGCTCATTCTGGAATTTTGAGTACCTGCCCATCACCTGTTAATACACTATGAACTATTTTTATTTATGATATGGCTTTATTTTCCCAGTCAAATAGTTGTTACTACTCACCTGTCTCAGCTGCTGCGGTGCCGGGCTCTAATATTTACTGTGGTAATCTGTCATGCACATCTGATCATTATCATCATTAAAGCTGGCTCAGGTGGCTGCACACTGCTTGAGTATTCGAGAAATAGTGCACTCTCCTACCACATGCTTTCCATCAATTAAGCTTCACTTTTCATTGGCTCTGCTCCAGCTAGGTGTCTAATTATCTTCCCAACTGCTCCTGACTCCTATCCAGCTCCATCTACTACTTCAGTTCAGTTGAACTATTCTTGGTTCTGTTTACAACCTTAAAAGGGCTGTCCAATATGTAGAAAATGTCCTATATAAAGCTATATTTTTAAGCCCTAACTACTTTTATAATTTACTTTATTTGAAAATTCCCTACTCTTTTCCCTATCATTCTATTCTCTGAATATGTTCTTATTTACTTTACTTTGCTTTCTGTGACGTTTCATTTAAGGGGAGTCTCAAATGGTATATCATCTGGAGGATGGCTCTGCAGTCATTTGTCCTCCCCTGAAACAGGACATCATCAGGGGGCCGCGCTGAGGTCATTTACCACAGCTTTTTTCACTGCCGTTCCCTCCATGATGACATCCAGAATTAATCATAGTGATAGCAGCAGGGAGAAGTGACCTCAGTGCTCCTCAATTTCTACCACCACCCATAGCTTCTTTCACTGAAATGAAACATCAGAAAGGGGCGGCATTGTGGTCACTTACCACAGCTTCTTTCACCCAGTTTGGGATCAGTTGCGGTGATGGAGACATGGAGAAGTGTACCGCAGTTTCTATCACTGCCACCACACTTCTTTTTTCACAGTCACCCCACAGCTTCTATCACTGCTCTTACACTGAAACGAGTCATTGTTGGGGACGGTGATGGAAGCAATTTGAGTGACAGCACTGTACCCTGATGACTGGATTCAGGGCAGTAACTGAAACTGCGGTGCAGTCCATCACCTCAATTGATTCCAGACAGAGTGAATGAACTTGCGGTAAGTGACCACAGTGCCCACCCCCCAGGTTGACGTCCTGTTCCGGGGAGGTGAATGACTGCAGGGTCATCCTCCTGTGACTCCTTTAGACTCCCCTCAAATGAAACATCACAGAATTTTATAATAAAATATATTGCAAAAGTATTTATAGCTTAAAAATAGATATTTATACGGAGAGTTTTATGTACCAGATAACCCATTATAACACTGCTAAATTAAGATACCTAATTACTAACTCATCTTAGCTATCCTTGTTGTAGTCTGCACTTTCAACTCTGATAATCAACTGTTGGCAGCTTACCCTGGTGTTGTTCGCACCTGCAACTCTGCTGAATCAAGATACTCGGTAACTAACTCATCTCAGTAATTCTTGGTGTAGTCCGCTCCTTAAACTCTGCTATCAAGATACCTGATAACCAACTATTCTTTACTACTATTGGTTCACCCTCAGCTATGCTGAATCAAGATACCTGATTAGTAACTCAACTCAGCTATTCTTGGTGCTGTCCACACTGACAACTCTGTTTTTTCTATGTCCTACGGCACTCCTGCAATAAGGTACAAAATTGCCCCGAAACATATGGGGCGGAGACTCGAGCATGTCACTCGAGCACCCGCAATACTCGGTGCATACCCGAGCACCCGATGCAAATTCAAGTAGGGAGCACTTGCGCTCAACACTAGTCGCCATATCATCTTTTTTTTTTCTTTACTTTTGAAAAAATCCCTAACTCTAGCACAACCCTTACAAATATGTCAAGGGCTGTCACATTGTAGAAGGATCATCTTTATTCTCATTTGCACAAGGAAAGACTAGAAGCAATGGGATGAAACTAAATGGGAGGAGACACAGATTAGATATTAGAAAAAACTTTTTGACAGTTAGAGTGATTAATGAGTGGAACAGGCTGCCACGAGAGGTGGTGAGTTCCCCTTCAATGGACGTCTTCAAACAGAGGCTGGACAGACATCTGTCTGAGATGATTTAGTGAATCTTGCTTTGAGCAGGGGGTTGGACCAGATGACCCAGGAGGTCCCTTCCAACTCTACCATTCTATGATTCTATGATTCTAGCACAACCCTAGCCCTAGCTCAACCCTAGCCCTAGCACAACCCTAGCCCTAGCATAACCCTAGGCCTAGCACAACCCTAACCCTACCCTAACCCTAGCACAACCCTAACCCTAGCACAACCCTAGCCTTAGCACAACCATAACCCTAGCACAACCCTAGCACAACCCTAACCCTAGCACAACTCTAACCCAAGCACAACCCTAATCATAGCACAACCCAAACCCTAGAGTTTATTTTTTACGCTGTTTCTCGTGAAGTATAAGTGATTAGATGACTTTATTCTTCGGATCGGTGCGATTACAGAGATGCCAGAGTGATATCGGGTTTTTATGATTGACAGCTGTCATACACTAAAAGACGCTTTTTTTTATGCAAAGACTAGTTTTTGCATCGCCGTATTTTGAGAACCATAATTTTTCCATATTTCGGAAGACAGAGTCATGTGACAGCTTGTTTTTTGCAGGACAAGTTTACGTTTTTATTGGTACCATTTTTGGGCGCGTGACATTTTTTGATCGCTTTCTATTTCAATTTTTGGGATGCAGAATAAACAAAAACCAACAATTCAAGAATTGTTTTTTTTTTTTTTTTTTCTATGCCGATCTTCGTGTGGTAAAATTGATAAGGCAGCTTTATTCTTTGGTTCAGTACATTTACAGCGGTACCACATTTATAATTTTTTATGTTTTGGCACTTTTACATAATAAAAATGATTTTATAGAAAAAATATAATTTTTTGGATCGTTATATTCTGAGAGCTATAACATTTTTATTTTTCAGCTGATAGAGCTGTATGGCGGCTTGTTTTTTGAGTGACAAGATGACGTTTTCAGCAGTACCATTTTTATTTACTTTTGTCTTTTTGATCGCTTTTTATTCAAATTTTTGTTTGGCAGTATGATGATAAAGCATCGGTTTTCTTTGTTTTTTTTACTGTGTTCACTAAGGGGTTAACTAGTGGGTTTTATAGGTTAGGTCGTTCTGGACGCGGCAATACCAATATGTGTACTTTTATTGGTTTGTTGTTTTTTTCTCCTAATAATATTTATTTATGGGTACGGTATAGTTTTATTTTTTGGGGAGTATTTTTTTAATTTTTTTTATATTTTTACAATTTTATTTTTCACTTTGTGATAATTCTTCGTACTTTTACACTTTGTCCCAGTATGGGACTTTCACTTTTTATAGTCTGATCGCCTGTATAGCATAGAGAGGCAGAAGCCTCTCTATGCTATATAGCCTGTCATTTCTGCACAGACAGAAGTTACTTTGATCACGCACTGCGCATGATCAAAGTAACTTCCTGCTGCATGGAGACCCGGATGTCGTCATGATGACATCGGGTCACCATGACAACTATCGGTACCCGGCATAAACATTGCGGGACGCCGGAGAGGAGGTAAGTAACGGCGCTTATGACGCGCCCCCTGGGCCATATTCTTTAGGGGAATATCCGGAGCCGGATCAGATGGGAGTTGTAGTCTTCCGAGTGGCTATGACCCGGTCCGTGCCCAGGGTGTCAAACTCAGTTGTATGTGGCAGTCCTACAGATGTTATTAAGTTCTTTATTGTCGACTACGCCACCCGTTGTATTGCGGTCACTATGGCCGCCGCTGCAGCAGGGTCCGCTGAGGCTGATGGTGTAGGTGCAGCTTGTGATGGTATAACCCCCAACGGGTGGGGTATAGCCTCAGGGGGTCAGGTGCAGAGGATGGGGGTTGTGGTGGTGCAGCGTAGGTGTTAAAGGAAGACAGAGTCGGGTTATGCAGTTTAGGGTATTTACTCACTGCTGATGTTCCGGTCACTCCAGCTTCAAGTGACCTCCCGAGCCGTGCTGCATCCACCAGGTCCTGGATCCAGCCAACCCCCAAGCAAGTCCGGAGCGTGACCCTGAGCTCTCCTTCTGTCCTTTCTCTGGCCGTCCCCACTATTGATCCACCCAGGTCCAGCTCCCTCGGGCCTTCTGTTGGGAGACCCTTGGCCTTGGGTTCCCTGACCCTCCACGTGGTATGCCTTCGTGGTGGATATGGTGGGTGGCCGTGGCAGACGCTGCCCACGGCCTCCGGTCTCTGGCTGGGGTGTGTTTTTGCCCCCACCAGCTTGGGTTCCGGTACCCTGATGCCGACTCTTCACCCGTGGATTGGATTTGGGTTCTTAGAGTCCTTTCTTCTGTTTCCCCCTCTGGGTCTCTCTTGCTTTCTCCTCTCTCTCTCTCTTGGGCTGCTCTGCTCCTCTGCTTCTTACTCTGACAGACTGACCCTGTTCTTTGATGGTGCCCACCTTATATACACCCTCTATGTGTGAGCTCAGGCGACCAGCACCCAATGAGCTCCTATCTTTACCCAGGCTGCTCCCCCTATCTGCCCCTACACTACTTGGGATGTACCACCCCCCTCCCACTCCAGCCAGGAACAGACTCGGTCGTACCTGCACATTTCTAAGTGGGAGTACCGTCGGTCTGCTCCTCGGAAATGGGATGTATGTAGTGCATGCAGCCTACCGAGCTCAGTTCCACACTCCATCCTTACCCAGGAGTGGAATATCACACCTCTGGGTTGAGGTGCAATACCCCTGTAGCAGCCGAATCCTCAGGGTGCTACATTCCCCCCTGGTAAATCACAGCACGTCCTCGGGCTGTAAGACATAACACCAAAACATACAAATTTTTGCATAAACATATAAAACATATAAAACAATATATATATATATATCAATATAAAACATTCTCGTCGCCTCTGGCTCCTCCTCCGGTCACTGTGCAACGTGTGACCGGGTAAAGTGCGACAGTCTCTCTGGAAAACTGGTTTTCCTATAAAACCGGTAGGGGGCGCTTTAGGACGCGCAACTATATACAGGGATATGGCCGCTCTCAGTCCTCGGCCAGGTATTAGGGAGGAATGACCGCTCTCAGTCCTCGGTCAGTGGGATTTAGGGAAATACGGGTAAACAGTTCACACATGCTGGTCCCAACGGGGACTATATTAGCAACAACAGTTTCAGTTTCAGTTTACTGTTTCAGTTTCAGTTTCAGTTTCAGTTTACTGTTTCAGTTTCAGTTTCAGTTTCAGTTTACTGTGCCCCGACGGGCAACTATATACAGCTTCTGCTTCGCTGTCCTTAGCGACGGCGTCCTCCTGCTCTTGCTTTATGGTTACCTTTGGCTTCAGACCCGTCCGGGTCCTCTTGCTCTTCCTCCTCACACCGCAGCTCTTCCTCCGTCAGGCGATGCACATGGAGGGCGTAGGGACCTTTGGCACACTTGTGCCGGGTGAAGGTGACCTCATCCCCGATGTAAAGGTCACGACCTCTGTGTCCCTCCGGTAGGTGGGACTCAACGTCTCTCCTGGTTACGAAGACGTCGCCTACGGTGTGGTGGTCTCGGATGAAGCCCCACCCATGCTGCATGTTAAACTTTATCACAGTCCCGGTGGTGCGGGGACTATGCGCTGCACGGGGGTCTCTCCTGGCCCGGCTCTTCTGCTCCGCGCTCCTCATTTGAGCTTGCTGTTCCCGGACCCGCCTCTCTCTCCGCTCCCTCTCAAAGTCCTCGAGCTGTTGGCGGCAGCACTCAGCACGCTCCGCTGCAGCTGCCCGAGTCTCCTGAGTGAACCCCATGAGGTCTTCTCCGGTGGGGTCCCACTCAAACTGCGCTTCTGCTAGCGGGGGCGAGATCCTCTTAACGGGCTTTGGAGCCGGGATCAGGGGTTCATCCAGGGGTCTCTCTCTCCGGAGTCGGGGATGGTGGAACTCCGGTGGCCATATAAATGGCTGCCCATCCGGGCACGTGTGCTGGGCGTACAGGTCCTCTCCCAGATGCGGCACTCTTGGTTTTATGGGCGCGGTGGTGGTGGCGCCCGGGTTGCCCGGGCCTTGCGGCCAGGCCTGGGGTATCTGGAAGGTAAAGGGCACCGTAAGGACGGCGGCGCCCTGGGCTACTTGGCCCTGCGACCAGGCCGGGGGCTCCGCGGAGGTAGGGGGCGCTGTTGGTATTGCGGCGCCCGGGGGTACTAGGCCTTGCGACCAGGCTGGTGGTACTTCCTGCTTGGTCACGCTCGGGGTCGAGGCGTGTGACGTCACAGGGGTCGCGGCTCCCGTTTGAGGCCTAGTCTGCGGCGGTGACGTTGCAGCGACGGGCACGGCAGGATAGACTTCGGGCTCTGCGACGGGGAGCTGGGGCAGGAACGCGGTTTCCCGGTTTGGGGTATAGACGTCCCCTTTACCTGCCTCCACTCGTTCGGCTCCCTTCTCGGCGCCGTCTCCGGCCTTCAGTCCTCCCGCGCCATCCTCAGAGGCGGTCTGTCTCCTCGTCTCGGGTGGCGTGCTCCGCTGACAGGTCTCGGTCTGCTGGGCCATCTCACGGCTCCACTCCGCCAACGTCTCTCGCTGCACCCGGGCCATCCTCCTTGCGAGGCCCTCCAGAGCGGTCTGCGCACACTCCCGGTCTCGGGGGAGCTGTGCTAGGACCTCCACTAGGCCTAGTGGGGTCGTTGTTTCCAGCAGGCTCCTGACCAACGGGTCGGTGCTGCTCTGCTCTCCTTCTGTTGTCTCCAGCAGGCTCCTGGCCAGCGGGCCGGTGCTACTCTGCTTTCTCGCCATCTCCGGGTAAGCTCCTCCGATACTCTTCTCCAGGCTTCTTGCCTCCGAGTGCGCTCGCTCTAGACTGCTCCAAGCGACACCCATCTTTTCTCTCTTCTTCTCAGTCCTCCCACTTCGAGGGCGGTCCCGGGGCCACTTGGTGATTGTCAGCTCCAGGGGCAGTTCTTTCACGCTGACAGACACCTCTACCATCACAGTCTCTGTTGGTGGGGGCGGTTTCCACTTTTGGCGCCATTTTCGGTCCTGGCCCACGATGGGAGGTGGCCTCTTGCCACCCTCTGGCACGCCCACAATGGCGTCCGCTCTTCCAAGGCGGGAAACCTTTGGAAATGGCGGGAACCGCCTCCCAGTGGCGGGAAACTCTGCAGATGGCGGGAAAACGCTGTTAATGGCGGACAACCGGCGGGAATCGACCTGTGATGGAGTCCGATGGCGGGGACCCTCCGGAACCGGCAGGAGACTTCTTTTTGAGGTAAACTTGCACTTTTCTTCAGGCACGCAGTACCCGGTTGTTGTGGGCACGTAATCCTGCCGACTACGCCAAAGTTGACGCGCCCCCTGGGCCATATTCTTTAGGGGAATATCCGGAGCCGGATCAGATGGGAGTTGTAGTCTTCCGAGTGGCTATGACCCGGTCCGTGCCCAGGGTGTCAAACTCAGTTGTATGTGGCAGTCCTACAGATGTTATTAAGTTCTTTATTGTCGACTACGCCACCCGTTGTATTGCGGTCACTATGGCCGCCGCTGCAGCAGGGTCCGCTGAGGCTGATGGTGTAGGTGCAGCTTGTGATGGTATAACCCCCAACGGGTGGGGTATAGCCTCAGGGGGTCAGGTGCAGAGGATGGGGGTTGTGGTGGTGCAGCGTAGGTGTTAAAGGAAGACAGAGTCGGGTTATGCAGTTTAGGGTATTTACTCACTGCTGATGTTCCGGTCACTCCAGCTTCAAGTGACCTCCCGAGCCGTGCTGCATCCACCAGGTCCTGGATCCAGCCAACCCCCAAGCAAGTCCGGAGCGTGACCCTGAGCTCTCCTTCTGTCCTTTCTCTGGCCGTCCCCACTATTGATCCACCCAGGTCCAGCTCCCTCGGGCCTTCTGTTGGGAGACCCTTGGCCTTGGGTTCCCTGACCCTCCACGTGGTATCCTCCTGTGACTCTCAAATGAAACATCACAGAAAGTAAAGTAAAAAAAACACATATAGGGATTAGCAGCATAGGGAGAATTGTAAGGAATTTTATAATAAAGTAAATTACAAAAGTATTTATAGCTTAAAAATACAGTTGTGCTCAAAAATTTAAATACCATGGCAGAATTAATCCTTTCTTGGCCTTGTTTCAGAGAATATGAATGATAACAAAAAACTTTTTCTCCACTTATGGTTATTTGTTGGGTGAAGCAATTTATTGTCAAACTACTGTGTTTTGTCTTTTTAAATCTTAATGAGTGGATAAAAAGTTTTTTGTTATCATTCATATTCTCTGAAACAAGACCAAGAAAGTAAAAATTCTGTCGGGGTATGTAAACTTTTGAGCACAACTAAAGATATTTATACAGAGCGTTTTATGTACCAGATAACCCATTATAACGCTGCTAAATTAAGATACCTTATTACTAACTCATCTCAGTTATCCTTGGTGTAGTCTGCACTTTCAACTCTGATAACCCACTGTTCTCCGCGTACCATTGTGTTGTTTGCACCTGCAACTCTGCTGAATCAAGACACTTGATAACTAACTTATCTCAGTAATTCTTGGTGTAGTCCGCACCTTAAACTCTGCTATCAAGATACCCGATAACCAACTATTCTATCTCAGCTATGTTGAATCAAGGTACCTGATTAGTAACTCAACTCAACTATTCTTGGTGCTGTCCACACTGACAACTCTGTTTTTTCTATGTGTTATCGCACTCATGCAATAAAGTACTAAATTGCCTACACTTCTCTGCTGTTCCTGCTACACAGATCCACCTGCCATCCTGCATACCCAGCTATACTGGCCCTTGCTGTTCCTCGTACCAACCAGCAAGCCCAGCTCCGCTGCATCAATGCCTCCAATTTCTGCTGCTCACCCTGACCTACGGTAAATCCACCTCACCAGGTGAGCCCATAACAGCTGTCATAGGCTCTATTCCTATCTTTGCAAATACGGATGTAGAGTGTCTACCAGCCAGGTTCTCTTGTGTGAGACCAGTTCAATCATTTCCTATTAGTTTCTCACATTTGGTCATTTAATGTCACAATCATTAGACATGTTCTGATTTGGCAGAACAGTCATTTGTCTTTAGTGATTAAGTGTTCTAGTTATTTGCATTAGCTAGTTGGTAATTCAGACCCTAGTCAGAGGCAGATAGGTGGACCAGTCACATGTGTTAGTTGGTGTCATAGGGTAGCTGGTAGTCCTGTCCCTGGTCACTGGTGTTATAATGTAAGTGATCCAGGCCCTGGTGTTAGATCATTTGGTTTTCCAGTCCATCATGTTAGTCTAGTGGTCCAATCACAGGTGTTGGGTACTTTGGTGTCACACTTCTTAGTGTAATATACAGTATTTGATGGTAAAGGTACTTGTGTCCAGTAGTTTGGTGTCCAGTGTCAGGTGGTTGGTGATCCACTTCTTGGTGGCAAGCAGTTTGGTGGTCCAGTCCCCTGTGTTAGATAGTTTGTTGCTACTCTCACTTTAAAAGTCAGAATTTGCTTAAAGGGTTATTCTTAAATTGTGACTTGAGCAGCACAGAGGTCTCCAAACTCCTCATCTTCTTGTTGCTGAGGGATGGGCACTCCTTCTTGAGTGACAGTTTTGGTTCAGTAGCATCATACTTTTGCCAAGCTTATGCTACTGTGACACATTAATGAGGCGTCTTGTTCTAAATTTTCATACAGAGATAACAGTGCTTTTCTACAAACACATGGCTTAGGGAAAGGCAATGACTGGGTGAACTGCTTTGGAAAATGCTGATGCTAATGGCTGTTGATATTGCAGCACTGATAACAGCAGCTCTTCAGAATTTGAGAGGGAGGAGGAGGTTGGTTGCATAGCTAATACTCTAATACTCTATAGAAATTAGTGGGCTGAAGAGAGGTGACTGGTATCTCATGAGATAACTCCTCTCCTGGTGGCTAAGCTTCTTGGCAACAAGCTGTACACCATGTAAGATAAAATATCTAACAGCACCAGAATGAAAGCAGATAGAAAAAGCAAGTCAAATTCAAACTTTCTGATTTTCATAACCAAATAAAAAAATCAGTCTGCAACGCTCATCCATAGCAGAGTATAACCCAAAATAAAGTATAGGACATTAGAACATATCAGGTAAAAAGGTAACAATCTTTATTAAGCAATTAATAAAAACATCAAATAAATTCCAATAAGGAATAAAAAAGGAAAAAGTGACAAAAAAATGCCACGTCCGTATAGGAGGTATACAGGAATTAGGGCAAAAATGCATGAAGCAAAAACTTAGAGAAAAACAGGCTGTCAGTCTGAACAGTGTCAGACGGAAGGTTATCTATAAACCCTCAGTAGGTCAGTATTAATAAAGGGCACATATAAACAAATATATCCAATTCCTAATGGGCTTTATAAAGTGCTTGTGCATAGTTAAGGCAATACAGTAAATAATAGAAAGAACTGATTAAATTAAGTAATGAAGAAGTAAGGCTAAGTGCCCATGATGCAGAAATGCTGCAGATTTTTTACGCATCTCCCTGGCAGGAAAAACACATGCAGATTTTACATGCGTTTTTCCTGCTAGGTAGAAGTGTTTGTCAAGCATTTTTGCATGCATTTCTGCATGCGGGTTATCAAGCGCTTTTCCAAGCGATTTTAGCATCACTTGGAAAGTGCTTGTCAACTTGGTCACACTATATAAATCCATGCAACCGGCATGGATTTATATAGTGTGGCCAAGTAATAGTTAAAAAAAAGAATAAAAATGGTAAAAAATAAAGGTTATACTTACCTTCCGATGGCCCTCGGTGTTTTCTCCACTACGTCCGGTCTGTTGTACGTCTCGCGGTGGTCTAAAAAGACCTGCGGTGATGTCATTTAGTCATCTGACAGGTCACGCGACCGTCAACGTCAGCGGTCGTGTGACCTGTCACATGACTAAATGACGTCACCGCAGGTCCTTTTAGACCATCGTGAGACGTACAACAGACCGGACGTAGCGGAGAAAACACTTGGGGCCATCGGAAGGTAAGTATACTATATGTTTATTTTTTAAATTCTTTTTTTAACAGGTTCTATGGTACCCGGGTCTGGATGAGAGTCTCCTCTTCTCCAGACCCGGGTACCATCCGCACATTGAATCGCATGATATCCGCATGGGCACATGTGCCCATGCGGATATTATGCGATTCAATGCAAGTCAATGGCGGCAATTACGCTGCGTGTCCGCAAAATCAATGGACATGCTGCGTATTTTTCCGCAATGATAGTCCGCAGCGGAAATTTCCGCAGCATATGCACAGCACATGCGGATTATCATTGGGGACCATGGGGCACGTATTACCAAGCGTTTTTTAAGCGTTTTCGCTGCGGAAATTCCACGGTAAAAACGCTTGAAAAACGCATAGTGGGCACGCAGCCTAAATCAACCTTCAGTCCTCAAAATGATAAACAAACAAGTGTGAACGTAGCCCAATCACAGGTAAATACAGATAATCTGAGTAGCAAAAAAGTAATAAAAAAGACCTAATGTGGTTGTTAAATATAAGATGAGGGGCCACTCACCCACCCCTTACTCAGGTTGCATACCATGGATTACGCTGTCTTAGGAGGAGGACTTTGGAGGACTTTCCCCACACTATGTATTGCTATTAGGTTTTATTGAACTATTACCGTGTGTCCTCCTTCATGGTGGCTGCTGAACATCCCCATTAGGTCTTTTTTATAACTTTTTGCTTTAGAAATTGTAGAAAACCTAAAAAATGACTCATTTTTCTAGTACAAATGTTCCTCTGTAAATGTAGAACTCTCTTTATTTTTAGTAATTAGATAATGGATAAAACACATGTTGTGTAAGCCGTATCTATTTTTATAGCCTTGTATTTAATTAAAGTAGTAATAGCGGAATCGTGGAGAATGGAGTCATGATCTGAATATAATAAATGTGGAGATTCAATTTAAACATAGATGCCTGAATACAGTACATATGGATATAAACATTTCCTTCTTGGTGTAAGACCATCTGGTAGACCCCCGGCAGTGTAGCTTATTGCCATCATACATACGATCTAGTAACAATTTCTACTCTATAAACTTACTGTACTGTATCAGCACAAAACGTAGTGTTAAAGCAACTACAAATGACCAGGAAGAACTAGTATACAAAATGAATTAATTTCAAGAACTTATGTACTGTCTGTAGCGTGGCACGGGGCGGTAGCCATGGGCGAGGTACTGTTCGCCCTGGCACGCTACATAAAAACAGGGTCCTGATGGGGTATGTGTAGTTGTGTTGCTGCGGACACCTTCAGGTTCAGTTCTGCAACAGTTGGTGTGGCACCGGTCCCCTTTAAAACCACAAAGAAGAAACCAGACCAGTTTGTTAAAAATAAAAGTATTTTTTACTGACAATCAAATGTATGTAAAGAAAGTAGCAAGAAATAAGCATGCTGTTTTCTTCTGCACAATACAGAGTCACATTTTGGTGGTTATGGATGGTGACACTGTACTTGTGATGAACGTCACTGTAGAACTGCAGATTAAGCTGAGGACCTCCATCTTCCTGGTATTGGGCCACACGGGTCAAAGTGTTTAGCTGTGACCACTACACCCCAACTGCACTTCCTCAGAACAACGTATGGGACCTCCCCTGGCTGCCACCTTACTAAACATGCCCCCTGCCTAGCTGACAGTGCCTTACTGACAGCAGATTCCATGTCTGGAAAACACTAAATACGTCCCTAATAGTCTCTTGCTGCAGGTACCCCAACTTGCCTGCTGAAGCAAGAACACTGCTGCCATTGAAACTTGCTCCCTTTTCCTGGTCTCTTCCCACACACACACCCGGTGATAATAGCCTTCCTTAGAGGGTGTCCTTTCTTGTCTCTTGCTCACTAACAACTCACTAACTAAATAGAAACCTCCTTCCCAACCATGGGCCTACAGTTAACCCCATCACGCCTGACTAACAGGAACTACAGCCTTCAGGAGGATAACAAATACAATACAGCATATTTTCATACATTTAAAACAACAGAGGTCTCTAGAGAGGTGCTACGCCATATTCTCCACCTTCACATGTACGTGGCTTAGTGGAGGATTGTCCTTCATTATTTATTAGAAAAAAACACCCTGAATGATGTAAAATAATAAAATAAATACTTACCTTTTGTTTGAGTCCCCCTTCATACTTCATATTTGTTCTGGACAGGCTCTACAAAGATTTCAGGACATGGTAGATCTGAGACCTCTTGCTAGACCCTCAGCTCTTATGGCAACCTATCAGTGTTGAATGCTATCTTAGAGGCTAGGGGTGCTGATGGGTTTTCAAAGCATTTGTGATCACTTTGGGGAGTTGCCACCTATGGATGGAAGTTGGCACTACCGGAGTGGATCTGCTTTCGTGTTTGGTGTAGGATTGATTATTTTAAGGTGGCATCAACAAAGCCAGGGTGGTATCAACAATGGATGTTGGCTTGACATTGGAATCAGTGGAGTGGGTAATGACTTCAGGGTCACATCAGTGGAATGAATGGGAGCCTCAGGGTGACATAAATAAAAGTGGTGATGGTCAGAGGGTGGCATCAATGCAGAAGGTATGCACTCATGCTTAGGGATTAGTAATAGTAATAGTGGGTGTGATCTGAAAGTTGACTATAGCATGTAGGCTTTAATAACAGTGGATTGGTATTAAGTGGATTGGTATTAAGTTGTGGGATAAACTAGCTGCTGGTTGGCATTGCACATTTTGAGCTCTGATTTCCATGCTGAATTAGATGCTTAATTATAGGACAGTGGAATCAATAGGATAGGTGTATCTTAAAGATAAGAACCAGAAGATGAACACAATGGGGTAACTGTCAACAAGAATTCAGTGAGCTCTCAGGTTTGGAAGTTAGAACTATGGGATGGAGTTGATCAGGATGTGTTATGTCTAGAATAGTATATATGACAGGTTTTTCTTGGGGTGACTATAGTGCTATCATAATTATTTCTGCAGTATTACACTTGGAGCACTGGTCAGCACAGCAGGCATAGTATTACGGGTATTAATACAACAGAAAAGTCTGTGTCTCCTATGTAATGTATATGCTCCAACCCCTGTGTCTCCTACGCGATGTATATTGCACTATCCGGATGCTGTAAACCCACCTAACAAAGATGGAAGTGAAATTATTCAGACCCCTTTAAATCTTTCACTCTTTATTTCATTGCAGCCATTTGGTAAATTCTAAAAAGTTCATTTTTTACTCTTTAAAGTACACTCTGCACCCCATCTTGACTGAAAAAAAACAGAAATGTAGAAATTTTTGTAAATTTAATAAAAAAGAAAAACTGAAATATCACATGATCATAAGTATTCAGACCCTTTACTCAGACACTCATATTTAAGTCACATGCTGTCCATTTCCTTGTGATCCTCCTTGAGCTGGTTCTACTCCTTCATTGGAGTCCAGCTGTGTTTAATTAAACTGATAGGACTTGATTTGGAAAGGCGCACACCTGTATATAAGACCTCACAGCTCACAGTGCATGTCAGACCAAATGAGAATCATGAGCTCAAAGGAACTGCCCAAGGAGCTCAGAGACAGAATTGTGGCAAGGCACAGATCTGGCCAAGGTTATAAAAGAATTTCTGCATTACTCAAGGTTCCTAAGAGCACAGTAGCCTCCATAATCCTTAAATGGAAGAAGTTTGGGACCACCAGAAGCCAGAAGTCTTCCTAGACCTGGCCGTCCAGCCAAACTGAGCAATCGTGGGAGAAGAGCCTTGGTGAGAGAGGTAAAGAAGAACTCCAAGATCACTGTGGCTGAGCTCCAGAGATGCAGTAGGGAGATAGGAGAAAGTTCCACAAGGTCAACTATCACTGAAGCCCTACACCAGTTGGGCCTTTATGGCAGAGTGGCCCGACAGAAGCATCTCCTCAGTGCAAGACATATGAAAGCCCACATAGAGTTTGCTCAAAAACACATGAAAGACTCCCAGACTATGAGAAATAAGATTCTATGGTCTGATGAGACGAAGATAGAACTTTTTGGTGATAATTCTAAGCGATAAGTGTGGAGAAAACCAGGCACTGCTCATCACCTGCCCAATACAATCCCAACAGTGAAACATGGTGGGGGCAGCATCATGCTATGGGGGGGGGGGTTCAGCTGCAGGGACAGGACGACTGGTTGCAATTGAAGGAAACATGAATGCGGCCAAGTTCAGAGATATCCTGGATGGAAACTCTTCCAGAGTGCCCTGGACCTCAGACTTGGCCGAAGGTTGACCTTCCAACAAGACAATGACCCTAAGCACACAGCTGAAATAACAAAGGAGTGGCTTCAGAACAACTCTGTGACTATTCTTGACTGGCCCAGCCAGAGCCCTGACCTAAACCCAATTGAGCATCTCTGGAGAGACCTGAAAATGGCTGTCTACCAACGTTCACCATCCAACCTGACGGAACTGGAGAGGATCTGCAAGAAAGAATGATAGAGGATCCCCAAATCCAGGTGTGAAAAATTTGTTGAATCATTCCCAAAAAGACTCATGGCTGTACTAGCTCAAAAGGGTGCTTCTACTCAATACTGAACAAAGGGTCTGAATACTTATGACCATGTGATATTTCAGTTTTTCTTTTTTAATAAATTTGCAAAAATTTCTAGATTTCAGTTTTTTTCAGTCAAGACGGGGTACAGAGTGTACTTTAATGAGAAAAAAATGAACTTTTTAGAATTTGCCAAATGCCTGCAATGAAACAAAGAGTGAAAAGTTTAAAGGGGTCTGAATACTTTCCTTACCCACTGTAGGTGCAAAATACTGAAGAAACAATCATTCACAACCTACCAATTCATGGAGGAGGTGATTGCTTAGTATTAAAATTACACACAAAAAGGGTTTTTATGAGGGGCTGGTCACACACATGTAGTGCACAATTTCTGGCTTACAGCCTATTAGTGAAGCCCATACTATTAGATTTCTGTGTAGCAAACTCTGCAGTGATAAGTCATGGCTAGAAGAGGTTGACCATAGTGGCCTGGGCCAAATAGAGAAGAAAAGAAAATGACTTCAATCAGAAACCACCTGTCACTTGTCAGTCACTGGATGCAATAGTTCTGTATTTTACTTGTGTCTGTCTGATCAGTGCTGTATTCTCCTGCAAAGTACTGGATTTAACTTAAAAGACACTGGATGGATGTTATATTTAAGTTTTTAGCAATACCACTGATAACTTAGGGTCTAAAGGCTAAAGGGGAATATTTGTCCTTGTCGAGAGTGCCTAGCTGGTATAAGATGACTTATAAGCCATGCAATGCTTCTCTGGGAAATTAAATACACAAATAGTCTCTTCAGAGAGAGACATTCCCCCTTAGATACAGGTTTCTCACCCTGCCAAATTAGATCTCTTGCTTTTCACTGACGAGGGGAAAGTGCTCCTAATCATGTGTTTGCAAATGGAATTTCTGCTTTGGCTTCTTCTCCCAAGTCATGTGGCAAGGCTTTTTAAAGGGTCAATATCGACTTTTAGGACAGTGGTGGTGAACCTATGGTATGTGTGCCAGAAGGGGCTCTCAGAGCCCTCTCTGTGGGCACGCACACCATCACCCCAGCACTATGTCCTGTTCTGCTAGCCCTTTAATTTCACTACTGAAAACTGCGGCGTATGCAATGAAGTTTTATGTATGATGCTGGACATACTCTGTGAGCAGAGCTATCGCACGATGCGCTCCCGTCACATAGATCAATACCACAGCGGCAGCACCCCCACGTCTCCTGTGATATACTCACCAACCCCAATGTCTCCTGTGCTGTGTGCACCAGTCCCAAATGTCTCCTGTGATGTGTGCACGAGCTGAAAATGTCTCCTGTGACGTGTGCACCAGCCCTAATGTCTCCTCCTGTGATGTGTTCACCAGCCCAAATGTCTCCAATGTTGTGTGCACCAGCTGAAAATGTCTCCTGTGATGTGTGTGTAGCACCCTGAGGATTCGGCTGCTACAGGGGTATTGCACCTCAACCCAGAGGTGTGATATTCCACTCCCGGGTAAGGATGGAGTGTGGAACTGAGCTCAGTTAGCTGCATGCACTACACACATCCCATTTCCGAGGAACAGACCGACGGTACTCCCACTAGAGAAATGTGCAGGTACGACAGTGTCTGTTCCTGGCTGGAGTGGGAGGGGGGTGGAACATCCCAGTAGTGTAGGGGCAGATAGGGGGAGCAGCCTGGGTAAAGCTAGGAGCTCATTGGGTGCTGGTCACCTGAGCTCACACATAGAGGGAGTATATAAGGTGGGCACCATCTTAGATCAGGGTCAGTCTGTGAGACGTCAGTCAGTCAGTCAGACAGTCTGTCTGAGAGCCTGAGAAGCAGAGCAGAGGAGAAGGAAGAGGGACCCAGAGGCGCAGGAAGAGGGGACCCCAAGAGCCCATAAGAGAGCTAATAGGGTGAAGGGTCGGCAAAAGGGTACCGGATCCCAAGCTGGCAGAGGCTACAGCACACCTTAGCCAGGAACCGGAGGTCGTGGGCAGGATCTGCCACGACCACCCACTAAATTCACCTGGAAGGCAAACCAAGAATAGGGTCAGGGAACCCAGAGACAAGGGTTTACCAACAGGAGGCCCGAGGGAGCCGGACTTAGGTGGATCCCTGGTGGGGAAGGCCGGAGAGGAGGACAAGTCAGAAAGGGAGCTCAGGACCACACTGCGGAGTTGCCTGGGAGTTGACCGAGTCCAGGACCTGGTGGACGCAGCACGGCTTGGGTGGTCACTGCTGTACACAGTGACCCGAGCAACACCAGTAAGTAAAACCCTGGAACTGCATTTTATGCCTCTGAGTCTCCTTGCTGCACCTTCACAACCACCATCCTCCACGGCTGACCCCCTGAGGCTATACCCCTCCCGTTGGGGGTTATACTACCGCAGCTGCACACACACCACCAGCCTCAGCGGACCCTGCTGCAGCGGCGGCCTTTTGACCGCGAATCAACGGGTGGCGTAGTCGACACAAAGAACTCTAATAACATCTGTAGGACTGCCACACACTGAGTTTGACACCCTGGGCACGGACCGGGTCACAGCCACTCGGAGACTACAACCCCCATCTGATCCGGCTCCGGGTATCCCTAACAACATGGCCCAGGGGGCGCGTCAACTTTGGCGTAGTCGGCAGGATAACGTGCCCGCAACAACCGGGTACTGCGTGCCTGAAGAAAAGTTCACCGTTACCTCAAAAAGAAGTCTCCCGCCGGTTCCGGAGGGTCCCCGCCAACGGACCCCATCACAGGTCGTTTCCCGCCGGTTTTCCGCCATTTGCAGCTTTTTCCCGCCATCCATGGAGTTTCCCGCCACTGGGAGACGATTCCCGCCATTTCCAAAGATTTCCCGCCTTGGAAGAGCGGACGCCATTATGGGCGTGCCAGAGGGTGGCAAGAGGCCACCTCCCATCGTGGGCCAGGTCGAAGAATGGCGCCAAAAGCGGAAACCGCGCCCACCAACAGAGACTGTGATGCTGGAAGTGTCCATCAGCGTAAGAGAACTGCCCCTGGAACTGACAATCACAAAGTTGCCCCGGGACCACCCTAAATGTGGGCGGAGACAGAACAAGAGAACGAAGATGGGTGTCGCCTGGAGCAGTCTAGAGAGAGCGCACCCGGAGACAAGAAGTCTGGAGAGGAGTCCAGAGAAAGCCTACCCGGAGATGGAGGGAGAGTCAGGCAGCACCGACCCAGTTGTCAGGAGCCTGTTGCAGGTCGCCACTCCAGAAGGCCTGCTGGAGATCCTAACACAGCTCCCCCGAGACCGGGAGTGTGCACAGACCGCATTGGAGGGCCTCGCACGGAGGATGGCCCGGGTGCAGCGAGAGACGTTGGCGGAGTGGAGCCGAGAGATGGCCCAGCAGACCGGCACCCGTCAGCGGAGCACGCCACCTGAGACGAGGAGACAGACCGCCTCTGAGGATGGCGCAGGAGGAATGAAGGCAGGAGACGGCGCCGGGAAGGGAGCTGAACGGACGGAGGCAGGTAAAGGGGACGTCTCTACCCCGAGCCGGGAAACCGCGTGCCTGCCCCAGCTCCCCGTCGCAGAGCCCGAAATTCCCCCTGCCGTGCCCGTCGCTGCATCGTCACCGCCGCCGACTAGGCCTCAACCGGAAACCGCGGCCGCGACCCCTGTGACGTCACACGCCTCGACCTCGAGCGTGGCCATGCAGGAAATACCACCGGCCTGGTCGCAAGGCCTAGTACCCCCGGGCGCCGCTATTCCAACAGCGCCCCCACCGGCCTGGCCGCAGGGCCGAGTTACCACGGGCGCCGCCGTTCTTACGGTGCCCTTTTCCTTTAGCGTGCCCCAAGCCTGGTCGCAAGGCCTGGTCAACCCGGGCGCCGCTACCACCACAGCGCCCATAGCACCTAAAGTACCGCACCTGGGTGAGGACCTGTTCGCCCAGCATACGTGCCCGGATGGGCAGCCCTTCATATGGCCACCGGAGTTTCACCATCCCCGACTCCGGAAAGAGAGACCCCTAGATGAACCCCTGATTCCGGTTCCGAAGCCCGCAAGGAGGACCTCGCCCCCGCTGGAGGAGGCACAGTTCGAGTGGGACCCCACTGGAGAAGACCTCATGGGGTTCACTCAGGAGACTCGGGCGGCCGCAGCGGAGCGTGCAGAGTGCTGCCGGCAGCAGCTCGAGGTCTTCGAGAGGGAGCGGAGAGAGAGGCGGGTCCGGGAACAGCAAGCGCAGATAAGGAGCGCGGAGCAGAAGAGCCGGACCAGGAGGAACCCCCGTGCAGCTCATGGTCCCCGCACCATCGGGACTGTGATTAAGTTCAACCTGCAGCATGGGTGGGGCTTCATTAGAGACCATCATACCCCCGGCGACGTCTTTGTGACCCGCAGAGACGTAGAAAGCCATCTGCCGGAGGGACACAGAGGTCGTGACCTGTATCTAGGGGACGAGGTCACCTTCACCCGGCACAAGTGTGCCAAAGGACCCTACGCCCTCCATGTGCATCGCCTGACGGAGGAGGAGCTGCGGTGTGAGGAGGAGCAAGAGGGCCCGGACGGGTCTGAAACTGAAACCAACCAACAAGAAAGAGCAGGAGGACGCCGTCGTTGAAGTACGGTAGAGAGAGACTGTACATAGTTACCCGTCAGGGTATAAGAACTGTTCTAGTTAAAATATAGTCCCCGTTGGGACCAGCAGATTGAACTGAAACCCGTGTGTCCCTATTCCCACTGACCGAGGACTGAGAGCGGTCATTCCTCCCTAATACCTGGCCGAGGACTGAGAGCGGCCATATTTCCCTTGTATATAGTTGCGCTTCCTAAAGCGCCCCCTACCGGTTTTATAGGGAACTGTTTTATTCCAAGTGAGACTGTCGCACTTTACCCGGTCACAAGTTGCACCGTGACCGGAGGAACCAGAAACAAGAATGTTATTTATATGAAAAGTTTATTGCTGATATATATATATGATGTTTTCTATGTTTATGTTTAAAAAAAAAAAAAAAAAAAATTGTATGTTTTGAATGTTTATATTTTACAGCCCGAGGACGTGCTGTGATTTACCAGGGGGGAATGTAGCACCCTGAGGATTCGGCTGCTACAGGGGTATTGCACCTCAACCCAGAGGTGTGATATTCCACTCCCGGGTAAGGATGGAGTGTGGAACTGAGCTCAGTTAGCTGCATGCACTACACACATCCCATTTCCGAGGAACAGACCGACGGTACTCCCACTAGAGAAATGTGCAGGTACGACAGTGTCTGTTCCTGGCTGGAGTGGGAGGGGGGTGGAACATCCCAGTAGTGTAGGGGCAGATAGGGGGAGCAGCCTGGGTAAAGCTAGGAGCTCATTGGGTGCTGGTCACCTGAGCTCACACATAGAGGGAGTATATAAGGTGGGCACCATCTTAGATCAGGGTCAGTCTGTGAGACGTCAGTCAGTCAGTCAGACAGTCTGTCTGAGAGCCTGAGAAGCAGAGCAGAGGAGAAGGAAGAGGGACCCAGAGGCGCAGGAAGAGGGGACCCCAAGAGCCCATAAGAGAGCTAATAGGGTGAAGGGTCGGCAAAAGGGTACCGGATCCCAAGCTGGCAGAGGCTACAGCACACCTTAGCCAGGAACCGGAGGTCGTGGGCAGGATCTGCCATGACCACCCACTAATTCCACCCGGAAGGCAAACCAAGAATAGGGTCAGGGAACCCAGAGACAAGGGTTTACCAACAGGAGGCCCGAGGGAGCCGGACTTAGGTGGATCCCTGGTGGGGAAGGCCGGAGAGGAGGACAAGTCAGAAAGGGAGCTCAGGACCACACTCCGGAGTTGCCTGGGAGTTGACCGAGTCCAGGACCTGGTGGACGCAGCACGGCTTGGGTGGTCACTGCTGTACACAGTGACCCGAGCAACACCAGTAAGTAAAACCTTGGAACTGCATTTTATGCCTCTGAGTCTCCTTGCTGCACCTTCACAACCACCATCCTCCATGGCTGACCCCCTGAGGCTATACCCCTCCCGTTGGGGGTTATACTACCGCAGCTGCACACACACCACCAGCCTCAGCGGACCCTGCTGCAGCGGCGGCCTTTTGACCGCGAATCAACGGGTGGCGTAGTCGACACAAAGAACTCTAATAACATCTGTAGGTCTGCCACACACTGAGTTTGACACCCTGGGCACGGACCGGGTCACAGCCACTCGGAGACTACAACCCCCATCTGATCCGGCTCCGGGTATCCCTAACAACATGGCCCAGGGGGCGCGTCATGTGCACCAGCCCTAATGTCTCCTGGGATGTGTGCACCAGCCCTAATGTCTCCTGTGATGTGTTCACCAGCCCAAATGTCTCCAATGTTGTGTGCACCAGCTGAAAATGTCTCCTGTGATGTGTGCACCAGCCCTAATGTCTCCTGGGATGTGTGCACCAGCCCTAATGTCTCCTGTGATGCATGCACCAGCCCCAATGTCTCCTGTGATGCGTGGACCAGCCGCAAATGTCTTCTCTGATGTATGCACCAGCCCCAATATCTCCTATGTGATATATGCACCAGCCCCAATGTCTCCTGTGATGCATACGCCAGCCCCAATGTCTCTTATGTGAGGTATATACTCCAACTCCAGTGTAGCCTGTTAGGTATATGCGCCAGCCCCTGTGTCTCCTATGTGATGTATATGCTCCAACCCCAATGTCTCCTATGGGAGGTACTGTATATGCACCAGTCCCACGTTAGCAGTGATGAATTTCCCACTGTGAGGAAACATTCAGTATAATATACATCTGTATTCGGAACTTACTGCTGCGAGTTCTTTACAAAACTAATCATTGTAAAGAGTGTGCTCCAGACTGATGCAAATCTGGAAAACAGTTGCAAGTAGCAATATCATCAATACCACCTAACATCACAGCCGCAGAAAATTGAAGCAGTTCCAGCCATCACATTAGGGGTGAATTAATTAATTATTTAACCAAATACATACCTCCCAACAGGGGCGGAACTACCGCCCGTGCAGCCGGTTCATTGAACGGGGGCCCCGAGGGAGAGGGGGCCCCTCCAGCCTCCAGCAGGGCCGCCATCAGGGCATGACTGCCCTGACTCCAGTATGGGGCCCGGCCGGTAGGAGCCCCCTCGGAGCCCCCCTCTTGTGCGTCTCTCTCCTCATGGGGCCCCCGGCCCCATGCAAAGCGCCGGGTCCAGGACATCTCATAATTCCTCTGACTTCCGGTCATGTGACGGCGCCGTCACATGACCGGAAGGCAGGAGAACCTGGTGTCAGCGATTTGGACGAGCGCCAGGATTCTGCAGGGATCGCATGGGGGTAAGTATAACAAGTTTTATTTTTTTTTAAATACAATTAACTAGGAGTGGGGGGAATGGGAGATGCACATGGGGGGAGGGGAGAGATGAGAGATGCACATGGGGGGAGGGGAGAGATGAGAGATGCACATGGGGGGAGGGGAGAGATGAGAGATGCACATGGGGGGAGGGGAGAGATGAGAGATGCACATGGGGGGAGGGGAGAGATGAGAGATGCACATGGGGGGAGGGGAGAGATGCACGGGGGGGTGAGAGATGCACGGGGGGGTGAGAGATGCACGGGGGGGTGACAGATGCACGGGGGGGTGACAGATGCACGGGGGGGTGACAGATGCACGGGGGGGTGACAGATGCACGGGGGGGTGACAGATGCACGGGGGGGATGACAGATGCACGGGGGGGATGACAGATGCACAGGGGGGATGAGAGATGCACGGGGGGGATGAGAGATGCACGGGGGGGATGAGAGATGCACGGGGGGGATGAGAGATGCACGGGGGGATGAGAGATGCACGGGGGGGATGAGAGATGCACGGGGGGGGTGAGAGATGCACGGGGGGGATGAGAGATGCACGGGGGGGGTGAGAGATGCACGGGGGGGATGAGAGATGCACGGAGGGGATGAGAGATGCACGGAGGGGATGAGAGATGCACGGAGGGGGATGAGAGATGCACGGAGGGGGATGAGAGATGCACGGGGGGGATGAGAGATGCACGGGGGGGATGAGAGATGCACGGGGGGGATGAGAGATGCACGGGGGGGTGAGAGATGCACGGGGGGGATGAGAGATGCACGGGGGGGATGAGAGATGCACGGGGGGGATGAGAGATGCACGGGGGGGATGAGAGATGCACGGGGGGGATGAGAGATGCACGGGGGGGATGAGAGATGCACGGGGGGGTGAGAGATGCACGGGGGGGATGAGAGATGCACGGAGGGGATGAGAGATGCACGGAGGGGATGAGAGATGCACGGAGGGGGATGAGAGATGCACGGAGGGGGATGAGAGATGCACGGAGGGGGATGAGAGATGCACGGGGGGTGAGCTGCACATGGGGGGGTGAGAGATGCACATGTGGGGGGTTATGTTTACATAACTTTGTTGCCTTATGAAGGGCGGGGGGGGGGGCCCCAAAAATTTCTTGCACAGGGGCCCACTACAGTCTGTGTCCGCCCCTGCCTCCCAACTGTCCTGTATTCAGCTGGACTGTCTAACTTTGAGAGCTTTGTCCCTGGCTTCTATATTACCTCTCCAATGTCTTCATCTCTCCCATAGCTCCTTCTCCATGAGGAGCGGGCGCTTTCTCTCTGCTCAGTGCATAAATTAAATTTAATTTATTCACTTCTCCTGTAATCAGGATTCCACAGCACTCAAACTCAGTTTTCTATGAGCCACAGCTCATAATGAGTAACATAGGAGATTGTGGTAATCTTGACATGTATTGCAGGCAGTGAACCCTGAAGCAGATTATACATATACATGGTATTCAGCATTGTATTTCTTTGTACTTGTATAAGGAGGTGAAGAAAAAGTCAGATTTTGTTTTGTTCCTATAAAACTAATAAAAATAATTAGCAATTACATGTATTTTTTTTGTGAGTCTCCACAGGTTTCAAACTCACTACCTTCAACATCACAGGTAGGTGATAAAGCTACTGAGACACACGCTTTAGTGATGTAATCGGAGAATCTTGTGTGTTTGATCTAGGTTGCAGGTTCTGACTCCACAGGCAGATTGTACTGATACATTGTACACAGCAGAGTATTACAATGTCCCTGGATTCTAGAGGGATAACAAAAGAGATTTTTTTCTTTCTATAAAATTACTAAAAAATAATGAAAAACACTTAAAATTTTGTAACTTTTAATGCTTTTTTTTTTAAATAATAATCATCACAAATCAGCAAATAACAGACATATTTGGTGTCCCTGTAATCGTAACAACCCGCACAAAACAGCGGTCCGATTTATGGGAATCGGTAAATGGCTAAATAAAATGGCGTGACTGATACTCTTTTTTTTACGGGTTTAATAGAGAAAAAATAGTAAAAATGTAACGCTGAGGCCTCGTTCACATGTAGCGTAAATGCTGAGTTTATTCTACTTCTTTTTTTCTGCACGTTTCCTGCAGGTGTCCGCACTTACAATAACCATCTTCTCTGAGGCTATGTACCCACGCTTCGGAAATGAAGCAGAAATTTTCTGCTTCATTTCTGCATGTCCTCTCTTGGATAAACGCATGCGGAATTCCGCACGCGTTTATCTTGCGTTTATCGCGCGATTTCCACATGCGGAATTGCCTTGCATTTTTTATTGCACTGCAAAGGCAATTCCACTTGCGGAAACGCAAAATTAATGAACATGCTGCGGATTTTTCCCCGCAGCAAAAACGCTGCAGAAAAATCCGCAGCATGGGCATTGAACTTGCGTAATCACATTGAGGACCATGGGGGGCGGATAACAGCGTTTCACAAGCGTTTACGCTGCGGAAATTCCGCAGCATATCCGCTTGAAAAATGCTACATGGGCACATACCCTGATTATTCTGTATCTGCTGCTTTTCTTTTATGCGTTTTCCCTTTGTTTGATTTTGGGGCAGATATTAAGCAGACTTTTTAATGCTTTTTTAATAGTACAAAAAAGCTTTCATTCTTGCGCTTAAAAATGCGCTTTTTTATGTGTTTCTTTCAGAAGAGGCCTATAGAGAAAAAAAGTGTCACAGTCTCCACACTTTCCTTGTTTGCTATGTTACTATTGTGTGGAGGCTGTCAGTCTGTTTTGGTTTTGCTGGGTCGTTTCTGCAATCATCTGTGTTCACTTCCCTTGATTAGTCTTCTACTTAAGCATGCTAGCGCCTTCACCCAGTGTCAATTGTACACTTACTGTTGCCTGTGTAGGGCTGATCTCTCTGTGCTTGACTATTTTCTCTTACCTGGATTTTGACCATTTGCCTGTTATCTGACTACTCTTTTGTCTGCTCCCTTTCTACTGCGCCATTTTCATGGACTTGACTTTGGATTCTTTGACCTCCCTCTATTTATCCAGTAAGTAGCACTTACATAATATTTCTTTCAGCAATATTAGTCTCTTCTCTTCTCTCCTCTTCTGAGACTGTTATTTCTGAAGTGACTCGTGTCACATTACAATTGACCGTTAGTTTTTTATTTTTCCCACCTATGGATCCGTTACATACTTTGTGTGATCAGGTGGCGAATCTGACTCAGTTAGTTCAGGATCTGGCCTTGGAACAACACAAACTGGCGTCCTCACAGGCTCAGTTACAAGACCAGATTTCTGGTACATTTACTGTCCCTCAGAATCTTTCCTCTCCGACCACTGTCATGACTTCTGAACTATCTGACGTATCTTTGAGCCCCCCTGAACAAGCTATAGCACTCCCTGACAAATTTTCGGGGGAGAAAGATCAGTTCAGAACTTTCAAAGAGAGTTGTAAATTATTGTTTACTTTGCAACCTCGGTCATCAGGGAGTGAGTTATACTTGGGCATTTTCTCTACCCCCTTTTGCTCCTGAACATCTTTCTGTGGACACTTTCTATGACGAACCTGACAGGGTCAAGGTGGCAGAGACAAGGATTATGAGCCTGACACAGGGGAATCACACAGCGGAAGACTACTGTTCTGAATTTCGTCAGTGGTCTACTGAGGTTCTCTGGAATTCTCAGGTGCCAATTCCTCAGGGGTCTTTCGGAGTCTCTAAAGGACGCTGTGGCTCTGCATGCTCCACCTGGTTGTTTGGTGGAGGCCATGACTCAGGCTATCCGCATGGATCGGAGGATGCGGGAGAGACGCAAGGTTCAACAGGAGGTTCCATTTTGTCCACCGGGCCCGGGTCGTTTACCAGAGGTAGAACCTATGGAGGTTGGAGCTGCCAGCTCAAGGGTTAAGGAGAGGAAACGCCGTCTGGCACTTGCACTTTGTCTGTATTGTGGCCAAACTGGACATCTCTTAAAGGATTGCCTGGCATGACCTGCAACGAATAAGCCATCGGGAAACGCCTAGGTCTGGGTAATTGTCGAGGAGGTCACTCAGACTTACAGGTACCCATTTACTCCTCCGATAAAGTGTTGAATGCTGAACTTCTGTTTCAAAAACAGTGTCTATGAACATTTGCCTTTATTGCCTGTGGAGCCGCGGCTAATTTCATTGATTCGGGACTTGTTCATAACTTGGGATTAGGGACAGTTAAGCTAGAAGACCCTATTCAAATTGTGGCTATTGATAGAACACCATTGCTAAAAAATCTGGTTCAGTTAGTTACGGTGGAGTTCACACTCAAGGTGGGGTCACTTCATACAGAATTAATCTCCTGTTATGTCTTGGACAATTTACCTGCTGGGATTGTGTTGGGTCTTCCTTGGCTGTGCATGCATAATCCGATCATTGACTGGTATCAGAAAGATATTGTCAAATGGGACCCTCATTGTATTGAAAAATGTCTTCAATCTGTTCATGCTTGCTCCGTTAGTCTGGAGGGTCTTCCGGAATACCTGAAGGACTTTGGAGATGGTGTTTTTTTTTGTTTTGTTTTTGTTTGTTTGGAAGTAGAGTCTGAGATCTTCCCTCCTCACCGTTCCTATGACTGTGCTACTAATCTCATTCCTAACCAAAGCTCGCTTGTATAACTTGTCTTGCCCTGAGCGGGCATCCATGAAGGCTTACATTAACGAAAGTTTACGGAAAGGTCATATTTGTCCTTATCGCCGGTTGCCGCTGGATTATTTTTTGTTAAAAAAAAAAAAAAAAAAGATGGAAGTCTCCGTCCCTGCCTCGATTTCCGAGGCGACCAAAAAACGTAATTCTGGCGTTTAGAATTTTTTTCTGGTTACGCCGTTTACCAATCGGATTAATTCTTTTTTTATATTGATAGATCGGGCGATTCTGAATGCGGCGATACCAAATATGTGTATGTTGGTTTTTTTTTTTATATTTTATTTTGAATGGGGCGAAAGGGGGGTGATTTAAACTTTTATATTTTTTTATTTTTTTTATATTTTTAAAAACTTTTTTTTTTTTGCATGCTTCTATAGTCTCCATAGGAGACTAGAAGCAGCAACTATCCGATCGCCTCTGCTACATACAGGGGACGAGCAGGTCCCCTGCATGCAGCAGAAATGGTCCTGTGCTATGAGCGCCGACCACTAGGTGGCGCTCATAGCGACAAGATCATGACAACCACAGGCGTCTGCTGCAGACCCTGGGTTGTCATGCCCACCCATCGGCGACCCGCGATCACGTGATGGGGTTGCCGGTGGGCGGGGCTTATGACGCGCTACCCGGAAGCGCGCGTTAAATGCTGCTGTCGGAGATTGATAGCGGCATTTAAAATGTTAACAGCCACGGGTGGATCGCGATTCCACCCGCGGCTGTTGCGGGCACATGTCAGCTGTAAGAATCAGCTGACATGTGCTCCGTTCAGTGAGGGCTCAGCGCAGCAGCCCTCACTGAACGGGCAGTACGCAAATATGCGTACTAATACGTCCCCGGTAAGTAAGGGGTTAACTTCTGAAGGTCTTCTTGAAAACCTCGTCATGCCTTTTGGGTTAACAAATGCACCTGCGGTCTTTCAGAATTTTATGAATGATATTCTCTCTGATTATATTGGGAGATTTATTGTGGTTTATTTAGGTGATATTCTAATTTTTTCACCTGCTCTAGATATTCATTATAAACATGTCCGTTTGGTTCTGCAAAGGTTAAGAGATAATTGTTTGTTTGCCAAGATTGAAAAATGTACCTTTTCTGTTCAAGAAATATCATTCTTGGGCTTCATTGTGTCAGCCTCCAGGTTTAAGATGGATCCTGGGAAGGTTCAGGCCATCATTGATTGGGTTCAACCCAGCGACCTTAAGGCTTTGAAGTGCTTTGTAGGGTTCGCAAATTATTACAGAAAATGTATCAAAGGTTTTTCTCAGATCGTTAAGCCTCTTACGGACCTCACTCGCAAAGGGGCGGAGCTAAAGGTTTGGTCGTCAGAAGCAGTCAGGGCTTTTGAAAACTTGAAGAAATGTTTTATGTCTGCTCCTGTACTTGTTCAACCAGACCTGCAGAGGCCGTTCATTCTGGAGGTGGATGCTTCTGAGGTTGGGGTGGGGGCTGTATTGTCTCAGGGTCCTAAGACTTTAACTAATCTGCGACCATGTGCCTTTTTCTCTAAGAAATTTTCTCCTGCTGAAAGAAACTATGATGTGGGTAATCGAGAGTCGCTTGAAGTCAAATTGGCTTTTGAAGAATGGAGGCATTTTTTGGAAAGAGACGTTCATCTGGTCACCGTGGTGACAGATCACAAGAATCTAGCGTATATCGAATCTGCTAAGCCGTTGACACCTAGACAGGCCAGGTGTTCTTTATTTTTTTCCAGATTTAATTTTTCTAATACATTCAGACCTGGGTCTAAGAACGTGAGGGCGGATGCCCTGTTTTGTAGCCTTGATTCTGTGTCTCCTCTGGAGCCTCCTTCCTCCATTCCTCCTCAGGGTATAGTTGTGGCTATGGTTTCCTCTGAGCTGGAAGCAGAAATTCGTACTGCTCAGTCCTTGGCTCCTTCCAATATTCTTGAATTCAAGTTGTTTGTCCCTGTGTATCTCAGATTATGCCTTTTGCAAGAATTTCATGATTCTGTGAGTGGTCATCCTGGAGTTACTGCCACCCAGAAGGCAGTTGCTAGACTCTTTTGGTGGTCTGCTATGCGTAGGGACATTAAAGATTTTGTCTGCTTGTGAAACTTGTGCATGCACAAAAGTGCAACATTGCCGGCCGGCTGGGGAATTGGCTCCTTTGCCCATTCCAGAAAGACCATGGACTCATTTGTCCATGGATTTCATTTCCGATTTACCTCTGTCTGGGGGGATGATGGCTATTTGGGTGGTAGTCGATCGATTCAGCAAACAGGCTCACTTCGTTCCATTATCTGGGTTACCCAATTCTGAGACTCTCTCCAAACTGTTTATTACTCATGTAGTATGACTACATGGGATTTCTCTTAAAATTGTATCTGATAGTGGAGTACAATTCGTCTCTAGATTTTGGAGGGCTTTTTGCAGAAGGTTGGGGATTGATTTGTCCTTTTCCTCTGCTTATCCTGAAACTAACGGTCAGACCGAAAGGACAAATCAGTCTTTGGAACAAATTTAAAGATGTTTTGTAGCCAATCAGCAGGAGAATTGGTCATCCTTTCTTCCTCTGGCTGAGTTTGCCTTTAACAGTCGGGTTAATCAGTCCACTGAAACCTCACCGTTTTTCTGTAATTATGGGTTTCATCCTCATTTTGGTGAGTTCTCCAGGATAAGTTCTGGGTGTCCTGGGGTAGATGTAACCATTCAAGAGTTGGGGGATGTCTGGATGGAGGTTAAAAAGAATATTGGGGTGGCTCAGCATCGGCAGAAACAAAAGGCCGATAGGAGATGCTCGTCAGGTTCCACCTTCAAGGTGGGAGATAAGGTATGGCTATCCTCTAAGAATATTAGATTGAAGATACCCTCGCTGGAGTTGGGTCCTAGATTCATTGGTCCATATGAGACTCTGGAGGTGGTCAATCCGGTTTCCTTCAGGTTACGACTCCCTCAGTCTTTCCGTATTCCTAATGTGTTAAACAAGTCTTTGTTGAAGGAATTTATTCCCCCTGTTCTGTCTCCCTTGCCCCCGCTTCCTCCGGTGTCTATTGAGGGAAGCTTAGAATATGAGGTACAAAAGATCATTAATTCCCGTATGGTCCGGAATTCCCTTCAATATCTTGTACATTGAAGGGGTATGGACCCGAAGGCCGGTCCTGGGTTCCGGCTCATTCTGTGAGGGCTGATCGGTTGGTCCGGGCCTTTCATCGGCGGTTTCCTGGGAGACCTGGGGGTCCGGTGGCCCCCCTTGAAGAGGGGGTACTGTCAGTCTCCACACTTTCGTTGTTTGCTATGTTACTATTGTGTGGAGGCTGTCAGTCTGTTTTGGTTTTGCTGGGTCGTTTCTGCAATCATCTGTGTTCACTTCCCTTGATTAGTCTTCTACTTAAGCATGCTAGCTCCTTCACCCAGTGTCAATTGTACACTTACTGTTGCCTGTGTAGGACTGATCTCTCTGTGCTTGACTATTTTCTCTTACCTGGATTTTGACCATTTGTCTGTTATCTGACTACTCTTTTGTCTGCTCCCGTTGTACTGCGCCATTTTCATGGACTTGACTTTGGATTGTTTGACCTCCCTCTATTTATCCAGTAAGTAGCACTTACATAATATTTCTTTCAGCAATATTAGTCTCTTCTCTCCTTCTGAGACTGTTATTTCTGTAGTGACTCGCGTCACAAAAAGCACTAAAACTGCAGAGTTCAGCAGAGTCTTTAGACCATGGAGGGCAAAGACTTTATGAAATCACATCCATTTTGATTAGACATTTACACTGTGTTTGCATGTAGCTTTAATGCTGCGTATTTTCTGCTGTTTTTTTCCCATAAATTCTGCTGTATTTAACTGTCCAAGCAAAGTGGATGCAATTTTATGAAAACTGAGCCCACTGTACATCTAAAGATGTGGCTGAACTGTGCGGTTTTGGTGTGTTTTATGTGGAGCCTAAAAAAATGCATGAAAAAAGCTGCGGCTCATTTTTTAAATGCAGAGTCAAAACTTTTTTGTACTATAAAAAAAAATAAATGAATTAAAACCATGCCAAATCTGCACCAAAAACGCATGAAATAAGGGTGAAAAAGGCATAAAAAAAAAATGCAGCAAAAATTTAATAATCAGAAAAGATTTTTATTCTCTAGTTTGGTGCAGATTCTGCAGAAAACAAAGAACACAGTATTTCTGTAACATGTGAGCACAGTCTTACAGACACCAAAAAGGCAGATGTCTTATAGTGAAGCTACATAAAGATGAGAAAGTTCAGGAAGCTCTGACTGTAAATGACTGTAAATTAATGAACAAAAAAATAAATCCACATGTCCCAACTAGAGATGAGCAAGATGCACAGATGACATAGTGCCTGCCCTGGCTAATCAAAAGCTGCGCTGGGGATGACGGAGATTCGCGGCCTCCCTTACAGCCACCAGGTAGCACTGGCTTGCACGCTGGACCAGAGATCCGTGAATCGATCCTCTCATCTCTAGTCCCAACTGACCTGGATACAGCACACAGTCCCGGATTTGGGTCTACGCACTGCAGTCTCACAGTGCCTTCCTGAGAGTACCCATAACAAAGTGCCTTCCTGAGAGTACCCATAACATGGTGCCTTCCTGAGATTACCCATACCACAGCGCCTTTCTGAGAGAATCTGTGTCACCCTGACCTGGATGCCACAAGTGTAATTAAAGCTGTGTCTGAGAGCAAGGGGGAAGTTCTCTAGTCAGGGGAACATTAGCATGCAATGCCTCCTGTCTCAGGCCAGTAGGGGGAGCTGGCTGCCCCTATAAAAGCTGGTACTGAGGGCAGGGTTAGAGAGAACTGGATTGCCTGTCTCAGGACTGAGACGTGTCCCAGAGTGGAGCAGGGACAGAAAGTTGATTGCACCTAAGAGGAAGTGTAGCAGTAGGAGAGCCACAAGCCAGAGACAAGAGGCGAAGAGAGCCTGTCTTGGCAGAAAGAGGACTTAATCTACCAGACTTTGGTGTCTGAGGCTGGAAGGATTCCACATCCCCCAGCAGAGAACCAGTCCGCAAGGGACTGTACATTCCTTGGCCTAAGAAGCTTGGAGGCCCTGCCACAACCGAAGGGACCAGTTAAGCCGTACAAGGCTGGGAGCAGAAAGGAACCCACGTCGCAGGCCATACAGGCGAGAATACACGGAAAGCTTGGAAACGTGGGCTGTTACCTTATAAAGAGGAGATAGCCAGAAGGAGCGCAGAAAGCACGGTAGGCCTACACCCTCACCCTGACCAGGGCCAATTTCCCCGTTGCTCTCAGACATCCAGGTCCCCTCCTAGCTGGAACTGTTTGTGGGTCAGTTTGCCTGTTTAGTAAAGACCCTGGACTGCAACCTGTTGTCTGTGTGCTCCTTGCTCCTCCAGCACTATCAGCACTGGGACTCTCACTACCATCACTCCCACCATCCACTATACTGCCCTGGGGCCGCACTCTTCCCGTGGGGAGTCACACTACCATAGCTGCACACCTCATCAGCCCCAGCGGTCTGCATGCAGCGGCGGTTCCTAATAACCGCAAATCCACGGGTGGCGTAGTCGGACATAATCAACAACACATAACGGACTACCACTGGCCTGACCACCCTGAGCCACGGAACCGGGTTGCCACTACTACTCCCACCGTTTCCCTAATTGCCCGGATCCGAGTGCCCCACGGCCCAGGGGGCGAGTCAGCTTTGGCGTAGTCGGCAGGATTTCGTGCCCGCAACCACCGGGTACTGCGTGCCTGAAAAAAGACTTTTGTAACTTACCTGTGGCGAAGTTTCCCGCCGTCCGGAGTCTTTTCCCGCCATCCGGAGCCGATTCCCGCCATCAGACGCCATCTTGGACCGTTTCCCGCCGTCTTCCCGCCATCCGCAGCTGTTTCCCGCCATCGGACGCCATCTTCAGGACGCCGCGCGGGAAGAAGAGGGGCGTGGATGTCAAAACCGCGCGAGATCCGAAGCTGCGCCCCACGCACCGACGCTGCGCAAGGTCCTGGAAGGGAGAGAGAGCGACGCTGACGTCATCAGGACGCGACGCCAGGTCCTCGTCCATAACAGCAGCAGCGGAGCCGCGGCCTACAGAAGAGGATCGTCGGAAGGTAGGCCACGCTTAACTAGGGGGGAGGAAGATGTCGGACACAGAGGCACCCACTACCACCAACGCAGCTGCAGCAGCGGTGATGCCCTTTTCCCTGCCCTACATCCCTGGAGCGGCCTGGCTGCCCAAATACTCAGGGGAGCCCCATGCCCTAACTGACTTCAAGGAAAGGCTATACAGTTTGTTCCACGTTTACCCCCTGACAGAGGAACAGAAGGTCAGCATACTAACAGGGCAGTTAACTGGCGCTGCCCAAAGGGAGGTAAAATCATGGCCCACTGAGGAGAAAAGGACTGTGAAGGGTATTCTGGCCCGGCTGCGGGGTACCTTTGACACACGTACCTCCGCTGAGATTAAAATGAGGTTCTATGGATGTAGGCAGCGGGCACAGGACAGCATCAGAGACTATGCCCTAAATCTGCAGGAAGCCTTGAGGGCTATTCAACAAACTGACCCTGGCAGTGTGCAGGAAACGGATAAACTGCTAACAGAACAATTCATAGAGGGTCTGCTGTCTAGCGCCCACAGGGCCCAACTGCGCCTCATGTTCTTTCAGAACCCCGACCTGACCTTTGCCCAATTTAAGGACAGGGCCATAAGGGTGCTCCGTGAATCTGCAACCAGTGGCGCTATAAACCCCCGGCGCCCTGCTATCACCTACCACCAGGGGGCGGCGCCCTCCTCCATGGACTCCGTGGAGGCTGATGCACAGGCCCTGAACCAAGCCCCGTCAAAAGACCTGCACCACCAAGTCTAGGAGCTGACCAGGAGCGTCGCGGCGTTGACCAGGACCGTCCAGGCGTTGCAAGTGGACCCGTCAAGACCCATCGAGCTGGCTTCAAGTCCGGAGGATGTCCCGTGGCATCGACAGAGGAGGATCCCGTCGTTCCGAGGGAGGCCCACAGACCGCTACGCAGAGGATGGACAGCCCATTTGCCGTCGATGCAACCAGCCCAGACACCTTTCCAGGTACTGTAATTTAAACGGGTCCAACCTGGGGCAGAGGGCCGACCCCCAGGCATAAGATCACCAGGCCCTTATAATTGGCGTGATAAGTACGTTGGGGGGCGCCCGGTTTTACCCGTGGTGCTGGACGGTATCCCCATGAGCGCCTTGCTGGATACTGGGTCGCAAGTAACCACAATCCCTTATGTACTTTTTAAGCAGTATTGGACTGATGCTGATATCACACGGTATCCAGACAGTAACTTGAGCATCATCGCCAGTAATGGCTTACCCGTGCCGCAGATGGGGTTCAAGGAGATGACCATTAAAATTGGTAAAGTTGAACTGCCGGCACAGGGAGTGATTATTGTGGACATTGACCGTCATGAAAGTCACCCTAAAATAACTGTGGGTACTAACATAATTGAAAATTGTCTTTCAGAGGTAATTGTAATTCTGCAACAGGTGGCGGTGAATGCTAGTTCCAGCCAACAGAGAGTCCTCAACAAGGAGATAAAAACCCTGATGAGACGGCAGCAGGTAGAACTGTCTGGTGGTGAGATCGGTAGCGTAAGACTCAGTGATCCATTCCCCATTTCCATGCCTCCCAAAAGTGAAATGATGATCTGGTGTCGGACTGCAATCGGGTTGAGAGGTAGAGACTACCAAGCCATGGTAGAACCCGTGTACTCAGACAGCAGGCCCACCATTTTGACAGCCCGGGGGGTGGTTGATGTCCGTCATGGGAGGGTGCCCGTCCGCATCCTCAACATTGGGGAGAGGGAAGTACACTTACCCAGGTACGCTACACTCGCCAAACTGTTTGTCGTCGAATACAAAGCTATCAGGGCTGTGGAACCCTTGCCTCCATCTCCACAGGCGGAGGGTAATGGCTCCCAGAAACAAAAGGAGGACTGGTGCCAGAAACTCCATGTGGGTGCTGACTCCACTCCCCTGCACCAAAAACAAGGAGTCTACCGGGTGGTACAGGAGTACGAGAGAGTCTTTAGTAAGCACCCGCTAGACTTTGGCAGAGTAAAGGGTATAGAACACCACATCCCCACCGGGAGCCACCCACCAATAAAAGAGAGGCACAGACCTGTACCCCCTGCACATTATCAGAACGCAAAGGGCATGCTAAGAGAGATGAAAGAAGCTGGGGTTATTAGAGACAGCTGTAGCCCCTGGGCAGCCCCTTTGGTTCTGGTGAAAAAGAAAGACGGCACCATGAGAATGTGCGTGGACTATAGACAAATCAACCGTATCACCCACAAAGACGCATATCCGCTGCCTAGAATAAAAGAGTCTTTAGCCGCACTAAAATCTGCTAACTTCTTTTCTACTTTGGACCTTACTAGCGGGTACTGGCAGGTTCCTGTGGCAGAGGCTGACAAGGAGAAGACCGCCTTCACCACCCCGATGGGACTGAGCGAATTCAACTGCATGCCTTTTGGGCTCTGCAACGCACCAGGGACCTTCCAGCGGCTGATGGAATGCTGTCTAGGGCACCGAAACTTCGAGACGGTCCTCCTTTACCTGGACGACGTGATCGTCTATTCGAAGACCTACGAGGACCATCTCAAGCACCTGGCCGAGGTGTTCGAAGCCCTGGCAGGCTATGGCCTGAAGGTGAAACCATCGAAGTTCACCTGCTGAAACCAAAGGTCCAGTACCTAGGGCACGTGGTAAGTGCGGAAGGAGTAGCCCCCGACCCTGACAAGGTCACGGCAATCAAGAGCTGGCCAAGCCCCTCGAACATCAAAGAGGTGAGACAGTTTCTCGGGTTGGTAAGCTACTACCAAAGGTTCATCCCCGGGTTCACTAAGATGGCAGCTCCTATGCAGGACCTCCTGATCGGACAGTCCAAGTCCAGGAGTCAAAAGCCACCCTTCAAGGGGGATAAACCGGAAGAGGAGTCCTTCCGCCAGCTAAAGATGGCCCTCACGGGGGATGAGATCCTGGCCTACCCTGATTACGGCCAGCCTTTCATTCTCCACACAGATGCCAGTAATGTGGGACTGGGAGCCGTACTGTCCCAAAACCAACAGGGCAGAGAACGGGTGATCGCATACACCAGCTGGAAGCTGAGGCCCACCGAGAGGAACCCGGAGAATTACAGCTCCTTCAAGCTAGAATTCTTGGCGGTGGTGTGGGCCGTGACGGAACGCTTCAAGCATTACCTGGCCTCCGCGAAGTTCACCGTGTACACGGACAACAACCCGTTGACACACCTGGACAATGCAAGACTGGGTGCCCTGGAACAGCGGTGGATGGCCCGTCTCTCCAACTTTGACTTCGTGATCAAGTACCGGGCAGGCAAAACCAACGCCAACGCGGACGCCCTATCAAGAATGCCTCACTTACCTGAAGGTGACGAAGAGCTGGAAGAGGTAGAACTCCCTGCGTTTCACCGGTATGGAGCCGCTCAACACTCTCACCGCGTGAAGGAGGAGGATCTAACAACTGTGATGATGAATCCCCTACCTCACCACAGCTGGGCCGAAACCCAAGATAGTGACCCTGCAGTCCGCCTGGTGAAAGATCTGCTGACCCAGGAAGATGCCCGCCTAGATCCAGATGCCCCAGAGGAAGCCAAGCAGCTATGGAAGGAGAAGAGTAAGCTGTTCCTCTACGAAGGCAAGTTGTGCAGAAGGATTGTCAACCACCGGACACACGAGCTGACCTGGCAAGTCGTGGTTCCAAGGCGGGATGCAGCTATGGTCCTGGGAGCTTACCATGACAGAGCGGGACACTTCGGTTGGAAGAAACTGGAGTTCCTACTAAGAGGAAGGTTCTTTTGGGTCGGCATGAGAGGAGCTGTGGAAAAATGGTGCAGAGACTGTGGCCCTTGTCACCTAAGGAGGAAGGACCGTACCAGCCAGAAGACACCCTTGAGGCCCATCGTCACCACGCAGCCTCTTGAGCTGGTAGCTCTGGACCACGTCAAATTGGCTCCAAGCCGGTCTGGATACATCTATGCCCTGACAATCGTGGACCACTATTCCCGTTTTCTAGTGGTGGTCCCGGTAAAGTCCTTGACAGCCCAAACAGCGGCCAGAGCCTTCCAGCAATATTTCTGCCGTCCACACGGGTATCCGGAACAGGTCCTGACAGACCAGGGTCCAGCGTTCGAGGCTGAAATCTTCCAGGAGTTCTGCAACCTCTATGGCTGTAAGAAGATTCGTACAACGCCTTACCACCCCCAAACCAATGGGATGTGTGAGAAGATGAATAATATAGTCATTGATCTCCTGAAGACGTTGCCCCTGGAGGAACGCAGCCTGTGGCCAGAAAAATTGCCGGACCTGGTAGACATGTACAACAATATCCCGGTGAACGCTACTAACTGCACCCCGGCTTACCTGATGCGAGCTAGACCAGGTAAGCTGCCCGTAGACCTGGAGATGGGAGTCCTAATACCTGAGGACACCTCCCCGGATGCGGACTGGGATACGGAAAGGCAACTGCAGTACAAGAAGGTACAGGAGAGTGTGGAGAAGAGCCTGGCCCAGGTGAGAGAGAGGCAAGAAAAACTCTTCAATCAACACGCCCCTGCTGGTCCCCTAGAACCTGGTGAGCAAGTCCTAAAGCGAAAAAGAAGGCTACATAAGTTGGACGACCAGTGGGAAAGGGAACCCTACACTTTACTGCAGTCTGACCACGACAACCCAAAGGTGTGCGTAATCACCAAGGACGGAGGAGAAACCACTAGTGTCGTCTCCAGGGACCACCTCAAAAGATGCCCCAAGCAACTCCGTAGTGCAGAAGAGGATCAGAGTGACCTTGAACCCGCAGAGGACAAGGAAGAAATGATCAGCACCGTTCTCGGAGAGTTCCCTCAGTCCTGGACTCGCATAAATGATGCCATAGTGGTACCCGTCCTGCATTTCCTGCAACCGGCACAGCAACAACCAACACCAGAGCCGGAAGGTGAAGAGGAGCAAGCGGGTCCAGAGGCAGAAGAGCCTGTTCCAGCAGCCCAGGAGAGTCAACCCTCTGCTGACAGTGAGCCTGCCATGCCTGCGGTAAGCCAAAGAACCCGCAGACAGTTGCCTGCCCTACCTGTACACCCAGCTGGTAGCTGTACCCCTAACGCTAGTGGGGAAAGCCAGGTTGGTCCACCACCAGACAGTGGGTTAAGGAGGTCAACCAGGAGCACAAAAGGGCAGATACCCGCTCGCTGGAGAATATAGGATGCACTAAATTGTAAATAACCTTGTTGCCAAATGTTGAAATTGTTTGCAAAGTTACATGCATGTTCGGTAATTCTGTGTTTCAGTTTCTTGCAGCTACCGTAAGGACTCACAGGTTATGGACTTTTTATAACCAGGACCTTGTATGGACTGCGTTCGGAGCCTAACCCAGGAATGAACTAAGACTGTGAAGGACTTGGGGTAGGACAGACCCCCACCTGGTTAAGGCTCCCGTTGTTTTGGTGATATGGACACCCGGTCACAGACCACACTGTGACCTAAAGAACTCAATTTGTGCGTCGTTTGTCCATTAATGTTTTATTGTCATGCATATTGTCTTTGTTTACTGTTTAGTCCCGGAGTACTAAATTTCACTAGGGGGGAATGTGTCACCCTGACCTGGATGCCACAAGTGTAATTAAAGCTGTGTCTGAGAGCAAGGGGGAGGTTCTCTAGTCAGGGGAACATTAGCATGCAATGCCTCCTGTCTCAGGCCAGTAGGGGGAGCTGGCTGCCCCTATAAAAACTGGTACTGAGGGCAGGGTTAGAGAGAACTGGATTGCCTGTCTCAGGACTGAGACGTGTCCCAGAGTGGAGCAGGGACAGAAAGTTGATTGCACCTAAGAGGAAGTGTGGCAGTAGGAGAGCCACAAGCCAGAGACAAGAGGCGAAGAGAGCCTGTCTTGGCAGAAAGAGGACTTAATCTACCAGACTTTGGTGTCTGAGGCTGGAAGGATTCCACATCCCCCAGCAGAGAACCAGTCCGCAAGGGACTGTACATTCCTTGGCCTAAGAAGCCTGGAGGCCCTGCCACAACCGAAGGGACCAGTAAAGCCGTACAAGGCTGGGAGCAGAAAGGAACCCACATCGCAGGCCATACAGGCAAGAATACACGGAAAGCTTGGAAACGTGGGCTGTTACCTTATAAAGAGGAGATAGCCAGAAGGAGCGCAGAAAGCACGGTAGGCCTACACCCTCACCCTGACCAGGGCCAATTTCGCCGTTGCTCTCAGACATCCAGGTCCCCTCCTAGCTGGGACTGTTTGTGGGTCAGTTTGCCTGTTTAGTAAAGACCCTGGACTGCAACCTGTTGTCTGTGTGCTCCTTGCTCCTCCAGCACTATCAGCACTGGGACTCTCACTACCATCACTCCCACCATCCACTATACTGCCCTGGGGCCGCACTCTTCCCGTGGGGAGTCACACTACCATAGCTGCACAACTCATCAGCCCCAGCGGTCTGCATGCAGCGGCGGTTCCTAATAACCGCAAATCCACGGGTGGCGTAGTCGGACATAATCAACAACACATAACGGACTACCACTGGCCTGACCACCCTGAGCCACGGAACCGGGTTGCCACTACTACTCCCACCGTTTCCCTAATTGCCCGGATCCGAGTGCCCCACAGCCCAGGGGGCGAGTAAAATCCATGACACAATGCTTTCCTGAAAGCACCTAGGACACAGTGCCTTCCATAAAAGCATGTCAAATGTGCCTTCATCAGAGCACTTATGACTCAGTGCCTGCCTGAGAGCACCTATGACTCAGTGCCTTCCTCAGGGCGCCTATGACTCGGTGCCTTCCTGAGAGTACCCATAACGGTGCCTTCCTGAGAGTACCCATAACGGTGCCTTCCTGAGAGTACCCATAACGGTGCCTTCCTGAGAGTACCCATAACAGTGCCTTCCTGAGAGTACCCATAACAGTGCCTTCCTGAGAGTACCCATAATACAGTGCCTTCCTGAGAGTACCCATAACAGTGCCTTCCTGAGAGTACCCATAATACAGTGCCTTCCTGAGAGCACCTAGGACACAGTGCCTTCCATAAAAGAATGTCAAATGCAAACTTTTACCTTTCACTAAAGTTGTTTGCATCATTGAAAGCTTTGTTATGTTTTTCTTTTGAGAAAAAAGATGTTAATGTATGAGTTGTTTTTTTTTTCTAAACTAAAACCTCAGTATTCAGGTTAAATTGCCGTGTTGGCACTTTGTTATTTATAAGTGGGTTTTGGGTTGCAGTTTGGGCACTTAGTCTCTAAACGGTTCGCCATCACTGTTTTAGGATTCCTACATTCAATAGGTGGTCCTAAAATACAAGTCCTCTTCCACTCTGAAGAGGCTTTTTGCATAACTGATAACTTGCATACACTCCTCCCATAATCTTTTTGCAACTTGGTACCAAGAAGATTTCAAAACTCTCTCACATTACAACAGATGTCCACCTCTCAAAGCCCCCCATACGCATTAGATGACTGTAGCTGTAGGTGAAACCATAAATTGGACAATTGTTCAGCTGGCAGCTATCTTCCCATACTCTGCCGAGCGCTCTTGTGTTCTCTATGAGAGCTTCAGCCACTTATCTCTGGTGACTGTTTAATTTTAGAGAACAAAAGGATCAGCAGTCCAAAATCAGACCAAGCTAGTCCTTATCTCCCTCAATAATCATCTGTCAGGGACTCGTACAAATTAGACTGTCAGCCGAACCAGACATCTCCTGATATCGGCAAGTTCAACTGACGCTAAGCCTACCCCTGGCTTAGACATTAACTCTTATCAGCCAATTTAAGCAGCATACAAGCCTAATGTCTCTTAAAATACTTACTACTTAGTACAGTATGAGGCAATGGTAATGAAAGCCACATTTTGGCCGGATTTAGTATTCTACAGCCTCTTGGCTCGGCAAGGAGGAGATGAGATAGAAACTGTGAAATCCACAATATTCCATCTGTTACAATGTCACATTTATTACTTCACGCATTGTTGGATCATTGAACAGTTTTGTAATTCAAATTGGACTTTTACATATTAGTACAGGGCAGAATCGCATAAATTCGTTCATTAATGCCATCATCACAGTTAAATGAGGATTTACATCTATGATCTTTCAAAAGGAAATCCACAAATGAAAAGATTGAACGCTAAATAAATTCAGTTTTACAAATCATTTTTAACCCCTTCACTGCCCAGCCTGTTTTCACCTGACAAGGACAATTTTTTTCAATTCTGATCAGTGTCACTTTATGAGGTTGATGTACAATACAAAGTTATATTGTGGTACCATGTTAGCCAGAAAATTTGATGTGAATACTTTTATGCCCAAAAATGACAAAAGTATTCTCGGAGTGATACCTTTATTGGCTAACCAGAACAAAAAAAAATATATATGCAAACTTTCAGAGCACAGAGGCTCCTTCTTCAGGTTATATTTGTAATATCACCTGAAGAAGGAGCCTCTGTGCTCTGAAAGCTTACATATATATTTTTTGTTCTGGTTAGACAATAAAGGTGTCACTCCGAGAATACTTTTGTCATTTTTGGGCATAAAAGTATTCATACGGATTTTATGAGGTTATAACTCTGGAACGCTTCAACTCATTCCAGTGATTCTGAGATTGTTTTTTCGTGATATGTTGTACTGCATGTTAGTGGTAAATTTTGGTTCATAGGATTTGCATTTATTTCTGAAAATATGAAATATTTTAAAATGTGAAAATTTTGCAATTTTCAAACTTTGAATTTTTTGCCCTTAAACCAGATAGTTATACCACACAAAATAGTTTGTAATAATGCCTACTTCACATCAGCATCATTTTTGAAACATAACTTTTTATTAGGAAGTTAAAAGGGTTAAAAGTTTATTAGCAATTTCTCATTTTTTCAACAAAATTTACAAAACCAATTTTTTAAGGGACCACATCCCATTTGAAGTGACTTTGATGGGCCTATGTGATGGAAAATACCCAAAATTGAAACCATTTTAAAAACTACACACCACAAAGTGCTCAAAACCACATTCAAGAAGTCTATTAACCATTTAGGGGCTTCACTGGAATTAAAGCTATAAGGAAGGAAGAATGAAAATTTTACTTTTTCCCACAAAACTAATGCTTTAGCCCACAATTTTGCATTTTCAAAAGGGTAACAAGAGAAAACGGACCAAATATTTAGTTGTGCAGTGTCTCCTGAGTACACTGATACCCCATATGTGGTGGATAACTACTATTTGGGTGTATGGCAGGGCTTGGAAGTGAAGGAGCACCATTCAACTTATGGAGCGCAAAATTGGCCAAGTTGTATTTGCAAGGCCCCTGATGTTCTTAAACAGTGGATATCCCCCACAAGTGACCCTACTTTGGATACTACACTCCTCACGGATCTTATCTAGAGGTGTGGTGAGCACCTTGAACCCACAGGTGCTTCACTGAATTTTATACAGTTGAGCCATGAAAATGAAAAAATACATTTTTACTGCAAAAATGTTGCTTTAGTCCCAAAATTTTGCAATTTCACAAGGGTAACAGGAGAAAATGAACCATAAAATCTGTTATGCAATTTCTCCTGAGTACGCTGATACTCCATATGTGGTGTAAAACTACTGTTTGTACACACGGCAGCGCTCGAAAGGGAAGGAGCGCCAATTGAACTCTGGAGCGCAATTTTGACTGGAGTAGATAGTGGATGCCATGTCACATTTGAAGAGCCCATGACATGCCAAAAAAGCAGGAACCCCCTTATTTTGGAAGCTACACTTCTTGAGGAATTCATCTAGCAGTGTAGTGAGCATTTCTAACCCTCAGGTGATTCACAGAATTGTATAACATTGGGCTGAGTCAATGGAAAATTACCATTTTTCCCACTAAAATGTTGCTTTTGCCCTAAAGCTTTCAATTTTCAAAAGGGATAATTTGTTACGCTATTTATCGTGAGTATACCAATACCCCATATGTGGTCAAAAACTACTTTTGAGGCACAGTGCAAAGCTCAGAAGGGAAGAAGTGTCATATTCAGAGTTCAGATTTTGCTGGAATGGTTTTAGGGTGCCATGTCAAATTGGCATTGCCCCTGAGGTGCCATAACTGCAGAATCCCTCCATAAGTGACCCCGTTTTACAAAGTGCACCCCCCAATGAATTAATCTAGGGGTGCAGAGAGTATGTTGTTGACACCACACGTGCCTCACAGAATTTTATAACATTGGGCCGTGAAGAAAAAATATTTACATTTTTACTAGTAAAATGTTTTAGCACCAAGTTTTTAATTTTTATAAGGAAAATATGTACCTTGCAGTTTGTTGTGCAATTTGTCCTGAGTGCGCCAATACCTTACATGTATTTCGGAGCTGCCTTCCTTGCCAGAAGGGAAGGAGCGCCCTATTATACAGTGGCATGTAAAAGTTTGGGCATTAGCAACATATTCACCATTCTATAAACAACATGAATCCTTCACCAGGTTGGAATTCCAATTATTTTAACCGCTTCGCGACGCCCCACTGTAGATAAACGTCGGTGCTTGCTGGGCTCTGTGCAGCGCCGACATTTAAAAATGGTGGGTGGTCCCGCAGCGCTCAGGACCCTCAGGGTCCTGCAAGTGCTGCGGTACCGGTTCAGAGCGATAGCTCTGACATGTGGCATCATGGGGACCTGATTGGATCAGGTCCCCATGATGTTAACCTGTTCCTATCTTCTAGATGCCGCGATCCATAGCGATCGCGGCATTTAAAAGATAGTGACAGCCGGTGGTCGGCGATCGGGACCCCCCACATACCTTAGCAGCGGTGGGGATCCCGGTGCTGTGACCTCTGACATCATGGAGACCTGATTGGCTCAGGTCTCGATGATGTCAGCGTCACACCAGCCAATCAGAGACATCACTAGGGAAGTTTGTTTTAGCAGCAAACTTTCCCGGGCGATCTGGCAAACACAGTTTCTCCTCTGATCTCAGTGAGAGAGCAGAGGAGAAACAGTGTGACAAGAGCTGTCAGCCTTGCCACTGTAAAAGTGAAAAAAAAATCAAAAAAGAAAGTAAGGTTAGGGTTAGTCAGTCCAGTCCCGTCAGTCCAGTCCCGTCAAAAAATATAAAAATAAAATGGCCCGTCAGACTTATACCGCAGACGAGGTGTATGCCCTGCTATGTTCTGACACTGATGACAGTGCAATCTCAGATGGAGATATGGATTTTGAGGGCTTTAGTGGCGGTGACACTGAGAGCTCAGAAATGAGCAGTGATTCTGGTCCATCCTCAAGCTCATGGACCAACACAGCAATAGGGGCAAATAGCGCTACTGGAGAAACGTCTCCAAATCAGGGAACACTGCCCAGTACAAGCGCTGTCCCTGCTACTAGTGAATTGGCGCACGCCAGTGTACAAGGGGCTTTGCCACATGATCTAGCATTTCCCAGATGGGAGGCTTCGGATTCGGCTGCTCCATTCAGCCCTGATTTCAACGCCATTCCTGGTATAAATGTGGAGGTGGAAGATTTTGGACTAATTAATTTTTTTAATTTGTTTTTTACAGACAGCTTGCTATAGCATATTGTCGTGCAAACAAATTTATACGCATCCCAATTCATAAGCCAGAATCCCCGATGTTACTATGCTAGGGCAAATTTATGGACACCAACTAATGTCCCGGAAATAAAAAAATTTTTAGGACTTACATTTGCCATGGGGCTTGTTAAAAAACCGAGCATTCGATCCTACTGGTCCAACCACCCTGTTCAAGCCACCCCTATGTTTTCAGTCGTTCTTACTAGGACCCGTTATGAAATGCACATGCGGTTTTGGCATTTTAACGACAATAGTCAATGCCTGCCCATAAATGCCCCAGAACATGACAGGTTATATAAAATTAGACCCATCATTGAAAATTTGTCAGAAAAATTCTTAAGGCTCTACACCCCAACACAAAATATTTCTATAGATGAGTCCCTTGTAAAATTCAAAGGAAGACTGCACCTCAAGCAATTTATCCCATCTAAAAGGGCAAGGTTTGGAATAAAGATCTATAAAATGTGTGAAAGTTCAACCGGATACACATCCGCTTTTCGCATATATGAGGGGAAAGAGCCAACTAAACCCACCAGGATGCCCTACTTATCTGGGGACATCTGGAAAAATTGTTTGGGAGCTGATAAGTCCATTTTTTCAAAAAGGCTATAATCTATATATGGACAATTATTACACCAGCATACCCCTATTTAAAAGTCTGGTTGAACACAACATCGGGGCTTGTGGGACCATCCGTAAAAACTGTCAGGGGTTTCCACAACCATTAGTCAACAAAAAAGTTTCAAAAGGGGCTGTACGCAATGGAGAGCTGCTTGCCCTGAAATATAGGGATAAGAGGGATACTTTTGTCCTCAGCTCGATCCACACAGATGCCACAAGGGCCACTGTAGAACTAGGATCCACCACTCCGAAGCAAAAACCTGTGTCAGTCATTGACTACAACAAACACATGGGGGGTGTGGACCTTGCAGACCAGGTTCTACAGCCATACCAGGTATCAAGAAAGTCCTATACCTGGTATAAAAAGTTGGTTATTTTGTGTTGTACAAAAAAGCCGGAAATTCCGATCCTTTTCTTGATTATCAAGAAAAGGTAATTGAAAATCTTGTTTTTCAAAGTGTTAGCCCCGCTCATCCATTAGAATCTGAGGATGTGAAAAGACTCACTGAGCGACATTTTATTGCACTTATTCCAGCAACGGAAACAAGAAGGAACCCCCAGAAAAGATGTTGTGTATGTACTAAGAGAGGAATGAGGCGTGATACCCGCTACTATTGCCTACAATGCCCATCATTGCCAGCCTTATGCGTCACTGACTGATTTAAAATCTCCCACACAGAACCACATTTTTAAACTGCAAAAATGTATCCCAATTTGTCATTCAAACATTTGATTCATTTAGTGAATGACACATTCGAGTAGAGCTCACTTAATTTCCAGGGGGTTGCTTCTGGAAATCATCCATTGAGTTAAAATGGTCACTAAACCCATAGATGAATTCCCAGAGGGGTGTCATTACCAAAATGGTGTGACTTCAGGGGGGATTCTTTAGTTCTGGTACTTAGCGCCTCTGAAAAGTGCGAGAAAAGCAGAATCCCCCCCTGAAGTGACCCCATTTTGGAAATGACACCTCTCTGGGAATTCATCTATGGGTTTAGTGACCATTTACCTATCTACTTATTTTCCCACCACTAGATTAATTTATACAGAGGAGTAGATTGTAAAATTCGGTCACTTGTTGGGGGTTTCCTCTGTTTAGGCACCTCAGGGGCTCTCCAAATGCAACATGGCGTCCGCTATCGATTCCAGTCAAATTTCCATTCCAAAAGTCAAATGGCGCTCCTTACCTTCCGAGCCATGCCGTGCTCCCAAACAGTGGCTTTGCACCACATATGGGGTATCAGCGTGCTCAGGAGAAATTGCACAACACATTTTGGAGTCCATTTTTTCTGGCTGCCCTTGTGAAAATTAGAAATTTGAGGTTAAAGTATCAGTTTTGTGAAAAAAAGTTAAATGTTCATTGTTTTCTTCCACATTCCAAAAATTCCTGTGAAGCACCTGAAGGGTTAATAAACTTGAGGGGTGCAGTTTTTAGAATGATATCACTTTTGGGTATTTTCTGTCATAAAGGCCCCTCAAAGTCACTTCAAATAAGATGTGGTCCCTAAAAAAAATGTTTTTGTAAATTTTGTTGTAAAACTTTTAACCCTTATAGCTTCCTAACAAAAAAAAAATTTTTTGGGTTCCAAAATTGTGCTGATGTGAAGTAGACATGTGGGAAATGTTATTTATTAACTATTTTGTGTGACAGATCTCTCTGATTTAAGGGCATGAAAATTCAAAGTTTGAAAATTGCAAAATTTTCAAAATTTTCGCCAAATTTCCGATTTTTTTTCACAAATAAACGCAAGTGATATCGAAGAAATTTTACCACTATAATGAAGTACAATATGTCATGAAAAAACAATCTCAGAACCAGGGGAATCCGTTGAAGCGTTCCAGAGTAATTACCTCATAAAGTGACAGTGGTCAGAATTGTAAAAATTGGCCTGGTCATTAACGTGTTAGCCTTGTACTTTCTGTAATTTTCCCAACACTTGGACCGCACAGCTCTTTTATCAATGTTTAGTAAGAGCAATGCATGTTTATATTCGTTAGCAATATTTGGTGAGAATATGCTGTGTTTATAGAATGGTAAAACATCTGGTACCAGGAGCCTTTGGGATGTTTCATCTCCAGTGATATATTTGATATATTTGTTCGGTGTTTTGTGACATCTGAAGAGCTGACCACTCAGAAGAAAGATACTATATTGAACAAATAGAACCTGTCAGAATTTGTGTAACATTTGGTTACACAAGCATTTCTTTTCAAACAAGATATAAGCTAGTGAAATTTTCAGCTAAGACAGAAGCCTGTTGACCTGTAGACTAAAAGGGGATGCCCTGATGTCGCAGTGTGGATTCATCCCAGAACTTTTCTCTGTCTTCAGCTGTGAAAAGAAAAACGGCGATGTTTTCCTGGACAGATGATGTATGTTGTTCCTGGTGAAGTTTTTCCTGTATAGTGTGCACTGTAAGTACTTTACCTTTGTGATTTATATTATGCAAAAGTGTATGCAATATCACACTATTTCCTATTTTCTGTAATCATTTAATTATAATAAAAATGAATTGCCTTCTTTAAAGCTGTATCCGAGCCCTTTAAATACTTGGCAAAACAGTAGAATATAAATTTCCTTCCAGGAAAATGTTAATTTCTTTCAACCGGAGCATTATAAGTATGTAAGGAGAGATGAAAAAGGTAATAGGGGACGACTTGTGTGTGTAATATATATATTACTCACACACACACACACACACACACACTTTTGGCCAGCACTCTGTATTGGCACCCCTGCAATTCTGTCAGATAATACTCAGTTTCTTCCTGAAAATGATTGCAATCACAAATTCTTTGGTATTATTATCTTCATTTAATTTGCTTGCAAGGAAAAAACACAAAAGAGAATGAAGCAAAAATCAAATCATTGATCATTTCACACAAAACTCCAAAAAAGGGCTGGAAAAAGTATTGGCACCCTCAGCCTAATACTTGGTTGCACAACCTTTAGCCAAAATAACTGTGAACAACCGCTTCCGGTAACCATCAATGAGTTTCTTACAATGCTCTGCTGGAATTGTAGACCATTCTTCTTTGGCAAACAGCTCCAGGTCCCTGATATTTGAAGGGTGCCTTCTCCAAACTGACATTTTGAGATCTCTCCACAGGTGTTCTATGGGATTCAGGTCTGGACTCATTGCTGGCCACCTTAGAAGTCTCCAGTGCTTTCTCTCAAACCATTTTATAGTGCTTGTGGAAGTGTGTTTTGGGTCATTGTCCTGCTGGAAGACCCATGACCTCTGAGGGAGACCCAGCTTTCTCACACTGGGCCCTACATTATGCTGCAAAATTTGTTGGTAGTCTTCAGACTTCATAATGCCATGCACACGGTCAAGCAGTCCAGTGCCAGAGGCCGCAAAGCAACCCCAAAACATCAGGGAACCTCTGCCATGTTTGACTGTAGGGACCGTGTCCTTTTCTTTGAATGCCTCTTTTTTTTTTTTCCTGTACACTCTATGTTGATGCTTTTTGCCAAAAAGCTCTACTTTTGTCTCATCTGACCAGAGAACATTCTTCCAAAACGTTTTAGGCTTTCTCAGGTAAGTTTCGGCAAACTCCAGCCTGGCATTTTTATGTCTCGGGGTAAGAAGTGGGGTCTTCCTGGGTATCCTACCATACAGTCCCTTTTCATTCAGATGCCGACGGATAGTACGGGTTGACACTGTTGTACCCTTGGACTGCAGGGCAGCTTGAACTTGTTTGGATGTTAGTCGAGGTTCTTTATCCACCATCCGCACAATCTTGCGTTGAAATCTCTCGTCAATTTTTCTTTTCCGTCCACATCTAGGGAGGTTAGCCACAGTGCCATGGGCTTTAAACTTCTTGATGACACTGCGCACGGAAGACACAGGAACATTCAGGTCTTTGGAGATGGACTTGTAGCCTTGAGATTGCTCATGCTTCCTCACAATTTGGTTTCTCAAGTCCTCAGACAGTTCTTTGGTCTTCTTCCTTTTCTCCATGCTCAATGTGGTACACACAAGGACACAGGACAGAGGTTGAGTCAACTTTAATCCATGTTAACTGGCTGCAAGTGTGATTTAGTTATTGCCAACACCTGTTAGATGCCAGAGGTAAGTTACAGGTGCTGTTAATTACACGAAGTAGAGAAGCATCACATGATTTTTCAAAGGGTGCCAATACTTTCGTCCACCCCCTTTTTTAGGTTTGGTGTGGAATTATATCCAATTTGGCTTTTGGATAATTCTTTTTGTGTTTTTTTTCATTGAAGACAGATTAAATGAAGAGGGTAATACCAAAGAATTTGTGATTGCAATAATTTTCAGGAAGAAACTGATAATACTCAGTATTATCTGACAGAATTGCAGGGGTGCCAATACTTTTGGCCAGCACTGTGTGTGTGTGTGTGTGTGTGTGTGTGTGTGTGTGTGTGTGTGTGTGTGTGTGTGTGTGTGTGTGTGTGTGTGTGTGTGTGTGTGTGTGTGTGTGTGTGCATATATATATATATATACATTCACACTGAAGGCATCAAAACTATGAATTAACACATGTGGAATTATATACGTAACAAAAAAGTTATATACGTATATATAAGATGGTTTTGGGTGAGCTGGACCGCAGAGTGAAGGCAAAAGGGCCAACAAGTGCTAAGCATCTCTGGGAACTCCTTCAAGATTGTTGGAAGACCATTTCCGGTGACTACCTCTTGAAGCTCATCAAGAGAATGCCAAGAGTGTGTAAAGCAGTTATCAAAGCAAAAGGTGGCTACTTTGAAGAACCTAGAATATAAGACATATTTTCAGTTGTTTCACACTTTTTTGTTAAGTATATAATTCCACATCTGTTAATTCATAGTTTTGATGCCTTCAGTGTGAATGTACAATTTTCAAAGTCATGAAAATACAGAAAAATATTTAAATGAGGTGTGTCCAAACTTTTGGTCTGTACTGTATATATAATGTTTCTCACTAAATCATCAAAAAGGTGATTTATTTCAGTTCTTCAATATAAAAAGTGAAACTCATATATTATATGGAATCATGACAGAGTGATCTATTTCAAGTGTTTATTTTTGTTAATGTTGATGATTATGGCTTACAGCCAATGAAAACACAAAAGTCATTATCTCAGTAAATTAGAATAATTAAAAACCACCTGCAAAAGGCTTCCAGTGTATTTAAAAAGGTCCCTTAGTCTGTTTCAGTAGGCTCCACAATCATGGGCAAGACTGCTGACTTGACAGATGTCCAGAAGGCAGTCATTGACACTCTCCACAAGGAGGGTAAGCCACAAAAGGTCATTGATCATGAAGCTGGCTGTTCACAGAGTGCTGTATTCAAGCATATTAATGGAAAGTTGAGTGGAAGGAAAAAGTGTGGTAGAAAAAGGTGCATAAAAAAACGGGATAACCGCAGCATTGAAAGGATTGTTAAGAAAAGGCCATTCAAAAATTTTGGGGAGATTCACAAGGAGTGGACTGCTGCTGGAGTCATTGCTTCAAGAGCCACCAAACAGACGTATCCAGGACATGGGCTACAAGTGTCGCATTCCTGCCACTCATGACCAATAGACAACGCCAGAATCATCTTACCTGGGCCAAGGAGAAAAAGACCTGGACTGTTGCTCAGTGGTCCAAGGTGTTTTCAGATGAAAGTAAATTTTGTATTTCATTTGGAAATCAAGGTCCCAGAGTCTGGAGGAAGAGTGGAGAGGCCACAATCCAAGCTGCTGGAGGTCTAGTGTGAAGTTTCCACAATCAGTGATGGTTTGGGGAGCCATGTCATCTGCTGGTGTAGGTCCACGGTGTCTTATCAAGACCAAAATCAGTGCAGCAGTCTACCAAGAAATTTTAGTGCACTTCATGCTTCCCTCTGCTGACAAGCTTTTTGGAGATGGAAATTTCATTCTCCAGCAGGACTTGGCACTTGTCCACACTGCCAAAATTACCAATATCTGGTTTAAAAAACAGTATCCCTGTGCTTGATTGGCCAGCAAACTCGCCTGACCTTAACCCCATAGAGAATCTATGGGGTATTATCAAGAGGAAGATGAGAGACACCAGACCCAACAATGCAGACGAGCTGAAGGCTGCTATCAAAGCAACCTGGGCTTCCATAACACAGCAGTGCCACAGGCTGATCGCCTCCATGCCACGCCACATTGATGCAGTAATTGATGCAAAAGGAGCCCCGACCAAGTATTGAGGGCATTTACTGAACATACATTTCACTAGCCCAACATTTTGGATTTTAAAATAATTTTTCAAGCTGTTATAAAGTATTCTAATTAACTGAGATAATAACTTGTGTTTTCATTAGCTGTAAGTGACGCGCCCCCTGGGCCGTGGGGTACTCGGTGCCGGGCTGGACGTTGCTTGGGGAGATGTCACAGTGGCGGTGACCCGGTCCGTGACCCAGGGCGGTCAGTAAAAAGGGGATTTTATAGTTTTTTATGTATGCAGTTCGTGAAGCCACCTGTGGTATGCGGCTATAAGTAGCCGCCGCTGCAGCGCAGTTCCTCTGAAGCTTGTGTTTAATGCAGCAGAGTTGGTTTGGCTCTCCACAGGTAGAGCTTAGCTCCAGGGCAGTGTAGATGTTGTAGTGAAGTAGATGATGCTGGGCGGTGTAGTGCAGGGGTGATGGCGCAGTTAATAATCAGTCCACAACTTAATGGCGGTTTCCTCTTATGTTTACTTGCGGTGATTAGGCAGACCGGGACACGGGTGCTGGCTGGAAGTGGAAGTTCGGGCAGCCTGGAAGCAAGTAAGGAATTCACCTCACCAGGTGGAGTTGTAGGCCTTCCCTTTTGCACTAATCTCTTTGGCCCTGCTGCTTATAGCTGTGCTGTGGCCCTCGTCCCTGAGTACAACGTCTTTGTGCTCACCCGTATGGCAGGCAGCTCGGGCCTTGCTTATGCATCGCTCCAACGTGGCGGTGCTGGACCCTGCGGTGCTGCTGAGCCTCCGGGCGTCTGATGGGACCAGGAGACCTGCAGTCTCCTGCCCTCCGGTTTCTGCTGCTGGGCCTTCGGTGCCCCACAACCTCGGACTCTGGTGTCCGGTCCTTCCGTGCTCCTAACCTCAGGGTGAACTGCCGTGCAGCTCCACTCCCCAGGTTTTTCCTCCTCGCTGTCCTGTATTCAACTCCCCTCACTAAGTCTAACTAACCCCGCCTTCAGATTCCAGTTGCTAAGGGGAGGAGCTCCCCTTGCTGGTCTGGAGCCAGGAACATGTTGCATGTTAGTATACCTGACTAGGCATGGCATCACCTCTTGTGAGGGAGGCAATGCCACTGTGGCAACTGGACTCCTCGGGTGCCACATAAGCCATAATCATCAACATTAACAGAAATAAACACTTGAAATAGATGACTCTGTTTGTAATGACTCTACAGTTGTGCTCAAAAGTTTACATACCCCGGCAGAATTGTTCCTTTCTTGGCCTTGTTTCAGAGAATATGTATGAAAACAGAAACTTTTTCTCCACTCATGGTTATTGGTTGGGTGAAGCCATTTATTGTCAAACTACTGTGTTTTCTTTTTTAATTAGTTGAACTAGTCAGTGAATGCGAAATTCGTTCTATCAATCAATGTGGTGACAGATATCGCAGCCAGATCTCTCCCACATCCAGTTTATCACAGTTTATATTTATGTCGCTCTCTGTAAATCTGGTAAAATGTACAAATTCTAAAACTCTGTATTATATCGGCACTAACTCTCTAAGCCCAAGGGATGGGCAGCCCTCCAGCCATGGTTCCCTAGAGGTTTCCTCCACAGGGGGTTTTCCTCTCCTGAGTGTTGGAGGGTGACTCTTCGTGAGTCGGGGGATGTGTTATTTTTGGTGTCATGTAAATTTAAATAAAAGTTGAGAACATTTGACACCTAATTGCAATGCTTTGTGTATTTATTTTCTGTGCTTCTATCTAATTAATTTTGTTTGGGAGTCAGGGTCCAGCACATATCACTGAGTCATATACGTCTGGACATCTGCCGGCCGCAGTTTTGCCCCAGCAATTGCACCTGCTCTGGGGAGTATGATGGAGCAGAGAAGACAAGCATTACAGCCCAGCACTGGCAAGTGTGCACTGATCCTTGGAATAAGGACTTATATTACAGTATTACACGCAGCTTCCTCGCCTCATTCACACAGTGAGTATTTTGGGCAGTAATTTACTTCAGTATTTGTAAACTAAAAACCAAAGGGGAACAAATACAGAGAAAAATAATAACTGAATCACTATCACCTCTTATTATTATTAATTTATATGGCGCCATTGATTCCATGGCGCTGTACATAAGGGGTTACATACCAAATACAGATTATGTGTGTTGTGTTTTGGATCCACTCCTGGCGTATGTTAACAAATACTGATGCAAAGTTTTGGCAAGTAAAAGTGCCCTAAATCCTCACTGGCAGATCTGACGGTTTGAATTGCAAACAAGCAGCAGAGGCTGCAGCATTAAAGGAGTTTTCTGGTTTCAAAAACCCCTGTCTCTCAGTTGCTGTTTTAAAAGCAAACTGTACTTTCCTCACCCTCCCCAGGAAAGACTGTGCAGCATATGATCACTTCTATGATAACCGCCCCCCTATCCTCACCTCACTTACAACCAGCTGCTGCATCTGAGTATGAGACGCACTCATTTAGGCGAAGTTCTGCTGTATATTTTCATGACAAAAGAAAATCATAATACAGCGTATTACTGTTCCAGCAAAGTGGATGACATGTATATAATCAAAAAGGCAAAAAAAGTCAGCTCACCCATAATAAGACCCATGCACGGAGACTTGTAATGAGGCTAGAGGTAGGCAAAAGCAAAAAAACACTGATCCATTATCAGAATCTGCTACTAAAAGCCTTATTTTATTGTGCAAAAATAGAGAAAGGAAGTCGCAACTTCATCTTGGAAAACCATTAAATTATGCAAACGCATTTCAGACAACGGTCTTAATCACTGCAGGTTTTTGCTTCTGACATGTCTGTAGATCTCACGCGCCTGGGCCTTTTTAACACTAAAGAATTTTAAATGCATTGAGCTTTTGAAATCTGCAGCGTCACTTTCTCTTGAGGTTAATATGTGTTTTATTGGCGGGTTTTTCCCATAGACTTTAATGAGATGCAGAAAATCAGCATATAAAAAATACATATATGTTTTTATTGCGTTTCTGAAGCAAAAATGGATGTAATACACACGACATTATCAGTAAAGCTTTATCAAAGCTCAGTGGACAGGAAGTTTACAAAACAAAGTCGTTTTATTTAAAACACGATATGCAAAAAGAAAAAAAGGCAAATTAAAAAAAAAACAATGCGATACAAACACATAAAATAAAAAATACTCAAATGCAACAAAAAAAACCCACAAGTAACCTAATGTAGCTAATTAAAGCATGAAATGCTGCAGAAAATCTGCTTACGTGCTTATACATGTAGTTCCTTACTATAAATTCTTTTGGGAACTCTTATCTGTTAAGAGCCAATATGGCTGCCCCCCCTCCCCCGCTCCTCTTTAGTTAATCAACGAAACACGTAGGGAATGGGAATATTCTTAGGACATGTGCAATAGATCCCCGATCCTTTTTATGTCTCCCCCCCCCACCCCATTGTTATTATCTCCTCTGTGGACTCTGCTCTTCTGGATGGAATACCAGCTGAGTGGGGATCCTATCTGTTATGAGTAAGGCTTTACTCCAACGAATGGTGAGACTGTTCCTTTCTCATTTATATGCTTTTGCTATGTCATTATTACACTAAAAGGGGGCTACAGTATTAGGGCATGCATCCCCTGCCCCCGTGGTGTATATGACTATTATTGATGTGCCGTTTTTGTTTTCCTTGTTCTCCTGTAGTATCCCTTTTTTTTTTTTTTTTTTTTTTTTTTTTTTTGAGCCTTATGGGTTTATTTTAAATATACAGATTAAAGTGTATAGATTTTATCATACCCTCTACCGTGCTAGATACTTGTCCATGGTTGGTAGTCCTACTTCCAATTTTTACTTATCAGTAAGAAATTCAAAAATGACAGTGTTTACCCCCTCATATTAATCAGGGAGAAATGGGGGAAGAGGATGAGGGAAAAGTCAACCTAATAAACACCTTCTCTACAGCATGTACACAAGAAAATCCTTGACATGATCAGGGATACCATACATTTTACATTAAATGTCACCTGCTTAACCTAGCAGGAAGTAGACAACTCAAAAGATCTGGAAGACACGAGTACTGCAGGAATTAAAGAAGCAATCCTCCTCCCATCAAATAATAATAATAATAATCTTTATTTATATAGCGCCAACATATTCCGCAGCACTTTACAATTCAGACAATTTTACAGACATTATGGGCACTGTCCCCACTGGGGCTCACAATCTACATTCCCTATCAGTATGTCTTTGGAGTGTGGGAGGAAACCGGAGAAACCAGAGGAAACCCACGCAAACATGGGGAGAACATACAAACTCCTTGCAGATGTTGTCCTTGTTTTTATTCTCTTAATATATTACAATCACCATATTATATAGCACTGTGTACTTACAATTGCTCATTTTCCCTTCAACCCAGCTAATTCTTCTCTTTTCCATTATGTCTATGACATTACGGGATTAAAAACTGACTAGCTGAATCCTTCTAAGCTCGATGTAGACACAGGAGGTCAATTTTCTCTGTACAAGTAATGTCACTGCAAAAGTCTGTGGCAGGGGGAGGATGAGCAAGCTGGGTCAGGAGTTGAAGAGGGGAATGATTCATGGAGGGACAAGAGACTTCCTGTTTCTACAAGGATCAGAGAAAAGAAAATAATTAACTGGGTAGAAAAGCAAAATGATCAATTGTAAGTATGTAAGGAAGTGGAAGATACAAGATGAGTAGAGCTGATGCCTAGCTGAGTAATTGCAAGCGAACATTTCCATCTGCTGGTCAAAGGTGAAAGTAAAAGTAAAGAAAGAATTACAGTAGTAGGAACCTATGTTGACAGAGGGAGAGTTAAAAGATGACACCAGGTCAGGTGACACCGGTGTCGCAGTTGCTAATTATAAAAGGCCTGGCTGGGCAGAGAAGAAGCAGTTGGCACAAGAACCTGTGCTGGAGATGGCCTGAGCTGTGAGCACCGCGTCAGTAGTAGTCTGTGACCAGCGCCAGTAGAAGTCTGTAAGCAACGCCAGTAGAAGATCTGAAAACAGCAACAGTAGAAGATCCGTAAGCAGCGCCAGTACCATAACGACCACCAGTAGAAGACCATAAGCAGCGTCAGTAGAAGACCGTGACCAGTTCCAAACCAGGTTCGGGAAATTATCTGGCTGTAGCAGAGGACCGCTCCTGTGGGCTGTTACTTCCAGCACAGATATACGGTACAGGATAGGGCTGGGGCTATGCTTTAGGGAACGGAGACGGCCAGTGCGACGAGCACACTGTATATCCAGTAATTCATATATCTAGGACTTGCGGCCTAGCAGGAAATACCAGTGAACCCCGTTAGGGCCGGTGTAATGATCAGAGGTGTTTATAGAGACTACGATGGGGATGGGCCTAGTACTGAGAGTGACGCCCGTTAAGTTGAGACATAAAGGCATTAACAGTCGTTTAATTGCTAGAAAACAAGAACAGTGTATGTAATAGAACGTTGCATAGATATTGTATTAGTCGCATTGCTGTGTCATAATATACTGTATTGACCCTGTTACAGTAATCCGCCATATAGTGCTTACTTATAAATAGATTTTCCTTTTTGTGTTAGTTATATAAACAGTGTTGGTTAAGTACCACTGTCTCCTCACTGTCTGCGCTGTTGCATCCAAGTAACTTGCTTACAAGTACTCAGTGCTACATAATATGATGATTGCAATATACTAAAAGTATAAAAACTTTGAGAGGAGGAGGAGTGCTTCTTTAAGTACTGCGATAGACAGACCACTATTTCTAATATTTAAGAATTCTATTATAACAGGGTCTGAATCACAGGACTGCCGCTGTCATGGCGGTTACTTTCATGCCTCCTCAGCGCCACCCTACTCACTGCTGCCACCATGCGGCTTCTCTTTGTGTTAGGCTGGCTAGTTTTGCCTCTTGCAGCACCACTGCATGAGTCTGTTTCCATTTGGCTTTCGGGGGGATGTGGCCTGTGTCTGCAGGAATTTAACCCTGCTGTGTCCTGCAGAGATTAGATTCCTTGGCCAATCCCGTGCAAGCAGGTTTTATATTGGGCAGCTCCTCCCACCAATCTTGACCCAAATGTTGGTTCCTAGTCAGTTTGTTCTGCTAGTGTCCTGTTAGTTCATGTGTGTTTTGTTTCTCCCATTGTTGACCCGGCTCGTATAAACATCCTGTCTTACCTCTTTGTTCCTGACCTCGGCTACGTATCCTGAACCTGCGCTGCCTGCCCCCACCTCAGACCGTCTGACCTCATCCTTGTATTCGCCCTTCTGTACCTGGTACCTGCGCCTTTGACACTCCCAGTCCCGGTAATGCCCTAGAGTAGTGTCTGGTGTCAACCGGCAGCCCAGTGTTTCCTCACCACTAGAGGCTCTAGTGAAGACTCAGTAGACACCTTGTCACACCCTTCTAGGGTAAGCCATGTAATTGCAAAGAAATAAATTGATATGACACCCCGATGAGTAAGAGATCCAGTGTAGCGCCTCCACGTTTCACCCTGCCAGCTCTTCAGGAGGCCGGATGACAGGTGGATATGATTGATGTTAGATGCAATATGATTCTCATTTTAGATGCATCTAACATCAATCATATCCACCTGTCATCCGGCCTCCTGAAGAGCTGGCAGGGCGAAACATGTAGAGGCGCTACACTGGATCAATTTATTTCTTTGCATTTACTTGATCTGTTGAATCATGACATAGGACCACATATCTGATGGGGGAGACTTTTTTTCAAACCCCAGCTAAAACATCTGGTCCATTGAAATTGTGTGGACACTAGTCATATATTCTAATTAATATTATCCATAAGCACTTTCTTTATCTATTTGGTTACAGTAAGTAATTCTAAGTCAATAGGGGTGTGCAAATAATTTTTATTGTTCCATGTATTTGACGCGCCCCCTGGGCCGTGGGGTACCCGGATCCGGGCCTGTAGATGCTGGGGGTTGTAGTTACCGTGGCGGTGACCCGGTCCGTGACCCAGGTGGTCAATCTAAGGGTAGTGTATGTATATCTGTTATGTATAGTCCGACTATGCCACCTGTGGAATGCGGTTATTGGGAACCGCCGCTAAGGAGCAGTCCGCTGAAGCTGGAGGTATGTGCAGCAAGGTGATGTAACTCCCCACAGGAGGAGTGGAGCTTCAGGGCAGCGTGTATGGATGATGGTGGTGGTAGTGCAAGGTATCAGTAATGACAACACGGAGTCTTTGCAGTGCAGTCCCAGGGTCTTTACTCACAGTTTTTGCAGTACAAGTTACAGACGTCCAAGCAACTTCCCACGTCGTGCTGCGCGTACTCAGTGAGGGGTTCAGTCCACCCTCAGGTATCTCCGGAGTATTTAGCAGGACCCCCTTCTGTGTGTCCTCTCTCTGGCCTGCTCCCTGCACCTCACACCCAGTGGCACTTCTATCCTGTACCCTCGGGCCTTGGAGGGTGACGTGTGTTCCGTCCCCTGGGTCCTATGTGGCTACCTTCTTAGTGGGACTGGTGTGGACTTCGGCTTACAGCACGTGAAATACTGCAGCCTCCGGTTTCTAGTTGAGCCTTAGTAGTTTTCTCCACTAGTTGAGGGACCAGTTCCCCTTATCTGGCCTGACCCCTCTACCTCCTGGTAGCAGCGGGTGTACAGGTGGCTTGCTGCACGGCCCGTACCCCTAGGGTCCCTTCTCTCCTCATTCCTGGAGCCGTCCTGCTCCCTCTTCTTCAGACTTGGGCCTCGCTGTCTAGTCCCGCCTCTGGAGCAGAGCTCGTGCAGAGCCTCTGCTCCTGTCACCTTCCTCCTCTGACTGTCTGGACTCCCCGCTGATCTAAGATGGTGTCTCCATTTCATAGCTCCTATACATGTGCTCCCAGGATCTACACTGTGTGCAGAATTATTAGGCAAGTTGTATTTTAGAGGATTATTTTTATCATTGATCAACAACTATGTTCTCAATCAACCCAAAAGACTCATAAATATCCAAGCTTAATATTTTTGGAAGTTGGAGTTTTTTTTTTAGATTTGGCTATCTTAGGAGGATATCTGTTTGTGCAGGTAACTATTACTGTGCAGAATTATTAGGTATCTTAATAAAAACCAAATATAATCCCATCTCACTTGTTTATTTTCACCAGGTAAACCAATATCAGTGCACAAACTTTAGAAATAAACATTTTTGACATGCAAAAACAAAAACAAAAAAAATTAGTGATGAATATAGCCACCTTTCTTTATGATGATACTCAACAGCCTTCCATCCATAGATTCTGTCAGTTGCTTGATCTGTTTTCAATCAACATTGCGTGCAGCAGCCACCACAGCCTCCCAGACACTGTTCCCCCTCCCTGTAGATCTCACATTTTATGATGGACCACAGGTTCTCTATGGGGTTCAGATCAGGTGAACAAGGGGGCCATGTCATTATTTTTTCTTCTTTTAGACCTTTACTAGCCAGCCATGCTGTGGAGTAGTTGGATGCATGTGATGGAACATTGTCCTGCATGAAAATCATGTTTTTCTTAAACGATACCGACTTCTTCCTGTACCACTGCTTGAAGAAGTTGTCTTCCAGAAACTGGCAGTAGGTCTGGGAGTTGAGCTTCACTCCATCCTCAACCTGAAAAGGTCCCACAAGTTCATCTTTTGATGATACCAGCCCATACCAGTACCCCACCTCCACCTTGCTGGCGTCGGAGTGGAGCTCTCTGCCCTTTACTGATCCAGCCTCTGGCCCATCCATCTGGCCCATCAAGAGTCACTCTCATTTCATCAGTCCATAAAACCTTTGAAAAATCAGTCTGAAGATATTTCTTGTCCCATTCTTGACGTTTTATCTTATGTTTCTTATTCAAAGGTGGTCGTTTTTTCAGCCTTCCTTACCTTGGCCATGTCCCTGAGTATCGCACACCTTGTGCTTTTTGATACTCCAGTAACGTTGCAGCTCTGAAATATGGCAAAACAGGTGGCGAATGGCATCTTGGCAGCTTCACGCTTGATTTTCCTCAATTCTTGGGCAGTTATTTTGCGCCTTTTTTGGCCAACACGCTTCTTGCGATCCTGTTGTCTATTTGTAAGCACACCTTATATAGGGTGTTGATGTCATTAGTCAACACCCCTCCTCATTACAGAGATGCACATCACCAGATTTACTTAATTGGTAGTTGGTTCTCAAGCCTATGCAGCTTGGAGTAGGACAACATGTATAAAAAAAATATCATGTGATCAAAATACTCATTTGCCTAATAATTCGGCACGCGGTGTACGTCCTCCACCCCATCCACTACATAGTTCCCCCTCTCTAGGTGGTTCCCCCCCACTCCAGCCAGGGACCAGGGACTGTGCTCTCCCGTAGGAGCAATCCCGCCCTGTCCCCCGGAAATGTGGTGTAGTGAATGCAGGTGTTAGGGTCCCGAGCCATACTCCTTCCTTACCTGAGAGTGAGATACCACACCTCTGGGTGAGATGCAGTACCTCTGTGGCGACTGAACACTTAGGGGCGCCACATATTAACTTATAATGATCTATTATCACATATTGTCTGTTTATTCACCCTTAGTATCTTAGGAGTGACCTCTGTCTAACAGTAGGGCTCCCCAAACAAATACATAGAATTATCAGATTAGGGGCATCTGAGGGTGAGCCGTCGTGGAGTAGGGGCGCCAAAACGTTATCCCCATAGGGTGCCAACCTCCGCTGTTAGGCAGGATAAGATATAGTGATTACCTACGGGATATCTAGTGATTATGATAGACAACAATTTTGTCTTTTATTAGTGTTACGGGTATCACTTTTTGGAGTATGTGTATGTCTGAAGTCTCGCTTGACTTTCTTATTTTAAGTTTGAAAATAAAGGTTATATTTTAATACAGGTCCTAATATGATTTACAATTTAATAGGAAACGTTTTGTAGAGCTTTTTTTCAATTTAAATTACATAAAATGAGAGGAATGGGACCAGGGTAAAATATGTGTAACTGGGTTAACAACTGGCTCAGTGATAGGAAACAGATCATGTGTAGCTAGATGGGATCAGTAGATCAGAGGCAGAAGCTGCTGGACAAAACAGAGAACAAGTGTTTCGCTTAACACATCCTCCCGCACACCAGGAAAAAGTCCTTCTGGACTGGGGGAGGGTTCCTGCACTAACGTGCTGCTGCTGCTGCTGCTCTTCAGTGTGTGGACACTACATACCTCAGCCTGCTCCTGCAAGGCTGGCTGGCCGTAGGTAATGATCATGCTGACTGGCTGAGGTGTCATCTCCTCTTTCATCCTTCACGTGCATAACATGAATGTGAAGAAAAGGAGGTCACGTGGGACTCGAGAAAGAAGTGGTGCAGTGTTGATCCCTACGCAGCAGAAGATACCAGGAGACTCAGAATATCAGAGGGGCCCAGTGCAGGCAATTGCCAGATGGCCAGTCCGTCCCTGATCTCCAATATTCTCCTTTCAAAGGCTTCATTGCCTCATTATATGTGGTGTAGTTAGTTAACTGATAATCTTCTTTTTCTCACTTCTGGTTTCTTAGTCTGTATTTGATAATCATTCTGTCACTATTGCAATGGAAATCAGAGCCACCTACACGGATTACCTGGTGAGTCCATGGTGGGCTTGCTTGCACACACAGCAGCCAATCAGAAGAGAAAGAGAGACTACAGCAGTCTGAACCAATAATGAAACAAGAGGCGTATCTCAGACTACCTCTGACTTCCTGAAGGCATTGAATGACCTGTAATCAAAAACTACAGCTCTGTTTTAATGGGATGGAGCTAAAAAGCAGCCAAAGAACAAGTACTATGAAAAATAAAATAAATAAATAATTAGCAGGTATTCATCACTGATAGATACTAACTTAAATATCGTTTTCAAGTTAATGACTGGACGTTCCTTTTAACAAGAGAAAAAGACAAAATGTCCACATGAAGGTGAAGCTAACAGTTGTGTGCCACCCTAGGGCTTGGTAGGAAATATAGATATATTAGACCCCCTAAGAAAGTTCTGTATTATCATGTAGGAAAGAGAATAATTGTGTTTATCGTGTCAAGTAGAATGGCCAATTTTATGAAGACAAATAATGATTCTTCTGGTAAAACTGACTCCTATAATGGATATGTTTAGACCACACCGTTCCATGTTATCAGTCTTTTAAAGCAGATGTATAAATGTAGAAAGGCTTCATCTTAATGTATTTTGTTTGAGAAAAGTCAGGAAATCTACTAAATTAGTGTTTTATCAATGTACACAAAAGAAGCAGAACAAGGAGAAGTTCAACTGTGCTTCACACGCAGTCGTGGACCTCGGGTCTCATGCATGCCACAAGACAATGTGCCGTTACGGGATCCGCGGTCTCAGTTCAGCAACCCAAGCATTAAACACAGCTTGTTTGTTGAAACACCTTAGGGGAAATAATTAAATTAAGCTGAATAGCTTAAATTCCCAATCGCAGTACCCGAGAGCAACACTCCACCATTCTATTCATTGAATGATTGATTACATTAGCACTTTCTTGATTACAGAGCTATAATGAAAACCTATTTGCGATAATTATTTTGCACAACCTGCCAGTCTGTGTTATATTGTGCTGTGTTATGTGAGTATCAAAGGCTATGTGGACATGGTCCACTCCAATAAAAAAAAAATTAAAAAAATTAAAAATTGTTTAAAAAATTACTGAGAGACTCTTCCTATTCATTTTTATTGGAAAACCAATTTGCTGATCACATGTAAAATGTTTTGAGTATTTTTTCGCTTTAGGTTTTGAAAAACGTCTTGTGGAAAAAAAGACGCTATGAAACATTCCTAATGGAAAATACTCAAATCTAAGCACCATTAAAAGGCCGCAAAAACAAAAACTCCCCCCAAGAGAGAAGCGTTTCCTGATGGCGCAAAAAACTCAGTTTGCGCATAACCTAACAGGGGTACAATTCAGAGATTACAAAACTGCAACTATTTGTGTTTTATGTTCCTTTTTACATCTAATATGTGAAGTATAGTGATGAGCGAGCATGCTCGCTACTGCTCGGTGTTCACCTGAGCATCTCACTGCTCAAGATGCTCGGCACTCGCCGAGTATTTCCGGGGTTGCTCGGCGGGAGCTCGGGTCCCCTCCCTGCATGCCTGCCACTCACTGTAATGCCGTAGCCATGTTGGTTGTGGCATTACAGTGATTGGCTGGCCGCACAGCGTCATCAGGTCTATATGAGACCTAGCGCCGCCATGCTCGTCAGTCACTCCAGATCAGACAGTGTAGGGAGAGGTGCTGCTGTGTCAGGGAGAGATTTGCTTGTGTATTAGGTAGTGTAGGGAGAAAAAACGTACATTACACATATACATTTTAACAAACAGTCCTTTCGAGGACTAACTAATCCATCTGCAGAGATATCAGGCAGGCAGGGTATATAGCAGACTGCAGTGCATATAGCACAAGAGGCTTCATTCGAATTCTGCCTTCTGCTGCTGTCAGATATTTCTATACAAAGGCCCAGGTATCAGGGGCCAGGAATACTATTTTTGGATCGTAATCCTCATTATTTGCTTAAAAAGCAATCTAGAGAATACAGTTTTTCTGCGCAATTTGCTTGTTGGCACTGCAGAATACAGCAAGGTCCTTTCCATATTACAGCGCTAGAAATCCAGCTATTTAAAACTATGTTTTCTCCGTCAAACGAATCACATATACGTTGTCAGAAAATACTGCCATTTCTGGCCTCCATTAAAAATTTCTTTCAGTGTGTCAGTGAAGCAATTCACAGCAGTTTCTTAAACTACTTACCTACAGGCCAGGTATTTAAAACTCTGTTTTCTCTGTCACACGGATCACATATAAGTTCGCTCCAAACTAAGTCATTTGTAGTGAGCGTGGAAGATACTGTCCTCCATTTAAAATGGGCAAGGCACGTGGCAAGGGACGGGGACCTGGACGTGATGGTGCTGGTGCATGCAGAGGCCGAGGACAAGGCCATGGGCAAGCTGAAATTGTGCCACAACAAACACCACATCTTCTCGCCTGACCTACCTGTCCCAATTCCTAGGGGACTGCAGCACACCACTATTGAACCCATAGCAGTGTCAAAAGGTTGTTGGTTGGATAGCGGATAATGCTTCCAGTCACTTAGCCACCACCACCACCACCCTGTCTTCCACATGGTCAAGTCTCAGTAGCCGTGAGTCTGGACCGCATATTCCTCACCCTGATCCTCCTTCCTCCCACCATGCCGAGTGCCCGGAGACCAATGATCCCACACTTGGACACTCTGAAGAGCTGTTCACTTTTCCATTTATAGATTCGGGCGTCTCGCCCGGTCCACTTGAAGCGGGGCAAGAGGAGATTGCATGTAGAGATGCCCAAATATTTGAGCAGCCATGGTCACACGAAGGCAATGGTGGGAAAGTGTCACAAGAGGTGGACGATGATGAGACACAATTGCCAGAAAGTCAGGAGGAGGACCAGGGTGCGGAACTGGAAGACGATGGATGATATAGTAACTGACCCAACATGGAAGGAGGACATTCAGAGCGAGGACAGCAGCACACAGGGGGAGGGAGGCAGAGCACCCCAACAGGCAGGAAGAAGCAGTGTGGTGGCCGCAGACAGAAGGCAGGCAGGCAACCGTTCCCCGTACCACCAACACAAAGGAAGTTGCCAGTACAACTGTTAGGTCTTCCCGAGTCTGGTTGTTTTTTTAAAGACTCTGCCGATAACCCCAAAAAGGCCATTTGCACCACCAGCCAGGCCAGCATCAGCAGGGGTGGCAAAACGACCAGCCTGACCACCACCAGCATGATCAGGCACATGGCAGCAAAGCACCCAACTTTGTGGGCCGAACCCCAGGGTCCAGGAACAGTGTCTGCAGGTGGCACCATTGCTTCTTCCGCTGTTGTGCATGTAAGCCAATCCCCTGTCCATGTTGCATGCGAAGATGCCTCCTGCCTTGCACCTGTCGTTGCGCACTCTCAAGTAGCAGCATCAGGAAGCACGTCCATGTCCTTGTCCCATCACAGCGTTCAGTTGTCCATACCCCAGTCCTTGGAACGCAAGCGCAAATATGCAGCCAACGCTCCACAGGCCACACTACTAAATTCGTACATTTCACGACTGCTTGCGCTCAAAATGTTGCCTTTTAGCCTTTTAGGCTCGGGAATCTGATGGCAGCGGCCGTCCCTCGGTACTCAGTCCCCAGCTGCCACTCTATCTCCCAGTGTGCAGTCCCCGCATTACACAAGCACGTGTCCCAAAACATTAGCCGTGCCCTCAACAACGCAGTTACTGGGAAAGTCCACCTAACGACTGACACGTGGACAAGTGGTTGTGGGAAGCGACGGTACATCTAGCTGACGGCACACTGGGTTAACATAATGGAAGCCGGGACCCAGTCGGACCTTGGGACGGAACACGTCCTCCCGATGCCAATGGATTGCGGGCCCTATGTCAATCAGGGTTGCCCCCGCGGTCTACAGCTCCTGCACCTCATCCTCCTCAGCCTCCTCCTCTTCAGCCTCCATCTCCGAAATGACCACATCAGTCACAAGCTGCAAGCACTGCAGCACTGCCTCGGCCAAGCAGCAACAGGCTGTGCTGAAGCTAATATGCTTAGGTGACAAACCGCACAATGCTGAAGAGTTGTGGACAGCTCTGAAAGAGCAGGCAGATCTGTGGCTCACACCGCTGAACCTACAGCCAGGTATGGTCGTGTGTGATAATGGCCGGAACCTGGTGGCTGCTCTGAGGCGAGTTCACACACGTACCATGTCTTGCCCATGTGCTTAACCTCGTGGTTCAGAAGTTTCTCAAATCCTACCCGGAGCTGCCGGATCTGCTTGTTAAAGTACGCTGCCTGTGTGCCCATTTTAGGAAGTCAGCTACAGCTCCCTCTGCCCTTGCCGTGTTTCAGCAGCGTTTGCAGCTTTCGGCTCACAGACTGGTGTGTGATGTCACCACGCCTTGGAACTCTACACTGCAGATGTTGGGAAGGATTTGTGAGCAGAAGAGGGCAGTTGTTGAGTACCAGCATCAACAAGGCGATCGGTATTCAGTTCAGACTCCACACATAATACCTCAGGAGTGGACATGGATGTCAGACATCTGTACCATCCTCCAAAACTTTGAGGACTCCACCAAGATGGTGAGCGGCGATGACGCCATAATTAGCATCACCATCCCGCTTCTCTGTCTTCTGAAACGCTCTCTGCTCACAATCAAAGAGGATGCATTGCAGGCGGAGCATGATGAGATGGAGCAAGGAACCATACAGGGTGATTACACACAGCCAAGCCTCATTTCATCCCAACGTGGATTGGGTGACAATGAGGAAGAGGAGGAGGAAGGACGGGAGCTAGTTTCATGCACTATAGACGGTAGTACAGTCTGTTCAGCGTGGATGGCCAGAGGACAGAGAGGAGGAGAGCATGGTCAGTCATCCTCTTGGTGAGGACACGGAAGTCTTGCCTGCTAGTAGTCATTACTGGTTGTTGACACTTCTAGACCCACGCTACAAGGAGAATTTAATATATCTTATTCCTGAGGCGGACAGGTCTACAAAAATGGGGCTGTACCAGAAGGCCATTGTTGCGGAACTATTAAAAAAATTCCCATCTGAAAACGCTGGCGGCAGAGGGCACACTTCGTTGGACAACCAAGGAGTACAGGCGAGAGAGACACAACTCCAATCCAGCCGAGGCAGGGGAACACTGTCAAAGTTCTGGGAGAGTTTTCTCAGACCCTCCCATCGCACAGGCCCTGAGGCACAGGGTACTCTCACAAGGAGTGCAAAGACTGTACCAACGTCCTCCCTGATTCCTCTGTGCCTTATAATTATTGGGTATCCAAGCTGAACGCGTGGCATGAACTGGCTCTCTACGCCTTGGAGGCCCTGGCCTGCCCTGCCGCTAGCGTTTTTTCAGAGCGGGTTTTAAGTGCCGCTGGTGGAATTATAACTGATAGCGCATCCGCATGTCAACTGAAATTGCTGACAAGCTGACTCTTATAAAAATGAACAAGGGCAGGATTGGGCCAGACTTCTCAACACCACCAAATGATAGCAGCGTAACATAAACTCAAATCCAATGTCTTTTCTGGGGAGGTGTATTCCCATGCACCTTTTCACACCCACACATGGGTATGCACTTCCTGATTTTGGCTATTTGCTCTTGTCCTCCTCCTTCTCCTCATCCTCCACCACCATATCACCAGGGTGACCATGGTCCGTGACGCAACACCCACATAATTTTTTTTAAAGGGTGTTTATGATGCCCGTAAAAAAAAAATAATTTTATACAGTATGTTCGTATATACCCCCCCCAGGGGTAAATGTTTGTCAGCCCATACACTTAATGCATGGGCATTACAAGTATAGGAGGCCCGCTCCTTTCTAATGGGAACATTTTTTTTTTAGGAGGCCCTCTTCCACGTCTCTTCCAAGGGGCATTGAAGTGCCTCCACATTTTTTGGCAGCCCTCGCATTCACTGCATAGGCCAATACTATGGGAGACTTTCTCCTTTCTAATGGGAATTTGTCATTACTGTGGCCCTGCTCTGTGTCTTTAAATTCTTAGTGGGTTTTTTCCAAAATTTTGGCAGCCCTTGCAGTCACAGCATGGGCATTACCTCTATAGGAGACCCGCTCCTTTATAATGGGAACATTTTTTTACTGAGACCCTACACTCTATGTCTCTTCAAAGGGGTATTGGGTTGCATCCAATATGCAATAACAGTATAGGAGACCCACTTGTTAATAATGGGAACAACAAAGCATAGCCGGCTGATGGCTCTCTAACAATAGCTAGAGCCGACTGCTGGCCTTTTAAGAATAGTAAGGACCGTCTGATGGCCCTATAAAAATAGGTTTTATGACTTTCAGAGTCCGTCCATCAAAAATGAAACAGGATGTGTCTGATGATGTGTCACACACCACATTGCCAGATAAGGTTGTAAAATGTTAAAAAGGCATTTCCCGGTGAATGCATTTGTCTTAAATAAAATTTAAAAAAAACAAAACAATAGGATCTTTCTTTAGCATAAAAAACAGCGTCACCAATTTAACCTCAATGTAATCACATTGTTCAGCTCCTGCACCTCCTCCTCCATCTCTGAAATGACCACATCAGTCACAAGCTGACAGCACTGCAGCACTGCCTTGTCCAAGCGGCAACAGGCTGTGCTGAAGATAACATGCTTAATGCTTACTTGACAAACCACCCAGCACTGCAGAGTTGTTGAAAGCTGTAACACAGCAGCCTGATCTGTGGCTCTCACCGCTGAACATACAGCCAGGCATGGTCGTGTATGACAATGGGCGGAACCTGGTGACGGAGAAATGACAGTCGGAGTAGATACGGTTTACCTCTATGCCAGTCCTTTCACCGAGCTAAATACAACTCTCAGCAAAAAAAGCTGTGGACTGGCTCCGTACCGTCCCTGGCCACATTCACCTGTCCACACGTTTGTGGTTAGGCGGTCCTTCCCAGTATGTGCACTGGGGAGGGCACGGGTAATATTGTGGGACCCGTGCTTGTGGAAGGCGGAGACGATACCGGGAAAAATAATGGCGGCTGGGGACAGATTATGGATACCCGGTCGCCGCCATAAGATTGTGGACAGCTTCCACCTTCATGAGCCTAAAAGGCCACATTTCAAGTGCAAGCAGCTGCCCAGAAATCTGTCAGTTTAGTGTTGCGGCCTGTGGGTGGGAGGGTGGCTGGCTGCATACTTGCGCTTGCATTCCAAGTAGCAGAAAACTAAGCAGATAGTGGCCTCTATCATCATCATGGCCTCACCTCGGCACTATTAACTCTCCTGAAGGAGAAGCCAGGGCCCACCGGAGGAGTCTCCGGTTCTCTGGCGGGCCCATCCAACCCTGCCGAGAAGCAGCCTGGCTAAGAAAAGTATGGGGGAAGGTTCCCAGACACTCTTTGGCTGCTTTTTTAATGTGGATCGGACATGCTTATGCATGTTATTTCTTAAACCGCATTGCAGATCAGGCCATTGTCCAACTCTGTATTCATGAAATTAAATGCACAAAGAAAGATGTTTGTGCGTCAAAGCACCACCGACAAGTGCGAGTTTATGTTGGATGGGCTGCCATTGCTTCTGCAACAAGCTGCATTAAAGGACTTCCTGGGAGAAATGACACCCAGGGTAGATACGGTTTACCTCTATGCCAGTCCTTTCACCGAGCTAAATACAACTCTCAGCAAAAAAAGCAGTGGACTGGCTCCGTATCGTCCCTGGCCACATTCACCTGTCCACGTGTTTGTGGTTAGGCGGTCCTTCCCAGTAAGTGTACTGGGGAGGGCACGGGTAATGTTGTGGGACCCGTGCTTGTGGAAGGCGGAGACGACACCGGGAGAAACAGTGGCAGCTGGGGACCGAGTATGGACACCCAGCCGCCGCCAGCATGAGGTTATGAAAAGCTTCTGCCTCCACGAGACTAAAAGGCCATATTTCGAGTGCAAGCAGCTGTCAAAAATTTGGCAGTCTGGTATTGCAGCCTGTGGGTGAGTGGCTGGCTGCATACTTGTGCTTGCATTCCAAGGAATGGGGTAAGGACAACTGAACGCTGCACTGGGACAAGGACGTGGACGGTGATTGTTGCAAGTCTGCAACGACAGGTGCATGGTGGGAGGCATCTTCGCATGCGCCAAGGATCACTTATGATGGGCACACTTTTAGGCAGTGACCTGGGAGTCAGAAATGATTCCAGAGGTCTTCCTCATGTTGTTCCCATGTCTTTTCAGCACTGTATGCATGTGTCTGATGTGTCACACACCACATGGCCAGATAAGGTTGTAAAATGTTAAAATGACATTTCCTGGTGAATGCATTTGTCTTGGTTGAAAGCAATGCAAAAGTGCAAAAACACATCAAATACTCTACGTGTGAACATAGCCCAAGGTGTGGAGGAGCATTTTTGGTTATTTATTTTGCCTTATATACAAGTCATTACCCTGAAAAGGATGTTCCTTAACATATTTCCCAGGAAAATCCATTTTGGTTTAGTTTTTGTATGTTTTATTGGGAGTCCGTAAAAGTGGCGTAATACTCTGACAACATTGGTGACAGCAGTGACCTGGGAGTCAGAAATGCTTCCAGGGGTCTTCCCCATGCTGTTCCCATGTCATGTGAGCACTGTTCCCATTGATTTGGGCAATTTTTAGGCCCTTTGCAGACCGCCGGGGGGGAGCCGCCTGAAAAATGCTTGGGTTTCCCATAGACTTACATTGGACTCGTTGCTCGGGTCGAGCACCCAAGTATTCCAATTTGCTCGACCTGAGCAACGAGTACCCGAGCATTTTAGTGCTCGCTCATCACTAGTGAAGTCTTTCTTTTCTTACTAAAATTAACATATTTTCTGTATACAACTCCTATGCAGAACAATGTGTCCACCTCACACCGCAGGAGAGCAAAGAGTAGAAGGAAATAAGACATAGCTACAAGGTTACACCACACAGCTCATTTACGTATTTGGAAAACAGGTATTTTTTGAGAACCATTAATGAGATCACAGATATCAAGGTATCATTTGATATAACTTTCTAAGAGCTACATGCCCATATAGACGGTTTAGTAGGGATGATCCTATTAATTGATGCATTTTAAAGGTGCATAGGAAAAATTATAATAAGAGGTTTGTCTTTTAACCCTATCAACCTCTTTAAAAAAAATAAAAATTAATTGCCATTGACATATCACCGAAAGCTATCTAGAGTTATATGAGGTTGCAGCAGAACCTTAAAAATGCCCTTAGACATACGAAACCACTGCATGGAAACCACACGGATCCTGTTCAGTTTGTGTGCACTTTTTATGTGAACGCTTTATCCAATTAGGCCGCTATACTTTTGAAATTCGTGACAGGTTATGTATTGTGTTACATATCCATTTGGATATTTTTAGATTGGTAAAACCATTAGACCCCTTTTTGCCCATTGTTTTCAACAAAGAAACTTGATTATTACTTTACGACAAGGTCACAAATTCAATCTTTGATTTTTTGCAGGATTATTAAGTAAAACCTGGAGCTCGTAGGCAAAAAAGGCTGTTAGTCCACGTACACACGTTGAGTATTTGGTGAATTTTTGACCTCAGTATTTGTAAATCAATAAACCAACTGCATTCAGCGTTTCAGAACATTCCTCAGACAAAAACTAATAACTAATTTGTCAGCTAGCTAAGGTGTAAAGAGTTTCTTGAAACTGAATAAATCGACTTTGGAAAATTTTGTTTCCATATTTCATCATTTACATATCATTAACATGTCTATTGATCTTGTGATTTACATAATTCCACAAATTTTCCTTTTTGGTGTTTGCAAGATCAATGTTCAGTGGTGTCGAAAAGGTTGCGGACTGGCCCTGGCTGAAATCTGACTTTGGGTTCTCTTTCGAATACCATATTTACATTAGAGATTTATCAAATGCATGGAATCAACGTAAACTCAGGCTTTGTATTAGTTAATTAATACAAATTAGCTAAATTAAAAAATAATAAAAATAACAGCATACATAAAAAGATTTTACTGTTTATAGTCAACCACCATTGCCAATTTAAGTATCGCATGTGTGAACCATAATTTATGTATCCCGAGATGTGAATATATTATAGATTCTACCTGCTTGACAAGTGGTTTGGAAAATCTACTTCTGTCCCTGCAGCGTTATTGATGTGCTTGACTGGATGGCTGCCATCGCCCTGGCAGGAGTGACTATTTGCTAGCAACTACTGTAAACTAGCGTATGACAAGACAGAGAAAAATAACCTTCCACTGAAGATCACTTGCGTTATATATTGACTCTATTAAACAAGATGATACATTTGGAATTTTACAGAAAAAGAAAATTCCACATAAGTTAAAAACTCCAGAAAAAAAAAAATTATATACATATATATATGTCCTCTAAACATTTATAAGTCTGAAAAAAAATTATGATTACAAAAATGTATCAATAAGTTATTATGACATTCTAAAAATTCTACAAAACTTCAGTGTACCAAATAAGATGTTTAAAAAAATTCCCAAAATATAATCAATCACTCACCAGTGCAATAATCGAAAATGTAAATGATGTAAAAGAAAAAAAATTTACAGAATTCAATAAAGTAGAATCAAACCTGTAGAAAAACACACGGACCACAACCAATGCTACTAATCTTTTTGATTTGCTCTCTTGCAGTTACAGGTCGGTGCCTTTTATCGCCTTAGCTTTAATTTGTCATGCAGTCCCGGTGGACGTGTTAATAAAAGCTATAATGAAGGTTCATGCAGTAAGAGCATGCCTCAGGTCCTACCGCCTGAAGAATTCTCTGACTCATCCAGCCGGGCAGAAATACTCTCCACTTTCTTAGTGTCCATGCTGGAGACTGCAGTGTAAATCGAGGTGGACAGGGCACAGATTGCTGTCAGATACTGTGATGGTGTGGTAGGAAGATGAGAAGAGGATCCAGCTCTTATAGGGTTAGTGCAGCACAGGGAGGGAGGAGGACAGGCTATAGGAAAATCTAATTTATAGAAAATGCTGTATGGTTAGTAAACCTAGCCCTAAATGTAAGAATTCAGCTCGAAATGGATCAACAATATCCAGTCGCTCCTGGCGCATTTGACAAATTTTGATCCATGAACATGTAAGAAACCAAGAGAGCCTTTTTGTCGTATTTCATACATAGGTATACAATAAAAACATATTTTAAACAAAGCTTTATATTTTATGTTCTTTGTACACCACAAGAAATGTTGTATACCGACCCCTATGTACACAGCACAGCTGATGGAGAACATGCCCCCAAGATCTCCGGTAAATCGGTACAGAAAATCGGCTAGAAAATATAAAACACTGTTCAAAGAACGCTTTTTGTGTGTGTTTTTATTTTTTTGCTCACTCTGCGTTTTTGAAGGCAGTAATGTTTTTGTTTCCGGAAACACATCACGCTCCAGGTATGGCTTTTTTTCTGACATTTTCCCCATAAGCTTATCCATAGGAAATGCATGTAAAACAAATATCTAAATGAAAAAAGAAACAAAACATCCAAAAATGCTATTAAAAGAGTAATAAACCATATGGCTTTTACAAGCCAGAAAACTCACAAGAAAAAAATTGTGTAAGGGAATCATTAAAGGAGTTGTCCACTACTTTTACATTGATGCCCTATCTCTAGGATGGGGCATCAATGTATGATCGGCCAGGGTCTTGCACGAGGCGCCCCCGTCGATCAGCTGTTATCGGTGCTTGGCCGTCCATCTCTAGTGGTTGCCGGGGGGTACTACACATCCGCCTCCCATTCGATTGAATAGGAAGCGGATGTGCAGTAACAAGCGCTGGCCACTACAATTTGATGGCCAAGCACCGCAAGTAAGGACTTCTGGCCGGTGGCAGCCGCAGCCAGCACCGATAACAGCTGATCGGTGGGGGTGCCACGTGCAATGTAAAAGTAGTGGATAACTCCTTTAAATAGGCTTCCCCCCCTTTATGACATTTACTGTAGTTCATATATTTACAGTTGAAACCAGAAATTTACATACACTATATAAAAATACACATATGCATGTTTTTCTCAATATCTGACATGAAATCAGAATAAACCTTTCCCGTTTTAGGTCAATTAGGATTACCATAATTTTTAATATTTGCCAAATACCAGAATAATGAGAGAGAGAGAATGTTTTATGGCACTTTTATTACTTACTGCAAAGTCAAACGTTTACATACACTAACATTACTATGGCTTTAAACAATTCTGGACTGCCCATATGATGATGTCATATGTTTGAAAGCTTCTGATAAGTTTTTTGGCAACATCTGAGTTAATTAGAAACACACCTGTGGATGTATTTTAATGCACACCTGAAACACACTGCTTCTTTGTGTAGCATCATGGGAAAGTCTAAAGACATCAGCCAAGATATCAGGAAGAGAATTGTGGACTTGCACAAGTCTGGCTCATCCTTGGGTACAATTTCAAGATACCTGAAGGTGCCTCATTCATCCCAGAGATGAATGTGCTTTGGTCCGACATGTACATATCAACCCAAGGACAAAAGCAAATGATCTTGTGAAGATGATGGCGGAAGCTGGTAAGATTGTGTCAATAACCACAGTGAAATGAGTACTGTATCAACATGGGCTGAAAGGCCACTCTGCCAGGAAGAAGCCATTACTTCAAAAGAAACATAAAAAAGCCAGATTAATGTTTGCAAATGCACACAGGAACAAAGGCCTTAATTTTTGGAGACATGTCCTGTGGTCTGATAAAACTAAAATTGGACTTTTTCGGCATAATGACCATCATTACGTTTGGAGTAAGAAGGGAGAAGCTTGGAAGCCTAAGAACACCATCCCAACTGTGAAACACGGGGGTGGCAGCATCATGTTGTGGGGTTGTTTTGCTGCAGGAGAGACTGGTGCACTTCACAAAATAGATGGCATTATGAGAAAAAAAGACTATGTGGCAATACTGAAGCAACATCTCAAGACATCAGCCAGGAACTTAAAGCTTGGGTGGAAATGGGTCTTCCAAATGGACGTTGACCCAACGCATACTGCCAAATTGTAACAAAGTGGCTTAAGGATAGCAAGTCAATGTTTTGGAGTGGCCATCACAAAGCCCTGATCTCAATCCTATTGAAAATTTATGGGCAAAGCTGAAAAGGCAGGTGCGTGCAAGGCGACCTACAAACCTGGATCAGTTACACCAGTTTTGTCAGGAGGAATGGGCTCAAATTCCAACCAACTATTGTTAAAAGCTTGTGGAAGGATATCCCAAACGTTTGACCCAAGTCATTCAGTTTAAGGGCAATGGTACCAAATACTAATGAAATGTATGTAAACTTTTGACTTTGCAGTAAGTAATAAAAATGTCTTAAAACATTTTTTCTCTCATTATTCTGGCATTTGGCAGATATTAAAAATTATGGTAATCCTAATTGACCCAAAACGGGAAATGTTTATTCTGATTTCATGTCAGATATTGAGAAAAACATATATAGAGTATGTAAACTTCTGGTTTCAACTGTATATACATATAAATTTCAGGACAAGAATTTAAGCCCCAATTCATTATCTAGGGTTTTTCAGTCACTTTTCCTTTTTTGTCTTTTGGTATTCGTTGCTGACTTTTGTGCCAAATTCTTATAAATGACACTTGGGGTTCATTAATTTTCCATAAAGTCAAAAAATCATTTTGATTTTTGTCTTTAGCCTTATTTGTGACTTTTTAGCTCAAATAGACGCACAATTCGAAACTTGTTCCAAAAATTGCACTAAAAAGATTACTAGCGAACATAAAATGACACCGGGAGGGGGGGCTGTAGTACATTTGTGACACATTGACAGATGATGAATTAGGCAAAAACATCTGGAAATGTTAAACTTTGCCCACAATGCCAAAAAAACAGGTGAACAAGTAATGGCTGGGTGAGAGGCTCTGTACTGTTGTCTATGGGGTAGTGTTGAGCATTCCGATACTGAAATATCGGGTATCGGCCGATATTCGTGGTATCGGAATTCCGATACTTAATTCCGATACTTTTGCAATATCATATACCGGAATCGGAAGTTCCCATAATGCAATGAGCCATTTTCATTTTATTCAGCCAATGAGGATCCTAAGAAGTGTGGGCACATCCTGTTAGGCATGTAGGCATCTTAACTAATGGCATGGCTGTGATTGGCTGCTGAAATGATGTCATGATGCACTATAAAAGCCGCCGCCGCCATTTTGGGCTCACTCTGCTGTGAATTCAGTTAGGGATAGGACGCTGTTGTTCTGAGGGACAGTTTTAGCTACCTATTTGGTCTATTCTGCTTTACCCAAGCTACTTTATAAATCGCTGTGCCTTGCAGCGCTAGTGCACAGTTCTCTGTGCTGTTCACCGCTTTCTGCAAGGTTTGTGTGTGTGAGTGCCGCTCACCCTGTAGTGTGTGCTTCAGCCACGTCTGGTTGTAGTGCACTCAGTGTGTGTCACTGCCTCATACATTGTCCTTTTTTGCCAATTCATAATTTTTCCTGATATCTCCTATTAGTGTGGTGGTTCCATCCGTATTCAGCTAAATTGGTTCCAAACACACTATATAGGAGTAGTTAGAGGAGCCTTTCTGCAGCATTGGGCCCTGCAGCCCCAGCCAGATTAGTATTAGCCTATTTTTTGTAGCCTCATCTATTGCATTGTAGGTTACCTTCCTACATTGTAATAGCTACAAAAAGTTTGTGATACTATCGGTATTACATCTTTAGGCACATCCAGTGTCTTTTTGTGACAAAAAAAACCTAAATAAAGTTCACCAAACACTCCACATTACAGTTGTGTAGGCCACATTAGCTCATATTAAAGTCTAGTCCACACTTTATAAAATTAGTGTTTCTTATACCTGTTAGCAGCTGTTCAGGAATAAGCACACTAAGCCCTTAGTACTTTTCTGCCTATCTTTATCAGTCTACCAAGATGAAGAAGGCAGGGAGTAAGGTATGTGGTCGTGGGCGTGGGCGTGGGCGTGGAGTTTCTGCAGGGAGAGCACGTGAGGATTCTGTGCCTGCAGGGAGAGGACGTGGGGATTCTGTGCCTGCTGCGGGCACCAGTGACTCATCATTCCCCAGTTTTACCAGGGAACAGTCCTTTATGCGCAGCTTTGTAGGAGCTAGCCGTACCCCACTGCTGCGGGAGGACCAAATTGAAGCCGTTGTCGGATGGATGGCAGATAACGCATCGACTTCAATTAGTTCCAGATCCTCTCAGGTCCTGAGCACTGAAGAGCACCCATCTGTCTCTTCACCACCTGCCAAATTGCCCAGGCAGTCAGAGAGCCCTGGACAGGAGCCATCTCTACTTCTGTTCTCTGAATCTCTTGGCTTGGAAAGAGGGGGCCAGCCAAGCAGAATTCGAGAATTTGAAGAAGAGGTAGTATGCAGTGATGCGCAACCGTTTTGTCTCTCTGAATCTGAAGAGGCGGGTGGGCCTGTGCCTATGGTCAGCAGCACACCTCAGTACGCATCTGATGAGACTCAGGTGCCACTTTCTGGTGCGTACTGTGCTGTCGAGACTACCCAGGAGAAGCAGTTGTTTGAAGAGGGTGGTGTAGATGATGAGGTCTTTGACCCATCATGGCGTGAGGGACATGAAGGTGGTGGGAGCAGCTCTGAGGAAGAGATTCCCCAAACAGCCCAAAAAGGAGGGAGAGGGAGGGGGCAGACTTGGTTGCCTGTAGCCTCCACTTCGGCACCCATTAGGAGCATGGCTCTTCCAAAATCCAAAGCGGGCGCTCCCAAGACTTGCAGTGCCTGGTGCTTTTTTGACACAGCTGCAGATGACATTTGCTTTGTCAAATGCAAGCTGTGTAATGAGAAGGTGAAAAGAGGGAAAAGTGTCAGCAACCTCAATACCACAAATATGTGGAAACATGTGCGGACCAAGCACGTGGTGGAGTTACAAAAACACACTGAAGACCTAGGCCAACCTACAGCGCCACCTACCACCTCTTCAACTCGTGTTGTAGCCTCTTCCTCCAGCTCACACACAGCTGGTTCGGCTTCCTCACGGGATCGCCATGGAAGAATCTCTGGCACTGTTGTACAGAGACACAGTGTAATTCCACCCACAGCACCACTTTCCCAGTCATCCTCACACTCCCAGGCCAGTCTACAGCCATCGTTAGCACAGGTATGGGAGAAAAGGCGCCCATACTCGGCAAACCACCCCCGAGCACAGGCTCTGAATGCTGGCATTGCTAAACTACTGGCCCTTGAAATGCTATCATTCAGGCTGGTGGAGACTGACACATTCCGTAACTTTATGGCATTGGCAGTCCCACAATACAACGTGCCCAGCCGCTTTTATTTCAGCAGGCAAGAAGTCCCTGCCCTGCAACATCATGTGGAGGGAAAAATTAAACATGCGCTACAAAACGCAGTCAGTAGTAAAGTCCACCTGACCACCGATGCGTGGACCAGTAAGCATGGACAGGGACGATACCTTTCCCTCACTGCCCATTGGGTAAATGTTGTGGAGCCGGGTACAGATCTTGAGAGTGGCGCTGTACGTGTTCTGCCAACTCCAAGGATTGCAGGAATCCAGTCTGAACACATTGACTCCTCCTCATACTCCAGTTCCTCTGAATCAGCGCTGCGGGAGCCGTCACGGTCTACCTCCACATCGACCCGTGAACGGTTACCTGTTATGATGACCGATATGAGCACAGCCGTGGCCAAACGTCAACAGGCCGTATTAAAATTAATTTATTTGGGGAATCGAAGCCACACAGCGCAGGAGCTCTGGAATGCCATCAAGCAGCAGAGCGACGTGTGGTTTGTGCCAGCGAATCTCCAGCCAGGCATGGTAGTGTGTGACAATGGCCGAAATCTGGTGGCAGCTCTGGGCCTAGGCAACCTCACTCACATCCCATGTCTGGCACATGTGCTCAACTTGGTCGTGCAGAGTTTTTTGAGGGACTATCCGGATCTTGAGGCACTGCTTCACAAGGTCCGCTTAGAGTGCGCTCACTTGCGGCGTTCCAGCAATGCAAGATCACGCATTGCAGCTCTGCAGCGCCGATTACGTCTTCCGGAACATCGCATCATATGTGACCTACCCACCAGGTGGAATTCAACGTTACATATGTTGGAGAGGTTGTGTGAGCAGCAGGCAGCAGTAATGGAGTACCAGCTGCAGCAGGCGCAAACAAGTCGCAGTGCGCGCCATTCACACTTCACCACCACTGAGTGGGCCTCTATGAAGGACATTTGCCACGTTTTGCGTGCCTTCGATTATTCCACGCGGATGGCGAGTGCAGATGATGCACTAGTCAGCATGACTATCCCCCTCATCTGCCTGCTTGAAAAAACACTGCAAGCACTAAGGGACGAGGTTTTGGAAGAGGTGGAGGTTGAGGAGTCACAAATGCCATCTGCTTCTCTACAGTCTGCGCAACGTGGTTCCTCACAAAGGCCTAGTGACTCGCCCCCTGGGCCGTGGGGCACTCGGATACAGGCAATAGGGAACGATGGGAGTAGTAGTGGCAACCCGGTTCCGTGGCTCAGGGTGGTCAGGCCAGTGGTAGTCCGTTATGTGCTATTGATTATGTCCGACTACGCCACCCATGGATATGCGGTCATTAGATACCGCCGCTGCAAGGCAGACCGCTGGGGCTGATGAGGTGTGCAGCTGGGATGGTGTGACTCCCCACGGGAAGAGTGCGGCCCCAGGGCAGTGTAGTGGATGGTGGGAGTGATGGTGGTGAGAGTCCCAGTACCGGTAGTGCTGGAGGTGCGAAGGAGCACACAGACAATAGGTTGCGGTCCAGGGTCTTTACTGAAACAGGTAAACTGACCCATAAACAGTCCCAGCTAGGAGGGGACCTGGATGTCTGAGAGCAACGGGGAAATTGGCCCTGGTCAGGGTGAGGGTGTAGGCCTACCGTGCTTCCTGCGCTCCTTCTGGCTATCTCCTCGTTATAGGGTAACAGCCCACGTTTCCGAGCTTTCCGTGTATTCTCACCTGTATGGCCTGCGACGTGGGTTCCTTTCTGCTCCCAGCCTTGTACGGCTTTACTGGTCCCTTCGGTTGTGGCAGGGCCTCCAGGCTTCTTAGGCCAAGGAATATACAGTCCCTTGCGGACTGGTTATCTGCTGGAGAATGTGGAATCCTCCCAGCCTCAGACACCAAAGTCTGGTAAATTAAGTCTTTTATCTGCCAAGACAGGCTCTCTTCGCCTCTTGTCTCTGGCTTGTGGCTCTCCTCCTGCCACACTTCCTCTTAGGTGCAATACAACTTTCTGTCCCTGCTCTGCTCTGGGAAACGTCTCAGTCCTGAGACAGGCCTTCAAGTTCTCTCTAACCCTGCCCCCAGTACCAGCTTTTATAGGGGCAGCCTGCTCCCCCTACTGGCCTGAGACAGGAGGCATTGCATGCTAATGTTCCCCTGACTAGAGAACCTCCCCCTTGCTCTCAGACACAGCTTTAATTACACTTGTGGCATCCAGGCCAGGGTGACACACTAGGCAGGGGACACTTTGTGAGTAGGATGAGGAGGAGTCAATGGATGAGGAAGACATCTGTCCAGAGGAGGGAGGTAGACAATGCTCTAGTAGTCAGTATCTAGAGCAAGGGTGGGGTGATGCAGAGCAGGCAGAGATCACGCCTCAAGCAGGGGACAGAGTCTCTTGGCCAGTTGGCAGTCTGCAGCACATGGTTGATTTCATGCTGCAGTGCCTGAGAAACGACCGCCGCATCGCCCACATTCTCAACACGGCTGATTATTGGGTGTCCACCCTCCTAGATCCTCGCTACCGGGACAACTTACAAAGCCTCATAACACCGTTGAACTGGGAGCGTAAAATACGGGAGTACCAAGACGCACTGGTGCATTCCATCATGTTCTCCATTCCAACCGAGAGCAGTGCTGCTAGTGCTTTACAAAGCAGCTCAGTGCGTCGAGGCAGTGGAGGAAGCTCTGCACAAAGAGGGAGCAGAAGCAGCGCCTCAGCACAAGGCAAGACCAGTATGGCCGAAATGTGGCAAAGTTTTGTGTCCCCGCCGTCACAAATGTCTACACCATCACAGACGGCTCCAGTCAGCAGGAGGCAACGTTTCCATCAGATGGTGACAGACTACATGTCTTGCCCTCTTAGTGTTCTCCCAGACGGCTCTTCTCCCTTCAAGTTTTGGGTCTGTAAGCTGGATACATGGCCAGAGCTTAGTCAGTATGCATTGGAGGTGCTAGCTTGCCCTGCTGCTAGTGTATTATCGGAACGCGTCTTTAGTGCCGCAGGTGGTGTACTAACAGACCGTCGCATGCGACTATCCTCCGATAACGTTGACCGGCTTACTTTTCTCAAAATGAACAAGGCCTGGATCTCTCATGAATTTGCCAGTCCTCTTCCAGAATAAATAATTGACTGGCAACAGTATCCAGGTCTCCTGTTGTGTTCATGTTTCTACCACCTGAACTGTAATCCCTGAGCTCCAACACTGCCAGTTGGCGCTTGGAAGTGCCGTCTGCACAGTCAACACTTGCTGCCGTGTTATTGGGGTTCAGTAACATCAGCTGTTCCCCTGCTGTGCGGACGGCAATTTCTCCTGCTCTGTCCACATTCTCACTACTACAGATTTTAAAGTTGCTCCAATTACACCTCTGGCTCCTCTGTTTTCAGTATTATCCCTGAGCTCCAACACCGCCAGTTGGCGCTTGGAAGTGCCGTCTGCACAGTCAACACTTGCTGCCGTGTTATTGGGGTTCAGTAACATCAGCTGTTCCCCTGCTGTGCGGACGGCAATTTCTCCTGCTCTGTCCACATTCTCACTACTACAGATTTTAAAGTTGCTCCAATTACACCTCTGGCTCCTCTGTTTTCAGTATTATCCCTGAGCTCCAACACCGCCAGTTGGCGCTCGGAAGTGCCGTCTGCACAGTCAACACTTGCTGCCGTGTTATTGGGGTTCAGTAACGTCAGCTGTTCACCTGCTGTGCGGACGGCAATTTCTCCTGCTCTGTCCACATTCTCACTACTACAGATTTTAAAGTTGCTCCAATTACACCTCTGGCTCCTTTGTTTTCAGTATTATCCCTGAGCTCCAACACCGCCAGTTGGTGCTCGGAAGTGCCGTTTGCACAGTCAACACTTGCTGCCGTGTTAGTGGGGTTCAGTAACGTCAGCTGTTCCCCTGCTGTGCGGATGGCAATTTCTCCTGCTCTGTCCACATTCTCACTACTACAGATTTTAAAGTTGCTCCAATTACACCTCTGGCTCCTCTGTTTCCAGTATTATCCCTGAGCTCCAACACCGCCAGTTGGCGCTTGGAAGTGCCGTCAGCACAGTCAACACTTGCTGCCGTGTTATTGGGGTTCAGTAACATCAGCTGTTCCCCTGCTGTGCGGACGGCAATTTCTCCTGCTCTGTCCACATTCTCACTACTACAGATTTTAAAGTTACTCCAATTACACCTCTGGCTCCTCTGTTTTCAGCATTATCCCTGAGCTCCAACACCGCCAGTTGGCGCTCGGAAGTGCCGTCTGCACAGTCAACACTTGCTGCCATGTTATTGGGGTTCAGTAACGTCAGCTGTTCACCTGCTGTGCGGACGGCAATTTCTCCTGCTCTGTCCACATTCTCACTACTACAGATTTTAAAGTTGCTCCAATTACACCTCTGGCTCCTTTGTTTTCAGTATTATCCCTGAGCTCCAACACCGCCAGTTGGTGCTCGGAAGTGCCGTTTGCACAGTCAACACTTGCTGCCGTGTTAGTGGGGTTCAGTAACGTCAGCTGTTCCCCTGCTGTGCGGATGGCAATTTCTCCTGCTCTGTCCACATTCTCACTACTACAGATTTTAAAGTTGCTCCAATTACACCTCTGGCTCCTCTGTTTTCAGTATTATCCCTGAGCTCCAACACCGCCAGTTGGCGCTCGGAAGTGCCGTCTGCACAGTCAACACTTGCTGCCGTGTTAGTGGGGTTCAGTAACGTCAGCTGTTCCCCTGCTGTGCGGACGGCAATTTCTCCTGCTCTGTCCACATTCTCACTACTACAGATTTTAAAGTTGCTCCAATTACACCTCTGGCTCCTCTGTTATCAGTATTATCCCTGAGCTCCAACACCGCCAGTTGGTGCTCGGAAGTGCCGTCTGCACAGTCAACACTTGCTGCCGTGTTAGTGGGGTTCAGTAACGTCAGCTGTTCCCCTGCTGTGCGGATGGCAATTTCTCCTGCTCTGTCCACATTCTCACTACTACAGATTTTAAAGTTGCTCCAATTACACCTCTGGCTCCTCTGTTTCCAGTATTATCCCTGAGCTCCAACACCGCCAGTTGGCGCTCGGACGTGCCGTCTGCACAGTCAACACTTGCTGCCGTGTTATTGGGGTTCAGTAACGTCAGCTGTTCCCTTGCTGTGCGGACGGCAATTTCTCCTGCTCTGTCCACATTCTCACTACTACAGATTTTAAAGTTGCTGCAATTACACCTCTGGTTCCTCTGTTTTTAGTATTTAACCTGGGCTCCAATACCGCTAGTTGCTGCTCAGAAGTGCCGTCTGCACAGTCAACGCTTGCTCCAGTGTTATTGGGGTTCAGTAACGTCAGCTGTTCCCCTGCTGTGTGTCTGGCAAATTCTCCTGCTTTGTCCACATCCACTGTACTACTGATTTAAAACTTGCTCCAATTACACCTCTGGCTCCACTCTGTTTTTAGTATTTACCCTGGGTTCCAGCACCGCCAGCTGTTTCCTAGCAGTGTCTTTGGCACGGGTACTCCCTCCTGCCCAGCCTGGTTCCAGCACGCCAGCTGTTTCCAGGTAGTGTCAACGTCACTTTGCCTCCAATGCGTTGTCCTGTCGTGTTGCGGTCGGGTTAGCCGACTCTATGGTGCCTGCAGTTTAGGTGACTCCTATGTGGGCTGCGGGATCTGGCAATGAAGGCTGGTTCCATAGTGCCAATAGGACAAGCACCCCCTGTAGGACTGTGGGTTTTGGTAACTGCGGCCGGCTCGCGGCCTTGAAACTTTTTTTTACATGGGTACCTTCTGCTACCCATCCGGGTTCCAGTACCGTCAGCTGGTTCTCGGCAGTGCCTTTGGATTAGGTGCCTCCTTCTCGGTATCCAAGTTCCACCAACGTCTGCTGGTCCTTGGTAGCGCTTTCTGGCACAGGTACCTCCTGCTTAGTAACCGAGTTCCAGTACCGTCAGCTGGTCTTCGGCAGTTCCATTGGCTCTTGTACCTTCTGCTACCCATCCGAGTTCCAGTACCGTCAGCTGGTCCTCGGTAGTTCCATTTGCTCTTGTACCTTCTACTACCCATCCGGGTTCCAGTACCGTCAGCTGGTTCTCAGCAGTGTCTTTGGCATGGGTACTCCCTCCTGCCCAGCCTGGTTCCAGCACGCCAGCTGTTTCCGGGTAGTGTCAACGTCACTTTGCCTCCAATGCGTTGTCCTGTCGTGTTGCGGTCGGGTTAGCCGACTCTATGGTGCCTGCAGTTTAGGTGACTCCTATATGGGCTGCGGGATCTGGCAATGAAGGCTGGTTCCATAGTGCCAATAGGACAAGCACCCCTTGTAGTACTGTGGGTTTTGGTAACTGCGGCCGGCTCGCGGCCTTGAAACTTTTTTTTACATGGGTACCTTCTGCTACCCATCCGGGTTCCAGTACCGTCAGCTGGTTCTCGGCAGTGCCTTTGGATTAGGTGCCTCCTTCTCGGTATCCAAGTTCCACCAACGTCTGCTGGTCTTGGTAGTGCTTTCTGGCACAGGTACCTCCTGCTTAGTAACCGAGTTCCAGTACCATCAGCTGGACCTCGGTAGTTCCATTGGCTCTTGTACCTTCTGCTACCCATCCGGGTTCCAGTACCGTCAGCTGGTCCTCGGTAGTTCCTCAGCCTTCTTGTACCTTCTGCTACATTTCCAAGTTCAAGCTTTTTGAAATGGTTCTTGGTAATCACTCTGGATCTCCCTGACGAGGACCCTGAAGACGAGGACCCTGAAGACGAGGACCGTGAAGAAGAGGACCCTGAAGACAAGGACCCTGAAGACGAGGACCCTGAAGACGAGGACCCTGAAGACCACCCCAAAGAAGACGAGGACCCTGAAGACCACCCCGAAGAAGACGAGGACCCCGAAGACCAACCCGAAGAAGACGAGGACCCCGAAGACTACGACCCCTGAAGACGACGACCCTGAAGACCACCCCGAAGAAGACCAAGAAGATGACCCTGAAGAAGCTGACCAAGAGGACAAAGAAGAGAAGACAAGCACCAAGTTACAGAAGAACAAGAGACAGAAAACCAAGAAGCAGAAGAACAAGAGACAGAAAACCAAGAAGCAGAAATACAAGAAGCTGCAGAACAAAAAGCGGAAGAACATTAAGCATAAGACTAAAAATCAGAGCAAAAGATAATATCTAAATTATAAGCAGAAGATGACCAAGCAGTGTATGGGGGTGAGTCCGTTCCTCCTCGTGGTGCCCCTGGAAAAGACCTGCTGCTGCAGGCTTAACTGAACGCGGACAAATCCTGTTGTAAATCTTTTGTGACAGGCTGAACGAAAGGTGTAATGTCCAACCTTTTATAGATAACTACAGGAATGCCTGTCACAAATAAGAATATGATGAAGAAGAAGCATATGAAGAAGATGAAGAAGTAGAATATGAAGAATGTAAAAAAAAGAATAATACGAAGAAGGTGAAGAAGAAGAAGAAGATGAAGAAGGTGAAGAAGAAGTGGATGAAAAAGATGCTGAGGATGATGAAGGAGAAAGTGTGGGAGAAGTAAAAAAGAAGGTGAAGAGCATGGAAGTAGTGAAACATAAATATCTGACAAAATATAAAAATACTTAACATAGTCAATATTTCCATAACTCAGAACTAGTGTTGAGCCACCCCCGTAGTGTTCGAGTTCGGTTCGGTTCGTCGAACACCCGTGTGTTCGCCGAACTGTTCGTCGAACACCGTTAAAACCAATGGCAGGCAAACAAAAACACATAGAAACACATAGAAAACACCTTCAAAGGTGTCCAAAAGCTGACAAGCTGCTCAGAAGACACAACTAACACATGGAAAAGTGACAAGTACATATAGTCATGCGAAAAGAAAAGAGGTGGAGGAGTAAAAGGAGGGGGAGACATAGATATAGGCATGTCATGCCCTTCTAAAATCCAAAAAGTGAGAAGCCGACACGTTCAGTCCGCTCCTGCCCGTGCCACCACCGTGTCCCCGGGTTTGTGCCAGAGCCGCGGTGAACCCTGACGGCCAGCCCCCCTCTCCCAATACTGGTGCCTGTCCGCTGGTGGGTCGAGCGAGCCCCCCTGTGGTGGAGGCAGCTCTAAGCTTTTTAATTTAAATTGTCTCTCTAATTTGAATGAATACACTTTAAATCCATTTACAAGGATCTATTGGAGGGCAAGTCTCATGCCAGCAGCCGCGTAATTCCAGCTCCAGTAGCGTCCACTAAAGCTGCTGCAGTTAAAAAGCTTTTATAAGGATCGAGCTCGGCTGTCCACCGCAAGGCATCCTACTGCCAGTCCCAGCCCCTATGCCTTGGGGTGCCTCCTTTGAAAAAATTAAGTGTCCAAACTACAGGTGGTGTAGCTTGCTTAACAGCCGGGATAATCCACTGACTAGCAGACACTGCTACTAGGCACAAAGTATTTCCTGGGCTAGATGCAGTTAAAAATTTGTAATTAAATACTCTCGTTGGATGCTGAGAAAGCATTCCATAGAGTCTCCTGGCACGCCATATATGATTCTCTTAAAAAGCTTGGGGTAGGGGTCTAGGGGACCCTTTTATAGCCAAAATCACGGCCCTGTATCGCAATACGTCACCTAGGCTGAAGATAAATGGAACTGTAGCACCCTGAGGGCTCGGTTGCTACAGAGGTATTGCACCTCACCCAGAGGTGTGATATCTCACTCTCAGGTAAGGATGGAGTGTGGATCAGGACCCGACACCTGCATGCATTACACCACATTGCCGTGGGGCAGGGCGACCAATATGCCCCTGAGATGGGCACGACAGTCCCTGTCCCTGGCTGGAGTGGGGGGAGGGAACACTGAGGAAGGGGAACCCTGTAGTGCAGGAGCAGGGAGGAAGCAGTTCCTGGGTGCATTGAGAAGGGAGTATAAAAGGTGGGCACCATCTTAGTTCAGTGCAGAGAAGTCTGAGCAGAAGTGGCAGGGAGCAGGGGCTCTGCATGAGCTCTGCTCCGGAGGCGGGCCTAGTAACAGAGGCCCAGGCCTGGAAGAGGGAGAAGGAAGGAAGAGGAGCGGAGAAGGCTCCAGGAACGAGGAACGAAGGGATCCCAGGGGTGCGGACGGGCGAGTCGCCACCGCACGCCCGAATCCACCTGCATGGAGGGGTCAGGCCAAAGGGGGAGACCGGTCCCCGAAACTAGTGGAGGCAGGAAACAACCCTCAGCTAGAAACCGGAGGCTGTGACATTTTATGTGGCGCAGCCCCTCGCTACACCCGCTAGGAGGGCAGCACATAGGGTCAGGGAAACTGGCGCCAAGTTTACCAAGAGGAGGCCCGAGGCAGCCGGACAGAAGTGTTGGTAAGAAAGGCCAGACAAAGGACACACAAAGGGGGTCCTGTGAAGCGCTCCAAAGTTATCTGGGAGTTGTCTGAGCCCCTCACCAGGTGAGCACAGTACGACGTGGGCAGCCGTTACCTGCAGACGTGGTCTGGATAATAAGAACTGTGAGTAAAGGCCCTGGACTGCATCACTGACTCCGTGTCGTTACTGCTGCTGCCCTGCACCATCACCCCCATCCTCCGCATACACTGCCCTGAGGCTATACTCCTCCCGTGGGGAGTTATGCTACGCTCTGCTGCATCCACAACACCAGCCTCAGCGGTCTGCCCTGCAGCGGCGGTTCACTCTGACCGCAATCCACGGGTGGCGTAGTCGGACATTTAAACATCAAAACCACATAAATAGTTCCGCCACTGGTTTGACCACCCTGAGCCACGGAACCGGGTCGCCGCCACGAAGACTACAACCACCAGCATCCACCAAAAAGGGTCCGGCTCCGGGTGTCCCAAGGCGCAGGGGGTGCATCAGAACATTTTCATCACCTTTCACAATCACCAATGGGACAAGGCAGGGATGTCCTCTGTCCCCTCTCTTATACATCCTAGTGACGGAGCACCTGCTCTCATCAATTCGCCATAACCCCAATATTAGGTGGATTGAGGTGGGAGGCACAGAGTACAAGTGCTCTCTATTTGCTGATGATGTCCTAGTATATATCACTCAATCACATATATCCATCCATGCTGTTATGGCTGAAATAGATCACTTTGTTACATGGTCAAATTTTAAAATCAATGCAGCGAAGTCTGAGGCCCTCGATGTCTCCCTCCCCAAATCCATATAGGATTCCATCCAGTCCAACTTTCCCTTTGCCTGGCCCTCACAGGGTATCAAATACTTAGGAATTCCTATTCATAGAGACCTCTCCCATCTATGTTATCTTAATTTTGGGCCCTTTATTGAACAACTCCATACAGACCACGGTTGGCAAGTTAGAACTGTAAGATTCACTACGTGAACCACTGGTGTTTTGTGGAAAAGCACATGTACACTGTGTTCCAAATTATTATGCAAAAAGTGTTTAGGAGTGATAAGGGAAGAATTTGTTTGTTTGTCAGTTAAACTCATTGATGGTGATGTGTGTCAGGGCTCTTTATATCACTGTAAGCAATTGCAGACACCTGTGCTAATTAGTTTGGCAGGTGTGTCCAATGAAAGGCAAGACTACTTAAGAAGGCTGTCTCACATTATTAAGCAGCCTACATTTTCTGCCAAAATGGGAAAGAAAAAGGATGTGTCGGCTGCTGAGAAGCAACAAATTGTGGAGTGTTTAGGTCAAGGCATGACTACAATCAACATTGTGCGATGATCAGGATGAAGTGTCTTGGCAATCAAGAAGTATGTAGCTGATTCACAGTACACACGTGTGCGTGCTGATAAGGGCAAATTGAGGACTCTTTCCTACAGGCAATTACGTCAGGTTAAAAGAGCAGCGGCAAAAAAGCCTTGTCACAGCAGCAGACAAGTTTTTGAAGCTGCTGGTGCCTCCAACGTCCCCTGAACAACAAGATGCAGGGTCCTTCAGAGGTTTGCAGCTGTGCATACGCCATCCTGTCGACCTCCTCTATCCACTTCACACAAGCAGAAACGGCTCCAGTGGGCCAAACATTACATGAAGACTGATTTCAAAACTGTTTTGTTCACGGATGAGTGCCGTGCAGCGCTCGATGGTCCAGATGGATGGAGTGGAGGATGGCTGGTTGATGGACACCCCACGCAAACACGGCTACAGCGCCAACAAGGAGGAGGTGGAGTAATGTTTTGGGCTGGAATCATGGGGAGAGAGATTGTCGGCCCCTTTAGGATCCCTGAAGGCGCTAAAGATGAACTCCATAATGTATGTGGATTTTCTCAAACAGCACTTCCTGCCATGGTTCAAGAAGAAGAACCATGTATTTCACAGCAAGATCATTTTTTTGCATGATAATGCACCATCTCATGCTGCACATAAAACATCTGCATCTCTGGCTGATATGGGCATAAAAGGGGACAAACTTATGGTGTGACCCCCATGCTCCCCTGACCTCTACCCCATTCAGAACCTCTGGAGCATCATCAAAAGGAGTGTCTATGATGGCGGGAGGCAGTTCACATCTAAGCAACAGCTCTGGGAGGGTATTCTGTCCTCATGCAAAACAATTGAAGCAGAAACCATCCAAAACCTGACAAATTCAATGGACGAGAGAGTTCAGAAGCTCCTTTCGAACAAGGGGTCCTATGTGAAAATGTAACATCACCTAGAATAAAGTTTTGAGTTGAAAACTGTTTGATTTCAGTTTCTAATAACCTGCTAATGCTTATAATTTCAAAAATGACCATTTTTTTGGTCTTTATTAAAATGAAAAGGTTGATCGAAAAGTTTGGGGGATCTAAGAGTGTGGCAACCCAGTAGTCATGATTACTTCGAATTCTGACAATATGAGGGTCATGTTGCAGGTAGTGCAGCAAGAAGGCACTTATGTGTCTTGCGCATCTCGGAGCCCCAAAATTATTTTCCGGGCTAAATGCAGCTAAAAATTATTATTAATTTTAAATCTGGTGGAGCTTAGTATAGATGGGCTAATAGGATCAGTGCTGCACACTGCTACAAAGCCCAAATTATTTTCCAGTCAAGATACAGATAAACATGATTAGTAATTTGAAAGCTTAAAACGGTTGGTAGGGTGATTTTAACCAATCATCAAGCTTTTACTCTCCCCAGGATGACACAGGGGTAGAAAAGTCGTTTCGAATCCATGATTTGTTCATCTTTATGAACGTGAGTCTGTCTACATTATCAGTGGAGAGCCGCGTGCGCTTATCTGTCAGCACACCACCAGCAGCGCTGAACACACGTTCAGACAGAATGCTGGCTGCGGGGCATGACAAGATCTCCAAGGCGTAAGTGGCTAGCTCCGGCCATTTATCCAGATTGGAAGCCCAAAAAGAGCAAGGGTCCAGTGACACAGTCATGGCTTCAATGTTTACTTGGAGATACTCCTGTACCATCGTCTCTAGGCGTTGACTATGTGTCAGACTTCTTGTCTCCTGTGGCCTTGCAAAGGATGGGCTAAAAAAGTGGTGAAATGATTCCGCAAAATTGATGTTACCAGCAGATACTGTGGTTCTGTTACGGTTTGAGTGCTGAACACTTGACGGTCCCACGGTTGGCAAGATGGAACTGTGAGATTCACTACGTGCACCACTGGTGTTTTGTGGAAAAGCACATGTAAGATTCTGCAACAGTCTCTGCTGATACTCCTGCATGCGTGCATCCCTTTCTATGGCAGGAATAATTTCTGCAAATTTACTTTTGTACCGGGGATCTAACAGTGTGGCAACCCAGTAGTCAGGATTATTTCTAATTCTCACAATTCGAGGGTCATGTTGCAGGTAGTGCAGCAAGAAGGCACTCATGTGTGTTGCGCATCCAGGAGCACCAAGTCCCTGTTGTGTTGGTGGCGAGGTAACAATCATGCTTCCTTCCTCTGTCCTCTCCCCCCAACCTCGCACAACAGAAATGTGATCAAGGTCTCCCTCATCTGATGAGTCTTCCATCAGTTCGTCCTCCACTTCTTCCTGGGCTCCTGCACCTTCCTCATTAGTTTGGCTGCTACCATGCGCCCTGGTTAAACCATCTCCCCCACCCTCACATGCCTGCCGCCTTGGTGCTGCCGACCGTCTGGACCTTGCAGATGTTAGCCCTTCCGCATACAACTCCTCCTCCTCTACTTCCTCCACCTCCTCTTGTGCCACCACCTGACTCCGAATTCTGTTTAACATGTGCTCCAGCATGTAAATCACCAGAATAGTCATGCTGATAATGGCATCGTCAGCACTAAACATCTTCGTCGCCATTTCAAAACTGGGCAGAAGGGTGCATAGGTCCCTGATCTGAGACCACTCCTCCAGCGTGATTTGCCCCACCTCCGGATCTCGTTGGCCTAGGCTATACGTCAGAACGTAGTGCACCAGGGCTTGTCGGTGCTGCCACAGTCGCTGCAACATGTGCAGAGTTGAATTCCACCGGGTAGGCACATCGCATTTTAGCCGGTGAAGTGGCAGGCCCAACGACTTCTGTAGAGATGTAAGTCGCTGAGCTGCGGGATGCGAACGGCGGAAGTGAGCACACAGCGACCGTGCCCTCTGCAGAAGGCCATCTAGTCTGGGATAGTGGGCTAAAAATTGCTGGACAACCAGGTTCAACACGTGAGCCATACAAGGCACGTGTGTGACATTGCCCCGGCGAAGGGCCGCACCCAGGTTTGCAGCATTGTCGCACACGGCCTTCCCTGGTTTCAGGTCCAGTGGAGACAACCATTCATGAAATTGGTTCTCCAGAGCTGACCACAACTCCTCAGCTGTGTGACTCACATTTCCCAGACATTTCAAAGTAAAAACCGCCTGATGACGTTGAGCCCTACTGCCAGCATAGTAAGGAGGTGTGCAGGACCCCTTCTGCGCAGTTAGAAAGCTTGTGGCATGACCAGACAGGCTTTGGGTGCAGGTGGAAGACCAAGAGGAGGTTGAGGAGGCAGAAGCAGTGGAGGAAAAATGACATAAAGAGGATTGACGCACAACTCGTGGGGACGGCAAGACTTGGACAGCAGCCCCTTGTCCTGCTGTCACCATAGTTACCCAGTGCCCAGTCAGCGACATGTAACGCCTCTGTCCATGCCTACTCGTCCAAGTGTCTGTGGTGAAATGCACCCTGTCACACACAGAGTTTCTCAAAGAAGCGGTGATGTTGTGTGCGACATCCTGGTGGAGCGCAGGCACACCTTTCTTTGAGAAGTAGTGCCGACTGGGCATCTGGTACTGGGGCACTGCGACGGACATAAGGTCTCGAAAATCCTCTGTGTCCACTAGGTGGAAAGGCAGCATTTCTGTAGCCAAGAGCTTGCAGATGGTGAAATTCAACCTCTTAGCTTTCTCATGGCTAGGAGGAAATGGTCTTTTACTTGTCCACATCTGAGGGACCGAGGGCTGGCTATTGTGCTTAGACGGGGTTGATAAGGGTGTCCCCGGCAAACTGCCGGTCTGTGAGGAAGATGCAGGCGGACATGTTAGGTTGCCTTGATCCAAAGGTGGTGCTATCGATGTCGGACAGCGCTCAACACCAGCTGGTGTTACCACCTCCAAAGAAAATGGTGACCTGCCAATCACGCTGGCTGTTGCGGGTAAAGAGGTGGCAGGTCTGCGCCCCAAAACAGGTGTGACTGCTGTCCCCCCAGTCACAGAGGATGAAGAGGCCGCGGATGCACAAGATATGGCAGACGGTGGTTGGCCCGGCCGGCTAGGCCGCATTGTAGCACACCGAGCTTCCCACTGCAACTTATGCTTCATGTCCATGTGCCGGTTCATGCATGAAGTACTCAAACTATGTATTTTTTGGCCTCTACTTAGCTTTTGCTGACAAATGTTACAGATAACACGAGTTGGGTCATCTTTATCGATCTGAAAAAATGCCCAGGCTATGCAAGGCTTAGCACCCATGCGACCTGAAGAGCCACCACGATTTGTGGTGAGAGGCAGAGTTGTGTTTGAGGATGCAGTTGTTGACGTGCTTCCAGTACTACGTCTCTGTCCAGGAAGGCGCAACCTGACCTCGTCGTCACTAGCATCTTCCTCCACCTCCTCTGCTGACCTCATCTCTTGGCTGACTGTGGGTTGACAGTAAGTGGGATCTCCAACCTCATCATCATCACCCTGTGCGTTATCACACCCGTCGTCCTCAGAGCCAACCTGTTCCTGCCCTGACAAAAAACTAAAGTTGTCGCTCCAATCAGGTATTTGAGTCTCATCATCGTCTTCCTCATTGTCTCCACCAACAGGAGTTACAGTTTGGGAATGAGGGTCTACATTATGGTCAGAACCTTCTGCGTCTGGTCCTGGATCCGATTCATAAAGATTCTGGGCATCAGTGCAGATCATTTCCTCGTCTGGATTCACAGAAGCGCTGGAGTCGACCTCTGATTCCCAGGCTATAGTATGAGTAAACAGCTCTGCAGACTCAACCATCTGTTCTACCTCATACTCAGATGGGCAGCTGGAGATTTGGGAGCTGTGAGGAAGCAAGTGCGATTGGGGTGACACCTTTGAGGACTGGAGTATTTGTGATGTTGAAGTTGATGTGGAGGAGAGCCCACTTAAAGGAGCACTTGATATCCGTTGAAGCACCTGCTGTTTTTGTGCCTCATCTGGAATTTGTAGCGATTGGCGTGGCCGTAAGAAAGGGATCTTATCACATTGTCCGCTAAAAGAAGTAGACATTTTAGTTTGGCTGGAAGATGGTCTTTCTTCTGCAGATGTTACTGTTGCTTTAACACCTACCCCACGGACACAACCTTTTTTCCCCTTCCCAACATGCCTATCCCCCTTTCCACCAGCAGCAGGCCTTTTTCCACTCATTTTGGTGGTTAATTCACAACTCTGGAGTTGTTTGCACAAAAAAACAATGGATGGGAACCGAGCAGAGCTGAGTGGCCAAACTGTGGTATTAGGCCAAATCTATTGGCTGGGTTAGATGCAGAAAAAAAATTATATTCAATTTGCAACCTGATGGAGGTCAGTATAGATGGACTAATAGAGAAAGTCCCACACACAGCTAGAAGCCCAAATATTTTTTCAGAGGTAGATGCAGAAAAAAAAATATATTCAGTTTGCAACCTGATGGAGGTCAGTATAGATGGACTAATAGAGAAAGTCCCACACACTGCTAGAAGGCCAAATATTTTTTCAGAGCTAGATGCAGAAAAAAATTATATTCAGTTTGCAACCTGATGGAGGTCAGTATAGATGGATTAATAGAACAAGTCCCACACACAGCTAGGAGCCCAATATTTTTTCAGAGGTAGATGCAGAAAAAAAATATATTCAGTTTGCAACCTGATGGAGGTCAGTATAGATGGACTAATAGAGAAAGTCCCACACACTGCTAGAAGGCCAAATATTTTTTCAGAGCTAGATGCAGACCAAAAATTATTTTTAATTTGCAACCTGATGGAGGTCAGTATAGATGGACTAATAGAGAAAGTCCCACACACTGCTAGAAGGCCAAATATTTTTTCAGAGCTAGATGCAGAAGAAAATTATATTCAGTTTGCAACCTGATGGAGGTCAGTATAGATGGATTAATAGAACAAGTCCCACACACAGCTAGGAGCCCAATATTTTTTCAGAGGTAGATGCAGAAAAAAAATATATTCAGTTTGCAACCTGATGGAGGTCAGTATAGATGGACTAATAGAGAAAGTCCCACACAATGCTAGAAGGCCAAATATTTTTTCAGAGCTAGATGCAGAAAAAAATTATATTCAGTTTGCAACCTGATGGAGGTCAGTATAGATGGACTAATAGAATGATGCTATGCCCAAAAGATTTTACTTCACTAGGTGCAGTAAAAAAATTGGTATTCTATACACAGGTGGTATATCTTGCAACACAGATAGGCTACTCCACTGACTAACACACTCTGCAATAGGCCAAAAGGATTAGCTTTGCTAGATTCAGCCAAATGCTGTGAAAAAAACTTGCACAGCACTGGCACAGACCTGCCTGGCAAAAACTGATAGGAACTGATGTAACCTAGTCCTGAAAAGGACTCCAATTACAATTAGTCTTTACTCCCACAACCTATCTATTTAAGAGCACAGACCTCCCTGATAAAAGTCGTAGGAAATGCTGTAACCTAGTCCTTAAAATGAAAGGACTGCAATCACAACTATTCCCTACTCCCAAGCTATCTGTAGATTTGTGCGAAAATTGGCTTGAAATTAACAAGGTATAGCGCACACAGCAACAGCGGTGCCGTCTAACACGCAGCTGCAGCAGTGAGAAAATGGTGGCGACGGGGAAAATGGCTTGGTCTTATAGGGCAAGGACATGTGACATACACTGCCAATGACACATGCCCTTGCTTGTGTGAAAAAAGCACTTCGCTCCGTGTGTGCGCTGCTGATAGGCTGACAGACTGCACCTCCCCACTGTAAATGCGGGAAAGACAAAAAAAAATGGAGATCTTCATTATTCCTGCAGAGATCCATCCCCTGCCCCTCCCCCCACCCCGCTGTACACTCAAACTGCGTATTAACATTAATTTTCATCATTACTGAGAAAAAATCCAGTTATGATTTTGGTGCACGAACAGTTATCGAACATAACCTCGAACAGCCGAATTTTTCTCAAATCGTTCGTGTTCGCCGAACGGCTCGAACACCGCCCAAAACAGCTCGAATTTGAGATTGGCGAACAGTTCGAGTAGAACAACGCTGATCTCTACTCAGAACGTCTTAAAAAAAATATTAATTCCTGCTATTCCATTTGATTGGGCTAAACCTCTATGCCTTTATTGTCTCCCCCACCTCCCCCAATACATTCTACATTATTCTTAGTTGTTTTCCTTCATGTAGAATTAACCTACAAGGAAAGAAAGGGTTTATTTTCATTCCGATATTTCTGTCCCATTGACTTGCATTGGTTTCTGGTATCGGAATCGGCAATATCCGATACTTTTTCGTTATCGGTCCGATCCAATATTTCCCAATATCGGAAGGTATCGCTCAACACTACTAAGGGGTAACATTTCTCGTTGTGAAGAGTGACACCCCGGCTCTGGCATACCAATGTGAGGAGGCTTATTCCCCGTGCAATGCTCCTCTGGGAAATTAAATATGCAAATTGCCTCTTCAGAGAGGAAGAGGACTAGAACTCTATAGCGCCACCTGTTGGAAGCAGTAATCCTACAAGTCACTATAGACGCTTTAACAAGCCTTACAATATGACTTACAATAAAAGCCAAAGCAGAATCTCAATTTGCAGACACTGTGTTTCTGGGTATTGCCCCTCGTCAGCACAAAGTATGAGAACTGATTTGGCTAGGTGAGAGGCTATGGATAAATAGTGATAAAAATTCCCAATGCTTTGAAATGCTTATTTCCCAGTGCAATGAGAAGATGAATCTTTGATTTAGCAAATCAGAGACAATGATCACCATGTCATAAATGGTGAACTTCCATGGACTTTCTGGTGGTCCTTGTCTTGCCGAGCTTGACTCTCCCTTCTTCTACCTTTACGAATTACATTTATATCATTGCATTTTTTTTCATCTCATCTCAAGGTCATATCATATCATACATATATCATGTGAGCATTAATGTTCGGATTCTCAGTTACGCTTCCTTTTTTTGGGAAACGATTAGGATTTTCTGTGACTGTACACATCACTGGTCTAATGTGTAAACTATTCCTTAATGTGCAGGCTCCTAATTCCCGCAGGAAATGTTGCATTGCTTTTGTTGACTGAGAGAAACAAAATCACAGCATTAAGGAGCTGCAGTAGACGCCTTTCTCCATTAGCCAATTGCCCATCTATTTCCATGAAACGATTGTATGTTTTACTAGGCGCCGCTTTCCAGGAATTGTAAAGGGGAAAGACATTTTATTCACCGCACACTTCATGGGAGGATTCATGGTCTCATCTTTATTGTTAGCATCTCACGTTAATAACCATAATAAAAGTGTGCACCATTGTGTAATGACTAATAGTCAATAAACTCTTTCATACACTGTGATATACAGGTGCATCTCACTAAATTAGAATATCATCAAAAAGTTAATTTATTTCAGTTCTTCAATACAAAAAGTGAAACTCATATTATATAGTCATTACAAACAGAGGGATCTATTTCAAGTGTTTATTTCTGTTAATGTTGATGATTATGGCTTACAGCCAATGAAAACACAAAAGTCATTATCTCAGTAAATTAGAATACTTTATAACAGCTTGAAAAATGTTTTTAAAATCTGAAATGTTGGCATACTGAAATGTATGTTCAGTGTCTGCACTCAATAAATCGTCGGGACTCCTTTTGCATCAATTACTGCATCAATGCGGCGTGGCATGGAAGCGATCAGCCTGTGGCACTGCTGAGGTGTTATGGAAGCCCAGGTTGCTTTGATAGCAGCCTTCAGCTCGTCTGCATTGTTGGGTCTGGTGTCTCATCTTCCTCTTGATAATACCCCATAGACAATCTATGGGGTTAAGGTCAGGCGAGTTTGCTGGCCAATCAAGCACAGTGATACTGTTGTTTTTAAACCAGGTATTGGTACTTTAGGCAGTGTGGACAGGTGCCAAGTCCTGCTGGAGAATGAAATTTCCATCTCTAAAAAGCTTTGCTGTGCTGACGTTGGTCTTGATAACACAGTGGACCTACACCAGCAGATGACATGGCTCCCCAAACCATCACTGATTGTGGAAACTAGACCTCAAGCAGCTTGGATTGTGGCCTCTCCACCTTCCTCCAGACTCTGGGACCTTGATTTCCAAATGAAAATTGGAACTCTGGGACCTTGTGGAGTGTGTCAATGGCTGCCTTCTGGACATCTGTCAAGTCAGCAGTCTTACCCATGATTGTGGAACCTACTGAAACAGACTAAGGCACCTTTTTAAATGCTTAGGAAGCCTTTGCAGGTGTTTTTTGTTAATTATTTTGATTTACTGAGATAATGACTTATGTATTCATTGGCTGTAAGCCATAATCATCAACATTAACAGAAATAAACACTTGAAATAGATCACTCTGTTTGTAATGACTCTATATATGAGCTTCACTTTTTGTATTGAAGAACTGAAATAAATGAACTTTTTGATGATATTATAATTTAGTGAGATGCACCTGTATACATAGACTAGCTATTGAACCCATTCTATGCCTGGGTGGAGAGCATTTTTATTGGTATATGGTCTCCCATGCTGGTATGTGCTGCCCCCCTCCTGGTATTTGTGCTGCCCCCATCCTGTCCCCACCATCCTATCCTGGTATGCATAGCACCCCTCATCCCCATCCTGGTATGCATTGCACCCCTCATCCCTATCCTGGTATGCGTGGTACCCCTCACCCCCAATCCTGATATGCGTGGCACCCCTCACCCCCAATCCTGATATGCGTGGCATCCCTCACCCCCAATCCTGATATGTGTGGCATCCCTCACCCCCAATCCTGGTATGTGTGGTACTCCTCATCCCTATCCTGGTATGCATGGTACCCCATCACTCATCCCTATCTTGGTATGTATGGTATCCCTCATCCTGGTATGCATGGGCCCCTCACCAACATCCTGGTATGCATGGCACCCCTCACCCCCATCCTGATATGCATGACTGCTCATCCCTATCCTGGTATGCATGGCACTCCTCATCCCCAATCCTGGTATGCATGGCATCCCTCATCCCCAATCCCGGTATGGATGGCATCCCTCATCCCCAATCCCAGTATGGATGGCACCCCTCATCCCCAATCCCAGTATGGATGGCACCCCTCATCCCCAATCCCGGTACGGATGGCACCCCTCATCCCCAATCCCGGTATGGATGGCACCCCTCATCCCCCAATCCTGGTATGTGTGGTATCCCCCCTCATCCTGGTAGAAATGGGCCCCTCACTCGCATCCTGGTATGCATGGCTCCCTCACCCCGCAATCCTGGTATGCATGGTCCCCTCACCCCCAATCCTGGTATGTGTGGTACCCCTCACCCCCCAATCCTGGTATGTGTGGTACCCCTCACCCCCCAATCCTGGTATGTGTGGTACCCCTCACCCCCCAATCCTGGTATGTGTGGCCCCCTCATCCCTTTCACACTGTACACACACACATAAAAAAAATGAACAGTTATACTCACCTTTCTTCTCTGTGCTCCAGCGCTGCTGTATACTGTTCTGCCGGAGGCTAGGGGAGGAGTGCGGCGCCAGAACACCGCGCTGTCCAGCGCCATTTTGCTGAAGACACACTGCAAATGTGTCCTCAGTAAAATGGCGCCAGATAGCGCTATGCGCATGCGCCGATCCGATGCCTGCCGATCACTCCTGTCCTGGTCTCCGGCAAAGAGAGGCATCGCGGTAACGCTCCTTCCGGTCAGGTAAGTATGTAAGTATGGCGCCGGAGATCGTGGTATGAGTTTAGTGCCTATGAATACCGCGATCTCCGGCGCCATACACTCCTCTTACCTGTAACGGCTGGATGCGTGCTTCTGTCTGGAGCCAGACTGCGCATCCCACATGCGCAGTCTATCGAGGCTTCATACCGAGACACGCATCCCCGGTTATATTATAGATCAGCCATAATAATAAAACATCTGCCCAAGGCTACATTCACATGTACCGTACATGTGACAGAACCATGAGTGGTCTGTTTTTCTTGGACAGCAAAAGAACCCATAGTTTTATGGAGCCATACATTCATCAGTTTTAAAAACAGGTCCATGTCTGTGGTCCATGAGTATTTTCTTTTTCTCAACCTTTTTGCAGATCTGAATCTGTCATTAAAGTCTGCGGGGATCCATGTAAAACACGAAAGACAGACTTTGTATTTCAGAGATCCATCCGAGTTTCACCCATTTTTTATGGATACGTTTAAGTTAATGAATAAAAAAAAGTTCAGACAGTCCATCTGCTTCAGTGAAACAAAAAAAAAACAGATAAAGAAAAAAAACAGAAGCAACTAGGATGATACCTGAGGAAAAAAAATTGGTTCATTTCTCTCTAATGGTTACACTAACCTTTTCTTAGATGCAAAATCTCTTTCTTTTTCTCTGATTCACGCTCTTCTGAACAACTGCAGCTCTAGTAATTGATCTCCCGTTCCCCTCTCTAATGTATCCTGAATGCAGCAGCCAGGGTCATATCTGTCCATCCACTGCACCGATGCCTTCACCCTGTGCCAGCCATTGCACTGGTTGCCCATTTTCTTCAGAGTGTAATATAAATATATTTCTCACCCACAAAGCTCTCCACAATTCTGCAAAAAACTACTATTGTGTGGACAAATTATTAAGTACAAGTTAGGCAAAGCAAAGAAAAGAACTTACTGGGGAGAATATTATAGGTGGCTACATTACTCTGATTCCTAAAAAGTTGCCTGATGAAGCAGAGATGCTCTATTGTGAAAAGATTGCCTTTGGTATCAGAACAATTCTATTGGGAACAATTGATCTTTTTTGGCAGTTCTCCATTTTTCAATAGCAAAAAATAGAAGCTCAAAAATAAGACTTGGCTCCAAGCAGCTGCGATGCTGCTAATGTAAGAAATGCAACACCTTCCATGCAGATAGAGTGATACCGCTGACGGCATTCAGTTCATTTTCATTGATGCTTGATTCTTGTATTATATTTATCATTCGATATACTAAAAGGGATCAATAGCACTCTGCAACTTTTACTTGTCTTGGCAGCCCGCGTAGTCATTTCTTGAACTCAAAACTATTTAATCAGTCTTTAAATTTGTCGAGAGACAGCACACATGTAGTAGTGTTCAGCAAAAGATTCTGCTTTAGTGAAATGCAGAGAAGGGGGTTTATATACACGTCTGAATAAAGTAGACTCTATGCCAAAGGCAAGCTACAGTCACACTGGGAACCTGGTGTAACATAGTAACGTAGGTTGAATAAAGACCTAGGTCCATCCAGTTCAGCCTTTCTCCCCCAATTGTGCTCTCTACACTAACTTACTGGGACTAGGCCTCACAATGTATTATTGCCATTTTTATTATTGCTGCACTATTACAATTAAAAATTAACCCGTTTATAATTTTTTGATTAGTTTTATATTTTGTATTACTCTTAGGATTCTAATAATGGTATTACTAAAATCCCTATGCCTAAATCTATTGATCCAGAAGAAGGCAAAAACCCCAGGACACATTCAGTCAATTTGCATCACGGGGAAAAATCACTTCTTGACCCCGAGAAAAGTATGGTCTTTGGAAGGAATAAGTCATGTGCTAGTCCTTTGTACTGACCACACATATATTTATACATGTAAATGAGATCTCCTCTGAGGCGTCGTTTTTCTAAGCTAAACAAGCTCAACTTTTTCAACCTCCCATCATATGAGAGGCCTCCATCCTTGTAATAATCTAGTTGCCTGCCTTTGAACTGACTAACTTCTGAATATCCTTTTTAAAATGTGGAGACCAAAACTGGATCCCATATTCCAGATGTGGCCTCAGCAGTGATTTATAAAGGGGTAACAATACATTGGGATCGTGGGATTTTATTTATCTTTTTATACATCCTAAAATCTTGTTTGCTTTTGCGGCTGCTGCTTGACATTGAGTATTGCTGCTCAGCTTACTTGTAACCAGAATACCCAAGTTCTTTTCCTCTTCTGTAGTCACGAGTATACTCCTATTTAATGTATATGCAGCAATAGGATTACTCAGTCCTAGGTGCATTACTCTACATTAAACCTCATCTGCCAAGTATTTTCCCATCCAGTCATCTTATCCAGATCGTTCTGCAATATCGTAATGTCAAGATCAGCTTTTAATAAGTAGTTTGTATGTTCTCCCCGTGTTTGCGTGGGTTTCCTCCCACACTCCAAAGACATCCTGATAGGGAATATTAATAACAATGTTCCACAAATTGAGTCCTATGCGGTAATTTTGGTCATAAACTCAATATAAACATAACAAGCATGCTTTTTCAACAGGGACTTGTTCCCCAATAAAGAAAAACTGTATGAGTATATTATTGAACCATAAAATAAATTTTATTAAATCAAAATTAAAAAAACAATAAAATACAATACAGTGCTTCACAAAAAATGAGCGGACAGCAGAAAAGTTTTGTATGCACAGACAGTTAGTAAAAAAATATTTCATCAAAACCCTCATGATAAAAAGGATGCAAAGAGGACATGCTCTAATAGGTTGTTCAACAATAAAACAATTTAATTGCCACCAATAGCCTATAGTATAAAAACAACCCTTGTTTGCTGCACAATCATTTATTATTAAAAAATAAATAAATAATAATAAAAAAAAAAATCACATTATGTGCACATGAGAGACCGTTAAAGCAATAAATATCACCTGTGGAATACAGGAATAGGTAAGCATTAGTGTTGAGCGAGCATGCTCGACACTGCTCGGTACTGCTCGGTACTCGCCCGAGCATCACGCTACTCGGGATGTTCGGCGAGCACCGAGCATTTCCGGGTTACTCGGGCGGGAGCTCGGGTCTCCGCCCTGCATGTTTGGCGCTCTTTACAGAGCCAATGAACATGCAGGGATTGCCAGCCAGTCACTGTAATGCCGCAGCCATGTTGGTTGTGGGCATTACAGTGATTGGCTGGCCACACAGCGTCACCTCGAGTATTTAAAACCGGGCGCCGCCATCTTGGACACAGTCGCTCCAGATCAGACAGTGTAGGGACAGCGCTGCTGAGCTAGGGAGAGATTTATACTGCAAAATAGTTAGTGTAGGGTCTGTAAAGGCTGCCAGATCAAACAAACAGTCCTTCTCAGGAATAATATCCATCCCAGATATCAGGCAGGCAGGCTGTATAGGAGACGCAGTGGTTATACCAGCAAACGCTGCATTACAGTTCTGTGTGCTCCTGTTGCTGAAATTGCTGGACTTAGCTCCAGGTCTCGGGGGCCAGGAAAAATCCTTTTTTTTCATCTAAATCCTCTTTTTTTTTTTTTTTTTTTTAAGTGTGTCGCTCGCTGTTCAGCTGAAACTCCTAAACCCTTCATCCAGTTTTAATGTGGATACCCTCAAATGAAAGCTGAAAGTCTGAACTTCAACTGCATCTGAATTGTTTTGTTTAACCCCTTAACCCCCGAGGGTGGTTTGCACGTTAATGACCAAGCCAATTTTTACAATTCTGACCACTGTTACTTTATGAGGTAATTACTCTGGAACGCTTCAACGGATCCCCCTGATTCTGAGATTGTTTTTTCGTGACATATTGTACTTCATGATTGTGGTAAAATTTCTTCGATATTACTTGCGTTTATTTGTGAAAAAAATGTAAATTTGGTGAAAATTTAGAACATTTTGCAATTTTCAAAATTTGAATTTTTATGCCCTTAAATCAGAGATATGTCACACAAAAGAGTTAATAAATAACATTTCCCACATGTCTACTTTACATCAGCACAATTTTGGAACCAACATTTTTTTTGTTAGGGAGCTATAAGGGTTAAAAGTTGACCAGCGATTTCTCATTTTTCCAACAAAATTTACAAAACCATTTTTTTAGGGACCACATCACATTTGAAGTCACTTTGAGAGGTCTTTATGACAGAAAATACCCAAAAGTGACACCATTCTAAAAACTGCACTCGTCAAGGTGCTCAAAACCACATTCAAGAACTTTATTAACCCTTCAGGTGCTTCACAGGAATTTTTGGAATGTGGAAGAAAAAAATTAACATTTAACTGTTTTCACAAAAATGTTACTTTAGACCCAATTTTTTTTATTTTCACAGGGGTAACAAGAAAAAATGGACCCCAAAATTTGTTGTGCAATTTCCCCTGGGCACGCAGATACCCCATATGTGGGGAAAAAACACTGTTTGGGCGCACGGCAGGGCTCGGAAGGGAAGGAGCGCCATTTGACTTTTTGATTGTAAAATTTGCTTGAATAATTAGCGGACGCCATGTTGCGTTTGGAGAGCCCCTGTGTGCCCAAACATTGGAGCTCCCCCACAAGTGACCCCATTTTGGAAACCAGACCCCCCAAGGCACCTATCTAGATGCATAGTGAGCAGTTGGCACCCCCAGGTGCTTCACAAATTGATTCGTAAAAATGAAAACGTGGAAAAAAAATACTTTTCCATTTCTACAAATCAATTTGTGAAGCACCTAAGGGTTCCAAGTGCTCACTATGCATCTAGATAGGTGCCTTGGGTGGTCTAGTTTCCAAAATGGGGTCACTTATGGGGGAGCTGCAACGTTTAGGCACGCAGGGGATTTCCAAACGCAACATGGCGTCCGCTAACAATTTGAGCCGATTTTCCATTCAATTTGTTAGCGGACACCATGTCGCATTTGGAGAGCCCCTGATGTGCCTAAACAGTGGAGCTCCCCCCCAAGTGACCCCATTTTGGAAACTATACCCCTCAAGGATTTTATTAAGGTGTATAGTGAACATTTTGAACCCAGAGGTACGACACAGAATTTGATAACATTAGGTCATCATATTGAATAAGTTGTCATTAGTCTTGAGCGCAAGTGCTCGCTTCTTGAGTTTGCATCAGGTACTCAGGTATGCACCATGTACTGCGTGTGCTCGAGTGACATGCTCGAGTCCCCGCCCGGATGTTTCACAGTTATTAGACACCCAAAAAAACCATGCGGGGATCGCTCGTGCATGGCAGGCAATCCCCGCAAAGTTTTTTGGGCCGTGAAGCATATGGGGCGGAGACTCAAGCATGTCACTCAAATACCCACGATACTCAATGCATACCAGAACACCCGATGCAAACTCAAGTAGCGAGCACTTGGGCTCAACACTAGTCGCCATATTGTCATCTTTTTTTCTTACTTTTGAAAAAAATCCCAACCCCATCACAACCCTAACCCGTAGCACAACCCTAACCCGTAGCACAACCCTAACCCGTAGCACAACCCTAACCGTAGCACAACCCTAACCTGACAGTTTATTTTTTACACCGTTCCTCATGCGGTATAAGTGATTAGACGACCTTATTCTTCGGGTCGGTGAGACTACAGCGATACCAGAATCATATGGGGTTTTTATGACTGACAGCTGTCACACACTAAAAGACGCATTTTTTGTAAAATCTAGTTTTTGCATCGCCATATTTTGAGAGCTATAATTTTTCCAGATTTTGGCTGAAAGTCATGTGATGGCTTGTTTTTTGCGGGATGAGTTGACGTTGTTATTGGTGCCATTTTCATGCACGTGACATTTTTTGATCGCTTTCTATTCCGATTTTTGGGAGGCAGAATAAGCAAAAACCAACAATTCAGGAAGTTTTTTTTATTTATTTATTTTTTTTATTCTGTTCCGCGTGTGGTAAAAATGATAAGGCAGCTTTATTCTTCGGGTCAGTACGTTTACAGCGGTACCACATTTATATCGTATTTCTATGTTTTGCACTTTTACATAATAAAAGCAATTTTATAGAAAAAATTATAGTTCTCAGAATAAAGCTATGCTAAAAATTAACTTTTTTATTTTTCGGCTGATGGAGCTGTATGGCAGCTTGTTTTTTGCGGGACGAGATGACGTTTTCAGCGGTACCATTTTTATTTATATTTATCTTTTTGATTGCGTGTTATTCCATTTTTTATTTGGCGGTATGGTGATAAAGCATTGTTTTTTGCTTCGTTTTTTTTTTTTTTTTACCGTATTCACTGAAGGGGTTAACTAGTAGGACAGTTTTATAGGTCAGGTTGTTCCGGACGCGGCGATACCAAATATGTGTACTTTTATTGTTTTTTTTTTTTATAATAATATTTATTGATGGGTACATTATATTTTTATTTTAGGTGGATTTTTTTATTTATTTATTTCATTTTTTTTTTTTTTTCACTTTCTGATAGTTTTTATACTTTATTACTTTGTCCCACCATGGGACTTTCACTTTTTTTTCTCTGATCGCCTGCATGGCACAGGAATGCAGCACCATCCCTGTGTCATGCAGGCTGTCAGCGCTGGACAGGGAGAAGATTGTTTGGAGATGCACTGCTCATGTCCAAAAAATCTTCCTGCTGTCTCGTGACCCGGATGTTGTCATGACGACATCGGCAGACAGCGCTGGAAGCCAGAAGAGGAGGTGAGTATCTGCAATCACCTCCCCTTGCCTCCGCAATGCTGCGATCGACTTCGATCGCAGCATCACGGGGGTTAATGTGCTGGGAGCGGTGCGTGACCACTCCCTGCACATAGTACCGGGTGTCAGCTGTGACAATCAGCTGACACCCGGCGGCGATCGCGCCCGCACAGCCTGTCTGCGCGCGCGATCGCCATGACGTACTAATACGGGTCTGGCTCTTAAGTCCCAGGGCACAGACGCGTATTAGTACGTCAAATGTTGTTAAGGGGTTAAAATTCATTGTGGTAATGTCTAGAACTAAAATTAGAAAAATGTTGTCTCTGTCCAAATATATATGGACCTAACTGTATATATTTAAAAAAGTCTGGTATACACCAGTAAATTATAACTGTGGTTTTGCTGTTCCACGGTAAAAAATCTCTATTATCCTGCTTTTGGCATTTTTTGCCATAAAAAAAGTAGTGTCTCCTGATTGTTCAGACACAAATATATCTGTTGAAAATAGTCTGGTGTAGGCCCGAGAAATACAAGTGTGGTTTTTCAGTTCCACGGGTCAAATCTCTGTATTATCCACTTTTGGGCCATTTTTACCTAAAAAAAAAACAGTTTGAGGGTGTCGCTCACTGTTCAGCCACAAATATATCTATTTACAATTTTCTGGTATACCCCATTAAACAATAACTGTGGTTTTGCCATTCCACGGTAAAAAAATCTCTATTATTCAGCTTTTGGTATTTTTTCCATAAAGAAAAACAGTAATAGTTTCTCCCTGATTGTTCTGATTGTTTAAAAGAGTGGGGTGTAGGCCAGAGAAATAGAACTGTGGTTTTCCTCTTCCACGGTTCTAATCTACTTTTTATTACCCTTTTTCCATTGATAGTGCGAGTGTAAGCTATTTTACTTCCTTTACAATAGGCAAGGGACGTGGAAGTGGACGTTCTGGTGATGGTGCATGCAGAGAACGGGGCTGTGGCCAAGGTGAAAATGTGCCACAACCAACAGCCACATCTTCTCGCTCCCACTTCTTGACCGAATTACTAGGGAAGCACAGAACAACACCAGTATTGTGAACTGATCAGTGTGAACAGGTTATTAATTGGATAGCAGATAATACTTCCAGTTACTTGGGCACCACCACCTCCGGTCTGTCTTCCACACGGTCAACTCTTAGTAGCCGTGAGTCTCGACTGCATACTCCTCCTCACCCTGATGCTCCTTCCTCCCACCATGCCGAGTGTCGTCAGACAGCAACTGATCCCAACTTGGACACTCTGAAGAGCTGTTCACTGGTCCATTTCCATATTTGTGCCCCTCGCCTGCTCCACTTGAAGTGGTGGAAGAGGAGATCCCATGTAGCGATGCCCAAATATTTGAACAGCCACAGGAAGTCAACGCTGGCAATTTGTCACAAGAGGTGGACGATGACGAGACACAATTGCCAGGAAGTGAGGAGGAGGATCGTGGTGCGCAAGTGGAAGAGGAGGAGGTGGTGGATGATCTAGTAACTGACCCAACGTGGCAGGAGGACATGCAGAGCGAGGCCAGCAGCACACAGGGTGAGGGAGGCAGAGTACCCCAAACAGGCAGGAAGAAGCAGTGTGGTGGCCGCACACAGAAGGCGGGCAACAGTTCCCGTTAACACCAACACGAGGGACGTTGCCAGTACAACCTGTAGGTCTTCCAGAGTCTGGAATTTTTTTAAAGACTCTGCTGATAACCCCAAAAAGGCCATTTGTACCACCTGCCATGCCAGCATCAGCAGGGGTGACAAAACTACCAGCCTGACCACCACCAGCATGATCAGGCACATGGCGGCAAAGCACCCGACTTTGTGGGGCGAACCCCAGGGTCCACGACCAGTGTCAGCGGGAGTCACCACTGCTTCTTCCGCTGTTGTGCGTGCAATAAAACCCCTGTTGTGTGTGCAAGGCAATCCCCTGTCCATACTGCATGCAAAGATGCCCCTTCCTCTCAGTCTTCACTTGTTATGGCAGTTTCTCAAGAAACAGCATCAACGTCCACATCCACGTCCCACCGCAGCGTTCAATTGTTCATATTCCAGACCTTTGAATGAAATCAGAAATTCGCAGCTAACGCCCCACAGGCCACAGTCTTAAATTTGCACATTTCACGACTGCTTGTCTTGGAAATGCTGCCTTTTAGGCTGGTGGAGACGGAATCCTTCCGCAACCTTATGGCGGTGGCCGTCCTTCGGTACTCGGTCCCAAGCCGACACTATTTTACCCGGTGTGTCATCCCCGCACTACACAAGCACGTGTCCCAAAGCATCTGCCGTGCGCTCAACAACGCAGTTACTGGGAGAGTCCACCTCACAACGGACACGTGGACAAGTGCTTGTGGCCAGGGACGGTACATCTCCGTGACAGCACACTGGGTAAACATAGTGGAAGCCGGGACCCAGTCAGACCTTGGGACGGAACACATCCTCCCCACACTGAGGATTGCGGGCCCTATGTCAGTCAGAGTTGCCCCCACAGTGTACAGCTCCTGCGCACCATCCTCCTCCTCCTCATGTTCAGCCTCCATCTCAGATATCATCACATCAGTTACAAGCTGGAAGCACTGCAGTACTGCCTCCGCCAAGCGGCAACAGGCTGTGCTGAAACTCATAAGCTTAGGTGATAAACCTCACACTGCTTGTGAGTTATGGACAGCTGTGAAAGAGCAGGCAGATCTGTGGTTGAGACCGCAGAACCTACATCCAGGCATGGTCGTGTGTGACAATGGCCGTAACCTGGTGGCGGCTCTGAGGTGAGGCGAGATCACACATGTACCATGCCTGGCTCATGTGCTTAACCTCGTGGTTCAGCGGTTTCTTAAATCGTACCCCGAGTTGCCAGATCTGCTTGTGAAAGTACGCCGCCTGTCAGCTCATTTTCGCAAGTCGGCTACAGCTTCCGCTGCCCTTGCTGTGTTGCAGCAGCGTTTGTAGCTTCTGTCACACCGACTGGTGTGTGATGTCCCCACCCGTTGGAACTCTACCCTCCACATGTTGCAAAGGATTTGTGAGCAGAAGAGAGCAGTTGTGGAGTACCAGCTGCAACAAGGCCGTCGATATTCAGGTCAGACTCCACACATAAGACCTCAGGAGTGGACCTGGATGTCTGACATATGTACCATCTTGACAAACTTTGAGGAGTCCACCAAGATGGTGAGTGACGCCATCATTAGCGTCAGCATTCCACTTGTCTGTCTTTTGCAACGGTCTCTGCAGAGAATTAAAGAGGAGGCATTGCAGCCAGAGTAGGATGAGATGGATCAAGAAGCCGTAGCGGTCGATTACATACAGCAGAGGTCACAGTTCGTTGACCAACCAAGGCGTACAAGCGAGAGAGGCGCAACTCCAATCCAGCAGAGGCAGGGGAACACTGTCAACGTTCTGAGATCCGCCCAGCTTACAGGCCCTGAGGCGCAGGCCTGAGGCGCGGTACTCTCACAAGGCGTGGAAAGTTTCAAAAGATGGTGAGGGAGTACCTTGCCGACCGTATCAGACTCCTCCGTGATTCCTCTGTGCCTTTTAATTATTGGGTATCCAAGCTGGACACTTGGAATGAACTCGCTCTGTACGCCTTGGAGGTCCTGGCCTGCCCTGCCGCTAGCGTGTTATCGGAGCGTGTTTTTAGTGCCGCTGGGGGAATTATAACTGATAAGCGCACTCGCCTGTCAACTGACAATGCTGACAAGCTGACCCTTATCAAAATGAACAAGGGCTGGATTGGGCCAGACTTCTCATCACCACCAAATGACAGCAGAGTAACAAAGTCAAATCCACTGTGTTATTTCGGGACGTGTATTCACATGCACCACTTCACACCCACACATGGGTATACGCTTCCTTATTTCGGCTGTTTTATGTTCTTCTCCTTATCCTTAGTCTCCACCACCACTATACCACCAGGGTGACCGTGGTCCATGTTGCCATTATTGAAAGTTCCTCCGTCCTTATTTTTGTAAGCTTTTGCTTGGAAGGCATAAGCAAAGACTGTGGCAGACCCACTCCCCAATAATGGGAATAATATTTTTTAAGATGCTGTACTGTATGGCTCTTGTAAGCTACTGGGACCTCCACGTCTCTTCTGAGGGGCATTAAAAGCATCTTGTTACACTACTCTTTACTCCACAGCTCTTCCAAGGGGCATTGAAATGTTGTTTTTAATTACCTCTAACCTCCACGACTCTTCCAACGGGCATTGCATTTCCTCCTAATTTTAGTCAGCTTTTGCTTTTCAATGCAAAGGCGAACACTAAGGGAGACCCACTCCCCAATAATGGGTAGAAGGTTTTTAGTACGCTGTAATCCACGTCTGTTTCAAGGGGCATTGCAGTTCCTCATAATTTTTGGAAAGCCTTCCATTCACTGCTTAGGCCAACAGTGCACAGGAGACCCAGTTGCTATAAATGGAAAAAAAGGTTTAGTTAACGCCCTCTGACCTCCATATCATTTCCAAGGGGCATTGGAGTGCCTCAAAATTTTTGGTAGGCATTGCACTCACTGTATGCCCTATAACTGTGTAGCCGAACTGCTCCTTTTGTTACAGAAACATATCCTACAAGACATATGTGGTTGACTGGCCTGATATTGATGTGAATGGTCCCTGTTCCTCCTGCTCTTTCTCCTTTGCCACCACCTCATCCATCATTCATCACCTGAAACTTTGTTTTAACGGGAGTCATAGAACTGGGATAGTAGCATGAAAACATCCAGCAATCCTCGGAGGAGGTAGGATATGCGCCAAAACGCTGACCACCTCAGGCCTAGCCGCTACTACATACATGCGCTTGCATTCCAAGAAAACAAAGCAGATGCTAACTTGCATCATCATCATCATGCTCCTCACCTTGGCACTCTCAACTCCCCTGATGGAGAAGCCAGGGCCCACCGGAGGAGTCTCGTTCTCTGGTGGGCTCGTTCAATGCTGCCCTAAAGCAGGCCGGGCTAAGAAAAGTGTGGGGGGAAGTTGACAGGAGAAATAGGTGCGGCTGGGGACCGTTTATGAACACTCGGCCACCCCCAGGCGGCTGGGGAAAAAGTATGGACACCCGGCCGCCAACGCAGCCATGACGTGGGGGCCAGATTCCGCCTCCACATGCCTAAAAGGCCCAATTTCAAGTGCAAGCAAGCAAACAGTATGGTATTTCAGCCTGGGGGTGGGTGGCAGGCTGCATACTTGCGCTTGCATTGCAAGGAATGGGAGAGGTACAATTGAACACTGCCCTGGGACAAGGACTTGAATGGGGATAGTTGCAAGTCTGCAACGACAGGTGCAGGGTGGGAGGCATCTTCGCATGTACCATGAACAGGGGTTTGGCATGCACACACTACACCGGAATAGGCTGTCCTTCCCACTAAATGTACTGGGGAGGGCACAGGTAATGTTTTGGTATGCGCGCTTAATCTTATGTATAAGGCACACCGGGATGAATAGGGGCGGCTGGGGACTGAGTATGGATACCTCGCTGCCGAAGCAGCCATGAGGTAGTGGCCAGCTTCGTCCTCCTCCAAACTAAAAGGCCCCATTTCAAGTGCAAGCTAGCAGTATGGCATTGCAGCCTGGGGGTGGGTGGGTGGGTGGCAGGCTGCACACTTACGCTTGCATTAAAAGAAAACAAAGCAGATGCTAACTTATCATCATCATCATCATCATCATGCTCCTCACCTTGGCACTCTCAACTCCCCTGATGGAGAAGCCAGGGCCCACCGGAGGAGTCTGGTTCTCTGGTGGGCTCGTCCAATGCTGCCCTAAAGCAGGCCGGGCTAAGAAAAGTGTGTGGGGGGAAGTTGACAGGAGAAATAGGGCGGCTGGGGACCGTTTATGGACACCCGGATGCCCCCAGGCGGCAGGGGACAGTGTGTGGACACCCGGCCGCGGGGCGGCTGGGGACCGAGTATGGACACCCAGCCGCCCCCTGGCGGCTGGGGACCGAGTGTGGACACCCGGCCACCGGCGGCTGGGGACTGAGTATGGATTCCAGGCCGCCAACGCAGCCATGACGTGGTGGCCAGATTCCGCCTCTACATGCCTAAAAGGCCCAATTTCAAGTGCAAGCAAGCAGTATGGTATTGCAGCCTGGGGGTAGGTGGGTGGTTGGCTGCATATTTGCACATGCATTGCAAGGAATGGGGGAGGTACAATTGAACAGTGCCCTGGGACGAGAACTTGCACGGGGATAGTTGCTAGTCTGCATCTTCTGATGCGGCAAGGATCACTTCTGAAGGGCACACTTTTAGGCAGTGACCTGGGTGTCAGAGATGCTTCCAGGGGTCTTCCCCATGCTGTTCCCATGTCTTTTCAGCACTGTATGCATGTGTCACACAGCACATGGCCAGATAAGGTTGTAAAATGTTAAAATGACATTTCCAGGTGAATGCATTTGTCACGGTTGAAAGCAATACAAAAGTGCAAAAACGCATAAAAAAATGCTACTTGTGAACATAGCCCAAGGTGTGGAGGAGTATTTTTTTTTTTGGTTATTTATTTTACCTTATACACAAGTCTTTACCCTGGAAAGGAACTTCCTTAACATATTTCACAGGAAAGCAGTTTCAGTTTTGTTTTAGAACGTTTTATTGTGAGCCCTTAAAAGTGGCTTAATACATCTGACCACGTTGTTGACAGCAGTGACCTGGGGGTCATAAATGCTTCCTGGGGCAATCCCCATGCTGTCCCCATGTCATTTGAGCACTGTCACTATCGTTTTGGGCACTTATTAGGCTTTTAAAAGACTGCCGGGGGTGCCGCCGCAAAAATGCTCGGGTCTCCCATAGACTAACATTGGGCTCGTTGCTCGGGTCGAGCACCCGAGTATCACGGCGAGCTCGGCCCGAGCTTCGAGCACCCGAGCATTTTAGTGCTCGCTCAACACTAGTAAGCATGAACAGCCTAGTATAAACAAGAATTTAGGTAGCTGCCAATGGAAAACTGTGTGTAGCTTTGTTGTCTATGTGACTATGTGGATGGATATAAATAAATGCGGAATAAATATCAGAGGGGTTAATACCTTAATAAAGTGCTCTGTGCCCCGACTCGCGTTTCGTCTAGCCTTCTTCAAGGTGCTATATGCTAGGGATAGGGAATGTAGATTGTGAGCCCCAAAAGGGACAGTGCCGATAATGTCCGTAAATGGTAAAGCGCTACATATGTTGGCACTAAATAAATAAAAAGATTATTATTATTATTATTAATATCCTACATAGTTTTGTGTCGTCAGCAAAGAATGACACTTTACTCTCAATCCCATCCCGAAGGTCATTAATAAAGAGGTTAAAAAGAATTGGTCCTAGCACAGATCCATGCGGTCCCCACTGCTGACTGTCCCATTTAGAGAACATACCATTTATGACAACTTTGTTTCCTATCATTTAGACAATTCCTTACCCATCTACATATAGTTTCTCCAAGTCCTTGCTTCTGTAGCTTCAGTATAAGGCTGCTATGTGGTACAGTATCAAATGCCTTTGCAAAGTCCTGATAAATAACATTGGCCGCATTACCAACATCCAGATTTGCACTTATCTCCTCATAGAACCCCAACATGTTGGTTAAACACGACCTATTTTTCATGAATACATGCTGATTATCATTTATAATATTATTCTCTGCTATATAACTCTGCAGGTCATCTCCTATGATGTCTTCAAAAACTTTGCACACTACTACTGATGTCAGACTTACCGGACGGTAGTTACCTGGAACTACCTTCTTACCTTTCTTAAATATCAGTACCACATGGGCTATCCGCCAATCCTGTGGCACTACCGTTGTTACAAGACAGTCTAAGAAAATGAGATTCAGCGGTTTGTCAATTACTGTGCTCAATTCCCTCAGTATCCGTGGATGAATACCATCTGGGCCGGTGGATTTGTCAATGTTTAATTTGCTCAGATGCAGGCGTACTTCTTTTTGTGTTAAACTAGCTATATCAGGTGGTGAACTTTGATTTTTGCCTTGTTGAAAGATCCCTGGAACAGACTGTTTGTTGGTGAACATGGATGAAAAGTGCCTGTTTAATATCTCAGCCTTTTCTTTGTCCTCTATAATTATCGTTATTATCGTCTTTTAAGGGGCTGAAACCATCTGATTATTTTGGCATTGATCTATGTCTAATTTTTTGGGGGATTTATTTTAATATCACTGGCGATTTGTTGCTCTGTAGATAACTTTGCTAGCTTGATTTCTTTTTTACATTTCTTATTTAGGCCTTTATACTCCTGAAATGCTATTTCTGTATTCTCGGCCTTCAAGATTTTGAATGCCCTTTGTTTTTGTCTTATTAAACTTTGCACTGTCTTATTTATCCATAATCGTTTCTTTTTATTTCTGGACATTTTATTACCAGAGGGTAAAAATTTTCTACAGAATTCTATCTAGTAGTATTTCCTTAAACATGCCTCATTTACGTTCAGTATCGCCAGTTACCATGACATGGTCCCAGTCTACACGATTAAGCTCTTCCCTTAATTTGTTGAAATCAGCTTTCCTAAAGTTCCAGGTTTTTGCATTTCCTTTTTGAAATGTTTTATTTAATATTACATTGAAACTTACCATATTATGGTTGCTGTTTCCCAAATGCTCCCGGACCTGTAGATCTGAAATTGTATCTGGTCTATTTGACAGTACCAGATCCAGCAGATTACCTCCCCTGGTTGGTTCATCTACCAGCTGAGAGAGATAATTGTCCTGAACTGTGGATAAGAACTTGCAGCTTTTAGCACAACCAGAAGATTCTATGTCCCATTGAATATCTGGATAGTTAAAATTCACCATAATAAGGACCCTATTATTATTTGCTGCATTTTTAATTTGTTGCAGCATTTGTCGCAGCTCCCCCCAATGTTGTCATTGAGCACAGGTTTTAAGTTGGATCTTACAAAAAAAGGTGTACGGTGTGTATTTTCGTCTTTCCTGTCCTTTCTAAATGTAGTATATCCTTTCACGTTTGTCAACCAGTCATGGCTTTCATCCACCCAGGTTTTTATAATACCCACCACATCATATTCCGTGACCGACATAAGAGTCTCCAGTTCATTCATTTTGTTTGTGAGACTTCTTGCATTTGCCAGCAGACATTTAATACTATTATCACATTTGCTACTCCTACTCAGCTCCCTACTTTCCTTGCATATCCCAGCCCCCCCTAGATCCTCTATAACCCCTGCTGTCCCACTCGCTGTCTACTCTATCTATCCCCTTATTTGCACGAATACCCTCCCTCCCCCCAGATCCTAGTTTAAAGGCTACTCCATCTGCCTGACCATTTTTTCCCCCAGCATAGCAGCACCCTCCCCATTGAGATGCAGCCCGTCCCTACGGTCCAGTTCTCCATGAACCCAAACCCTTCCTTCCTGTGTAGATGTGTTTAGGTGTCTGTTCGTGATATTACTCAGTTTATTAGGGAGTTTATTAGGGATTTGGAAGGTGTAGGCGAGTTCCCATTTTGGGGTCCTACGTGGTGGATTTAGAGCATAGAATGGAGACCAAGAAGACAAAATGGATCCTGTTCCCACAACACCATTACTGCTGAAGATCACAAGGGAAACTGGAATGAACCCCCCCTCCCTTTTCTACTACTACCAGGGATACCACCTGAAGGCTGACACTAACAATACATTGTTACAGATCCGAGTGGTGGAACCTCTGTGCTGCGGTGCCAGAGGGGCGTGACTAAGTATCTACTCGGCCAGACTAAGGTCGCACGGTGGCTCACTCAACTCCGTGAATCAGGGAGGAACCGAGCAGAGGGACCAGGTGCCACTCTGGGACCGACCTTGTATGAGAGCAGGTGACTCCCACGGGTCAGAAGGCAGGAACTGACCAGTACAGCGGATGAGCTCGGCAGGCAGGCTGACGGGTGGTCCGGGTAGACAAGCAGGCTGATTAGACTGATAGTCAGGCGAGTGCTCCGGGTAGACAAGCTGGCGGGCACAACAGGTAGCTGGCAGGTAACAGGCAGGTGCTTCCAGGTAAAGCAGGCTGGCGGGTACGGCAGGTAACAGGCAGGTGCTTCCAGGTAAGCGAGTGGGCAGAGCCCATAGACAGACTGGCGGACTGGACTGAAGACAGACTGTCGGGCTGGATAGTAGTCAGACTGGCGGACTGGACTGTAGAACAGGCTGGCAGACAGGACTGACTTGCAGAGGACCTGAGGGCTGAAGCAAAGTAAGTAACACAAAGCAACAACCTTGCACGGGCACCTTCATATTGGAGGAGGTGCCTTTTATACGGAAAGTTCTCCGGCCATTGACCAGGGACTTTAGGACGGCGCGTGCGGCCCCTTTAAGAGGGAGGGAGGGAGCGAGCTCGTGCGTGCGTGCCCTAAGCACAGAGCCAGGGAAGCTGCTTGCACCAGCAGCAGCTGTAGGGAGGCCAGAAGACGCTGGAGCAGAACCGCGGTGGTAAGGGGGAAGGCGTCTCTGCCTGGCAGAGGGCAGAGACGCCGATGCTACATACATCTTAGAAAAAAAAGAGCTGACTCCTCCCCACCAGGATATTCTTGGGCAGCAGACACCTAGTTATTCAGTTATTGAGGAGGAGAAAATGCAATAACCTCTCTCCTCCCACACAAGGTATGGTGCTCTGTCCCCATTAAGGGCTACTAGAAATAGACTTTATCTTTATTTCTCGATCGCTTTATTGAAGGACACAGGAACCATGGGACATGCTAAAGTCATCCATGGTTTTGAAAAACTAATATCAGTACTGCAGAAGGAAGAATAGCCATCCCTCATGTTACGACCCAAGCAAATGCCGCTTGTATTACGCTTGTGCAACAGACAAGTGGAGGTGTAAGACCCAACAGCCTTCTATCCTACAGGGGGACAAGCTGTGCCCAGTCAGGGGCACCTTAGCTTAGCCCGACCGTCCGCTTTGACAAATCAAAACCAGAGAACAATGGTAGCCCTAGAGCCGGTCTAACCTCTGCTAGAGCATACATAGATGACCCACAAGACAACCGAATTGCTGAACAGAGTTGTGAGAGACAGATAGACCTGCACATCTCTGACTACGTCAGACTGTGTAAGAACCTTTTCAGGAGATACGAAGCGAAATACCTAAAGGAAGAGAGAAATCTTCTCATTAAGGTGAAAGGCGTAGAAAACGTTAAGGAGAAAGGAGCAATCTTAAAAGTCAATAATGACCCTTTAACGAGCCTTGTCACATGACTTAGGATAAAAGCCAAGACCAGAAACTCAATTTGCAGACATTGTGTTTCGGGGTACTGCCCCTCGTCAGTGCAAAGTGAGTGTTCTGGTTTGGCTAGGATTCAAACTTCCAATAGGTGGCACTAGAGTTCTAGTTCTCTTCCTCTCTGAAGAGACAATTTGCATATTTCCCAGAGGAGCATTGTGGCTCAAAAAGTCTCTTCACTTTGACGTGCTTAGCATGTCACTCTCTGCAAGGAGAAACGTTACTTCTTAGATACCGATCTGATGCCTCTCACCCAGCCAAACCAGAACACTCACTTTGTACTGATGAGGGGCAGTACCCCGAAACACAGCGTCTGCAAATTGAGTTTCTGGTCTTGGCTTTTATCCCAAGTCATGTGACAAGGCTCGTTAAAGGGTCAATATTGACTTTTAGGATTGCTACTTCCTATAGGTGGCACTAGAGTTCTAATTCTCTTCCTCGCTGAAGAGACAATTTGCATATTTCCCAAAGGCGCATTGCGGCGCAAAGTCTCCTCACCTTGACGTGCTTAGCATGTCGCTCTCCGCAAGGAGAAACGTTACTTCTTAGATAAGGAGAAAGGAGGAAGCCAAACCACAGATCATTCTGTTGTGAAGGAGAGACAAGCGAGTGCCAACACTTAAAGCCTTGCCTGACAGCAAAGATTGCTAAGAGGAGAAAAAAAAATCACCCTGCTGTAAAGCTGCAATGGAGAGATCTCTGATCGACTCGAAAGGAGAGGACTGAAGGGCATCCAAGACCAGAATGACGTCCCCCAGATACACGGGGTGCTAATATGGTGATCACGAGTTTGATCTGTCTGGGAGAGCAGTACTAGCCAATGGCCTAAAAGTCACATTTCACTGAAACAGGATAGCCAAGGCAAGAACCTGGCCCCTGGGAGTTAACTCTGGCTCAAGACAGGCAAGCAAAAATTAAAATGGAGGAAATCACCACAGGAGCGCTGCCAATAGTTTCTCACCTAAGAACAAGAGGCTTTCTAAATGTAAATGTAATGGTATAAATGTGACGTCTAAGACACTTGTTCCCTAATCGTAGTCAAGACAAACCTAATACGAAAGACCTGCAGCCTTCTGAACTGCAGACTAGACAGTTCTGCTGGTAAATTAAATGACAAAGAAATTGGGTAGAAGAGGAAACCATTGGGAAAGGTCTATCTGGATGCTGTGTGTGTGGTGCCTGGGGACATCTGTAAAGAAAAATGGGAGTTCTGGACAATCTAAATAATCTTCAGATTAGCAGGCATTCAAAAGCTTCTGTCCTGCCCTGATAGAGAAAGACCAAGATACTCCTGGAATATAGAAGACCCAGACTTCCACTCTATCCTGCCACCTACTGGGGGAACTCTAGTGAAGGAGGTAGGTTTTCTGGGAGACCATCAGAGATGTAAAATCTCCAAACACCCTGGTGGTCCAGCAACACAACAGAAGTCAATTGTCTTAACGACCTGCCTTAGTGCTCGAATGAGATGGGCCTAGCCAGCACTCCTGTAGGAAGTGAAAAGATGAAAACACTGCTGGTATTACCTTAATTGTCCATTGAGGATTGTAGGCGAAGACGACTATGATAAAGTAGAAACCTCCTTGGAGACTGAGATAGCATAAGGGATGAAACAAAGTACTAAACTAACTGCCTCAGAGGGAGGCTTCAATGGCTACCCAATTCATCTAAAAGTGGTGTCCTACTCCAGGACAATGAATCTACAAGGGAAGAGAATCTGGGATACTCCCCGAAAAAAAGAAGCCCACTGGCAAGAAGTTCAGACTGTCAAGGCCATACGTGGCGACTCCACTCTAGGGCACAAACCCGGAGCATCTGATCAATATTTTAAGATACTATGCACAAAGGACTTAAAAATGAGAGAAGACACTGCTTAAAAGGTCAGACTCACAAGTCTAAGTAGTCAGGTTCACTGCCCTGTTATGTCCTACTGAGGGAATTCTGCCTGATAATCCAAACCTTCTGGGAGAGTGGGGATAGAGTACCATGAATGATCTGACAGGCAGAGAATGGAACTTAATGGTGCAACCCCTTGGGAAGTGCTCAGACTATCATCTGGTCTGGTTACAAAATCTACTCCAAGGAGAGGGCACATCCATAGCTGCCTTCATATTACTTATTGCTGAGAGGACTCCGGTAGCTATTCTGACTCTTTCGGAAGCATGTTCAGGGTACTGTCTGGCTCACCTAAAGGATACACCCTCTGAGCTAAATCAGTTTGTTGGCATGACCCACTGTGGAAAGTGGTCAGAGCACCGTAAGGTACAACTCACTCTGTCTGGGCCAGTCCCTTTAAAGAAGTCTCAGCTGGCTTTCAAACCCACTGAGGGAAGTGGTCGGAGCGCTTCTTAGTGGGCTAGCCTCCCCCAAGAAATAGGTCAGAGGAACACCCACCTTTCCTTCAATCTCCAACATTCAGCATCTAAGCAAGATCTCATGGGTTTAAAATAATAGGAATGTTGTTTATAGGATGGTGAATATGCTGCTAATGCATTTGATGTGATTTATGCATTTATTTAATGGAAATGAGGAATTTGAGAATACATTGAAGCTAAGACACTACTGCACCAGGCGTGGATGTTGCTCACTTGTTTCATTTGATCCAAGTGCTTTCTGGATCATCTTTGCGATGCACCACCTTATCTGCTGTGGGAGATGGTCTACATAGTGTCCAAGTTGCATGTTCACCTGTGAAATACACGCGGCTGAGGTCTTCTCTGGAGGGTCTCCCTCATTTTAGAAGGTGGTCAGAATAACATCTGGGGTGCAGGAATCGCCCGGTTGGGAGGTCTCAGCAGGTGTGTCTGACTCACTCAGGGAGGTAGACACAGAGTAGCATCTGGGTTGCAGGAGCTTCATGTCCAGCTGTATGGCCTCACTTGGGTGGTGGTATAGTGCCAGGGACAGAGAGGAAATTGTTAGATGCTTCACGACCGTAACTAAGGACAATGACATATTGGCAAACTTGACCCCCGCTGACACAGAGCTATGGCCCATTTTAGAGGTTTGGGGGTGTCGAATGAGGGGTGGGACAAGCTAGAAGAGTAAATCACAACGGACTAAACTGATGAAAACCTGTGCTAACCTGAAGGTAAACACGGTAGGCTAGTGAACGCAATATTTACTAGGTTCGGACCTAATAGGCGCAACAGAGCTGCAGGGGCAGTTGCCCAGCCGACAAACACTACTTAGTCCAGAAGAGTGACTGTAGTTGTAGTTGAGGTGAAGCCGCAAGGGGAGATTGGACAGTGGCCTGGAAAGGTCGAACCGAGGCTGGGCTGGCTCTGTCCTCTGTGGGCACTAGGAGAGGGGCAACGAGACTGTATTCCAGGAGATATTGTCCAGGTTTCCATCTATAAGCTGATCCAAGGTCCCATGCTGGTGTGGAGTAGCTGGTGGGTCTGATTCACACTGGACAGCGAACAGAATTCCAGCAGTCTTAGAGGTCTTAAGCAATTGTTCCACAACTGTAGCCAGGGTGTAGGACACCTTGATTAACTCTGCTACTGAATGATCTACATTCAAAGCCTATGCAAGGGGTAGAGCATCCTCCTCATGGGCCACGGGTGTCCCCTGAGAGAGCATCGGAAGCGAGAGGATACAAGCAGTGCAATATGCTATGGCCTGGCCCAAGGGAAACTTGTCCTTACAAGAGACGCAAACATAATAGGTAACCAAAGCAGGCTGGCCATCGAGCGTGCGCCATCTTCTCTGAACTCTGACATTATGAGAGACAAAGAAGGCAAAGTGATAAGGAGAGCTAGATGATGCAGGAAGGGAGAAGGAGCAGTTATGGCAGCGCAGGTGTCGGGCCCCCAAGTAGCAAACAGCCCACCTGGTCCAATGTTGAGTAGAGGGAGAAGTACGTTGAGGCCTCGACAGGATCATGACCATGGTCGGTGAGTTCAGGCAGGAGCAACGACTAAGATCCAATTACCAGTGCTTGGAAATACCCAAGGGGAATGATGCTGCCCAGACTGCAGGGAGTGGAAGGGAAAGGACCTGTGGCAGGCAGGAGCAATAATACCTGCTCTGATTCACTGGTGGGTGGGCTCACACTGGCTAAGTTGATTGGATTGGTCGCGCTGTCTCTGGCCAATCAGACAGAGACGGCAGTGATTGGTCGGGGGTTCGTGAACGCTGACAGCCGCTAAGATAGGTTGGAGATGCAAGCCAGCTGCGTTAATTGGCTGGAATGCACCAGAATGGCCAAAAGATGGGGTCCCGCTGACCAGCCGGCAAGAGCTGAAGTTTTACAATCGGATGGTTATCAACGTTTCTAATGGATTTGTTTCAATTAAAAATTACAAATGCATGACCGGAAAAGGGCCGAGGACATGCGCAGAGGAGGGACGGGGGTCACAATGAAACACTGGGCGTGCAGCCAGAGAGGAAGGCCTTGGGTGCCAGGATAGATCCCGCTGCAGCATATTAACCCATGGTTCCTGTGTCCCCCAATGAAGCGACAAGAAAAAACATGGCTGCTTTCTTTCACAACACCTGACAATGGGTGGCAATCTGTGAATCTTAAAGTGAATGAAGAAGAGTCCCGATACCACGTAGAACCCATGGTCAGGGGTGGTGCCGTTTCTGATAGAAACTAGACAAAGACTTAAATGGATCACTGACTGTTTCTTTAGTGCGATACTGAAATTCACCTTCTGCCTCAACAAGGTCAGGCTTCCCTCTGCCACCATGCATAACCCTGCAGATTCAGAAATTGATGGGCAGCCAACAGTTAGATGGAGAAAGTTTGCCCTTAGATCACACTTTGCATGAGAATGGAGACAAACCATCGAGGACTGGAAAATAATAACAGCTGACCTTTTTATCTTCTAGCCAGTTTTGAAAAAGAAAATAGACTTGGGCAGACATCTATTCAGAAAGGAAGCTAAAGGCCCTTTTTACACAGTTAATGTTTAGCGGATTCTGGGGGTTTGAATGAAATTTATCTTATGTGTATTGGGGCCTCTCAACTCCCACCCTGCGAGATGTCAGGCAAAAGAAGGATCGGGTAAGTACCCCTGACAGATGATTTAAGCGTTCCTGTATATTAGATAATTAATAGCTTAAGGATCAAGAAAATCTGATTCTAGCATTTGATTCATACCGGCTAAAAGGGAATCGGTCAGCAAGCTTCTGCTATGTAATCTGAGAGCAGCATGATATAGGGACAGAGACTGATTACAGGGATGTGTCGTTTACTAGGCTGTGTTTTGCTGTTTCAATACAGTGTTTTATCAGCAGGAGATTATCACGAAAGGACAAGCTCCTGTTCCAACCACTCCACCACCACTAATTAATAGCTTTCTGTCAATATACAGTGTACACAGATAGCTGCCCATCAATGGTGCGGGCTTCACAGCTCAACATTTTGAGCTCTGTTAGATCTAAAGTAGAAAAAAAATATCACAACTACAGCACCCAGTAAACTAAACGTTACATCGCTGGAATTAGGGTCTCTATCCCTACCTCATGCTGCTTTCAGATTACATTGCAAAAGCTGACAGATTTACTTTAACGGACGTCAACTCTATAACAGGATGAATGTTTCGGGACAATAATATTAAAAGAATAAATGTGACAGTGATAAACGCTGTTTATTACAAGTTTAAATACAAATCCATTAGGAAACAAGGCATCCGGTATATGTCAAAAATACATAAAAAAAAGTTGTTTTTTTTCTCCTTTTTCTTTTCTTAAAAAAAAATATTAAAAAAATATATATAAAAAAAATCACGCGTGGGATTAAAAAAAAAAAAAAAACGTGGTCTCTTTTTGACGTACAAAAGTCACTTGAAGTTAGAACAGATCTCTTCTTTCACAGTTCGTGTTCTCCCCCATAATGTATCTGTAAACAATCAGATTGGAAAAGTCCGAAGCAAATGGAATAGACCCTTTCATGCAGGATCCAGAAGGGTGAACCAGCATGGAGATACTACACAGTAGTTTCATGCTTCCATAGGCCAGTCCTAACGTTTCCATAGCTGTCTGTGTTTATCGGTGGCTCCTCGGTCGCTTCATTTTTAATTGGTTCATTTTGGACAGCCAAATTCAGACCATATGATTTCTGCTGGCTTTCAAGCTCCACGCCGCTGGGTTCGGTCAAAATGTCTTTTTTGTGGTTTGCGGATGGAGGCTTTTCCATATTTCTGCTATACTTTGGAAGAGTGCTTCCAGCGTCGCTACTGTCTTGATGGCACTGGTTAAAATGGCGCTCTCTGTAGGCTAAATAAGCCCTGCGGCTTCGAGAGTGACCTTCTGAGTAGCTCTGACGGCTTTTTGGTGCTGCGTTCTGCACGCTGCCGTCGACACTGGTGGGAACATCATATGCGTATTCCCTAAGCACGGTGAGCCTACTGGAACGGTGTTTACTTCTGTTTTTGTGATGTCTGGACGGGTGACCATTGGGGCGATATTGAACCTCCACGGGTGCAACGTGCATCTTAATATCATTATCCAAAGAGTGTTCGGTCAAGCTATTGTCAAGCTGGGGTGGTGCGTTGACCGGCAAGGGGTTTGTGTTGCATTGTGCTGCGGCTGCTTGCAAATTGGTCAACTTGCAGCCCTGGGAGGAGTTCTTCACGCTCGATGCGCTTTTATTGGTGCAGGAAGACTCAGCACTGCTGTTCGTACACTTCGGGGCATCACCGTTGGCGCCAGAAGAGCTGGAAGGAGGGGCGTTCACTTGGACTGAATATGTGCTCCTACCTGGGCAGAAGGTGTTGACCAACGCTCGTCTCACGTCTTCCCTGTTCATACAGTGGTGTACGGTCAAAAAGGCACCAAGGCTTAAACAAGTCACCCCAAAAAAGCAGCTGAACACCAGGTCCATTGGGTAATACAAGGAAACGGATAAAGCACCGAAAATCCAAAGGGACACATATAGGAACAGGGTAAGGCTGGCGCCCAGAAGTTGGGCTTGAAATGTCTGCTCATTCTCCAAGGCGGATGTAGAAACTAAAGACACGGAAAGTGAATCTTGCTGGTTCGCTTCCCCGTTTTCGCTAGCCGCCAAGCGTTGCTGTTCTTCGGTTTGCTCCTTTAGCTCAAAGACTCTGTCGGGATGACGCTTCAGCTGAATGAATATACTGAGGAAGTACATGCAGTTTATAAACACGATGAAACTGGCCGGACCGTAGAAGGCTCCGAGGCTCGGCTCCCACGCCATCCAGCAACTGGAAAAGGAACACAAACAGCGTCATCACCAGGTTGTAGCATGGAATGTCCCCTTCTAGGACTAAGTACGAGATACTCACTAAGGGGCAGTGGGCTGGCTCCCGTAGTTTTTAATATTAGCCGCTGCGGTTATTCCACACACAATTATAGGAATGCCGCCTCCAATAAGATAGAATCTAAAAGTGCAACGACAAAAAAATAACAGATAAATGACTCCAACAAAAATATTAACTAAAACACAAGCCAACATGAGGAGGAAGTCAACGTAAACAGCCGTTTCCTTAATGGCTTCCTACTTCTGTTGAATTGCTGACTTATTTGACTTCATTAGAACTTCCTCTAAGCAAACACGACCGTTTCATTCATCACTTTCACACATGGATATACAACCTCAAAAGTATTTTCCTTGGAGAGAGGCCAAAAGTTAAAGCCTAAGCGGAATAACAATAAAATAAATAATGCGCTGCCGTCAGGGCTACAGCGCCACCTACTGGACGTAGCTTTAGAACTACAAAAGGATTGTGCTGTGCTTGTGTGATTTCTACACATATAAATACCCTACATAGCCGCAAGTACTGGGACATGCGTCCTAATCATTCAAATCAGATTTGTCACTCAGTCCCATTACCACCTTTATGTATAACATCTGGCGCCTCGCCCCCTTCCCCCGTGTATAACATCTGGCGCCTCGCCCCCTTCCCCCGTGTATAACATCTGGCGCCTCGCCCCCCTTCCCCCGTGTATAACATCCGGCGCCTCGCCTCCTTCCCCCGTGTATAACATCCGGCGCCTCGCCCCCTTCCCCCGTGTATAACATCCGGCGCCTCGCCCCCTTCCCCCGTGTATAACATCCGGCGCCTCGCCCCCTTCCCCCGTGTATAACATCCGGCGCCTCGCCCCCTTCCCCCGTGTATAACATCCGGCGCCTCGCCCCCTTCCCCCGTGTATAACATCCGGCGCCTCGCCCCCTTCCCCCGTGTATAACATCTGGCGCCTCGCCCCCTTCCCCCGTGTATAACATCTGGCTCCTCGCCCCCTTCCCCCGTGTATAACATCTGGCGCCTCGCCCCCTTCCCCCGTGTATAACATCTGGTGCTCTCCCCCTTCCCCCGTGTATAAAATCTGGCGCCTCGCCCCCTTCCCCCGTGTATAACATCTGGCGCCTCGCCCCCTTCCCCAGTGTATAACATCCGGCCCCTCGCCCCCTTCCCCAGTGTATAACATCTGGTGCCTCGCCCCCTTCCCCCGTGTATAACATCCGGCCCCTCGACATTTCCCCCCGTGTATAACATCCGGCCCCCCGCCATGCCGTCTGCCTTTACTAACAAGTGACAGAGTGGCTGGTGGTGCAGAGCTCTCTGATACCAGCCCGGTCCTGTAAGAGGAGTCACCGGAGTAACAAGTAAGTGATATTATTAAGTAGTGGAAGGAACTGCAGCAACTCAGCCAGAAAGTGAAGACCCCGTAACGTTACAGAGCGGGGGACCGAGTACTGAGGAGCAGAGGGCAGAAAAGTCAAAAAGTCACCAACGCTCTGCTGACTTCATAATTGCAGAGAACAAACCTCCTCTTGTATTAACTTCACAACAAAATCTGTTCCTCCCACGAGAGCTTCCCTGGCCGAGTAGCTGAATGCAGCCTTACATCACCAAGCACACTGCCGAGCGTCGGAAGGAATCATGTAAAGCATGTTGGTACCAGACTCAGGAGCAGTGGAAACACACTTTGTGAAGTGATGCATCTGGTAGTCTGATGGACTATTTTGGGCTTGGCGAATGCCAGGAGAACATTAGAACAATGTCAGTGCAGCAGTTGAGCTATTCCACCAATGTATATCATTTGGAGGACTTAAAGGGGTATTCCCATCTCCAAAATCTTATCCAAATATGTAGTAGGCGTAATATTAATAATATTAGCAAATACCTCCAATTAGAAATGTAGTATAGTTCTTCTGATTCGCTATGTCGCTTACTCCATGCGCAGGACATTGGAGTAGCTAAGGAATCCATGGTTACGACCACTCATATGGTGGCAGTTAGTTAGTTCTTAGTGGTGGTAACCATGGATACCTAAGCTACTGAATACCCTGCCCATGGGGTAAGTGATACAGTGAATCAGAATAACTATAGTACATTTCTAATTGGAGGTATTTGCTAATATTATTATTACACCTACTAAACATTGGAATAGGATCTTGCAGATGGGAATACACCTTTAAGCTGGTCTGTTGGCTAATGCAGGCAAACCTTATCCGTGAAAACAGTTGCTGTTGAAGTGTTCCAACCATTCAGGTGTCACGACTAAGACCGAATGGATGAAATGCACCAACAGTTCTACTTCGTTGTCCCGCCATGCTGTTATTTTTAATGAACTTCTGCATAAAGTGAAGAATAATTTAAATGGAGGATCCGGCTCCTTTTTTCATGGCCAGGAGAACATTACTTGCCCGACTGCACTGTGTACAGATCCACAAAGAAGGGACAGTGTGGTGGGTTGTTTATCAGGGGGCGATCTAGGCCCTTTTGTTCCAGTGAAGGGAAATCTTAATACATCAGCATTACAAGACATTTTGCCCATATAGTGCATATTATCACATAGACTATACATTACTACAAACCTTAGCATTGGTCTAGGAGGAGGTGGGAGCTCATCTGGATCCTGACAGCGCTTGGCTTTCTTGGTGACTTGCTTGTATATGTTGCGGGCAGTGACTCCCACCCATAGCACAGTTGCCAGTGTACAGTAATGCAGGAGGATCCCGATCTACAAAGCAAGGGGAAATTACAAACAATTTCTTATTAAGTGAAAGAACACGTTCATCCTTATGAGCTGTAATACCAGACACGTCCACTACTTTCTCGGAGCGCTGTGGCCGATTAAAGAGGACTCATCACTGTGTGTTTTTGGTTGTGATCATTATTATAAATACAGTACCAAGGTTTTCAAAGAGATGATTGGAAAAAAAAATAAACAATGTTCTATGCATATTATGCTGCATATATTAATGCAACATATTTCCTTCTGGTACACCATGTACGACATGTTTCACTATAAATTGCTTTATCAGGGGTCTGGGCTCATATCATCTGTCCCACATGTTATGAGAAGTTCTTTATTTCATGCTCTTTCCCCGCTACTTATGTGCTATATTAATATGAGAATAATAGGTTTGAATTTTTATCATTAGTTTACCACAAATCAAAACTTATTTACACTTCTAGCTGTGCGGCCCTTTTGGAAAAACGTTCTTAAACCTTCTTGATGTTTAAAAGTAAGGCAATTTTCAGTATTTCTAGAGCAAAAAAAATACATTATATATAGACTGCTATTCTGTGCAGCTGGGTCTGACTCTAGAACAGGATCAGTCTCCTTCCCCCTCTGGCAGCTGACAGTATATTCCGTTCTTACTTCCCCAGTAGATGTTTTCTCAGTTGCAGAAGTTGTGCTATGCTCCTGACCAGCAGGACAAAGTGATTTTCATTGCCTGCCGTGCAGTGAACAGAAGATCTCTATGTAGAGACCTGTAGGAAATGTAAGGGAGCATGTGCCGCCACCAATGATAAGGTGGACCCGCACGTTACTGTATACTATTAACACCAGAAGGAGACAAACTATGTAAACATGTCAGAACCCTTCACTGGATCATTTTATCTAACACTGTTCATATTTTATCATCTATACAGTGAATGTGATTTAATGTTGGCCATGAGTCATTCGGTTATATGGAGGGGTTGATACTTACAGCCTGACAAACACTGGCGTTTCTAGTTTGGTTTATGCCTCCCACGTACACGGCGCAGGTCAGGAAGATGTGAAGACCGAGGTTTACCAACATGTGCCAGGTCTTAAGGCTGACGCGGATCAGGCTGAAAAATAAAACACCAGTATGTGCAACAGTATCTTTTGTAGGTTAGATTATAACAAGTTATCCTAAAAGATACTAAAATAAAGGAAACATACCAATACTGAGAAATGGCATTTACAGATTAAATATACAGCCAATAGAAACGTCATATATATATTTATAGAAAAAATAAATATATAAAAATGGTAGCAACACTGCACTTATTCTGCAGGTTACACTGTCTCCAGCCGGCGTACATGGAGGGTTTACCTGTGATAGTACAAATAGCTGATGATCAGCACCAGCACACACAGGAGCAGGACCAACGCAGAAGCATACACCACCGGGTGTAGGAGAGTCACAGGATGCGTGTAGATCTCCGCTCCAGTCAGATCCTGGACGGAAAAGAGAACATTAAGTGGTTAAAGGATTGGCCCCTTTCAGACAAGCTTTTACCATATGCTCAGTTAGTTAAAAACTAAGCCTCACTTACCCTCCCCTTGGGTCTCCATCGCTGCCCCCGGTCTCTGTTGTCTCGCTGAAGCGGTGACGTCACATAAACAGAGCTGCAGCCAACCACTGAGTGGCTGAGCTCAGCAATTGGCCACACCGCCCCGACAGCGACTGGCCGCACCGCCCCGACAGCCACTGGCCACACCGCCCCGACAGCCACTGGCCACACCGCCCCGACAGCCACTGGCCACACCGCCCCGACAGCCACTGGCCACACCGCCCCGACAGCCACTGGCCACACCGCCCCGACAGCCACTGGCCACACCGCCCCGACAGCCACTGGCCACACCGCCCCGACAGCCACTGGCCACACCGCCCCGACAGCCACTGGCCACACCGCCCCGACAGCCACTGGCCACACCGCCCCGACAGCCACTGGCCACACCGCCCCGACAGCCACTGGCCACACCGCCCCGACAGCCACTGGCCACACCGCCCCGACAGCCACTGGCCACACCGCCCCGACAGCCACTGGCCACACCGCCCCGACAGCCACTGGCCACACCGCCCCGACAGCCACTGGCCACACCGCCCCGACAGCGACTGGCCACACCGCCCCGACAGCGACTGGCCACACCGCCCCGACAGCGACTGGCCACACCGCCCCGACAGCGACTGGCCACACCGCCCCGACAGCGACTGGCCACACCGCCCCGACAGCGACTGGCCACACCGCCCCGACAGGCTACATTGCCTTCAATGTGACATCACCGTTACAGCCACATAGAGACCAGGGTTGCAGGGAAGACTTAGTACGGGACCAGGGAAGAATAAGTAAAGCAGTCTGTTTTTTAGGGGGCAACTGAGCATATGGTAAAAAAAAAACTTTCTCAAAGGGGATAACCCCTTTAAAGGGGTTGCTCAAAATTAGATCAAAGAGTCTCTTTTCCCTATGATCTTAGAGCGTACCTCCATAGTGACACACCAGAAGTTTTGCCCAGTGTCGAAACCTACCCTGGTCTATGAAATTAAGGTGGTAAAAGTGCTCAGCAGGGCATTGTGAACGTGTTCGGGAGATCCTATTAAAGTGGGGTTAGCAGTGTACGGACATAGAAGGTCTATCGGCTGCTCTGCTCGGTCTCCAGCTGAGCACAGACGCCTCTTTGTTGCAGCGATTGTTGGGTCTTGGCATTTATTACTCGTTTTGCTTGGTTGTTAATAAGTTGCAACAACCTATAACCTAGATTTCCAAAAGGTTTCTGGAAATATAGCAGATCCATTTCCCTAATCCTTGAAACTCCTTTAAATAATACGCCAGCACTATACACTACAGAGTGATAAAGCAGAGCACATCTATGGCTTTCCTTACCCCAGTACAGTAGTCCTGGCTGCACCCAAGATAAAGATCAGTACTAAGCAAAAATACTGGAACACTATCGGCCTCCACACATATCAGGCCGGTATTTGCTGTTGTCATATTGTATTACAGAAATCTGCTAAGGTTATGTTCACACAGCATTTTTTTCTACAACCAGAACCTGTTCTCTTGGCAGTAAAAACGCTGCATTCAAAATACAAGTTTAGTGGCATTTTTGCCGTGTTTTTTTGGTGCTTTGTCTACAGTACGTGTATTAAAGTTAGTTTTATTCATCAAAATCGTTTGTTGTGTATTTTTTTACTTTCTCATTGATTTCTGAGTGAAAAAAATGCTGCATAAACGCTGAAAGAATTAACATGCTGCAGATTGGATAAACGCTGCAGTTCTCAAATTCAGTCAGGGAAAGAAAAAATCAAGCGTGTGCATGAGATTTATGAAATTTTGTTGCTACTGTAAAAAACAGCTTATTTTCTGCAGAAAAAAAACAATGCTGCAAAACACTGTGTGCGAACATAGTCTAAGAAAGTTATCAGGCTTTGTGAATGGATGTAGCACGGTGTGCGGCTGATAATCTCACCATTAGTACAGCGTAGTTGCTGAGCGTGTGGCACTGTATGGTAGTTATGTTCTCGTCGGAGGCCAGGATACTGCAGCCTTCTGACTTCCATCCACCTTGGCCATTAAGAAGATCAAAATCCCACTGGGCTGCAACAGGGTCCTTCCCATGAGCAATGCGACGGAGGGTGATGTTAATGGGGACACTGGGAGGGGTCTTATTTGGGCCATCTAAAGGTGAAAGGAAAAAAAAAAGAAAATAAATAAAAATAACATATATAGTGCTTAGAGTAATTAAGTGCGGTTTACAATCCCATGAGGCATATAGACATTTAGATTGTTTAATGGAATGTTATGTACAACGCGTTTCACTATAGATTGCTTCATCAGGTGACTGAGTTCATATCATCTGTCCTATCAATGGCAAACTAAGTTCTTATTTACGTGCTTCATCTTTTTGGCCCCTATTCACACCACTTTGCAGCTCGGTGAAACCAAAACTATTTTTTTCCAGCATCACTATCCCCAAGGTTGTTTAATAACCGGTTTACACAGACAGACCACAGCAAATGATGAGTGCTGAGTAATCAGTCATAGATTGCTCAGTACACATGGGCTGACCATTTTCTCGGCAGCAGAGGTCCAGTTTAAACAGGACGATGTGCTGCCGAGAACGATGATTTTCTGTGACCACCAAAAGATCATTTCACTCGATGAACGAGTGTTTTGCTCATTCATCTGATGATCAGCAGCCTGGTTTTTTTTTAGAATACCCGTTCATGATAATCTTCCAGTGTAAATGCAGCCTTAGTCTAGTAATAAGAGAGAGGACATGGCCGGAAATTTTTATCATCCAGCATGAGACATTCTTGTGAATGGGACAGAGTCGTGGGAACAAAATATAGGACCACCATACAATGAGCAAATAATGAGGGAGAGGAACCAGGGCTGCCGTCTACTGGCAGCGACCAGCGGGAAGTCCGGAGAACCATATCATTATATGGTTGTCAGCATTAGGTGAAGACCTGCTACAAGAGATCTCGTTTTACCACGAACCGAGTTTGGCAAGAATGACGGGCGTCACCACGGAGCGCCTCTTCCCATCATCTGTGAGGTGTGTGACGTTCCCTGTGGCCGGGAAAAGCTTCCCATTTCTGAATGCGATCAGCTGCAGCTTGTAAACAAACTCATCCGCCGCTCGCTTCTCACGCTTATCTCTCTCTTTAGGTACAAACAATGCAGCCGGAAGCTGGATCGAAGCTTCCACAACCGTGTTCTGGGGAAAAGACACAAAAACACTAGTGAACATTACACTATACAAGTGGATGTGAACACAAAACATCCTGTATGAGGGAGAGACGCAATCAAATATCTAGACCATTCCTCATTTTCTACTCAGAAATGGCTTTTTCAGCCTAAGAGTACAAGTCTGCAGTCACATGTGACTGCAGACTTGTGAATCCACACTGTACATTGTAAAGATTCTCCCGTGCCATGAGCGACGGGTGCGTGACTGCAAGTATGTGATTTGCTTACCTGCGGTCACGTGCCTACTAGACGTGCATGGCCTCACTCAATGCAAGTGTATTGAGCGAGGTCGTATAAGTCTAGTCGGAATGTGGCTGGAAGTATGCAACTCACATACTTGCAGTCACATGACTTCCGACTCCCGATACCAAAGAATCCTGACAGTGCACAGTGTGTGGGATGTGAAGATTCAAAGGTCACATAGAATGACTGTAGACTTTTGGGCTAAAGCCGGACAGTCCCTTTGAGTCTCAGGGACAGTTTATTTATAGTCACCACCAATAAACTCAAGGTTTACACTTTTCATTATTTTGGGAGAAAATCAGTAATGTATAAATAATGGTTATAAAAGTAGAAAAGTTCATTTTTGAGGGAGGGGAGGGAGTCAGGGTGTCTAGCAGTAATTTTTTAGCATGGTCTTTAGCCAACTGACAATTTCAATCAAAATCTGATTTTTTTACCCTATTGGCACAGAATATGCACATATTTAATCACTTTAAGGGGTTCTCCATTGAAAATAAGTTATCACCTAGGCATGGTAATGGTGAAAGTCGGTGGGGTCAGTGGTACATGTACAAACTGGCAGAATTGGGAATTTTTATCTCCTTCCAAAATGGAGCATCAAGTCAGATGCCCGACTGTCGCGCTATTCATTCTCTTATGGACTGCAAGAAAAAGCAGAGTACAGCATTCTGCAGGTCCATAGGGAATGAATGGAGTGACGGTCAATCGGGTGCGCTGACGGTCAATCGGGTGCGCTGACGGTCAATCGGGTGCGCTGACGGTCAATCGGGTGCGCTGCTCCATTCTAAACAGGGATAAAGTGTGCTGTTCTGCTGACCAGCGCGGATCCCAGGCGTCAGACACCCACCAATCAATAAGTTATCAACTATAATATGGATAGTTGATAAAAGAGTTTTCGGATGACAATAACTGTCCATTCTATATTTATGGCCGGCAATACTGCCAATTTATATTTCGGCTACTGGTGCCTGCCACACACCCAGGAAAAAAGACACAAGTGTTTTTTAATGAGCGCTATGTATACTATTGTCAGCTACTAAAACAGAGCGGTCTTCCTCTGTAGCCGGGTCTGCCAAGTGACAGTGGGAAAAATAAAATTGCCCATTGGTTTTAATTCTGATTTTTGCAAGAAAAAGAAAACAAGAATTAAAAAAAATAATAATAATTTGACCCCATATGTGAACTGGTAATATAATTTTCACCGAAGATTTGATTGCATATTATTTGATGGCAGCTCAGTATCATTAAATTAGTGACACATTTCAGAAAGTTACCTTTAACGCCACGGCACTGAAGGTGCTGGACATATTACACTTAAAGCTCAGCTGTTTATCCAGGTTTCCATCAGGGTCTCTTCTCCCTAAATCCGCCATCACCACGCGGTCGGATGCGGCCAGCTTCTGGAACACCGTGCAGGTCATGCCGGTGAAGAGGGAAGATTTTATCACATAGGCTTCTAGGGCGATGTTTGGGGAATACTGGAGATAAAAAGAACAATCTTTTGGAGACATCCCCCATTGTAAAGAATATATATTTGCTTTTCTTCGTATCTGTCTGCGTTGAACAGCACAATCGTCTACGCTTTTCAATACTTTTTAAGGGGTATTCCAGTCTTCTTTATTTATGGCATATCTAAATCATACTAGATGCGGTTCAAGATATGTCAAGAAAGGGAACCTGATGTGAGACGCTCGGTAGAGGCGGTCCAAATTCCCATTCAATTGTAAGGAAACTCCAACCACCTCTCTACTGAGAGCGACATACGATGGACCTGCTCTTTATCTAGAAGCAGATCTCATGGGTGGGAAACATTTATGGCCAATGATGTGGATATGTTACAAATGTACAAGACGGGAATACCCCTTTAAAAGCTAAAATGTGTGCCGATATTCTTTCCAGACTATTGCCAAAAGGACACCCTGCTGGCATCTGTCAGGTCCATAGAAGACTGTGGTTTGGCTAATGTGCTACACGTAGCCTGTAAGCCCCCTAGTAACTTAGAAGAGCACATAACTGGATGCAATGACATCCTACACACTTGTACCTATGACTTACAGTGGAGTACACGGGGGCCCCATTGGCGAGTCGGTACGTGGCGATCCGTTGTAGACACTGCACTATACGTGTACAGGCCTTGGCATCTTTTTGGGCCTTCAACAAGACTTGTTCATCCGCCAGCATGATGTTACTTGCTATATCAACCATGACGTCACCGAGCTGCAGCAGGGAAGAAATAAGCCAAGCATATATTAGAGGTTATATACGCCGTCACTGGAGACATCTACGCTGAAAAAGAGGCAACTTTACAAAAAGACTTCAGAGAGAAAAAATTCCTACTGTTTTGTGTCTACAGATGCTGTGCTGAGCCATGTGTCTCCATAGGAACAGACAACAAGCAAGCCCCGTGTAGTCAGATTCTCTGGTCACACTCCTTTTTTAACCAGTCCCCTGATTTTACCTAGTACTCATTTAGTTTCACAAGCAGGAGGAACGGACAGACGAGTATGGGACTGCAGGCTGCTTGTCCTTCCGTTACCCAAAGACACAATTCTGCAGTGCAGCTACAGACATAAAATGTTTCATCACGGCTAAATGTGAATTGGCTCTAGTTTTTTTTTTTAAAACTCTCTGGAGCAATAAAACATTGCAATAATAATGTACATAGCTGTCAAAGCGAATCCTTCACTAAACCGCTACCGATTTATTCATCGCTTTCATAGCTTTATAGAGGATCCTTCTAACAAAGCAGAAACCATGTTACACTGATTTTATCCCATTACCAAGAGCTCATCAACTACACACAAGTCCACATGGACGATGGGGGCCATTATGAATATGACTGTCCCCGTACAGCGTCCCTTCCCTGTACTTCACCATACTGTCCCCGTACTTCACAGAGTGGCTATCCACAGAAACGGCCCCGTCTAGATGACATTTCAGGGCAATCACCATATTGCAAACTCCCCATTATAATTTATGTTGAGCACCGTGGACAAAGAAACATCAAGATTTCTAGAGATGGACTTGTAACCTTGAGGTTGTTGATATTTTTCAACAATTTTGGTTCGGAAGTCCTCAGACAGTTCTCTTTTCCTCTTTCTGTTCTCCGTGGCAAATCCAGACACACAATGCAAAGATTGAGTCAACTAAAGAAGCTAAAAAGCACACATAGATAGCGCTATGTATGTGTGCTTTTTAGCTTCTTTAGTGGTACTTGTAGGAAGGTGAAATGAACAGATTTAGAGAGTGCTACATATGATTCATGAACTGCAGCCATGATCTAGGTTGGAAAATACATATGTATAGAAAGGTTAAACAATTGTAGCTGGCGGGAGAGGGATTGCAATATCAGGAAAATACTCTATATACTGGAATAATACAAGTTCACTATAGTAATTTTAAATATTGACCACTTTTAATGAAAAATTAATAAAAGTTGTTTTTTAGCATTTCCCTTAAATAGGGTTCTCTTACCCTTTGGGTAATATCGTCCTACACCCACAGCTCTATGATATGTGAAGCGCTGGCTAGATGCACCATGTCTCATGATTATGCTTACCTCTTTGTATTTATCTGCAAAACGTCCAAATTTTTCAATCATTTCCGCCACAAAGATAACGTCCATCTTGTCAGAGAAGTTGGCTGCCTCCACGGTGTAAGCCAGTAGTTGCTTTGCAGTAGCCACAGCATTTGTCAGGTTAAGGGGCATCTAAAAATGAGCAACCATTAAAAAAAAAGTAATAAAGAAAGTTACAATAAAGACAATACGATCAAGGAAGAAGTACAAGCTGAATATTGTACAGGGTTGTCAGGTCTCCTTTCTGCATGAGCAAACTGCTCCTCTGCCTCCCGGGGGGCGGTGCGCTCCTGAAGACTTACAGTTCAGGCCAGCGGCATGGTCACCCTACTGCTATGGGTTAAAGCGCTCTCCAATGCTACAATCAGATTTGTCTCTGCAGCATTAGAGGAGTTCATGGGGGACTGCAGCTGGCCGGATCTAATCATACGGTTAACTTCAGAGCAACACTCCCAAGATGTGTATCAGAGAGCTTCCAAGAGATGCACACTGCCTGCAAACCGTCCGCCTCTGATAGACTGCTGGCACAGATGAAGCACAATACACAGGCAATGTTGGAATTGCCCGTTCTCTTCCCCCAGAATATTTTGATTCTCACATTACACGGTGCACGGAGTTGTCACCACTTTTTGGAATGACAATTGTCAGAGTTAGGTTATGTTCACACGCAGCGTTTTGCTGCATTTTTTTTCTGCAGCCCAAACCTGCTCTCCTGGCATGATGCCTTTTTCAGGTTTTTCGCTGCATTTTTTTTGCAGTGTTTTTTTGGGTGCATATTACATGTGTGCTTTGCTTACACTACATCTTTAATAAAGTTAGTTTTATTCACCAAAAAAACGTTTTTTTTTTTCAGCATTTTTTCACTTTCTATAAGTAAAAAAAGCTGCAAAAACACTGAAAGTCTTAACACTAAAATTTAGAGAAAAAAAAACATGCTGAAAGAATTGACTGGCTGCAGATTTAAAAAATGCTGCAATTCTCAAATTTAGTCAGGGAGAAAAAAAACAAAACAAGCGTGTGCAGGAAATTTCTGAAATCTTATACTTTTTGCTGGTACTGTAAAATGCAGCTTTTACATAAAAAAATGCTGCAATAACGCAGCAAGCGAACACAGCCTGAGAGGTCCTCGGTACTAAACATGACCTATATAACATACAGGGTAATTCTTCTTTTTGGCTCTTTGGTCATGTAATATATACCTGGTTAAACATGTACAGCACTCGTGTAACATCATTAGCGTACTGGCATCTGGAATAGTCGTCTTCTGCCCAGAAGCCCCCTCGGTCACACCGTCGCCAGGCTCTGATGTCATCTTGCTGATTGCCAGGATAGATGCCCCCTCCGGCGGAGTACCGGGTGCACAGGAGGTACGCAGTGATCCCGGCCAAAGTCCTAGGCCACCTAGCAGGATATACAATGACATATCACCATTACACTGCTGCGTGGATTAAAAAGGCAAAAGCATGAAAACAACAACACAATTATCCGTAAACCACATATCAACTTTCCATGCAGCACAAAGACTATAACTACAATCCCTATCATGTAACATGTCGCCATTCAGCCTGATGAATGACCGCTGGATATGTGCCAGTTCACACACATTATATAACTTTACACCACTGTATAGTCTCTGCACATTCGGTGTCGGTCGTACGGACATATTAAATGCTGCGGCCAATCACAGTCAGCAGCGGTGACCATTTGTTGACCAGAGTCTCCACGTGTTCGAGTGGAAAGGGACAGAGACCGGTGAGTGGGATTGGAGCAGCATTAGATGAGAAGTTGGAGGGAATGGTGTGGCAAGTGTGCTTTTACTTTGTTTTGTTTTTTTGGGGGTAGGGGGGTGCAACAATTAATAAGCAAATTCCGGCATTTCTATTTTTTTTTATTTCGAAAGAGCAGACTTTCACGTATGGACAGAACTATACCAATGATTGTTTTTTTTTTTAACATAGGAAAGAAGAGTAATTGAAACTTATATATTTTTAGTCCTTTTAGGGAACTTGAACTTGCGACCACACGATTGCTTCTACTATTACCAGCAACACTGCAGTATATGGTTGAATTAATGTTCTCCGGTGAGGCCCAGCCTTCAGCAGGCGCCTGGCTGCCATGTTCACCCATCAGCTGCTTGTGATTGCGGTTATTTATATGCTAAATAGCAGTGATCGCAGATTGCTCTGCTAGCTGCTGTTACATGCAGCTGCTGCCAGTGCAACATGGCATTACACCTAATTTTATGGTCACCAATGGGTTAATTCACGGTGTATCCTTGGCCAAGATGTAAAATTTCCTTGCAGCACCATCGGTTGAGCACTACTACTAGTATAAGAAAGATCTGGGTGTGAATAAGCCTGAATGACTGCCATAGTAGTACTGCAAGTATGGCAGCCCTATACACTTGTCATTGGCTATGGCCACACCGACACTGCACTAGTGACACGGAGCACTGTTCTGCCCTGACCGGGCAACCTTCACTCCTTTAGATTGTGAAAGGTTTGTCTTGGCCGGGCTTCACGGCGTTGCTATCTAATCCTGTGCTTACCGCGAACAGTCAGAGGAATGTCAACAGCAAATACTAACGTAGACGACAGAGATTGGAGCCTGCTATATAACTTTGAGGTATACACAGTGCTGATCAAAAGTTTGGATACATTTGTTCATGCAATGCTTTTCTTGTTCTTATAGGAATACGCACATTGTAGATTCAGATTGAAGGCAACAAAATGACAGAGGAACACATGGAAACAAGGCGCAAAGAAACATGTGGGAAACTAACCAAAATGTGTGTTAAACCTTAGATTTCTCAAAGTATCCCCCTTCCTTTAACTCTGATGAAAACTTTTAGATCATTGGCATTCTATTGAGTCGTCACCTGGGATGGCTTCCAATGAACAGATACGATTGGTCAGGAGATCCTTTGTGGAATCTCCGGCCATCAGAAAGAATTTGGGACCACTGGCGTGTTTTACAGTAGCAGAGTAGGTACACCTCTCCAGCCCTAGGCCACAGCTGTTCTAAGCCAGAACCAGTTGACTAAACAACGAGAGGCTTAAACCAAGAGAAATCAATCCAGAACCTTGAAGGTATCCTCAAGTGCAGTCACAAAAACCATCAATCACTATGATGTAATTGGCTTTCGTGAGCACCTCCGTAAGAAAGGAAGACCAAGAATCACCTCTGATGCAGAGGATAAGTTCATCAGAGTTACCAGCCTCAGAAACCACAAATTGACAGCAACTTATTCTCCGTGCACATCCCCATGATTTATGCTCTTTTGGTGAATGGAGAATAATGATTTAGACCCCCCCCCATGAGTGTTGCATGTAAGGCCGTGCGAGAAACTGCAGTACAAGATGTGATGGCGAATTTACAACAGTACCCAAATAATACAGCAAGAAGCATAACCTCCATCAAAGTTTGTGCCGTTATATAATTATATATCCCACCCACACAATGCTAGTGAGGGTCTGCAGCATGCACGCAATGGCTTCCCAACCATCAAGTAAAAACCCACACGTTTACAGTTTCTGATTAGTAGGACAAAAAAGTCTGACCCTGTGATGAATATGCAGTGGGTCAGTAGTACCAGAAATGGTCAGTCTGGTGCCAGATGCCCTTTGGGAACAGGTTACAACAGTCATTACACTGATGAAGCCCCTCTGGTTGAGCGAAATATGTATATGAAATACTCAATGCTTGATAACAGATCAATAATGTTAAAATAAATTAAAATCCCCCCAAGCAATGAAGTGTTCACCCACCTGAAATCCCCCTTGTTGTTGATCACTCTGTCTATGGGGCAATACTGTGCTGAACTCTCCAGCACCACGATATCCACAGTCCGGCTGTTATTACCTCGCCTGCTCTGCACCCGGCAGCCCCAGTTCCCGGTTGATCCAGCTTGTATGTTGGAAATGGTCAGCGCACTAAAAAGGGGAACAAGTTATGACTAGGTCACTGCCACACACAAAGGCTATACGAATAAACTCATACCTTACATAATTTACAATAGAAGATAACAGAATGCAGGCTTAAAAGAGGACCCATCACCAGGCCAAAAGTGGCCAAGCTTTGCTCTTATTTTATTCCTGCTGCTCCCCTGAGTATTCCGTATTTTTTTTCTGTATATTCGCCATTCAGTTTCAGGTCTACGGGCCTTTTTATTTAGTACTGATTTTCATGGTCTTTACTAGGGGGCTCACAGGATCCTCTGGGGCTTGTCTTCAGGTTGCTCTGCATTATATTTCCCTGTGAGCCACACTTTTCCCTTAGTGAAGCGCATAACTATAAGCACTAAATAAAAAGGCCCATATCTCTGCAACCGTATAGCGGATTTACAAAAAATAAAATACAACCCGCCTCCCAAACAAAAAAAAAAGAGCATTTAGGCTACAGCAAGTAATTAGAAATAGTACATGTAAATAACACAGGGTACTTTGTGGTTATTTACCACTAAAATAGCGTTTGATCAAAAAATAATAAAAGCCACCCCACCACGACAAGGTGTACCCATCGGGACGGTCCTAACCCGTCTCCTGTCTCTAAATCATTACCTTGTGTCCAATGATGTTAATTTGAATAAGGGCAGTGCAGGACAGGGCCCGGCTGAGACCCCCAGCAATGGGAAGCTTTACAGATGAAATGCTTAGCTCAAAAAGGGGGGCCACGTTCCTGTTCGCACAAAATACAAGCAATAACAGCAAAACCAAAAAAACTGAGCTGGAATATAAGCTGGTATCTGTGCAAAGTGTAAGACCATTTCACAAACAAAACCCAAGAGAAAAAATAAAAATGAGCATATACTCTACAAGTAAATAATAAATAACAGTACATGCAAATAACTAATAGTCCAGATAAGTTTTTTGGTTTTGCTGAAAAAAAAAAAAAATGAAAAACTAGATGGATAGGGGATCTCTTTTAAACTTGAGAACACCCCTTTAACTTGTACCCATGGCACTGAATATTTCTGGTCATGGATATGCCAAAAATCATTAAAATTGTGAATAGGACATTGCATCGCATTCCCAAACAGGTCAGGGGGAAGGAGTCCTGGGACACTGTGGTACATTGTAGAGCAATGCATAAAATTATCCAGGGTTTTGAAAATCAGGGCAAAATAACAGAATAGATTAGTGTTTTATGTCCCAATATGCGCAGTGGATATGAGGACACCTTTAGGCTACTGACTTGCTACAATGCCAAATTTAGGATTTGTCCAATAAACAACTTCTAGATTATGTGCCATTATCGGAGAACATGTGGGTACCTGGCAATCAGTGAACAGTTGTGGATCATGTTCTTCTGAACAAAAATCCCCTGCGACTCGTCCGTTTCCACAATCCTCCCATCCTGATACCACAACACCTGCATGTCCTGGTCTATGTAGGACGCCATGCACTGGAAAGGGAGGCTGTCTCCTTCAAACACAACTTGGCGATGGGATGGGGTCATGTAAAATGAAGGCAGCTCCAGAGGGGAATCTGAAAATTAACAAGGATAATAAAAATACATTTGAAATCAGAAAATCAAAATCTTATGTTACAAAATGCACAACATTTTATTAACTCGATTTTAAAATACCACTTACAAAAAAGTACACCTAATCGGGACACAGAAGATCTGTCAACATCTATGACATGCCTGTACTAGTAAATACTGTATATATGACCTATAAAATAATTCAGGAACATCTTTTCTCTGCACTGCATCATTCCTCTTTTGTGCTCTAAGGAAATGTATGAATGAGGTCTGCGAAAGCTGCGTGTATCCAGGGTGCTGCTGTCTTCATTATCTCATATATTAGCACAGTTTTTATCCTGGTTTTATTTCTCCTCCTTATCTATAGTCTATTTCATCTACCCTCCCTGACACTTTAAGCGCTTTCCCCACTCTCCACTGGAAATCTGTGTACAACCCTCCCCTTAAAGGGAATCTGTCACCCCCCTGGGAGATATCAGACCTCTACTATGGGAATACAGGGTATAGAAAAGTAAATCTATACTTACCTGTATGGCCCATAGTAGAGGTCTGATTGCAGACAAAAGTGTTTTATCACCTCTGTCTTCCATAGGCTTGGCATCCGGGGGACGCCAAGAAATCCCCACCTATTTGTTTATTATTTCCTGAAATCCCCGCCTATATGCTTAGTTACCATATTCCCCCCCTCCCCTGCACGTCACAGGGCCCTGTGACGTGCACTGCTCTCCCTGATTTCCCAGGCATGCGCAAAGTGCCGCTCACATAGAGTAGGCTTTGCTTCATCCTGACCCCGTTTGGCTGCGTACTGCGCCACAGGGTTCTATTGCGCAGGCGCTGGGGAGTCACTGTGCAATAGACCCCTGCGGCGCAGTGCAAGGAGAGACGGGCCGGGAGGGAACAAAGCACGCTCTATGTGAGCGGCGCTTTTTGCATGCCCGGGAAGTCAGGGAGAACAGTGCACGTCACAGGGCCCTGTGACGTGCAGGGGAGGGGGGTAATATGATAACTAAGCATATAGGCGGGGATTTCGGGGAATAAACAGTTAGGCAGGGATTGCTTGGTATCACCCGGACGCCAAGCCTGTGGAAAACAGAGTGGATAAAAACACATTTCTCTGCAATCAGACCTCTACTATGGGCCATACAGGTAAGTATAGATTTACTTTTCTATATCCTGTATGCCCGTAGTAGAGGTCTGATATCGCCCAGGGGGTGACAGATTCCCTTTAAAAGATAGCAGGACAGAATCACACGGCCGTAAAACTCTGACGAGGATCGCAATGCCATGCTTGGACTGGCCGTTGGCTCCCCTGACCAGAGTGTGACAGCATGTATTTCTATGTAGCTGTAACGCTCGGGTCAGGAGAGCCGAGCATTGTGTTGCGATCCTTGTCTGACTTATACAGCTGTCTGACTCTTTCCTAACACAGAGAGAAGACAGCAGTCACAACCAGAAGCTTTGATGGATTTGTATAATAATAATAATAATAATAATAATTATTTTTATTTATATAGCACCAACATATTCCGCAGCACTTCACAATTAAAAGGGGTTTTCCCATCTCCAAGCTCTTATCCCAATATGTAGTAGGTGTAAAAATAATATTAGCCACTACCTCCAATTAGAAATGTATTATAGTTCTTATGATTCGCTATGTCTCTTCCCTCATGTGCATGGCATTGGAGGACCATAGGTATCCATGGTTACGACCACTGATACAGTGACAGTTAGATGTTAGTGGCTGTAACCATGGCTACCTAAGGTCCTGCAATGCCCTGCACATGAGGAAAGAGACAAAGAGAATCAGAAGAACTATACTACATTGCTAATTGGAGGTATTTGCTAACATGATTATTATTTCACCTACTACATATTAGGATAGGATCTTGGAGATGGGAACATTCCTTTAAGTGGGGACATGTACAGACAATAAAAACAATACAATGTATATTTCACCAGTTACAGGAGGAGTGAGGACCCTGCTCACAAGCTACAATTTATATGGAAATAGGGGGGAAACAATAGGTAGAACGTGGGCATCAGCCAGTATCTAAGTGCAGTTACCGTGTGGTATTGGGTGCATGTACTAGTTTTGCAGAGCAGTCTGCTAGATAAAGAACTTGGAAAACAGCAATAAGGCAATGGTACTCACCAGCCAAGGGTTCAAGACAAATGCACCCCAGGACGCAGCCGGCCCCCTTCTGTAAGAAGGAGATGACACAAGTGCAGAATGCTGTAAGCAATCACCCTCAACCACTCTCACTGGAGGAGCGACCGCCCAGCATTAAAACTGCACAAGATGAAACTTGCAAATAGGGTGCAATTCACACACTCACGGCAACCGTGCCTGGCCAGCATCCTATTAAACGCCCTTCCTATTCGATTAGGCGGGATGCACGGCACCCTATCCGTGCTTCGCAGAGGTGCAAAGCCCCCATTCACGAGGTCACCATTAGTGTACCATTGCCTTATTGCGGTTTTCTAATTTGACTTTGTAATTTTTAAAAAAAATTCTGTTTATTGCTCTGTTTATGCTGTTTGTTTATAATGACAGAGTAGGGACTCGCAAAACCGTGAGGACCCTTGACGATGGGTTGCGAGCTTACGTATTTTGGCCAAAATATCAACTAATACCTCATATGATATTTTTGCACTTTTTTATCTGCCAGGGCACGGCCAGGCCCACTAATGGTGACCTCGTGAATGGGGGCTTTGCACCTCTGCGAAGCACGGATAGGGTGCTGGGCATCCCGCCTAATCGAATAGGAAGGGCGTTTAATAGGATGCTGGCCAGGCACGGTTGCCGCGAGTGTGTGAATTGCACCCTATTTGCAAGTTTCATCTTGTGCAGTTTTAATGCTGGGCGGTCGCTCCTCCAGTGAGAGTGGTTGAGGGTGATTGCTTACAGCATTCTGCACTTGTGTCATCTCCTTCTTACAGAAGGGGGCCGGCTGCGTCCTGGGGTGCATTTGTCTTGAACCCTTGGCTGGTGAGTACCATTGCCTTATTGCTGTTTTCTAATTTGACTTTGGAATTTTTTTAAAAAATTCTGTTTATTGTTCTTTTTACGCTAGATAAAGAACTTGCAGACATTCTGAGGCAACAAAATGAGAGAACATTTTTAACAAAGACTATTTAGAAAGTTGCAGGCCTCATCTGGAGTACTGTGTCCAGTTCTGGGCACCACATTTTAAAAAAAGACATTGAAAAACTGGAGCAAGTTCAGAGCGACCAGGATGGTGACCAGTCTGCAAATTATGTCCTACGAGGAATGGTTAGAGGATTTGGGAATGTTTAGCTTGCAAAAGAGAAGACTGAGAGGAGACTTAATAGCTGTCTACAATTATCTGAAGGCTGTCACACTGTAGAGGGATCATCCTTATTCTCATTTGCACATGGAAAAAAGAGAAGCAATGGGATGAAACTGAAAAGGAGAAGATACAGATTAGATACTAGAAAAAAACTTTTTGACAGTGAGGGTGATCAATGAGTGGAACAGGCGGCCACGAGAGGTGGTGAGTTCTCCTTCATCTCAGATGTCTCCTCAGACATCTGAGATGGTTTCGTGAATCCTACATTGAGCAGGGGGTTGGACATGATGACCCGGGAGGTCCCCTCCAACTCTACCATTCCATGATCAATGAATTTTACCTACAACTCAGTAAACCAATTATACAGTCATGGCCAAAAGTATTGAGAATGAGACAAATAGTAATTTTTCCAAAGTTTACTGCTTCATTTTTTGTAGTGGCAATTTGCATATACTCCTGAATGTCAAAGAGTGATCAGCTTAACAGCAATTACTGTACTTGCAAAGTCAATATTTGCCCAGAAAATGAACTTTAACCCCCAAATCACATTTCAACATCATTGCAGTCCTGCCTTAAAAGGAGCAGCTAACATTGTTTTAGTGATTGATCCATTAACACAGGTGTGGGTGTTGATGAGGACAGGGCTGGCGATCAATCAGTCATGATTAAGTAAGAATGACATCACTGGACACTTTAAAAGGAGGCTGGTTCTTGGTATCATTGTTTCTCTTCAGTTAACCATGGTTATCTCTAAAGAAACACGTGCAGCCATCATTGCACTGCACAAAAATGGCCTAACAGGGAAGAGTATCGCAGCTACAAAGATTGCACCTCAGTCAACAATCTATCGCATGATCAAGAACTTCAAGGAGAGAGCTTCCATTGTTGTCAAAAAGGCTCCAGGGCACCCAAGAAAGACCAGCAAGCGCCAGGACCGTATCTTAAAACTGTTTCAGCTGCGGGATCGGACTACAAGCAGTGCCGAGCTTGCTCAGGAATGGCAGCAGGCTGGTGTGAGTGCTTCTGCATGCACTGTGAGGCGGAGACTCTTTGAGCAAGGGCTGGTTTCAAGGAGGGCGGCAAAGAAGCCACTTCTCTCCAGAAAAAACATCAGGGACCGACTGATATTCTGCGAAAGGTACAGGGAGTGGACTGCTGAGGACTGGGGCAAAGTCATTTTCTCTGATGAATCCCCTTTTCGATTGTTTGGGACATCTGGAAAGCCTTAGTTACTTACCGGTAACGGGATTTTTCGGAGCCGATGACAGCACCACGTGAGAGGATCCGCCCATCAAGGACAGGAAACCTACAGGTTAAAAAGGGCGGCCCTCTCTTCCCGCCTCAGTTTAGTTAACAGAGCATGAGAGTACCGCCAAGGTTAGTTATAACAAAACATAATCACATTAAGTACATTACTTTTCATCAATTTCCCACAAGGGTGCACAAAAAGAAATCAAATCTACAGGAGTGCACAACACCAGTGAAGGGAGGGAATATACGGGTGCTGTCATGGGCTCCGAAAAATCCCGTTACTGGTAAGTAACTAAGGCTTTATTCGGTCGTCCATGACAGCACCACGTGAGAGAATTACAGAGACGAAGGAAATTAGGGAGGGACCACAGCTTGAAGCACCCTTCTCCCGAAAGTGAGATCTGCAGAGCCACCCAGATCCAATCTATAGTGCCTATAAAAAGTAGAGGGAGAAGACCAAGTGGCAGCCTTACAAATCTCCTCAATGGAAAGCCCTGTCTTCTCCACCCAGGAGGTTGACACCGCTCTGGTAGAATGCGCCCTCAATCCCTCCGGTATCTCTTTATCCCCTGAGGAGTATGCGAGGGAAATGGCCTCCTTGACCCATCTAGCGATTGTAGTCTTTGAGGCCTTACAACCCTTCCTAGCCCCCCGATAGCAAATAAATAGGGACTTATCCTTTCTAAAGCCATGTGATACTTCTAAGTACGCACCTCCTAACGTCTAAAGTGTGAAGTCTCTCCTCTTTTTGATTTTTGGGTGGAAAGCAAAAAGTTGGGAGAACTATTTCCTGGGTTCTATGGAATCGAGTGGCCACTTTAGGAAGAAAGGCTGGATAAGGTTTTAATATAATCCTATCGTCCAGAATTTGCGTGAATGGAGGGCATATTGAAAGGGCCTGTAGGTCACTGACTCTCCTGGCTGAAGTTAGGGCTACTAACAGGACCGTCTTTAGGAAAATAATTTTGGGGGAGACTAAATCTAGTGGCTCAAAAGGAGGACTGGTCAAGGCATCTAAGACAAAATTCAAATCCCAGGGAGACATCTTTGCTTTGGTAATGGGTCTACACCTAAAGGAAGCTTTTATAAAACAGCCTATCCAATAGTTATCTGCAATATTGGAAGAAAATAAAGCTCCCAACGCCGACACCTGTACTTTCAAGGTACTGGTAGTGAGACCTAATTCTAAGCCTCGCTGCAGAAATTCCAGAATTTTCCCAATAGGGGGCCCCTCCTCCACCTTATCTTCTGCAAAGGACAGAAACTTCCTCCAGGTCCTGGCATAAATATGGGTGGTAACAGGTTTTCTGCTAGCCAGGAGAGTATTCACTACATTTGCGGGGAATCCTTTGTTGGTCAATAACACCCTCTCAAATTCCACGCCGTCAAATGTAGACTCGGGGTTGGAGGATGGGAAAGTGGCCCCTGAGTGAGGAGGTCCGGAATCTCCGGAAGAACCCAGGGATCCGATATGGACATCTTCCGGAGACAAGGGAACCACGGTCTTTTGGGCCAAAAGGGACATACGAGTATCACTCTGGCCCAGTCTGCCCTGATCTTTTTTATCACCGCTGGAAGCAGGATCATGGGAGGGAAGGCATATGCCAGAGGAAACCTCCAGGGAACCATAAAGGCGTCCACTGCCAGGGGTCCTTCTCTGGGGTCTAAGGAACAAAAATTTTCCACTTTCCGATTGGCTCTTGTTGCGAATAAGTCCACAGTCGGAAGGCCCCACATTTCTACGATTCTGGAAAATATTTGTGTATTTAGGGACCACTCTCCTTTTACAGAAGTACGGCTGAGGAAATCCGCTGTGATGTTTTCCTTGCCTTTTAGATGAGTAGCCGAAAGAGAGAGACAGTGATCTTCGGATTTCGGGCAGAAGTGCGTTCGCTACCCTCATCAAGTTTCTTGAGCGGGTTCCCCCTTGGTGGTTTATGTAAGCTACCGTGACTTGATTGTCCGAGAGTACACGGACATGCTGGTCCTGAAAATATATAAGGAACTCGTTAAACGCATGCTGCACCGCCAGAAGCTCCTTAACATTTGATGACAACTGTTGCTCACTGCTTGACCAGGTTCCCTGCACTAATTTCCCTTCAAAGTGAGCTCCCCAACCTGTAGCACTTGCATCAGTGGACAAGACTGCAGTTGGACTACATTCCCAGGGAACCCCTTTAGCAAGATTGTCTTGTCGTAACCACCAACGAAGGGACCATATGGCACGAGGACCTAGCGTAAACTTACGGTCTAGATGCCCCTCTAAAGCTGCGTTATTGTACAACACATCCCACTGAAAGGCTCTTGAATGCAATTGTGACCAACGAACCGCAGGAAAAGTGGAGGTGAAGGTTCCCAATAGTGACATGGCCTTACGGAGTGACATAGAAGGTTTACGTATACATTGTTCTACCAACTCCCGTATTCTATCAATTTTCTCTTCTGGAAGACAACATAGCTGTTTCCTGGAATCTAATATGACCCCCAGATATTGTTGTACCTTGAGTGGAGATAGTCTAGATTTTTCTAAATTTAGAAACCACCCCAAACTCTTTAAGACCGACATGGTCTCCTGCAGGTGGGTCTCGCATTGAACCAACGAATTCCCCACTATCAGGAGATCATCCAGGTAAGGGATAATTAGAATGTCCCTTTCTCTTATATGGGCCATAACTTCCACCATTACTTTATTAAAAACCCGTGGGGCTATAGCTAAACCGAAGGGGAGTGCAGTGTATTGGAAGTGTTTAACCACCCCGTCTATTTCAATGGCCAGCCTCAAGTATTTCTGGTAATCACTATGAATTGGGATATGGTAATACGCATGTTTGAGATCGAGCACTACCATATAGCAGTGGGGAAAAAGTAACTTTATTACGGATTTTAACCCCTTAATAACATCTGACGTACTAATACGCGTCTGTGCCCTGGGACTTAAGAGCCAGACCCGTATTAGTACGTCATCGCGATCGCGCGCGCACACAGGCTGTGCGGGCGCGATCACCGCCGGGTGTCAGCTGATTGTCACAGCTGACACCCGGTACTATGTGCAGGGAGCGGTCCTGCACCGCTCCCAGCACATTAACCCCCGCGATGCTGCGATCGAAGTCGATCGCGGCATTGCGGGGGCAAGGGGAGGTGATCGGCGATACTCACCTCCTCTTCCGGCTTCCAGCGCAGTCTGCAAAGGCTTCCCGGGTGTTGCCATGACGACCCGATGTCGTCATGACAACATCCGGGTCACCAGAGAGCAGGAAGATTGCTTGGACATGCGCAGTGCATCTCCAAGCAATCTTCACACTGTGCACTTCTGACAGCCTTCATGGCATAGGGATGGTGCTCCATTCCTGTGCCATGCAGGCGATCAGAAAAAAAAAAGTGAAAGTCCCAGAGTGGGACAAAGTAATAAAGTGTATAAACTGTGTGAAAGTGGAAAAAAAAAAAAAAAAAAAAAAGTGCAAAAATATTATAAAAAAATAAAAAAAAAATCCACCAAAAATAAAAATATAATGTACCCATCAATAAATATTATTATAAAAAAAATAAAAAAAAAACAATAAAAGTACACATATTTGGTATCGCCGCGTCCGGAACAACCTGACCTATAAAACTGTCCCACTAGTTAACCCCTTCAGTGAACACGGTAAAAAAAAAAAAAAAAAAAAAAACGAAGCAAAAAACAATGCTTTATCACCATACCGCCAAACAAAAAGTGGAATAACACGCGATCAAAAAGACGCATATAAATAAAAATGATACCGCTGAAAACGTCATCTCGTCCCGCAAAAAACAAGCCGCCACACAGCTCCATCAGCCGAAAAATAAAAAAGTTATAGCTCTCAGAATAAAGTGATACTAAAAAATATTTTTTTCTATAAAATAGCTTTTATTGTGTATAAGCGCCAAAACATAGAAAAATGATACAAATGTGGTACCGCTGTAAACGTACTGACCCGAAGAATAAAGCTACCTCATCAATTTTACCACACGCGGAACAGAATAATAATAAAAAAAAAAAAAACAATTCCTGAATTGTTGGTTTTTGTTTATTCTGCCTCCCAAAAATCGGAATAGAAAGCGATCAAAAAATGTCACGTGCCTGAAAATGGCACCAATAACAACGTCAAGTCATCCCGCAAAAAACGAGCCGTCACATGACTGTCTGCCAAAATCTGGAAAAATTATAGCTCTCAAAATATGGGGATGCAAAAACTAGATTTTACAAAAAAATGCGTCTTTTAGTGTGTGACAGCTGTCAGTCATAAAAACCCCATATGATTCTGGCATTGCTGTAATCACACCGACCCGAAGAATAAAGTCGTCTAATCACTTATACCGCACGAGGAACGGCGTCAAAAATAAACTCTTGGGTTAGGATTGGGCTAGGGTTAGGGCTGGGTTTGGGGCTAGGGTTGTGCTGGGGCTAGGGCTGGGGTTGGGATTTTTTTCAAAAGTAAGAAAAAAAGATGACGATATGGCGACTAGTGTTGAGAGCAAGTGCTCGCTACTTGAGTTTGCATCGGGTCCTCTGGTATGCATTGAGTATCGTGGGTATTTGAGTGACATGCTCGAGTCTCTGTCCCATATGCTTCGCGGCCAAAAAACTTTACGGGGATTGCCTGCCATGCACGAGCGATCCCCGCATGATTTTTTTTGGGTGTCTAATAACCGTGAAACATGCGGAGCAGGGACTCGAGCACACGCTGTACATGGTGCATACCTGAGTACCCGATGCAAACTCAAGTAGCGAACACTTGCGCTCAAGAATAATGACAACTTATTCAATATGATGACCTAATGTAAACAAATTCTGTGCCGTACCTCTGGGTTCAAAATGTTCACTATACACCTTAATAAAATCCTTGAGGGGTATAGTTTCCAAAATGGGGACACTTGTGGGGGAGCTCCACTGTTTAGGCACATCACGGGCTCTCCAAACGCGACATGGTGTCCGCTAACAAATTGAATGGAAAATCGGCTCAAATTGTTAGCGGACGCCATGTTGCGTTTGGAGAGCCCCTGTGTGCCCAAACATTGGAGCTCCCCCACAAGTGACCCCATTTTGGAAACTAGACCCCCCAAGGCACCTATCTAGATGCATAGTGAGCACTTGGAACCCCAGGTGCTTCACAAATTGATTCATAAAAATGGAAAAGTGTTTTTTTTTTCACTTTTTCATTATTACGAATCAATTTGTGAAGCACCTGGGGGTTCCAAGTGCTCACTATGCATCTAGAAAGGTGCCTTGGGGGGTCTAGTTTCCAAAATGGGGTCACTTGTGGGGGAGCTCCAAAGTTTGGGCACAGATGGGCTCTCCAAACGCAATGTGGTGTCCGCTAACAATTTGAGCCGATTTTCCATTCAATTTGTTAGCGGATACCATGTTGCATTTAGAGAGTCCCTGTGTGCCCAAACATTGGAGCTACCCCACAAGTGACCCCATTTTGGAAACTAGACCCCCCAAGGCACCTATCTAGATGCATAGTGAGCACTTGGAACCCCTAGGTGCTTCACAAATTGATTCGTAAAAATGAAAAAGTGTTTTTTTTTTTTACTTTTTCATTATTACGAATCAATTTGTGAAGCACCTGGGGGTTCCAAGTGCTCACTATGCATCTAGAAAGGTGCCTTGGGGGGGTCTAGTTTCCAAAATGGGGTCACTTGTGGGGGAGCTCCAAAGTTTGGGCACACAGGGGCTCTCCAAACACAACATGGCGTCCGCTAATTATTCAAGCAAATTTTACAATCAAAAAGTCAAATGGCGCTCCTTCCCTTCCGAGCCCTGCCGTGCGCCCAAACAGTGTTTCTTCCCCAAATATTGGGTATCTGCGTGCCCAGGGGAAATTGCACAACAAATTTTGGGGTCCATTTTTTCTTGTTACCCCTGTGAAAATAAAAAAAATTGGGTCTAAAGTAACATTTTTGTGAAAAAAGTTAAATGTTCATTTTTTTCTTCCACATTCAAAAAATTCCTGTGAAGCACCTGAAGGGTTAATAAAGTTCTTGAATGTGGTTTTGAGCACCTTGAGGGGTGCAGTTTTTAGAATGGTGTCACTTTTGGGTATTTTCTGTCATAAAGACCTCTCCAAGTGACTTCAAATGTGATGTGGTCCCTAAAAAAATGGTTTTATAAATTTTGTTGGAAAAATGAGAAATCGCTGGTCAACTTTTAACCCTTATGGCTCCCTAACAAAAAAAAATTTTGGTTCCAAAATTGTGCTGATGTAAAGTAGACATGTGGGAAATGTTATTTATTAACTCTTTTGTGTGACATATCGCTCTGATTTCAGGGCTTAAAAATTCAAATTTTGAAAATTGCAAAATTTTCTAAATTTTCGCCAAATTTCTGTTTTTTTTCACAAATAAACGCAAGTGATATCGAAATTTTTCCACAATCATGAAGTACAATATGTCACGAAAAAACAATCTCAGAATCAGGGAGATCCGTTGAAGCGTTCCAGAGTAATTACCTCATAAAGGGACAGTGGTCAGAATTGTAAAAATTGGCCCGGTCATTAACGTGCAAACCACCCGCGGGGCTTAAGGGGTTAAAGACTCCATTTTAAAGGTGTGTATTTTAAGGAAATTATTCAGGGATTTCAGATTTATAATTGTCCTGAAACTTCCATCCGGTTTCGGAATCAAGAAGAGCGGCAAAATCCAATTACTATGAGAAATCTGTTCCCAAGCTGGGACAAAAAATGACAAATGACAATCTCCCTCCCACCTGGGCTGATTGCGTATCCCCTGGCTTCTGCTCAATTTTTGGAGACGAATCAAAGAGTAGACCTCTACCTTTTCGACCTCTTTCATCAGACTTGTCTTGCTCCCTGAAATATCTCTTCCGGAAAAATTTCCTCTTCCGGAACGATCTCTTAAAGGAAGGTAGAGGTACTGATGGAAACCCCTTCTTAGGGTCCCCCGCTTTCTCCAATAAGTCGTCCATGGTCTGACCAAAGAGGTATTCTCCTTCGCACGGGATTGTACACAGTCTGGACTTAGTCTGTAAATCCCCTGGCCAGCTTTTAATCCACAAGGCTCGCCGAGCCGCATTTGACAGTGCTGCTGACTTTGCTGCCAACCTCGCCGAGTCCACAGATGCATCAGCAAGAAAAGCTGCCGCCCCCTGAACCAGTGGAAGGGAAGAAATAATGTCTTTCCTAGAAGTCCCATCCTTCAACTGACTGTCTAGCTGTTCAAGCCACACCATCAGGGCTCTGGACGTACAGGTAGCTGCTACTGTTGGTCTCAGTGCTCCCGCAGCTGTCTCCCATGCCCCTTTCAGGAAAGTATCAGCCCGTCTGTCTAGGGGGTCTCTCAATGCACCCATATCATCGAACGGGAGGGAAGTTCTTTTCGCTGCTTTAGTAACAGCAACATCCAGCTTGGGTGCTTTTAACCAGGAGGAACACATAGCATCCTCAAACGGATATTTCCTTTTAAAGGATGGAGGAACACTACCCTTCTTGTCAGGCTTTCTCCACTCCTTATCAATGAGGTCTTTCACCCTTGAATTTACTGGAAAGACCCTTCTCTTCTTTAGCCCCAGACCACCAAACATAACATCCTCCGCTGACTTCTCTACCCTCGAGTCCACTATCCCCATTGTAGATCGGATGGCTTTTACTAGGGCATCGACCTCCTTCAGGGGGAAGCACTGTCTGTCTGGTTCACTATCAGAGGAAGAGAAGGCGGAGGAGGAAGCGACCGATAGCTCAGAGTCTGAACCCAGCTGGGTTTCTTGAGGAATATGCCCAGACTCTGAACCTCGCAATGCTTTGCCTATTTCTTCCCTTATTAAAGTTCTTAGGCCTAGGGAAAAATCTGGGGTCTCCTCTGATATCATTTCGCTGATACAAAGCTGACATAACCTTTTGCTATATGAATCAGGGAGTGGACAGCTGCATAAGGCACACTCTCTGTGCTTGGACTTCGAGGAACATTTCTTGCTCTAAAAGAAAGTCATAGATAGAAAGAAGGAGGAAACATTAGTAGAACTTTCACGAAGATTCCACTCACCCCACAGAGCCTTCGGTACCGTAGAAGCAGAAGAATCCAGCATGCATGGCGAGGAATCACGCCGCACCGGACCGTCCTTCCTGCTCTTAGTGGTAGCTCTTCTAGTTGCACGACGAGACCCTAGCCGGGAATGACGCTGCGCCACTAGTTGTGAGGGCTCCCCAGAGGGCTGCTCCTGCAGCAGATGTTGTTGCCTAGGTGACAGCTCCTGTGAATCTTCCATAGCTTACAATGTAAGAATGGGCTGGGAAGCACCTCTGTATGTTACCAGACCCTTTATATACTGGCCATACCGGTACCATGTGTGGGTGTGTGTTTCCTTTTTTTTTTTTTTTTGTACCCAGGAGGGCGTTACCTGCTCCTTGGTCTTCCTCCCCAGGTCCAGGTGGGATCCAGGTGGGCTACTCGCCGCCAGGTCCTCAATCCCCCGGCGCTCAGCTGCTCGCGCCAAAAAATTCAAAGAGCCCCGCCCCTTCCGGTGACATCACAGGGCTTCCTGCCCGGCGCACCGGAAGTCGCGTCAGAAGGTCGCGCCCGTCACGTGCACCTGTATCTCCGGCAAGCGGTAGCTTGGAGGGGGGGGGAGCCCGCTAGCGGCCCCACACCTGGCGGACATCTACCTCCCGTGAGGCGATGTCGCGCCTGCCGCAGTGCTCACGGAGGCGCCCCCATGAGCCCTGCCGTGGCGTCTCCAGAGGACCGGGACGGACCGGCTCCAACCACCTGCTGTGGCTGTCTCTGGGACAGGAGTCCATCTTCTGCAGGTAAGCCTGCAAGGTCCCCCATCATGGACAGGAAACCTAAACTGAGGCGGAAAGAGAGGGCCGCCCTTTTTAACCTGTAGGTTTCCTGTGCTTGATGGGCGGACCCTCTCACGTGGTGCTGTCATGGACGACCGAATAAAACAGCTTATTCGGAGAAGAAGAGGTGAGCGCTACCACCAGTCTTGTCTCATGCCAACTGTAAAGCATCCTGAAACCATTCATGTGTGGGGTTGCTTCTCAGCCAAGGGAATTGGCTCACTCACAGTCTTGCCTAAAAACACAGCCATGAATAAAGAATGGTACCAGAATGTCCTCCAAGAGCAACTTCTCCCAACCGTCCAAGAGCAGTTTGGCGCCCAACAATGCCTTTTCCAGCATGATGGAGCACCTTGCCATAAAGCAAAGGTGATAACTAAATGGCTCATGGAACAAAACAGAGATTTTGGGTCCATGGCCTGGAAACTCCCCAGATCTTAATCCCATTGAGAACTTGTGGTCAATCATCAAGAGACGGGTGGACAAACAAAAACCAACAAATTCTGGCAAAATGCAAGCATTGATTATGCAAGAATGGACTGCTATCAGTCAGGATTTGGTCCAAAAGTTGATTGAGAGCATGCCAGGGAGAATTACAGAGGTCTTGAAGAAGAAGGGGCAACACTGCAAATATTGACTTGCTGCATTAACTCATTCTAACTGTCAATATAACCTATTGGTACTCATAATATGATTGCAATTATATTTCTGCATGCGATATAAACATCAGACAAACACTAATAAAAACCAGAGGCCAGCAGATCATGTGAAAATATAATTTGGTGTCATTCTCAAAACTTTTGGCCATGACTGTATATTCCCCTGGGGGAATTTTCATCATCAGTACGCCATGTTTCCCTACACTATGTGGGCCTCCTGGAGCAGGTCTAGACGTTTAGTTTTCAGTCTGTGCAGATACATATCTCCAGCAAGTCATGCCTAGTCTTATTTACCCATCAATAGCAGACACATTAATCTACCCAGAGAAGAAGGTGAGGTCATGCCTCAGCTTCGTGACAGGCGTCCACATGGGAGACATGACGTGTGCAGCTTAGCTGCCGAGGATCAGAAGAAAATGAAGAGCGATCAGTGGGAGAAACATGCACAGGATTATTTACTCTCAGTACAAGTAAGAACCCGGACTTGTGATCTCACAGGTACCCAGGTGCCAGGAAATATCAAGGCTGACGTACAGCAGTGAATGTACGCAGCTCTGTTACTCAAGGTGAACACAACCAGCGTCTATGCCATGAAGTCATGTTCTGGACCCGCACACAACCTTCAGGGCATCTCCACAGTAGAGCCGTCACCACTTCCACACGCTCTGTTCAGTAAACACCTCATTTGTAAAACTCTTTGCTGTGCTTTTATATTTCCTAGAAAATAATAGACTGACAACTGGGCGTTGACAGCTGGGGGTGTGTCACCACACTGTCCAATCAGAGTTGACAGTATTAGATTGTATGCTGACACAAGCTTATAATAAGGGGGACGGTAACATTCAATTGTCATATTTTATACTTATCTAGAAAGAATTATAGAGGCAGTTATAAGAAAAGATCCCACCAGAACTGTCATTCCCGGCCAAAAATCCCACCAGAATCCGGAGAGGTGACAGATTCTCATTAGCACATTGAATAGGAAAAAGTGATACAAGTTTCTACACCTACTAAATGTCTCCCCACCTCCAAAAAAAAGGCCAGGCTGATCGGGTGCAAGCCATAAAAATTACTAAGTCTGAGCTGAAGGGGCCTCTTGGGACACACGAGATAAATATGCCTCAGAGCAGACCTGGGCAAAGTGCACCCCGCGGACCGAGACAGCCAAAGGGCTGAAGCAGTGGCCCACAGACCGCACCGTGCCCGCCCCCCACCGCCGCCTGACCCTGTCTCCATGTGCGCGCCGCTGACTGCAGTGGTAGAGGAGGGGCCTCAAGCCCCTTCCTCCGCCAATCAGCGTGTGGAGCAGCTGACACGATGACGTCATTGCATCTGTGCATCAGAGGCAGGAGCAGAGGCACAGCACCGGGGGAACAGGAGCAAGGTGAATGTGTTTTTTTTTTAATGTGTATGGGATGTTTGACAGGACACGGGGAGACTATAGGGGTCTGTTGCAGGACCCGGGGAGGCTATGGGGGTCTGTTGCTGGACGCGAGGAGGCTGTGTGGAGCTCTCGTGCTGGACGTGTGGAGGCTGTGTGGGGCTCTCGTGCTGGACGTGAGGAGGCTGGGTGGGGCTCTCGTGCTGGACGTGAGGAGGCTGTGTGGGGCTCTCGTGCTGGACGTGTGGAGCTCTCGTGCTGGACGTGTGGAGGCTGTGTGGGGCTCTCGTGCCGGACGTGAGGAGGCTGTGTGGGGCTCTCGTGCCGGACGTGAGGAGGCTGTGTGGGGCTCTCGTGCCGGACGTGAGGAGGCTGTGTGGGGCTCTCGTGCCGGACGTGAGGAGGCTGTGTGGGGCTCTCGTGCCGGACGTGAGGAGGCTGTGTGGGGCTCTCGTGCCGGACGTGAGGAGGCTGTGTGGGGCTCTCGTGCCGGACGTGAGGAGGCTGTGTGGGGCTCTCGTGCCGGACGTGAGGAGGCTGTGTGGGGCTCTCGTGCCGGACGTGAGGAGGCTGTGTGGGGCTCTCGTGCCGGACGTGAGGAGGCTGTGTGGGGCTCTCGTGCCGGACGTGAGGAGGCTGTGTGGGGCTCTCGTGCCGGACGTGAGGAGGCTGTGTGGGGCTCTCGTGCCGGACGTGAGGAGGCTGTGTGGGGCTCTCGTGCCGGACGTGAGGAGGCTGTGTGGGGCTCTCGTGCCGGACGTGAGGAGGCTGTGTGGGGCTCTCGTGCCGGACGTGAGGAGGCTGTGTGGGGCTCTCGTGCCGGACGTGAGGAGGCTGTGTGGGGCTCTCGTGCCGGACGTGAGGAGGCTGTGTGGGGCTCTCGTGCCGGACGTGAGGAGGCTGTGTGGGGCTCTCGTGCCGGACGTGAGGAGGCTGTGTGGGGCTCTCGTGCCGGACGTGAGGAGGCTGTGTGGGGCTCTCGTGCCGGACGTGAGGAGGCTGTGTGGGGCTCTCGTGCCGGACGTGAGGAGGCTGTGTGGGGCTCTCGTGCCGGACGTGAGGAGGCTGTGTGGGGCTCTCGTGCCGGACGTGAGGAGGCTGTGTGGGGCTCTCGTGCCGGACGTGAGGAGGCTGTGTGGGGCTCTCGTGCCGGACGTGAGGAGGCTGTGTGGGGCTCTCGTGCCGGACGTGAGGAGGCTGTGTGGGGCTCTCGTGCCGGACGTGAGGAGGCTGTGTGGGGCTCTCGTGCCGGACGTGAGGAGGCTGTGTGGGGCTCTCGTGCCGGACGTGAGGAGGCTGTGTGGGGCTCTCGTGCCGGACGTGAGGAGGCTGTGTGGGGCTCTCGTGCCGGACGTGAGGAGGCTGTGTGGGGCTCTCGTGCCGGACGTGAGGAGGCTGTGTGGGGCTCTCGTGCCGGACGTGAGGAGGCTGTGTGGGGCTCTCGTGCCGGACGTGAGGAGGCTGTGTGGGGCTCTCGTGCCGGACGTGAGGAGGCTGTGTGGGGCTCTCGTGCCGGACGTGAGGAGGCTGTGTGGGGCTCTCGTGCCGGACGTGAGGAGGCTGTGTGGGGCTCTCGTGCCGGACGTGAGGAGGCTGTGTGGGGCTCTCGTGCCGGACGTGAGGAGGCTGTGTGGGGCTCTCGTGCCGGACGTGAGGAGGCTGTGTGGGGCTCTCGTGCCGGACGTGAGGAGGCTGTGTGGGGCTCTCGTGCCGGACGTGAGGAGGCTGTGTGGGGCTCTCGTGCCGGACGTGAGGAGGCTGTGTGGGGCTCTCGTGCCGGACGTGAGGAGGCTGTGTGGGGCTCTCGTGCCGGACGTGAGGAGGCTGTGTGGGGCTCTCGTGCCGGACGTGAGGAGGCTGTGTGGGGCTCTCGTGCCGGACGTGAGGAGGCTGTGTGGGGCTCTCGTGCCGGACGTGAGGAGGCTGTGTGGGGCTCTCGTGCCGGACGTGAGGAGGCTGGGTGGGGCTCTCGTGCCGGACGTGAGGAGGCTGGGTGGGGCTCTCGTGCTGGACGTGTGGAGGCTGGGTGGGGCTCTCGTGCTGGACGTGTGGAGGCTGGGTGGGGCTCTCGTGCTGGACGTGTGGAGGCTGTGTGGGGCTCTCATGCTGGACGTGTGGAGCCTGGGTGGGGCTCTCGTGCTGGACGTGAGGAGCCTGGGTGGGGCTCTCGTGCTGGACGTGAGGAGCCTGGGTGGGGCTCTCGTGCTGGACGTGAGGAGGCTGGGTGGGGCTCTCGTGCTGGACGTGAGGAGGCTGTGTGGGGCTCTCGTGCTGGACGTGTGGAGGCTGTGTGGGGCTCTCGTGCTGGACGTGAGGAGGCTGTGTGGGGCTCTCGTGCTGGACGTGAGGAGGCTGTGTGGGGCTCTCACGGTATATAGAAAGGGCTGTATTTGGATTCAAACGATATATAGAGGGATGTCAGCATACTTCTGCTCAATGTTAAGTCATGCAATTAATATTAATATAATAGAATAATTATAATTAATATATTGATATTAATAGGAGCAGAATTAATTTCAGCCTATTGTTTCGGCCCTCCACAACTATCACAGTCTCTCATGTGGCCCCTCGGGAAAATTAATTAATTGCCCACCCCGGCCTTAGAGGGAACCTGTCACGTTGTACATACAGTCAGATATGAGAGCAGCATGGTATAGAGGAGAAGCTGAGCAGAATGATAATTCAAGCACCGCCCACTGGACTCATATATACAAATACCAGGGGTTTCAATGAATAAAATGCAAGTTTTAATTAAACTTTTCCTACAAAAATCCATCTGATCCGCTCTCCTTCGATTTAAAATCGATACCATTTTGGACATGACATGTTCCCTTTATAGAGGCTTTCCAGGTTTGCCTGGCCAAACACATTAGATCGCTATGAGATGAACAAATTTGGGCTTCCCCCAAAACACAGGAGCGCCTGCCGAAATCAGCGCGTTCAGCTGACTGTCTCACTGCCCTTGGTGTAACAGACATCAGCTTTCCCTGCACTGACTTCCTGCTGAGCTTGTGATAGGCTGGAGTTTATACAAAGCAGCCAATCAGAAGAGGCAGAGCTGCAGAGAGCGAAAGAGTGCAGCAGCCTGAGCCAATGAGGAGACAGGAGGCGTGTCTCAGACTACCTCAGCCTCCTGTAGGTGCTGTAGCTAAACTGTAGACACATATCACAGCTCTGCATAATGGAGTGGAGCCAAGGAGCGAGATCTGAAGAGAATAAATAGGTAAAGAGCACCTATACAAATTCATTCTGAGCTGGTGACCGGACAGATGCTATGTATGTTTATGAGAATACATAGTAAATGATGCACAGGTATGTCTTATACCTACCGCAGGTCAGCTGTTCGGGTTTCACTGCTGGGATCGGCTGCCCTTGCAGAGACTTGGGGTAGGAACATTTTGTCTCCCGGACCGTTATATTCTTTGTCTTTATCCATTGCAGCATCCACAGAAGGTTACAGTCACACAGAAGATAGTCTGTCTGAAATTCACTGTAAGGGAACAGAAAAGCCATGTCGTCAAACTGATTTTATGGACACAACCTTAAAACATTCAAATTATCCCACATAAAGCCCTAAATGGCACTATTTTACAATATCCCATTTTTATGCATGTGTTCTATACATTTTTTTTTTTTTGCGATCATGTATACATTATTGTCTTAAGAGCCTTTTATGGGAACTTTTTTTTTTTAAATAAAGGGTATAAAAGTCAAATTTTTGCCTTCAAAATCCCCCACTGTGCCTTCTCAGACCATTTGTCATCACCAGGATTGGGATATTCGCCATCATCCGTATCATGGAGACTTTGTGAAGATATGTACCGGTACGATGGAGAAGAACTCAGGGGGGTGAGGAATTCTGGTTTACCATCAGCAGAATACAGACTACCGGTAAATACTAGCGGACACAGGATACTTACAGAGACTTTAAGGCAGACAGGTTGGCAAACGTTCCTTGCGGCAGTGACGAAAATAAATTCCCAGAGAGATTTCTAGAAAGGAAGAGATAGACTTTCACTACACGCAATGTAAATATCTGGTCAGATTACAGCTTAATAACTGACTACAATGCAGGCGTCACACAGTAGGATAAGTATAGTTTACGGGCGCTTTATGTGTGATCATACATCTAATGGAAGCAGGCAAAATAATAACTCAACCTAATGAAGCAATTCATTACCAGGAGTTGGCAATGCAGAACCCTGTAATTACTCAATGAGCTAGAAGAGACCTGTATATAGGAGGTAACGCTTCACCCCATCCAGAAGATGTAAGATGAGGAGATAGACCTGTGGGTCGGTAGTGCCACGGCCCATCCGCTCCTCCATCCCATTCTTAGGATCTCTATTGTTAAGAAATTATAAAATATTCCAATTAAATGTTATAAGTAGGTGATGTGCTGTGTAGACAACCTACTTTCTCAATGTAAAAGTTTTGAAAAATAAGAGTCAACGTTGTAAATATTGAGTCTTTGCATAAACTTGATGTATTTGTCCATAAAAGATTAAAAACCTATGATAACTGGACGTCAGTAATTATAGAAACATATTAGATCTAAAAACACTGAAGCAGCAACTTTGTGAAAACCAGAATTTGTGTCGATCTCAAAGCTTTTGGCCATGACTGTATAAACAGGGTCACAATGAGAAATGTCATCCCACTATCATTGAAAAAGGGTTAAAGGGGTTATTCCCATCTTCATACATGGCTATAGTCGGCGAGGGCTCTTAGAAACAAGCAATTTACCGCTTATTAAAATTTGCAGCCTTTCTTGAGAGATTAACATTTTCTTTTGTTTACAGTTTGTTGCCTTGGAGACCGACCACCGCTGCTGTCTACCTTATAAACACTGTGCTGAAACTGGCTGGGATTAGGAAGTAACAGTGCGCTCCAGCGATCCTGGCCAACTTCAAAACATTGCTTACAAGCACAACAGAAAAGAGCATGCAAGCACTGCAGCAGCAGTGGTCGGTCTCCAAGGAAACGGGGCTGTAAACAAAAGAAAGGATAAGGGTCAATATCACAACAATGGCTGACCATTTTAATACAGAGTGTATAGGCAATATGGCTGCATGGAAAGGGGGGGGGGACGAGTGGAGGAAAAAAGGGAGGAAGAAGAGAGGAGGAAAAAAGGGAGGAAGAAGAGAAGAAGAAGAGAGGAGGGAAAAGGGAGGAAGAAGAGAGGAGGAAAAAGGGAGGAAGAAGAGAGGAGGAAAAAGGGAGGAAGAAGAGAGGAGGAAAAGGGAGGAAGAAGAGAGGAGGAAAAAGGGAGGAAGATGAGCTACAAGATTTAAAGGAATCTGTCACTTGATTCATGCTGCCCAAAGCATGAGAAGCATAAATCAGAGCCTGGCGGCACGACTGCAGCCTGGTAACGTTTTCTCTAAAACGCTGAGTGTTTCAGAGAAAACATACACGGCTGAAATCAAAATTTAAAAAGTTTGCCGTGGCTGTCCATCATCTCACCGCAACCCCTAGAGTTGACTGACAGGTCTCTCCGATGTGTGTACATAAGGAGAGACCTGTTAATCACCAGGATCAAAGCCAGTTGGAGGCAGCGGTGGACTAGTCTCCTCTCTCCCTGTAGTCTCCGGCCAGGCTCTGATTCCCCCTGCATTTAGTTTAGGAAGCATTAAACTATTCACAGGTTTTGTTAAATAATAGAATAAATACATTATTTCACTTCATAAGATGTACTAATTAAAAAAAAGTAAAATCAAGTAAATGAGATTTTCCCCCTTAATCAATATGTTTCCTTGCCAGTCACAGTAGTACTAGCATTATATTCAATAAACAGGAGTTCCAGTACCTATGATGCTGTAGGTAGGGTAGTTTACAGAACATGATAATTTATGAAGGGCACCACAACATAACAGAATACATTTCCGCACTACCCGGAGTCAGCGGGGCATCAGCCATGACTGCTGTCTACGGGGGACTCCCAAGGCTGCGTTTCAAGGATGATTGAGTATATTCTTGGAAAACACACAATTCGCATTTTATTTCACAATCTTCCCACATTTGGTAAAACCTCGCTCTCTCGGATGCATTCTTTCAGCAATACGGATAAGATTATGGCATGTAAATTATTTTTCAATTGCTCAAACAGAGCAAACTAGTGCGGTATGCAAAGAAAAACAGTCTGTACATGCGACAGGAGGAACAAGCGCAAGCAACAAGCCAGCAATATCTTTCCTTTATTACACAAAACATTTATTTCTCCCTGTAAACTCATTTATTTATTTTGCTCACTTATATAGCGCCATTAATTCCACAGTGCGTTACAGACATCATCGCTGTACCCATTGGGACTCACAATCTATCAGTATGTCTTTGGAGGGTGGGAGGAAACCGGAGAACCCGGAAAAACCCACACAAACACCGGGAGAACATACAAACTCCTTGCAGATGTCCTTGGTAGGATTTGAAGCCAGGACCCCAGCGCTGCAAAGCTGCAGTGCTAACCACTGAGCCACCGTGCTGCCCTGTGAATATTGTGTGTTGGTGACCGGTATATACGTCACACTTCTGCTGCATATAGGGAGATGCAAATAAGACAAACTCTCCAGTGTGAACTCTGACATTACTGTGGTGCACCATCAACAGAACTTCTCATTCACGGTGGCTCAGTGGTCAGCCTTGCCTCGCTGGGGTCCTGGGTTCAAATCCCACCAAGGGCAACATCTGCAAGGAGTTTGTATGTTCTCCCTGTGTTTGCGTGGGTTTCCTCTGGGTTCTCTGGTTTCCTCCCACACTCCAAAGACATACTGATAGGGAATCTAGATTGTGAGCCCCAATGGGGACAGTGATAAAAGTCACACATCTGCTAAAAAGGGGAGTGTTGGAGAGGGTAGGGGGGGATAGGAGGAGAAAGCATTTCGGCTGTCACCAATCCAATCACTACAATTAATGACAGGTAAGGGAAAACCTTGTCCTTTGCTGGATCTCCTAACTAACGAATGTAATCTATATATTTTTTTTTAAAGGTATCTGTCAGTCCATGATTCACTCTGGGATCATGGCAAGAATAAGTGTGTGGCCGGCTGCCTGGTAAACATCACTGTTTAGGAATGATCCATAACCACGCTGGAAAGCTCTGTTCTTCTGTTGTTTCCTATAAATAATACTATATTTAGACCCTTTTTTGTCGATTTGCTTTTTCCAATGGATCATTCGGTTGATTTACGTACATGGTTGGGGGACACAGTGGTTGGGATTTCCACTGATCGGACATTTGTGGCATATTCTAACAACACACCACCGAGTAACCAGATCGCTTGTCATCTCTATTCTGGCTCCACAACCTTCAGCATCGGTGGCGTCACAGCCATTAATACCTGCCGGGACGGGCGATTATAGTGCATCTGTACTAATCATATTGGTGGCCGTGACGTCACGGGCCCCGCTCACCTCCTGATGTGGACAGAAACCATGGACAGAATACCTTTTAGCTATATTGTCTGACGTCCCATTAAAACATACTTGTATTTAACAAGGATATTTTTTTTATTATTCTTTTATCTCTTTGTCATCAATACATGTAATATAATACTTACAGTCTAACCAGGGCGGGGAGCCCCTTAAATATGTCCGCGTTAAGGCATCCAATCCTATTATTGGCTAGATCTCTAAAAGAAAATAAAGACAAGTGATTCGTTATTACTCTTGTTATATTATCTATAAATAATTTATAGTGTAATTTGAGGATTTTACATGGACTTTGCTATGTGGCGATTCCCTCTTTAGGGCTCATGAACACTACTATGGCACCTCCCTCCCAGTGACGGGTAGGGGGCTCGGCTCATGGACCCTCACTAACGTTATCCTTTCAGGTCTCTTACTGACTGAGTTTAACACTCGTTAATAAGACTTGTTGCATTTCTTTATATCTTAAGGTAACTTACAGTCGTTTAAGAGTTGAAAGTCCCCAGAAGGCACCAGGCTCTATTGTGCTGATCAAGTTATTCCGAAGATCTCTGGAAACAGATAGTGAAAAGTTAGGAAACTACTGAAACATGCTTCATTAATAATTTTCTACCATTTTGACACATACCCCTTTGAGAAAGCAGCTAAGCAAAACGCGCGTCAGGGGCTAGAAGGAGAGCACTTTCGGTCCAGGTATAGTAATGGGTAACCACCAGGTAGCTTCACTTTGAATTTTATCTCCATTTCAATTGATTTGATGGGGGCTTCTATTGGCACTATCATTGTGCCTTTATTGCTTTCTGTATTTTCTGACATACTTGTCTTTGGCTCCCATGTGCTGGTCACCTACCCTAAATCTGACAGTTCCTCTCCCTGCATGTTTTTTTCATTTTCTTGTTGTAAAGTCTGTGCTGTTCCTTTATATAACAGGCTGTGCTGCTTCTGACATAAACCGAAGAGCATGCCACATTCACAAGTACTGTCGGTGTGGAATCAGCAAGTCACCAGGATGCCTACATTCGAGTATTGGCTGAGAAAGTCTCCTTCTGCCCTGGTCCAACTGCCATGAAGCACTGAAGTGAACCCTGGGACCAGGGTATGTAAATCTTTTTGTTCATCTCTAATAATAAATTACATGATAAAAGTTCCTTAAATCCTGGTTGCAATAAAGTCGATAAACTGGGAATGGCTTTCAGTGAAAAAATAAAATACCACTGAACTGCACAAAAATGTAAATGGAGAGGAGACTCAAATCGTGGATTTCTTTAGAAATAACCAAAGTTATAACAGTGGATTAAACACTGCAAGGCCGTAACCCAGACTGAAATTCTGTTCATTACTGTGACTATATCCAGCAGTAAATCATTAGTGGAGTGTGCTCTTTGCCACTCCTTACAGCTAAATATATCCAGTCCTGGAATGCCGGTTATATATATCTATATCCACCGCCCGCATTACTGAGTGGTCTGCAGACAGGGATGGGGAGACAGGAGCAGCCGTCCTCATTGTCCCAGGGGGCCATGTAATCCGACTCCAGCAGAAAAACAAATCAGGGCCGACAACTCCCACCAGAACAAAAGCAAAACAAACAGGATGAGGTCTCCGCTTCATTTGTGGCACCTATTAACTAAACAAGTACCGATGGTTTGTACATTGCTTTACTCTATTACATACAATATCACAGAAATTCACAATGTGCATAAAGAGGAATGAGAAACCTGCAGAAATCATCCATATAACACCCAGAGCGGGAGACAGAAGTCAGATCTATCAGAAACAGGGTTTACCTAGAGGGTAATACTTAAAACGGGTATTCCCCTCTCCAAAATCCTACCCAATATGTAGTAGGTGTAATAAAAACAATATTAGCAAATACCTCCAATTAAAAATGGAGTATAGTTCTTCTGATTCGCTATGTCTCTTTCCTCAGGTGCAGGGCATTGCATGACCTTAGGTATCCATGGTTACAACCGCTAGCAACTAGCTATCTAACTGTCACTATAGCAGTGGTAGGATCCATGGATATCTAACATCCTGCAATGCCCTGCACACAAGGAAAGAGACATAGTGAATCAGAAGAACTATACTCCATTTTTAATTAGAGGTATTTGCTAATATTATTATTACTACACCTACTACATATTGAGATAGGATAACCCCTTTCAGCTGCAATTACACAGCACCATTATCGTTCCTAGGAACACTCTTTTCACAATAATATTGCAGTCTAAACAGGCTGATGATCACCACACAAACAAGCAAAATGCTCGTTCATCTTGTGAAATTATTTTTTGGGCTGCAGAAAAAAAAACATGGTTCTCGGCAGCACGTTGTCTACTCGCACAACTATTCCAGCCTATGTGCAGCACTGCCTATTCAACGACCCACCGACCGGCAAATATACTGCCAGTATGTTAACACTGTGAATCGCACAGTGTAAACAGACTCTTACTGATTGTGGAGTCCAATCAGTAAAACATTGGAAGCAAGAATAGAGGGTCTGTACCCCCTTCTATGATCTCTGCACTGAGCTGTCTATAGAGGAATAGCTTTCTTTGATATGTTCTAGCGCCGGGTTAGTAGTGCTGATGGGTGTGTGTGTGTGGGGGGTCTGGATCCTGAGAGGGGCAGAAGTGGTCGGCATATCATGGGCACAAGCCTGTACACCACTCCGGATGCACACAGCGTACTGAGCGGAGCAGCTCCATACACTGGGCGGTGACCGCCGGCGGGTGCTGTTCTCTTCTATAGGGACTGATCTGCACTACACACTGTACAGAGCTGCGCTGTTCTGCTCCTGTTCTCTCTATAGGGACTGATGTGCACTACACGCTGTACAGAGCTGCGCTGTTCTGCTCCTGTTCTCTTCTATAGGGACTGATCTGCACTACACACTGTACAGAGCTGCGCTGTTCTGCTCCTGTTCTCTCTATAGGGACTGATCTGCACTACACACTGTACAGAGCTGCGCTGTTCTGCTCCTGTTCTCTCTATAGGGACTGATGTGCACTACACGCTGTACAGAGCTGAGCTGTTCTGCTCCTGTTCTCTCTATAGGGACTGATCTGCACTACACGCTGTACAGAGCTGCGCTGTTCTGCTCCTGTTCTCTCTATAGGGACTGATCCGCACTACACGCTGTACAGAGCTGCGCTGTTCTGCTCCTGTTCTCTTCTATAGGGACTGATCTGCACTACACGCTGTACAGAGCTGCGCTGTTCTGCTCCTGTTCTCTTCTATAGGGACTGATCTGCACTACACGCTGTACAGAGCTGCGCTGTTCTGCTCCTGTTCTCTCTATAGGGACTGATCTGCACTACACGCTGTACAGAGCTGCGCTGTTCTGCTCCTGTTCTCTTCTATAGGGACTGATCTGCACTACACGCTGTACAGAGCTGCGCTGTTCTGCTCCTGTTCTCTTCTATAGGGACTGATCTGCACTACACGCTATACAGAGCTGCGCTGTTCTGCTCCTGTTCTCTTCTATAGGGACTGATCTGCACTACACGCTGTACAGAGCTGCGCTGTTCTGCTCCTGTTCTCTTCTATAGGGACTGATCTGCACTACACGCTGTACAGAGCTGCGCTGTTCTGCTCCTGTTCTCTTCTATAGGGACTGATCTGCACTACACGCTGTACAGAGCTGCGCTGTTCTGCTCCTGTTCTCTCCTATAGGGACTGATCTGCACTACACGCTGTACAGAGCTGCGCTGTTCTGCTCCTGTTCTCTCTATAGGGACTGATCTGCACTACACGCTGTACAGAGCTGCGCTGTTCTGTTCCTGTTCTCTTCTATAGGGACTGATCTGCACTACACGCTGTACAGAGCTGCGCTGTTCTGCTCCTGTTCTCTCTATAGGGACTGATCTGCACTACACGCTGTACAGAGCTGCGCTGTTCTGCTCCTGTTCTCTCTATAGGGACTGATCTGCACTACACGCTGTACAGAGCTGCGCTGTTCTGCTCCTGTTCTCTCCTATAGGGACTGATGTGCACTACACGCTGTACAGAGCTGCGCTGTTCTGCTCCTGTTCTCTTCTATAGGGACTGATCTGCACTACACGCTGTACAGAGCTGCGCTGTTCTGCTCCTGTTCTCTCTATAGGGACTGATCTGCACTACACGCTGTACAGAGCTGCGCTGTTCTGCTCCTGTTCTCTTCTATAGGGACTGATGTGCACTACACGCTGTACAGAGCTGCGTTGTTCTGCTCCTGTTCTCTTCTATAGGGACTGATCTGCACTACACGCTGTACAGAGCTGCGCTGTTCTGCTCCTGTACTCTTCTATAGGGACTGATCTGCACTACACGCTGTACAGAGCTGTGCTGTTCTGCTCCTGTTCTCTTCTATAGGGACTGATCTGCACTACACGCTGTACAGAGTTGCGCTGTTCTGCTCCTGTTCTCTTCTATAGGGACTGATCTGCACTACACGCTGTACAGAGCTGCGCTGTTCTGCTCCTGTTCTCTTCTATAGGGACTGATCTGCACTACACGCTGTACAGAGCTGCGCTGTTCTGCTCCTGTTCTCTCTATAGGGACTGATCTGCACTACACGCTGTACAGAGCTGCGCTGTTCTGCTCCTGTTCTCTTCTATAGGGACTGATCTGCACTACACGCTGTACAGAGCTGCGTTGTTCTGCTCCTGTTCTCTCTATAGGGACTGATCTGCACTACACACTGTACAGAGCTGCGCCGTTCTGCTCCTGTTCTCTCTATAGGGACTGATGTGCACTACAAGCTGTACAGAGCTGCGCTGTTCTGCTTCTGTTCTCTTCTATAGGGACTGATCTGCACTACACGCTGTACAGAGTTGCGCTGTTCTGCTCCTGTTCTCTCTATAGGGACTGATCTGCACTACACACTGTACAGGGCTGCGCTGTTCTGCTCCTGTTCTCTCTATAGGGACTGATCTGCACTACACACTGTACAGAGCTGCGCCGTTCTGCTCCTGTTCTCTCTATAGGGACTGATCTGCACTACACACTGTACAGAGCTGCGCCGTTCTGCTCATGTTCTCTCTATAGGGACTGATGTGCACTACAAGCTGTAGAGAGCTGCGCTGTTCTGCTCCTGTTCTCTTCTATAGGGACTGATCTGCACTACACGCTGTACAGAGCTGCGCTGTTCTGCTCCTGTTCTCTTCTATAGGGACTGATCTGCACTACACGCTGTACAGAGCTGCGCTGTTCTGCTCCTGTTCTCTTCTATAGGGACTGATCTGCACTACACGCTGTACAGAGCTGCGCTGTTCTGCTCCTGTTCTCTTCTATAGGGACTGATCTGCACTACACGCTGTACAGAGCTGCGCCGTTCTGCTCCTGTTCTCTTCTATAGGGACTGATCTGCACTACACGCTGTACAGAGCTGCGCTGTTCTGCTCCTGTTCTCTTCTATAGGGACTGATCTGCACTACACGCTGTACAGAGCTGCGCTGTTCTGCTCCTGTTCTCTTCTATAGGGACTGATCTGCACTACACGCTGTACAGAGCTGCGCTGTTCTGCTCCTGTTCTCTTCTATAGGGACTGATCTGCACTACACGCTGTACAGAGCTGCGCTGTTCTGCTCCTGTTCTCTTCTATAGGGACTGATCTGCACTACACGCTGTAGAGCTGCGCTGTTCTGCTCCTGTTCTCTCTATAGGGACTGATGTGCACTACACGCTGTACAGAGCTGCGCTGTTCTGCTCCTGTTCTCTTCTATAGGGACTGATCTGCACTACACGCTGTACAGAGCTGCGCCGTTCTGCTCCTGTTCTCTTCTATAGGGACTGATCTGCACTACACGCTGTACAGAGCTGTGCTGTTCTGCTCCTGTTCTCTTCTATAGGGACTGATCTGCACTACACGCTGTACAGAGCTGCGCTGTTCTGCTCCTGTTCTCTTCTATAGGGACTGATCTGCACTACACGCTGTACAGAGCTGCGCTGTTCTGCTCCTGTTCTCTTCTATAGGGACTGATCTGCACTACACGCTGTACAGAGCTGCGCTGTTCTGCTTCTGTTCTCTTCTATAGGGACTGATGTGCACTACACGCTGTACAGAGCTGCGCTGTTCTGCTCCTGTTCTCTCTATAGGGACTGATGTGCACTACACGCTGTACAGAGCTGCGCTGTTCTGCTCCTGTTCTCTTCTATAGGGACTGATCTGCACTACACGCTGTACAGAGCTGCGCTGTTCTGCTCCTGTTCTCTCTATAGGGACTGATCTGCACTACACGCTGTACAGAGCTGCGCTGTTCTGCTCCTGTTCTCTCTATAGGGACTGATGTGCACTACACGCTGTACAGAGCTGCGCTGTTCTGCTCCTGATCTTTTCTATAGGGACTGATGTGCACTACACGCTGTGCAGAGCTGCGCTGTTTTGCTCCTGTTCTCTCTATAGGGACTGATCTGCACTACACACTGTACAGAGCTGCGCTGTTCTGCTCCTGTTCTCTCTATAGGGACTGATGTGCACTACACGCTGTACAGAGCTGCGCTGTTCTGCTCCTGATCTTTTCTATAGGGACTGATCCGCACTACACGCTGTACAGAGCTGCGCTGTTCTGCTCCGTGTACGGTTTACATCCCTAATACTCTCATATTGAACACCTATCCTTAGGAAAAGTCATCAATACAAATGTAGTGGACAAAAAAAAAAAAAAAAAAAAAAAAGGTGTACATCCTTTTAACATACTCCCATTGAAGTCAATAGTGCTTTCATTTTTTCAGAATCACAATAACCTGAAAGATTTTGCACATCCAAGCAACAAGCTATAAGACAGGATCTCTGTTTTCTGACAGTGAATGAGAACATCTCTTACATAGCCTAATATCATTGGACACGTTGGCTATGTTCACACGTGGGTTTTTTTTTTTTTTTTTTACAGGGTTTTTTTTGCTGCATTTTTTAATGCAAATCTTCAGCTGCATTTTACAGCACCAGCTAAGTCTATAAGATTTCAGAAATCTCATGCACACACCTTGATTTTTTTTCCTGACTGTTTTAGCAATATGCAGCATGTCACTTCTTTCAGCGTTTTTCACCCATAGAAAGCAAATGGTAAGTGCAAAAAGGAAGCAAAAAACAGGTATCAGGTTTTGCTGCGTTTTTGGTGCCAAATCAGGTTAATTTTTCACGCTTTATCAGCATACACAAGAGACATATAAACCCTGACAAAACTGCAGTAAAAAAACACAGCAAAAACTCATCAAAACCTGCTTTTTTAATGCCAAGAGATCAGGTTTTGCCTGCAGAAAAAAAACAAAACGATGCAAAACAGCAACATGTGAACATAGCCTTACAGCGTTATCATATTGAAAAGTGATTGTATTTGGCTTTGATATGACCAGTAGGGTCTGGACGTCCCACTAATGCTGAGAACGAAGGTGCGGTGGTGTAAGTGAAGAATGGCGTCCCCTACACATCCGTGCCACCACTATTAGCCATGCAGGGAGCTAGGAATGGTATGATGGGAAAGCAAAGAAGAGGATACAGCAATAAGCCGGGCCCCGGCCTCAGCACCTCTATCACTTCATAAGATAGAGGTATGCACTACGGTTATATGTGCGCACTGCGATGCTCCCGTTACACGTGCATTGTGCTCAGGCTATAGGATCGCCCAATACGCCGTCATTTCTGTAATAAATTAGATGGACACTTCCTCCAATTCATAGAATTAGGATGGGTCACATGCTTGAATGTGAGAAGCACAGAAAGGAGGCTGGTAGAGAAAAAGGAGGCTGGTAGAGAAAAAGGAGGCATCCCGCCAGAATGCAGAGGCCATGTCATCAGCAGAGCCCAGTGCCACGAAGTCCCGTTCTGCGGGAATATATCTGCAGGGAGACGTCAGTGTTTCCCCCAGCATAAAAACGGGACTTCCAATTGTTTGTATCTCCTGAAGTCCTAATAAAGTAAATGAGGCAGGCCAGGAAAACTGTGCAGGTGGTACATCAGTATCCGACCCATGGGAACAGAATAGAAAAAGCAACGAGTCTTGTAAAACGTAAGGCGCGTTCTCGGACTTGTCCCCTCGAGAGTCAATTTCCTGCAGAGTAAAATACATGAAAAGCCACAGCCTCCCGCTCCCCGCAGCACGCAGGGTTCACCGGCAGCGGCCACTCAATCATGTGAGTCACATTCCCACAACACTTCATATAAAGCACATTAATATAAAGAATGAACAATGTACGCAGAGCGACGCTCATGTGCTGTGCTGACGTCCGTTTTCACTTTTCATTTTTGCGCTTTTGTTGTTTTTTTCTCCCCTTCTTCTATGCGCCATTACTATTTTTTTTTTTTAATTGTTCCATCAACATAGCCGTAAGATGGCTTGTTATTTTGTGGGGAGAGTTGTAGTTTTGAATGCCACCATCTACTCTATCAAACAATGTACTAGAAAATAGAAAAATAAGACTCTAAGTCAGTGATATGGTGAAAAAAAAAAAAACTCGTCATTCTGCCATTGTTTTTACAGTGTTCATTACGTGGTAAAAATTACCTAGCAGAAACATTTTTACAGGTCAGTACAATTACGTACAATTCTGAACTTTGCAAAGAAAAAAAAAATGCATTGTATTGTAATTTTTTGGGAAGGCAAACAACTTTTTACATGTTCCGCTCATGCAGCTGTGTGAAGGCTTGCTTCTTGGGTTGTAGCTTTTATTGGTACCAATGGATGTTTTAATTGCATTTTTTGGGGGGACCAGAGACGTGTTGTGTTTCACGTTACGTTACGTTACGTTAATAAATTATCATTTCTTTCATACCAAAACCTAATGGGTTTGGATAGAGTATGGAGAAAATCCAACAAACTCACCCCCAGACTCACAGATCATACGGTCTCTGTGTGTGGCAATCAAGAGAACTGAAGAAATTCCAGCTCCCGAGGTCCAATGGCGTAAAAGTCGTCTTTCATTAAATAATCCAAGGACAGAAGGAAAGACACCAGTACTAAAAATGCAACGCGTTTCGGATCACTTATCCTTCTTCATAGCATGTGATCCAAAACGGGTTGCATTTTTTGTACTGGTGTATTTCTTTCCGTCCCTTTTCTGATTATTTAATAAAAGACTTTTATTCCATTGGAGTGTGGGAGCTGGAATTTCTTTGTTTCTCTTAATGGGTTTGGATAATCCCTACAGAAGGGGGGGGGGGGTCCAAAAATACAAAAAACATGGCTGCTTTCTTCTTAAGAATAGCAGTCCACAGGTTTCGTGTGGTAAAGAAGCTCAGACTCACTTTAATTTAGCTGAACTGCAATACCTAACATGACCTATAGTCAGAAGTGGCGCTGTGTGTGGATGAGATGCAGTCATGTGTACCCAATCCTGGAATTAAACGTCATTCACACTAAAGCACTATACAAGGATGCAGCAGTGTCAGTGAGATCTTGTAATGAGCGATCGGTCACGTGTGGCGGTCTACCACTGGGACCGTAACAGAAGGGAATACTTACAGCCTCTCCAGGAAGCTCAGCCCCTCGAAGGAAGCGTTCTTCAGCTCAGTGATCTTATTACTATTCAGGATTCTGGAAGGACAAAGAAAGAGAAGAAATCAGAATATTGAGGAGACACATTATCTGTCACACACCTTGTTACCCAGATCTGTCATCGGGCTACATCCTGGGGGGGTGACAGCATTATGCAAGCAGTCTAGTGGCTGTACACCCATTATCAGACACCATAGCTGTAGTAAATACAACAATCAAATATTATACACTGATTTACTGCTGCTAAGAGAAACTCAAGGTTCTTAGTTATACTGATCAGACTGTACTAGCCCACCGCCACATCACTGCGGACCTCGGAGAGGGCGCCTGACCTGTTAGGCATAGTACCACGTGGGAGGGGGACCGAGCAAGGTGCCCTACAGCACCCACGCCGCCTGGCACATTGCCAATGTCTCGGGGCCACACCACCCCTCAGACATAGCAATAATGGTCGCCATACAGCACCAACACCAAGTGAATAGATCGGAAAAAAAAAAATTCACCTTCCTCATGGTCTCAGAGAAAAAGGCGAGAACATCATAGACGGCCCTGCAAAAGGGTCCGACCAGTTCTATAATTGTTGCTAATCTGCAGTAGATGAATAGATCACTGGATGTGCGGTCGAGGTCTTTTTTTTCCTACAGCTATGGTGGGCTCCATTCTGATACTCCAGGCTGGTCCTAGTTGTAAGATGCAATACAAAGACAGATTTCTTCCAAAACAAAGAACTTTTACATTTGAAACCTCATATCCTTGTTTTGTCCTTTGTGATTTATGGTAAATCCAATGATATTGCAGCAGTCATTACTAAAAGGCACGATAGACAAAGTACTGGGACACTCGCCCCAGCGTACAACATCCGTGACCGTGCCCCCCCCCCCCCAGCGTACAACATCCGTGGCCGCCCCCCCCCCCCCGGCGTACAACATCCGTGGCCGTGCCCCCCCCCAGCGTACAACATCCGTGGCCGTGCCCCCCCCCAGCGTACAACATCCGTGGCCGCGCCCCCCCGGCGTACAACATCCGTGGCCGCGCCCCCCCCCAGCGTACAACATCCGTGGCCGCCCCCCCCCCGGCGTACAACATCCGTGGCCGTGCCCCCCCCCCCGCGTACAACATCCGTGGCCGCGCCCCCCCCGGCGTACAACATCCGTGGCCATGCCCCCCCGGCGTACAACATCCTTGGCCGCCCCCCCCCCCCCCGGCGTACAACATCCGTGGCCGTGCCCCCCCCCCGGCGTACAACATCCGTGGCCGCCCCCCCCCCGGCGTACAACATCCGTGGCCGTGCCCCCCCCCCCGGCGTACAACATCCGTGGCCCCCCCCCCCCGGCGTACAACATCCGTGGCCATGCCCCCCCGGCGTACAACATCCTTGGCCGCCCCCCCCCCCCCCGGCGTACAACATCCGTGGCCGTGCCCCCCCCCCCCGGCGTACAACATCCGTGGCCTTGCCCCCCCCGGCGTACAACATCCGTGGCCGTGCCCCCCCCCCCGGCGTACAACATCCGTGGCCTTGCCCCCCCCCCCCGGCGTACAACATCCGTGGCCGTGCCCCCCCGGCGTACAACATCCGTGGCCTTGCCCCCCCCCCCCGGCGTACAACATCCGTGGCCGTGCCCCCCCGGCGTACAACATCCGTGGCCGTCCCCCCCCCCCCCGGCGTACAACATCCGTGGCCGTCCCCCCCCCCCCCGGCGTACAACATCCGTGGCCGTCCCCCCCCGGCGTACAACATCCGTGGCCGTGCCCCCCCGGCGTACAACATCCGTGCTATAACACCCGGGCCCTGGAGCACAAACACCCATGCCTTCTTCCTTTATCATCTTTACTAACGTGACAGAATGGCTGGTGGTGCAGAGCTCACTGATACCAGTGCGGTCCTGTAATAGGAGCCACCGCTGTAACAAGTCAGTACATGACATTTCTTCCTCCTAAATATTCCACAATCACCTGTCAGTAGGATTATAGAGAAGTAGAAGGAACTGCAGCAACTCAGCCACGAAAGCATTAACAGGTCATTGGTTTCCTTGGCCAAGCAGCAGCATGCAGCCTTACATCACCAAGCACAATGCCAAGGGTTGGATTGAGTGGTGTAAAGCCGCCACCACTGGACTCTGGAGCAGATGTATTCTGTGCAGTGATAAATCACACTACTCTAATCTACAGGTCTGATGGCCAAGTCTGGGTCTAACCGTGCCAGGAGAACATCAGCTGCCCGATCGCGGCAGATTGTGCCAACTGTAAGGTGCGAACATGATGCAGCTTCTTTTTCTTCCCGGGGTCAGCCTAGGCCCTCAGCTCCAAAAGAGCAGAGATCTCCTCCAAAATCTCACAAATGTTTATCTGGCTGAATGGGAAAAAATTTCCACAGACTCCTCCAAAATCTTGTAGAAAACCTTCCCAGAGAGAGGAAGCAGTAAATAGGACGTGGTGAACGCTCCTGTAGATCCGATGTCCCAGTACAGATGTCCTTATACTGTACGTTATTATACAGATCTGCACAGAGAAATCCTCCATTCGTCAGAACAGATCAAATATATTCGTTTTCGCCTTTTTAAGATCATATTTCCAATTAAAAGCAAAGAAGCCGAGCTGCGATCTTTATGCATTTACACAATACTGCCCCCATCATGATCCACGGCCAGAGGAGACAGAAGAATGGTCACGGCCGGGTGCAATTACATTATACAGGAGAAGTGTACATATCTGTATGGAAATAATGTATCCTGGACACGGAGCCCTGCGGCCTGACAGCGACAGCACACAATACAGCGGCTACAATGCCGACACTCCCTACGCCCAACTGTACAAGAGCCATCATGTAAACAATGATGGGGGTTATGCCTCCTGTGATGTAGCCGCACGGTGGAGATCAGACCCTGTGTGACCCGGCGTGCTACAAATGCAGGAGAGAATTTACCAAAACTGGGGTTTCATACATTTTTGTTACATTTGGCACGTCTTGTCCGAGAGGCAGAAAAACGAAATCACACAAGCTGTAGACAGGCGGACATCTGCGCTATGACTTACGCCAATTTCTCCAGTAATTCTGTGGCCCACCCTCCTGCTAAACTCTGCCCACTTTGGATAAGCACAAAACAAAGAAATATCCCATTTGTTGAATATTTTTCACTCCGGAAATAAAAAAAAAAAAAAGGAAGGAAGGAAGGAGTACAGCCTAGATAAGTTCCCCTTTGAACAAGGGAGGCCCCTGATCTACGAATCCCACAATTAAGACCGGCGAGAAGGAGTCAGACGCTACCGATTCATTAAGAGAGAGCGACTGGAGTAAGATTTCTGGCATCGGGAACACCACAGCCTTTCACAAATTAGACAAGATAGGACATCGTGACCCCGTTATGTGAAATGGGAGTGAAATTGCCAAAAGTCGCAACATTTTTGCAACATTTCCAAGTGATGACAGAATTCTGTCGTAATAATGTAGAGCCGTGAATATATATATAAAAAAAAATAATCGAATTTTTCCTACAAAAATGTTTTTTTTTAGCCCCAATTTTTTTATTTTCACAAGGATAACACAAGAAAATGGAACATAAAATTTATTGTGCAATTTCTCCTGAGTAAAATGATACCCCATATGGAGGGAGGGGGGGTGAGAACTACGGTTTGGGTGCACGGCAGTGCTCAGAAAGGAATGAGCGATGTTTTGGCCGTCACAGCCTGACACTGAGGAGCGCAAGCATGCCTGCGCTTCTCAGTGTCTGCGGGATGACAGGCTGGATGGCAGCTTTCTGCTGCGGTCCAGCCTGTCATCTCGATGTAGCAGAGCTGAAGCTGTCCTGGGAACCATGGAAAGGTAAGGATGAGGTTGCTTTATTATTTTTCTTTTATTTCAGGAGATCGTTGGCTTCAGCTGGAATGGGCGTGACGGTAAGTATGGTTTAATTTAGAACAATAAAGAATTGTGTGTTTATTTCAATTAAAGGACTTTATTCTGGGTGTTGTGTTTTTTTTTAAATACTTTACTAGAAATTCATGGCGGTCATGTCTAATATTGGCGTGACCCCATGAATTTCGGGCTTAGGGCCAGCTGATAATACCAAGCTGGCCCTAACCCCTTTATTACCCAGTGAGCCATTGCACCAGGGCCCTGAATGAGTTGGGTACAGCGCCAGAAGATGGCGCTTCTATGAACACGCCATTTTCCGGGGGTGGCTGCAGATTGCAATTTGCAGCGGGGAGGGGGGGGGGGGCAGAAAGCTTGGGCCTCCCTGCGCTGCAGATTCCATCCCCCAGCTGCCTGGTTGTACCTGGCTGGACATAAAAATAGGGCGAAGCTCCACGTATTTTTTTTTATTTTAATTATTTCATGAAATTCATGAAATAATTAAGAAAAAAAGGGCTTCCCTATATTGTTGTGTCCAACCAGGTACAAATAGGCAGCTGGTAGTTGGGGGCAGCCCGTTCCTGCCTGCTGTACCTGGCTGGACACAAATATAGTGCGAAGCCCCACGGCAATTTTTTTTTAATTACTTCAGGAAATTCATGAAGTAATTAAAAAAAAAATACGTGGGGCTTCGCACTATATTTGGCTGTGGCATTAACGTCTTAAAAACATATTAATTTAATATTTAATTGTAATGTAAGGGAGATAATGTAATGTCAGCGCTTGAGCAGGAGAACTCTCCCACGCTGGGATGGCATTCTGATGACAGGATGGATCGCAGCTGAGCGCTGCGATCCAGCTTGTCATCCTTCAGAGACACTGCAGAGCGCAGGCATTATGTGAACTTCCGATTCCGGTATTCGATATTGTAAAAGTATCGGAACTCCGATACTGAAATATCGGGTATCGACCGATATTCGCTGTATCGGAATGCTCAACACTAGTTATTACACTTGGGGTTATTTACTGTGGAAAAACGAAGGCTTAGGGGTGATCTTATTACCATGTACAAGTATATGAGAGGACAGTACAAAGAACTGTCTACTGATCTTTTTACTCTGAGGCCAGAGACGGGGACAAGGGGGCATCTTCTACGTCTGGAGGAAAGAAGGTTTAATCATAATCACAGACGGTGATTCTTTACTGTAAGAGCAGGGAGACTATGGAGCTCTCTGCCGCATGATGCTGTAATGAGGGATTCACTACTAAAATTTAAGAAGGGCCTGGATGCCTTTCTGGAAAAAGTATAATATTATAGGTTATATATACTAGATTCCTTGATAGGGTGTTGATCCAGGGAACTAGTCTGATTGCCGTATGGAGTCAGGAAGGATTTTTTTTCCCCAATGTGGAGCTTAGAGTTTGCCACATATTTTTTTTTGCCTTCCTCTGGATCAACATGTTAGGCTATGGGTTGAACTAGATGGACTTAGTCTTCCTTCAACCTCAAAAACTATGTTACTATGATGTGTGAACATAGGGACAAAAATCTAGGAATGTTAGGCTATCTTCACAACCCAACGAGACATTTGTGACAAGGTAATTGCGGACTAGAAGTGGTTGTGCGAGCAGCATTTACCACGACCGTCATACAGGGCAGGAAACAAGAGAACCAGTAGGGACAAGTATTGTTTAGGCTGGGGGCCACCAGAGCAGCCGGGAGGCTCATGTTCTCCCCGAGCACAATGACTACAGAGCGGACACAAAGCCTCGCCGCCTTTCATCTGCTTTCTGAGAATGTTTACACTTGTAAGAATCATCTCTGAAGTTTGGGAACTAAATATGACGCAAATGGTGACATCTTCGCTACAGGGCGCTCACTCGTCTTGTTCACTTTTAAGATGGGGTTTCTAGAAAAGTCAAAAAACGAGAAGTCAAACAAAGATGGACAGATCAGCCCACAGAGATTAATCACCAGCCATAAATCGGCTGCTGGGATTTTTTTCACAGGAAGAGGCCGACTGTTCATCACTTCCATGCTAACACCTAGAGAGAATGTCCTCTACTATACGAGAGGCGGCCATTAATGTTTACGGCACTAGTAAGCCAGACAAGCCCCATAACCAGCTCATCGTAACAACGGAAACTACATGCAAAGCAATGTGCAAAGAGATTTTGTCCAGATAAGAAATCCCTAAGATTTACAGAAAATTTTTGAATCCTAAAGGGAAGGCCCACTGCAGCAAGTGAGAAGTGTAGCGCAGGCACACCAGAGATTTTGCAATGGGAATAGCTGTTTGTACAAACAAGTGATTTATATGAAAAAAAAAAAAAATAAACCACTTTGGTTATGTGTGGCTTTACCCTAACATGAGATCTGTAGTTTCAGATAGGTGCGAGATTATTAAAGGGGTTGTCCAGTCCAAAACGATAAGTCTGCAGTTACTCTGTGTGACTTATGACCCTGTGGGTTGCAGGGATTCACTGGTTTCTGACCCAGGACTGGAGGGCATGCGTTATACATACTCCTGGCCAATGGGACACTTGTATGGAGAAAGGCCGCACCCACTGGACGGCTGCGTCACTTCACAGGGCGTGGTCTCTCTCAATACAAGTGAATGGAGTGAGGCCATGCCCACTACACGGGCTCTGGCCAGAAGCATGAATAATGCATGCGTACCCTCCGGTCCCACCGGCTCACACACCTGCGAAACCCTGCGCTGGTGGATTGGGGGGGGGGGGGGGATTCATATATTTGCAGTCACAGAGTGATTGCAGACTTATCGATTTGGACCGGCAACCCCTTTAAGTCTACTGCAATTTTTGAGTGATAAATATGGCTTTGTAACATAGAATTCCAGCATTTAGACCAGATTTTTTGTTTATTGCCTGCACTAAACAGTCCTTGCACTCAACTTCAAACCAGGTGGAGAGGGCTCACTTTCTACTTTATTTTAAATCATCTCAATCCTGAGCCATGGCGACTTGATGAATGACTGATCTGTAGGAAGATCGATCTTGTGGAAGCCTAGATAGGTCCACCAGGGTCTCCACCATTATCTTGATTGTATCAAGCCATCGGGTGGCTGGTCTTCCTCTTCACCTTGTTCCTTCTATTCTTCTGACCATGGTGTCCTTCTCCAGTGATTGCTCTCTTTGTATGATGTGTCCAAAGTAGGGAAGTCATAGCTTGGTGATCCTTGCTTCCAGTGACATGTCTGACTCGATTTGTTTGTTCTTTGCCATCCATGGTATTGGTAACATCCTTCTCCAGGATCACATTTCAAAGCTTTCTATACACTTTTTATTCCGAGACCTTCTATAGGCAATTTTTTTCTGTTACCTGGACACAGTCTAGTAGTAAATCTTCTATTACCGCCAGCTGTTGTGCACATTTTCTTGTCTTTGCAGTGACCGATTGTTCTTACACCTCTTCAAAAGTTTGGAAACGCCTCCTTTTTCTTCCAATTTCAGTGTAGCCTTGTTCACGCACAATTATTATTTTAAATCGTTACGTGGGCGACTACTCAACTCTTTTCTTGTTCATTCTACAGGCGCACTACACAAAGGAGAGGGGAAAAAAACAAAGCAACCGACCCGATAACAATTACACAATGCAAAGACAGATGTTCTTGGGTCAGCTGTAATACATGACCTGGGGACATTGTTTCTATTTCCGGAATTCTGATAATTGATTTTGCTGCATTGCAGTCTACATTAAATGATATTTCCAATGTTCTTGGAATGTAAAGTATTATAAAAAAATAAAATGAAACTAAAACTGATGTTATGAGCGATCAAATGAAAAAAATGCACAATTTTTGCCTTTGGTGTGGCTCCATAGCTGTCCACGCTCCTTGGATGGACAGCCATTCATCACTACCCCATGCACAACATAATTATCCACAACATAACCATGAACTTCTGTTTGTACTCCAGATTTCATCAATCCAGGTATCATTTTAATCACTGTAACGGCGCCAACCTGACAGCGTGTGTAGTTAACTGAGCACAATCCTGCTGACAGGTGCGCTTTAATAAGAACTAGAGAATGAGCCATTTAGTTTTTATTGATGCAGATTTTCTGCAGCATTTTCTGTGTTCATTGTGTACGTGGCACTTAAGAGACAAAAAAATTGCAGTGTGTCAAAGCTGCTCTGCTTTTGATACTTCCTGGCATTTGGCTTTGACAAAACCGAATTGATTTAGTCATGTGTAGATTACATGCATTTTCAGTGTGTTTCTGCCACTTCCAATAGGTGGCACTAGAGTTGAAGTCCTTTTCCTCTCTGAAGAGGCAATTTGCATATATAATTTCCCAGAGGCGCATGCATGGCCTATAAGTCTCCTTACACTGACATGCTAGACCTGGCTTGTCAATCTCCACAAGGAGAAATGTTACCCCTTAGATTCCAGTCTTAGGGCTCTTTCACAAGTCAATATCTCCGGTACGAGTGGTGACAGTTTCCATTCATACTGGAAACGCTGACACACGCAGACCTATTCAAATGAATGGGTCTGTGTACACTTCAGTGTGTTTTTGCGGACAGTGTGCTCCACAGGGAGACAAATCCACTTTTTTGGGGACACAGTCCACAAAACGCACCACACGGATGACATCCTTGTGTCATCCGTGTGACACGTACCGGAGCCTGGGGATCACGCTGCTCCCAGACGCCGGTGCTGAACTCTGCCCCCAGCTCAGGAGCGGTGTCCTGTCACTCACTGAGCACAGCTCCGGAGCAGGTCATTCTCCCCGGCTCCAGCGGTCACATGGATGACAGCGGGGGCACACCTAGGAGAGCCAAGTATAAGGATTTTATTAATTTTTTGTTAATTTTACAGGTGGGGACACAGAGTATACTACTACCTTCATCATGGTCTTTGCTGGTGCTGATCGCGGCGCCGGCAGGGAACCATGATGAGGGCAGCGTTCAGCACCGGCGTCTGGGAACTGTGCTAACTGTAGCGCTGATTCCCAGGCGCCCGTCCATGTGATCCTGGTGCGGCACATGTGCCGTGCACAGATGCCACAAGTAAAACACACACGGACACACGGGGCACGGATGTCTCCGTTACAGTTTTTTCTGGTACTGGAAATATGTGTGAAACTGGCCTTAGCCTCTCACTTAGCCAAATCAGATTTCATACTTTGCACTGATGAGGGGCAGCACCCTGAAACACTGTCTGCAAACTGAGATTCTGGCTTGGCTTTTATCCAACGCCCTTCCACTACTGGAAAATCCACCACATCAGAGGATAACTCCTCTTTTACAGAACGGGTTGTAGCATTTGACATATGGCTCGGTGATTTGGCATAAAAACTTAAACAAAAAAAAACAAAAACACACAAAAATATATATATAATATAAGATAATATTTATGCTCATCCATCCATTTGATGTGGAAGAATAGCTGTCGCCCAGAACAAGTATTTGGCAGACAGCTATTATGTGTCGCCACTTTAGGACTCCTTATATGTGTGTAACAAACAAGGCAATAAAACAGAACATAGCGGCAATAAAATCATTACTACATCAAGCCCAGCCCTGGAAATAATGAGCAATATCTCATCAGCAGTAGCTGACATGCAGCTATTATTACATGGGGCAAGTAGACGGTGGTCTGTATATGCTACCATGCCCAGCATTGGATAGTGGCACGAGATTACCGTCTTTTTCGGACTACAAGACGCGCTTTTTTTCCTCTAAAATTTTGGAGGAAAGTGTGGGGAGCGTCTTATAGTCCGATATACATAAATACTGTGGCTGTGGGTTGTGGGGGAAGCGACAGTGGTGGAGTAGCGGGGCACAGGAGGCAGCAGCCGCCTGCTGCAGCCCACACTGTGCCCGCTACTAAAGAAAATGAATATTCACTGCTCCCCATGCCTATGGGTTTGGTGAATATTCATGGACTTTAATAGCGGGCACGCTGACAGCCGAGCGCAGCAGGAGCCACGCTGCGGCTACAGTGTGCGAGTTATTAGGGAGAATAAATGGTCACTGCTCCCCACGCACACAGTCCCGGCATGGGGGCAGTGACTATTCCGGCACAGAGAGGGACACAGCGCTGGAGGAGAGAGGAGGTGAGTATAACTGTTTATTTTTTTTGCTGTGCAGCGCGACGGGGATCAGGGGGTGCCAAGCATACCAGGATGACGGGGGCCATACATACAGGGATGAAGGGTGCCATACATACCAGGAAGACGAATGAGGAGGGGCATACATAGAGGGATGAGGGGGGGCTATACATACAGGGATGAGTGGGCCATACATACAGGGATGAGGCATGAGGGGGCCATACATACCAGGAAGACGAATGAGGGGGGTCATACATAGAGGGATGAGGCATGAGGGGGGCCATAGATACCAGGATGAGGGGGGCCATACATACAGGGAGTGACATACATACCAGGAAGAGGAATGAAGGTGCCATACATACCAGAATGGGTATTAAGGGGGGCCATACATACCAGGATGAAGGGTGCCATGCATACCAGGAGGAGGGATGAGGGGAGCCATGCATACCAGGATGGGGGATTGGGGTGCCATGCATAACAGGATGGGGATGAGGGCCACGTATAACAGGAAGGAGGGGGCCATATATACCAGGATGGGGGATATTAACATAATTGGGGGACATAACCCCTAGAACAGTGTCAGCAGCAGACACCCTCCCCCTTAACAGGGCATCATGACCACATTTTTTGCTTAAATTTTTTTCTATTTTCCTCCTCTAAAACCTAGGTGCGTCTTATGGTCCAGTACGTCTTATAGTCCGAAAAATACGGTAAATGGGGAAAACACACACTTTATGATTATGGTGCAAGTGCACTTGTAATTAACAGCATCAAACCACATGACAGGTTGTATACTAATCTATATGCAGACCGTGGACAAATACATATGCAGACTGTAACAGTTCATGTGCAAATCCGCAGCAGAAACCTGGGGGTCGGCCTCGGATTTCTGCAGTGGGTTATGTAGCTGCAAATATCAGACTTTTCTGCAAGAATAGAGTATAAACCCTGATTAGCAACCTATAGACCTAGTCTAACCAGAAAGTGGCATGATCTTCAAATGAGCAAGTGCAAAGATTATTGTGAAGGGAGTGAGAACACGGTTAGCTGTGACCACCGGCTACTATAACTGGACACACCTTCTCATTTAAAGATTTTTCTGTATTTTCATGACTATGAAAATTGTACATTCGCACTGAAGGCATCAAAACTATGAATTAACACATGTGGAATTATATACTTAACAAAAAAGTTTGAAATAACTGAAAATATGTCTTATATTCTAGGTTCTTCAAAGTAGCCACCTTTTGCTTTGATGACTGCTTTGCACACTCTTCGCATTCTCTTGATGAGCTTCAAGAGGTAGTCACCGGAAATGGTTTTCACTGCACAGGTGTGCCCTGTCAGGTTTAATAAGTGGGATTTCTTGCCTTATAAATGGGGTTGGGACCATCAGTTGTGTTGTGCAGAAGTCTGGTGGATACACAGCTGATAGTCCTACTGAATAGACTGTTAGAATTGGTATTATGGCAAGAAAAAAGCAGCTAAGTAAAGAAAAACGAGTGGCCATCATTACTTTAAGAAATGAAGGTCAGTCAGTCCGAAAAATTGGGTAAACTTTGAAAGTGTCCCCAAGTGCAGTTGCAAAAACCATCAAGCGCTACAAAGAAACTGGCTCACATTAGGACCAACCCAGGAAAGGGAGACCAAGAGTCACCTCTGCTTCTGAGGATAAGTTTATCCGAGTCACCAGCCTCAGAAATTGCAGGTTAACAGCAGCTCAGATTAGAGACCAGGTCAATGCCACACAGAGTTCTAGCAGTAGACACATCTCTACAACAGCTGTTAAGAGGAGACTTTGTGCAGCAGGCCTTCATGGTAAAATAGCTGCTAGGAAACCACTGCTAAGGACAGGCAACAAGCAGAAGAGACTTTTTTTGGGCTAAAGAACACAAGGAATGGACATTAGACCAGTGGAAATCTGTGCTTTGGTCTGATGAGTCCAAATTTGAGATCTTTGGTTTGAACCACCGTGTCTTTGTGCGAAGCAGAAAAGGTGAACGGATGGACTCTACATGCCTGGTTCCCACCGTGAAGCATGGAGGAGGAGGTGTGATGGTGTGGGGGTGCTTTGCTGGTGACACTGTTGGGGATTTATTCAAAATTGAAGGCATACTGAACCAGCATGGCTACCTCAGCATCTTGTAGCGGCATGCTATTCCATCTGGTTTGGATTTAGTTGGACCATCATTTATTTTTCAACAGGACCTCCAGGCTGTGTAAGGGCTATTTGACCAAGAGGGAGAGTGATGGGGTGCTACGCCAGATGACCTGGCCTCCACAGTCACCAGACCTGAACCCAATCGAGATGGTTTGGGGTGAGCTGGACCGCAGAGTGAAGGCAAAAGGGCCAACAAGAGCTAAGCATCTCTGCAAACTCCTTCAAGATTGTTGGAAGCCCATTTCCGGTGACTACCTCTTGAAGCTCATCAAGGGAATGCCAAGAGTGCGCAAAGCAGTCATCAAAGCAAAAGGTGGCTACTTTGAAGAACCTAGACTATAAGACATATTTTCAGTTGTTTCACACTTTTTTGTTGAGTATATAATTCCACATGTCTTAATTCATAGTTTTGATGCCTTCAGTGTGAATGTACAATTTTCAGTCATAAAAATACAGAAAAATCTTTAAATGAGAAGGTGTGTCCAAACTTTTGGTCTGTACTGTAATATATATATATATATTACAATACTGACCCACTATCAGTATTTTTTTCTCAGGAGTGGGAGCCAAAACCAGGAGTGGGTGATAAATGCAGAATTGGTGACTTCGTTCTATTATACCTTTTCTCTGATTGTTCCTCACCTGGTTTTGTCTCCCACTCGTGAGACCAAATACTGATAGTGAGGCCGTGGCCTAATACTGTTGCTTCTACAGGTCATACTAGGGGTTTAAGTTCTGCCATACAGTGGGGGAAATAACCAGGACTGTGGAGTCGGTAAGCCAAACCTCCGACTCCTCAATTTCCATGACTCCGACTCCACGACTCCAACTCCCTCATACATGGCTCATGTTTAAGTGATATATTCACTGCAGCACAGATTCATCTCAGCTAAAAGTCTAGACCCTTAGATCAGGAATAGGACAGACATTTATAGTCATAACTTTCCCAAATTCTTATGAAAAAATATTCCCCACAAACTGCTAGTCGATCCATTTTATACAGACTCCCACTCTACCAAAATGGGCTCTGACTCCGACTCCACAGGCCTGGAAATAAGTATTTGATTCCTTGCTGTTTTGGTAAGTTTGCCCACTTCCAAAGACATGAACAGTGTATAATTTTAAGGGTAGGTTAATTTTTAACATTGAGAGATAGAGTATTCAAAAAAAAAAAAATTCAAGAAAATCACATTGTATAAATTAGATAATTTTTTATGCATTTTGCAGTGAGAAATAAGTATTTGATCCCCTGCAAACCATTATGAGTTCTGGCTCCTACAGACTAGACGCTCCTAATCAACTCGTTACCTGCATTAAAGACAGCTGTCTTACATAGTCACCTGTATAAAAGACTCCTGTCCACAGACTCAATTAATCAGTCAGACTCTAACCTCTACAACATGGGCAAGACCAAAGAGCTTTCTAAGGATGTCAGGGACAAGATCATAGACCTGCACAAAGCTGGAATGGGCTACAAAACCACAAGTAAGACGCTGGGTGAGAAAGAGACAACTGTTGGTGCAATAGTAAGAAAATGGAAGAAATACAAAATGACTGTCAATCGACATCGATCTGGGGCACCATGCAAAATCTCACCTCGTGGGGTATTCTTGATCATGAGGAAGATGAGAGATCAGCCTAAAACTACACGTGGGGAACTTGTTAATGTTTAAAGGGGTTGTCCACTACTTTATATGATCCCCCAATGTATTCCCCCAGGGTCCATAAGTGTTTCTCCAAATACCTTTTCTGCCTGTGAGCGGCGCTATCACTGACCGCTCAGAGGTATCATGTGACCCCCGGCTGCAGCCGGCTCTGACATCCGCTGATGTCAAGTCAAGTTCCGGCTGCAGCTAGGGGTACTCACTTCTGCGTTCCACGGTGGATGCTGGGCTGTGGGCAGGGTTACCCCACAGCGGTAGCACCGCTCAGAGGCAGAAAAGGCACCGCAAGGTATTTACAAAAACACTTCTGGGCCCCGGGGGGGATACCTTGGGGGGGGGTTCATATAAAGTAGTGGACAACTTCTTTAAGTGATAAATTTACTATAGCACAGATTAATCTCAGCTAAAAGTCTAGACCCTTAGATTAAGAATAGGACAGACATGGGACATTTCAGAACTTTCCCAAATTCTTATGAAGAAATATTCCCCACAAACTGCATTGAGCTACTGTACCCAATCTATTAGATATTTTAGGAGTCGGTCCATTTTATACCGACTCCACAGTCCTGATACTTTGGGAGTGCTTTTCTACAAAGGGGACATGACGACTGCACCGTACTGAAGGGAAGATGGATTGGGTAATGTATCGCAAGATTTTGGCCAAAAACCTCCTTCCCTCAGTAAGGGCATTGAAGATGGGTCCTGGCTGGGTCTTCCAGCAAGACAATGACCCAAAAGACACAGCCAGCACAACAAAGGAGTGGCTCAAAAAGAAGTACAGTAAGGTCATGGAGTGGCCTAGCCTGTCTCCAGACCTTAATCCAATAGAAAACTTATGGAGGGAGTTGAAGCTCCAAGTTGCCAAGCGACAGCCTCAAAATCTTAACGATTTAGAGATGATCTGCGAAGAGGAGTGGACCAAAATTCCTCCTGACATGTGCACAACCCTCATCATCAACTACATAAAACGTTTGACTGCTGTGCTTGCCAACAAGGGTTTTGCCACCAAGTATTAAGTGTTGTTTGCCAGAGGGATCAAATACTTATTTCTCACTGCAAAATGCAAATAAATGCATCTAATTTATACAATGTGATTTTCTAGATTTTTTTGGGGATATTCTCTCAATGTTAAAATTAACCTACCCTTAAAATTATAGACTGTTCATGTCTTTGTCAGTGGGCAAACTTACAAAAACAGCAAGGGATCAAATAATTATTTCCCCCACTCTATACAAGTGTCTATTGTCATCCCAACTGGATAATCACCCTCTGACAGGTAGAGGCAGATTTAGACCCTTATTGGTGGAGCAATGGAGAGAGATTCTAGAAACTGTTCCCACATTGTCTCCCTGTGAGGCCCAAGGGCTCTCCAACTGTATTTAAAGCACCATTCCAGCTGGGAGGGGATTTCAGAGCAGGACGGGGGCTTTAAATGTAAACCCCATACTCACCTTCCGGCTGCTTCATCTTTTACCGACGCCACTCCGGTTCCACGGCGCCATCTCGCGCCTGTAACTTCTGCCTGTCCGGAAATCAGAAGTTACGTCACAAGAGCTCAATGCAAGTCTATGAGAGCCAGAACGAAGCTCACATAGACTTGTATTGAAAAGTGACCTCTGGCGCGCTCCATGAAACATTGGCGCTGTCGGTAGGTCACTTTTCGCTGGAGACAGACATTGGAAAAAGATGAATGCGGCAGCAGGTGAGTATGAGACAGGGGAATTACATCTAAAGCACCACTCCAGCGGTGCAATAAAAAAAAACAAAAAAACAAAGCTGTGGAGTTGGAGAGTCGGTGTCCATTTTGGTACAGTCGGTATAAAATGGATCGACTACGACAATACATAATAAATTGGTACAGTAGTATCATGCAGGTTGTGCTGTAAATTTTTCTATTTGGGAAAGTTATGACATGTCCTATAAATGTCTGTTCTGTTCCTGAGCTAAGGATCTCGGCTTTTAGTTGAGATGAATCTGTGCTGCACTTTATGTACACGCTCAGGAGTGAGGCCGGGCTGTGGAGTCGGGAGTCAGGGAAATTGAGGAGTTGGTGGTTTGGCTTACCAAATTCACAGCCCTGAAAAATACGTGGAGTGGTGCTTTAAGGGTATGTGCACACCTTCAGGAATGGGAGCGCTTTGAATGCAGCATACTTGATGCTGCGTCCAGAGCACTGCACGCAGGTGAAGCCGCATGTGTTCATTGAACACATGAGGCTGCACCGCATCCTATCCATTGCACTATAGAAATTAACATGTTGCGGTCTGTGAAGACGCGCCGCATGTCCGTCTTCACAGCACGGGAACGCTTAGTGGGAATGGGATTTGTATAAATCCCATCCACTATGCTGTAACATCGGGCTGCTGCGGATTGCACGCAGCGCAAGTATGCTGCATCCAATCCGCAGCGTTCACTGACCGTGTGCATGCACCCTAATTCCCAGAGTATACAAAACTCCAAGCATTTTACAGAAGATAGGATATCGCCATGGTGCAAAATGCCCTTGGTGTGGGATTGAGGAGGCACATTTGATGCATATGATGTGGGAGTGTAGACAAGTCGGCACATTTTGGAATGAGGTCATCTCCTTGATAGAAAGGGTGTGTTGAGTGAAATTGTTTACAGATCGCCGTATATCTAGATTGGGTTTATTTGAAGACAGAGTGGATCCCGGCTCGCCCCTATTCATATGTATCTCTCGTGTATCTTATTTCAAGCACATAAACTTCTTGAATTTCATTGGTTAGACGCACAACCTCTATCTATGGGAGAACTACAATGAAGGATAAATAATATAATATGGTTGGAAAGAGGAGTCTATCATAAACGTAACTCGATCCACAAATTTGAAAAGATATGGAGTCCTTGGTTGGATACTCTAGGGCTACCCATGAATCTGCTACTTAGGGCTCAGTCAGACGGACACAATGCTCGGACTGGCCGTCGGCTATCCTGACCTGAGCGTGATAGCTGCATAGAAATACCTGCTGTCACGCTCAGGTCAGCGGAGCCGACGGCCAGTCCGAGGACTGTGATGCGATCTTCACGTGAGCATTACGTCTGTCTGACTGCGCCTTTAGAGATGGCATCGTAAATATTCCATCCCTTAGTTGTTAGTCCTCTTTTTCCTTCTTCTCTCCCCTTTGACAAATTTAATACTCTATTCTAGAACTGCTCTGAAAATGAAAATGGTCCTCTGGAATGTTGGCATTTGGGTGATACTTTGTCTATGTTTTATACTATAGAATTATGTAATTCATGTTATTTGAAAGATGGAAAAATCTGTAATTGAAGTTTTTCAATAAAAATGATTTAAAGATGGAGGTGTATTGCCGCCTTACGAACACCAGATGCAAGGGGAGGAGAGGAGAGGAGGGCAGCGGCATTTATTGGGTACAGCTCATATGACAAAGGTCTAATAATCATTAACGATCTGAAAGGAGTAAACAGAGTAAAGTCCAGGAGTGAAGCTGCAGGAGACGCTGTGCCGGTCACACAACACTGGGACTTCAGCCCCCGACAGCACAATCTACAGGTAATCAGCGCCAACCAGGAGAAAAATAATTATGGAAGAATATCAGCCCGGCCCCACCGAAAAATCCAAGTGATTGCTCATAGCATGGTAAATGATAGCTGCAGAGCACGAGGAGGGAGCGGACACAGTACGGTGGCAAAATCCTTAACGTTATAAGGCTAAATCTACAGCAGAACTGCAACATACAGGACCAAGGGAGATTTGGAAAATAAGCCCTGAAATCTGATCCACCATCACTGTACTGTATGTTTCTGTACGGGGTGACCCCAGCCATTATTGTAATGAAAGCTTGCAGCACATTTTTAGGAACATTGCTGCACACAAAAGCGTAATGGCAGGAAATAAGGAGCAGTTATATAATGCTACAACATGGGAGGGAGCGCTGCTGTCTGTCTCCAGAGACTGGTGACTACGGCCCTAACACTAGGTGAATCCACGCAGGTTGACAACACTACAGATAACTGGGGGGTGGGGGGGGTCACATCTCTTCTTGTGGAGAGTGACAGGTGAGTGTAAGGAGACTTATAGGCCACTTCCTCAGTGAAATTAAATATGCAGTTTACATAGATTATGCCTGAGGACAGCATATCACAGAACCACACACAAACACAAATGCCAAATTTGATGGGGAGAGCACTCTTTTTAATCTACAGTACTAGCAGGGCTGTGGAGTCGGTAAGCCAAACCTCCGACTCCCTCATACATGGCTCATGTTTAAGTGATGAATTTACTGTAGCACAGAATCATCTCAGCTAAAAGTCTAGACCCTTAGATCAGGAATAGGAGACATTTATAGGACACAAACTGCATTGAACTGCTGTACCCAATTTATTATATATTTTAGGAGTCGGAGTCGGTTCACTCTGCGACTCCTCAGCCCTGAACGGTACTAGTCTATATTGTAATTCTATTGCAGTTTGAGCACTGAGCTGCTGGGGACCATCCGCATTCAAAATTGCAAGACATGTGGGGTCAGGGATTTCTCTGAGCAAAAATGTCAGATTTCCTTCTAAGGAAATCTGCAGCAAAATGTACAAAGGCCCCGACATCCACACGATTCTGCGGAGATAATCATCAGCAAATCCGATCTAAGGGTATGTGCACATGGTGCGTTTTTGCTGTAGAAAATCCGCGTGGATTTGGCCCAGCATTTTCTATGGGATTTTGGAAGATCTGTGCACATGATCAGGAATTTTCCTGACAAGATTTCATGTACGGAAAAAGAAGAAACATGTCCATTCTTTGGGCGGATTTTCTTGAGTTTTTCCTATACAATGCATTGGAAAAAACGCATGGCAAATACGCACATAAAAGCATCAAAAACGCATGGAATTTCCACAGTGTTTTTCATGCCAAGAGGTGCAGAACCTTGCAGAAATGCTGCAGAAATTTCTGCAAGCAATTCCTGATGGTGCGCACATAACCTATATGATGCCATAAGCGGTATCGTACTTCTAAGCAGAACAAAAAAATACTTTGTCAATTTCACCAGAAATTCTTTTGTAAATCTTTGACCTTCTGCAGATTTGGTTTCCAATTTGCAACAGATTTCACTGTGCTCTGCAAGGAGTGAAATATGCAGTGAAAATCCACAGGAAATTATTGACACACTGCAGAGATAAAATCTGTGTTTTTCAGTAGTTTGTGGCTGAAATTGAGGAAACTCTCATCCACCTTGCTGCTGCTGTTGAGGCGCCGGGCCGTACGGGAGACTAGTCAGGAAGGCAGGTCCCTAGCGGCATCTACCCACCCTTTGCCAATGACTGACAGGTCTTTCCCTATACATGCACGCATACAGAGACCGGTCACTTAAGGGAAGAGGGGAGAATCCGCCCGGGACCCCGGCTTCCTGACTAGTCTGCAGGGCGGGCTCGCTCCCCGGCAGCTGTTATAGTATATTTTTCACTGAAACGCAGCAGGATTTCAGAGTCAGTCATACCTGGCTGAGCTCATACAGCCAATGTCTGATATATGACACCTATGGATCAGGCATACATCAGCTGTCAGGTTCCCTTTAAGTACAGAATTCCAGTATTTCTGTATTAAAAATAAACTGTCAAATCTGCAGCAAAAATGGATTAAAAAAGGGGAAAACATTAAAAACACAATAATCAGAGAATTGTTATTGCGTGACTTGGTGTAGACACCTTTCGCAACCAAAAAACACCCCCCCTCTGTTTTTGTAAATGGGAACAGGACCTAAAGAAACTCATGTAAGACATGGCAAAAACACATTAATCACAGCACACAGGTAGATGGTTCAGAAAAAGAAAGATTTTTTTTGCAAGTAGGAACAAGGCCTGATGATTTTCTGCCTGAAAATCCAGAAATAATATCTGCAATGTATCCGCTACAGGTGACCGTACCCTAAGGCCATGCTCCCACGATGTGTCCACAATGGGATTTTACCACTATTTTCAAAAAATGCTGTAAAATCGCTATGCTTTTACTCCATATTCAGAAGATTGTGAAAACAAAATGATTATGAATGCATCACTGTGAAATCTTAATGCTTAAATGGAACGGCTGTACACCAAGAAACGAGAGGAGATTTACAAAAAGGTATAATACCACGAGAAAATAACAGGTACCATCGAATGTATACTATGGTTATAGAGCAGCCCGGGAGTATACGGTATATACATACACTACAGAGCAGCCCAGGAGTAATACGGTATATATACACACACTATAGAGCATTCTGAGAGTATACGGTATACAGTGGGTACGGAAAGTATTCAGACCCCTTTACATTTTTCACCCTTTGTTTCATTGCAACCATTTGGTAAATTCTAAAAAGTTAATTTTTTTTCTCATTAAAGTACACTCTGCACCCCATCTTGACTGAAAAAAAAA